>NC_090396.1:36940688-38241077 GCF_036365525.1 Heterodontus francisci | reverse complement strand
TTGGATAAACTCGGATTGTTTTCACTGCAACGACAGAGGTGGAGGGGCGACATGATAGAGGTTTACAAAGTTATGAATGGCACGGACAGAGTGGATAGTGAGAAGCTTTTTCCCAGGGTAGAAGAGTCAGTTACGAGGGGACATAGGTTTTAGGTGAGAGGGGCAATGTTTAGAGGGGATGTGCGAGGCAAGTTCTTTACACAGAAGGTGGTGAAAGCAGGTACGATAGTGACGTTTAAGAGGCATCTTGACAAATACATGAATAGGATGGGAATAGAGGGATACGGTCCCCGGACAGAAGTGCAGAAGGTTTTAGTTTAGGCAGGCATCAAGATCGGCGCAAGCTTGGAAGGCCGAATGGCCCGTTCCTTTGCTGTACTGTTCTTTGTTCTTCTTTGATATCTGGACTACAGGGGTTAAGTTATGAGAAGCGATTACACAAATTAGGCCTGTTTTCGCTAGAATTTAGAAGGTTAAGGGGTGATCTGATCGAAGTCTTCAAGATATTAACAAGAAAAGACAGGCTAGATAAAGATAAACTATTTCCACTGGTTGGAGATTCTAAAACTAGGGGGCATAGTCTAAAAATTAGGGCCAGACTGTTCAGGAGAGATGTTAGGAAGCACTTCTTCATGCAAAGGTTGGTAGAGGTTTGGAACTCACTCCCACAAACAGCAGTTGAAGCTAGAACAGTTGTTAATTTTAAATCTGAGAGATTTTTGTTAAGCAAAGATATTAAGGGATATGGGCCAAAGGCAGGTATATGGAGTTAGGCCGTGGATCAGCCATGATCTCATTGAATGGCGGGACAGGCTCGAGGGGCTGAATAGCCTACTCCTGTTCCTATATTGACAAATTAAAAGCAAAATACTGCGGATGCTGGAAATCTGAAATATAAACAAGAAATGCTGGAAATACTCAACAGGTCTGGCAGGATCTGTGGAGAGAGAAGCAGAGTTGATGTTTCAGGTCAGTGACCCATCTTCAGAAACGTTAACTCTGCTTCTCTCCACTGATGCTGCCAGACCTGCTGAGTATTTCCAGCATTTCTTGTTTATATTTGATTCATATTGACTATTTGAAGCATTCATTCGATGATGTAAAATCCATTTAACGGGGAATTAATCCCAAATTCTGAGGGCCATAGCTTCCATTTTGATACAACTGTCTTTGTACCACACATGGGCCAAATGTAACGACTGGCCAGTTAATCAGTTTTTGGGAGTGTTACAAGAGTAGTAGAGACACGAGAGCACAGCAAGAGTGAGAGCGATAAAAGGAGCACCAGAGTTAGAGCAAAAATAATCGAGGAGTGATGTCACTTTTTTGCTCTTTAACCTAGAGGAATAGTTTAAACTAAGAACTGGGAAACTATTACTTTGTCTAGCTAAAGTTATTGATTTAATAAACTAATTAGTTAATAAAACAAAAAAAACCTTAAGTAACCTTAATTGAATATATAAAACAAGGTTAGCTTGGGATGAGGTGTCATAACTACAGCATGTCGGAGTTTAGTGTCAGCATCATGAGGAATTCTAGCCAGAGATTTTCAGTTGGAATCCAAGCTGCAGCCATTGGGGAGCATCAGGGGGTGGGGGTGGGGGGGGGGGGGGTGTAGTTAGCTGGGCAGTTTGATCCAGGAGGCAGTCACACACTTTAGGTCAGGTAGTAACTTAGTCAGTAGTCAGGGATAGGAGAATATGGCTGTGAGTCAAGCAGGTATGGGGACCCAGGATGCAGTGAAGGAGGTGCCTCAGCCATTGAGGTTGCCCAACAGGTTTGAGGTACTTTCTACCTGTATGGAGAATAAAAACTGCAGGGAGGATGGACAATCTGACCTCAGCACCATGGTGTAGGAGGCCATTCAAGTGGGGGAGTAAAAAGAAATGTGGTCAGGGACAGTGTAATAGATACTGTTCTCTGCAGCTATGACCAGAATCCTGAAGGCTGTGTTGCCTGCTCGGTGTTAAGGTTATCTCCATGCAGCTGGAAAGGAACTTCAGGCATTGTTGTGGTCCACATTGGAATCAATCACATAGTTAGAACTATGAATGAGGTTCTACTGAGAGAGTTTGAAGAGCTCGGGTCCAAATTAATAAGTAGCCACGCATAAATTAGGATATGGTCAAATGGATCAGAGTTGAATCTATGATTCAGAGTGGTGTGGAAGGCAGAGGTTTTGATTCATGGGGCATTGGCACCAATGCGGGTGGAAAAAGGGAGCTATTCCATTGGAACTAGCTCCACTTAAACCAGGCTGAAACCGTTGTCCTGATGAATCAAATAATGAGGGCTGGAGTTGAGACTTGAAAGAGTGGGGGGTTGTGGGGGGACCGTCATGGGAGGAAATTTATAAATCTGAAAAGCTGAAGCCATAGAGCAGTGTAACAATTTGGGTAAAGATGAGCAGAGTGTGACAAGGAAGGGGCAGAGATTTTAGCAGTATATTGCATCAGTGAATAAGATCAATTGACAGAAAAATGATAAAAATTTAAAATTAAAGGTACTTTATCTGAATGCATGAAGCATTTGTAACAAAATAGATGAATCAATAGCAGAGGGAGTAAATGGGTTTAATCTAATAATCATTACAGCAACGAGTTTGCATGGTGACCAAGATTGTTTTCAGAGAGTTTGGAATTTCTGGCGGTCGGCTTCTGGTACTAGCTCATATGCCCTGAGGATAGCATTTTTAGTTAGTTCATAATTTAATGAACTTTGATCTGGCAACAGGGAAAAAACCTCATGGGCTTTTCCTATTAGCGTGCTTTGTAGCAGGAGGGTCCAGCTCTCGGCCAGCCACTTTAACTGCCTTGCAAGCTTTTCAAAAGTTACAAAAAATGCTTCCACGTCTCCCTCATTGAATTTTAAGAGCTCAGCACACGGCCCTGAGTTAAGTGTAGTCTCCATATTGGCTGTGCTTTCACTGGGGCTACCCTGTCACCCCTAGCTAATTCAAGACACCTTAACTCCCTTTCCTCTCGCTCCTTCTGGAAAATTCTTTCTCTCTCACTTTCCTTTGTTCTAACTGTATTTTTGCTAACATTACCCTATCTAAATCTGACTCCAACTGTCTAACTCTTCAGGTTCAAGGGAAAAACAGTTGGCCACAAGTCTTAGGATTTCAGATTTCTTAGCTTTGGCACGGAAAGTGATCCCACACTGCCCCAGCCACATTCCTCAACTTTTAACTTATCCCAAGTTACTTCATCCTGGCTGGGGCGGTATTGGCTTCGGACATGTTAGTATTCTAGCAACACAAACCACAAGAAAACCTGCCCTGAAGTCGTCTTTTTTTTTGATTGGAAGTGGGACACCAAATAGATCCCAATTTCTCATTTGTCTGTGGGTAGAATCCAGACTACAGCCCCCAAATTTCTGTTATGACCAGGTGAGGAAGGGGTCTCAGGCTCCCCTTCTCTGGTTTGACCGCAACAGGGTTTATCTTTTTAACAGTGAGCACTTGCTCCTGTTACTCCTTTACTTGCAAATGAACCAGTCAGACAGGTTTTCTTGAGTTTAAACAAGAAAGATGCAAGCTTATTAACCTTATCACTCTGAATCGGTTAAAATTAATAAAATGTGATGCATCCGTGCTCACATTCATGAGGCGCATGCACACACACTTACACAAATAGATATAGAGGGAGAAAAAACAAACAGAATGGGGAGGTTGGAGTAGAGTCCTTAATAAAAATGGAATTTAAATATGGAAGTGTAGTCCCAGTGTCCTTAAGTGAAATTGAAGTCCTCGCTGGGCCATGTGCACAATTTGAGCTTGCTTCTCTGGTTCCAGAAGGCTGAAGAGAGTCTTTATGCATCCTCCATGTTGTTGAACGTGATTTTTTTTGAAATTGAGTTCTCCTCCCAGGCTGTGCAAACATATTTGGTAGAGGGGTTTGACTCTTTCAAAGTCAATGGGTGTTGATGGCTTTTGACGACCAACCTTGACAAAACCATTCTAGTTAATTGAATCAGAGAAGCACCTTCATTGTTCTGGCTAGACTGGGCAGTTACCTTGGTCTCCCAGCCAGCCTTTGGCTTCTCTAATGCAAGTTGAGTGTGGTCATCTTTAGCTGTTCTGTTATGCTTTTTAAAAGCTATTTGTAATAATGTCCAGTAAAAAAAAAAAAGTCTCAGGCAACATTCCATAATGAAATAAATATTTTCCATTTGGCATATGGGATTTCCATCACATCCATTATTAAGGAAATGGTAACTTCTTTAATAGAAAGTAATAATATGAATAAGCAGAGTTAACATGATTGACAAGTCTATTACTTGGGGAACCAGTGGATATAGTATAAAAATTTTCAAATGGCACTCAACAAGGTGTCATGTGAAATGTTGTTACACAAGATAAGGGCTCATGAGGTTGGGGATAATATAGCATGGATAGAGATTGGTTACAGGGCAGAAAATAGAGTAGGAATAAATGGGCCGTTGGCAGGCTGTTACTAGTGGGGTGTTGCAAAGATCAGTGCTGGGATGTCAACTATTCCTGCATTACAACAGTGATTACACATCCAATAAAGTACTTCATTGCCTGCAAAGTACTTTTAAGACGTCTGATATTGATGAAAGGCGCTATATAAATGCAAGTCGTCATCTATTTACAATCTATATTAATTGCTTAGAGGAAGTGACTAAGTGTAATGTATCCACGTTTGCTGACAATACAAAGCTAGGTAAGAAAGTAAACTGTGAGGAAGGCACATGGAGTCTGCAAAGACAGACAGGTTCAGTGAGTGGGCAAGAAAGTGACAGCATATGTGGGGAAATGTGAGGTTATTCACTTTGGTAGGAAGAAAAGAAAAACAATTTTTAAAAAGCATCGGGAAACTATTAAATTTTGGTGTTCAGAGGGCATTTTGTGTTTTTATATGCAAAACACAGCTAACATGCAGGTAGAGCAAGCAATTAGGAAGGCAAATGGTATGTTGGCCTTTACTGGAAGGGGATTGGAGTACAAGAATAAGGAAGTCTTGCTGCAGTTGTACCAAGACCACACCTGTGTACAATTTTGATCTCCATACCTCAGGAAAGACATACTGCCTTAGAGGGGGTGCAACAAAGGTTCACTAGATTGATTCATGGGTGAGGGGGCTATCCTATGAGGAGGGATTGAAAATGGGCCTATACTCTGGAGTTCAGAAGAATGCAAGGTGATCTCATTGAAACATAGAAGATCTGAGAGGGCTTGACAGGGTAAATTTGGAGAGACTGTTTTGCCTAGCTGGAGACTCTAGAACTAGCAGTCATAGTCTCAGGATAAGGGATCAGCCATTTAGGATTGAAATGAAGAGAAATTTCTTCACTTAGAGGGTTGTGAATCTTTGGAAGTTTCTAGCCCGGAGGGCTGAGAATACTCAGTCATTGAGTATACTCAAGGCAGAGATCAAAAGAATTTTGGACTAAGGGAATTAAAAGGCTTGGCCAGGAAAGTGAAGTTGAGGTCAAGGTCAGCCATGATCTTCCTGATGATAGAAGAGTCTCACTGGCCATATGGCTTATTCCCACTATACTCTAGAGAGAGAGAAATATTGGTCCTGACACCAAGTGAAACTCATCAAATAGTACCATCTTTTGTTTTTCAACATTGCCCTGTTGAGACAAGGCTTTGTTTTAATGTCTCAACCAAAAGACTGCACCTCCAATGTGCAACACTCTCAATATTGTACTAGATTATGTCTACAAGTGTAGGGTAGAGCTTGAAACCAGAACCCTCTGCAGGTTTTAACACAAGAGGATTGGAAATGTAAAGAACACATTCACATGAAGCAAGACTTAGCCCTGCTATTATAACACACAAGTTAGTGACAAACATGGTTCAAAATTAACCGAAGATAAGCTGCCAGGCAGGGTAGTACAGAGACAGACTCAGTTGGACAATGAGAATACTAGAGGGATGAGATTCAGTGGACCAAAATACTGTTTTTTGAACTTTACTTTGCGTACATTCTTAACTTGTTATTAAAAGAATCTCCAGTGACTACATATATATATATATATATGTACATATACTATGACATCACCAAAGATGTATGCATTCAAATTCAAAGTGCTATGGATACCAGAATCTACGTGATGTCAACTGGAATCTTCTGTTATGATGTCATTGTTATCAGTTAATAGGAACCATTTGTTTTGACTATTCACTGCTTAGTTTCAAATATACTGAGCTTAGTAAATTGAGCACAAGATAGAAGCAACTTACAAATGAAAATGGAAGCTGACTTAGGAATCTATAGGAAGAACATGATGGGGCTTTTGTCTGGAATGGGAGCTGCTTATTTACTGTACAAACCAATCAACAGAAGCACAAACACTGATGACCACAACAGAAGAACATCCAGTGACGAACATAGCTCATGTGTTGATGCTGGGACCGGTAGCTCACACATGATTCAGGCTGATGCATCAGGATTTACTATTACCAGCAGCTGCGATGACATGGATGCACAACACTTGCATAGGCTTTTGGCTGTTCTTAAGCAAAATCCCAACCCTACCCTGAAAGCACTCATTGGAACAAGTATTTGTAGATTGGCTGCATTTTCTGGTAATCATGAATTAATTCGTTCACAAGGTGGGATCAGTATTATTGTAGAATCATTGAATGATCCTCTGACTGAGATAAAAGTAGACGCTTTAAATGCTCTTAACTTTCTTTCTAACAATGCCTCAAATCGAGAAATAATCCAGGAATATGTTCATCAAGTCCGTGAACTGGTCAGCGCAGCCATTTTAGACTCTGAATTGCAGTTAGCTGCTTTAAGGCTGCTCAGTAACTTGCTGCACTACCACCAAAACCAGCTCAAGATGAAAAGGTCCATCCCAGAATTTTTTGAACTGTTGCAAAAAGGGTCAACCCAAACTAAGGCCCAAGTGTTAAAGATTTTCATCAATTTATCGACAAACTTAGAACTCACATTTGATATTCTGAACACTCGAGTTCCGCTGACCTTCCTTTCGTTGTTTAATACATGCATGCCATCAGATATTCTTCAGGGTCATCTAACATTTGTGGCTAATTTAAATGAAATCAGGAAAAGTCCAAATTATGAATCTGCTCACCATGAATATAATGAGGAGTCCCTCTTTGCACTGTTATTTGGAGGCTCACAATTTTCAAATAAACTCTTTTCTTTAATGACACGTCCAGACAATGGGGTGTTCTTACTGACTACAAAGATCCTAACAAAATTACGGTGAATTACTTGCAAGCTATAGTTAAATAGATAACATTTAATATAATTTAAATTTCTTTGATTTCAAGAGCTGTTTAAGCCACAGTAACTGGTTCAAAGGTTTGTGTATAATTATGAAGTTTTTTAATTCTATGGACATTATTCCTTATAATTTTTCACTAAGGATTATTGTTAAGTATTAGCAGAAGCACATGTGAGCCTTCAAAATGTGATTGATAGAATCTCAACTATTTATTGTACTTTGAGCATGTCACAGGAAACGAGCTGTTAAGCAGCAACTCCAGACAGTTGAAGCTGTTGGAAAATTAAACTATTAGCATCTGCACTAACAATTACATTAGCAGATAATGCCACAAATAAAAGGTGATTGTTATTTGCTTAACAGTCTTCTTATTCTTTTAACCACTTAACAGTTGAAGCTACATAATTAATTGCAAAACATGAAGATCATTCACCATTGCAGAGAACTTCACTTTTTAGCACTGCTGATGCACTATTTAAACAAATATTGACCATAGATCATAATTTGGGGTGGAAGAGAATTACTGTGGCAGTGTTTCTCTAGTTTTATACTGAAGTTTAGTAATGTGCCGAACTGTACCAAAAAGCCCCATGCACAAACTTGTTTATCCTCTAGTGTAAGGCACACCCCAACAGTTCCAATTAAAATGGCTAAAACACTTCATAGCAATTAAAAACAGTGGTAGTGGAGAGCAAGGGTGAAAATGGGGAGAATATGATACATTAACCATGCTAAAATTAGACTATCATATTCATCATCCTTTCACATAATGGCCTATCACAAGGCCCAATGCAAGATGATCATCTTTGGAACCCAGTTCAGACAATCATTGTTTTTATTTCTTGAGCTTTCATAACTTAACACCACCTGCTGTCTGTTTGAAAAGATTAATGGAATGAGTGCCTACAAAAGACAGAGAACTTCCTGGTAAGTCTGTTGCAAGTATATTTTTCCTTTGAACCAAGTTTCTGAATTACCTTTCTCCAAAATCTCTTTCAAAAAGCATTGACTCTAGTCCTCAAAATTACTAAAAAGGAGCTGAGTCATTGCAGGGAGTCCTAAAGGACAGGCTGCTGCTTATTACTTTGTTCATTTCCTGTTCTCCAGCCATCAAAGATAATTTGCATTGCCTGTATTTTTATAGCTGAAGAAAACCAATTGAACATGGTGTCTACTGTTTCTGACCTTGCAATGTCCTTTTGTTTCTACCACACACAATACTGCACAGTGAGCTTCATCTTTCATGTGATCTTTCATCTTTTGTAATCCCACAGGTAGGCAGAAATTGAGCTGTGCAGTATTCAAGTACAACAATGGCAGCTCGTGAACATGTTAAACATGCCAAACCAAGCTAGTTTGTGATCATGACAATGGGCCCTTCACAAATGTGCAATGTCTTGAACACATGCTCCAGTCACGCAGAAGTTTAATAAGATTTTTTAAAATCTGATGATTAATAATCCACTCCAGTAAACAAATACAAATGAATATTTGCAGTTTCATTAAGCATGTGCAGAGATTTTTACACTCTAGTGTTATCTAATTACACTAAGTCCACAGCAATATTTTGGCTCGTCTACTTTGGTAGAATTTAAGAGCATAAAATCTTAAGAATGTCTATTCTCCTCAACAACTACTTCGAGATGATAGCTGTAGTCTTCCAAATGTTAAACTAGATGAAGTTAAAATTCATCCAAGACCGGCTATCACAAAAGCAGTCTGCCAGCATGGAGGCAGTCAGGGGATTGAGAGGTGGAGGAGAATAGAACTCTGTCAGTGCATGTGTGGCAGCTGGCACGGATTTGATGGATGAAGTCACTGAGGGCAGCATGTAGATAAGAAGGAAAAAAAGGTCAAGATTACATTCTTGGAGGTCTCTGTAGGTAACAATGAATGAGCATTTGGGATGTAGGAGTGAAACCACGTGGGCATTGGGTGAGGGAAGGGGGGTGGGGCAGGAAGGCCCAAGGGCTGGTGTGATTCACTGTTTCAAGGACTATAGAGATGCCAAGGAAGGATAAAGCACCAGAGAGAATGTCATTAAAACCTTTGTCACTGCTCCTTTGGTGCTGTGAGACAGACGGAAACTGAACTGGAGAGATGTGAACAATTATGGGTGAGCTGGGCAGAGTTGGGAGGTGGCAACATATGCACGGAACCTTAGCGGGAAGACAGAGGTTGGAAATAATATAATTGGGGAGGATGAAAACTTTTAGGATGTTTTAATACAAGGGTATGATAGTGACACTTTTAATGAGAGAGGGGTGATAGCCAAAGAACAAGACTATCAACTATGCCAACTAACATGGGGGCTTGATGAAGAAATACACAAGCTCCTTGCACTTGGTGTTTGAGGAAAGGTGAAGGAGGCGGGGAAGACCATTTCAAGGAGAAAAAGATGAGCCTGAGATTATCCTTGCTCTCCAGGATAACTAATCGTAGCTGATTCTGGCTGAGGAAGGTGAAGGACAATAGCACTTGCCATGGTTCACCAAGATTTGGTTAATGAATGGTCAAGCCAACAGGCCTCAGGTACATTCAGACTTAAGTGAGAAAACATGCCAGAAACTAGACATGGAAATCTCCCATTTCAGATATTTGTAGTTCCTCCAGATGACATGCAGGGAACAAAAGATTATTGTTATATAGTTTCCTGGCATTTAATCAAAAATTACAGATGTTACACAAACTAATTTTTTTGGAATCTAAGTGGTTCAAATTTTATACAAAAATTAACACATCCTATAAGCAGATGGTTTACAATTCAGAAGACGTACATTTCAGTCTTCAGACAAATGTCTACCCAAGGGATTAACACTTGCAGCTTTCTGCTTACTTAATTTAATTTAGTCTCATGTTACTTTACCAGACTTTCCCAAAGAATAGATATTGCCACATAGACCAGAGATTTACAAACTTAAAAGTAAATACATTGAACCAGTAATATAAAAAGCACACAAATTGTAATTACTAAAAAATACACTTACACACAATGGACAATTCATCTTTATAAGTACCTTTTTGGGTGGAGTATAAAAATTTTGGTTACAAAACTTACCCAAGGAAGTATACACATGCCCTGGCGGGAGTGATACGAAGGTTCACTGGACTGGTTCCTGGAAGGAGCGGATTGTTCTATGGAAAGACATTGAGTAGACCAGGCCTATATTCTCTGGAGTCAAGAAGAATGAGAGATGATCTAATTAAAACATACACAATTCTTAAGGGGCTTGGCAGGGTAGATGAGGAGAAAATGTTTTTTTTGGCTGGGGAATCTAGGACACTGGGTCATAGCCTTAAAGTAAGGGAATAGTGATTTAGGACTGAGATGAGGAGAAATTTCTTAACTCAAAAGAATTGTGAATCTTTGGAATTCTCTACCCTTGAGAGTTGTGGATGCTCAATCATTGAGTATACTCAAGGCAGAGGTTGATAGATTTTTGCGTAGTAAGGGAATTAAGGGACAGGGGGATAATCTAATTAGTGTAATTAGATAATGAGGTAGATGATCAGTCATGATCTTGTTGAATGGCAGAACAGGCTCAAAGGGCCAAATGACCTACTCCTCTATTTTTTATGTTTAACCTGGTGAACACAGTTGATTTCTTCTCCCAACAGTTTCTGAATCAGTAAATCGTATGTAATGCATCAAACATGAGTGAAATGGTGCCTTCCATCTGACCATTACACCATGGTATGAAAGAACCTCAACCTTGTTTCAGACTCCAGCACTGAACCTTCTAGGTGTTCAGAGCTGGACTTTACCAGCTGTTTTTAAATAGAATTTTTCAACAAATTTGACAATACAACATATTCATATACACAATTAAATGCATTGTACAAGTGTAGCACTAGAAAAATTATAGAACAATTACTATAGAGACCATCACAAACCCACCTGTCCATTTGTATCCCCAAACTAGCACTGATACTTGTCTTCTGCCATTTTTCTCCCATGCACTATAAAAGAACATTGCACCAATAATAAGGTGCATTTTAAAATCAAGGATTCACTTTGCTACTAGATTGTGATGTTTTGGAATATTTACTACACTAGTCAATCTCCCATAGCAATACTCAGAGTTAATGAGAATAGTGTTCCATTTGACTGAGTTTACAGTACAAACTGTGGAGCAAGCAAGTTCTGGTTTTAATTCCCCTCCAAAAAGTAACAGCACCACCCTCTGGCAGAAATAAGAATAGTAGGGATTTCGTAGGATGAGTGATCCATTGATTTTGGTGAACTGGTGTCACAATTGTGACAACCCAAAAATAAATTACATTTTTATACAGGTAGTAATGGATCTACCTTGCATTGTTTATGGCAAGTTGAAGGATAGGCTGGATAGGAAGTGAATTTGAAAGAAAAGCACTTGTGGTTTAGACAGAGAAGAAAAGGAAAAAAGTGTTACTAGAATTTTAATAGATACATAGATTAGGTTTAAGTAGCACATAGAAATATATAAAGGAACCAAAAAGGGAGAGAATGAAGAGCTGGGGCAAGTAAAAAGTTCAGAGAAAAAGAGGCAAAATACTGGCGGAGCAATAGGCCAGCAAATGGGGAAAAAGTACGAGCTAAAAAGTGACAGAGAAAAGGCTATCAGTTGGGACAGCAAATGGAAAAGAAAGGCTAAAAGCAGTTAAGGTGCACATCCAAAGACAGGAAAGAGCCAAAAGAGGAGGGATTAAGGCAGCAACGGAGGAAGAAAAAGGTAATTTAAGAGGTTGGTATCTAAGTTTGTCACTGTTTCATAGCTGTAAGTATAACGTAGTTTCTTAACAAAATATAGATAATGAAAATTTTTGTTTTCTATCAAATTGGAAGCATTTTTTTTTTTAGAAAGCATGTTAAATGATTTGTGAGTGGCATAACAGAATCAATAACTGCCAAAAATCAATTGTTCTCCAACATTGACATTCCCATCTCATATTTTTGGATCCTTGCACGAGATATTTTCACAAGTTCAGTGTCACCAGTGGCTCCCGTATGCCGATCTCACATCTCCCATGATTTGCAGTGTACTTTTATCTGCCTGACATCGAGGTAAATGATAGCGTGATCAAGAGATCACACCAGAGAGCTCATACTTTCTTATGCCCACTACTGGAACACATGCTATTCTTCTCTCTCGGAAAACCAGACTGAATATAAATACTAGCATTAACTTTCATCTATGTAGCGCCTTTAATGCAGGGAAAAAGTGACTCAAGTCACTTCAGAGACGTCGAGAAAAAGTGGATGTCAAGCTAAGAGGAGGGCTGGCCAAAAGTTTCAGCAAACAGGTGGATTGTAGGGAGAGTATTAAAAAAAATGGGGGGGGGGGGGGAGAGAGAGAAAGGGGGTTTGTGTATGGCTGGGAGAGGTTACACAGATGGAAAGGGTTAAGGCCATGAAAAGTTCTGATGAAGGGTCTCTGACTTGAAATGTTAACTCTGCTTCTCTCTCCACGGATACTGCCAGATTTACCACATATTTCCAGTATTTCTTGCTTTTATAATCTATTTTAAACACTGGGATGAGAATTTTAAATTTGTGACATTGGGAGACTGGGAGCAAGTGTAGGCCAGCGAGTACAAAGGTGACGGATGATCGGAAAAGAACATAGGCAGCGCCTTGGGACAGTTCACTACTTTAAAAATGCTATGAATGCAAGTTGTTGCTGTTGCCAAGTAATGTGAAATCTGTGGTCATTTAACCAGTTAACACCTTATGCTTCCTATTATGTTTTTGCTAGCAGTTCACACCATGTGATAGCTACATAGCCCATCTGGTATCTGAACTTGTGGGTTTTCCTTTTGAGAATTGCATGTCATTATCCTTCCCATGTTTTTATATTGTTGGAAACAGTAAGTTAAATATTAAAAAGATAAAAAAATTTTGTAGTCCATTAGAGCACTGTCCAGTAGTGAGACAGATTACAGACTAAATGTTGACATTTTAACATTAGAAATATCAAAATCCTCAGTCAGTGACAATTCAGCCTAAATCCAACAAATCATAACCTGGGAAGTAAGGTATTTTAGAAATGAACAAAACTTAATACAAATATAGATTTGATTTCCATTTCCCCCTTTTGACATTTTGGCTTCATACAAATTGATTTGATACATTTGATCAGTTGCACATTTACAACAGCTCAGTAACATGTACTTGTTAAAATAGAATGAAAAATTTAATGAGACACTTTCCACATGGTCTTACTAAGAGTGACTCCAGCCCACATCCCACCATGTTATAACAGACTCTGCACACTGCGACTGTTTAAAGAACAAATTTATTTCTGGAAGATTAGACAGCAGGTTCTACATAATGATATCATATGATTTGTTACAACTGTGTATGGTAAACTTTCTCATTTATTAGACATGCCATATAGAATCTGAATAAATAATGCTACAAAGCCCAAGCTATGTACAAATATCTTGGGCAAAGTTATGTTTACAAACTTATATACAGTAAGAAACAGCATACGTAATTATCTGAATTATTGAACAAAATAAAATGTAAATGTGATTGAGTTGATGCATAGAAACAAAAATCAATGCCGTAAATAGTTCAAAAAAATTAAAGTGTGTAAGTTTGTAAGCTTTGTTATACAACTCCTGTATTTTTTTTTAAAACAAACCAATTTACACTTAAACAATACTTAAATATATCTTAATAAATCTGACATTATAAACCAAGCAAAAATTGTACAGTACAACATAAAAATTACAGGAATTGGTGTTTTAAAATACCACCAAATCCAGACACATAACCGAGAAACCCAGATCAACTATCTGGAGAGTCACACACCGTACAAGTGGCTTGAACAAATACCGTATATCCCATCATAGCCAGTTCTGATGAAAGTTCACTGACCTGAAACGTTAACTTTGCTTCTCTCGCCACAGATGTTGCCAGACCTGCTGAGTATTTCCAGCACTTTTTGGTTTTATTCCAAATATACCACTGTTAGCTTTGAATATGTAGAATTTTCCAATACTGCTTAGGATTTCAATTTTGAATTCTCAATATACAAATCGGTTGTTGCTGTAATGTATAGCAGGAATAGCATTAAAACCCCCATGAATGGTAAAGAAATGGGACACTGACTACACTGTAGTGACAGTATAGCGGAGATTAAGAGGCAAACTGTTTAATAAACTGAAAATCTTATGCAGAATGAGTAAAATAAAAATTCAGAAATTCCTACACACTGCAGTGCACTCCATTTGTAGCCAGGGTACAATGATTATCCTGTTGTTTGAAGTAGACATTTAAAAATAAAAGATGCAGTCTGGCTATTTAAACACTGAGTGGCAACATGCCTGGTGGTGATGGCGGTGGCGCTGATCCAATTCCAGCAGGTCCTTGGTCTAGACCGTTTACTACCCTATATTCAACAAAAAAAATTAAAGTATTTTATACAAGGATGCTACAGTAGCTGGTAATCTATAAATCTGGTACAAGCCTGACAACATTCATGATACAAAAATTACCAGAATGAGAACCTCTTCAAAACTCGCTCAAGACAATTATCAAGTCCATTCTTAGCTCTGGGTTCTGGACAAAATACAAAATTATACAGATCAATTTAGTTGTTTGGGTTTCCTGGTGGGCCTACTCCTGGGGATTTGGTTTCCTTAAGTACTGCTTCTGCTTCCTGCACCACTACCTGGTCTTGAAAATTAAAAGATCTGCATTAGCTATTCTACAACAATATTAAACTGGCAATGGACGACGTGACAATTAAAAACATTTTCTTGGGCAAGTTTTTTAGTTACCAGCTACAACTAAATGTTGATCTCCTCTGTATGCAAAAAGATCAGATAAATTTATCTGTGATTTTCAAACTTCAGTAATTTCACTACAATGATCCAGCTTGTTTCAATGTCAATGTGCAAATTGAAAACATTTATAAAAAGAAAGCTGACCCAAGATGATTGGAATTTCCTCGAGTTGCCTGCAGTTTAAGGGTTGAGAGAGTTTGGTTTTGATGTGAGATTTGGTAAAAGGAGATAACATTCATATTAAATCTCTGATTTTAATCTTAGTATTACAAAGAATCACTAATGATTTTACTTATGCAAATATTTATACAAGACATGTCCAGATTCAACTAATTCTATGTACAATTACAAAACTCACTGCACATTAGTTACTTCTAGGCTTAATAGCATAGTTTTGTGCAAAACAGAAGACTTTCGTAACAAATACACATGGTAATGTATTTTTCATGTGAGCACTTGTTAGTATTGGTTTTAAGTTTAGCCATGCCTCAGCTTTTAATGTACAAGAGACAAAGCACAACCAGTTAATTTTCTTATTTTTAAAAACATTGTGCCCTGGGTAAGAACCATTCTTAAAAGTTGTATCTCAGGTTCAAGTTTTTATTTAAATATTGTTCAGTCTCATTCAGATCGAATATAAATTTCCATTTAGTAATACTAGTTGTTCAAGTTGACTACTGTACTTCAAAGTTTAGCCCAGTGCACAAAATATTTCCAAATACATTTTAAGAAAAACGTAATTTTGATTTCATCATTCACCTTCAGATTTAGCCAAGCAGTCCCTGTGTTATGCAGATTTGAAGCTCGACCAGAAAAAAGTTTAAGATTTGGAGAGAAAACCTGATCAGAAGCTAAATATGTTTCTGTACATTTGTCCTTACATTTCTTGAAAAAAAAACTGATTGTTCACGTTTACTCTGCCAATCAGGGAAATGCTGTCACTTGTTAAATATGTACACAGAACATATGGTTGAAAAAATTATTAAAAGATCATAATGGAGTCAGAATTTTGGCAATAATATTGGATCTCCAATATTTTGAATCCTAAAATAGAACTCAGTCACAGCCATTTTCCAAATTCTGTGATGCCTCATACAGCTTAACAGGTGCTATACTGAATGCAATTTTGTACTACAGGCTCAACTGCAACTTGAATGGTTTTAACTGCAATAGCTAGGATGACAATGTCAACAAAAATAAATTTTTAATCTTGGCTGCATTTAATGACAATTTCCACAGACTGTGGGATAAGCCCCATACACGCATTATAAAGTTGTAGGGTAAAAATTTAGAAGAGCCACCAGGAGCTGTATTTTGAGAAATCATGCTGCACAAGGGCTCTTACATCTTGGCATAGAATACCAAAATCTCCATGCAGTTAGTAAAAATTCAGCCTAAATCTAGCTGTTAATCCTGCTTCCATTTACATCACCATTGCGCCAGCATGCAGGGGATCACTTCAAGGAATACATTAAAATGAATTACCCATGATATACTCGGTGAAAAAGACTTTCTCTTTTCTGATAAAAGAAAACATACTGAATCAACTTTAAACACTCATGCTAACTACATGCTGAAATCTAAACCAGTTTAAGACGGTTAAATACTTAAATCACACACAACTTCTTACAACTACAATTAAATTCTTCTTACTCAATTTACTACACCCAACAGTTTTTATGATCCGTTTCAGGACATGCTGAAAAGTAGTAGTGAGGAACTCAACCTGTGGAGCAATCCAAAATGCTGCACCTCCAATATTGTAGGAAACAGAAGTACAGTCTTTTGTGTCAGAAACCAAGTACAACAGATAAATAACTGATAAAGAATGCCAGAGTACACCAAAATTACAGCATGGTGGGATTCAAGACTAGCTTTTCCTTTTCGTTCCAACCCTAAAGTTTGATTTCACCTCTTAACTGGGGAGGTTGAGTGTGCTATTTTGCTGAGTTTCTCCCTTTCTCTCAAAGAGGTTGGCTCCTGCTGAAATAAAGTTTCACAGGGGTTGACAACTCAGCAGTACCTCTCAAAAAGATTGATTATGTTTGAGCCCAGATGCCAAGTATGGACTGGATATTTGCTCATGCAGTGTGCATGCTAAACTAAATTCCTTCTATGCAACTCCTCATCATGACTACACATTGAATTCAAGCATGAATCATTGGATAGAAATCAAAGAGGAATCCTAGCAGCTTTTTCACTTCCCAACTCAGGAGCACTAACAACAATTTTAACATCCCAGCTTGGACCAACTAACCCCACACGAATCAAGAATCCAACCTGGGACTTTCCTGTCTGAAGAGCATAGCATTACACCTGGGCCTGACTCATCCACTGAACCATTAGGAGAGGTAATTGGACTGTAACAAAACTTAATATATATTTTGTTACAAAATATTTGTTCTATAAGAATGAGGCAAGTTAGAAATTAAAGACAGATGAATTTCAAACACAAAACATATTAAATCAAATATACAGTTGGTTATTCAACTGTACTTACAAAAAGCATTCCCAATTTGGAATAAATTTTCCTTTGACTTGCTTAAATTAAATGTTGTTTGCTTAGCTGATTAAAAACACTACCCACCCCCTATTAGCTAAATTACTTCTGCGCAAATTTGCTACAGACAGGAGAGGGAATAATTACATAAATTTGCACATTAGCATTTTTCCCACCAATAAGCTAAGCTAATGTAAATTTTGCCACCAGAAGCAACAAACTATCAAAGTGAGTGGTCTTCAGATGTCTCAGGCACCAATGCCATCACAGACAAGGGCAACCAAAAACAGCAGGGATTCTGATAGGTTGAGTGAAATTGTGACCGTTTACAATCTTAAAATAATCTCAAAACCATTTAAAAGCAGATCTTTCTTCTAGATAAACCAATGTAAATGGATTGTTTTTTCAGCAATAGGGGTGCTATTGGAGAACCATTTCAAGAGGCAATTCTCTGATGCAAGTAATGCTCTACAACTAATTGTGACAAACATGTAGTGTATTAATCTGCAGAACAGAATTTCAGCAATCACCTATTATTTCATGTCTGAGACAGAATTTTTACCTCCATGTTCACTTAAACATTTCCTCTTGAAATAAAATAGGATTTTGTGAAGAGTTTGAAAAATACTCAAGTATTTTCTATGGTATCAATTAACATTTGTAAATAAGTCCTGGATCCCTAGAGAACCAACATTCATAGTTCAGTTTAGTCTTAGAAGTCAAAGAAATTCAAGCTTCAAATAGTAATAATTGACATGGATTCTGGAAAGTCAGAATACCAGAAAATTTGGTGTGGGAATGAGGGAGGAGCAGAAAGAGAGTTACTGAATGACACAGTAGGCGAGTTGAAAGGCATTTTACTATCAGGGGAAGAAAAGTTCCCATTTCTAATTGGAAGAATAATGCAGAATTAACACCAACAGGTTTAACCAAATGGATGGAGAGCATTGCCCTGCTACTGCTGTCCCATATAGTACTCGAAAGTACATGTTCCACTACTTGACACCGACACCCCTCACCCAGATAGCGCAAAATTTACTCAAGAAACAGAAAAGGAAAATACATTCACATTTAAAGTTAAGCCCAAATACCTAGAGCTCAGAAGGATATTGTGTGAAACAAGATCAAAGTCGGAACCTATGCAAATCTCTTCTTGGAGGGGTATGGAGTGAAAAAGAAAGCAAGCACGAAATGCACTCAGGTCTAAGTTTGAAGCGTGGGCTATTTTAACTCCAAGGTGTTATCTACATGCTGATCAGCTGGCTGCCTAAAAGCAACAGCCGGCAGGTGAGTGGGAGAGGACGTTCGAGTGACCAGAGGCTGTTGGCTGGCACTAAATGATTACTTACCAGCAAACAGGTAAGTAATGAAGCAGGTTTCAGGAGGGTCTCGACAAAGGGAAATGGGAATGGGAGCTCGGAGGTTGCAATTTTCCTTGTGGCCCGTCAAAGGTTTTACGTTTACCTCGGAGAGCCTCTTGTCTGCAGACCAGCTTCAGCGTGGTGGAAAAGTTGAGCTGGCTTTTCTGCGGAGGTCTCAGTTAAAATACAGGCAGTCTTTTTAATGTAATAGGACCCATATTAGCAGAAATTCTTGATGTGCTGCCTGCTTTTGGTGGGCATCTCATCCATCTGCAGAACCATGTGCATTAAAATGGGTATTGGTGCGAAAGACTCCAGTCTTGAAGGGGTTAGTAACCTTCTCACTTTTAATGGCGTCTGCCAGGTGGGTAGGGATAACATCAGCCCTTGGGTTTAATTATGGATAAATTCAATAAATACAAAAATGTAGTGTTTTTGTGCTGTAGACCTGGATGAGTAAATATTAAGCTTTCAGAAAGGAGTGAGAAGGGAAAGGAGAGAAAGAGCAAAGGGTTCAGAAAAGATCCAAACCCAGAAGAGATCCAGGAGGGATTTGAAGTATACAGCACTGAAGGAGGCTATTCAGCCCATTGTGTCTGTACCAGCTCTTTGAAACAGCTATTCAATTAATTCCACTCCCATGCTCCTTCCCCATAGCCTTGCAATTTTTTCCTTTCAAGTATACATGCAATTCACGATTAAAAGTTACGACTGAATCGGTTTCCACCACCCTTTCAGGTAGTGCATTCCAGGTCGCAACAACTTGCTGCATAAGAAAATGTCTTCTCATCTTTCCTCTGGTTCTTTTGCCAATACACATTACGAGTAAATATACATTACTAGTAAATATAACTAAGAACGCCCCAATTCAAGAAAATTGTATTTAATAGCTAATTTTTTATTGGCTATTTTGTTAATGTCTCTTAAACACTTACCCTTTGTCAAAATATGTTGCAAGACCTGAATTTGAAAACTTTGCACTGTTGACCATAGCAGAGGTGCCATTGCCATTCCCTGAACTGTAACTTTTTCGTGATGCTTGATCCTTTGCAAAATTTCTGCATGCTGCTAACTTTGATTCTAAGGCCTGAAAAGATTCAAGTGTTAGTTAGCAGGAAAAACTAAATCAAAGAATTCTGCACAACAGTTTAAAACACTATATAAAATGACTCGTTTCCTATATGTGGTTCAATTTTTCTTTTGTTCATTCATGGGATGTGGGCGTCGCTGGCTATGCCAGCATTTATTGCCCATCCCTAATTGCCCTTGAGAAGGTGGTGGTGAGCTGCCTTCTTGAACCGCTGCAGTCCATTTGGGTAGGTATACCCACAGTGCTGTTAGGAAGGGAGTCCCAGTATTTTGACCCAGTGACAGTGAAGGAATGGCGATATAGTTCCAAGTCAGGACAGTGTGCGACTTGGAGGGGAACTTGCAGGTGGTGATGTTCCCATGCATTTGCTGCCCTCGTCCTTCTAGTTGGTAGAGGTCAAATAAAGGGAACTTATGACCTTTCCCCCACCCAAGCCCATTCAAAAAGCAATAGCATTGATTTTTTAAATGACAAACAAAACAGAAACCAGAAAAGGATACAATGCATGACCTGTAAGGTTTTAGTCTTCAAATGGAAGCATTCAACATATAGTGCAAAGTCAGTCCAAGCTCTCAATTGCGGGAGGGGGAAGAACATAGGAACAGGAGTAGGCCATTTAGTCCGCAAGCTGTCCCGCTGTTCAATGAGATCAAAGCCGATCTATGACCGTCCTCCATATTCCTGCCTTTGCTCCATATGCCTTAATACCTCTGGTTAACAGGAATCTATCAATCTCAGGTTTAAAATTAACAATTGACCCAGAATCAACTGCTGTTTGCAAGAGAGAGTTTTGAACTTCTACCACCCTGTGCTTCACTCCTGCAAGGCCTGACTTTAATTTTTGGACCATATCCCCTAGTCTTAGATATCCTAACCAGTTACATTTTAAAAAAAATTCATGGGACGTGAGCATTGATGGCAAGGGCAGCATTTGTTGCCCATCTCCAATTGCCCTCGAGAAGGTGTTGGCGAGCTGCCATCTTGAACCGTTGCAGTTCTTGTGGTGTAGGCACACTCACAGTGCTATTAGGGGGAGAGCTCTGGGTTTTGGACCCAGCAACAGTGAAGGAACAACAATATAATTCCCAGTCAGGACAGTGTGTGACTTGGAGGGGAGCTTGCAGGTGATGGTGTTTCCATCCATCTGGTGCCCTTGTCCTTCTAGGTGGTAGAGGTCGCGGGTTTGGAAGGTGCATCGAAGGAGCCTTGGCAAGTTGCTACAATGCATCTTGTAGATGGTACACACTGTTGCCAGTGGTGCAGGGAGTGAATGGTGGATGGGGCGCCGTTTGAGCAGGCTGCTTTGTCATTGCTTCTTGAGCATTGTTGGAGCTGCACTCATCCAGGCAAGTGCAGAGTATTCCATCATATGCCTGACTTGTGCCTTGTGGATGGTGGACAGACTTTGGAAAGTGAGGCGAGTTACTTGCTGCAAAATTCCCAGCCTCTGATCTGCTCTTGTAGTCACAGTATTTATATGGCCAGTCCAGTTAAGTTTCTGGTCAATGATAACCCCCAGGATGTTGATGGTGGGTGAATTCAGAGATGGTTAGATTCTTTCTAGATGGTCTTTGCCCAGCACTTGTGTGGCGCAAATGTTACTTGCCAGTTATCAGCTTAAGCCTGAATGTTGTCCAGGTTTTGCTACATGTGGGCACAGACTGCTTCAGTATCGGAGGAGTCACATATCGTACTGAACACTGCAATCATTCCCACTTCTGAGCTGATGATGGAGGGAAGGAAGATCATTGATGAAGCAGCTGAAGATGGTTGGACCTAGGATTCTACCCTGAGGAACTCCTGGGGCTGAGCTGATTGGCCTCCAACAACCACAACCAACTTCCTTTCTATTCGGTATCACTCCAACCAGCAGAGGGTTTTCCCCTGATTCCCACTGACTTCAATTTTGGTAGGGTCCATGATGCCACACTCGGTCAAATGCTGCCTTGATGTCAAGGGCTCTCAATTCTCCTCTAGAACTCAGCTCTTTTGTCCATGTTTGAATCAAGGCTGTAATGAGGTCTGGAGCCAAGTCCCCCAGTGGAACCCAAATCGAGCACCAGTGAGCAGGTTATTGAGAGTTAGTGCTGCTTGATTGCACGGTCAACGACACCTTACATCACTTTGCTGATGATTGAGAGTAGACTGATGGGACGGTAATTCGCCAGATTGGATTTGTCCTGCTTTTTGTGGACAGGACATACCTGGGCAATTTTCCACATTGTCGGGTAGATGCCAGTGTTGCAGCTATACAGGAACAGCTTGGCTAGGGGCACGGCTAGTTCTGGAGCACAAGTCTTCAGTACTCCAGCCGGGATGTTGTCAGGGCTCATAGTCTTTGCAGCATCCAGTGCTTTCAGCTGTTTCCTCATATCATGTGGAGTGAATCAAATTGGCTGAAGACTGGCATCAGTATTGCTGGGAAACTCAGGAGGAGGCAGAGATGGATCATCCACTCAGCAACTGTGGCTGAAGATGGTTGCAAATGCCTCGTCTTTTGCACTGACGTGCTCGGCTTCGCCATCATTCAGGAGGGGATGTTTGTGGAGCTTCTCCTCCAGTTAGTTGCTAGCTGTTTTGAATCTATCCCATTTAGCATGGTGGTCATGCTACACAACACGATGGAGGGTATCCTCTGTGATGAGATGACTGTCTTCACAAGGACTGTGCAGTAGTCACTCCTACCAATACGGTCATGGAAAATACATCTACGACAAGTAGATTGGCGAGGACAAGGTCAGGAGATTTTTACCCCTCTTGTTTGTTCCAGGCTCAGGCTGGCAGATAACTCCACGACTCTGCTAGTAATGGTACCACCGAGCTACTCTTGGTGAGCAGCACTGAAATCCCCCCAGCCAGAGTACATTCTGTGCCCTTGCTATCTTCAGTGTTTCTTCCAAATGGTGTTAAACATGGAGGAGTACTGATTCATCAGCTCAAGGTGGTGGTAATCAACAGGAGGTTTCCTTATCCATGTTTGAACTGATGCTATGAGACTTCATGGGTCTGGAGTCAATGTTTGGGTCCCAGGGCCACTCCCTTCCAAATGTATACCACTGTGCTGCCACCTCTGGTGGGTCTGCTCTGCTGGTGGGACAGGACATACCCTGGTATGGTGATAGGGGAGTCTGGGACACTGACTGTATGGTATGATTCAGTGAGTAGGACTATACGGAGCAGCTCTCCCAATTTTGGCACAAGTCCCCAGATGTTAGTGAGGAGGACTTTGTAGGGTCAACTGGGCGGGTGTGCCTTTGTTGTTTCTGATGCCTAGGTTGATGTTGAGTGGTGAGTCAGGTTTTATTGTTTTTCGACTTTTCTGTAGTGGTTTTTAATACAATGGAGTGGCTTGCTTGGTCATTTCAGAGGGCAGTTAAGAGTCAACCACATTGCTGTGGGTCTGGAGTCAAATGTAGGCCAGACCCGGTAAGGATGGCAGATTTCCTTCCCTAAAGGACATTGTGAACCATATGGGTTTTTACAACAATTCAGTAGTTTCATGGCCAACATTACAGAGACTAGCTTTTATTTCCAGATTTATTAATTAATTGAACTTAAATTCCACCAGCTGTAGTGGTGTTTGAACACGTGTCTCTGGAGCATCAGCCCAGGACTCTGTATGATTAGCCCAGTAACATTACCACTATGCTACCATTCCCATTAGGCTTAACAAGAGCGTTGTATAGCTGAGCATGACTTCGACTCTCTGGTATTCTGAATTATTTTCTAACAGGTGACTGCACTTCAAAAGTACTTCATTGGCAGTAATAAAAAGTGCTATATAAAGTCTCTCTTGCTTTCTGGTCCTCTGGATATAAAATCCATAATTTCCTTAGCCTTTGTGATTATTTTTTGTACCTGTCCATGACATTTTAATGATATATGTACATGACCAACTAAGTTTAGATCTCCACTGCTTCTAGCTTGTCACTATTTAGAAAGATCTGTCCTTTTTAGTTCCAAAGTAGATACCCATATGCCACAATCTATGAACATATCTTTGTAATTTTATGCTAAGACGGGAAGGAGCCTGGATATCTCAAAGATAGCAGTTGATTTTAAGATATTTTGAATGTGCACATAATCCTTCCTTTCCCACAATTAGAAGCTGCCTTATTCGAGCAGTAAATTAGTTTATTTCGTTACCCCGCTTCTCCTAATGATGACTCATGCTGCGGTATAGTTCCATGGGTGGTAGAAACCCTCCACAATTTTATACAAGTGACCTTTCACCATCTGCAAACCTGAGCAGTAAATGGTGGCAGGCTGTTTGACCCGAAGGTCATCACATGCCTTACAACCAGATATAGCAGCTGATGAGAAGGAACCCTTGTAAATGTCTTCTTTTCCCCAATCCAGGTTAACTGTAGTGCCCTCTTCCCTACGAAAATGTATACATTCCTAAACATCGAATTCTTGACATAATTCTAGTGAAAATGCATATAATCTTTCACAAGGTAGGTTTCTCTATGGTTTCATCAAGAAGAAATGTTTCCATTTATATAGCACCTTACCAAGTAACTGAAAATCTTAAAAAGTAATTAACTGTGTAAGAGCAAACTCGCATTTATATAGCGCCTTTCAAAATCTAAGGACAGATTGCTTTACAGCCAATGAATTGGTTATGAAGTGTAGTCACTGTTGTAATGCAGAGAAACATGGTAGATAATCTAGTCACAGTAAGATTACAATGATGTGAATTGAGGGATAAATATTGGTCATCTAACAGTACAGCCTCTGGAATGGGAATTTAATCCGTGACCATGTGACTCCAAGGCAAGAGGCTATGATTAAGGCAAGACTGACACCTTAGAGTACAGAGAACACTGGGTAGGTAAATACAGCAGCGACGTTGGGCCAGTATCATCCCTGAAAGAGATAGATGGACCACCCAGTTCTGATGAACAGGTCACTGATCTGAAACGTTAACTTTGTTTCTCTCCACAGATGCTGCCAGACCTGCTGAGTATTTCCAGCACTTTTTGGTTTTATTTCAGATTTCCAGCATCTGCAGTATTTTGCTTTTATTTACCCAGTTTGGATATTGGTTGAGGAAGGAATGTTACCTAGGACAGCTGCAGAACATTGCTCTTTCTTAAATAGTGATTTGGAGTCTTTAATGTTTCTTCAGCAGGCAGTCATACTAATAACTCATCCAAAGGATAAATTTCAGTAAAGAACAGATACTAGAGAAAGGTTAAGCAGAATTTACAGAAATAAAGGTTGTTCATAAAATTGCATACATCTTATTCTTTGACGAATGGATGGAATTCCAATATTTAAAGAATGTTAGAGCTGGTACTTACCCCTACTTTTCTTAAAAGATCACCAACAATATTTAGTGCAGATATTCTTGCTGATGGAGTTAAAGGAGTAGTACCATAGCCATTTGGTATAGCTGAAAAACAATAAGCCTTACTGTTTTTATACATATACATGGGCACATAGATATAAATTTATAAACATAAATAGGGGGGCTAAATTTGATAGCCCCTGAAATTGGGGGCAGCGATTGTGATGCGTGATTAATCCGCACCCGTTGACTGCAATGCAGGAAGCATGTGAACGTCAAGTTGCCTTTTTTAAAAAAAATGATTTCAGCTTCCAGCCATTGCCAACCATGCTGTTGATTGGTTGGACACCAGAGCATGGGGGCAATATCAGCACTGTGGGTGTACCCGCACCAGATGGACTGCAGCAGTTCAAGAAGACAGATCACCATCTCCTGGAGGGCAAATTCGGGATGGACAACAAATGCTGGCCTAGCCAGTGATGCCCACATCCACAAAATATTGTGTGAGTGGCCAGCATCACTTAAAACTAGGCTGCACTGCTTAAAGGGAAGATGCATTGTGACTGGAGCAGGTGCTGAATCTGACCTAGGAAAGAAAGAAGTATGGCATAACATGCAAGAGAGCAGGCTCTAAGTTCTTTGGACACTGCAGGTGCAAAGGAGGAGTGATGCCCTGTATCCGTAGTGGACTAGGTCAAGCAGGTTTTTCCCTTCACTACCAGCTGGAGTTCTGAGCTCTAAAATGGCACCATCAGTGTCAAATTAGCATTGCTCTCACAAACATGGCGCCCAGCACGACTCGCCTAAAATGTGCGCACACACCATGGACGCTATTTTGGACACCAAAAAGCACCCTTAGCGCCCAGTGCAAATTTTTCATCGACATACGCCAACAGAGGGGGTTTTACTCTGTCAATTTTCAAAAGCAAGACAATGGGGAATAAAATCGACATGAAAATACACAAAATCAGATTTTACATTACTAGTGACATCTGCTCTTACAAATCAGGCTGAAGCCTTTTTGAAGTGGACTGCGGCATCTCTATTCCCTCTCTCTTTGGTAATGTCACAGAAAATTAAATTGCACCAGTACAAGATGTTGGATGTTGATGTGAAAATACATGCATCATAGAATCAATTGACAATGATCAGACAGATACAAAGTTCAAATCCTGGTTGTCATTATTTGAGTCACAGCAGGTTTTCCTTCAGTCATATTGATAACCTAGAGTGGCGGTCAGTGCTGACAGGCACTTTAAACAGCTGATCAAATGCTTTCCTCCTCCTTCATTTTATTTAGTTCCAAAGTGAACAAGAGCAAAAGGTTACTCAGCACCAACTGGAAATTTCATCACCTGAGCAGTGTTTTTGCACAACAATGAACATTTGAGATGCACTTCATTGGATATTTTCCCCTTGATACATACTGCTAGAATCAACCTGTTATTCCTTTTTCATTCTTTGTTTTTGAGAAGAATCCACTTGCCTCTTTCCACTAATTTAGTTTGCTGCTCATCCAAATCTTAAAACCTCTGCTCCCAGTGATTGCTTGCTCATCTTAGAGACAGCCAGGCAACTTACCAAAAAAGGTCATTGAAACAGAAGGAGGATCTACAATTATGATTCCCGATGAGCTCACTTCTATGCATCTATTCAGCTTTGGGCCTTTAATGTTCATTTCAATGTGATTACCCTACTATGCCATTTTATAACTGTTTTGCTTTTATATAATTTAACTTCAGAGCAAGGGACTGCTACATAGTATATTTAAAAGTTACATATTCCCTTATAAACTATTTTCACATACATATATAATGAAAACAGTGCATTGAAATTTGGTACACTGTAAGCACACCCTCCCAGTGGTGATGATTAGGAGCTTGTTTTACATCTCCCAGCTCCTCAACTTGTATTGCATAAAATAATCCTAGGTCCAACAAACTCTATTGCCCTGTTTTCTAAATTTCTCCTTTTTGGAGTCAAAGTACTATCTAAAATAAAGATGAGGCCTGAAGTTTCCACTCAGTTTGCCTGGATCACTGATTGCACCCAAAGCAGAAAATCTATCCAGAATGCATAACTTAAAAATGGGGACTGATCACAGCTGAGAATAATTATACCCTGCTGTTTAACCTGGCTCCACCTTAACACTGATTTTGGTCTTGACTCCTGGCGAGGAATTAGATAAGATTGATCAACTAATAACTCAAGCAAATATTAAATGCTTATCTAACCATCACTACTCTTTGGTACTTCTGATTACTAAACTCTCAGTACACATTTTGGACTCTCATGATGTTACACTAATGATTTGCACTGAATGCATTGATACTTGAACACATCTGAGGCACTAAATTTGTACTTTAATACAGTTAAATCCAAAATAGATACATTTAAAATTCTGCACTGGAACTCATTTAAGCATTACTGCTGTGCCTGTGAAACTGCTCAACCATGTACCAATATTAGTTCAACACCTATCGCTGTCAGACAAATTAAAATGTGGTTGGTCAACTGAAGTAAATTGCACACAATAAGCACGCTGGTTTCTTATAAAACTGAATAGCATGGAGCAAGGGTGGGTACACACAGGATCATCACTGCATTTATATACTCATGCATGCACAATGGCAACTTCAAGATTCAAAAGAAATGAAAGCATTAGCACTTGGTTTGTGGAACCCTGCCGAATTATTTAACACATCTCATTAATGCACACATTCTATCTTTAACATAGCCACCTGACTAACAGTCAAACCTAGAAGAGTTTAAGGTTCTGTACCACATGATGGTTAACTGAAAATGTGGATTTTTCCAAAATCTGACAATGAAGTTGGTAGCCATCGCAGTTGATATGCCAGCTTACTGCAAACATAACAAGCAGTCTATACTTTTACATGTACATGCACAAACTCAGAATCAGTGTTCTGGCAATGCTCAGAAAATTCACACCACATACCTTTGGGAGAAGTAAACCCATTGCCTGCAGTTCGCCCTACAGGTGTAGCTGGTAGAGAAAGGGATGCTTGAACAGCTGTATCCATCTTCTCACATTCCAGCGTTGGTGAACTAGGGGCAGATTTTCTTGTTACTTCCTGCCTTTCCCGTACTGCTAACTCTTGTCGCAAATCTGCAAAAATATTCACAAGCCCGTGGTTAAACAAAGAATTCAGTGTTGCACGGTAGAGTACGAATTTTAATTTTATATCACTTTAGTTGCTATATATAATTCTTATGATAATGTCATCATAGGGCAACAATACAATAAACAACTCATGGGCCATACTGTTAACTAACCCCCCAAATGTCCCAACCATAACGAGACTTCAAATCACATAAAATGCAGTACAATATATATATTCCCATATAAGCTAAGAAAGATAGGTCACTGGTAGGTAGGTAGTGGTGCCTGACAAGAAGTATTGCTATGGATGGTAATGCAAAGCATCTTGGGGAGCACACTCATTTGCTTAGAGTCATAGCGTTATACAGCACAGAAACAGGCCCTTCTGCCCATCGTGTCCGTGCCGGCCATCAAGCACCTATCTATTCTAATCCTATTTTCAAACACGTGGCCCATAGCTTTGTATGCTATGGCATTTCAAGTGCTTATCTAAATATTTCTTAAATGTTGAGGGTTCCTGCCTTTACCACCCCTTCAGGCAACATGTTCCAGATTCCAACCACCCTCTGGGTGAAATTTTTTTTCCCTCAAATCCCCTCTAAACCTCCTGACCCTTACCCTAAAATCTATGCCGCCTGGTTATTGACATCTCCACTAAGGGAAAAAGTTTCTTCCTATCTACCCTATCTATGCCCCTCATAATTTTGTACACCTCAATCAGGTCCCCCCTCAGCCTTCTCTGCTCGAATGAAAACAACCCTAGCCTTTCCAGACTTTCTTCATTGCTGAAATGCTCCAGCCCAGGCAACATCCTGGTGAATCTCCTCTGCACCCTCTCCAGTGCAATCACATCCTCCCTATCGTGTGATGACCAGAACTGTACACAGTACTCCAGCCAAGGCCGAACTAGCATTTTATACAGCTCCATCATCACCTCGCTGCTCTTATATTCTCTGCCTCCGCTAATAAAGGCAAGTATCCTATATGCCTTCCTAACCAACTTATCTAACTGTGCTACTGCCTTCAGTGATCTATGGACAAGTACACCAAGGTCCCTCTCACCCTCTGTACTTCCTAGGGTCCTACCACCCATTGTATATTCCCTAGCCTTGTTAGTCCTCCCAAAATGCATCACCTCACACTTCTCAGGATTAAATTTCATTTGCCACTGCTCCGCCCATCTTATCAGCCCATCTATATCATCCTGTAATTGAAGGCTTTTCTCCTCACTATTTACAACACCACCAATTTTCGTGTCGTGTCATCTGCGAATTTACTGATCATACCTCCTATATCCACATCTAAATCATTAATGTATACTACAAACAGCAAGGATCCCAGCACTGATCCTTGTGGTGCACCACTGATCACAGGCTTCCAATTGCAAAAACAACCCTCGACCATCACCCTCTGCCTCCTGCCACTAAGCCAATTTTGGATCCACTTTGCCAAATTGCCCTGGATCCCATGGGCTCTTACCTTCTTAACCAATCTCCCAGGCGGGACCTTATCAAAAGCCTTACTGAATTCGATGTAGACTACATCAACTGCTTTACCCTCATCTACACATCTGGTCACCTCCTTGAAAAATTCAACCAAGTTTGTTAGACATGATCTCCCCTTGACAAAGCCATGCTGACAATCCTTGATTAATCCCTGCCTCTCCAAGTGGAGATTAATCCTGTCCCTCAGAATTTTTTCCAATAGTTTCCCTACCACTGATATTAGAGTCACCGCCTGTAATTATCTGGTTTATCCCTGCTACCCTTCTTGAAGAACGGTACCACATTCACTGTCCTCTAGTACCTCTCCTGTGGCTAGAGAGGATTTGAAAATTTGTGTCAGAGCCCTTGCTATCTCCTCCTTTGCCTCACTTAACAGGCTGGGATACATCTCATCTGGGCCTGGGGATTTATCCACTTTTAAGTTCGCTAAAACTGCTAATATTTCCTCCCTTTCAATGCTAATTTGTTAGAGTATATCACAATCCCCCTCTCTGATCGCTACACCTACATCGTCCTTCTCCATTGTGAACACAGCTGAATAGCAATCATTTAAAACCTCACCGACATCCTACAGCTCCACACACAGATTGCCACTTTGGTCCCTTCTGGCTTGGTCTCACTAACCTATCTTTTGTGAACTCTCCAGCAACAATATCTTTGATACCTGATCTTCCACTGACAGAATGTGTTGGTGCTTAGCAGCATCAGTGCATAATACAGCCAGTAGATGTATTCACATCACGGAAGTGGCGAGTCGAAGAGACTTAGCAGCTGGCAGGAAAAAAGACAGAAGTGCAAGAAGAGAGCCAACTGTGTAACAGCCCCGACAACCAATTTTATCTGCAGTGGCTGTGGAAGAGTCTGTCACTCTAGAATTGGCCTTTATAGCCACTCCAGGTGCTGCTCCACAAACCACTGACCATCTCTAGAAGCTTACCCATTGTCTCTTGAGACAAGGAGGCCAAAGAAGAAGGAGGAGGATGTATTGACATCAAATTTCTCTTAATTCACTGCAGCTCCTAGAGTGAATAATTTGATTTTAATATGGGCCCTCACCAACTGCGTTGGAAAGTAACTCAAAGGACAATCAAGCAGGGGAAGACTAGGAGCCAGAGGTCAGGCAGCAGGAAACATTTGCTTTGATACTATACCTCATCATATTACTGATAGCAGCATTATGTAGAAGTATTCCTGAATACAAATAAATGGTGTTAAAATCACTAATTCAGTGTAGTGATTTTTCACTCATCTATTGCGACAAAAAAGCAACCCCCGTGAGGGAAGTATAAAAAAGTAGAAAACCTGTAACATTGGAATAGCAATGTAATTCGTAATATAAAATAAAAACAAGATATGCTGGAAATACTCAGCAGGTCGGGCAGCATCTGTGCAGAGAGAAGCAGAGTTAACGTTTCAGGTCAGTGACCCTTCAGATTTCCAGCATCCGCAGTATTTTGCTTTTATTTTAATGTAATTCATATATTGTACTTAATCCTACCCCTTTGTAAAAACATTGGCAGGAAAGGCCCCCTGATTATAAGTTTATCAGTTTTACCACTGAAAGTCTGTATGCATCCAACTTGTACTACAGCAATGCTGTCCTTAAAAAATAAACTCACCTCGGGCTTCATCTTTTAACCTCTGAACAGAAACAAGAAGCGATTCCTTCTCATCAAGTTCACTTTCTAAAAATGCATTTCTTTCAATTGCTTGATTCAGTCGCTGCTCAAAGTCTTCTAGTGATACTATGGTAGCTCTAAATGCAAAAAAAAATGTTATAACTACTTCATGGACTAATATAGTTACATGGCTGTGCTACTCATTGTTTCCTTTGGAAAAAAAAAACTCTTTCACTGCTCAACATTAGTCATAGTAATGAAAGGCAGACGTTACAGAGGAAACAACCTCTTATGCCTGGTTTATAAATAAAAACATTTTTGGGGGAATATTAACCTTGTATTTAACAAATGCAAAATTATAAAACCTTTAACAATTTCACAGACTGTTTTGAATTTAGTCATGAATATTTCTTGAACAACACGCGATTGAGGTACAGCTAATGGTGAGAGAGATAAAGAGGCAGATATGTTTGGGGAGGGAATTCCAGAGCTTAGGGCCTTGGCAGCGAAGACACAATCCCAAATGGAGGGGCAAAAAGGGGTGGGGTTATACGAGACCAGAGTTAAATGAATGAAGTACTTGAGGGTTGTAAGGCTGGACGAGGTTACAGAGACAGAGAGGAGCTAGACCATGGAAGAACTTGAATAAGAGGATGAGAATTTTAAAATCAAGCTGTTGGTAAACTGGGAACCAATGTAGGTCAACGAGCACAAGAGTGATGTGTGATCTTGACTTGGCTAGGGTTAGGATATAGGCAGCAGTGCTTTTGATGAGCTCAAGTTTGGGTGGTGGAAAATGGGAGGCTGGCCAAGAAAGTATTGGAATAGCCAAGCCTGGAGGTGAAACTAGGCAGTCCTTTGTGACGAGAATATGGGGTTGGAAGCTCAGTTCAAAGTCAAATAGGACACCAACAACGAGAAGAGTCTGTTTCAGCCTGAGGCAGTGTATGGAGAAGGATCCCTTGATTCCCCAAGTGATCAATAATCTACTGACCTCAGTCTTGAATATACTCAACGATAGAATATACTCATCTACAAGCCTCTAGGGTAGACAATTCCAAAGACTCAATCCTGAGTGAAGAAATTTCTCATCTCAGTCCTAAAAGAGACTGTGTCCCCGTGTTCTACACTCCCTAGCCAGGGGAAACAATGTCCAGTGTCTACATTGTCAAGACCCTTCAGAATCTTGTATGGCTCAATGAGCCCACCTCTCATTCTTCTAAACTTCAGAGAGTATAGGCCCAATTTACTCAGTCTCTCATCGTAAGACAACTCTCTCATTCGAAGATCCAAATCTAGTGAACCTCCCTTGTACCATCTCTATCCTTCCTTACTGCGAACAGTGCTCCAGGTGTGGGCTCACCAAAGCTCTATACAACTGTAGCAAGACTTCCTTATTCTTGTACTACAATCCCTTGCAATAAAGGCCAATATGCCATTTGCTTTCCCTGCATGATAACTTTGTATTCATTGTAGGAGTAACCCAAGTCTCTCTGAACATCAACATTTAGAGGTTTCCCACCTTTTAAAAAATATTCTAATTTTCTATTCTTACTACCAAAGTGAATAACCTCACATTTCCCCACATTATACTCCATCTGCCACCTAGCTGCCCGCTTACTTAAACCTGTCTATGTCTCTTTGCAACCTCTTTGGGTCCTCCTCACAACTTCCATTACCATCTAACTTTCTATCGTTTGCAAACTTAGATACATTACCCTTCATCTAAATCATTAATATAGACTGTAAATTGCTGAGGCCCAAGCGCTGAACCTTGCGGCACTCCACCAGTTACAGCTTGCTAACTTGAAAGTGTGCCATTCATCCCTCCTCTCTGCTTCCTGTCCATTAACCAATTCTCCAGCCATGCTAATATATTATCTCCAACTCCATGAGCCCCTATCTTGCAAATTACCCTTTTGTGTGGCACCTTATTGAATGCCTTTTATCTACTCTACTAGTTGCATCCTCAAAAAACTTAAACTTATCAAACAAGATTTCCCTCTCGTAAAAACTTGTTGACTTTGCCTGATCATACTATGATTTTCTAAATGCAATAAGACTTCTTTCATAACACATTGCAGCATTTTCCTGACAACTGATACCAGGCTAACTGGTCTGTAGTTCCCTGTTTTCTCTCTTCCTCCTTTCCTTGAATAACAGTGTTACATTTGCTAACTTCCAATCCACTAGGACCATTCTAGAGTTTTTGGAATTTTGGAAAATCACAACCAGCGCATCTATTCTCTCTGCAGCTACCTTTTTTAGAATCCGAGGATCTAGGCCATCAGGTCCTAGGGATTGCCAGCTTTTGATTCCTTAAGTTTCTATAATACTTTTTCTCTGCTGATATTAATTACTTTAAGTTCCTCATTCTTATTAGCCCCATGGCTATCTTCTATTTCTGGAGTGCAATTTGTGTCTTCTACTGTGGAGGTAGACAAAATATTTGTTCAACATAGAACATTACAGCGCAGTACAGGCCCTTCGGCCCTCGATGTTCTCTGCCATTTCCTCATTCCCCATGATAATTTCTCCTGTCTCTGCTTCTAAGGGACCAATGTCAATCATGTCAATGGGTGTAGAGAGGTAGAGAAGAATGAAGAGGCACAGAGGATGTAATTTATGACTTTGATTAGGGCTGTTTCAGTGACGTGCGGGACGGACACCTGATTAGAGCAGTTCAAACATGGGAGTTCTGGGAAAGATGGGCTCAGGGAGGTGACAATGCGTTCAAGGAATTGAAGGAAAAGGAAAGATGGAAATAAGCTGGTAACTTTCAAGAACAGATGGGGCAAGGGTGGCTATGAGGAGGAGGTAAAAATGGCATATTTATGGGGCAGTACATGAGGAGAGAAAACTATTGACAATATCAGCTAGTATGGAGATGAGGAAGGGAATTTAGAGGATCAGCAGTGGGAATAGGATTGAGAGATCAGGAGATTAGTTTTCTGAACAAGAGGAGCTCAGAAAAGCCATAAAGAGAGAGAGACGAAAACGAGAAAAGATGCAGGCTCAAGGCTCAGGCTTGGGGGAAGCTCGGCTTGGTGGGCAAGGGGAAGAAAGCGATGTGGCAAAGGCAGCTAATCAGATAGTCTTGTTCTTATTGACAAAGTAGTTCATGAGCTCCTTGCACTTGTCATTTAAGAATTTGAACCAAAAATAACGATTTTTTTTACCTAATCTCTTCCTGAGATGGCTATGACCTAGACATTATACACAGTTTATCTTGCAATTATTGTTTAAATATACTGTGATTAATGACTTTAGTGAATTTTAGTTCAAAACGACGAATGTCTCAATGTCTTCTGAAGGATTATTTTCCCATGTGGGACTTCTACTTGTCTCTTTTTTCGGTCTCTCTCTCTCACCACTTTCTTTTCCTCTATTTCTTTTTCTGTATCTAATTTGACCCTAATTCATCCTATTTCCTTCTTCGTCGCTCGCTGTGTTCTTTCCCTATCCTTTGCGTCCATTGGGCACGACATTCATGAGGTCCCAGATACAACACTGTACCATTATTGCTTCGACGTTCCAGCAATTTGCGTGCGATCTGAACAGTGAGGCAAAAAGCCCAATTATCACTTACTGCAACATGCAGAAATTTCTGGTCCAACTTCTTTTGGTGCAACAAAGTGAAGGTAATAGTTTTGTATTATTTCTATACTGCAACACAATGCTCCTGCAATGATTAAAAAAGGTTCCCCTGGTGCAGATACGGAATCATAGGCATAAGACTAGACTTCCTTGGAGTTTTAAACAGTACTATAACCAAATGATCAAAACTAAATAAATAGTTTTCTTTGTGCAAAATAATGCCAGAGGAAACGAAATTCTTACCTTTTGGCTCTTTCTAAATCATCATTTGCCTGCTCCAATTCTCTTACATACTTATGCAGTTGATCTTTGATACCCCTCGTTTGACCTAAGTCGTCTTCTAGCATAGATATCTGTTTACAACTCTGTGCATATTGTTGTTCAAGTTTTTCCTAAAAGTAAATAGTAAAAAAAGAAAATCCTAGTATTTTGAATTAACATTTTGATTTTTTAAAATCTGGACACTATTTTTGATCCTACGATATGGAATTTCCATGAGAATGTTGCTTCATCTCCCCACACCTGATATGTGCAAGACAATCTGAAGGGTAAATGTCTACTTTTTTTTTTCTGTCTGCAAGAATTCAAAATGAAATAAGTTTGGTCTCAACCCTACAACATACAACTGGCAGTACATTGGCAGTCTCAAGACAGGCTATTTTGGATGGCTGGTAGAAATCTTATTCCGGTGCAGTAGGGCAAAATGCTACATTCTCTATCAATCATCTTTGAAAGAAAAATTCAACAAAAGTGAAATGAATTGTTAACAAAATGAAAGCCCGTGGTGGTGGCAGCATGGATACAAATTTGGCCACGAGATAGAAAGCAGAGAGTAGTAGTGAATGCTTGTTTTTCAGTCTGGAGGGAGGTACACAGTGCAATTTTACCCAGGGGTCAGTATTAGGACCACTTCTCTTTTTGATATATATTAATTATCTGGGCTTGGGTATACATTACATAATTTCAAAGTTTGCAGAAGAAACAAAAATTGGAAATGTAGAAAGCAATGAGACGGATAGTAACAGACTTCAGGACGACATAGACTGATGAAATGGTAGACACATGGCAGATGTTACCTGGTTTGGATAGGCTTAGGACCTTGTTTATTATTTGTGAATATTGTAACGTTTTGAAATTCAATTAACAATGCACAGACAGGACTTAATTTAAATTGCCTTGCACAAAACAGATGCGAGGACATAAAGCAACATTCTCGTGGAAGAGTGAAGTGACATATTTTGGGAAGAGGAGGAGACAATATGAACTAAATGGTACAATTTTTAAAAGGTGTGCAGGAACAGAGAAATTTGAGGGTGTATGTACACAAATGCCAGCAGGATAAATATGTGGGTACGGTAGCATAGTGGCTGTGTTACTGGACTCGTAATCCTGAGGCATGATTTCAAATCCCGCCATGACAGCTGGGGAATTTAAATTCAGTTAATTAATGAAAACTGAAATAAAAAGCCAGTATCAGTAATGGTGACCATGAAACTACCACATTGTTGTAAAAACCCATCTGGTTCACTAATGCCCTTTAGGGAAGAAAATTCAACAAGGTAGCTCACCACCACCTTTTCAAGGGCAATCAGGGATGGGCAATAAATACCAGTGATGTAATGAATGAAAAAATTGAGAAGGCTGCCAAAAAAAATACAAGATCCAGAGCTTTATTAATAGAGGAAGAGAGTACAAAAGCAAGGAGGTTATGCTAAGCCTTTATTTAAAAAAAACTGGCTAGGCCTCAGCTGGAGTAGTGTGCTCAATTCTGGGCACCACACTTCAGGAAGGATGTCAAGGCTTTGGAGAGGGTGCAGAAAACATTTACTAAAATGGTAGTAGGGATGAGAGATTTCAGTTACGTGGACAGACTGGAGAATCTGGGTGTTGCTCTTGAAGCAGAGAAGGTTAAGAGGAGATCTGTCTGAATGTTCAAAATTATGATCTTGATAGAGAAAATAAAGAGAAACTGTTTTCCAGTGGCAGATGGGTCAGTAACCAGAGGTCACAGATTTAAGGTGATGGGGCAAAGAATCATAGGCGGCAGGAGGAAACTTTTTTTGTTAAGAGTGAGTTGTTGTGATCTAGAATCTACTACAATGTACTACCTGAATGAGTGATGGAAGCAGATTCAAAAGCAGCAAAAAGAATTTGATAAATACTTAAAAGGGGGAAAAAAATACAGCTATGGAGAAAGAGCAGGGGAGTGGGATTAATTGGATCGCTCTAGCAAAGAGCTGGCACAGGTACGAGGGACCAAACGGCCTCCTTCTGTGTTGCATCATTCTATGCTTTGCTGAATAAAACAGGACAACAATGTTTTATAATCACTAGCAGTAACTGTTGCACAGCATTCAATGTGGTCAGTGTCTAAAACTGCACCATTCGCAAAAGACATTGGTCAACTGTGCGGTCAGCACGAAGCAAGGACACTCGCCACTGACCACAAAGCAAGTCTCGCTGAGGAATCAAGCAAACTCTCTGACAAAAATTTCACCTCTAGCGGAATTCCCAGCAAGCTGCAGTGATGTCATGAAGCTGTCCAAGCAGTCAATCTCAATAAAGGATTTTCACAGATGTGCAAAGAGGAAACAAAAAGCAGTAAAATAAAATCAAAATCTAATTTTCTTTTAGCTAGAGCAAATTAAATGATTGGGACATACTCAAATATTCCGAAAAAATTTTTAAAAGCTTAAAAAATCAACTAATTAATTGTTTAATAGCATTCCACGATTATTTAAGAGCCAATTCTGTTGTTTATCAAATTTGATCAATCACATTTCTGTTAAAGACACAGTTACACATGATCGAACATGGTGCAACTCTTCATGGGGTTTCGAACAGCTGAAATTCTCACTGATTTCAATGACTGACAACTCAGGGGATGGCGCAGCCTGTGTCAGAGCCCTCAGTGATAGGCCACAACTTCAGGACTACTGCCCCAATCTGCGCATGCTTGATATTCTGAAGCTGTGGTCAGTTTCAAAGGGTAGTAATGGCGAACACTAATAGTTCGCCATCAGCACTACACCCCTTTCCTCCTACCTCCCCACAAAATCCGATCCATTGTGAAATAAGATTCTGCATTGTGAATAAGGAGGAACGCCTTAATATTTTGGTTCATATCACATTTCAAAATGCAATACAAATGCGGCTTAAGGCAGTTAGAAGACATGTATGTTGCAGAAAACTCTTTTGTCGAGTATTTTCCACTTAAGTAGAACACATGAAGTTGCTTTACGAACATGCAGAATCACATTTACATGAACAACTTTCTGTAATGAAAGGTTTCATGCTTGGAGGATACATTCCAATCTATTTGCACATTTTAGCACAATAAAAACTTAATTTAATTAAACTACAAGTTTTAAAATAGAACTGATTTTTAAAAATTTTCAGTATTTGGAGTATAATCCTGAAGCATGCAAGATCTTGGTTTGCATTCAAAATTCTACAGACAAGCTCCCTAGACTGTCCATGTTAATAGGGTACGTTGCAAAGTGGAAGTCAGGTAACTGTCTACAAGGAGGGACTCTAGATCATTCTTGTACACCTCCTGGCAGGCTATTCAAAACAGATGCTAGGCATCCACAAACAAGATGTCTAACAGCTTGGACAAGAATAGTGCAAAGCGTGGTGAGAGGGAAATGTTTTTGGATAGAGCAAAAATGAGCACATGTTCTTCCCCCTTTCAATCCAATTACCTGTAGTATAGTTCTTTCATTTATCACTTCCAACATTGGGGGAACTGTCATGAGTGCGGCCTACAGTGGGTTTTGCTGATTCAGTAGCTCCAACATGTTCTGCACAAACGGCACGGAGTGGGAAGTGATATCCAATAAGGAGTGTGATCAAGCAAGCAGCATGACTGCAGAAAGCAGTGAGTAACCACAGCTCAAACACCAACATTCTCCACCATACGTTTAGGTAAATCATGGTATAATACAGCAGGAGAATAACAGTGCAATTTGAGGTCAACAAAAGGTGAAAGGAAATTCCCCCCAAAAAATACCTTTTGGTGAGGAGAGAACAGTGAAATTCCAGTCAAAGTGGAAATTCCAGTCAAGGTGGTGTCAAAGTGCAGAAAACAATAGAAGGGAAGACTGAAAAACAGGAAAATAACTTTTGTACATGATGCACATCAACAAAAAAAGTAACATAGGGCATACCAAGTACAATGCTTTGAAAAACACCAACTGCAGGCACTTGGTTCTTATGTCATTTATAGTAGTCCTATACTCAAAAGTAGATTTGAAAAACTATTTATTCATGTTTTGGAATCATTCTGTATGGAATGCTCAAATATTGCAACCTAGCTTCATTTTAAACGCTTATGATAGATAATAGGGTGATAAAGTAAAATAGCCTCATATTAAGTCTATTGAAAAATTCAGCTTTACAGTAATCTTACCTTTAATAATTCCAAATCCAGTTTTAGTCTTTGGTTGTCAGATACTAAATCTCTGTTTCTGTGTTCTGCTTGCACTAATTGTGCCTCCAACTCAGCTTCAAGTTCCCTGCTTCCCTCTTGGAATTCTTCTAGCTCCTCACGTGTTTCCTGAAAACTGAACAAGAGGTTCAAACAAATCACCAAAGGTTTCTGTTGCTTCATTTTTAGCAGTAAAGACTAAAAAATAAATTTCTGAATGCAACACAAAATATATCTTGGCAAAAGAATGAATGGCAGCAGCCTGAATAAATAAACTTCTGATGGGTACCTAGATCAACCCACATTTTGGTGTGGATCAATCATTACACTGGCATTTTGGATGCAATTCCCACTCTGTGACAAAGTTGAGTGATGTCATCAAGGATAGCAGTTAGGCCATATCTGGTCAAAAAGGTGCACTGCAGCAACTTGCCAAGACTTCTTCAAACCCGCAACGGCCAAGAACAACAAGGGCAGCAGGCGCATATTAACACCACCCCACCTACAAATTCCCCTCCAGGTTGCACACCATCCCAACTTGGAAAAATATCACCATTCCTTCATCGTTGCTGGGTCAAAACCCTGGAACTCCCTCCATAACAGCACTGTCGTGCACCTATACCACATGGACTGCAACAGTTCAAGGCAACAGCTCACCATCACCGTCACACGGGCAATTAGGGATGTGCAATAAATGCTGGCCTTGCCAGTGACACTCGAATCCCATGAATGAATGGGGGGAAAAAAACTTCCCATGGATATGGAGTGGAGGAGAAATTAGAGAGGATTACCATTTCACATGATTATAAATGACCAACTTATACACACTACTGAGTCAGCGGCGCTTGAGATGGCTTGGCCATGTGAGCCGCATGGAAGATGGCAGGATCCCCAAAGACACATTGTACAGCGAGCTCGCCACTGGTATCAGACCCACCGGCCGTCCATGTCTCCACTTTAAAGACATCTGCAAACGCGACATGAAGTCCTGTGACATTGATCACAAGTCGTGGGAGTCAGTTGCCAGCGATCGCCAGAGCTGGTGGGCAGCCATAAAGGCGGGGCTAAAGTGTGGCGAGTCAAAGAGACTTAGCAGTTGGCAGGAAAAAAGACAGAAGCACAAGGGGAGAGCCAACTGTGTAACAGCCCCGGCAAACAAATTTTTCTGCAGCACCCGTGGAAGAGCTTGTCACTCTAGAATTGGCCTTTATAGCCACTCCAGGCGCTGCTCCACAAACCACTGACCACCTCCAGGCACTTACCCATTGTCTCTCGAGATAAGGAGGCCAAAGAAGAAGAAATTACCAATTTTGGAAAGTGTTTGGCAGCAATTTCCTCTCAGTGAAATATCCTGCTGGCACTCGTCATCTGAGCTCAGGTAGGTAGAATAGGTGTCAGTTTAATCAGGACCCATGAAACCACTGTCCTGAAGAAACCACCTCCTCAAGAATAAGAGGGGAGAATGTTTATTTTACTTTCAGTGTGCAGTTGCTGGTTTTTACATGAACTTTTGGCACATTTCACACAAACTGCATTGGCTTGCAGAATAACTAAACCCTTCTAGATAGAGGAATATAAATAATGTTGACAGCTGCACAGAAACATTTGTATAGATTAACTCATTTTGCCTTTTCTTCCTGGTGCTTTGATCCAGAGTTAGTGAAACAATCAAGTCAAAGTGTTTAATTAAATCCTACTCTGAGATTTTACAGCAGGATTACCGCAATTTGAACATTTGAAAGAATCCCAAAGTTAAAACAAAAATCAAAAAGACTTATCCAATGGCATAGTGGAAGAATGCATCAGCTTGTGGACAGGAATTGAGATGTACAAGTCAGGAAGTTCACTAATTTAATGACAAGTTTTAGGAGTTAGATGCTCTCAGCAACAGAGGTAGCATAAGTAAAATTAGCTTTAATATTTCCAAATTAGTGCAGAAATGGAGCCAGAACTCCCATTCCTTATTGCTATGCAGTGACTCCTGCTGGAAAGTACATGTATGTGGTGTCGGGCAAGGACAAGCTAACACAACAGTCAGATTCAGCCATTATTCATGAACAAGGCTCACCAAAATAATTTCCATTTAGGCAATGTAACTGAGTGATGCCAAAACCTAGCTCCACAACATAAACTTTCAGTAGAGGGGGACAGGGAAAAATAGAAAAAGAAAATTGAGGGTGCGGAGTGTGGGGTGGTTGCTGAAATTTCCCAGGTACATAGAGAAAAAATTTAATGTGACAACACTACCCCTTTAACTCAGCACAACTTGAGGCAGAAGAACAATGCCTATCACACCATCATAGCTCCAATAATTTAGCTACAAAACAAAAAACAGGTACTCTGGTAAGGCTCATTATTAAATCAAGCTAAGGACATACAAATAGAACGGTCTCAGTTCAGCAGGATAACAGTGCACAAACCTACACTTGATTTTAGTTCAATTTTATACAAACATGTCCAGTACAACGAAAAGGTAAAAATTTTACAATTTTTGTATAAATTTATGGGAAAGAAAGCCACATATCCAAATTTGCCAATGACAAAAATAGGCAGCATTGTAAGCTGTGTAGATAGAAGCCTAAATTGCAAAGTGTTACTGTAGATTAAGTAAATGGACAAAACTGTGGCAAATGGATTTCAATGTAAGCAAAGTGAAGTCATCCGCTTGACCTAAAAAGGGTAGAATAGAGCACGTTCTAAATGGTAAAAAGCTAGAAACAGTGGAGGCCCAAAGAGACTTGGGGGTCCAGGTACACAGATTAAAATGTCATGATCAGGTACTGAAAATAATCAAAAAGGCTAATGGAATATGGTCTTTAAATCTGCAGGAGGACTAGAATACAAAGGGGTAGAAGTCATGCTACAATTATACAAAACCCTGGTCAGAATACACTTAGTGTACTGTGAGCAGCTCTGGGCACCACACCTTAGGAAAGATATATTGTCCTTGGAGGGAATGCAGTGCAGATTTACCAGAGTGATATGTGGACTCCAAGGGTTAAATTATGAGGAGAAATTACACAAACTAGGGTTGTATTCCCTGGAATTTAGAAGGTTAGGGTGATTTGATCGAAATTTTCAAGATATTAAGGGGAAGAGATAGGGTAGATTGGGAGAAACTTTTTCGGCTAGTTGGGGAGCATAGGACTAGGGGTCATAATCAAAGGATTAGAACCAGAACTTTCTGGAGTGAAATTAGGAAACAGTTCTTCACGCAAACGGTGGTAGAAGTTTGAAACTCTCTTTCACCAACAGCAATTGATGCTAGATCAATTGTTAACTTTCAAACTGAGATTGATAGATTTTTGTTAGCCAATAGTATCAAGGGATAGGTGGCAAAGGTGGATATATGGAGTTATGTTGCAGATCAGCCATAACCTCACTGAATGGCAGAACAGGCTCAGTGTTAAATGGCCTACTCCTGTTCGTATGTTCCTAAAATTACAGTAGTTGCAAATCAGTGAACCAGAGAGAATTTATTGAGCTCCTTGCCAGCTTATCCTAAACCCTGAATGAGATCAAATTTACATGGAGTTAATGCCAAGAATTTGGGAGCCAACACAGCTTTTCAAGCACATTACTTCCATCCCACCCCAGCGTAAGCATATCGGGTGTCAACATGGTTTGACAGTCCAGATGACACTAGCAGGCAGCTGGATCATCAACAATTAAGTGACCTACATGAAACAATATTCAACAAGTACTGTAACTGTCAGGGTTTACAGTCTTATGTGACAAAGCTTTTAGATGACATCTAATGATGTAATTATGACTGCTGATACCAAACAGCTATTTTGAGAGTAGTGCAAGCCAGTAGCCTGAGTTAATCTGCTAACCTCCACCTTTCTACCTTAGCTTTAGATCTCCTTGCTATGCACTGGAATCATCCTCCCAGTCACCAAATACAACTTTTATTATCCATATGATCCCTATGATAACAGTTCAGTTTCAAAATGTGTGAAAGGTTATGCTAGCCAATAACTCCTGAATCTCTCTCAAATAAAAAGATCAAAAGACAGAAGGGCAAACTCAAGTCCATTTACTCGATATTTTTCTGGCAATAAATGACACCATTGGTTCGAATAAAAGCAAAATACTGCGGATGCTGGAAATCTGAAACAAAAACAAGAAATGCTGGATTCACTCAGCAGGTCTGGCAGCATCTGTGGAAAGAGAAGCAGAGTTAACGTTTCGGGTCAGTGACCCTTCTTCGGAATGTTGTCTTTAGCTAGTTACTCATGAACACCTACAAATTGTACCCTCTTGATGACAATCTAACGAGATGGATTTGAAAATGTTATCAGGGAAAAAATAAATATTGGTATCTATTTATTAACATGTAAAACTTATCAAGCAGAAACCCAAATGATATATACTCAAACGTTAATACTGAACCATGCTCCCTTGGTTGCCACTCTTCTCCCTATTTCCATTGAGGGAGAAATGGTAACTGGTCAACTAACTTACAGACCTAAAAAAAGTGTACATATGCGCCTCTGAAACCATAACAATTTACATTTATAGACCACCTTTAAAGTATCAAAATGTCCCAAGGGGCTTAACAAGAGCAACATCAATGAAAATATTTTTGACATTAAGCCACATGAGATATCAGGTGTTATTTTATTAATTTTTTTTGAGGACTCATTTAAATTGTGGAAATGGATTCATTTTGGAAGGCTGAAGATTTCATATATGCAGGACTTTGTTTTGTTGTTGAAAGTTCACTGAAAGAACACTTGGGATGTTGTGTTTGAAAACAACCTTTACTGGATATCACATGCCTTACGATAAATAAAGAACAAAAACCTTGGTGGCTTGGGGAGAGATGTTAACAGAGAAATGAAATGTCAAGATTTATGAAGGTCGGGAGGTGGTTTCGCTTCTGAGATATTGTTTTGGTTCAGTTGGGGTGTGGACAGTGGTTTTGTAGCCTGAATAGAAACCCAGCTGATCTTTCTTGTACCTCTCTAAGAGACTCGGAGAAATCCAGTGCGTCAGCTCCTCTTTCGCTACCTCTTTTTAAAAAAAAACCTGCGAATCCAGATAACTGAAACCCCTGATGCCACATTTCTCCTGGAAAGGCTGCCAGACTATTTCCTGACATCTCCAGAATAAACTGCTTCTGAAAAGATCCTAGCAACCCATCTTCTTATACCTGGACACCAGACCAAAAGGAACAACTGACATGCTTCCATATCTTTTTTCTTCAAGAATTATCAAGTATTTGGCCAAAGTATTCTTTTTGTCTTTTTTTTTGTAAAACAGCTCTACAGGGAAAAATTCTTTACTTTTATTTAACCAGAGAGTATGTGAGGGGGTATTTAAAAAGGGAACTTTCATATTTCAATGTGTGTTAATGCTTTGCTTCTTTACTGGATAAGTCTTGTTTTATAATAAACAGATAATTTTGTTGTTTATCAAAGAAACCTGGTTGGTATATTTTATTCTGGGATAAAGAGTAGAGTATATGATTAACTGTATCAGTAACTGGGTAAACATTTAAATATATGTCGAGAACTGGAAGTAGAAAAAACAGGGCACTCCTCCCACCTCAGTCGTAACACAGGACAGATGACCAAAAGCTTGGTCAAAGAAGTAAGTTTTAAGGAGCTTTTTAAAAGGAGGAGAGTGGAGTAGACTAGCAGAGAAGTACAGTGGCAGAAGGGTTTAGGGAGGGAATGTTGGAGCTTAGCGCCAAGGCAGTTGAAAGAACAGCCACGAATTTTGGGGTAATTAAAATCTGGGACGAGCAAGGGGCCAGAATTGGAGGAATGCAGAGAGCTTGAAGGCTTGTAGGGCTGGAGGAGATTACAGAGATAGGGACATGCAAGGCCACGGAGGGATTTGAAAACAAGGATGAGGATTTTGAAACTGAGGCATTGTCGGACCAGGAGTCAGCGTAGGACAGCAAGCATAGGGGTGATGCGTGAACAAGACTTAGTGCGAATTAAGATACAAGCAGCAGACTTTTGGATGAGCACATGTTTACGAAGGATTGGAAATGGTGCGCCAGCCAGGAAAGTATTGGAATAGTCAAGTCTAGAGGTAAAAAGGGCATGGATGAGGGTTTTAGCAGATGAGCTGAGGCAGGGTCAGTCAGACGATGCTGCAGAGGTGGAGCAGGCAGTCTTGGAGATGAACCGGATATATGGTCAGAAGCTCATCTAGGGGTCAAACAACGCCAAGGGTGCAAAAGGTCTGGCTCAGCTTCAGGCAACTGCCAGTGATGGAAACGGTGGCTAGGGCTCAGTGTCTGGCGGGGAGCAAAGACAATGGCTTCAGTAATCCCAATATTTAGTTGGAGAAAATTTCAGTTCATGCAAAATTGAGCGTTAGACAGTGACAATTCAGAGACAGTAAATAATAGCTCCTGTCAAATGTGATAGTATATGTCCCCACCACAGTGTGACATTAACATTTGGCAGACTGTAAGATGTACAAGAAAACAATTTAAATTGACAACTATTGTCATTTTGCTCCTCTTTTAATACATTACATAATCTGTTTTTGGAGAAAACGATGAGACTTCAACCCCACCCCGACCCCCACAGGTTTCATGATCATCATAAAAAATAAGCAGACACATCCAATAATTCATTCAGTAATCATTAATGTTCTGTATGTAAAATCAGGAACTAAACAATCCAGAGCTAAATATTTTTATGGCGAGCCACACTATTGCATTCACAAAGCCCTATAGTTAGTGTATGTGGTTTGCTGAAATTAGGGAATTGGCAGTGGACAAAACCTTACTATATACAGCAAAAATGGAAAAACTCATGCGTCACAAATGCTCAACTGAATTACGCTGTGTTAGCTTAAGAACAGTTAAACAAAATGTTAGCACAGTTGAGTGCACAAATCATGTCTGCTATCACATGGGTTCATGTGACTTCATTACAATTAAAGCCACAGAAATGTGTCACTTTCAGTGACTTGGACAAAATGGATAGAAAATAAGGAACTATGGCTCATGTTAATTTAAAATTTCAGAAAAACAAAATGAACAGTAAAGACAGCAGACTAAGTTATTAATGTAATAGTTTACATTATTTTTTTCAATAAATATACTTGAAAAATTAATAACCTATATCAAATTTTGCAACTAGCACCTGTTTGATGGCACTTGCCTTTAGCTGAAGCATTTTACAACTTTGTAGGAATAGATTTAAACCAAGATTAAAATGAGGAGGCATGTCTCTGGACAATTCCAACATGTAAATTGTGATCAATTTTACTGATTAAATAATTATAGTAAATTAGTAATGCTGAAGTTTCTTGGAGCACCATTAATGTTAAAAAGCATCCCATGCATCACATAAAAAGAATATGATGCCAAGCAGTAACAGAAAATATAAATGACTGAAGCCACTGTTAAAAAGGTTTTGAGAAGAATTTTAAAGGCAGGACGAGTAGTAAGGTAAATAGATTTAAGGGACGAGCTTTGTAAAGTATGGCTGAAGGATCTTCCACCAATAGAGCTGCAGTAGGGTAAAACATAGAAGGACAGAGAGTTTGGAAACAGGAGACTGCAAAGGTAGGGTTGAGCAGGGCTACTGGACAAACAGTTTAATTAGGCCTTAATGTTAACCATTAATTTCTAGAAAATAAACTAACTTACTTGACAATGGTGTGATAGCTTCTCATGCAGCTCTAGGAAAGTATACACCATAAAATTCTTAAGAGGAACATTTTGTCCAGATACAGTGCAACCCCTACAATCTGTTTCCCTCTCTCTCGCGCACACATACCCCATTACGCCATAGCTACTTAAGGTTGGGTCCAGTAACTTCATATGCATCAGCTATATGGTTGTTCTGAAAATTTCGGAATGCTGTTTTGCAGCCACTAATAATGTTGCCTGCATTCAGATCTATAAACAAAGAGTAAGAGCTACATAAAAAGATTTTCATGGAAATAACCTCACAGATAGCTTCTTACATTAAACACACAAAGTTCTTGCAGTAGCAACTTGTGCTATATTTCAACTTGCGTTGACTTAAAGAGTACACGCAGTAGAACCCACTTACGGTCCAGGCCTACTGATCAACATTTTCACGAAACTGCTTTAGCAGCAAGTAATTGATCAATAGCTCTATAGGTGTTATTTCAAACTAGCTGGATTGCTCTTGCAGAGAGCAGTCATCGGGTCGACAAGCCACCAGTAAAATTCTATGATTCAATGATAGTTTAATTTGAACGTTTGTGGAAATGACTTCAAGGCTGTTGGCCTATTGTGTCTAAAAACAGTATCACCTACAATAGTCTAAAAATGGATCTTCCTGGCAGCTGGTCTTAGCAAGTCTGGCAACTTTACATTTGCTTGTAGCTGGCTGAGGTCCAAGCTTCAGATTTGGGGCATTAATTGGGTCTCGTACAATGTAAAATTAGCTTGATATCAACTGTGTTAGTGGTGAGACCTTATCCACTATTTCAGCAGTGAATTAATTACAAGGTTTTTTTTTCAAAAAACAGCAAAATTGGTCAAAGCCACCCTGATGTAGAAGCAGTCAGGAGATAGTCACAATTAAACCAACAAGATTAAGTTGAATATACATGGCAGCTCCATAACTTCAGGCATTCTAGCTAAAAATAGGGTATTCTGAAGCAAGTGACACCAAATTCAGTATCATAATTTTGTCAGTTCAACAGCAAACTTACATTATATGCCAGAATAGCAGCTTTAGAATTTTGAACTATGTTTCTAAATGCACTTCAATTCAACATTGACAAAAATATAGCATTTCCACTTAATGTCCAGTAAAATAAAATCTGATATCATTCCTATTCAAATCATGTGATTTGATCACGAGAGATTCTATGCACCAGTAGACAAAAAAGTAATCTTTACAACATTAAACTCCATCAGTACATATTATGTGGAACTGTCATGCAGGCCCCTACCTGCCAAGAATGAGGCACATATTATTTTGCCACATGAACATTAAAATGTAAAATTGCTGCTGGGAAGAAAAGAGAGCCTATCACAAGGAATTGCCAGGCCCCTCACTGTAAAGGCTTTTTTTTTGCATACTGGCAGACAGTGTTGGAACAAAGGACCCAGTCCCCGTATCTCCAATACACAGAAAACCTGGTCAGGCCAGTTTAGTCACATGATTAACTGGTTGTCTGAATTTGAACTTGCCACAGGGTGTTTGAAAGGAGAAAACGCTTTGCTTCTGGACTGAAAAGACCTCTCTCCTGTCTGCCCTCATCGCTTTCTCACAGAACTGAAGAACCACTGAAGACATATGAACCCCAAGAGAAAAAAGTCTCCGACAGTGAACAAGGTTTAAGAAGAATACTGGGCCCCAATGAAAAGCAAGACTACCTACAATCAAGGCACAGTAAAAACCCCTCTTCAGAGACTGCCTCAAACTTTTTTACTTTATTTTTCTTCTGCTCTTTTCTGTCCCTATTTGCTTGTGCGTATCGCGTATGCATGTTAGTGGGTGGTGCGGCGTGTATCCGTAGGCGTTTACTATATTAGAGTTTACGTTTTAATAGATTTCACTTTTCTTCTTTAAAGCCAAGAAAGCCAATTTATGCTCATTTCTTTGCCTTATGATTGGAAAGTGGTGAACAAGGATTCACCAAGGGGAAGCTCAAAGCACAGTGTGTTTAAAAATCAAACCCTGTTACAATAAGACCAGGTGAAGACAGTAAAAGACCATTAGACACCTTTCTCACTTGGTCGTAACATTGGTCTAATATGATCTACATCTCAGTATTTATTTCATCTGTGATCCACACTCCAATCTACAATGTTCCTGTTACGACCAGATGAGAAAGGTGTCCAATGGTCTTTTACTGTCTTCATCTGGTCTTACTGTAACAGGGTTTAATTTTAAACATGTTTTGAGATACCCCTTTGTGAATCCTTTGTTCACTGCTTTCTAATTATAAGGCAAAGAAATGAGCATAAACAGGCTTTCTTAGGTTTAAAGAAGAAAAGTGAAATTTATTAAACTTAAATTCTAATTCGGTTAACACCTACGGATACACGATGAGCCCATACTAGCATGCGTATGCGATACACACATGCAGATAGGGACAGAAAAAAGAAAAAGAAGAAATTGGAAAAGTTTGAGGCAATAGAACAAAGAACAGGTTAGCACAGGAACAGGCCATTTGGCCCTCCAAGCCTGCGCCAATCTTGATGCCTGCCTAAACTTGACCTTCTGCACTTTCAGGGCCCATATCCCTCTATTCCCTTCCTATTCATGTATTTGTCAAGATGTCTCTTAAACGTCGCTATCGTATCTGCTTCCACCACCTCCCCTGGCAGCAAGATCCAGGCACTCACCACCCTCTGTGTAAAAAACCTGCCTCGCACATCCCCTCTAAACTTTGCCCCTCGCAGCTTAAACCAATATCTGAAGAGTTTGTTCGGGTTCTTCGAGCTCACCGTATAGTCCTTTTGTAGTTTGATCTTGCTTTTCGTTGGGGCCCAGTATTCTTCTTAAATCTTGTTCACTGTAGGAGGCTTTTCTCTCTTGGGGTTGATGTGTCTTCAGTGGGTTTCAGTTCCATGAGAAAGAGATGGGATCAGACAGGAGAGGCTGTAACGAGCCAGCCATGAGAGATCTTTTCAATCCAGCTGCCAAGAGTTTTCTGCCAGTTCAAACACTGTCTCTACAATTTAAAACTCCCCAAGTTGGCCAGCAGGGTGGTCACGTGACCGACTGGTTTGACCAGGTTGGTTCTGTGTATTGTATGGTAGCAGGGGATAGCTCCTTTGTTCCAATATTGTCTGCTAATATGCAAAATGTCCTTCCAGCTAGGGGCCTGCAACCCCTTGTAATAGGCCTTCTCTTCTTCCCAGCAATTTGAAATTTAATGTCCATGTGGTGAAGTTAACGTGCCTCATTCTTGGCAGGTGGGGGTCTGCATGACACCTAGTCAAATTGTGGTTATAAAGTTATCTCCACATTATTGTCTTGTAAATATACCAGCCTAGAAAACTCAGAAAAGCTAGAAAACAGCTTCAAAAAATCTGACAACTGAAAAAGCAAAGTACAGTAGAACTAATTTAACTGCAACCACTCAGGACAACTGCACAAATTGCAACAAAATGAGAATTTCTAAAATGCAGGAAGCAGCAAAGAGTCAAAGCAGGTCTGGTGTATAGTAACCTTTGTTTGCCTAAATTTCATCGCACATCTTACAGCAAAGGGGAAATACAGCATACCTTCCTCCCTCACCCACACAACACTATCAGGTAGAAAACAGATCAAACCAGTACTTGGGCACATTGACCACTGAACCCAATCGGATTGAGAGATAAAAGTCTCAGGCTGAACATTTCAATAAAATTAATTTTTCATAATTGGAAATATAGGGAGAAAACAATTTTAGAATTGGTTACTTTAAAAACAGGAATTGTAATTAAGTGAGTTGTAACGAAATGGGCACAATGGTACACTGAAAAACAGCCTACGGCAAAGGTCATTTTATCAAGGCAACTAAGTAAGTTACATTGCTTTATTTACCATTGGCTTTCAGGATTTCTTTCTAAATTAGTGTTTAAAGATCACAATTCAGTTTGTTTTTCAGTGAAAATTGAAGCCATTACACATTTGCTAACTGGACTTTTAAAGTTCATGCAGAAAGAACAATAAACTCTATGTGGTACAGTTCCGATATGCAGCAAGAAGTACTTACAAGAGTCCATTCAAAATCAGTGGCAGACTTGCAACAGAAACAGATAACTCAGATGTAGCAAAAATGCACTGAACGTGCCACATCCGTATAACACAATACATTCAAGGCACTGTAAAGCCATTCCACCAAATCACCAAACTCAGACAAATCTCACCATGCAGGCAAGAAGGAATGTTTACACGCATGTTTAAACTCCACACATACCACCACCTGCAGAACAAAAATCACAGCAGTATAGAGGCTTCCATGTAATTTGTATGCCTGTCCAAAAAAAAGGGACACAATATTCCAAGTGTGCAAACCATACACAAAAATTCAACTTGCACCATCAGATGTCACAGGCAGTGATACACCTACTGATGAACTGTGCTAGCAAGTGATCATGCACCACTAACAAACTAAACTCGAAGTGAAGAATCATTTCACTGGCCTGTACAGTGCAACAATCAAGACAGATCTACATTTAGATGAAATATAATATATGCAACCAGTACCAACCTTTTCTTATACTTCAGAGCCAGATCTTTCCAATATACAACTTTTTCTTCCGCAGTTGCTGGTTCTGGACTTTCCTCACTATCCATGATGAAATGGACCTAAAAGAGGGCAAAATATCATTATTAATTTCAGCTTCACAGAATCATAGCATCATTACAGTACAGGAGGCCACCATTCGACCGATTGTGTCCGCACTGGTTCTCTGAAAAAGCAATTCTCGCAGTTCCATTCCCCCGCCTTCTTCCCATAACCCTGTACATTCTTCCTTTTCATATAACCGTCTAATTCCCTTTTAAATGCTTCAATTGAACCTGCTTCTACCAAGTTCTCAGGCAGTGCATTCCAGACCTTAACCACTCGTTGCACGAAAAAGTTTTTCCTCATGTTACTTTTGTTTATTAAATACTTTGAATCCGTGCCCTCTCATTCTCGATCCTTTCACGAGTGGGAACAGTTTCTCTCTATCTACTCTGTCCAGACCACTCATGATTTTGAATACCTCTATCAAATCACCTCTCAGCCTTCTCTTCTCCAAGGAAAACAGTCCTAACTTCTCCAATCCATAACTGAAATTCCTCATCCCTGGAACCATTCTTATGAATCATTTCTGTACTGTCTCCAATGCACTCACGTCTTTCCTAAAGTGCAGCACCCAGAACTGGACACAGTACGCCAGCTGAGGCCAAACTAGTATCTTACACAAGTTCAACATAACTTCCTTGCTCTTATACTCTATGACCCTTTTAATAAAGCCTAGGATACTGTATGCTTTATTAACTGTGCTCTCAATCTGTCCTGCCACCTTCAATGATTTATGCACAAATACATCTAGGTCCCTCTGCTCCGGCACCCCCTTCAGAATTGTACCCTTTATTTTATATTGCCTCTCATGTTCTTCCTACCAAAATGAATCACTTCACATTTCTCTGCATCGAACTTCATCTGCCACCTGTCTGCCCATTCCACAAACTTGTCTATGTCCTTTTGAAGTTCTACATTATCCTTCTCTCAGTTCACTATGCTTCCAAGTTTCATAAATTCTGCAAACTTTGAAATTGTGCCCTGTAAAACATCCATTAACCACTACTCTTTGTTTCCTGTCACTCAGCCAATTCCATATCCACGTTGCTAACATCCCTTTTACTCCATGAGCTATAACTTTGCTCACAAGTCTGTTGTGTGGCACTGTATCAAACGCCTTTTGAAAAACCATGTACAGCACATCAACTGCATTGCCCTCATCAGCCCTCTCGGTTACCTCTTCAAAAAACTCCAGAAAGTTAGTTAAACTTTAAGAAATCCATGCTGACTTTCCTTAATTAACTCGCATTTGTCCATGTGACTATAGATTTTGTCTCAAATTATTTTTTCTGGAAGTTTTCCCACCACTGAAGTTAAACTGACTGGCCTGTAATTGCTGGCTTATCTTTACACCCTTTTTTGAACAAGGGCGTAACGTTTGCAATTCCCCAGGTCGCTGGCACCACCTCAGAGTCTAAGGAAGACTGACAAATTATGGCCAGTGCCTCTGCAATTTCCATCCTCACTTCCCTCAGTATCCTTGGTTGGATCTCATCTGATCCTTGTGCTTTATCCACTTTAAGTACAGACAGCCTATCTAATATTTCCTCTTCATTAATTTTAAGCCCCTCTAGTGTCTGATTTACCTCCTCTTTCAACATTGCCTGAGTTGCATCTTCTTCCTTGGTAAAGACAGATGCAAAGTATTCATTTAATACCTCAGCTATACCCTCTGCCTCCATGTGTAAATCCCCTTTCTGGTCCCTAATCAACCCCACTCCTCCTTTTACCACCCTTTTACTATTTATATGCCTATAGAAAACTTTGGGATTTCCTTTAATGCTAGCTGCCAGTCTCTTTTCATGCTCTCTCTTTGCTTCTCTTATTTGCTTTTACACTTCCCCTCGGGCCCTTCTATATTCAGCCTGGTTCTCAATAGTATTTTCTACCTGGCATCTGTTATAAGCACACTTTTTCTTTATCATAATCTCTACCTCGTCATCCAGGGAGCTCTGGATTTGTTTGCCCTACTTTTCCCCTAGAGGATTTTGCTTGACTGTGCCCCAACTATCTCTTTTTTGAAGGTCGCCCATTGTTCAGCTACCGGTTTTCCTGCTAGCTTTTGACTCCAATTTATTCACCCCAGCTCCATTCTTGCCCTACTGAAGTTGGACTTCCCCCAGTTAATTATTTTTATCCTGGATTGCTCCTTGTCCTTCACCATAGTCAGCCTAAACATTATGATACAATGGTCACTATCCCCTAAATGCTCTCCTACTGATACTTGATCCACTTGGCCCACCTGGGCGTCACAGTGACACAGTGGTTAGCACCGCAGCCTCACAGCTCCAGCAACCCGGGTTCGGTTCTGGGTACTGCCTGTGTGGAGTTTGCAAGTTCTCCCTGTGAACGCGTGGGTTTCCGCCGGGTGCTCCATTTTCCTCCCACAGCAAAGACTTGCAGGTTAATAGGTAAATTGGCCATTGGAAATTGCCCCTAGTGTAAGTAGGTGGTAGAGGGAAGGTGAGGATGTGGTAGGGAATATGGGATTAATGTAGGATTAGTATAAATGGGTGGTTGATGGTCAGCACAGATTTGGTGGGCCGAAGGGCCTGTTTCAGTGCTGTATCTCTCTATGACTTTATTCAAAGAACCAGGTCTAGCACTGCCTCCTTTCGCATTGGACTAGAAGCATACTGTTGTGGAAAATTTTCCTGAACACACTCTAGGAACTCTTGCCCCTCACCACCTTTACACTATTATCCCAGTCTATGTTTGTATAATTAAAATCCCCCATTACAAATATGCTATAATTTTGGCACCTCTCTGTAATTTCCTTGCAAATTTGTTCCTCTACATCCTTCCCATTAGCTGGTGGCCTGTAGACAACACTGAGCAATGGAATCGTACCTTTTTGATTCTGAGCTCTAGCCAAACTGATTCTATCCTCGACCCCTCTAGGAAATCCTTTTTCACCAGCACTGTAATGCTCTCCTTAAATCAATACCGCCACCCGTCCCTCATTTTTCCCTTTCCTATCTTTGCTGAACACCTTGTATCCAGGAATATTTAACACCCAGTCCTGCCCTTCTTTGAGCCAGGTCTCGGTTATAGCCACATCATATTTCCACATGGCAATCTGTGCCTGTACCTCACCAGTCATATGAACCACACGCCGTGCATTCACATACATGCACGTCAACCCTGATTCAGACTATTACTTTCGCCCTTACTCTGACCCCACCTAATAACTTACTATCCCCTACTCTTGTGCTATCTATCTCTCCCAGTATTCTGTGCACCTTGGTATTCCTCTGATACTTGTTCCTGGTTTCCACACCCCTGACAAGTTACCAGTTTTGCTTCCCTCCAATCTGAGCTCCTTCTCAGGTCCCCATGTCCTGACAATTTAGTTTAGTGCTATGAACAAGTGAGGAAGCTGTATAGGGGTCCCTCTCAGCCTTCACCTGGTATTACCGTAACATGGTTTAATTTTAAACACACCGTGTTTTTAGCTCCCCCTTGGTGAATCCTTGTTCACTGCTTTCCAATTATAAGGCAAAGAAACCAGCACAAACAGGCTTTCTTAGGTTTAAAGAAAAGTTGAACTTTATTAAACTCTAATTCAGTTCGTGTCTATGGATACACGACAGGCCCACGCTAGCATGCATATGCGATACATGCAAATGGAGACAAAAAAAGAAAAATAAAGTGGAAAAGTTTGAGGCAATATCTGAAGAGTTTTTGTTACGGTTCTTCGAGCTCACTGTAGAGTCCTTGATTGTAGGTAGATTTTGCTTTTTGTTGGGGCCCAGTATCCATCTTAAACCTTGTTCACTGTAGGAGACTTTTCTCTCATGCGTCTTCAGTGGATTCAGAGGCTTGTGGGAAAGAGATGGGAGCAGGCAGACAGGAGAGGCTGTGGCGAGCCAGCCAGGAGAGATCTTCTCAGTCCAGGAGCATTCTGCTTTCTGCCAAACCGTTTGTACCAAATTCAAAATACTCAGGTTGCCCAGCAGGTTAGTCATGTGGCGAGCTGGTTTGACCACGTCCGTTTGTGTATTCGGCCATCTTAGCATTCAACCTGGAATGCGAGCACCCCCACCTTCAACGTCTAGTGATCAGAAGTCCATTGTGGGTTGACTGTGTCAAGGAATGGTCCTTTAACCTTTCCAAGCACTGCCTGTTAACATGCAAATGTCTTTCCAGCCAAGGGTCCATTGTGGGTTGAATGTGTCAGGAAATGGCGGCTTTGGCCTTCCAAACACGGTCCGTTAATATGCAAATGTCTTTCCAGCCAAAATCTGGCAATTTTTTTTTAAAGCAAGTCCTATCTTCACTTCAACAGTTTGAAATTTAATGTCCATGTGGTGAAATTAATATGCCTCATGCTTGGCAGGTGGTGGCCTGCCTGACATTAGCTTGCAGGTTTTTAGTATAAAGATTAACACAACTGCTTCCATGTGGTGCATTGACCAGAAAAGCCAATAAAGCCAATCTCAAGGACAAATTCTACTCTCAAGATCCTCAGAGTGAAACCCATTGACCTTTATTTAAAAAAGAAAATACACAGGTGCATTGCATTCTACAGTTAGTGTAAAGCAATCTTTCATTGGCTGAAACTTGAAACTTGCTAACACTTCAAATTTGAAATAAAATTTCAATTGCCTTTGAGTCATAATGATACAGAAGGAGGCCATTCAGCCCATTAAGTCCATGCCAGCTCTCTATAGAGCAATCCAATCAGTCCCATTCCCCCACTCTACCCCCATAGTCATCGTTTATATTCCTCCATTTTTCTTTTGTGGTCTTAAGAAGGTACTCTAGATTATACACAAATTGAACTCAGATATCCTCCCAGCTCATTTACTGTACCGCTCTTATTCATACATTAATACAGTAAAAATCTGTATTTATTCTTTACTTTAACACCACACCTTCTATGAACCCACCTTATCCTCAATCCAAAGTTTACATGCTCACTTCCAGTAGGAGTTGCTAGATAATGTTTAGACACAAGAACCTTTGTTGATTTTTCCCCCCTTAATCAAGGGGTATGTTTGCATTGTCGCAGCCACACTAAATCCAACTCAACTCAGATAATGGATCTAATCTGGGATCTTTGTGGTATATTTGGATCACCTGATCACTCATGAACTTTTCAGAACTTTCACAGGGAACATGTCTCATACAGTATTAATTTAAAGTTGCAATCAATTAAACTTGTTCTTAGAAAGAGAGAAAGATAACATTACTAAACATTGCACTACAACCCCATTGTCAGCCTGATAGTAGTCCTGATCACACTTGAAACTAACACCCGAGGTGACATGAGTTTGATGCTGCTGACAGACTTTTTATAAATTCTATTTTTAAAAAGTGGAACTTAAAATTACTATATGGTTTGAAAATGTTTGTCTTTTTCCAGAAACATTCTACTTCAAGCCACATGAGATCATAAAGCAGGCTGTGAAGAAGAAATAGAGTGGAAGAATCTAGCATCATTATTTTTTAAATGCATTAGCTATCTTGGAAGTAACACAAAAAGAATCCTTTATTAACAATCAATTGGTTTCAAACTTGTAGCATTTTGGAATCCCATCTATGCAGCAGCACATCTTAAATAGAATGGCCAAAATAAAATAAGTCAATGCCTTACATTGTTGCGTGATAATGTTAAAACTTTGCAGAGCCAAAGACAAAAATGGTTGTGTGTGTTCAGTACTGTAATAAGATAGGGAACTAAATAAAAGTTCAAGTTACTTCACAACAGCAAATTGGAAAAGCTCAGGCTTTTACAAGGTACAGCCAGAACATTCCTATTATTCAACATCTCTTCAAAAGGAATCAAGTCACAGAGCATTAAGCAAGATTGTTAATGCGGTGTACTTATGGTTTAGATATCAGAGGAGCCTTTTCACAGGGCCAAAACTAAGTACTGCCCACAAGGGAGGAAGAAAGGATGTTCCTCTGCACGCTCTTTGGGCACAAAGGTTTTTCATTTTTGATTGGAGTAATACATTTACCTGAATAAATTTTAATAGTTACTGTTCAATATTCCTACCTTATACCCTGGTGCGTAGATTTGATGGCAATAAAACCACTCAAATTTGGTCAGAATTTAACTCCATTCCCCACATGCCTATCTGCATAGGTAATATGTCACTCCAAGTAGTCATACAAGAGGACCTCATTCACAAGTGAGAAAAATTAGGAAGGCTCGTAACTAAAACAACTATTAGCAATTATATAGTGCTTTTCAGGACCACTGGACATCATGAAGTACTTTGCAACCAATGAAGTACTTTTGAAGTGTAGTCACTGTTCTAATGTATGCAGCACAGCAACAAATTTGTGTGCAGCAAGCTCCCATAAACAGCAATGTGTTCATGCCCAGATAATGGGTATTTTCAAACATCATGTAATCAAAGTAGAATAGACTAAGGTCTTCTTATAACTTCCAAGTAACAACTGTTAAGTGTCTAATTTACGTACTCAATTCTGGAGCGGGGCTTGAAACCACAAATTCTGCCTTTGGGTGAAAATATTACCAAGCTGATACTAGTAGTTTAACCAAGAAATAAACCAAATATCAAACACTCAATCGAAAAATATGATGCCCTGAGTACACCATGGTGTCCAATGTTGCAAGACTGTCAATTTCAGCATCTAACTTGTAATCCAGGCTGTCATATTAACTGGCTAATAAGCACTGAACACTACCAGAGACATCACCTCCTTTTACAATCTTTTAGAACAGCAGTAACGTCTCCCCGACAGAATCAACCAGTTTTATTTCACACAGTCTTCCTGGATTATCTCTGACCTCCTCCACACGCTACCCTTTGAGCATGGGGTCAGTTACCATGTGCAAGCTGATGACACCCAGCACAACATCACTCCCATTTTCCTTAGCCCCACTAGTACATCTGTGCTTTCAGACTACCTCTCTGACAGCTGAATTGTGGAAGAGCCAAAATTTCCTGCAACTAAACATCAGGATGATCAAGGCCACGATTTCTAGCCCCCTTACTGCTGATTCTGTTCCTCTCCTGGCCACATACAGAATTTGAAGCAAATCCTGTGAACCCCTGGTGCCCTGTTTGACCCAAAGCCTAACTTTAAACCCATATTGCATCAGTCCACAAGACTGCTTATGTTCACCCCCACACAAGAATGTCTGTTTCCCCCCACCACCATTTTTATAATATGGAGACCTGAACTGTTCACAGTACTCCAAGTATGGCCTAACCAAAGATGCATACAAGTTTAACAACTTCTCTGCTTTTCAGTTCTATCCTTCTAGAAATGAACCCAAGCACTTGCTTTGCTTTTTTAAAAAAAAAAATGGCCTTGCTAACCTGCATCACTACTTTTAGTGATTTGTATATCTGTACGCACAGATCCCGCTGCTGCTCAACCCCATTTAGACACTTAGGGCTGGATTTTAAGAGTCCAGCCCCACTCCAGATGGCGAGCTCAAAAATACAGGCCACACGCCGAAGAGGCGCTGCGATCTCCCACGAGGCGGCTCATTTAAATAGCCGGGACGGTCTGCTCCCCACCCCCCCCCAAATCACTTGGAGGGGGCGAGCTGTCCAACACCAGCAATGGTGTCAGCTGCCTGTGCGCAGGCGCCAGCACCATTTTTAAAGGGCAGCCAGCCCTGCCAGCTAATTTAAATTTTTAAAAATATCCCCCCTCCACTGCCCCAAAAATTTATCATATAAAATTCTAACACCTCTTTCCCACCCGCCCATCCAACATTAACTATTTGCCCTGCACCCACCCCAACACAAAACACAACTTTTAAATCTGACCTTTCCCCCCTAAACTGCACAAAGTTTAAAGTTCACCTCTTCCAACCATCCCCTACACTCATTACATTTATTTGATCCCATTTCCACCCCGCCGACACTGGAAATCTTCACTCCTCCTCCCCCTCCTCACCAGTGTCACGCCAGCTTTCCCCAGATGGGGAACTGAAGGAGCGAGAGTGCCAGCAGCTGCATTAAAGGATCGCAGCGGGCCTGGAAGATTGTGGCTAGGTTCATTTAAATTTATTCATTTCATTGATTAAAATGAAAGGCTGGGCCCTCCCGATGTTGTGCTCTGTGGCCGGCCTCTGCCTCAACTATTTTCCGGCATCCCAACCCCACTACTGAGCCCATCGTCATGGGCTTGGTAAAATCCAGTCCTATTTTCCAAGGAGTATGTGGCTTCATTATTCTTCCCACCAAAATATACCACCTCACACTCATCTACATTGAAGTTATTTGCTAATTACATCCCATTCTGCAAATCTTCCTGTATTTTGTCTCAGTCTTCCTCTACATTAACCACACCTCCCAATTTGGTGTCATACTCAGATTTTGAAATTATACTTCTGATTACGGAGTCCAAATCAGTACCTAAATGGTTGAAAAAAATTGTTAATGGTCCTTTGTGCTGGCCAGTCTCCCATCTTCCATAAAGTCCAACTTCCTCAAAACTCAGCTGCCCGTAATCTGCCCCAAAGAAAGCCCAGTCACCCAATTTCCCGAAGATACCTTGTTATCACAGCATCACGGACTATTGTGAATGCTATGCTGTAGTAGGAGCAACATTTTTAACCTGTTAGAGTAAATTAGTAGTTCTGTGAAACCCTTTGTTTGGGGGAGGCTGCATTGCCCTGCAACTGCTTAATTTACAATTTGTATGCCGTGTCAATTAAGTGAAAAAAGGGCAACTGAGTTTCAGGCAGTTCCACTCACAATCAACAGTATTTCCAGCTGTTGGTAGTGTATTTGAAATTTCACTAAATCAGTTTTACAACCTTACATAAAGCCTCATCAATAGCTGCATAATACATAAATCATTTACAAATAGTTTTCTGGAATTATGCAATGCAGAAACCCATCTCTAGATTTTAAATTGAGTATTCTATGCTGTATTTTGTTGAAAAAGCAACTAAAGAAATGAAATAATGAACAGCAAACTCAAAAGAACACCAATTTATTAAACTGGCAGGAAAGGGCTTTGGTGACTGGCAGTTGCCCTAATGTTTCACATTTATTAAAGTTACAAACAGTAAGCAGTTGCTGATGTTCAAAGAGTATGCAAAGACAGCAAAGCAGATTATGTCATAAACTGACAATGTAACATTATCAGTGTTGGCAAGGCTGCAGTGAAGGACATGAGCCAGGGTTTTCAGTTGCATGCTCACCAGTCAGTATTAAAGTGAATGGATTGAAAATGGGGGACACAAATGGAACGCCTGCGCCATTATTTCCAGTTTTTATAACTCTTAGCACAAGTTAAAGAGTAACATTATATGTCCCGTTGCTGTGCTACACCCCAAAGGAAAAAGATTTAAAAATAGAATGAAATGTGACTAATGGGAAAATGCATTCAGAATTATTATATGCTAACAAGTGCTTGTGTTTTTAAGCTTCATATATTTCAAAACCTGCACATATTTTTGTTAATATATTTATTTGTAGGCTCTGTGCTGTGGAGAGTATTTTCCTCAGAGATAAAGGATTAATTAGAAGGAAAATCGGGTGATGAGACACCCTGGATCATAGGTATTGATGTCATCATTCTATATCTGGCAGAAAAGAGCACACATCATTAGACCATATGGATTGGTCTCAGTGGGGGGGAAATCTGCGATGCTGCATCCTCTTGTTACCATCATAAGTAAATCCATGGCATCAATTTTCAAAGCAGGCCAACATTCTTCCCAATTAGCTTTCATTAAACATCAGCACATCAACGTAATTGTTTGCTCATATACAATACGGCCTCAGTTTGCTCACATGCAATTTGCTGATGTGCCTGGTTTCACTCTATACAACAAACTTTTTGTATCAGTTTAACTGAAGTTGTAATTAGCACAAGCTCTATTGATACCCATCTGTCCAGAGCTCTAATCCCATCTGTAATAAATTGAATAATTCAAGTGACTTGCTCAATTCTTAATCTGTGCTTAACATAAATACAATCATATCCAATTTGAAATAGTATACCCTCACAACCTACTACAGCTAATTTGACAGTTATGTAAAAAAACCTAAGAAACTATAATCAAACTGATAACAGGTCAAAGCTTGTACAGGCACAATACTTATTGCCATAATTCACACTTAGTTCATCCATTTCAACAAGATCTTATAAGATTACATTTCCAGTACTTTGTAATTATGTATTAAATCAAAGATGATTTTCTCATTGCTGTATCCAACAAAGAATCACAGCTTTCATTCCAACCGAACAATACTGATAAATGGTTTTCATTAATTATTTTCATGATCCTGGGGTGGGTGGGTCAGTGCCACCATTGGCCAGAAACTTAACGAGACAAGCCACATAAATACTGTGGCTACCAGAGCAGGTCAGAAGTTGGGTATTCTGTGACAAATAACTCACTTCCTTACTCCCTAAAGCCTATCTACAAGGCACAAGTCAGGGGTGTGATGGAAGACTCTTCATTTGCCTGGATGACTGAAGCTCCAACAACACTCAAGAAGCTTAACACCATCCAGGACAAAGTACTTGACTGGCACCCCACCCAGCACCTTAAACATTGACTTCCCTTCAGCACTGGCCCACCATGGCCACAGTGTGCACCATCAACAAGGTGTACTGCAGCAACTTGCCATGGATTCCTCAACAGAACCACCCAAACTTGCGACATCTACCACCTAAAATGGCAAGAGTAGCAGGCAGATGGTAACACCATCACCTCCAACATCCCTTCAAAGTCACACATCATCCTAACTTGGAAATACATTGGCCTTCCTTCACCACTGCTGGGTAAAAATCCTGGAACTCCTGAATCGAACAGCACGGTGGGAGTACATTCACCACACAGACTGCAGCTGTTCAAGGAGGCGGCCCACCTCCTCAAGGACAATTAGGGTCAGGCAATAAATTCCAGGTTGCCAGCGCCACCCACATCACATGAATGAATAAATTCTAATAAAAATTCGATACCAGAAATAATTCCAATTGTTAGTCAATTTTCTATTCTACACAGCAAGTTATGATCTGGAATGCACTGCCAGAAAGAATGTTGGAAGCAGATTCAATAGTAACATTCAAAAGACAACTGGATAAAATACTTGGAGGAAAACATACAAGACTATGAGGAAAAAGCAGGGGATTAATTGGATATCTCTACCAAAGAGCGGCAAGCAAGATGGGCCAAATGGTCTCCTTCCACGTTCTGTCATTCTAGAATCTATAAAAAAGTACAATATTGCACGACACCTTATGAACCATTTTAATACAACAGTAAACTTAAAGCATTAAGTTTTGTACTTGGACTTGTAAAGACTTAATGACAATTACTGAAATCTTATATTCAGCAATTTAAAACGTGATGTGCTGTAGGCTATTGCTAAGTGTTAATACCAATATTTATTAAATAACTGTCATAAGAGCATTCAGCCCCCTCAAGCCTGTTCTGCCGTTCAATGTGATCATGGCTGATCTGTGACCTGTCTTTGCCTCCTATCCCTTAATATGTTTGGTTAGCAAAAAGATATCAACCTCAGATTTAAATTAATAATTGACCCAGTATCAATTGCCATTTACGACATGGAGTTGCAAACTCCTACTACCCTGTGTATGTTTCCTAACTTGACTCCTGAAAGGTCTGGCTCTAATTTATGTTGTGCCCCCTAGTCCTCGACTCCCCAACCAGATAAGAGTTTCTATCTACCCTATCTGTAACCCTGATTATCTTGAAAACTTTGATCAAACCACACCTTAACTTCTAAATTCCAGGGAATACAGCCCTACCTCATGTAATGTATCCTCACAATTTAATCCTTGGAATGCAGGTTTCATTCTGTTAAATTAATTTTAATCTGTCCATTATTAATATGGAAAATACAACTATGTAGACAAATCAAGAACGAATCACGTTACAGTCCTTACATAAGTAAGCAAAATCTATATCCACATCATCCTTTTGGTTAGAAAAAAGGGTAAAAGTGAATTTACAAAGTGTTGGCCTTGGCTCAGTGGCAGTCCAAGGTCATAGGTTCAAAGCCCACTCCAGAGATGTTAGCACAAAATCTTGTCTGACACTTCAATGGAGTAATAAGGGAATGCTACATTTTTCATAGGCGCCTTTTGGATGAAATGTTCAATCTCAGCCCCACCTGTCCTTTCAGGTGGATGTAAAAGATTCCAGCATGGCATTAAACGAAGATGAGCTGGGGAGTTCTCCAAGTGCCCTGGCCAATATTTATAGCTCAACTCATTTCAGTTTTGGGACTATAAGCAAATTAGTGGCTGTGTTTCCCTATATTACCACGACTACATTTCAAATGTACTTCGTTGGCTGTAAAGCATTTTGAATCATCCCAAGGCCATGAAAGGCATTATATAAATAGAAGCTCTTCCATCAATGGAAGAAAATCAGAAGGCTACCTACAATTAAAACCTGTAATAGTGCTCATCTGCTCTGCTAACTGAGTTGTGAACAGCCGAAAACAAACCACCAAATAAGATGCAAAATGTCAAAGGGGGGGAAAATTCGATAATAAAGGGTCAATTTGCACATTTGCAAAAGTCTTGATTGGTCATGTTTTATTGAAGATATGACTTATGATCTATTCTACATGATCACTTCTCAAATAATTTTCAATTTACCACTATTAACACAACATTGTAAAAGAAAACAAAATGTTCAATTCAAATACATGATTAAGGTTTTCAACCTATTAAACTATATTCATATTCAAAATGCCATGTTCAGTTTCAATACTTTGTTGTCCATTCAATACAAACCAACTTAAATCCTCCTCTTGAGCAGCTGTATGTTTCATTCATTCACACCCTGCAGCGGTGTCAGATATTCATCAAATTAGACGGAAAATAGTGATTAATTGTTCTCACCTGCTTCAATAAAACACTACAGAAAAGTGCATATATTACCGCGAAACATTATACTGCATTGTAAATAAAGTAATATAAGGCCAACTCTGATCACTTCCTCATATCACTTTCCACCCACATCCCCCTTCCACGTCCCAAGCCTATCTCCTGTATTCACCCCTGGAAAAGATGATCCTCAATTCACTTATAACTGCACATTCAAAACCCCAACTGTCTCACCTTTGGCCCTCTGTTCACCACAACATCTCTGCAGCTACTGATTTGCTCAACTGCATCCTCACCTCCACCTTTGATGCCCTTGTCCCCCAAAAATGTCATTACTCTCTCTCACCCTGACTGCTCCCCCTGGTATGGTCCTCATCTCCCCTCCCTTAAGTTCAAGGGTCGCAGACTTGAACCAATATGGCAGACAACTGGTTTATCCATTTGCCGCCAGATCTGCCTGGACCACATAAAGCACTATTGGGTGTCTGCTAAAACTGCTCACTATTCCAGGATCATCCTGGCCTGCAAAGATAACCCTCAGATTCTTTTCCCGATTGTAAACCATCTTCTTAAACCCTTTTCCCATCTCCTCCAACCCTTACCTCCAACGACAAGTGCGAGGACTAAGACAAAGGTAAACTATCACTCCTCGTCCTTCTCGACCTATCTGCAGCCTTTGACATGGTTGACCACACTATCCTACTCCAACGCCTCTCCATCATCATCCAGCTGGGTGGCACTACATCCACCCGGTTCCATTCTTATGTCTAATCGTAGCCAGATAATCACTCACAATGGCTTCTTTTCCTGCTCCCGCACCATTACCGCTGGTGTCCCACAAGGATCTATCCTTGACCCCTATTTCTCATCTCAGTGCCTCTGCAACTTCATCCAGAAGCACAAAGTCAATACCCAGCTCTACTTCACCACCACCCCTCTTGATTCCTCCACTGTTGCTAAATTATGTGACTGCTTGTCCAACATCCAGTACTAGAGGAGCAGAAATTTCCTCCAATTAAATATTGGGAACACTGAAGCCATTAGGCTGGATTTCAGGAAACTTTAGACCAGTCAGCTTAACAACTGTCATTGAGAAAATACTAGAGTCCATGATGGAGGAAGAAATAGCAGGACATTTAGAAAAACATAATGTAATCAAACAGATTCAAGATGGTTTAATGAAAGGGAAATCATGTTTGACAAATTTGTTACAGTTCTTTGAGGATATAACAAACAGAGTGGATAAAGAGAAACCAGTAGATGTAGTGTATTTGGATTTTCGGAAGGCGTTCGATAAGGTGCCACATAAAAGATTACACAAAATAGGAGCTCAGGGTATTGCGGGTGATGTGTTGGCATGGATTGAGGATTGGCTAACACACAGAAGGCAGAGAGTCGGGATGAATAGGTCTTTTTCAGGTTGGAAAGCCGTAACTAGTGGGGTGCCACAAGGATCGGTCCTGGGACCTCAACTATTTACTATCTATATTAATGACTTGGAGGAAGGGACAGAGTATAGAGTATCCACATTTGCTGACGATACAAAAATAGGTGGGAAGGCATATTGTGATGAGGACACAAAGAATCTGCAAAGGGATATAGATAGGTTAAGTGAGTGGGCAAGAACTTGGCAGATGGTGTTCAATGTGGGAAAGTGTGAGGTAATCCACTTTGGTAGGAAGAATAAAAAGGCAGATTATTATTTAGATGGAGAAAGACTACAAAATACTGCAGTACAGAGGGATCTGGGTGTTCTTGTACAGGAAACACAAAAAGTTAGCATGCAGGTGCAGCAAGTAATGAGGAAGGCAAATGGAATTTTGGCCTTTATTGCTAGGGGGTTAGAGTTTAAAAATAGGGAAGTCTTATTACAACTGTACAGGCTGTTGGTGAGGCCACACCTGAAGTACTGCGTACAGTTTTGGTCCCCGTATTTAAAGAAGGATATACAAGCATTGGAGGCAGTTCAGAAAAGGTTCACTAGGCTGATTCCTGGGATGAAGGGATTGTCTTATCAAGAATGGCTAAGCAGGTTAGACTTCTAATCATTTGAGTTTAGAAGAATGAGAGTGATCTGATTGAAACATATAAGATTCTAAGGGGGCTTAACAGGGTCGATGTTCAGAATATGTTTCCACTGGTGGGGGAATCTCAAACAAGGGGACATAGTTACAGAATAAGGGGGAAAAATTTTAAGACTGAGATGCGAAGAAATTTCTTCCCTCAGAGGGTGGTGAGTCTCTGGAATTCTCTACCTCAGAATTGTGCAAGCCAGGTCACTAATTTTACTTGAGGAGGTAGATAGATTTTTGAAATCTCGGGGCATCAAGCATTATGCGGAGCAGGCCCAAAGGAGGAGTTGCGACTTGGGATAGATCAGCCATGATCTTACTGAATGGCGCGGCAGGCTCCAGGGGCTGAATGGCCTACTCCTGCTCCTAGCTCTTGTGTTTTTGTGTATGTCGGACGGAAGGGAGCTGGCCACCGACATAAAATTCGGTGGGAACCCGCTTCCGCCTAGCCTGGGGATTCGTCCCGCATTTTACGGGTCCCTGGGCTTCAATTATTCCGAGGCGGGACTTACACCTGCTTGAGGGAGGAAGTCCCACCTCAGTGAGCTGCCGACCAATCAGCGGGCCAGCAGCCCTTAGTCCCAGCAGTGCCACCAGGAGCGGTGGCCATTGCTGGGACTGCAGCCTAACCGAGGACATGGAGCTTGGACTGCAGGTAAGTTTGGGTTGCCTCACCAGGATAATCGGTCAGGCCACGGCGAGGCAAGGGTGGGCATTCGGGGGGTAGGGGGGGCTTCTTGGGTCCTGGAGGTGGTTGGGAAAGCGGGGGCAGCCCTCAATCAGGCACGGAGAGGCCGACAACTCTCACCGGACGGCTTTACCTGGCTCCAGGACGCCCGCTTGCCATGGGTAAAATCCCCACGGAGGTGGGCGAAGGCCCTTAAGTGGCCATTTAAGGGCCTTGATTAGCCTGGGGCGAGTGGCCCGTTGTTCTCCCCCTTGCCCTACGTAAAGTGGGGCAGAGGTGAGTGTGGGTCAGGAAGGCCTCCCGCTTAATTTTACGCCACCCCCTGCTCGCTGGGGGTTGTCTCCCATCCCCAACACAAACTCCGTTCCCTATCAACCGACGGCTCCATCCCTCCCCCTGGCAACTGTGAGATTAAACCAACTTTGAAGTCATATCTGACCGAGATGAGCTTCCAACCACATATCCATGTCATCACTAAGACCAACTATCGCTACCATCACATGACTCTGCCCCGTCTCAGCTCATCTGCTGCTGAAACACTCACTCATGCTTTTGTTACCTCCAGACTTGATTATTCCAATGCACTCCTGGCTGGCCTCCCACATGCTGCCCTCCTTAAATTTGAGGTCATCTAAAACTCTGCTGCTCGTGTCCTGACTCACACCAAGTCCCATTACCCCTGTGCTCGCTGACCTACATTGGTTCCCAATCAAGCAACACCTCAATTTTAAAATTCTCATTCTTGTTTTCAAATCCCCTCATGGCCTCCCTATCTCTGTAATCTCAGGCACCACACCCCTCCAAGATATGTGCACTCATCTAATTCTGGCTTCTTGAGCATTCCCGATTTCCATTGCTCCACCATAGGTGGCGTGCCTTCAGTTTTTTGTCCAAGTCTTTGGCCATCTGGCCTAATACCATCTTATGTGGCTTGATATCAAATTCTGCTTTATAACGCTTCTGTGAAGCATGTTGGAATGTTTTATCACAATAAAGGTCCTGTAGAAATACAAGTTGTTGTTACTAATTACAGCAAACTGAAAAATGAAACCTACTGAAGAAAAAAACACAGCTAATAAGCCAAGATTAATTGAAAAGACATAATTTAAAATCATTTCAATTCTCAGTGCTCTTATTTACTTGACACTATTAGTGAGTTAGCATAGCAATGAGTGTTCAAATCCAGGACAAACCCTGGGTTCAATGTGCTATCTTGGCCAGCTACAAGGGTTTTCATGAGCTAATTAGTAGTTCTTTGTGGACACAGGTATGCAGAATAAAACTATACACAAGTCAGTATTAAATAATAAAAATAATAAAGTTAAATAGTTGATTAACAATACCAAGTGTGAGAAATTGAAATATTCAGGCTATTGCTCCAAGATGTATTCTGATATGATTCTATATTATTGGGATGCAGCTTTTACCTTAAACTTGCCAATACTATCCTACATAAGGAGGTTCAAATCTGGCACTGGGTGCCAAAAGTGGAAAAATGTACAATATTTTTCAGAATATAAAATTCAAAAACAAAGTCATCATTAAAATTCTTAATGTGTTTTGGAAAATCAAGACACAGCACTGGAGCAGGAGGTTGAATCTGCTACTCAACTCCCAATCTCAAGTGGCACAGAGATTGTAGGCAAAGTGTTCTTTTCAGATCACAACTGAACACCTGGTGGAACCTAGCTAAAGGGTTAGCAACAGTGAACTTGTAATGTCAACAGAAGAATCAGGATATTTCCAACACAGCCTACAAACAGAAAGAAAAGCTGGGCATTCACATTCTTCCATTGAAGGCAATTTGATGCTTCTACTGAAAATACCAGTGAGGTTGCAACATTAGGTATTATTTTTTGTTTTACAGGATGGCACTTTATAAGTGCAACCTTGCACATGTATGACATGAAACCTCGAAACCCAAGTATGGCAAACATCTCAATGCCAATTCTAGTTCTGCTGCATTTAAACAAAGGTATGTTTATGAAATCTAGCTGGGTAGTCATATCAACAATTCAATTCCAACTTCAAATGGGATGACAAAGAAAATAGAGCAGAGCTTTTAGGTCTGGCGCGAGAAATCATCTCAATTGACACCGCATACTTGCTTTCCTTATTATTGTATTTTATCTTGTCTTAATGAATAAAGCAGCATGTTGCTGTTCCTGTTTTTTAATGTATATAACACAGTTACTACAGCAACTAATTAAGAAAATTGAGCTTGCGACACAATCTGCTGCTCTGTGTTCTAAATTTAAAAATGGATAACAGAGAACTAATCAATGAGCTACAAGAAGCCTCCAGGCTATCAACGAAGAATCCCTGAACTAAAGTTGAACAAGTATCTTACTCCTGTCAAGTACAAAAGATCTTCAAAATTAAATACAATATAAGATATCTGTAATCACAGAACAGAATCATAGAATGGTTACAGCACAGAAGCAGACCATTCAGTCCATCATATCCATACTGGCTCTCTGCAAGAGAAAATCAGGTAATCCAACTCATCCTTCCTTCCTTTCCCTGTAGACTTGCAAATTTTTTAAAAATACTAATATTTAGAGATACAGCACTGAAACAGGCCTTTCGGCCCACCGAGTCTGTGCCGACCAACAACCACCCATTTTATACTAATTCTCTCTCTTCAGGTGCTTATCCAATTCCCTTTGAAAGCTAGCAATGAACCTGCCTCCACCACGCTCAGGAAATCATTCCCGATCCTAACCACTCGCTGTGCAAAATCTTTTCTCCACCCTCTTTAAAGCCTCCACATCCTTTCTAAAGTATGGTGCCCAAAATTGGACACAACACTCCGGTTGAGACCAAACCAGTGTTTTATAAAGGTTCATCATAACTTTCTTGTTTTTGTACTCAAGCCTCTGTTTATAAAGCCCAGAATCCCATATGCCTTTTTAACTATTTTCTCAAGTGCCCTGCCACCTTCAACAATTTGTGCACATATATCACCAACCATCACCCCCACAAAGTTTTTCTGTTCCTATAACCACTTTAGAATTATGTTCTTTATTTTATACTGCCTCGCCTTGTTCTTCCTACCAAAATGTATCACGTCACACTTCTCTGCATTAAATTTCATCTGCCTTTTTTCCCAAATGAAGTCTATCAGGATCCTCCTCATATTTACAATACTTCCAAGTTTTGTGTTATCTGCAAATTTTGAAATTGCGTCCTGTACATCCAAGTCTAGGTCATTAATGTATATCAAGAAAAGCAGTGGTCCTAGTACCAAACGCTGGATAACCCTTCCTATGATATTTGCGCTTCAGTTCATTTAATAGTATATGGCAAACAGAAACATTTTAACAATAAACCAATGTATGAAAAACTGACAGAAATTAGTCACATTTTAATGTGAATGAACGGGAAATGATTTTGTACATTGGAATTCTGTGTTCCAAATTAGCTTGGTTTAGGCCACCAATAAACCGAAGCCATAGCATGACAAACATTTGTGGCTTTGTGGTGGCTTCCAATGGAATTAGATACTACTTGAACGCAAGTGCCCATACCAAACTTCAGGAGGTCCACGACAACCCAGCACCATTATAAAATACCAAGGCCGGGGAAAGAGGATACTCTAACTGGAAATAGATCAACTCACGAGTGGCAGAGCCAAAAATAAGTCGGCAAAGAGCACTGTTTACACTTTTATTTCCAATACTAAACCGGTAACTAAAGACTTCCCGCCAGACATTTAATAATACGCGGCTGACACTTGGTGCCAGTGGGGCCAAAACTTGCGGTCAACAAGTCACTAACAGTCTGCTCCATTTCCGGGAGAAACCCCTGAGTGCGTCTGACAGCCGCCCACAACCTCGGGGGCTGTTCCGCGGTGATCGACAGCCCAAACAGCCAATCAGAAGGGGCAACCGGCCCAGGCAGCCAATCAGCAGCCGCCTGAAGGGCGGGTCTTACCCCAGCTGGATTTTTACCCCCCCCAACTCCCACCTTTTGTCCCCGAGTGGGTAGAAAACCAAATCTGGACCTCCATCCGTCCTCAGCACAGAAAGAAGCGGGATCGCCCCGTCACCCGGTTAAAGGCCGAGTGTCAGGGACGGCGGCCGGTGCCCCCCACATCAAGAGGACGTGGCAGCTCACCCAGCAGTGGGAGACACGGCAGATTTATATTTTTAAACACAGGAACACTAAATCGATATTCTGCTGCGCCAGTTCCTACCTACACATTTCCGACACGAAGCCGTTCCTGTCGCCGTTAGCACCTTCTCAGCGTCACCATCATCTTCCCCCTGAACTAGGTTCGGTGTCTATAACATTCAGCGACAGCGACAGGCACCGCTTCCTGCCCGCGCGTCACTTCCGCTCTCGCTGCATTGTGCCAGAGGAGGGTCCTCGCCGCTCCGCTCTCGTTCCCCGCCCCACTCTGCGTCCCGCCCCTGCCCCGCCCCTTCTCCCTCTCCGCCCCTCTCCCTCCCCGCCCCGCCCCGCCCCTCTCCCTCCCCGCCCCTCTCACGCCCATCTCCCGCCCCGCCCCTCTCCTTCTCCCTCTCCGCCCCTCTCCCTCCCCGCCCCGCCCCTCTCCCTCCCCGCCCCGCCCCTCTCCCTCCCCGCCCCGCCCCTCTCCCTCCCCGCCCCTCTCCTTCTTCCTCTCCGCCCCTCTCCGCCCCTCTCCCGCCCCGCCCTTCTGCCTGTCACGCGGCTGACGTTATAATGATCAGATAATTTGCCACATGTCAACTCCCTTGTTGCCGGATGCTTTATAAGTGTTGGTCCCTGTACTGGGGTGTTTCATCGCAGCAGATAGCCTCAGACCTAGTATTAAAATCATATCTGCTTGAAGTTTTATTCTGCTTCCACCACTATAGGGGAAAGCACCCATTTATGATGTTATAGCCCCATTGTTTTCTGGAAAACTACTGCTGAATGAGGTTGTCAGTCTACGCTACTTCATTTGAATAGCATTTACATATCGCCTTTCATGACCACTCGACCTCCCAAAGAACTTTACAGCCAATGAAGTGTAGTCATTGTTGGCAGCAGCCAATTTTGTGCACAGTAAGCTCCCACAACCATAATGACCAGATAATCTATTTTTGTGATGTTGATTGGGGGATAAATATCAGCCAGAACACCAGGACATTATAGTAAAAGGGCCTGAAAGGATTAATGTTTGAGACAGAGTAAATCACTCCCAATATTGTATTGAAGGAAACTGACCTCCTTAGCACTGTTTGTAATTTTTGATGATGTAATAGTCACATGGGTAATAGGCTGAGAAGAAGCTAGAAGCAGCACCAGGTGTGCTGGCTAGACAGGCTTGTGGAGAGTGTAAATAATTTTATTTTATTTCCAAAATATACTTTATTCATAAAAATCTAAAAAAATACATGACAAAACAGTTCCAAACAGCACCAAGTCAAAAAATTACAAACAGTGCAAAGGAGGTCAGTTTCCTTCAATACAATCATGAGTTGCCTCACAACCCTTCCATTTCATTTTTCATGCCATATGCATTTTTACATTTTACAGCACATGAAATTTTCCCGATACAGTTTGAGGGATTTCCCTCAGTTCAGCTTGGTGGAGGGACCTTGCACAGTGGTCTTTCCCCATTGAGCCTTTGCTGCGGCTGCCCCAAGCTTTAGTGCGTCCCTCAGCACGTAGTCCTGGACCTAGGAATGTGCCAGTCTGCAACATTCAGTCGTGGACAACTCTTTGCGCTGGAAGACCAGCATGTTTTGGGCAGACCAAAGGGCGCCTTTCACTGAATTGATCGTCCTCCAGCAGCAGTTGATGTTTGTCTCGGTGTGCATCCCTGGGAACAGCCCGGAGAGCACAGACTCCTATGTTACAGAGCTGCTTGGGATGAACCTCGACAAAAACCACTGCATCTCTTTCCACACCTGGAGAGTGGAAATAATTATATGTGTACAAAAAACGAGTTCTTCTTTAGAGACTTTAAACAACACTTGATCTATGCTACAACAATACACTATATGGTCGCAGTAGCAAACAACAAAAATATTTTGAAGAAAAATACTTGCGTGGTACAGCCAGAAGACTAACTGTCTATCTGCAGAAGAGGCTGTGAAGGGCTTCGGAGCTGCTCCATAGCTGAAGGAAGACACGGACAGTCAGTGAGTCAGCACATGGACGTACAGGCTGCACCACAGAAGAATCCAGCAATTGGACGAGTCATGGTACCGATGGTCGGCGATTGGGTAAGAAACCCTTTGAAAAGAGTGAAATAATTTCCTAATGCCGCACTGTGGACAGAGAAAAAAAACAAATCCTTTACTCAGGCTTTCCACAAGACCGAAGAGTGGGAAATCCCCGAAAATAGCAGGAACTCCCAAAAAGAGTGGGGACACCTCCATTAAAGAAAGCAAGCCTAAAAAAAGACAGTTCTTAAAGACAGGGGAACACCCTAAAAAAGTCTAGCAAAGAATGGATTTGAAACATATGTTGACTCAATGCTTCCAGAATTGGGAAGGACCCAATCAGATACAAAATTGATCACTGTGGAGAAAAATATTTCTACAATCTAGAACAGCTTCTCAGCTGCACACTACATCAGGGGCTGAGCAAGTTAATGCTCTTATATACTCCATGGCTGCCATTGCTGATGACGTGATCGAAAGGCAAAAATGAAGCTTCTGACAAATTTGAAGATGTGTTATGAGCATTTGACAAATATTTTAATTTGAGAAGTAATAAGATCCTGGAAAGAACAACATTCAAAAAGAGAGCCCAGAAGATAGGCAAATCCATGGATGCTTTCATTAATGATTTGTACAGATTGGCAGAGGGCTGCAAGTACGGAGAACTGAAGTCTGAGTTGATCAGGGATCGAATAGTACTGGGAATAGCTGACGAGTCCTTGTCAGACCTCTTGCAGTCCAAAGATGACCTAACATTTGAGAAAGTGATTCAGATGGTGAGACAGGCAGAAGTCCGAAGGCAAAACAGAGCCTGAAGAAGCCTGAAGAGAGGCCTTGGATCAGAACAAAATCTGAAGCCTGGGATGGAAAAGCTATCTCCAGATAGGAAGGTGCACACAGTAGAGAGGGTGCAAGACACCAGGAAACCGTGCCAGCGCTGTGGAGCCAGGAAGACCCACAGACGTGATCAGTGTCCTGCTATTAAAGCGGAATGCTTTACTTGCAAAAAGACAGGCCACTTCAAAAAGATGTACCAGAGCAAGACTTCTCTCAAATTTACAAAACAAAACACTTTCACAAATAGATTATTGAATGAGGTGGAACAATTTCCAGCAGAATATAAACCAGGAGACTTCCTCGGGAAATTTTACGACCCCGATCAAGGATTTTGGACGGCAGGCATCTATGTCAATGGACATGTTACTAATTTCAAATCGAACACAGGTGCAAGTGTCACAGCTCTGTCAGACCAAAAGCCATGGTTGATGGGACGTTGTTTACAACCAGCAGACACACAGTTGTATAGTCCAGGAGGGATCCAACTGAAGGTGAAGAGTAAGTTTGACGCAACTCTCCAATATGAAAAGAGACAGCTTATGGAAACCCTATACATTTTTTAAAAACAATAATTTTTCCCATTAAGCCGAAAAGTGTGTTTAGCCCTACGTCTACTCAAAAAGGTGGATGAAGTCAAACAGCTAGAGTCAAACAGTCCCTTTCAAGCAGACCATCCCAAACTGTTTCCAGGTTTAGAAAGACAGAGTATAGAATGACTCTAAAAGAAGATGCCAGACCGGTACGTACCTTTACACCCAGAAAGATAGCACACCCATTGAGGAACCAACAAGCTCATAATTACAACAAAAGATTTCAGACCAGAAATGTACCTCAGCTAAAAGAAGGCGCAAAGGTATGGATATGAGAGCTAGAACAAAAAGGTGTTATCATCCAAAAAGATGAAAATAATCAGAGATCGTATCTAGTACGCATGGCAGAGAAAACTATATGATGAAATAGTAACATTATCCCTATTCCACAGAAGCAACAATCAATCATTTATCTGGAAGAACCAGATGATGATCAAGAAACCCAGAGTCAACAGGATACTACTAACATTGGTCAAGGCCATCCAAGAGACTTTCAAACAAGCCTACTGATCTTCCAACCCTGATAAGAACACAATCAGGGAGAGCCATGAAGCCTCCTGATAGGCTGAATCTGTGATGGACAAAGAGTTGGGGGGAAATGATGTAGTATGTAAAGTCAAAATGAATGAATGTATATATATTATATATCAAAATAGGCTTGAGGGAGATGTCGTATAAGGGCCTGAAAGGGTTAATGTTTGAGAAGGTGAGAGTAAATCACTCCCACTGTAGTGATGATTTTAGATTTAGATTTAGAGATACAGCACTGAAACAGGCCCTTCGGCCCACCGAGTCTGTGCCGACCATTAGCCACCCATTTATACTAATCTTACACTAAACCCATATTCCTACCACATCCTCACCTGTCCCTATATTCCCCTGCCACCTACCTATACTAGGGGCAATTTATAATGGCCAATTTACCTATCAACCTGCAAGTCTTTTGGCTGTGGGAGGAAACCGGAGCACCCGGAGGAAACCCGCGCAGACACGGAGAACTTGCAAACTCCACACAGGCAGTACCCAGAATTGAACCCGGGTCGCTGGAGCTGTGAGGCTGCGGTGCTAACCATTGCGCCACTGTGCCGCCCCTATTACATGATGATGTAATAGCCACAAGGGTATGTGGCTGGGAAAAAGCTAGAGGCAGCACAAGTTGTGCTGGCTAGACAGGCTTGTGGAGAGTGTAAATAATTATATGTATATAATAAACGCCTCACAAAGAACCCAAGACTTCTTTAATGTGCGCTGTAGAGGTTCCCACAAAGTGCTATCTCCCTTGCAATCATGAATTGGCAAGAATTTCCATTCTAATTTGGCTAGTCTCGCTGTAAAAACACTGGAAAAGGTTACACCTTGTTGAAATGAAGTGTGCTTGGGTTTTTAATGGTGTACTTTCTTCATAATTATGGCTAAACACCTTTATTGTCCTTGCAAAGCTGATTTTATATTTGTGGAATGATCAAATGTTCCCACAACAGTTACAAATTTCACATTTTAAAAATGTAAAAAATGTATTTTCCTTTTTTAAAAGTCTGTTTGTCTTTATTTTAGCTTCTATCTTAATCATCATATTTTTATTTCACGATCTGAAAATTGAAATTAAAATTGAAGTATTTTAAGTGCCTTTAATTTCCTGGTGTGCTTTGTGTGAATACTTCAGCTTAATTGGTTGTCTACCTGCTTGCTGCCATCACTGCTGCTGCACGCCAAGATATCCCCTTAATTTGGCACCAGATTTAAACTGCCGTGGAGAAAGGGGAAATTCCTGCCATAGGGATCACTAGATCTTTGTGGACAGCTTTCTTTGAGGTCAACAGCAAGCGCCATTGTTTCACCGCTGACTACAAAATCCAGGCCATTACCTCTGTAAATTCTTCCAGCCCTACAACCCTCTGCACTCCTCCAATTTTGGCCCCTTGCACATCCCTGATTTTAATGGCTCCACCACTGGGGTCCATACCTTCAGCTGCTTACGCCTTAAGTTCTGTAATTCCCTTCCTAAACCTCTTTGCCTCTCTACCTCTCTCACCTCCGTTGAGGTACACCTTAAAACGTACCTCTTTGACCACACTTTTGGTCATCTGCCCTAATATCTCCTTATGCAGTTCAGTGCAAATTTTGATTGATAATACAACAGTGAAGCGACTTGGAACGTCTTACTACATTAAAGGTGCTATATAAATGGAAGTTGTTGTTGTTTCTTGGATGCACTATCGATGAAAACCTTTGTTTTTCCCATCATCCGATAAAATTTTCTTTTCAACTTACATGTTTATTTTTGTCCATTTCACAATTAAGTATTAGAGGAGCTTTACCTCCTAGTAAAGTGTCAGAAGAATGCTCATGGTTTGAGGAGTAAATCATTAGAGCACTGGGCTTTGGATTTCTCAATACAAGTTATAAAACATCAAGTGAAAACTAGCCCAAACACCAAGGCAAACATTTGTACTGCAGCAGATACAGTGTAAATGTATTCCACCAGTCACCAGGATGGAATAAGCTACTGCAGGAATCAAGCTTTCCAGCAAATTCCCCAGTGCATCAAAACATCATAAGTGCTCTGGCAGGAAAACAAAAAGGATCATTCCAATTACATCACCGCACATACAACTGGAGGACAAGTAACCAGCTTAACCTGCCATAAAGACCTCATTCATAATTTCACAACATTCAGGTTCTAGTGAAAGCTCCTCCAGCTCTATATGCTAGCATACATCCTTTGTTCTTCCAACACCAGCCTACTATGTTGCTTGCCCCATTTGCTTCCCTCCACTCCATCATCAGTGGGGGAATTTTCAGCCATCACACTTTTACTCTGGAGATCTTTGTCTAAAACCAACCGACTTGGTATATTTTTCCCCATCTTCAAAAGCCTCCTCAAAGCCTCCTGTTTGACCACACTTTCTCTACCACTTGACAGACTGAACCCCTCCAATGAACCACCTTGGGATCTTTAACTACATTAAAGAATTTGTATTCATATAAGTTTTTTTCTGTTGTAGTTAACTTTTGATTTAAAAGTGGACAGTTGTTTTCCCAGCCCATTCATCTAGATATTTGTAAATTTGATGTATTGTTTATTTAAACTGGTAAATCAAGCCTAATTTTGGCACATAACTAGAATCTTGGTCATGAAACTAGAATATGGTAAGAATTATCAACAGTTCTAATGCTGAAAGAATTTCTGATCCTTTCAATTCTCCCCTCCCTATCCCCCACCTCCCCTCCCCCCCCCCCCCCCCCCACTACAATAATGGAGATTTCACACCATCTTGATAAAATAGCAAGATAAAAGAAAAACTTACAATTATATAGCGCCTTTCACAATCGCAGGATATCCCAAAGTGTTTTACAGCCAATGAAGTACCTTTGAAGTATAGTCACTATTGTAATGTAAGAAACACAGCAGCCAATTTGTGCGCAGCAAGTTCCCACAAACAGCAATGACCTAATGGCCAGATAATCTGTTTTTAGTGATGTTGGCTGAGGCCAGTGGACGGACTCTCCTGCTCTTCTTCGAATTGTGCCTTGGGATCTTTTATGTCCACCTGAGAGGGCAGAGGGAGCCTTGGTTTACTGTCTCATCTGAAAGACAGCACCTCTAACAATGTAGCATTTCCTCAGTGCTGCACCAAAGTGTCAGGCTAGATTTAGTGGTCAACTCTATGAAGTGGGACTTGAACCCACACCCCCTGACTCAGGCGGGAGTTCGACAACTGAGCCGTAGATGACACTGTAAGTTTTCTTTCTGGTAGAAGTAGTTGTGTAAGATGTGAGAGCACCAGAACTATGGAAACTAGATCATTTAAATTGTGAAGTACATGGGAAGATTCTACACTAGAATAGCAGCATAAACTGATGGTTGAGGAATATCCATGCAGGTCAGCAAACATAAGCTTATCATTCAGCTCACCTGTGGATTAGGACCAGCAAAATCACTTTGTATTTAATGTTGCAGTTGCTGCTATCTGTTGTGTTGGTTTTCCACTTTACTGGAAGCAGTGATGACATTTTGTTTACATCATGCACTGCACTGGAATGGGAGCATGAAGTGATTTTTAATCTATAGTATATATACTATATGTGCTGTTGAATGATTATAAAAGGAATAATAAAGCCTTCATTCTAAAGTACTAAACAAAGTAGCCCTAAAATCAAAACAGCTATCATTTTAACTCAATTTTGAGCCCTGCTGTAATACTGTAAATTTATGAAATTCTGTTACTTTTAAATCTGTCCATCAATTATGTGGGTGTAACTAAAAACAATCCAATCTGACATCAGCCTCATCACTCACAACTAATGCCACAGTTATTTTACTGCACAGTTGCTGTCAGTGACCCCAGGTTTAGGGATAGCATTGGTAAACAAAACTGTGATGCAGCCTCCAAAGAGCCTAAAGCTCATCAAATTCCTTGGATTCGTCCAGAGACAGTACCATCTGAGTAACAATATAAACATTGCCATTGAAGACAAAGATAGCCACATTTTCAAACAATGGACCATATGGGCGGAAATCTTCTGCTCTTTAAAAAGTTTCAGGCACTAGGACCATTTCCAGGTCCTGAGCTCCCCGGTGTCTCCAGTGCGATCTTCCTGGAGGCGGTCAATTAACAGGCTGCCTCTACGTTCGCAATTAGGGATGGTGGGCAGGCAGGAGGGCCAATCAGAGCCCCCAAGGTGAAGGGCGGCACCAGCCCCATTGTAAAGGCTTTGTCAGCAGCTTCAATGCTGCTGATCTGCATGGAGCAGGAGAGGGCAGAACAAGGTGGAGGCATGATTCTCATTTTGTAACTGGCAGCCTATCCCTCCTGCTCAGCACTCTCGGTGGATCTGTCTGCAGGTGAGGCAAATCCACTTGCAAGCCTTTGCTGGCAGAAGGCCTGAGGATTGCTAGTTTGTACACTCAAATTTCAAATTTCTTGCTGATCTCATGGCGACCTGACCTCTGGTTATGCTGTTGCCTCCTGTGAGTAGGCAAGCTGCAGACAAAGCAAAGGATCCTATGCGCCCTTGGCAAAATCTCAGGCTCTTCAATAAATGACCGCTAATTACTTCAATTAATGCCTCAACCATCTGCTTGCCACTGCTGGGTGCGTTGCTGCTACCACTATAACCTCGCCTCCGGCAGGATCGCACTGAGGCAGGAACGTATCGGGGAGCTGACCCGACACACGACTTTCTAAATTTGCTCCCGGCCCCACCTCCAAACCCACCTCTGTGGGCCTGGGAAGATTCCACCCTATAGTTCAGCATTTCTTCCAGTTCATGTTTTCTATGTACCTTGCCCACTATTAGGGCAGGGCCTACATCTGCAGCTGCTTATCAATGACTTATGTAACTGAAATTTTTCATAATACACAGGAGCATGAATCCATTGTGCACAATGGTTTCCAAGTTAAAAATGCATTATGACTGACAACACAAAACAAATGCACAAACTGCGCTTCAAAATAGGGATGGGGAATCATTTTTTTTACAATTTTAATTTGTTCTGACCTGTTAAGTTTTGTTAGACGTACATTTTTATAAAATGCAGTTTTAAAGATTTTCCATATAAATGTAGTGAAATATCAGGACAACAAACCATCTAGTTAACAGAAGCTCACACTACAGGTAGCAGCAGATTGCATCTGGTGATTTATTGAAAAATAAATATGTAATTATATTGTGTCCAGAGCCACAGTGTTTCTATGCAGAGAAAATTGAATGCCATTTATTGTTGATCAAGTGCAATGTCATGGCCTGTGGCCTTATTCTTAGTCTAACAGTTTTTCAAATTACACTTTTCAAGTTTTCTCCTTGGCTGCCATGCTTGTTGTCTTTCGCTATGGCGGCACTGAGACCTAATTGCATTATTTGGGCTAGGTTCATTGAATTTATATGGGGAGACTTAGTGAAGCTGCCTGCTTGTATCACAAGTTCATAAAAGAGCAGGTCCGTGGGAAAAATGAGGACCAAAATGATGGGCGGCACAGTGGCGCAGTGGTTAGCGCTGCAGCTTCACAGCTCCAGTGACCCGGGTTCGATTCTGGGTACTGCCTGTGTGGAGTTTGCAAGTTCTCCCTGTGACCGCGTGGGTTTTCGCCGGGTGCTCCGGTTTCCTCCCACAGCCAAAGATTTGCAGGTTGATAGGTAAATTGGCCATTATAAATTGCCCCTAGTATAGGTAGGTGGTAGGGGAATTGAGGAAAGGTGGGGATGTGAGAGGGTAATGGGATTAATGTAGGGTTAGTATAAATGGGTGGTTGATGGTCAGCACAGACTTGTTGGGCCGAAGGGCCTGTTTCAGTGCTGTATCTCTAAATAAAAAATTATTCCTCCCTTTTTCATTTTTGGACAGCAGCCAGAAGCCCCTGCGATTGTTGGATATTACCACTCAGCAGTTGGATTTCCACCATCACTTCAAGGTGCAAATCACTCCCAGAGCACAGAGCTGGATGAGGGGAGTGTCTGTAGTAGGTTTGAATTGAGCTGTGTTCAGATCATGTCAAGAGTAGAACAGTTGATGTGCACGCCGCCTGACTAGAGCATCTAGAGCCCGGGGGATTGGGGGGACATTGGTGTTGGAGAATTGGAGGACAGTATTTTCGTTTCTACACATAAATGCTGTTCATTGTAGCACAAACATTTTTTTTTTAATTGAGACAATAACAATAGATCTAGCAGGTGACAGGAGGGAGAACATTGATGTAGCAGACAGAATAGTGTTTGCATTGGGGAAAGATAGTGGAGCAGGGGAGAAAGGGATATGCTCTGAAGTCCATTGTCCGTTTATAGTGGCATGCATGCACAACTTTGAAATAAATCCCACAACCGAGTTACACTGGAATTAGCTTAGATGGAGCAGGTGAATCTGTGCCTATATAATGCATTTGGCTTAAAATCTGAACGGAACCTTAGGATAAGATTTAACCATTAGCATCACATCATGCTTTGGCCCTATCAATACTGCTGAGCTGATGATGGGAATTTAATAATGTTACATCATCCTAGATTGAGGCATCAGTGAATCCACAATGCTATTTTTTTCTGTCTTTTAGGACACCTCAAAGTGCTTGACGCCCAATGAAGTACTTTTGAAGCGTAGTCACTGTTATAATGTAGGAAACACAACAACCAATTTGTGCACAGCAAGGTCCCACAAATAACAATGTGAAAATGATTATATAATTTGTTTTAGTGATGTTTAATGATAACAAATCCAGCTAATGAAGAGACACTTTTACACTTCCAAAGTCAGACTGTCCTGCAATTTTGAGTTATCAACATATCAACATTTAAGCTTTCTTCAACATTTATTGTGATTTAGTTGTTTTATGTTCTACTTTATTATGAAATTCCACTCTAAGATATCCAGAAACAAAATTATGTTAAAAGATCATTTCTGTTTTGTTGTAGAAGAAATAAAAAATGCAAATTATATTTTGTACTCAATATTTAATATTGCAAAAATGGACAAAGCAAACATATCTGTGATCATGAGTTTCTGACCTGCATTTGTCGATCATGATCCCCCTCTTGTTACACAATATTGCCAAGCCTTTTGCTGTTGAATTTGTTCTTATGTGAATGGCAATGAAACACAGACCCGATGTTTAAGGGGAGTGGGGGAAGCATGGTTGCAGGCAGCAGGGGGGGTGAGGGGTGTAGTGGGGTGTGTTGGTTGGTTGAGGAAGGAAACTGACAATCCAAAAAGTGCGGAGGTTCATACCAGCAAGGTCTCATTATTATTTTTCTCTTTCATTTCCTGCCTAGCCACCAGCCAGATTCACAGAAAAGTAAATGCCCATGGGATCCAGGGAAATGTAGAAAGCTGGATCCAAAACTGGCTCAGTGGCAGGAAACAAATGGTAATTGTTGATGGGTGTTTTTGTGACTGGAAGGCTGTTTTCAGTGACATTCTGCAGGGTTCAGTACTATGTCCCCTGCTTTTTGTGGTATGTATTAACCATTTGGATGGAAATGTAGGGGGCGTGATCAAGAAGTTTGCAGATGATACAAAAATTGGCCATATGGTTGATAGCGAGGAGGATAGCTGTAGACTGTATTGATGGACTGGTCAGGTGGGCAGAAAAGTGACAAATGGAATTCAACCCAGAGAAGTGTGAGGTGATGCATTTGTGGAGCTCAAACAAGGCAAAGGAATACATGATTAATGGGAGAATACGGAGAGGTGTAGGGGAAATGAGGGAGCCTGGAGTGAATGTCCACAGATCCCTGAAAGTAGCTGGACAGGTCGATAAGGTGGTTAAGAAGGTATATGGAATCCTTTCCTTTATTAACTAAGGTATAGAATATGAGTAGGGAGATTAGGCTGGAACTATATAAATCATTAGTTAGGCCACAACTTGAGTACTGGTCTCCTCATTACAGAAAGGATGAAATTGTACTAGAAAAGATACAGTGGCGATTTACAAGGATGTTGCCAGGACTGGAAAAATACAGCTATGTGGAAAGATTGAATAGGCTGGGATTGTTCTCCTTGGAACAGAGAAGGCTGATCGGAGATTTGATTGAGGTGTACAAGATTGTGAGGGGCTTGGTTAGACCCCAGCCAACCGTGGAGAGTTTTCCCCAATTCCCATTTACTTCAATTTTGTTAGGGCTCCTTGATGCCACACTCTGTCAAAAGCTGCCTTGATGTCAAGGGCAATCACCCTCACTTCTCTGGAATTCAGCTCTTTTGTCCATGTTGGATCAAGGCTGTAATGAGGTCTGGACGCAAGTGCCCTGGCAGAACCCAAATTGAGCAACGGTGAGCAGATTATTGCTGAGTAAGTGCTTCTTGATAGCATTGTTGATGACACCTTCCATCACTTTGCTCATGATTCAGAGTAGATAGATGAGGCAGTAATTGGCCAGATTGGATTTGTTTTGCTTTTCGGGCACAGGGCAATTTTTCACATTGCCAAGTAGATGCCAGTGTTGTAGCTGCACTGGAACAGCTTGGCTAGGACTGCAGCTAGTTCTGGAGCACACGTCTTCAGTACTACAGCTGGGATGTTGTCAGGGCCCATAATCTTTGCAGTATCCAGTTCCTTCAGCCGTTTCTTAATTTCATGTGAAGTGAATTGAATTGGCTGAAGACTGGCATCTGTGATAGTGGGGACCTCAGGAGGAGGCCGAGATGGATCATCCACTCAGCACCTCTGGCTGAAGATGGTTTTAGATGCTTCACACTTGTCTTTTGCGTTGACATCATTAAGGATGGGGATGTTTTTGGAGTCTTATTCTCCTGTTAGTTGTTTAATTGTCCACCACCATTCACGCCTGGATGTGGCAGAACTGCAGAGCTTTGATCTGATCTGTTAGTTGTAGGATTGCTTAGCTCTGTCTGTCACATGCTTCTTCCACATGCATGGAGTCCTTTATTGTAGCTTCACCGGGTTGCCACCTCATTTTTAGGTGCTGCTCCTGGCTTGATAGTAATTATAGAGTGAGGGATATGCTGGGACACGAGGTTACGCATTATGGTTGAATGCAATTCTGCTGCTGCTGATATTCCACAGCCTCTCATAGATGCCCAGTTTTGAGTTGCTAGATCTGTTCTGAATCTATCGCATTTAGCACGGTGGTACTGCCACACAGCACAATGGAGGGTATCCTTAGTGTGAAGACAGGACTTCGTCTCCACAAGGACTGTATGGTGGTCACTCCTACCAATAATGTCATGGACAAATGTATTTGTGCCAGGTATATTGGTGAGGACAAGGTCAAGTCGGTTTTTTCTTAGTGTTGGTTCACTCACTACCTGCTGCAGACCCAGTCTAGCAGCTATGGCCTACAGGATTCAGCCAGCTCAGACACTGCCGAACCGCTCTTGATTGTGTAGATTGAAGTCCCCCACCCAGAGTACATTCTGTGCCATTGCTACACTCAGTGCTTCTTCCAAATGGTGTTCAACATGGTGGAGCACTGATTCATCAACTGAGGGAGGGCGGTAGGTGGTAATCAGTAGGAGGTTTCCTTGTCTGTTGTCATGAGAATGTGCTATGCTGAATAATGATTTTAATTCACCGGTTTTAAAAGGAAAGCTGGAATCCTATATTTAACATTTAAAAAGACAGCAGCTAAGATGGCCACCACAATTTGTAATGAAATACCTCACATTCCAAGGTATCGAGGTGGCGACATGTATCTAAACAGTCCTTATCCAGAACCATGACTTGATCAGTTAAGTGAATTATCTGGTATCACCTTCATTAGCAGGACATTCAAAGCCATCTTGGAACATTCACTCTAGTGGAGACAAACCTCCAGGGGTAAACATTGAAACAATAAGACCTGAGAGTGATTGAGATTCTTAGACTTGGATCTCATTAATGAGAAAAAGAGAATACACTAAGAGAATCATGTGACAGTTTCCCCAGTCTGTGTGGCAACTTGGGAGTTTCTTTTGAACACATCAGACAATCTTTGAGCGCTAATCAGTGCAGGATCCCAGTGGGTCTGTCACTCTCTCTCTCTCTCTCTCTCTCAAACACTGTCTACGGACTGCAAAACATCCAAGTCTATCATTGCTACAGACAGAGACTCTCGGGAGAAAACCATCTACATCAGTGTCTCCAAGAAAACCCTGAACCAGATGGCCACTTCTACCAGCCAGGAACTTTAGGACCACAAATTCAACCGGAAGACAATTGAATTACCAGACCCCACAGACACAGTGTATTATTTTATTTGTTCTGGACTATAATCCAATGAATATATCCTTCCTCATTCTGTAATCTATTTGAGTGTGTGTGATTCTTTTGTGTGTGTGTGTGTGAAAGTTGGAGTGTAGTTTATTATTTTTACTTAGATCGGGTTTTGACTTTTTAAGTACAATAAACTAATCTGTTTCTTGCTAAACTCAAGAAAACCTGTCCGATTGGTTCTTTAATGATCATAGCACATAAAGGGTTAAACAGTCATTGAACTGGTAAGCACTTTCACTGTTTAAAAGAAATAAACCCTATTGCAGTCAAACAAGGAAAGGGACAAAATGGGAGCCTTTTGACCCCTCCACACCTGATCATAACACAGCATTTAACCTGATGGCATGAAATTTCATGGGGTTCGGAGTCAATGTTGAGAACTCCCAGGACCATTCCTTCCTGACTGTGCCACTACCTCTATTGGGTCTGTCCTGCTGGTGGACCAGGATGTTGATGGACATTGGCTGTATGGTATGATTCGGTGAGTATTGTTATGTCAGACTATTGCTTGACTAATTTGTAGAACAGCTCTCCCAATTTTGGCTCTAGTCCCCAAATGTTAGTGAGCAGGACTTTGCAGTATCATGGATGTACCATTGTCATTTCCAGTGCCTAGACTGATGCTGGGTGGTCCATCCAGTTTTATTCTTATTCAACTTTCTGCAGCCGTTTGATACAACTGAGTAGCTTGCCAGACTATTTCAGAGGACAGTTAAGAGTCAACCACATTGCCGTGGGTCTGGAGTCACATGTAACCCAGACTGGGTAAAGATGCAAACTTCCTTCCCTAAAGGACATTAGTGAGCCAGAAGGGTTTTTGCAACAACTCGGTGATCATTAGTAATGAGACTATGTGGAGAAACCTAACATGTTAACAAACATTGTTACGACCCTGTTAAGAACCGTTAACTTTTAAAAAGAGGAAGCCAAACTCCCAGATATTACTGAAAGAAATACGCCACAAGATTTCACATTGTAAACAAAAGTCTTTACTATATAAGAGTTAAACAAAGCAAAACACTACTAACAACACTGCAATTTGGAAACACATAGTTTAAACTTAAAATATTAACAGAACATGCAGAAATATACTTCAAACTCTAAGGGCTGGATTTTACCAGACCCCTGATGTCGGGGATCTTGGCAGGGGGACCTCCGGGAGAGGTCAGCCACAGGTCTTATGTCAGGTAGGCCCTGCCCCATATTATTGGTGACAGCGAGGCCTCATGGTGGCCCCCCATCGCTCAGCAACGGGAACCTAATTAAAATATATAAATGTATGTTAATTAATGAATAATTACGTACCTTACCGCGACGGCCATCCTACTCCAATATTCCACAGTGTACCACAGCTCTGAGGAATTCACTTCGATTTCTTTAATTCCTTAGCTATCTTCTGAGGTATCAGATCTCCCAGATCTGGACTTCCCAGCTTGAGCGCAAAATTTACTCAAAACAGAAACACCCCTGGTGCCTGATGGTCTCTTTGCTCCTGAGTCCAGCTGCCTTCAAAACCAACAACTTTCCAAAAGCCAACAACTTGTCTAAAAGCTAACTGACTGACTGTGTCAGCAAGCACACAGATCAAAAAACCCAACAGGCACACCCTGCATCATTTATCTCCATAGCCATGTAGTACATGTGGGATGTCCCAGATAGCAATGTATTTCCAACTCCAAATCTTCTCTTTGTTCTGGGAAATCATATGAATAATTTAAACTCCTGATTGCAACAGCCGCAGACTTCTCCATCAAGAGGTTAAGAGACATTCCTATTGTGTAGGGTCTTTACATTTCCCAATATGACCATACTAAATAAACATGGGCCACCCTTTGACTTGTAACCACCCGAGGCTTGTTTGCCAGCTTCTCAAACCAGGTGTTTTCATTTGTCTTGCATTGAAAAAAATTCAATTCCCAAATTAAACGTTACCTCCAGAAAATTAATACGAACCATGAACCAGGTGCTTGTAACAACATATAAAGTACAAATAGATTCTTCCAGCAGCTCACATAGTCCACGTAGAAACCTTTTTATGTTTATACTTTCCCGTCCGTCAAAGTCTTGAATTTAAAATGTTCATCATTGTTTTCAATTTTCTCCATGGCTTTGCCATTTTCCTACCTCTATAACCTCCTCCAATGCTACAACCCTCCGAAATCTCTGTGCTCCTCCAATTCTGACCTCTTGCACATTTCTGATTTTCATTGCTTCACCATTGGCAGCTGTGCATTCACCTGTCTAGGTCCTAAGCACTGGAATTCCTTCTTTAAAACTCTCTGCCTCTCTCTCCTCCTTTAATATGCTCTGTAAAACCTGTCTCTTTGGCTGAGCTTTGGTCACCTGTCCTAATATCACCTAACATGATTTCTGATAAATTTTGTTCGGTAACACTCCTGTGAACTGCCTTGGAACATTATACTACTACATTAAAGGTGCAATATAAATGTAAATTGCTTGTTTACACACTAGAAAAGCATTTTTTGAAAATGTCCAAGTTGTGGATTAGTCTTGAGAATATTACGCCTTAACCACAGTGACTCCTAGTTACTTGTAATATGCTATGAAATAAGGCAGATATCACTGCAATTTATATAATTCATTCATGGGTTTCCACAGTCAATCACTGGTTACCGTAAAATCTTCTTCCAACAAAGGATTTGCCAAGATCAGAATAAAACGACACCAATATATATTGTGTACAATATAGCAGGCTGAAATATTTTTCAAAGTTGCAATATATCTCAGACAATGTAAATAAACTGCTCAAAGATTGTTCAGATTATTTATGATGTCATCTCAACCCTTTGATGTCGTGCTCCCTTGTAACACACTCCAACCACATGTACCTCTTACATTGAAAAGTTCCCAATAGAGGAACTCAACCATATAACGTTCCCGGGACTTCCGTGTCAGCTCTATTCATTCATTGCAGTATTAGAAAAATTCTCCATGTAACTTACAATTATCAGCTCAAAAATTTTATTCAATATTAAATTCTCAATAACAATATTCCAAATCAGGGATATCTGAGGACTACCCAGCTATGAAGCACCTCATCGTAAACTATAGGACAATTTATATAAGGAGAGTGCTGTGTAGCATAATGAAAAGCCAAACTTATTTTGATACTGTTTTACAGTTTTAAGCTACCCTGGATGGTACTGTGTGGTCGAAATATATATACTAGCAACAAGGAATACATTTTCTGTAGTTAAGTAGTATATTGACAATACGAACATAAACAGGACAGGATTAGGCCATTCAGCCCTTTGAGCCTGTTCTGCCATCCAATAAGATCATGACTGATCATCTACCTCAACTCCACCTTCCCGCATTATCCCCATATCCCTTAGTACCCAAAAATCTATCAATCTCTGTCTTGAATATACCCAATGACTGAGCATTCACAGCTCTCTGAGATAGAGCAGTCCAAAGATTCACAACCCTTTGGGAGTTAATCTTTATATTTTTCTGTAAGTTTCCAGGATCTGTAGCTAAGAAGAAATAGGACTTCTATTGATTTAAATTGTGACCTGTGCAGTATTTTGAAGGGAAAAGTTGAACATCTTCAGCTTGAATTCTTGGCTGTTATGTTGTTGTTCTTTGATAAGGCTGAAGCATTTGCAACAATCTTCAGCCAGAAGTGCCAAGTTGATGATCCATCTCGGCCTCCTCCTGAAGTCCCCAGCATCACAGATGCCAGACTTCAGCCAATTCGATTCACTCCGCGTAATATCAAGAAATAACTGAAGGCACTGGATACTGCAAAAGCTATGGGCCCTGACAATATTCCAGCAATTGTACTGAAGACCTGTGCTCTAGAACTTGCCGATCCCCTAGCCAAGCTGTTCCAGTACAGCTACAGCACTGGCATCTACCCTGCAATGTGGAAAATTGCCCAGGTATGTCCTGTACACAAAAAGCAGGACAAGTCCAACCCGGCCAATTACCGCCCCATCAGCCTACTCTCAATCATCAGTAAAGTGATGGAAGGTGTCATCAACAGTGCCATCATGCGGCACTTGCTTAGCAATAACCTGCTTAGTGACGCTCAGTTTGTGTTCCGCTAGTGCCACTCAGCTCCTGACCTCATTACAGCCTTGGATCAAACATGAACAAAAGAGCTGAACTCAAGAGGTGAGGTGAGAGTGACTGCCCTTGACATCAAGGCAGCATTTGACTAAGTATGGCATCAAGGAGCCCGAGCAAAACTGAGGTCAATTGGAATCAGGGGGAAAACCCTCCGCTGGCTGGATTCATACCTAGCGCAAAGGAAGATGGTTGTGGTTGTTGGAGGTCAATCATCTGAGCTCCAGGACATCACTGCAGGAGTTCCTCAGGGTAGTGTCCTAGGCCCAACCATCTTCAGCTGCTTCATCAAAGACCTTCCTTCAATCATAAGGTCAGAAGTGGGGATGTTCGCTGATGATTGCACAATGTTCAGCACCATTCGTGACTCCTCAGATACTGAAGCAGTCCGTGCAGAAATGCAGCAAGACCTGGACAATATCCAGGCTTGGGCTGATAAGTGGCAAGTAACATTCGCGCCACACAAGTGCCAGGCAATGACCATCTCCAACAAGAGACAATCTAACCATCTCCCCTTGACATTCAACGGCATTACCATCGCTGAATCCCCCACTATCAACACCCTAGGGGCTACCATTGACCAGAAACTGAACTGGAGTAGCCATATAAATACTGTGGCTAGAAGAGCAGGTCAGAGGCTAGGAATCCTGAGGCGAGTAACTCACCTCCTGACTCCCCAAAGCCTGTCCACCATCTACAAGGCACAAGTCAGGAGTGTGATGGAGTACTCTCCACTTGCCTGGATGGGTGCAGCTCCAACAACACTCAAGAAGCTCAACACCATCCAGGACAAAGCAGCCCGCTTGATTGTTTGTAGATGGGGTGCCATTCACTCCCTCCACCACCGACGCACAGTGGCAGCAGTGTGTACTATCTGCAAGATGCACTGCAGCAATGCACCAAGGCTCCTTTAGACAGCACCTTCCAAACCCGCGACCTCTACCAACTAGAAGGACAAGAGCAGCAAATGCATGGGAACACCACCACCTGCAAGATCCCCTCCAAGTCACACACTGTCCTGACTTGGAACTATATCGCCGTTCCTTCACTGTCGCTGGGTCAAAATCCTGGAACTCCCTTCCTAACAGCACTGTGGGTATACCTACCCCAAATTGACTGCAGCGGTTCAAGAAGGCAGCTCACCACCACCTTCTCAAGGGCAATTAGGGATGGGCAATAAATGCTGGCCTGGCCAGCGACGCCCACATCCCATGAATGAATTTTTTAAAATGATCTACATCATCAAATCCCCAAACACCCAAATGTATCCCTTACTACATAAAAACAGTGACCATACCTCATTATATAAAGCATATTGATCATTTTTATTGGCTGGCCAGTTGCTACAGTCCAACCCGATGATTATTATCATATTAGTTCTGCCTATTGGAAATAAAAGGTCTTTAGTAAGTGAGAGTATCATGCCTGATATTAACTGAATGGAGATCATGCTGAAGGAGTTTTAATAAGTTAGCCATTTTTTTAGGCTACCAGTAAATTAATTTAGTATGCTGTTGAAAAGACTAAGTTAGAATTTTTAAAAAATCCAAGTGAAATATATTTACACATTTGTTAAGCATTGAATAAAATGAATAGGAAATAGAACAGAAAGAAATCAAGGCCTAATCTATTGTCATGGGATTGGCAGCATAACGGCCCGGATTTCCCTACACTAATAATGACAAAGCTGCCAGAGGTCACCGTAATTACTGGGTAAAACTGATAGCAACTTCTGGACATCTGTACATCTGTTAACTAGAGAAATGGCAAAATTGCTGTCAGTGATACCCTTCTCCTCTACAGACTGTGCTGCTGCAGTCTTAGTTGATGGAATCAGCATAGAGATCACTGTCATGCTGCGAACGTAGGCTAATTACCTGCTATAATCTCACTAAATACTGATGAAAAATGTAAGCTTTGTCTAGTCAGAAGTAACTGAGTTTTTAACCATGCAGTAAGTCATAATTGCTGCTAATGAATCTCTCTGCTCCCAAAAAAAATTAATTGAACAAGTGTGGAGTCTCATTCCCTCAGAAGAAAATTAATGTTGCAGCTTTTTAAAAAATAAACATTTTTATTATAGTTTTTGTGTTTTTTTCTTTTATGTCTTTCGCTCAATCCCATGTGTATGATCCAATCTTTATTTTGTAACTTGTACAATGTTATAAATGTAATTTATATTTCCTTTTTTTATTTCCAGCTTGTCGTCTCTGAGTATTCTTCAATCTGATTGGTTGAACAACTTCCCTGCTGGTTGTCATGCTCACAGACCCCACAGATTCCCTATCGGGCACTGAATTCAACAGATGCCGGAAGTCTGGAAAGCCTGCTAAAGTTCTGTGGGCAGATGTATGTGAAGTGAATGGCAAAGGTGGTTCCTTTGCCTCCCAAAGCAAAATGTGGGCCATTAGGAAGTGGCTAATTATGGAAGGAGAATGAGTCTCTCTCCCCCTCCCCCTCACTTAAATACTATTAGCACCGTATGGCTACAGTGCCAGGCCCTATATAGAGTCTTGATATTCCCAAACACATGAAACAAACCCAGATGCTCTCTTCAGTGCTGCTGTCAACAATACACTCTTCACTGTGCATGTAGCTCAGCCAGTGCTTCTCTGCCTCCCACTTTGGAGAGAACCAGCTGCCACGTGGACACACAGAGCTTAATGAATGAATAACTATGTTTGGTGCTAAATGCTACTGCGGGTTAGCTGACTAAATGCGGCATGAACAACAAGGCTACAAGAAGCTAGTGTTATCTCAAAGGAAAGTATGAAAAAAAATCAATACATTCTGATATAAATTTAAAGCAGTTGGAACAAATTCATTTTAATAGAGGCCATTATTTTAAAAGTGGGTGTTTTAATACTTTCCATTATGACGCATGATCTGCCCCTCACCTCTCTCCAGAGATGACTGCTCTATTGAAAAATCCCACAAATAAAAATGTTATTGAAGTACTCAGCTACAAAAACAATTTAATCTCAATGTCAGTCATGGGGCTGGATTTTGCCAATTGAGAGGTCAAATGCAGGCCGCATGGGCGGTTGGTGGGACTTCTTTGGGGATCTTCCCATCTGTATACAATTAATGACTGGCAGGCAGGAGCGCCAGCCAATAATGGATGGCGGGTGGGAGGATGTTCTAGCAGGTCAATGGAAGGCATCATATTTAAAGATCAGTCTGTATCATTCATATAGGTTGCACACATGGGGGCATTGGAAGGGGTGCTGAACAAGGGAGGCTGTGCAGGAATGGCTGGAGTCAGAGGAAGGGTGGCTCCACGGTTCAGTGACACCTCCCTGGAGATGCTCCTGGAGGCGTTGAGGAACGGAGAGAGGTGGTAATCCCAGTGGATGGGAGGAGGAGGTCATAAAACCTCATGAAGATGGTATGGCTGGAGGTGGCCGAGGAAGTCAGCAGACGTGGGGTGGTGGCACGAACATGGGTGCAGAGCCGGAAGCGTTTCAATGACCTGGTGCAGTCTGGCAAGATGAGTGGCATTCATAATAACAAGTTCACAGTGCTGCACATGCTAAATAGCACCCATGAGATGTGAGTCAAGGTGGCCAACCTATGCATTGGGTATGAGCAGGAGCCAGCATCCACAGTGAGACGCAGAGTTCCCTCATACCAGAGGCCCATAGTCAGTCAGAGTTGATCGCTGCATTGCCGAGACTGAATGGCTGCTCTCAGCAGGCCTCCAAGTGGCGTGATGCTTCACAAGTAAAGAGGCACAGACTGACGAGCATAGCTGGGCATTGAGAAAAGAGTGGTCACTCTTGTCTCTCCCACAGGTCCAGTAGTGGATGAGGGATGATGGCTCCTGAACTACGAGACCTCAGAGGAGAATCTGGCATCTGAAGACACAGCATCACATCAGTCTAGCACACCCTCCACAAGCACAGATACTCACACATTGGTGGGCATTGATGCATGTTTAGGAAAGGTGGCACCAGCTGATGAGCATGGCACAGACACACACGAGCAGGTAATGGAGGCAGTGACAGCTACGACCACTCCCCACCGGAGGATTGAGGAAAGGTGTAGTGATGCTCAGCTTCCAGCAGATGGGAATCATCAGCAAAGTGGCAGATGCTGGAAACGATCCAGTCTTTTCCTTGAGGGAGCCTTGGTGGTCTTTCATTAATTTCCCCCTACCATCTCAGTGGCGCCATCATTATACCATTCCCAAGGGCTACATTCACCATTGCCCTCATTCTGGGAACACCTTTTCATGCCCTCCATCTCAAGTGCTCAATGTCTGGTAATGGCCCACTGGTACAGAAACTGTTAAAGTATGCATTACAAGAATTTTACTTTTGCACATATATCTAACACTGTGGCATTTAGCAAAAAATAAAATCACCTAATGAGACCCCAAGTTCTACTATGTGGATTTATACAAATGCTTCCAGGTGCTCCGATGTTGTACTGTCCGGGCGCCTGCAGTTGATGCAGAGGCAGGTGGCTGCCTTTTCTGATTTGGACGTGGCGGACAGCCTCTGGGTGTCTGAGCCCAGGCACATTCGGACCACCAACATCTGTGCAGGGGCCGCCTCTAACATTGGCACTGCATGCAGTGATCATGTCACTGTCAAAGAGGCTGAGGATCTGCCATCAACACAAGGAGCACCTTGAGAAGAGTCCCCATAGGCTTCAGGCAGCTGCTCCTTGACCTTTTCAAGGCATACCTGTCCTTCCCTACTTACCTAGAGCAGTTGGAAACCTGGCAACCGGTCCAAGCATCTCAGGGCCAACTCGCTCAAAGCAGCTTGTGGATGAGGCCATACAGTGGAAGTCGGTGCACACCTCTTGCATCCACTGGGTGGCATACAGCATGTGGCTCTTCATGAGGGTCGCCAATGAAGGAGGCCATCCACTCACACGCAGAGACATGGCGCCACTCCTGGCATGGATGGACTCCTCCATCATTAGCGCATGGAAGCGAAGAGCCTCTGGGATCCCAGACAGATGTTCACACATTTCATGCTGCTGCTCCAGGGGTGTTTAACGGTATCTCAGGAGAAACATGTGCTTCTGAGTGAGCCGCGTTTCTCCCTGGCACACATGTCAATGCCTGTTGGCATGGGACCCATGGCTGCATTTCTATTGGCTGCCTAGTCTTGAACCTCCACCAACTCATCCTGCACAGAGGAGGAGGCAGTGCACTCAATGTGGTCATCCATCTCCAATAGAACTCCCCTGTAGTGCCAGGTTGTGCAGAGAACAGTGTACCACCACTGTACGTGAGAGCCTTCATGGCATATTTCTGGGCTCCCCTGATCTATCTAGGCAGCTGAACCTCATTTTTAAAAGTCCAATGGCCTGTTCAATTGTCGCCCTTGTAGTCGTGTGGCAGCGGTTGTAGGTGTCCTCTGCCACTGTGTTGGTTTTCCGTGTAAGCAGCCATGTCTTTAGTCCATATCCTTTCTCACCCAGTATCCATCCACGAAGGTGTTCGGGTGGCCTGAAGAGTGAAGCCCCTAGGATTGTCTCAGGATGTACGAGTCGTGGCAACTTCCTGGGAACTGCACACACACCTGCAGGATCCTTTTGTTGTGTAGCAGACTATTTGAAAATTCATCGAGTGAACCCCCTTCCTGTTCACAAATGTGCCTGGCTGCTCTGCAGAGCCTTGATGGCCACTTGTGTACAGTCGAGTACCCAATGCACCTGATGGAATCCAGCAATGGTCCAAAATCCTATCACCCTCTCAGTCTGACTGGCCTGATTGGTGGGATACCTGATATATTGCCCTACCCTCAAGTGCAAGGCATCCATCACCTGCTTGATGCAACGATAGGTCACTGACTGGGAGATCCCACAGGTGTCTCCAGACAATCCCTGGAATGAGCCTGAGGCGTAAAAGTTGAATGTCAAAGTGACCTTCACCGCCATAGGCAATGGGTAGCCACCACATTAGGGGTCTCAACTCCTGCTCCAGTATTTAGCAAAGATCTGCTACGACCTGCCTGGACAGATGCAGTCTTCGAAGACACTGGTGCTCCAACCTCTCCATAATGGTAAGCCACTATCTATAAATCCTTTCAGCTGGGTATTGCCTTCTGTGAACATGACCCTGCATGACCCTGTGCACCCTCCTCGTCCATGTCCTCTCGCACCCTCATGACACTGGTCCTCCTTGGTCATCACAGTCTCGCTCCATGTGGCTGAACCTGTCTCTCTCTCTTCTATTCTCCTCCTCACTGGAGGAGTCAAACTCAGAGCGCAGGGCACCCATTGAGAATTGGGGTTGAATTTTCGGACCCTGCCTGGGCAGGAACTGAGGTGGGCCGGGCCCAAAAATTCTGGCACCAACCTATGTGCCAATTTTTTTTTTTTTAAAGAGATACAGCACTGAAACAGGCCCTTCAGCCCACCGAGTCCGTGCCGACCAACAACCACCCATCTATACTAACCCTACAGTAATCCCACATTCCCTACCACCCACCTATTCCAGGGGCAATCTACAATGGCCAATCCACCCATCACCTGCAAGTCTTTGGCCGCGGGAGGAAACCAGAGCACCCGGCGAAAACCCACACGGCCACAGGGAGAACCCGCAAACTCCGCACAGGCAGCACCCAGAATCGAACCCAGGTCCCTGGAGCCGTGAGGCCGCGGCGCCAACCACCGCGCTGCCCCTGTTGGATTACCACATCCAAGATCACTGATGGTGCAGGAAAGCACTGATTGGAGTCTTCAAAACAGAATAAAATATGCCGTCACCAAGTCCAAAACCTCAATACAATTGCCTAACATACTTGAAAAAAGTTTTATTTCTCCTTGGGGTATGGGCAGCACTGGCAAGGGCAGTAATTATTACCCATCCCTGGGTGCCTTTGAGAAGGTGTTGCTGAGCTGCTATCTTCAACTGCTGCAGTCCATATAGTGAAGGTAGTCCCATGTGCTCTTGGGTAGGGAGTTGCAGGATTTTGATCCAGAAATTCTCAACACCCAAATTAAACTTTAAAGGTATACTGTGTTTGAGCAATTTCTATTTGCCTTTTTCATCTAAATCTGACAGGTATCAGTTGAAAAAATGGTTCACGTTTCAATTTCTTGACACCATCACTGGTGCTGTCCATTTTAGTGGAGTCGGGTTCAGGACTGGTAGGGCTATCCGCCGCTATGTGGCAGGGAGCCAATTAGGCTCGTTAAGAGCCTTGTTAAGTCCAAGTAGAGGAGGCCGACTGGAATTTTCCCGATGGAACAGGGGCAATTTAACTGCCTGGAGACATGCAACCAGTGACAGTCCAGGACGGTGGGAGGGGGGAATCAGTGCTCCAGGCAGGCCTGCAGGCCCTCTCTGCCTGCCTGGATGGGGGTCCAGCCAAAGGCTGCCCTATAGAGGGAGTCCCCTCCCCCCACCCCCCACCCCCCTCCACACACAGTGGTGGCCTGGTTGCTTTTTCTGCTTTTTGTTTAAAAAAAATTGATGAGAGGACAATTTCACGTTGAAGCACCCTCTCATTTACTTACCTTTTACTGTAGCCTGCCGTTCCTCTCAAACTGGAAGGCCTCTGGTTGTTCCACAAGTTTTGAGCGTCGCCTTACACCATTATTTGGAGAGGGAACCTGTCTCCATGCCAATTAAGGGGGTGTCTCTGTGAAAATCCCAGTGGGTGACTGTTTCCCCCCAGGGTTGGGTTCAGGACCCGGAAACAGTCCTGACTTCTGTTGGCCACCACCCCGTAAGGAAAATCCAGCCTTTGGAGCCCTCATAGCTCAACGCCTCTCAACTCCTTAGTGTTACCCGCACTCGCTGCAGTAGACCTGGGAGACACTCTTCCAATAAGCGCCCTCTGATATGGGGTCACACTCTGCAGACTCTCCAAATGTTCAAACCTTTGATGAACTGAGCCTCGGCCTGCCTGTTTGACAATGCTGTTGTTCTCAAAGTCTGCCGCTTTCTGCCGCTGAGCTTTCGCCTCCTTTGAGCAGGAGACTGCTGATGCTCCATCAAACCCGTGCCTTCCAGGAAAAGTTTAAAAAACACTTCATAATTGTTCTCAATTGGCTATTTAACAGCCTCAATTGCCTGACTGCCATTGTCCTGCGTATTCCTGATCCCGCTGCTTGTCTGCCCCTGGGAAATATGCCTGGCGGTGGGAAGACGGCAGGGGTTCTGCTCTGAAGTGTTCCCCCGCCATTTTGCCCCACTTGCACCTCCAAGCCCATTCCCATGGCACCGGTAAAATTCCACCCATTGAGCTTGAATGACTATATGGTTTCAATATAAATGGAAAAATTTTAAACACCTATTCAAAGTCACTGAGTTATTTCTAAAGAAAAACAAAGTGTTACAACCAGGTGAGGAAGGGGTCTAGACCTCCCCTCTCAGCATTTTCCTGGTTTGGCCGTAACAGGGTTTAATTTTTAAAACACCATGTTTTTAGCCTCCCCTCAATGAGTCCTTACTCGCTGCTCTCTAATTGTAATTGCAAAGAAATCAACCAGACAGGTTTTCTCAGACTTAAACAAGAAAGGTGTTTATTAATCTAAAATCTGTAACTCAGTTAAAACTACTAAGAATACATGATGCGACCATGCTAGCATGCATACGCGATAAACACACACACAAATAGAGACAAAGGAAGAGAAAGAATTAAGAGCGAAAGGTTTTAAGTTATAGATGGAATTCACTTACTGGTTCTGGGTTGGATGTAAAGTCTTTGATTGAAGTAAGGTCTTGCAGTTCTCGTTGGGGCCCACTGCACACTTGTTTCGCTGGTCTTCTGTCTTGAGGCTTATGTTACTTCCATGGGTCCCTGGAACTTTGCGTGAGAGAAAGAGGTGCTCTCTTCTTGAAGTTCAATTGCAGTCTCTTCCAAAAAATTGTTCTGTAAGTGCAATTCGATTAACTCCAGGTTGGCCAGTAGGTTAGTCATGTGACTAGCTCCCTGTTTAAAACAGCCTCTCCTGTGAGATTTTTGGATTCCTCCAAGCTTACCAGACACTCTCAGTGGGGGGTGGAATCTGGCTCTTACGCATTCAATGACTCTCAATGTCTTTTGATCATCGCTTTTGACAAAACCCATCTGGCGAATTGAATCAGGAAGTACTCCCATTGTCTCTTCATGCAACTGTCTTTTAGAATGCAAATTTGTAGCCATGTTTTCAGCCACGGTTCTATGGTCTTTTTAAACAAGTTATTTCAATGTCCAGTAACAGTTCAAAAAATAATAATGTTCCATATGATGAAATTAATATATCTCATTTTGACAGGGGTGGTTTCTGTCACTAAAGCTTTTGCTCCAAATAAGAGATGCAGTTCTGGCATATTTGTTGCTTTATGTAGTCACACCTTTCTGCTCACTATATGGAACTGAAGCAGGGAGCATGGTAATTATATCCGTGCAAGGAGCCAACAGAAAATTTGAATCTGTGTTCTTTTCTGCTTATTTATTTGGTTGCTAAGCTACAGGTATTGCTTTACTACCACCATAATTTGATGCAGAAACGAACTGCAACTTGGCAGAAGTATCTCATTTCTAATATACAAAGGAATTAGAATTTTCTAAGTAAAACTGAGGAAATAGTAACAACAACATCTTGCATTTTTATAGCACCTTTAATGTAGTAAAACATCCCAAGATGCTTCACGGGAGCATTATCAAAAAAATTTGACATTGATTCACAAAAGGAGATTTTAGGATAAATTACAAACAGCTTAGTGGAAGATATAGCTTTTGAGAAGCATCTTAAATGAGGTACAGATCGGTATAGGAAGGCAGTTCCAGAGTACAGAGCCTAGGCAGCAAGGCATGGTGTCCAATGGTGGAGGGATTAAAATAGGGGCTGCGCCAGAGGTCAGACTTGGAGGAGCACAGAGATCTCGAAAGATTGTATGGCTGGAGGAGGTTAGAGAAATAGTGAGGGGTGAGGCCATAGAGGAATTTAAGGACAAGAATGAGAATTTTAAAATAAAGTCTTTGCCTGACCAGGAGCCAATGTAGGTCAGCAAGTACAGTGGTGATCGGAGAACGGGACTTGGTGTGAACTAGGATACAGGCAGCAGAGTTTTGGATGAGCTCAAATTTACAGAGAATGCAAAGTGGGATGAAGGCCAATACAGCATTGGAATGGTTGAATCTAGTGATAACAAAAGCATGGATGAGGGTTTCAGCAGCAGATGAACTGAGGCCGGGGCAGAGAGAGATGATGTTACATTGGTGAAAGTAGGCAGTCATGGTGATGGAGTGGATAGCTGGTCGGAAGCAAAATTACAATTAACTGATTATATTATAATTTTACAGTAAAAGTATTTACATTTGGCATTAATACTTAAAATGAAATTGTAAACCATTTGTGTTCTAACCTGTTTTACCTGCAGGGGGCAAACATGTACCACATTCTGATGGTTGCTGTTCCATATTAAAATTATTACAGTAGAAGTGCATATCTACAAAGGCCTATACATGTAAAGCACCAAAACAAAGGTTTAAAGACATCGGGCTGGACCTTAAGAACCCACCGCCGATCTCAAGTGCACACTGGGCCGCACACCAAAGAGTTGCCGCAATCTCAAGTGCATTTAAATAGCCAGGACCGCACGACACCCCCCCAAACCCTACCCCCAGTCTTGTGGAGGTGGTGGGCTGCTTGTCCCCGGCCATGGTGTCAGCTGCCTGTACGCCATTTTTAAAGGGCAGCCAGCCCTGCCGCCTGATTTAAATTTTTAAACACATACCCACCCCCGCAAAATTAAATGAATAAATTTCTTATGCCCCGTTCCCACCCCCAATTACAATTACATTAACTATTTGGCCTTTCCCCCAAAAAAACACTTACCTTTTACATTTGATCCTGCCCCACCAAACTGCACAAAGTTTGAAGATCAACCCTTCCCACCCCCACCTTCCCAACCCCCAACCAGTGTCACGCCGTCTTCCCCCAGATAGAGATTTGAAGGCTTGGGAGTAGGGCTGGCCACCGTGCCCAAGATCGCGGCCGGCCCTCAAGTTTGCTGGTAAGTGTATGTTAATTCATTTATTTTATTCATTTGAATATTTTAATTGAGGTCCCGTCGCCCAGTGACAGGGAGGCTGCCACGGAACCTCGCCACCACCGGGAGGATCGGGCCAGGCCCTCCCAGTGTCGAGGTCCGTGACAGGCCTCATGTGGACCCATCTTCAGGCACCACCCCACCCCCCCCCATCCACCTTACACCTGCCTCAGAACCCGACGCCGAGGGGAGAACAAGATCCATTCCATAATTTTCTAAAAGTGTAACAAGCTATTTTTAAAAACTGGCGACAAAAGCAGAAGTCGCAAACGTTGTGCTCAGCTATTACTTTGGTGCATGAATGGACCTTTTTGCACTGGTTCTCAGTTTGTGTTCCAGGTAACCTCACAGGTTTCATGCCCTGGGGACAGAAAGCAGACATCTAAGCACATATGACATACAACATGTGTCATAGCTAACCCAGTTCTATTCCTCACATGTGCCTGAAAATACTAGTTGTGCTACAAAAACTTGCATGTAAAGACAATAGTTTTGTAAATCAGGTGCATAGTCCCCCCAAGTAGAAATGCTGATATATTACCATTACTATGAATGAAATAAGGTAGGCATCTTCCAGTAGTGTGGGACTACTGTATGACATCAGAATTCCTAGATTCACGGGGCGGGGAAGGGGTGTAAATTTGATCTTGTGCAATAATATAAAATGGGTGATAATGAATTGATAGCTTGATTTATATGTCGGTCATTTTACACTATCACAAAAAGTCAAAATCCACCCCATTAAAAACTACAAGCATGGGCAATATTCTAGAAAAATCCTGTGTGCAAGGTTTTGAAAGTAAAGGTGCTGGAAAAGAATGTAAACAACATGTAAGCAATAGCCATTGAAAACATAAAGAACCCAGATAATGTTTGCTTGCACAGATGATATTAAGTTTTTAGCACAAGATCCTGTGTGCTATTTTAGGGTTTACATGTAATGTTTAAAATATGTATTTGGACTGTGCTAAGCACTTGGCTACTTTTCACATGCCAGAAACATAGCTTAATGTTTGTGGGATCAGTTGGAATTATATGTAGCTATAAAGAGAAGATCTCACCACATTCATTTTATAACCATTTCTGGTATTTAATAAAAGTGAAGCAGATGGTTTGTTCAAAATCTGGGTAAAATGTTTAATTTAAGCTCTTGATCTACGCAACCTTGGTAAGATGCTTTGGCTTGTACAAGTTGCACCTCTCTTGAAACAAATGAGTTCATTAACATTAAAGACAATTTAAATTTGCCAGGGAGTGAACCCATAGCACAGGCACAGCAGTTCAGTGAAGAAAGATGCTGGGATCAGAGACCTAAGTTTCCGTCTTCATGCTCTGATGAGAACTTTCTCTACCAGCAGCTTTTATTGGAATTTCAGGATCATACCGCCCACAAATCTTCAAACATTCTTTTCAATAATTGGCAAATTGTGTGACCAAATCTCCAATATGTGCTGTTGGAGATTGATGCTCCCTGCCCCCAGTGTGAACATGTAAAAAACCCTATGATATGTCATAAATTATGTAGGAAACTAACCATCCACAATCAAGCAAGAAACAGTGTTTGCAGCTGGTTTTGCATGTTGTAATAGTATTGGAGTTCTTCAATTACCAATCAGATCTCAACGAATAGAACAGTATCTCTTGGATGCACTGCATAATATCGATTGTGCAATTTTCTTCTGGCAGCATGGGTGAATTCAAAAACAGAAACCAAAGTATAAAGGAAATGATCATTTAGTGCCAATCAGACCTCTGCCCATTACTTCCCATGTACAAAGTTCCTAATTTCAGTTGGATCATCAGGAAATGCGAGGGAATGTACTGGTTAGAAGCTTTTTTACAAAGAGGTATAGTGGTTCACCTTTGCCTGAGAACCTTCCACAACACAAGTTTAAACTAAAAGGGCAAGGAGAAGGTACTGAAAATTACATACTGAACATGTCTGTAAGACGTTTATTTTATGGTTACCTTGGCGATGCATTCCTGTGTATAACAAATTTAAAATTACAAGTTACAAAACTGCAGGATGGACAACACAAATCAATGACTACTAAAATATCACAAGAGTTGAAAATAATATAGCCAGACAGATGGGATAAAAGTCTCCCTTTGCTGACATTTTTAAAGGTTCCATGCCTAATTATTCTGAAATTGGAGAATCAAAGTGTTCCCTTTCTGGCTCTATTACATCAGAATGGGCTGTAGGAAGTTCTTTTCTGAAAGCAGGGATAAGGCACATTGCTGTGGCAGAGTAGGAGGAGCTTTTATTTGCTATCTGACCCTCGTTATAGTTCGCCCGGCTTTTTGCTTGTTAGTTGCAGAGTTTGATGCCACTCAGCCACCTTAGACCACAGGCCAGTTGCTTTCTTTGTCAAGAGGACAGCTCTTAAATATACACACAGGCTGCTAGCCCGAAAACAGAGGTGACTGCCAAGTGGCTGACAGCTTCTGTGCTGTAAGCAATTGGTCAAGGCACTCAGCCACAAACGGGATATTTGTGACCGCAAAGTCTGGGACTGGGTCTGTGTGACTGCCAGTAGGTTGCATTTGCCTGCAGACAACATGGCCAATGATTTCAACAGCTGAAGGCATATATAACTGAAGCTAGAACCTGCTTGCACCTCATTTAATAAATCCAAGGTAGTTGCAACTAGTCCACTTGAATCAGTTGACCATGGAAATTGGGACAACAGGACCAGTTGTACTGGTTTCAGTTAACCATTTGTACCTGTTCCAATTGAAAATTATATTGGCTCCAGTTGAGACCAGTGAATATGGTTCGAGCAGAAAATTATATTGCTTAAAGTTGTGACCAGTTAGACTGTTTCTGACTCAACTCATTCCATTTGAGACCAGAATATTAACTTGCAAAAAGTGTTCATATAAGTAACACAAACAAGTGAAAATTACCAATGTGGTGTGTGCTATGGTCATGCAGTGAAGTTAAAAACACTCTTGACTGCACTGTTCATTTCAAGTTTTATTGTGACACAGAAAAATACAAAATACAGTTTAATAGCAAAAACCAAATTAAACACAGTGCAGAAATTTAAAATGCAAAAATGTTAAATTACAGTTATAATCAAAATACAAAACTTAAACTTAATTATATATGATCGTTTTGATTGTTCGCTGGATTTTTGTCTTCTATTGAGGTCTTGTATTTTCTTGGAGATGTAATTGTTCATCTTACTGAGCCTGTTCAGATTTCCCACTCAGTCCTGGATTTGGAAGTGATGTGTGAAGCATACTGTAAATAAGAGAAAAAATAAAGTCACAGACTTCATTGTGATAGAGGCCTCCCTGCTGAGATCCTGTTGAGAGAGATTTGTGATGTTTTGAACTCTAATTAACTAATTAATTAACTAAAGACTACACAAGGGCAGATTGTTCAATGGTTCAGCCACATTAAGTGACTTAATTCATTATGGAGGCAGGTTTAGCACTACACCAAATGTCATTATGATCCATCACTTTCTGCTGAAGCCAACAATAATTATTTAATGTTTTGAATATTAATTATAAGGATCATTACCTTGCTAACAATTGCAGTATACAAATGCTCACTGCATGGTCTCTTCATGCTTCATAAGAATTAGGACTTGCTGACTCTGCCTGGTTGGTGCTGGGGGTGCAGGCATGTTCAACATTGTTTGCTGGGGATGCACCATCACACCTAGGCATGTCCGATTCTCTTGCTGCAACATGAGGAAAAATAATTGGCATCATTCATATATCAGAGTTGGGAGGCCATTTGCACAACTCTAATTTACTCCATCATCTGTTTCCGATCAGGCAGAACTGTAAGGTCCCTGACCTTGGTCAAGTTCTTGGACAAGAAAAAAAAGGGCAACAGACAATGGTTTTGGTACAAGAAGTCATCAAAATATATGCTTAAACAAAATACTTAACAATAGGAGATAGTAGAAAAGTCATTTTCAATCGTTGCTCCTCGAAGCTGCCTGGACACAGGTGAAGTTTTATATTTTTATTTTATATTTAGAGATACAGCACTGAAACAGGCCCTTCGGCCCACCAACAACCACCCATTTATACTAATCCTACATTAACACTATATTCTCTACCACATCCCCACCATTCTCCTACCACCTACCTACACTAGGGGCAATTTACAATGGCCAATTTACCTATCAACCTGCAAGTCTTTGGCTGTGGGAGGAAACCAGAGCACCCGGCGAAAACCCACACAGACACAGGGAGAACTTGCAAACTCCACACAGGCAGTACCCAGAACTGAACCCGGGTCACTGGAGCTGTGAGGCTGCGGTGATAACCACTGCACCTCAGTGCCGCCCTTAAGTTGTCTTTGGTCCTTCTCTGATGTCTTCTTCTACTCTGGCTTCCTCTATGTGAGTCTTCTTCAGTGGTTGTGAACACTTGTGCGTTCTGTGCTTCTTAAGTTCCTGCTTTTGTACCTTTTTTTTCAGAGCTGTCTTGGTGCCAATCCTTGCAGCTTTGCACGTGTTTTGACCTTACAATAATTTATACTTTTTTCCTAACCTGGCTTATAATTTGATTGGCTTCTCCTGTATCATCCCACACTTTATATCACCATTTTCTTGCAACAGAACTTTTATAAAACATCTTTAAAAACTACTAATACAACAATCCTTTCAATAAAAACCTTTTCATAAATGCATATTTTACAGTCTTTCCAATCAAAACATTAATTTAAATATATTTAAACATTTTTAATTAGAACATGAATTTAAACATATTTTACACCTTCTCAGGGGGCTGTATTAGTCAGAGAAGGGGGCAGCAATGCAGAATACAGTTCAATTCAATGGAGATCACGTAGGCAGCTCTGAAAAAAAAATACAAAAGCAGGGTCCTATGAACCATAAAACACACAGGCAGAAACAGAGACACAGGGACTTTTTTTCTAAGCTGCAGGCAGTCTTATTGGTTTGACTAAGTCAATCCAGTTGGATTCAGCTATATGTCAACTGTCTCCATTTAATTCCAACTGGTTCCACTTTATCTGCCAACTGGTTCCAGATGAACCAGTCACAAGCCAACTGATACTAGATGAGCCCAAATGGTTCCAGTTAAAGTCGACTGGGCAACTGGGAATACCAAATGGTTACCAGTTAAGATTGCCAGTTATCCCAGCTGTATTCAGCCAACACCAGTTGAAACCGGAAAAGGCCAATTTACATTTCCAACTGGTTTCAATTGGTTTGGAAAGATGGGCAGGACCCAGTGAAGGTAAGAACAAAGGGAGAGAGAAGATAGGAACAACAGATCAGCATATGAAAGAGGACAGGAAAAGACGAGCGAGTCCATCTGACCCATCCCAGCAAGGTCTAACTTCCTGACAGTGGCACCAAAAGTGGTGAACTACTGTATTTGGCACTAATATCCCTCATTTTAATGAATACAAAATGGTGCACTTACAAGATGATTAAAAGATTGGAATTTCAACATTATCATTAATATAATTAAGGAAGGAAAGATTACTTGGGTAGTGATGGGTGAGGACTATTTGATCTGTTAATAATAGCAGGAAAGATAGATTACACAATGCTACACATGTTTCAATTGAAAGTTTCAATAGTAATGGAGCTAAAACAATTCATTTGTTCTCTGGGACTAATGACCATGGTCATATGAATGATAAGGAATGAAAATGGTTAACATGAATAAAATCTTTTTAGAGAAACAAGTAGAATGTTTTACATCAATTGATAGGTCTAGCACTGTGGAATTTTGCATTCACTGGTGTCACAAGTTATTGTTGCAGGACATATTCTAAAGCAATGGTTATCTATATCAGCACTCCCTGTGAGAATCAACCCAGCCGAGTGTTCACTCTGTCTGCTTCTCTGGCACGAAAGAATGTTAATGTATTCGGCTCTCTTGGAATGCAGAGCCTCAGTGACCTCCCTTATGCATCAGTGGATGCCAAACTGGGAGATTTTGCAAATATTGCCTGCTCTGGCCTGGAAGGAACAAGGTGCTTAAAAGATCATGGTCACAGTCACCTTCACAGCAACTGGCATTGTTGTCCTTGCCCTGCTCTAAGGATGCAACTGTGTTGCAGCAGGTGGCAAATTTCAGTGAGGACTTCCTAGTGAAGCAGAGATGTCTGACACACTGCTCCTTGCTGATGTTCAGGTAGGAGAATTGCTCTCTGAATACTCTGAGCAGATATGGCCTCCTGCTGAGAGCCCTTCTCCAACTCCTCCTCCTCCTTCTTCCAGCAGCTTGACCTGCTGTATGTTACCTCTCCTCATTCTCCCTGTCCTGCTGTAGGCCAAGAGGGATGCAAACTACTGTGCTTATGTCTGAGAGCAAGAAGTCTGTATAGAATCCTTGAAATCAGGACATTATCGTTCAGCACATGCTGCGCCACTCCCTGTAGGCTTCAGTAACTTTAGCAACTCTGGAAATCACCAAACACTTTCATAATCACAGTAACAGCTAGTAGAAATCAATCAGCAACTTACCTAAATAGGATCAGTGGCGGTTCTTCTTGCTGCTGAACGTGTGTTCAGCTGTGTGCGGCTAAGACAGGGAGTTAGCTGAATATTTCTGAATGGACGCTCCCTGCACACGTGCTGATGCCCTCAGCAAAACGGCACTACAGATGCCATTTTAGAGGCACAATTGCACCGGTAGTGCTGCAAAATCAGGTGCTTCTCATCCAAAATTTGTGGCCATAATGTTCATAATCCATGCACCGTATACAATTGCAGAAAAATTTGTATTTATTCAAGAAATGTGCAACATTAAGCTTTGCATAGCAACCAACCATGGTTGACTCCTAGTTCATAATACCACAATTAATTGATAGTAATTGTTATAGCAAAGAAACACTGGTTAGATTTCAAATAAGTAAAAAAAAATGACCAAATATACACCCAAGTGGAAACGGTTCAACTACATTATGAAAACTAATGCTAAACCTCAGCCACAGATATAATACACAGCAAAAATAGACTTGTGTCCAAAAGAAGCTATTCAAAGCCTGCAGACAGTAAACAATTTTTGCATTGGATACTCCAATCCAACACAATGTTGAGTTGTTCAATTGGTCAGAGATGATTATTATACCATTTGGAGGAACTGTAAATTAGTATGCAAATAAAAACAGGCAATAAACAAACAACAATGAGCTTTGCCTATACATCAGCTAATATTGCAGCTTGTTAAAACCTGGAAAAGAGAGAACTGTTGCAAAAATGATACCCACGCTTTGCAAATAAGACATGAACAAGACACCTTCAATATCCTACAATGTAGTGGGTGGAACTCCATATATGACACACCTCAAGACAACATTTTAAGATACATGTTACAAAATAGAGCTAACAGTGTTCTTTTTTTAAACATTTACAGATGTAGGATGTGAGACTGGTCTTTGCTAGCAACGTAATATGGGCTTGCATTGAATTGGCAGCTCGTTTTACATCACGCCCTATTTTCTTTCCCAGAAACAGAGTGCTGGAGGCTGGCACTAAAAAGGAAGATTTAGAATAAAATACTTACACGAATGTGGAGCCAGGAATGAGCAGGACAGCACATTACAACCGCAGAACATTACCACCGCCCCACCCCAACCCCCCACACGTACCTTTGGGTCTTGGTCAGCAGCCAGCAGGTTGTTCTTGCTGGTTCTCACCCACTGTTCAGGCACAATCTCATTTTTAGGCTACTATCCTCTGTGGTGTTTCAATATTACTTTAGCTACCCAAACAGGTCATACTTTAGTCTTCATAATTGCAGAGTATGAATTTAAACCCAGACTTCACAAAAATCATAATCCCCAAGCACTTCCCCAAAATTTTGAGCCATTGTCTATTCCTCTGAGGTTACTTGTTGTTTCAACCAGGCCACTCCCACCTATTGAACACCATTTTCTCCAGCAAGAGCATCAGAGTGTACACTTCAGTTGCTATGTAACTGTGTTACATAATATTTGTGACGTGCATGGTTCCAGATAATTGCATTCTTTGCCAGAACAGAACTGAGACATGACTGGCTTCAATGAAGCTGTCAGATCTTACCATACGAGCAGCTATCTGTGCAGTCAGCCAAGTGAAGTTCTAATTGCTTGTTGTAATAGTTCACATGATTATGGAGATTTCCTTTCAGTTGTATTGTCAATACTTAAAAGGTAACCAAGTTCAAAACAGATCTTTTTCAAAAGCTGTTTAACTATAAACTTCTATCAGCTGCTACTTCCTTTTTATTCCCTAACATCGTACAATCTGGTAATTTAGAGTAACAGGATTGGCTCACTTTAGCAATTCCTAAGGTCAACCATCCTTTGTCCTGGTTTCTTTCCATGTCCTGCGAGTACATGATTCTACATTCAATGTCTGTGTTATTTCCTGAAATGATAACAGCTCAATTTGCAACCAGGACAACACATTTTTCATAGTTATATACATTGCCTTTTACAGGAGCTGAAGCAGCTGTTCCTCAACCTTTGTTTGCATTTGTCACGCACAGTCCTTCTGTTGGACCACCTGCAGCACAGAGGGGTGAGAAGATTCTGCTGGCTCTGTTTCTGGGTCAGGTGAAAATTGCCATTCACTAGTCTCGGAGAAGTATAAGAGGCTAAAAGTTAGAAAGATCAGAGTGAGAATGGGAAGAGAGTTGGAAAAGCAAATCATTAGGTGCATGGGATAGAATGGTATATTCAGCAAAGCATTCACCCAACCTCCATTTAGACTCTGCAACATAGAGAAGAGAACATTGTGAGCTTTGACTGCAGATACTGGATTGGAGGGAATACATGCAAATCATGTCTCTCATGAAAAAAGTGTTGCACCCTAAACAATGATGTTCGAAAAAATGAATGGTGTGCATTTGATCTGCAGAGGAACATAGAACATTACAGCGCAGTACAGGCCCTTCGGCCCTCAATGTTGCGCCGACCTGTGAAACCATCTGACCCAAACTATTCCATTTTCATCCATATGTCTATCCAATGACCACTTAAATGCCCTTAAAGTTGGCGAGTCTACTACTGTTGCAGGCAGGGCGTTCCACGCCCCTACTACTCTCTGAGTAAAGAAACTACCTCTGACATCTGTCCTATATCTATCACCCCTCAACTTAAAGCTATGTCCCCTCGTGTTTGCCATCACCATCCGAGGAAAAAGAATCTCACTATCCACCCTATCTAACCCTCTGATTATCTTATATGTCTCTATTAAGTCACCTCTCCTCCTCCTTCTCTCTAACGAAAACAACCTCAAGTCCCTCAGCCTTTCCTCGTAAGACCTTCCCTCCATACCAGGCAACATCCTAGTAAATCTCCTCTGCACCCTTTCCAAAGCTTCCACATCCTTCCTATAATGCAGTGACCAGAACTGCACGCAATACTCCAGGTGCGGCCGCACCAGAGTTTTGTACAGCTGCAGCATGACCTCGTGGCTCCGAAACTCGATCCCCCTACTAATAAAAGCTAACACACCATATGCCTTCTTAACAGCCCTATTAACCTGGGTGGCAACTTTCAGGGATTTATGTACCTGGACACCAAGATCTCTCTGCTCATCTACACTACCAAGAATCTTCCCATTAGCCCAGTACTCTGCATTCCTGTTACTCCTTCCAAAGTGAATCACCTCACACTTTTCCGCATTAAACTCCATTTGCCATCTCTCAGCCCAGCTCTGCAGCCTATCTATGTCCCTCTGTAACCTACAGCATCCTTCGGCACTATCCACAATGCCACCTTCGTGTCATCCGCAAATTTACTAACCCACCCTTCTACACCCTCTTCCAGGTCATTTATAAAAATGACAAACAGCAGTGGCCCCAAAACAGATCCTTGCGGTACACCACTAGTAACTAAACTCCAGGATGAACATTTGCCATCAACCACCACCCTCTGTCTTCTTTCAGCTAGCCAATTTCTGATCCAAAGCACTAAATCACCTTCAATCCCATACTTCCGTATTTTCTGCAATAGCCTACCGTGGGGAACCTTATCAAACGCCTTACTGAAATCCATATACACCACATCCACGGCTTTACCCTCATCCACCCGTTTGGTCACCTTCTCAAAAAACTCAATAAGGTTTGTGAGGCACGACCTACCCTTCACAAAACCGTGCTGACTATCGCTAATGAACTTATTCTTTTCAAGATGATTATAAATCCTATCTCTTATAACCTTTTCCAACATTTTACCCACAACCGAAGTAAGGGTCACAGGTCTATAATTACCAGGGCTGTCTCTACTCCCCTTCTTGAACAAGGGGACAACATTTGCTATCCTCCAGTCTTCCGGCACTATTCCTGTCGACAATGACGACATAAAGATCAAGGACAAAGGCTCTGCAATCTCCTCCCTGGCTTCCCAGAGAATCCTAGGATAAATCCCATCTGGCCCAGGGGACTTATCTATTTTCACACTTTCCAAAATTGCTAACACCTCCTCCTTGTGAACCTCAATCCCATCTAGCCTAGTAGTCTGTATCTCAGTATTCTCCTCGACAACATTTTCTTTCTCTACTGTAAATACTGACAAAAAATATTCATTTAACGCTTCCCCTATCTCCTCTGATTCCACACACAACTTCCCACTACTATCCTTGATTGGCCCTAATCTAACTCTAGTCATTCTTTTATTCCTGATATACCTATAGAAAGCCTTAGGGTGTTCCTTGATCCTCTCCGCCAATGACTTCTCGTGTCCTCTCCTCGCTCTTCTAAGCTCTCCCTTTAGATCCTTCCTGGCTAGCTTGTAACTCTCAAGCGCCCTAACTGAGCCTTCACGTCTCATCCTAACATAAGCCTTCTTCTTCCTCTTGACAAGCGCTTCAACTTCTTTAGTAAACCACGGCTCCCTCACTCAACAACTTCCTCCCTGCCTGACAGGTACATACTTATCAAGGACACGCAGTAGCTGCTCCTTGAATAAGCTCCACATTTCGATTGTGCCCATCCCCTGCAGTTTCCTTCCCCATCCTACGCATCCTAAATCTTGCCTAATCGCACCATAATTTCCTTTCCCCCAGCTATAATTCTTGCCCTGAGGTATATACCTGTCCCTGCCCATCGCTAAGGTAAACCTAACCGAATTGTGATCACTATCACCAAAGTGCTCACCTACATCTGCAACCGCCCAAATATGTAACCTCACTTACCCAGCAGTCCCGCGTGCGCTCCGCCTATACACGAGAAATGCTCTGCTCCCGCTGTTCTCTCTCTCTCTCAAAGCATGGAAATATGGAAGTGAAGATGATGGATAAGTATACAGAGTGTCGTAGAGGGAATGAATGATCCCACTGGAAAACTGTGAAGGGAGAAAAGGAGATGACTTGAAAAATTAGAAGGAAGCATTCTGCAGTAAAGAAGAAAGCATGGAGAAAAAGTTTAAAGTCACATCATGAAGATGGCTTCATGTTGAGTTTGGATTTATTGCGGTAAAGGCTTTGGGGGTCTGAATAAGGTCTGGGCCTAAAACGTCCAGAAATGTTTTCATCAGATGAAGGGTCATTGACCTAAAACATCGGGGGGAATTTTCCCAAACTGGGGAAGACGGGTTTGTGTGCACGAAGGAAGTTAAATCCCCTGTAATTGATGTCAGATTGGTGTCCCAACATCATCCCACCCTCTGCCTGGATTCTGCAGTGTGGGATTGAAGGCAGGCGGGGAATTCCCTTGGATCTGTTGGGTAAGTTATTAAGGTAATAAAAAACAATTAAGAACTGTTTTAACCCTTATTTCTGGATTTCCCAGATAGGGGACCTGTTTCCTGGCCTGTCAGCAACTCGCCAGGGTCACTGAGGTGAATGCACAGTGGGAAGAGCTTCTTCAGTGAAACTGACTCATGTGGAGAGGAGGGAAAGGCAACATTTGTGGAGGATGACTGTAAGGCATGAGTGCGAAAGGGCAATAGGCTGAGGATGAGGATGAATGTTAGGTATACAGATGGGAATGTGAGGTGCCTGCAGAGAGAGGATTAAGTGGAGCTACAAGGTGTGTTGTCCTGAGGAGTGCTGTGGAGGAGAATGCGGTGAAAGTCAAAATGTGGGAGGGACTTGGCACTTGTCATGCCCTCCTGATCTCCTGGATCCTCTTGGTGCATTGTCTCCATTTTGAAGGGACCACATTCCTGCTGCTGACTTCTTCGGCCACTTCCATCCATGCCTGCTTGGTTGAAGAGGCTGGTCTCTTCATGCCCTTGGGAGAGCTCACATCACTGCTGTCCCTCAGATCCTGCAGCAGAACCTCCAGGTAAAAGTGAGAAATGTGGGGAACAGCTTTCCCAGCCTGCTCTCCACTCCTGTGATTCCTGCAGCCTCAAAATTCCAAGTGCTGGTATGCTCTGGTTACACATGCTGTGGTGTTTAATTAGAAATCCTTCCTTAGACAGAATGGACACATCAGCTACCTGCATTCCCTAACTGGTCGGGCAACCCAGAGACAGGATGCTAATGCCATGGCTCGATTAAAGAGACTCGGCTAAGCCCCCCTATTAGTAAATTGGGTTCCCAACCCGAAAATAGTCCCGCTGTTCCGACAGGAAGTAAGTCCAGAAGATTCCACCCGTAAGGTCTTTTTCTCTCTCCCCAGATGCTGCCAGACCTGCTGAGTATTTCCAGCATATTCTGTCTTCATTTCAGATCTCCAGCATCTGCATGCACTACTCTCCCTGAACGATTGTTGCTTTAATCAAAAAATGGGAATGAAAGCTGCAAAGTTTGCTCTCCTGCTCAAATCCTTGGCTTTGTTACAGCTGGACAGCTAGGATTGGAAGCACATTATTATTGGACCTGCTCAGCATAGAAGATAGGAATTTTAATTCCAAATCAAGTTAATTTATTGCAGTTAGAAGGTAGACTGTGATTTGAAACAGCTGTAAATTTTGAATAAGTGGACAGTACTTTAAACAGACATCTGCACTCCAAACACACCTCTCTCACCAAACACACTGTATAAAGAACAGAAAGTATATGGAACAGAAGATGAGGCTGAGTTAAACATTCAATTGGACATAACAGTATAACTTCAAGAATATTAAGGACACAAGTATTATTCCACTTAATGAGTTAACAAATTAAGGGAGTCATTACACAATAATAAAGTAGGAAAGCAAATAGTGAGTATTGTGCATGTTGCAATGCTTACTTAATTTGTTTAATAATATTACATTCATTTTCAACATATTGATAGAGTCTGTAACATGATGCCCAAAATACTGGCAGAAATCATGTAATAAAAACAGATTTTGATTTATTGAATAATTCGTAAACCAGTAACCCTGCAATGTCAGAGTCATTTACGGCACGGAAGGAAGCCATTCAGCCCATCGAGTTCGTGCCAGCTCTCCACAGAGCAATCCAGTCAGTCCCACTCTCCTGCTCGATCCCTATAGCCCTGCAAGTTTATTTTCTTCAAGCGCACATCCAATTTTCTTTGCGATTCATTGATTGTCTCTGCTTCCACCACCCTCGTGGGCAGCGAGTTCCAGGTCATTACCACTTGCTGAGTAAAAAAGTTTTTCCTCACATCCCCCCTGCATCTCTTGCACAAAACCTTCAATCTGTGTCCCCTTGTCCTTGTACCATTAGTTAATAGGAACAGTTTTTCCTTGTCTAACTTATCTCAGCCTGTCATAATCTTGTACACCTCGATCAAATCTCCCCTCAATCTCCTTTGCTTGAGTGAGAACAACCCCAGCTTTTCCAACCTAACCTTGTAATTAAAATCCCCTATTCCTGGAACCATTCTGGTAAATCTCCTCTGCACCTTCTCAAGGACCCTCACATCCTTCCTAAACTGTGGTGACCCGAACTGGATGCAATACTGTAGTTGGGGACTAACCAGAGCTTTATAAAGATTCAGCATAACTTCCCTGCTTTTGTACGCTATGCTTCTATTCACGTGTTAAATAAATCTCTCCTTCATAAGATGCTTTTGCAATGAAGGCTGAGATATGCATAGGCCTCCGTCACAGCCACAACCTCATTACTGACATTTCTTTCCCACCCCGCTGAGAAAGTTTTCCTTCCCCCACCCTTTGAGATGAAGCCCCTCCTGTGAAGATTGTTCGCCCTCTCCCCTCCTCCTGCTGACATATTTTACCGGGCCTGGCTTGTTCCTACTGTTGAGATTGCTTGCCCACTCAATCCCTACACACCCAGTGACATTGTTTACTGGCCTTTCCCTCTCAAATTGTTTATGACTTTTCCTCCCCAGCCCAAGATTGCTTGCCAGCCTCCTCTCCCAGCTAAGGTAGTTTCCCTGCATGTTTCACTCGATCCTATTTCCTTTTCCCTCTCTCCTCTCTCCCCCTTTTTTTTCCCTATCCCTCTGCATTCCCAGTACTTTCCTTTCTCCCACCCTCCCCTTGCCCAGCCTTGATCTAATTCTCCCATGCCCTTCAAAGCTGCTTGACCTGAATACTGCACCTGCTCTGCCTCCCCATGTGCAGCGACATGCGAGATTGACTAGTTAAAGATAAACTTCATGTTCAGAACAACTTCTATTTAGCATTTTGAACATTTATATAACATATTTCCAAATATAAGTGCATCTTAATGATTTAATCTACAAATGAAAACAGATTTCAATGAAATTGTTTTCAGTAACAATAAAGGAGACGTTTATAAGTTTGACAGATTATTAGCAATCTTTTGCTACCACTGGGTATTGACTGCTACTGCTTCCTAGCGCAGACCGAAATACAAAGGCAAAGTATAATGTTTAACATTGTTCTTTTCATTATGGGGTTTCACAAAATATGTGCTGTTTAAAATTATGTTTCAAGTATAATTTTCCATATGTCAATGAATATCCTGCAAAGAAACAAACTCAACACATGGAAACAGGAATCAGAGAGTAGGCATAAATAGGTCATTTTCTATTTGGCAAGACGTAACAAGTGGGGTGCCGCAGGGGTCAGAGCTGGGGCCTCGCCTTTTTACAATTTGTATAAATGATTTGGATGAAGGGACTGAAGGTAGTGTTGTTAAATTTGCTGATATCACAAAGATAGGTCGGAAAGTAAGTTGTGAAGAGGACATAAGGATGCTACAAAGGGATATAGATAGGTTAAGAGAGTGGGCAAAGGTCTGGCAAATGGAGTTTTCTATGATTCTATAGATGAGGAAAATCTTTTTCACCCAGAGGGTGGTGATGGTCTGGAATTCATTGCCTGAAAGGGTGAGGCAGAGACCCTCACTCAACTCATTCGAAATGGGCGGCACAGTGGCACAATGGTTAGCACTCCAGCCTCACAGCTCCAGCGACCTGGATTCAATTCTGGGTACTGCCTGTGTGGAGTTTGCAAGTTCTCCCTGTGTCTGCGTGAGTTTTCGTCGGGAACTCCGGTTTCCTCCCACCACCAAAAGACTTGCAGGTTGATAGGTAAATTGGCCATTATAAATTGCCCCTAGTATAGGTAGGTGGTAGGGGAATATAGGGACAGGTGGGGATGTGGTAGGAATATGGGATTAGTGTAGGATTAGTATTAATGGGTGGTTGATGGTCGGCACAGACTCGGTGGGCCAAAGGGCCTGTTTCAGTGCTGTATCTCTAAATAAATAAAAGGAGTCTGGATATGCACCTCAAATGCAGTAAGCTGCAGGGCTATGGACCAAATGCTGGAAGGTGGGATTAGAATAGGTGGATCGTTTCTCAGTCGGCACAGGCACGATGGGCCAAGTGACCTCTTTCGTGCCTTAAATGTTCAATGATGTTCTATGTGGGACAATGTGAAATTGTCCATTTTGGCAGGTAGAATAAAAAAGAAGCATATTGTATAAATGGCAAGAGATAGCAGACGGATCTGGGTGTCCTAGTGTATGAATTGCAAAAGGTTAGTATGCAGGTTCAGCAAGTAATTAGGAAAGCTAATAGAATGTTATTGTTTATTGCGAGGGGAATTGAATACAAAAGTAGGGAGGTTATGCTTCAGTTATACAGGGTATTGGTGAGGTCACATCTGGATTACTGTGTACAGTATTGGTCTCTTTACTTAAGGAAGGATGTAGATCTGTTGGAAGCAGTTCAGAGAAGGTTTACTAGACTAATAGCTGAAATGGGCGGGTTGTCTTCTGAGGAAAGGCTGGACAGGCTAGACTGGAGTTTAGGAGAGTAAGAGTTGACTTGATTGAAACATATAAGATCCTGAGGGGTCTTGACAGGGTGGATGTGGAAAGGATGTTTCCCCTTGTGGGAGAATCTAGAACTAGGGGATACTATTTAAAAGTAATGGGTCGCCCATTTAAGACATAGATGAGCAGAATTTTTTTTTATCTCAGAGGGTCGTGAGTCTTTGGAACTCTCTTTCTCAAAAGGCAGTGGAAGCGGAGACTTTGAATATTTTTAAGGCAGAGGTAGATACATTCTTGATAAGCAAGGGGTTGAATGGTTATCGGGGGTAGATGGGAATGTGGAGTTGAGGTTTCAATCAGATCAGCCATGATCATATTGAATGTCGACACAGGGCTCAAAGGGCCAACTGGCCTACTCCTGCTTTTAATTCGTACGTTCATATGTTGAAACATGGAAAACTCCTGAAGTTCTATATAATTCTAGGCAGCAAAAAGTGCTGCATGGCAATAAATGACAAAACAATTTCTCCACAGGAGTAGACAGCTACTCTTTGTAGCTGGTACAAATTAATTTGAGACAGGAACTAGATATAAAAAGAGTGGCCTAAATAAAAATCTGGGTCCAGTGTAAAGAGTGTATTGTTGAACTGCTAAAAAGATCCCTTCTATTCTTAAAATGACAAAAGAAATTACCTAATTGATGTATTTATGTTTCAGTGATACTGTCACTGATACTATGACTTAGACAATAGTGCTTTGCAGCAAAAAACGGATGATTTGTCTCCTGAGGTGCTCAGACCCACTTGAATGAATAGTTCACCCAGGCTCCTTTGGAGGCTGCAACGCCTGATCAGCAATTAAACATGGTCTTACAGCAGTGTCAGATTGTGGCGAGACTGATTGATTAGCCTGCCTGCACAAACCAGTGGCGCATTAGTTTCTCAGTAATCTGTATGGACCTTTCCCAGCCATTGGGGAAATATTCCCGACCTGAAGGATAAGCGATCATTGAGATAACAGCCCAAACGGCAAAAGTGTGTCATTCTGAAACGTGGATCATGATCTTGTTCTGGATAACCCCTTTGGTGTCCACCATTTGTTGCTCCACAGCAGATCCTCCCGATATGTTTTGCATGTCTGCAAGATATTTGTGTAATGAGGGTAATCTGGTAATATGTGTGAATATATTTAGACCGAAGATCAAGGGCTGGATGTGATCCTAGTCTATTTCGCTATCAATGCATTATCCATCCATGCTGCACAACAGGACTAATTACATTTGAAACTGGCTGTGGACGTGGGCTGAAAATAAGCCCTATTAACAGGTTGACAGGCATTTTCAGTTACTGAAAATATACTGCCCCTGCAGCTTGGCAGTAATACTGATCTGAGAGTGATACAACATAACACAGTAAACTCCAATCTGGTCACTGACAGGGTTGCTGAAAAGTTCAACTAAAAACTCAGAACTTTTATCTATCAGAAAACAAAAGTGAGAATCTGCTCCTAATGAGATAAAAAGGGCTGATGAATGCCCAGTGGGGGAACAGTTTTAAACAACACAAAATTGGGCGCTGGTCGGGGAAATAGTATGGTCCAAGCAAAACTATCACTGGTTCAACTACCACTTCTTTTGTTCTTGAAATTTAAATTTCATGGAAATTTGTTCTAATTGATTTTGATTATATGGGAAGGAAAATGAATGAGAAAGAATAATTTGCATTTCCTTGAATAGTTCAGGTAGCTCTCCAAATTTATTTCTTTCCTTTACTGTAAACGTCATATGTATTTCCTCATAGCACTCCTGGAAAGCATACCATTAAGTCAGAGATGCAAGTGGATAAGAAAATGCATAACTTGATCAGATTAGCATTTTGTAACAAAATGTTGGTGCAGTGATAGTAGGATAGTGGTGGGGAAAAAAAAGGCTAATTTTAACTCCCCCTTTCCCAGTGTAAGCGGGTGGTAATAGCCGAAAAAATAGTGTTGGGTCACACTGTCCCATTTACACTGGCATTCTGGTCATCTCCATGCAGGGTAGGGTCCTAAGATGGGAATCTGGATGGTGGCATCATTCAAGTGGGAAGCCACTTGTAATATGCAAATTGGGGTGCTCTGTTAGGACTCCCATTGTCAGTTTGAGTCACAAATGTACGGAGTGTGAGTCATGCACGCTCCGCCCATCTGTACCAGGTGGTGAACAGCCCAACCTGTGAGTCTCTTGTGCCCACAAAGAAAACCTTAAGTCTGCTTCCAGCCTGCCCAAGATCCCCTCTTCCCACACCGGGAGCGTTCACCTCCCCAGACTGCCGACCAGCTCAGCGAGGGAACCAGCCGATTTTCCAACCTCCCTCAACTGAGCAGCCACAGTGGGGCAACCATTTGGCACCTCCTACTTACTAGTGGTATGAAAAAGAGGCTTGGACCTCAAAATAGCTCAGTCCTCACACTAACAAGAACAAGCGGGCAATGGGCACATGCCACTCACTGTCAACCCATTTTCTGCCTGTGATTAAGAGTAGCCCCAAGATGTTCAGATATGGTGTTGGATGTTTTTTGCTCTGCCTCAATGTAGCTTTTTTTGGTATCAGAGGCAAAATATTATATGTACTCTTCCGCACTTAATGTAACCACTTTTTGCATGGTTAATCCAATTGAAACAGAGCAGGCTTGTTGAGCTTAGTGCCCCCTGTTCCATAGGTTTGTCCATAATGTCATTCGGCTGAAAGAAAATACACTCAGCACGTAGCTTGCTTTTTTACCGGACTCCCAAAATAAATGCTAAGATCTTCGGACTGGGTTTTCTTCTGCTACACTACTTGAAATTAGGGCAGTGTAGAGGCATAAAAAGGGGCATAGAGGCCTACTGCTGAATCTCCCCAACCACCATCCAAGCAGGGAACTCCATTGTCCAAGCCGTGACTGCTCTATTACATTTAATGGTGGTGGAGAAGAGGATATGAAAAACTGGCTGATTTTCCTACCTCACACCTGAAATATCAAAAACACCAACTATTAACAGGAGAAGGGTGCAGCATATGATAGGGCAGTGGTGGAAAGCCCATTAATGACACAGTTGGAGGAAGAGTCCCGAGTTGTGAGGAGCTGTCATGCTCTTTTGCCCCATATATGTTCCAAGAGGCCCTAGCCTAATGGAGACCTTCCTTTTAAGTAGCGTTAGGGCACTTTTGCCCCTTTTAATGGAACCTTTGTCTCTTTCCGCAGTGCCACTGAGATTTGCTCCCTTGATATGGTGGCTTCCTTGTAGTGTAATTTAATTCTATTGCTCTCCTAATGTGAGGAGACAAGGCAGAAGCAATAGTTGAAATGATCTAAAAAGGGCTCTCTTTTTGCGACCTGGACATGCTACAAATTTCACATAGCTATTCGGGCAAGTGAAAATATTCGGGGACATAGGACGCTAGGGCTCACCTATGAAAGTAGTTTGAAACATGCCAAGACTAAAATATCGAAAAATAAGCAAATGTTGTAGCAAGTGGAAAAATCTGATCGACATTTTGTTCAAAATGCTGGTTTAGTTGCACTTTTTATTTCAGAATATAAATATCCTTTCACATTATGTTTGTTTAGCTGGCAATTTGCTGTCTTTTAATAAAATTCTGAGCAACCTTCATAAAGACAACATTTTTTAAGTGTTGCGTATTATGAACAATTTTGGAAACTTAATTTAATGACTTATAAACAACTCAGGTCTTTTGATCTCTATGGCAGACATTTTTGATAATGTGCCAACAAATGCATGTTTTTGTTTAATATATTCTTCCATTCGAATAAATAATTCACACTCACTGAAGCATTCTCTGTGTTCAGAGATGCTTGGAGTCGTCATTTTATTTACGCCAAACTTATTTACATGGATCAAGGGATTCATTTTTGGTTGTTAAAGTGTTCAATTTTAGTAACTTCAAACACTTGCCATTGAATAGGTTACCCTGCCCCAGCACTAAACTAAGATGCAGTGAATTGGAAAATTGTGTTTCTTTTATTCTGGTAATTGGAAAATAGATTCCATAGACACTGCACCCTTGCTGTTTTACATTCCACCAGGTGATGCTGGTGATCATGTCATTCAATGGGTATTTCTTTCTGTGACAATACTTAAATGACTAAACAGCTTCCCTAAAGTTTCAGCTGGTAAAGCTAGTGTATAAAAGAGAAGTACAATTAACCCAAAATTTGAGAGGGGCAAAAGTGTGACAGGGAGAGATTTCTACTGTTGCTTTGCCAAACCATTGACCCGATCCCAAAATCCTGGAGTCAGGATCATATTAATTTTCAGGACGGACATTCCCATGCCTATAGAGGTGTTGCAGAGGCACCCACCCCACTGTGCCAGTGGAATGTAGCAGCAGCTCCCTGCCATTCTGAGGGGAGGGAGTTCAAAACCCCATTTTGCCAAATATTTAAGTGGAAAAAAAGCTTTTCTCTGCAGGAAAAGGGGAAACAGTATTGAAAAGGTCATTGATTCCACTTTCATCATTTGCTTCTAGCATCAGCCATGGCTCAGTGATTGCCTGTTTGCCTGATGAGTTAGAAGGTTGTGGGTGCAAATCCCACTCCAGACTTATTACTTCAGTGCAGTACTGAGAGAGAGCCGCACTGTTGGACATTCTGTTTTTCAGATGAGACATTAAACTGAAGCCCTGTTTGCCCTCTCAAGTTCCTATTTCTATGTTCTAAAAGATTCTTTGGCACGATTTGAAGAAGAGCAGGAGTGTTTCCCTGGTGTCCTGCCTAACATTTATCTAAAATAGATTACCTGATCATTATCTCATTGCTGTTTGTGGCTGCTGTGTTTTCTGCATTATTTTAAAAGTACTTCAGTGGCTGTTAAGAACTTTGGGATGTCCTGAGGTTGTGAAAGGCACTATATAAATGCAAATTCTTCTTTTACCATCTTTGGGTCCGTCAGTCAGCCCAATGGCATGGGATTGGCTGCGCCTAGCAGAATTCCGCATTTTCTGGAGGAATATAGCCATACATTAGAAGAAATGAATACATACTGGCAATATATTAGCCTCCTGCAATACCCCTTTCTCTCAATTTGTGTTTTACGTTGCTGTTACCCATTCATCAGATGACCTTACTTCTTTGACAATATTAGGAGAGATTTTTCTGGGTCTGTGCCTGGGCATATTGAATATCAAAAATCAGGTGAGTCAATGTGCATACCTGCAAAGGAATCCATCCCATTTTCCTCCTTAGGCTTTAAGGTATATTGAACACACTTATGAGATGTCATAGGTTCTCACCTTTGATTCCAAACTTGATCTAGGAAATAGTATTGCATACCATTATCATAAAACAGATTCATGTGTTTGCATCAAATTCCTCTGTTATTTTAACAGATGATAAATTGTTAATTATCCTTTATAATAGCAGATAATGGAATTTGATTAAAACACATTAAGGGTTTATACAATAATATCACACACGGTTATTTCCAGGCTTACATCTTTTCCAGCCAAGACTAACAACCCAGCGTTAGTAATTCTGACTAAAGTCCATTTTTGCAGAACCATTCAGTATATACACTCTGAATACCCTTTTGTACCAAAGCCTGGTTCTATATCTTGATGGACAACAATACAGAAGCACTATAAAAGTTACTAGCTAATCTAATTGGCGCTCTGTTTCCCAGCGACAACACAGTTAACATAATTATAACAGATAAAGATGTAGATTTTAACCTGCTGAAATTGGTGCTGATGACTTCAAAGTAGGGTCCCCCAACCATCGGCCCACTGCAAACTGCCAAGGAGCCAACTGCTGGGTCTTCAAAGCGCCTGCCTGTTTCAGGCGTAAGATCCCTTTAATATGCAAATTAGGGTCTGTGCACTCTTCAACTAGTTTTACTGGCATTAGAGCTGAAGAGGTCTTGGAAAGGTAAGTGCTACTCTGGGCCAGACATTCCATTCTTGTTATATGTGCAGTAATTTACCATATCATTAAAATAATGCAGTTCAAATACTTCAATAGATAAGTTGGAACAAAACCACTTCAATTGGAAAACAACATAGAAACAAATATTTCTAACATTCATTTCATAAATTCAGCCAGTGAGGGACTTCAGCCTCAATGAGGGAAAGATTATGAAATATGAATTTAAAACCAATTTTTTCCTAGATGTGGTATTCCTAGGTGTAGTAATGACCACAACACATGCAGGGATAATCAATTACTGTGAGCAGTTTATGCAAGATGCATTGAATATATATTAGAGTCTGGCAGATATTCATACTGCAGGAGGAGACACAGACATGTACAATTCAGGAAGACTTTGTGAACATGTCGTTTGTTTCCCTATGCAAGTAAAATTGCAGCAATCATCTAAAAGGTCATTCAAAATGTTTAGCACTGCTTCATGTGTCAAGCCATTCCATTTAGTTCAAACATTATGGGGGGAATTTTAACTGCAAAAAGTGAGTGGATTTGCAGAAGACAGGTTGGTTAAAAGGTCTCAAAGTGCTCATGTGTCAGAAAGCCAGCAGTAAACAGCCCACTTCCACTTTTAACCAGTGCACGGGAAACCCGTGTGGGACAGCCAGGTTTGCAATTATAATATGTAAAATGCTCATGAAGAGCTGTTTTAACTCAGGAGTTGAGCTTCAGCTGTGTGTGTATGGGTTTCTTGGGCTTCATGGAATTGCTAAGGAAATTGAGGCAAGAGGACAGTGGGATTTGAGGGGCCTGACAAGTGACAGGGAAGAAATCCTTTAAATGCTTAGACCTCACACCTGTTTCCTTGCCTAGGTGAAAGGACTTTGCTCACAGGACTTGTTCAGAGTGTGCTTTCACTGTTTGGAGGTGATTTAAAATAATTTGGAGGTCAATTCTGCTACTTCAGAGTTTATTACCTTTGATCTACACTTCCCAGCTGTCAATCTTCACTTCAGCAGGAGATCAACTTATGCAGCTTTACCTTGGACCTCAGATGAGGAATAAGATGAATAGCAGCAGCAACACCATCAGCAGCAGGAACAACACTGACAGGAGCAACACCAGCAGGACCAGCATCAGCCTTCTCCTCAACCATGTGTCTCTCTACAGGAGAGAGCGGATGAGCATAGAACTCCAAATTACAGGAGGCAATGCCCCGAGCACAAGTTTTACAGGCAAAGGATAAGCTTCCTGGTCATGACCGAGTAGCAATGTCTCGGGAGGCTCAGAGTCTCAAGTGAGGTGGTCGTAGGCATTTGCAGCTTCCTAAAAGAAGACCACCTGCTAAGTAGATCAGGTGGGCACTCATTGCCAGTGGTGGTCAAAATCAATACAGCTCTTAATTTCTTTGCCTCTAGCTCCATCCAGAGATCTGTGGCTGATATTTGCAGAGTCTCACAATATGCCGCTCATAGAAACATAGAAACATAGAAAATAGGAGCAGGAGTAGGCCATTCGGCCCCTCAAGCCTGCTCCGCCATTCATTATGATCATGGCTGATCATCCAACTCAGTAGCCTGTTCCTGCTTTTGCCCCATACCCTTTGATCACTTTAGACCCAAGAGCTATAGAAATATAGAAAATATGTTTCTATATAAAATATGCTCACAAATGCATCTCACATACGCACATATGAATTAGGAACAGGAGTAGGCCACTTGGTCCTTCGGGCCTGCTCCGACATTCAGTAAGCTCATGACTGAACTGATTACTCTATATTTCCATCTACTCCTGATAACCTTCCACCCCCTTGCTTACCAAGAATCTATTGACCTCTGCTTTAAAAATGTTCAAAGACTGCTTCCACCACCATCTGAGGAAGAGAATTCCAAAGACTCATGACCCTCTGAGACAAACAATTTCTCCTCATCTCTGTCTTAAATGGGCGACCCCTTATTTTTAAATAGTGATCCCTAGTTCTAGATTCTCCCACAAGTGGAAACATCCTTTCCACATCCACCCTGTCAAGACCCCACAGGATCTTATATGTTTCAATTAAGTCGCCTCTTACTCTTCTAAATTCCAGCAGATACAAGCCTAGCCTGTCCAATCTTTCCTCGTAAGACAGCGTGCCCATTCCAGGTATTAGTCTAGTAAACCTTCTCTGTACTGCCTCCAAATAAGGAGACCAGTACTGTACACAGTACTCCAGATGTGATCTCACCAATGCCCTGTATAGCTAAAGCATAACCTCCCTACTTTTGTATTCAATTCCCCTCACGATAAATGCGAACATTCCATTAGCTTTCCTAATTACGTGTTGTACCTCCATACTAACCTTTTGCGATTCATGCACTAGGACATCCAGATCCCTTTGCATCTCAGAACTCTGCAATCACTCACCATTTAGATAATATGCTTCTTTATTATTCTTCCTGCCAAAGTGGACAATTTCACACTTTCCCATATTATCTTCCATTTGCCAGGTCTTTGCCCACTCACTTAACCTATCTATATCCCTTTGTAGCCTCCCTATATCCTCTTCACAAGTTACTTTCCTACCTATCTTTGTGTCATCAGCAAATTTAGCAACCATACCTTCGGTCCCTTCATCTAAGTCATTTATATAAATTGTAAAAAGTTGAGGCCCCAGCACAGATCCCTGTGGCACACCACTCGTTACATCTTGCCAATCAGAAAATGACCCATTTATGCCTACTCTCTGTTTCCTGTTAGCTCGCCAATCTTCTATCCATGCCAATATGTTGCCCTCTACACCATGAGCTTTTACTTTCTGCAATAACCTTTGCTGTGGCCCTTATCAAATGCCTTCTGGAGATCTAAGTACAATACATCCACCGGTTCCCCTTTATCCACAGCACATGTAATTCCCTCAAAGAACTCCAATAAATTGGTTAAACATGATTTCCCTTTCACAAAACCATGTTGACTCTGCCTGATTACCTTGAATTATTCTAAATGCCCTGCTTTAACGTCTTTAATAATAGCTTCCAACAATTTCCCGAAGACAGGTGTTAAGCTGACTGGCCTGCAGTTTCCTGCTTTCTGTCTCCCTCCCTTTTTGAATAAAGGAGTTACATTTGCTGTTTTCCAATCTAACGGAACCTTCCCCGAATCAAGGGAATTTTGGAAAATTAAAACTGACACATCAATTATCTCACTAGCCACTTCTTTTAACACCCAAGGATGAAGCGCATCAGGACCCGGGGACTTGTCAGCCCACAGCTCCAACAATTTGTTCAGTACCACTTCCCTGGTAATCTTATTTTTCTTGAGTTCCTCCCTTCCTGACTTACAGCTAATACTGGGATGTTACCTGTATCCTCACTAGTGAAGATTGATGCAAAATATCTGTTCAATTCATCTGCCATCTCCTTATTATCCATTATTAATTCCCCAGACTCACTTTCTGTAGGACCAATGCTCACTTTGCTAATTCTTTTCTTTTTAAATAGCTATAGAAACTCTTACTATCGGTCTTTATATTTCTAGCTAGATTTTTCTCACACTCTAATTTTACTTTCCTTATCAATCTTTTAGTCATTCTTTGCTGTTTTTAATATACTGTCCAATCTTCTGACCTGCCTCCCATCTTTGCGCAATTATAGGCTTTTTCTTTAAGTTTGATACTTTCTTTAACTGTTTTAGTTAACCATGGATGGTAAGTCCTCCCCTTGGAATTTTTCTTTCTCGTTGAAATGTATCTATTTTGTGTATTCTGAAATATCCCCTCGAAATGTCTGCCACTGCATCTCTATTGACCTATCCCTTAACCTGGTTTGCCAGTTCACTTTAGCTAGCTCTGCTCTCATGCCCTCATAATTGCCCTTATTTAAGTTTAAAATACTAGTCTTGAACCCACTCTTCTCTCCTTCAAAATGAATGTAAAATCCAATCATATTGTGATCACTGCTACCTAGGGGCACCTTAACTATAAGGTCATTAATTCATTCTATCTCATTGCATAATACCAGGTCTAGTATAGCCTGCTCTCTGGTTGGCTCCAGATCGTATTGTTCTCAGAAATTATCCCAAAAACATTCTATGTACTCCTCATCTAGGCTACCTCAGCCCATCTGATTTTTCCTGTCTATATGTAGGTTAAAATCCCCCATAATTATCGCTGTACCTTACTAACAAGCTGCCATTATTTCTTTCTTTATACCCGTCCCACAGCGTGGTTAATCTTTGCTGACCTTTATGATTTCTCATCTCTACCCAAACTGCTTCTACATCCCGGTCTCCTGAACTTAGGTCATCCCTCTCTATTGCACTAATACCATCATTAATTAACAGAGTTACCCCTCCACCTTTTCCTAGCTTCCTGTCCTTCCTAAATGTCATGTACCTTTCAATATTCAGGTCCCAATCTATGTCGTCTTGCAGCCATGATTCTGCAATGGCTATCAGATCATACTTATTTCTATTTGTGCTCTCAGTTCATCTGTTTTGTTTCGAATAATACGTGCATTCAGATACAGAGCCTTTAGTTTTGTCCTTTTATTACCGATGCCATGTTTGCAAGGTTCAGGAATTATCAACAATTCTCAACCAATGAGGCCAATCAAAATGAGCAGGCGCTTGGCTTTCTCTGTCCCACTGGCATCTTGTGCCCCCAGATCAGCATGGCGTCTTTGTTTACAGAAAGGGATTCCACTCCATCAATGGTCAGCTTATTTGCACTCTCCAAAAAATCGTCATGCATGTCTGTGCTAGATTCCCAGGGAGTTGCCATGATGCTTTCATCCTGCGCCAGTCAAGCCTCGCTGAGATATACACACCTCGAAGCAGAGTTAGCAGATATCTCCTTGGAGACAGGGGTTACACTCTGAAGACATGGCTGATGACACTGGTGAGCGGCCCAGACAAAGATGCCCAGGAAATGTACATTAGAAGCCACCTGACCACCAGAGCTCTGCTACAGCAAACAATTTGGATGCTGAAGATGAGTTTTTGGTGCCTTAACAGAGTGGGGGCACACTTCAGTATCCAGAATGATAGCAGCAAGCTGTGCTTTGCATAACATATCACAGCAATGAGAACTGGAGCTCCAGGAAGAGCTAATCATTCTGCCTCTTCAGAGGAGCAGGAGGAAGAGCAGGAGGAGGCGCATGATGTGGCAAAGGCACCAGCTGTCACATACATAGCTGCCCGGAAAGCCTGGGACAGCCTGAGGCAGGCAGAGTTCACTGGGGGCCTATGCGGCCTGGCCACCGTTGGTGAAATACCAGCGGTGGTGGGAGGAGGCCCATATGTGGCAGTTAATAGGCCACTTAAGGGTCTTGATTGCCTTCGGGTGGGCACCCCCACCGCCCACTCAATTTTACATTCCCTCCACCATCACCAGCCCGCTCCTGTGTGGGGGGCGGGGGGGGAGGGGGGTGCGGTGGTGGCGTAAAATTCCGGCCTTGGTGTTGTGAAAGGCATTATATAAATGCAAGTCTTTTCAAACTTGTTCTATATGTTTTTGGCTGTGAGCTCAAGCAAACAAGAACCATGTGCATCAAAACAAGATTTACTGGTGAATTTGTAAATGCTTCCTTTTGTGGGGGAAGAGGGGTGTTTATTTTGGGTGCTGAATGCATGATGTGATGATCCAGCTATTTAAAAATTCAACAGTATGTTGGCTGTGGAAATGATGGAAGTCAATAACTTTGTTTTCAAAGGATGTAATTTAAATCAAACAGAATTTCCAAGCAGATTCTGGACAACAAATCACTAAAGTTCAATGATTTTATTAATGATATATGACACCTTTACCATTAATCATGTTATACTGTACCAATTAAAATATATATTGATTGAAATACTGATCTTTGTCAGTATTTGATCTTCACAAATGAACATTAATGATGGTTTATTTTCACAATGATGGATCATAGTTATAAATACGGATTTATTAATTTATTAAATTCAGATCTCTGCGTTCAGCCAATTCTGTCTCTTAAACATTCCTGGGGCTGAATTTTACGCTGCCCCAGTGAGTCGGATGGTGGCGTGGGGGCAGCATAAAATTGAGTAGGAGGCTCCAGGAGTCCTACCCGCCCCACTCCCGCCTCCAGTCAACTCTACAGTGGTCGGGCGGTGGGGGGGGGGGGGGGGAATGGCCCGCCTGAGGCCAATGAAAGCCCTTAAGGGGCCACTTAATGGCTACTTAAGGGAAATCGCCAGCCTCCATGGGTATTTTACCTGTGGCAAGCAGGCATGCTGGGGACATGAAAGGCCGCCCAGTGATAGCTGCTGGCCTTTCTGCACGGAGGGGTGGGGGGGAGCGGTAGGCCATGGCAGTTGGGCACAGGGTGCCTGATTGAGGGCTGCCCTCACCTCCCAACCCACCTCCGGGACCCACGATGCCCCCCCCCCCCCACCCACAAACGAGCACTCCAGCCTCACCAGGGAAGGAGTAATCTCCCTGGTGAGGCATGACCAACTTACCTCGGCTCCTGCCTCCATCTGGTCAGTTGGGCTGCAGTCCCAGCACTGGCCACCGTTCCCGGTGACGCTGCTGGGACTAAGAGCTGCTGGCCTGCTGATTGGCTGGCAGGTCACTGAGGCGGGACTTCCTCCCTCAAGCGGTGGAAGTCCCACCTCGAGACAATTAAAGCCTGGGGACCCGTAAAATGCGGGACAGATCCCTGGGCTAGGCGGAAGCAGGTGAATTCCCGTCCGCCTAAGGTAAAATTCAGCCCCTGCTTTTAATTACTCCACCATTGAAGACCATGCCTTCAGCTCTGGAATTCCTTCCCTAAATCTCTCTGCCTTCTTTTCTCCCTTAAGATGCTCCTTAAAAGCTACCTCTATGATGAAGTTTTTGGACATCTGGCCAAATATCTCCCAATGTAGCTTGGTGTCAAATTTTCTTTGATAATGCTTGTAAAGTGCCTTGGGCTGTTTTGTCACATTAAAGGCACTATATAAATGCAAGTTGTAGTTCAAAAAAATTATTACAGTGGCTGTGTGCAATCAGCAGTTATTCAAAACAGTCTAACAAAATGAAAGAACATCTCATCTGCTAAGTAGCTGGTGGTAAAGTTGATGGTACAGCTGCAGTATCACTTTTGAAATCAAACCTTTCCCCTACATTTAACAAATCAGCTTGTTTAAACAGGAATGAAAGACAAAATTCAAAATCAGCCCAGGTTAGTTGCTGTTAAGTCCTGATCAATGATAATAACACAAATATTTTCTTAAGCCTCATGTTAAAAACAAGCCATGCTATGCATACAAACCTTTTCTCCTGTTCAATACCCTTGGGTAAACATTTCACCAGTTCTGATGCTCTCAGGGCAGGTCCTACTGGGTGTGAGCAATCTCTGAATGATTGCTTTGTTTATTTTTAATTTTATTTTTAATCTAAATTTTTAATAAAGTGATTGCCTCTTCCTTAACAAAAATAATCTCATGTTTTTTTTTATTCTTTCATGCGATGTGGGCGTCGCAGGCCAGGCCAGCATTTCTTGCCCATCCCTAATTGCCCTTGAACTGAGTGGCTTGCTAGGCCATTTCGAGGGCATGTAAGAGTCAACCACATTGCTGTGGATCTGGAGTCACATGTAGGCCAGACCAGGTAAGGACAGCAGATTTCCTTCCCTAAAGGATATTAGTGAACCAGATGGGTTTTTACAACAATCGACAATTGTTTCATGGCCATCATTAGACTAGCTTTTAATTGAATTCAAATTCCACCTTCTGCTGTGGTGGGATTTGAACCCACGTCCCCAGAGCTATACCTGGGTCTCTGGGTTACTAGTCCAGTGACAATACCAGTATGCCACCGCCTCCCCTATGTCTGTAAAACAATATAGGCATGTGCCACTGTTGAAAAAGAATAAATCCTCTGATTGGTACATTTTGTCAGCTAAATAAAGCTCATTATCTGTGACTAGTAGAACTATGGAAGGATTTGGAAAAGAATGACAAATTATTGCATTTATATAGTGCCTTTCATGATTTCAGAATGTCCCAAAACACACAGCCAATAAAGATCTTTTGAAGTCACTGTTATAATGTAAGGAAACATGGCAACCAATTTGCTTACAGAAAGGTCTCAAAAAACAGCAATGAAATAATGATCAGATAATTTTTTTTAGTGGTGTTGGTGGAGGGATTAATGTTGATCAGGGCACCTCCCTTGCTCTTCTCTATTGCCATAAAATCATTTATGTCCATCTAGAGGGTGCATTGGTTTAACATTTCACCCAAAAGTCAGTACTTCCAACAGTGCAGTATTGCTTTGGTACTGCACTGAAGATTAAGTGCTCAAGTCTCTGGAGTGGGAACTTGAACGCAAGGCCTTTTGGCGCTGAGACAAGAGTGCTGCCACTGAGCCAAGGCTGACACTATGCACATGGGCAAAGGTTATCCATACTGTAGTCTAATAATTAGTGTGTTTCACAGAGAATATCATACATACAAAGGGATTGCTTTCAATTAGAACATTAGGCTCTGTTTCCTCCCTCCCCAAAGAAGATTTCCAGTCTCTAAAATGATTGTCCAGAATGTGCTGCAGCTGGAACCAGAATAGGGCTTGTCCACTGCCTAAGCCAGTCAGAACAAGAATATGAGTACAATTTTTCAGTTTGTGCTGCTTTTTTGGCAAAAGTTGTTGAATTTGATGGTGTGCATGTAAATTGCCCTGTAGAAAAAAAAGACATTATGATGTAGTGAATGCAGCATTCATTTGTGGCCAAAAGGGAGCACATTGTGTAAGCTGGAACACATATCCAAAGAAACCAAATAATTTGGCCCCCAAATGAACACTCAGTATGGTCAGGTTTCAGAAATGAGCTCTTTTGATGGAAACTGAAGTACAGATGCATTGGATCAGCTGAAATAGAAAAAAGTTGAAAAAGAAATCCAGGGCTGAGCAAATGCTGAATTATTAGCTAAATTGCACTCTGGGTGAAACATTGATGGCAGTGAACAAACACAAATGTTTGTCAGCTCATGTTAATGAAAGAGGCAAATACCATTTCTCTCAAAAAGATTAATTGCTCCCTCCTTCAATGATCTTTTCACTCACAAAACATGTATTGATCGCTAGTTATTGCATGTGCAAGTGAGGAAGGTTAAAGAGTATGAAGAGACAATATTACTTTATCAAGCATTTTTACAATCCAAAGACAAGTCAATTTTGTTGAAATAAATAGCACCTGTCCAACGTTGACTAGTTTTTCTAGGTTCTTTAATCACAATGAGAAACCCCTTAAAAGTTATTAGGATTATTGAACTTGAACTACTTGCAGCTACAACCATGATAGGCAGGAGCAATGCAGAGCACAGAATCTAAACCTAAATTGGGATACTATTGTCTGAGGAGATATTAGAGTCTGATACGATGAGGATCCATTGTTCTTTTTTAGTTTTAGTGCAGCATCTTCATCAAAACAGTCTCAATATACTCTGTCATAGGCTGCAGTTACAGAAATTACAAATTGTTTTATATTCCCAGGGATTTTATGACTTTCACCCCCAAACATTTCAGTGGAACAAATTTTTTGACAAAGATCTATTTCCTTTAAAATAATAATTGAAGAAAGACACTAGCTTTCCTCTTTCATGTAAGCTAGGGAAAAACATTAAAATAAACAGAACCAGTTGGAACAGTACAGTGTATATCAGCCAGAAAAATCGCAACAATCTCTCCACCTGATCTGATTGCAATGGGGAAAACTAAGCTGCAGGGAATCATTTCAGTTGTTTCTATACTCTGTGCACTCAAGTTGCTTCAGGAGAAAAATGGTTAGGGGTTTGGTGACTACAATGGAAATTTGGAAAAGCTGCAACTTCCTTTTGTTTTTTGCGCCCTATTAAAACAGCCCATACCTCACCTCCTCCTTTTTGCAGGCCACACCTGCAAACAAATTATAAAAACTTCGATGCTCACTGCATGGACACCAATATAGACTCATTGCTTTGATCACTTGTTCAGTTTGTCCATCAGTCTTATTTAAATTCAAAAAGAAAATTGTCCAAGCACAGCACTCACCAGCCAAGCTCACAACCACCCTGATTCGCCCAAGACTTTTTTTTACCTATTTTGTTTTAATGTACAGTATACTTCTCTTTTTTTCATAATATGCATTGACATGTTCTCCTTTTCTCTTATCTGAAAGATTTTAAAATGTAAACCAGACAAGGATATTTTTTAAAATATGGGTTGGCTTTTGTTCCCCACCTACTTGTATGTCTTATGACAGAGAGGTATTAGTATTAATATTGAAGGTTTGAGTCAAATTTGGAAATGAGCTGATGATTTTGGGGTGGGAAGAAACAGTCAAACTCCAGAGGAACTAATAAACCGCATTATACGTTCACCATTTAAGATTCTGGTTGGGGTCATTGGTCTTGATAAGAGACATTTATCCCTCTGACCCTTCTTACTCCATCCCAATTTGTTTCTCCTTTTTAATTCGTGCAAAGCATCTCCACTCCCAAATTATTTTTCTTCGTTTCTTCCTACTCTATGCATTTCAACTCATTGAGAAGACATTAGAAAGTACATATGACCAGCTCAGAGTGATGCACCTTCCAAATTTGCAAATGCACTTGGTTTCTCCTGGATACCTCCCGATGAGGATTTCATTGAGAACAGAAAACGATGTATTTTTTGCGTGGCAAATTGCTGAAAGTGTGAGCTGATAATGTCACAGCGAGAGAAACCAGACACCTGATTGTACAGGGCAAGCAACTGGATATCTCCTTAACCAATCCGATTGAACGATTGTGAAATTAATAGTGTAAGGACTAAGAAGGAATTGTAACTTATAGTGGGTGAATTTAATATCAAATCAGATACAGAAAGAGAAATAAAGAGAGGGAAAGAAAGATTGGATTCAGATAGAAAAAAAGACAGAGGAAAAGAACAAAATGTAAATTTTAATTCTGGTGTTCCTAAAGTCTCCGACAACAATTAAAACCTGAAGAAATGAGATTGCACACTTGGAATAGTTAATTTTCAGTGCTAGAAACGTTGATTGGCAGTCACTAACACTGATCATGTCATGAAAAGTGTACTTAGACTAGAATGAACAAGACCACTTTCTATGGTGAGATCAGTTTATGTCTACCACACAAACCCAACAGCTTTACGCCATTCAGTGCATTTCAATGGTGAGGCAGGTGGCGAAATGTCAATTTTGCTAAGCTAATGGTGAAAGGGCACAACTCCGACAGCAACTTTTGGATTTTTGAGCTTTTTCATGCATCTGCCCCTTTGTACAAAAACAGCATCATACATATGCTTTGACAGTCTGAATTTATGTAAACAATTTACATGACTTATTTGAGGTAGATTTTTATAAATATCTGCTCTTGGTGCAGAGCTTTGAGGAGTGCATATTCAGAATCCTGGTTTAGAGGTCAGCAGGCTCCACCGGATTTTTTATAAGCGCATGTTTATTAAATCTATCCTGTAGACCTTTTACAGAAATAATGCAAGTAAAATATAGTAACTTATACACAGATGTAATTTATACAATGGATTTTATCATAGCATTTAAGTATAAACATTAATCGCAAGGCTCCTTCGTATTAAATGAATTGCTCAGCCATGCAGTTCTACAGAGCTTGAAAGAGTCAAGTGATTATGCTTTCAACCTTGAGAAGGCTCCTTTTAACTCATAAAATATATCCATTTTTATGGTCCAATTACAGTCACATTCTGAGGGAGGCTTACCTATTTAATATTATTGTACAGTAGATTGTCTATTCTTCTTGCTGATGCTATGGATTCCAACAGAAGCCTTTGAGGTTTTTATTCTACACCTAACATCATTATTGACCCATAAAATGCACTAAAACAATTTATAACATCAGTCAGCAAGATGGCATTAATCCCAGTTAGACTCCTGAACTCTTGGAATTTAATTTCCATGGCAGACCAGTATTGTATGTAATATACAAATGTCTACTGTATCTGTCTATGAAAGTGCTCCGTTTGCTTTTGAGTCCTTTCTGTGTAGGGGACTGTTGCAATTCCTTACCACATCCTAAAATAAAGACTGTTGCATTCTTTGATGGTAGAGTAGATAAAAATTTGAACAGGTTGAAGATATGGGACTATCGGAAAGACAGCAGAGCAGCAGTGAGATTAGTTTTGGATTCCTCTATGAGAGTAGGGAGACACAATAGGCCAATTTGACACAATTTTATTATTATTTGCCCCTGGGATGTGAGCAGCACCAGCATCGAAGTATTTATTGCCCATCCCAAGTTGCCCTGAGAGCATTAAGAATCAGTAAAATCGTGCAGAACTGGAGTCGTGTATAAATTAGATTTAGATCCCTTTCCTAAAGAACACTAGAGAGCCAGCTTGATTTGCACAGTTATCTGGTGTTTTTTGTGGTCACTTTATCTGGTGCCAAGCCACAAATTAGAATTCAGTTCAACAATTCATATAACTTGTTGAATCATTAGCGGTGAGATTTGAAAGCACACCTTCTGGGCTGCTTTGTCAGTCCCTTAACAATCAGGCTACTGTGCCCTTCATAATTCAAATTAAGCAACCTTGAATTAACAGTAAACTGTATGCTACGTATTCTGTCACCGTAACACTAGAATTGCAGCCAAGCTAGTATCAGTTCCAGGAGGTCGTCTCAGACTTCAAATGTCAGACCCACTTTTTAGAGTTTAGAACTTTAAAGAGACAGGACGTCTTGTTTGGTAGCTTAAACATTTCTAAAAAAAAATTAACAGCCGACTGAAATTTCAGCAGCAGTTAGAGAGATGCTGCCTCTGTGTGTAAGCAGTCATGCTCAGAGTTCTACCTTCCCAACGAGAAATTGGTGTAAAAAGGTCAGCAGAAATCGCTGCTGCTTACTTCATCTGCTGCAAAGGCAGTGACGACTCTTCAACTGGACCTACAGTATTACCGTAGCATAGGAAGAGAGGATATCCACTGTCAGGTAGATAATGCCTCGTTCTTTCCCTCCAAATATTTTACGTCAGAAACAAAAATCATAAATGCCTGAAACACACAGCAGCTCAATCCGCATCTGTGGAAAGAACAGACAACGTTTCAGGTATAGTTTATTTTCTCCGCGCTGGATGAGAGGATTTGCAGGAGTTTGAATCATTCTGCTCTGGGTCTGACAACAACTACTAAAAAAAAAGCTACAGCTGCTCCCAGGAGTGGAATTCTTCCTACAGAGTTCCAGTGCACCTCAGGCTCCACACAATACGGTATGTGAAGGATTCCAGTGCACTTCCTCAAAGCCGCTCCAGTGTGCTGGTACTCCCAGAGGTGGCTGAAAAATGGGCTGGTTGCTGAACAAGTTCAACAAGACTGGAGAGCTGATCACTTGCCAGCGGGGACACAAACCACCACCTCGCCGATTTTGTTGTGGAATTCAAATAGCAAGATACAGCAGTAAATCAGGTGTTTCGGGAGAGCAATCCTGACAAAGAATCTCAACCATCTGGAGAACAGCGCCAAAGGAAGCCTTTTCTTCTGATCTTTGGAGTTGTGGGGGGGGGGGGGGGGGGGTTCACCGTCTTTCTGGTGCAGCGGGGCCAAGATAAGTTGCTGGCAGTGGGGCTCTTGAAGAGGTTTCCAATCGGCTTGAGTTGAAAGCATGTCGGAGGAGGGTGGCTCCGAGTGCCCCGTTTGTTATGAGAAGGTATCTCGCCAGAACCAGTCACTCAGGACTCTGACCTGCAACCACATCTTCTGCCACGACTGCCTGGTCAAGACGGTGATCAACCAGGAAACTCAGCCCAGGAAGGTCATCTGCCCCGTCTGCCGCCACGTTACCTTCCTGAATAAGAAGGGCTTGCGGTGGCTCGCCAGAAGCAGAGAGGGCAAACAGACGCTGGAGATCCCGTTGGCGCCCACCTCCTTGGAGTTGTCCTCAGTGCCTCTAGAGGCGCGGGGGGCGCTCCCTGTTCCGCCGCCACCGCGCTCGCCGCTGCGCCGTTTCCTGGGGAGCTGCCCCCGGACTTTCGCGGCGGCAGCCCGCAATCCCACCCTGGGCAGCAGTCAGGTTTTCGTGATCAGCGGCAGGGGCAGGCCCATGAGCGAGGAGGAAGTGCGGGCCCCCGCCGATGGGGTGCTCCTGGAGCACCGGCGCTGCAGGCTGCGCTGGGTGCTGGTCCTCCTCTGCTTTATCATCATCGGGGCCGTGGTGGCTGCAATCTTACCCTGGGTCACTTCCTTCAAATGACTGGGAAGAAAGTCAGACTTTACTGAGCAGCCTCTGGCTGCTGTCAGCTACTTTGGAAAGACTAACTTTATTTCATAAGAGAAACACTTGCAAATTCAAAAAAAAAGAGGAATTATTTGGAGCTGCGCTCACCTGCTACATTCTTATTCAACATTCCAGGAATGTACTTCGGCAATTCCTGAGAGGGGCGGACAGTTTGGAGAAATACAAATTGCACTTGTACAGGATTTGTTTTGCAATCTTTTTATATTGTAAATATTAAAATTGTGATAAGTTGTTTAACTCTTCAAGACGAATAACTAATCTTATTGGCAACTTGTTAGCTATAAATATTTGGGAAACATTTTGTCGCACTGTATTATAAGTTGTGTGCAGTGGCTCGCTGGCCTGGCGGGTGAGTTGTACTAAACCGATATATCAAATTGTTATTTAACACCAGTAAATTAATCCGAAACTGCATTCCTGGATTCTGTGCAGCAGTTGTTATACTTATATATCACATTGTGTATATACAGAGAATATACACATCATACATCGCAGTGGTTAGCACCGCAGCCTCACAGCTCCAGCGACCCGGGTTCAATTCTGGGTACTGCCTGTGTGGAGTTTGCAAGTTCTCCCTGTGTCCGTGTGGGTTTTCTCCGGGTGCTCCAGTTTCCTCCCACAAGCCAAAAGACTTGCAGGTTGGTAGGTAAATTGGCCATTATAAATTGCCCCTAGTATAGGTAGGTGGTAGGGAAATGTAGGGACAGGTGGGGATGTGGTAGGAATATGGGATTAGTGTAGGATTAGTATAAATGGGTGGTTGATGGTCGGCACAGACTCGGTGGGCCGAAGGGCATGTTTCAGTGTTGCATCTCTAAACTAAACTAAACATACACGGATACACTTTAAATATTATAAGCTCTGTTTAATTACAGCAACTCATTGGCATTGTGGGCCATGCCAATAGCCTACTCACATTTGGCTGGGGAAACTGTAGGTTTAAGCTTTTTTTTTATTTCCAAAATATACTTTATTCATAAAATCTGTAAAAATTACATTACCAGTTTCAAACAGCACCAAGTCAACAAAATACAAAGTGCAAAGGTGATCAGTTTCCTTCAATACAATCATGAGTTGCCTCACAACCCTTCCATTTCACATTTGTCATGCCATTAACATTTTTACATTTTACACGAGACAAAGTTTTCCCGATACAGTTCGAGGGGTTTCCCATGGATCCAGCCCCTTGGTTCAGCTTGGTGGGGGGACCTTACACTGTGGTCTTTCCCCATTGAACCTTTGCTGCGGCTGCCCCAAGCTTTAGTGCGTCCCTCAGCACGTAGTCCTGGACCTTGGAATGTGCCAGTCTGCAACATTCGGTTGTGGACAACTCTTTGCGCTGGAAGACCAGCAAGTTTCGGGCAGACCAAAGGGCATCTTTCACCGAATTGATAGTCCTCCAGCAGCAGTTGATGTTTATCTCGGTGTGCGTTCCTGGGAACAGGACTTGAACTACATCTAGGCGCCCACTCTGTGGCGTTACTACAGGAATGCTACATATAACAGCAGTTCCATTTTTGGTTGAGACCCCCAGGTCCCGTCTGTCTGCTCCAATCATTCAGATGTGAAATATTTGAAGAGGAGCTGGGAGTTCTAATACTTGGCGAAAATTCTTCACTCAACCTCCACGACCCAAAATTCAAGATTGCAAGGGTATTCTCCTTCCTGCTGTTTGTGGGACACCATTGGCACAGAATGGCTGCCACAGTTGGCTGCATAACACATTCACTGTACTTCAAAGTAATTCATTGTATGTGAGGGTCTCAGCAATTTGAGATGTGATAAGGTGTGGGAAAACATTGCAGTAATATATTGAGTATTCTGGCATCCAGCAATAGGAACATTTTGATCACAAGGAAGATGATGATCACAAGATTTTAAAAAAACCATTCTGGGCATGTGGGTGTGCAAGGCCAGCATTTATTGCCCATTCTTACTTCCCCTTAGAAGGTGCTGGTAGCTGCTTTCTGGAACTGCTGCTATGTGGTGAAGGCACTCCCATAATGCTGTTCAGTAGAGCGTTTGAGGATTTTGAGCTGCTGACCATGAAGGAATGGCAATGTATGTCCAAGCTGGGATGGGTTGTGACTTAAAGGGGAACTTAGTAGTTGTGGTGTTCTCATTGCATCTACTTGTCCTTCTAAGTGGTTTGAGATTGTGGGCTTGGGGGATGCTGCTAAGGAATACTTGGCAAGTTACTGTAGTGGACCCTGTAGATAATAAACACTGCAGCTATTGTGCACTGCTGGTGGAGGGACTGGATGGGGTGCTGATCAAGCAGACTGTTTTGTCCTGGATGGTGCTGAGCTTCTTGAATGTTATTGCAGCTGCATTCATCTGGGCAAGTGGAGGGCATTCCATCACACTCCTGACTTGTGTCTTGTAGGTGGTGGAGAGGCTTTGGGGAGTCACATCATAGGAAACTCAGCCTCTGACCTGCTGTGGTGACCACAGTATTTATATGGCTGGCTCAGTTGAGTTTCTGGTCAATGGCAACCCAGGAGTTTGATGCTGGGGATTCAGCAATGGTAATGCCATTGAATGTCAAGGGAAGGGGATTAGACTCCTGTTGGAAATGGTTATTGCCTGGGACTTGTGTGGTATGAATGTTACTTGTTGCTTATCAGCCCAAGCTTGAATGTTGTCCAGTTCTTGCTATCTATGGCCATGGACCACTTCATTTTCTGAGCAGTTGCAAATAGATCAGTGTTTCATCTCAATTCTGACCTTATGATGGAGGGAAGGTCATTGATGAAGCAACTGAAAATAGTTGGGCCTAAGACAGTACCCGAAGGAACTCCTATGGTGATGTCCTCGCCTGGGATGATTGACCAACAACCACAATAATTGTCCTTTGTGCTAGGTATGACTTCAGCCAGTGGAGAAGTTTTCCCTTTGATCCCCACTGTCTTCAGTTTTACTTGGACTCCTTGGTGCCACACGATGTCTTGATATCAAGCACAGCCACTCCTACCTCATCTCTGGAATTCAGCTCTTTTCTCCATGTTTGGAGTATGGCTGTAATGAGATCTGGAGGTGAGTGGTCCTGGAAAACCCAAAATGAGCATTGGTAAGCAGGTTAATGTCATTGACAGCTTGTTGATTGAGAGTAGACCGATAATTGGCTGGGTTATGTTTGACCTTGTTGTGGACATGACATACCCTGGCAATTTTACACATTGCCAGTATGGTAGCTGTACTGCAGAATTTCCTCTGGAGCCGTGGCTAGTTCTGGAACATAGATCTTCAGCACTGCAGCTGGGATGTTGTCGGGCCCATAACTTTTGCTATATCCAATAAACTCGGGCATTTCTTGATATCATGTGGGGCGAATCGAATTTCCTGAAGACTGGTACCTTTGATGGAGATCACAAGAGGAGGCCTAGAAGGATCTCCACTTGGCACTTCTGGCCGAAGAGCGTTGCGAATAGTTTTGCACTCTAATGCTGGGCTCCGCCATCATTGAGGATGAGGAATTTCATGGAGACTCCCCTTTCCGTTAATTGCTCAATTATCCACCACCATGTGTATAATGGAAAGCCCGATACCATGGCGCAGAATAGTGAACTATTTGTTTTTTACTAAAACATGTTATAATTTTGCATTTATCATTCTACTGCTAACCAGCAAATATTTGATGGAATTTGCATTGACATTCATAGAACTAAGAATAATAATCTGCTATCTAGGGAATTAATGTATTCAATTTGTTTAAGTGATAACTGTGAGGTGCTGGCTGAGATAGTAAGCAAGCACAATGGTGGTTTACTTCAGATACTTGGGTTTGATTCCAGCTTACACATATGGATCAAAGTTTCCTTTCTGTGCCAGCTGTAAGGCAAATATGGACAATCTTAACCCCATTTCTAGAAGTTGCTGGCTCCAAGCATAAAACTGAATAATTCACTCATCTCAAGAAGATAGAAGTTTGACTACTGTGGAAAATATCACATTGATTTGATCCCCCTTTCATTTCGCAGGGCTCTTATATAGTATCTTATTAAGGGAAAAGACAGACTTGCATTTATATAGTGTCTTATCATGTATGTCAGAAATATCTCAGATATTTTCCCACTGTGTGTCCAGCTCCAGGGTATTGGAATAGATATGTACGATCAGCATTGCCAATGGCACAAAAGGTTAGGTATATCATTTTGAGACTAACAGTTAGCAAGCTGACATATCACTGCCCTGTCCGCAACTTGACATCAAACAAGATCCTAACTAAGCTGTGCATTAACTGACAAGACATAGATATTCATTTAGTTTAAAGTCTCAGTCGAGTCTTCAGAGCAGCTCCGTGTACATAAAACTCATAGATGCCGTTATGCTATAAATAGAACAGATTCTGCAACCAGGGAAGAGTTCTGGAATATAAATGAGGCTCAAGTTAATGTACACATGGCACCTGTTTTGCTATATCCAACTCACCTTTATGGGTATAGGAAAATATAAACTTAATCTTAAAATGGAGATTTTGCAAACAGGAAAGGGATACTTGGTCTAATTAGTCCTTTTTTTTTGGTCGATCTCAATCCAACCTCCCCACCATGTCCCCCTATCCTTTCTCCAGAAACATATTTAACTGCCTCCTGAGCCCATTTATACTATTTTAAATGGGACACTCTCTTAAAAGTCTGAATTAAAGGAGAATTACAGGAGGGAAGTTAGGGGTGCATTTATACTGCAACTTTAAAGCCAATGCCAAACGGTTTCCACTTCAAATGACACTAATTTTTTTTTAATTCTTTCATGGGATGTGAGCATTGTTGGCAAGGCCAGCATTTGTTGCCCATCCCTAATTGCCCTCGAGAAAGCACTGGTGAGCCTCCTTCTTGAATCACTGCAGTCCATTTGGTGTAGGTACACGAACAGTGCTGTTAGGAAGGGAGTTCCAGGTATTTGCCTCAGTGGCAGTGAAGGAACGGCGATACAGATCCATGTCAAGATGATGTTAGACTTAAGGGGAACTTGCACATGGTGACGTTGCATTAGAATACCAGAGTTAGCACTCAATGGCCAGGTATTTTACTGCAATTCGAGGGTGGGAACAGGGATGGGTGGTCGCTTATACCTGCCCCTTGGGTTGGCATGCCAATTTCCCAGTGCAAAACCAGCATGCTCAAAGTTTAAAAGACTCCGCTGGGAGCTGAAAGAGGCAACCTGCCTGAGATCAACTGATGGCCATTAAACCCATTATGAGCTGTTGTCAGCTTATTAGGGGCCAGTTTTGAATTTTCTTTGTAAGACAGGGGATGCACACATGGTCTCTACCATGGCACGGAGGAAAAGACACAGACACAGTGGGAAGCCAGTCAGAATAATGGGACAGCAGCAAAAGGCATGACTAAAGAGGGCTCAGAAAAGACCCTCATTCACAGGTAACCAGTTGGACAGTCAGGAGATTTATCTGTCGCATCTCCTCACTCCTGACGAGGGCATTTTGGGGGACAGGGTGAGGGGGTGGGGGGAGAGGTGGGGGCAGTGTGGTGGTGAACAGATCCTCTGTCTTACGGAGCTCATGAGGGAGGGAAAGAAGGAGGGAAAGAAATGGGATTAAGCTACTCAGATAGGATCAACAAGTACATAACTTTACAGATGCTTCATCTATCAGAGGGGGCCACGGAGTTGGATAATGATGACAGAGCTCCATGAATGGTGACTCTCTCATCACCATCAGCCCTTTCAGGGTGCCCTTCATCGTTAGAGGGAACCACCAGCTGGGGCGCAGCTGGCTTCCACTCCATTCCGCTTGGTGCCATTTGCGCCACTGACCTGTCAATGCTATAAATTGCGGCATGCATTCCCTGTGTGCCAGTATGCTTTGCCTGCATCCATTTGGAGTGATGCTGCATATGCTCTCTATGAGGTTGGTCACTCTCTCAATGGAGGAGTTCATGCACGCAAAGCACTAAAACGTTGTGGAGCACAGGAGATGAATCAACTTCTCCATTCTCATCCCATCCCATCCCACAGAGCCTCAGGTAACTCCGACATATGGGAACACATCTCACCCGAACCTGATGGGACCTGACGACATGTTTTATTTATTTATTATTTATTTAGAGATACAGCACTGAAACAGGCCCTTTGGCCCACCGAGTCTGTGCCGACCATCAACCTCCCATTTATGCTAATCCTACATCAATCCCATATTCCTACCACATCCCCAACTTCCCTCAATTCCCCTACCACCTACCTATACTAGGGCTGGAGGGAATTACAGAGATAGGCAGGGGTGAGGCCATGAAGGGATTTGAAAACAGGGAAGAAGATTTTAAAATTGAGCCATTGTCGGATGGGGAGCAAGCACATGGGTGATGGGTGAATGAGATTTGGAGAGAGTTAAGATATGGGCAGCAGAGTTTGGGATGAGCACAAGTTTATGTTTTGGAAGATGGAAGGACAGCCAGGAGAGCATTGGAATAGTTAAATCTAGAGGTAACAAAGGCATGAGTGAAGGTTTCAGCAGATCAGCTGAGGCAGGGTCAGAATCAAGCAATGTTATGAAGGTGGAAGTGGCAGCCTTGGTGATGGGGTGGATATGTGGTTGGAAACTTACTTACTAATTGAGTGAATATCCACAGCCCGCTGGGGTAGAGAATTTAAAAAACAAAGCGATTCCTGACAACGCAGTCGGCCAGTGATGTCATCAGGCTGCGCCAAGGTGTGCACTTGCGCAGACGGGCTCCTGCTCTCTGTGCGTGCGCTGCGTTCCGACTTGCCTAGACTGGTTAGCGCATGCGCCGATTACATCATCGCGTGACGTGTGCATCTTCGGGCAACGCGCCTGGTCAGCCTCTGTGCATGCGTTTTACGCGTACAATAATGCAACGCTAATGTATTCACCCATGCCTCTGCTCCCCCCCCACTGCTCTCTCCGGCCGCTCCGCTCCTCTCCCCCCACCCCCACCCACCCCCTCCCCCTGTCACTCCTCTCTCCAGCCGCTCCCCCCCACCCCCGCTGCTTTCTCCGGCCGCTCCGCTTCTCCCCCCCCCCCCCCCCCCCACCCCCCTGCTTCTCTCTCTCTCTCTCCGGCTGCTCCACCCCCACCACCCCCCCGCTCTCTCGTGTCGGGTTTGGGTCGGGTCGGGTTGGGTCGGATAGCACTTCCGGGTCCGGCATTCAGGCTCGGGTCGGGTCGGGCCAGGTGGGGCACGCTCTATCACCACTTAAGGTAAGTGGCTCCGATGTTAATGTACTTTTTGGACTTGAAAAGTTGTTTAGTTACAGTTTTTTTATGCTTGTGCAGATAAGCAACAAAGTGAAAAACAGAAGGTAGGTTAACTGATGGTTGGGTCGGGCACCAGAAAAAGTGAAAGGACTGGGGCCGGGTCGGGCTTGGGGTCAGATGTGGATCTGTCGGGCTCGGGTCAGGTTTCATTTGCAGACTCGAGCTGGCCTTTATCCCTAAGCTGCATCTCCTCCCTGCTGAGCAGGGCTGCACCTGTCCTCCATCCTCCAAGGGGGACTGGGCAAAGGGGATTCAGCCTCCCTCATATTCTCCTGCTGTGATGCATGTGTTTGCACTGGTGGAGGGTGCGCAAGAAAGATGTGATGGTGCAGGCTCCAAATTGTCTTCCTCCTCGGACTCCTCCTGAACTCCTTCCTCTCTGCTGCTGGCCCCATGGAAGATTTAACAGAAAGTGGTTATGAGAAATTGGCACAATCAACAGATGCTTTAGCTGCATGAAACAATGTGATGACAACTTATGCATTAACAACTCATTGCACAGGATGGATTGCCATGCATCCCCTAACCTGGAGATGTTGAGATCTTTTCATCCTGTCTACGTTGTACTCTCGCTTCTCTGTCTCGAACATCGCAGTGACTTGTCACTCAAAATGTGTCAGAGACATGAGCTGAGGGACCCTACCATCCAATCATGCCCTCTTGCTCTCCCTGGCATTGTTCTCCCATTTGGCCTGTGAGGTGAAAAAGATGTCTATAGACAATGCCTCTTTCCTTCACCACTTTCAGCTTATCATTTGTATCGGATGTTGAAGACTTCCCGTAGCCCACTGTCCAATAGTGGGCCATGCTTATGGATCATCAATGATTTCGGAGACACATCTCACCCTATGGTCAGAAGAATTCTGTGCACCTTCAGGATTCCCTTCTCTTTTGCATTCTGGCGAATGCTGACCAGGTATCATGCCATTTGGATCTATCTTGGGATTCACTTTGCCAGACTGAAATATGTCATTGAAACGTTTCCTGCACTGAACCCAGTTGCTTCTCACCAGTCCTCTGCTGCTGACCTCATGAGCCACCTCCAACCAGACCCCCCTGATCAGCTTTGTAAGCTTTCTATTGACACTGGCAGGGAACAGAATGCTTGTCCGTGCTGGAGTCTGTTTTCAGAACACTTCACTATAAATCAAAGCACGCTGTTTTGACCTTGTACAAGGTTGGATGGCTTCAGTTGGAATACAGTCTTCAGTTTTAGTCTCCTCATATAAGAACATAAGAAATAGGAGCAGGATTAGGTCATTCGGCCCTTCAAGTCTGCTCCACCATTCAATATGATCAGAGCTGATCTTCTACCTCAACTATACCTTCCTGTACTCTCTCCATATCCCTCAATTCCCTTAGTATCCAAAAATCTACCAAAAATCTTTGTCTTGAATATACTCAATGACTGAGCAGCCACAGCACTCTGGGGTAGAGAATTCCAAAGATTCACAAACCTTGAGTGAAGAAATTTCTCTTCATCTCAGTCCTAAATGGTCAACCCCTTATTCTGAGACGATGACCCCTAGTTCTAGACTCCCCAGTATCTACCTTGTCAAGCCCTCTATAAATGTTATATATTTCAATGACATCACCTCTCATTCTTCTAAACTCTAGGGAATATAGGCCTAGTCTACACAATCTCTTCCCATAGGACAAACCCCTCTTCTCAGGAATCAGTCCAGTGAACCTTTGTTGCACTCACTCTAAGGCAAGCATATCCTTTCTTAGGTGAGGAAACCAAAACTGTGCACAACACTCTCACCAAGGCCCTATAACAATTGCAGCAAGATTTTGTTACTCTTACACTTCAATCTCTTTGTAGTAAAGACTAACATACAATACATAAAATAAAAGCAAAATACTGCGGATGCTGGAAATCTGAAATAAAAACAAGAAATGCTGGAACCACTCAGCAGGTCTGGCAGCATCTGCGGAAGAAGAAGAGTCACTGACCCGAAACGTTAACTCTGCTTCTCTTTCCACAGATGCTGCCAGACCTGCTGAGTGGTTCCAGCATTTCTTGTTTTAATACATAATACATACCTGCTTTCCTAATTGCTTGCTGTACCTGCATCTTAACGTTCTGTAATTCATGTACAAGGACACTCAGATATCTCCGAATACCAACATTTATCAGCCTCTCACCTTTTAAAAAAAATGTTGCTTTTCTATTTTTCCTACTAAAGTGTAAAACTTCACATTTTCCACGTTATATTCCTCTGCCACTTTCTTGCCCATTCACTTAATCTGTCTACATCTTTTTACAACCTCTTTACATCCTCCTCACAGCTTACTTTCCCACCTAACTTTGAATCATCAAGGTTATACTTGGTCCCCTCAACTACATCACTGATATAGATTGTAAATAGCTGAGCCCCAAGCACTGATCCTTGCAATACCACACTAATAACAGTCTGCCAATGCATAAATGACCCATTTATTCCCACTCTCTTTTTTCCATTAACCAATCCATGTTATTATATTACCCCCAATCCCATGAGCCCTACATTTGCGCAATAACCTTATATGGCACCTTATCGAACGCTTTTTGAAAATTCAAGTACACGACATGTACTGGTTCTCCCTTATCTACTCTGCTAGTGACATCCTCAAAAAAACTCAACAGATTTGTCAAGCATAATGTCCCTTTCGTAAATCCATGTTGAAATTTGCCCAATCATATGATTTTCTAAGTGTCCTGTTACTGCTTCCCTAAAATAAGGATTTGGTAACAGGGCATACATCCCTGTTGGGTGATATTGAAGCTTTGGAAAAGGTTCAAAGCAAGGACAGAATATTAGCTCCAGTGTAAAGCATCTTAGTTGCCCAGATAGGCTCAACAAGCTGGATCCCTGAAATTTAGAGAAGCACAGTCTTAGGTACGATCTGATTGAGGTGCATAAGATGATAAAGGGACTCTGTATGTGTTGGCCAATTTTTTCAACTAAATAGAATAGGGAGGGCCAGGGGTCACTCTTACAAATTATGCGAGGACAAAATTAGGTTAGTTATTCAGAAGTTCATGTTTTCCCAGATAATATTGGACCTGTGGAGCGGGTTTCTGGTATTCAGCTGTTAATTGAAATGAGAATTGGACTTGTTTCTGACTGGGGTGGAGATCACAAGAAATAAGAACAGGAGAAGACAACATGGCCCATTGAGCCTGCTCTGTCAGTCAATGTGATCATGGCTGATCTTAGGCTTCAACTCCATTTGCTCGCCTGCCCACCATATCTCTTTGATTCTGAGAGACCAAAAATCTGCTATCCCAGCCTTAAATTTAATCAGCGATGGAGCATACACAACAATCTGGGGTAGAGAATTCCAAAGATTCAGAACCTTTGAGTGAAGAAATTTCTCCTCATGTCAGTCCTAAATGATCGACCCCTTATCCTGAGACTGTGCCCCCCTGTTTTAGATTCCCTGACCAACGGAAACAGTCTACCCTATCCAGCCCCTTCAGAATCTTGTATGTTTCAATGAGATCACCTCTGATTCTTCTAAACTCCAGAGAATATAAGCCCAATTTACTCAGTCTATCATAGGACAACCCCCTCGTCCCAGGGACCAATTTAGTGAATCTTCGCTGTACTGCCTCCAGTGCAAGTATATCTTTTCTTAAATGTGGAGACCAAAACTGCACACAGTACTCCAGATGTGGTCTCATCAAAACCTGGTACACTTGTAGCAAGGCTTGTTTATTCTGCACTCCAATCCCCTTGCAATAAGACCAACATGCCATTTGCCTTCTTAATTGGTTGCTGTACGTGCATGCTAACTTTTTGCATTCCTTGTACAAGCAAACTCAGGACTCTGAACAGCAACACTTACAAGTGTTACACCTTTTAAAAATATTTTGCTTTTCTATTCTTATGACCAAAGTGAATAACTGAATAACATGCCACTTCTCTACATTATACTCCATCTGCCATCTTGTTGCCCACTCACTTAACCAATCTATATTTCTTTGTAGCCTCTTTGTCGTCCCACAGCTTACCTTTCCACCTAGCTTTGTATCATCAGCAAACTTAGATACATTACACCCTGTCTCTTCATCCAAGTCATTGATATAGATTGTAAATAGCTGAGGCCCCAGCATGGATCCTTATGGCACTCAACTATTCACTACCTGCCAACTTGAAAATGCCCTGTTTATATCCAATCTTTGCTTCCTGTCCATTAACTAAACCTCTATCCATGCTAATATTGCACCCAACTCTATGAGCCCTTACTTGTCAATTACCCTTTTGTGTGGCACGTTATTGAACGCCTTTTGGAAATCCAGGTATACAACATTTACTGGTTCCCCTTTATCTACCCTAAGAGTTACATCCTCAAAAAATGCTAATAAATTTGTCAAACAGGATTTCCCTTTCGTAAAACCATGCTGACTCACTCTAACCATACTATACTTTTCTAAGTGCATTTTGAAGACTTCCTTAATAATAGATTCCAGTATTTTCCCAATGACTGATGTTAGGTTAACTGGCCTGTAGTTCACTGTTTTTTTTCTCTCTCCTTTTTGAAAAGTGGTTTAACATTTGCCAACTTCCAATCTGATTGGACCGTTCCCGAATCTAAGGAATTTTGGAAAATCATAGACATCCAGCATCTCTCCAACTATCTCTTTTAGATGATGGTGTAGGCCATCAGGTCCTGGGGACTTGTTGGATTTTAGTCCCTTGAGTTTCTTCAATACTTTTTTCTGCTGATATTAATTTCCTTAATTTCTTCACTTTTTATCCCCTAGGTTACCATCTATTTCTATCTTCTACTGTGCAGGACACAAAATATTTGTTCAACGCCTCTGCCATTTCTTCATTCCCTCATTCTGCTGTCTCTGCTTCTAAGGGATCAATATTTATGTTAGCTACTCTCCCTTTTTAAATACTTATAAAAGCTATTACAATCCACTTCTATATTTCTGGCTAGTTTACTCTCATTCTATGTTTTCCTTCTTTTTTAATCAACTTTCGAGTGGCCCTTTGCTGGTTTCTAAAACACTCCCAATTCTCAGACTTTCTACTTTTTTTTTTGCAAGATTGTAACCCTCTTCATTTAATCTAATACTCGCCTTAACTTCCTGGGTGAGCCACGGATGGGTCTTTCTTGCTGCATTTTTGTTTTTCAATGGAATGTATTTTTGTTGAACATTTTGAATTGTTTCTTTAAATGTTTCCCACTGTTCATTTAGCTGTACCTTTAGTCTATTTACTCAATTAAACTTAGCCAGTTCTCCCCTCATACCTATGTAATTGACTTTGTTTAAGTTTAAGATTCGCATTTGTGATTGGAGATGTCACTTTCAAACTTAACATGGAATTCAATGGTATTATGATCACTATTTCCCAGTGGATCTTTTAATAACCATTACTAATTAACCCTGCTTCAATACACAATACTAGATCAAAGATCGCTTTATCCCTAGTCAGTTCCACAATGTATTGCTCCAAAAAACTGTCACAAAAACATTCTGCAAACTCATCTTCTAGACCACTCTTGGCAATTTAATTGTCCCAATCTATAAGATTAAAGTCCTCCAAAATTATTACACTACCTTTGTTATAAGCTCCATAATTTCTTGTTTCATGCTGTGCCCAATGGTATAAATACTGTTAAGGGGCCTATAAACTACTCCCACCAGTATTTTCTGATTCTTGGTATTCTACTCTTACTTCATGATCTTCTGAGGCAAGATCCTTTCTCACTAATGTCTGCTTGTCTTTACCCACACGCTATACTGTTCCGATGCCTGGAACTTTCTCTTTGGATTTCTGAATCTCCCTTCATCTGAAATCAACCCCCCACCGCCCTGCCAGTTGCAAGCCCTGTCCATAGCCCCAATTATACGACTGAACAGGAGACCTCGTACACCTTGTAATGTAGATCAGTGCCAGGGTGATCTCCTGTGCTAGTTTTGATCACCTAAAAGGAGTCAGAGAGGAGTTTTCCAGATCTTTTCCCCACTTATCAGCCTGGATTTTTAAAATGTGTTTTCTCGTCCATGTTGGGAGGTTTCATGGCTTTAGGTGGGGTGAGGAGTGCAAGTATTGTGATGCATTGGGATCACATCTGTATGGGCAGGCTGAATACCAATCCTCACATTTAGGCCACCAAACTTTTTAAACTCCCTGAAATCCTACTTGTAAAAGACTAGCAGACCCAAGAAAAAAAAAGTAAACTAACAAATTTCAAATGGACCAGATAAAATGTCACAATGGAAATCTAAAAAATAAAAAGTGCAGCTATCTAAAAGAAAATCCCAAACCAAGTCAACCCAGATGTAAAAGAAAAAACTCAAAGGCCAAGAAGGGTCTTCTTCTGTGATTATATTTTTACAGCTTGGAGCACAGACAATGCATTTCCTTGGCACACTTCCAATATTACAGTCCTGCCCAATTTAGAGAGTTTAATAAAACTGTTGCTTATCGAGGGCCTCCAGCAATCTCAACTGCAAAAAAAAACAGGTTGTGCAAATCCAAATGTAGAATGAACAATAAGTCATACATTTGCATACCACTGAACATTCTCCCAGTAAGTCCAAAAATAGAAACAAATCAACAGCGTTTGAAGCATAAAATGTGTGGATTCATGGAGCAAAACAGTACAAGTGTGTTATTTTTCAGATTACACCAATATACCTGTGTTGATATGCATCCTGGCAGGTTACTCAAAAGGCATTAGAAAATTTTAGACATGACCACAGATGGTTAAAAACTGAGTAGCTAACTTCAGGTTGGAAATATTAAATAGCAAAATGAGAGTTTGTTTTTGTTTAAGCATTTAAGCTACATTGTCCGCAGGCAAGGAAAGAGTTTAGTCATTGTTCGTAAATGTCAGGTAGAATTAGGTGGAGTCACTGAAAACTAAAATTAGTACAATATTACGCCACAGGAATTGTAAAAATGTCAGAGAAACAGTATCCAATAGAAAAAGGAATGTGGTCGAGATGCCAGATGATAACCAGGAGGAGAGAAAGAGGCAGTTCTACCAATGAGTTGAATTTAATGAATTGTAAGGTTAATGTTTAACATTTAAGTGTCTAAAATAACCTTTGCACCTAAATACTTCAACCATTTTGTTTTTGACCTTTGAAAAGATACTAAAAACTTAGATAGTGGACTCTTATTAAAGCAATAAGTTGCTCTGGCCTCTTGTCCTATTTGACCTTAACTGCACAGCACAAAACAGTTGATTTGTGGCAGTGTGAAAAAGTGAAAACTGTGAAGAGTAAGGGCAGTGTTAAAGGATCAATTCACCTTAGCAAAAAGTGTTATTAATAAAATAGCTAATAATCAGTTACCACTACAATCCACAATATTTATCTGTTTTTTAGGATATAAGGGAAAATTTTTCTATCAGCTGGTGTGCAGGTGCAAAACCATCACAGAAGGCATCAGAAAAATGAGAGAGCAAGCCCCACATGCATGTCTCACTGGGCTGCAATTCTGCAGTCTGCTACATTTTGTGTACTGAAGTGCTTGCAAGCATTTTTGGGGTACTGGAAACAAACATCAGGATCTTCATGTAATACAATCGCTAAAATTATCCATCCCTAATTCTAATGGACATAAAATCCTGGAGGCCACTTCCAAATTCCTGATATGCATCCCTGATGCACAAGGTTCTGTGCTGAGAAGTATTGAAGACATAAATGTATCCTTTTTGTATTTCAGCATCATTAAGGCCCCAGATCTGATGCAAAACTACTTAAGTGACGACTTGGACAATTTTGTAGCTTTTACATTTATTTGCTCTTGTTTTCTACTGTGAGCATTTGGAATGGGAGGAAGGGAAGCTCCTTGATTGAATAAACTATTAAATTGCCGTGGGCATTGTGCCTTCTTATATTTTTACAATGTTTAAGGTACTTTTAATACTGTAAGTTTTTTGATCTTTTTATCAAAAGTAGCTATCTCTGAAATTATTTATTAACTAACTTACAATAGATACAATATACATACACCATGACAGCATGGGCTTGATGGGCCGAATGGCCTCCTTCGGTGCTGTAAATGACTTAATGACCTCAAATACAGTATTTCATGGTTGAACTAGTACAAGATAAACAGAAGGAACTTCAATGACCAAGAAAAAACTACCTTTGCTTGCTCTGGATCACCAGAGAGCCAGTTACAGAGCTTTACCACCCACAGTAAGGATACTAAAAGCCTTGCATCATATAAGGAGCATTGAAAGTAGTTGGCAAAGTTAGCAATGCCATCAACTGTCATGCATATGGACCATACCTAGCTGGTATTGAAGCTGTCCATACATGTAACTGATGCATCAATTAGCATGACCGGCACTTTTAATTCCTTTCCCAATGACTATTATGACTTGGTTACCCAATATCACCACACTGATGCATTTCTTAAAAGTGTTGATGATTCACTGAAGGCAGCCATGGGCCCAAGCTGAAACTGAAACTAAATGTCTGTTAATGACCATGTTTGTGTTATGATGGTTTCCATGTGTGAAGCCCTTGGAAAGTGGGAGTAAAGACTTTTAAATAAATATTGCATCTCGACCAAGTACCTGCTGAGATATGGATTTGAATGAGATACAGTGAACAGGGCATAAGGATGTATGAAGGTGTGGCATGTAAAATAAATGAGAAACAAGTTGCAGTCTTGAGTTGTATAATCCTACATTGTTATGTTCCTTAAACTGCATCAACTTCATGCACATCTGTTTGCTAGCTTTTCAGGTACTCTAGAAAATAGTGAACCTGGCTGACACCTTCTGCCAGCCACGGTACACTGTTATTGTCTGGGGAGAGTGTCCCAGTGGGGAAACTCTCCTTGTACCCAACTCATACAGCACTTTGACAGCCATCAAACTTAGCTCCACATTGTATTGGAGTACAAAGCAATACAGGAGATCCATTCCCAACAATTTTTTTAAGCAAAGTTGGTCCTATGACGTCCATTTTTTTCCCCCACAGGAAACGGATGAGCTGGGCATTAGAAAAATAGCAACTTTTTTATTTCATCAAGCTTATAATCACAGCTATTACAGCATCTAACTTGGCAACACTTCCCATTTTTAAGTCTCTGGTAAACATCAGTCGATAATTTAATAAGACTTGAAAAAGAAACAGGAAATGTCTGCCAAGGCGATTTCAATAAGATCAGCAAATCTTTTTATTGAAGAGCAGATGCACTGAAGAGATATCCTGACTTTGCAGAGGACATTTGGGTTGAAAGCTTTAATTTGACACTTTAATACACAAAATAATAGAAAGTGAAAGCCAGAAATATAAATTGACAGCTTGGTGGTGATTTCCAGTACATTTCAAAGTCTTGATTTTTTTAATTCAGATTTTTTGCATTTTCTGAATCTCTGCTAAAGGCCTACATTCAGAATTGGTTATTGCAATCAAGTAGGATATCCAAGATATTTTTCTCATCAGGGATTGAAATTGTCATTTGGTAGTGTGGACTTGAGTATTGCTGAAAAACAGAGGTATGCTGTCAAAGTTTTTCGTCTTGCACTCATCAGGACAGATGGAAGAATGCCAAATTTCAAAGGGAGCAACAATTTGTACTGCATGAGAAAAGGGGTGCTGCTTGATTGAGGCATTGCCATGGAGAATGCACCAGGGAACGGATGTCCCCCATGCTTTTGTTTAATTTAAAAAAGCACGAACATGTTCCTTTTGCCTGCAGAGGACAGGTCCCTGCATATGAATATATGTAGCTTCTAGCAAGCGTAAGTGAGCCACTTGTGAGCCCAACAGATGATCTTAAATTGGTTGTTAGTGTAATTCTTAGTATACTTGGGATTATTCAGCAAGTGCTGTCCAATCGTGGAATCACATCTAACATTAGACATCATGTTCTGAGTTTTGCAAGAACTGGCTGGTTGAGTACATATTGCGAACAACCGAAAGGATGTGCTGTTTGATATGATCCGCCAGTCATTGGGACGTACAGCCTATGTACCTGGCATCACACCGGCACTGAAATTCTTATACCACATTACTCTTGTGTGGTAGGCACAACGTCTTTTTGGCTTGACTGCAGCATCCTGTTAGTGCAAAATACCACTTGTGTTGTTACTGCTTAGTAGCAACATGCAACAGCTAGCTTCACCTGTTGCTCATTCTTTTGAGCTACCTTATCCTTCTAGGGTAATTTGAGGTAGACTGGGCACTTTTCAGGTCTGAAAATGGTGGCCTTAGCGCCTAATCATGAGTATGCATGATACACAATGAGCAATAATCTGATCAGGGTAACCATTATCCCGCAGGTTAGCTTTGATGGGCCCTATTTCAGTGTCAAGCTTGCATGGTGAGCAAATGGCTCGGGCCCTATTTATGAGATTGCCGTATTGAAATTCTGGAATCTTTCTTAACTTCAAACCTTCTTCATGAGCTGCTGCAAAGCAAACTGTTGCCCTGAATTTTTTCTTTTCCTGAACATGTCAGAAACTTAACCTAGATATTTTGAAGGTATTAAGCATTTTCGGTTAGTAGCCTGTAACATTTGTGTACTTCAATGTAACAGCTTACAGTCATCGCCAATAGCACAGCAAGATCTGGTAATCTATTTGTAATTTAATGCTAGCCCTTAGCGTACCTCATATTCCGTAGAAGAAAACAGAAAATAGCCATTGTAACTATTGTTCTTGTCTCTGTCATTTCCTCTCTGGAATATACCCTTTGGGAAAACATTACTGATCATGAAAAAATATTTTGCAGTAAAATCTCATGAGTTCTGAAACATGTAAAGGCATTTACAGGCAAAATAAACCCCTTGAGGATGGTAAAGACCACAGTAAATGAAACATCCTTCATAAATAGTCCAGTAACTATTAAAAACATTGGAAAGTCAAATGTAACTTTTCTGTTTGTTTGAATGGAGAAAAGTACCTTTCTCCTCATGGACGTCTGGTGTGGGCATTCTCTAAATGTTTCTTCCTACTGTAATGACCAGGTTAGGAAGGGATCTCAGGCTCCCCTCTCACCCCTTCTCGGGTTTGACCAGAACAGGTTTTATCTTTTAAAACACAGTGATTTCAGTTTACCACCTCAGTGAGCCCTCACTCACTACTCCAATTACAATGGCAAATGAACCAATCAGACAAGTTTTCTCAGGTTTAAACAAGAAAGATGTAAGTTTATTAACCTTATTACTCTGTCATGCTAGGCCCCCACCTGCCAAGAATGAGGCACATTAATTTGGTCATGATCATTGATTTTAAACTGTTACTGGAGTGAGGGGAGGACTTGTTGAACAGATCAGCTGTGGCCGGAAAAGACATTTGCAGATTAACTTTGGTGTTTGGAAGGCCAAAGCAACCATTCCCTGACATTCAACCCACAATGGACTTTTGATCACCAGATGTTGAAGGTGGGGGAGCTCGCATTCCAGGTTGACTGCTATGATGGCCGAACACACAAACGGACATGATCAAACCAACTAGTCACGTGACTAACCTGTTGGGCAATCTGAGTTTTTTGAATTTGTAGAAACAGTTTGGGAAGAAAGCCTGGACTGAGACTATTTCTCTCCTGTCTGCTCCCATCTCTTTCTCACAAGCCTCTGAATCCACTGAAGACACATGAACCCCAAGAGAGAAAAGTCTCCTACAGCAAACAAGGTTTAAGAATACTAGGCCCCAATGAAAAGCAAGATCTACTACAATCAATGACTCTACAGTGAGCTCAAAGAACCGTAATTACAACTCTTCAGATATTGCCTTAAACGTTTCCACTTCATTTTTCTTCTGCTCTTTTCTGTCTCTGTTTGCATGTGTGTATCGCCAATGCATGCTAGTGTGGGGCGCATCATGTATCGGTAGGCGTTAACCAAATTACAGTTTAAATTTAATACATTTCAATGGCTCTTCTTTAAACCTAAGAAAGCCTGTTTGTGCCGGTTTTGCCTTATAATTGGAAAGCTGTCTCTCTCCCCAGCAAAGTCCCAGGAAAACCACAGTGGCAGCTTCTACGCTTCAAGACTACAGACAAAGCCTCTCTTCGGCCTCCTGGTACCAGAGAAGCAAGCCTGAAATTCTGCACATGCCCCAGCGAGGACTCCAAGACCTTAACTTCAATTGAGGACATTATACCAAGGACATTAAGAACAAGGATTCACTAAGGGGGAGCTAAAAACACAATGTGTTTAATATTAAACCATAACAGTAAGACCAGGTGAAAGCTGAAAGGGAACCCTAGACCTCTTCCTCACCTGGTTGTAACAACTCTAACCCAGTTAAAATTATTAAAAACGCGACGTGTCCATGCTCACACGCACACAAGAAGCACACATACACAGACACACACAAATAGATACAGTGGGGAAAAAAGAATTAGGGAGGGTTGAAGTAGAGTTTGTAATAAATGGAACACAGATACGGTTCTTAATATCCTCAGTTGAAGTTAAGGTCTTGGAGTCCTTGCTGGGATCATGTGCAAAATTTCAGGCTTGCTTCTCTGGTATCAGGAGGCCGAAGAGAGGCTTTGTCTGTAGTCTTGAAGCGTAGAAGCTGCCACTGTGGTTTTCCTGGGACTTTGCTGGAGAGAAAGACAGAGAGAGATGTCTTCTTCATGAAGTTCAGAATTGCAATCTCTTTCCTTTCTGTGAGGCACAATTCAAAAGCCCTGTCTGACCAGCAGGTAGGTCATGTGACCATTTCTTTGTTTGAAACAGCAGCTTCTTGGAGGGTTGCTGGATTTCAAAGTCTTTCAGACATACTCGGTTGGTGGGGCAGTGGATGGTTTAGCTCCTACAAAATCAAAGGGTGCCAATCACCACTATTGTCAAAACCAATCTTGCTAATTGAATCAAGGAGCATCCTCATTGTCTCTCTATTCATCTGTCTCTCAGCTAGCCCTTGTCTTCTCAGAATGCAAATGTGCAACCATATTTTCAGCTGTTCAGTTCTGCTTTTTAAAAAAAAATTATTTGCATTGTTCAGTAAAAAGATTCAAGCAGTGTCCCAAATGAAAAAAATAATATGCTTCCATTTGACAGGTGTGATTTCCATCACATTACAAAACTATTACATTGTTCCCCAAAAAGTCAGGGAACTGGATGGGTTAAATTTTCAAGTTGCTCATGGTGGGGGCAAGGAACTAATTAATATAAGTTTGTTTAATTATCTTTCAGCCAGTTATATTTTGTCATTTTCCCACACCTTAAATGCATTTTTGGCATATATCAACATCTTGGGTAAGCATCTGTATTAATAAATATACATAGATCTGCATTTTCTCCCTTTTTTGCAATTAGAGTGGTGTTTATGATCATCAGTAAGCTCCATGTTGGCACTGATTCTGTCCTCTGAACTCTAGGGCACCCACCAAGATTTGTTTTTCGTCCGTTAAATCCACCTCAAGATCATCCTGTCATTATGACCAAATTCCTCATCTGAATCTCATACCCACACTTGTTTGTCTATCCCTCTAATGGAAATAATAAATGCTTCCCATATATCTCAACATGTACTGTACAGTGTGGTACTGAGTTGTGTAAACTGAAAAGAAAACACTTACAATATATAGTGACCCAGCTCTACTTCACCACCACCTCTCGCAACTCCTCCCCTATTGCTAAATTATCAGACTGCTTATCCAACATCCAGTAGTGGATGAGCAGATATTTCCTCCAACTAAATATTGAGAAGACTGCAGCCATTGTTTTCGGTCTCCAGTCCAAACTCTGTTCCCTAGCTACCAACTCCATTCTTTGCCCTGGCAAAGTTCTGAGACTAAGCCAGTCAGTTCGTAAACTTGGTGTTACATTTGACCCCAATATGAGCTTCTGACCTCATATTTGCACTATTATTAAGACCGCCTCCTTCCACCTCCGTAACATCGCCTGACTTCACCCCGTCATAGCTCATCGGCAGCTGAAACTCTCATTCATGCCTTTGTTATCTCTAGACTTGACTATTCCAATGCACTCCTAGCTGGGTCTTTCATACAAACCTGGTCATCCAAAATTCTGCTGTCCATTTCTTACCTCTCACCAAGTCCTGTTCCCCTATCACCCTTGTGCTCGTTGACCTACATTGGCTCCCAATCAAGCAGCATCTTGATTTAAAAATTTTCAACCTTGTTTAACCTCCCTCCATGGCCTCTCCCTACCCTATCTCTGTAATCTCCTCCAGCCCAACAACCCTCCAAGATATCTTTGCTCCTCTAATTCTGGCCTCTTCGGCGTGCCCAATTTTAATCACTCCATCATTGGTTGCTGTGCCTTCAGTTGCCTCGGCCCTAAGCTCTTGAATACCCTCCCTATAGAGGCCTGCTCAGGTCGGGAAAAAACCCGAACGAACCACAGTGGACTCGAGCCCAACCCGACCCGAACCCGCCCCGACCATCCGTTTACTTACCTTCCTGACACCGAACCTGCAGCGCATGCGTGATGACGTCATAGTGCCGTGACTCGCTCACTGCGCGGACTCAGTTTCGTCGCAACTCCCAGCTCAGGTAAGTTTTTTTATTTTTAATACTTACCGGCAGAGCACTTACTGTGTGCGTCTGGCCCGACCCGACCCAGCTCGAGCTGGACTCGGCCCGAACTGACCCGAGCCCGACAGCCGGACCATGAAGATGGGCCCAACCCGACCCAAACCCGACACATGCTGTCGGGTTCCATCGGGTTCGGATCGGGTAGCAGGCCCCTACCTCCCTATACCTCTCTACCTTGCTTTCCTCTTTTAAGGCACTCCTAATAATCTACCTCTTTGACCAATCTTTTGGTCATCTGATCTAATATCTCCTTATGTGTCTTGGTGTCATATTTTGCTTTATAATACTCCTTTGAAGCACCTTAGGACATTTAGTTCTATTAAGGCATTATAAATATATAATTTGTTGCTGTCTTTCATCATCTCAGGACACCACAAAGCATTTCATAGCCGATTAAGTACTTTTTGTTTTTGAAGTGCAGTAATGTGGGGAAACATGGCAACTAATTTGGACACAGTGAGGCCTCACAAACAGAGTGAAAGAAATGGCCAGATAATGTGTGCGGGGTGGGGATTGACGGGTTTGTCATCATTACCCCTCTGAAACCAACTGCAACTTCAAGATATTGGGCATGCGCAGATTGACATGGAAATCCGGGAGCTGTGGTTTGTCAGTCAGGGCTCCAACACAGGCTGCACTGTGGTCACCATCCCCCTCTCCCTAGAGCCAGCTATCACTGAAATCAGTGAGAATTTCAACTTTCCCTTCCCGCCATCGCCTTATAAAAATGAAGTTGTTAATTTTAAAGGGGTTTCAACAGCGATGTGATTTATAAAATTTGATGAACAACAGAACTGGCCCTGATAAAAGAATTTTATAATCATGGAGTGCTGTTAAATGATTAATTAGGTGAATTTTTAGAATATTTTTTAAAATGTTTTTTCAGAATATTTACCGTCTACCTTCATCCATGTGTATGTCCCAAATCTTTAATTTGCTCTATGTAAAAAAATTTTAGAAGCGATTTTATTTCAGTGCGTTTTGTTTCCTGTTTCGTGGTTTGCGGGGGGAGGGGGGGGGTCGTCTGTGAAAATCCTTTGATGTGATTGGCTGTTTGGACATCGATAGAGGTGAAATTCTCATCAGAGAGATTGCTCAATGAGTCTTACTTTGCCGTCAGCAGTGAGAGCTCACGCAAACTCCAGGTCAATCTGTTCTGGTGACTTTGGCTGAGGGTTAAATGTTGACCTGGGCACCAGGAGAACTCACCTACTTTTCAAACCATGCCCTGCGATCTTCTTTGTTAGCTGCTGAGGGCAGACAGGATTTTGGTTTAGCAAACTATTGAAAGACGAGACCTCCAGCAGTGCAGTGGTCCCATTACTGGGCTTACATTTACCTGATTAAGTCTCTAAGTGTAGTTTAACCCACAACTTTCATATGCAAGGTGAGAGTGCTGCCACCGAGCTAAGGCCAACACCTCGGAAAATGTGAGGTATAATTCCTAGTCAGTGCTGAATTATTTAACTCAGTGAAGGTATCAGAGGGATATTACAATTAGTGTCGATATTGGGCAAGATTTTAACTCATTCATCCACTTGCACGGAGTTAAAATCGGGCCCACTGTTTCCAAACGAGAGAGTGGAAGGAAAACACCCACCGTGGGAATTAATCCTGATCTCTATCCAGTAACTGCTCCTGGACAAACTGTGTGTGCACGCCCACTGACTACACAAAGGGGGTTCTGTTTTGATTCCTTAGGTAGCACCTTCCAAACCCACGAACTCTACCACCTGGAAAGACAGGGGCAGCAGTTGTATGGGAACACCACCACCTGCAATTTCCCCTCCAAGCCATTGGCTTGGAACTGTATCACAGTTCCTTCACTGTTACTGGGCCAAAATCCTGGAACTCCCTCCCCAATAGCACTGTGGGTGTACCTTCCCCACATGGACAGCTCACCACCACCTTTTCAAGGGCAATCAGGGGTGGGCAATAAATGCTGGTCTTATCAGCGACGCCCATATCCCATTAAGGAATTAAAAAAAAAAATGATTGGTTAGTTGTTAGTCTGCCAATGCTCATCTCTTGGCTTACGGGATGAGCGCTCATCTGAATCAGGCCCCAGAGAATTGCTGATGCTGGTGGTCTCTTACTGCCTTCAGAAGAGTTGAAAATTGGGAAGGGGAGATAACATACCTGCATGCATATAAAAGGAATCTATGCTTCAAAACTTGGATACTAAAATTTTGCGTGTGGTAATATATATGCTTCCCTTTAAAAAGCTCAACTGGACATTGTAGACTGGCACTTCTTGTTTGCTACATGCACAGTTGCCAGGTAACAGAGGCAAACACTGTCAATCATGGCGTCGAAAACTAAGCAGCGGATACAAAGTATCCGGTTTGAAATCGACGATTTTACGTATGAAGACCGAGTGACCATGTTAATGTCTCTGCAAGCGAAGCAAAGAGAAGAGAGAAAGGTTTGTACATTTGTCATTCACCGTCACGCCCAAAATCAATAAACGTTGTCGCACCTATCAGTGTGTCTATTTCTAGTGGAATCACTCCATTATTTTTACTAAATGGAAAATTCTTTTGCCTTTTAGTCACCTCACTAAAATCAATCAGTTTCACTTCGAATGCAGCATTGAAATTAATCCCGCTTGCATGAGGACTCGGGACCCATATTCACTAGTTCACTTTACAGAGGGCGAATTCTCAATCATGAACCGATGAAATTTGAATTAAATGATAAAAACATACACATTAGCTTGTTCATATCTAAGTGGCTTTTACAACAGGCCGGACTAAACACCACTAAATATTTACAAAACTCAAATTCTCCAAATGTACTCAACATTCAAAAATAAAATGTAGCAACCTGCACCATCCAAATATCCTGAACTTTATATTCTCGGCAATGCTTCTGTTTTCTGCACATTTGATCCTGTTTTAGGACAAACGTGAAATTCCAAGTTTTAGCTGCCCTAAAGGAGGGGCTAGCTGTGCATGATGTCAAGACCAAAGTTCAGAACTGTGCCACGAATTAACGAGCTGTCCCCTGGATCGGCTGACTCCTGGTCTTGCATCTTTCTGACCCACCCCCTTCCCACTTCATTTATCCAGAATTGACTGTGAATAGGGTGGACGCAAACAGCACAGCCCTTCCTGCAAACATTCCCATTATTGAATCAAATAAACAGAACACAACAGGGCTTCTCCCGTCTTTCGGTTTGAAAAAGAGGGACTATTTATTGATTCGTTCCAGATATTTTATGTCGTGATTTATCTGTACAGGGCAGAATTTCAGGCAAAAAAAAAACAAATATAAACATTGTCTGTAAAGAGGCCACTGTTCCGAAACTCCTGAAAACCTAAATTGCAAAGTCTGAGCGTTCATCCAAAATTATCTGATACTTACAAAAGATAAATCATCTAAATACAAGGGATCAGAGATGGTTTGTACTGGGGGTGGGAGGAAGCAATACTCTTCGACAGAATCGTTACAAAAAGAGTACTTTTCGAAGCACGGGCATTGATTCCATGTGGACAATATTGTCAGTGGCTGTTGACAGACGGCGCTTCTCGCCAGAGAGATTTTCATGCAGCCGGGAAAAGGGCTTCTCACAGATGTGGGAGAAACAAAAAAGTTAGTCCGTCGCCTAAGCAACGGTCTCCTTCGCCAAACTATCAACAGAAAATTCAGGATGCCAAAACAGAGCGGGGGTTGGGGGGGTGGGGCGGTGTTGAAGAACTCTTGACAGGTGAATGAATGAAAGGCAACAGGAGGCTGAACTCAAGGCTATACTGCCTGGACACCAGCATTATGTGTAAACGAAAGCGTTTTTGTGTTTCATTTCTGGTGAGCCAACCCAGTTTGTGCTGAGCTTTTTATATAAAACGACTGGGTCTTGATCGATTTCATTCACCGAGGAAGGGCTGGGGGCATACGAGGTACTGCATAGGGGCTGATTTATTTTGACCGGGGTTTGTGTGTTAACCAAGAAAGGAATGGAAATGGCTTCAACGGGGGAAGGTGGTGGAAAGAACAAACGCTCAAAAAGTTTGCTGGGGAACGATAGGACCAGTATGTTTCACCGTCTCCTGGAGAGGAGAATGATTACAAATCCTAAAGAGGAAACGGTTAGTTTATTTTACATAGGGGAAGCAATGGATGACAAGTTTTTAAAAATGGTGCTTGTACTAATTTACCATTTCTACCGTCCTTTAGAAATCACTTCTCCACAGACTATTCTTACTGGCTAAAATTCCCCCCGAGCTGGTTGACAAAAGGGACCTGGGAGGTAAGAGTCACTTTATTTCAAAGGAGGAAGAAACTGACTCGAAAGGAATGGTTGGGGGAGTTAATGATAAGGCTATGACTGAAAGAAAAGACTAGGTAAAATGTTCCATGTGCAGAAGCATATTAAGTACAAGATGACCTGAAATCCAACTCATCGGAATTGGTGGAGGATTTCAACAGTAAAGAAACTATCGTGGATTCGAGCCACAGAGAATAAAGCGGGAACTCCCTCCAAAAAACATTTGATCTTAAAATGGTTCAAAAAGGCCTCCGATATTATCCCGTGGATGAGTGGTAATTTCCCAAGCGCAAATGATTTTGTATTTTTTTAAATTTTCTTAAACACTTCCTCATAAATCACAACAGCAGCCTGTATAATTAACAAGTGCAGGCAATGGTTACAAGGCTAGATGCAAATTAATCATCCAAGGATACAGTCAGTTTACAACTGCATGAATACATGATTAATGTCTGTTCTCACTGGCCAGAAGAAGACTGGGATTGGACTACCTCCAAACAGCTGCATTTCGCCATGCGGGCCCAAATCTGAGGAATTCCAGTCCAGGGAATTCGACTAACAATCATCTATTAAAATGTATCCCTCCTTCCACAGCCATTCTGCAGGATGGTGCAGAAGCCAGTGCTGCTGCTGGTTGGGCCTGATAGAAAGTAATAAGATAAAAGTAATATATGGTGGATGGCAAGATTTACAATACCAGCTACATTACACTATCAGACAGATCAGGTTGCAAACCAGTATGTCTAACCTCCCTTTGAATTGAAACATTTTCCCCACTTTGTGACATGACTAATCTTCTTGCTGTAAACAATGGCCCAGATTTTGCAGCCAAAGACAAAACAATGGCACTCGCCACTTACCTCAAAGAAAGCTGCCCACAATGATCTAGTGAACTCAGTGGTATGGATTTTACCTTTCCCAACGTCAGTTTCAATCTGGCGCTAAATCAAGGGGATGTCCAGGTGTCCAGCAATTGCCATGTCAAGAAGCAGAGTAAGCAACGAATCACATTGAAGGATTCTTACAGACAGCAAACCAGGAAGTAAAACACTCTGAATTTCTCACTTTTAATTAAAATTTTACAGAGTGAAATAAATGATAGGAATGTGATTAAGCTGCAATGCCATAAACAAACTTCTTAAAAATTTTTAATGTGATTTTTAAAAACATAATGGAGTAATTTGACATTGCAAAAACATGAAGTTAGTTTTTCTGCACTAGTAAAGTTGTAATTATAACACCAGTAAATTATGACACCATTGAATAAGGTGTAACTTTGTCGAGGGTTTTTAAACAGTGACACTAATAGTGCAAGTTTTCGTCAGTTCACTGATTTCTGGGAGGTCTTCAACAGTGTGTCCTATGGGGAAGTGTAGGGCTGAATTTAATTCGCGTGGCGTGGATCACAGCATCGGACCCAAATACGGACACTGTCGCTGCACAGAAGGAATGTGGCTGGCCAACTGTGATCATGCAGCAGCCAGCCAGTTAATAGCCTGGAGGTGCATGGCCCATCGAATGATGTTCTGGGGCTGACCACGAGGCACTGACCTTGACTTCAGCTGATTTGGGAGCAGGTGCTGCTGCCATTTTTAAAGGCCTGCCAGGTCTGCAATCAGTCCTGTCTTGAAAGCTGCAAAAGGCACAGCAGCAATCCTCAAAAGGGAATTTGTTCCAAAGTGGGCCTCTGCAACCAGAGGGCGGACCACTGCTGAGAGGAGAGACCAGAGGACAGAGCATCGCTGAATTGAGACCAAAGACAGCTGCTCAGCTGATATGACTTGGAGACAGCCAGGAGGGCCCACAAGACATGATGGAGGGACATCGGGTGGCACCATGGTTTAGCGATGTCGTCCTGCATGTTCTTCTCTGTGCTGCCTAGGCAAGATAGAAGCTACTCTTCAAGGGACAGCAAGAGACTTCCCTGCCTGACCAAAGGAAGCCTGAACAGAGATAGCAGTGGAGGTCAGCAGCCCTGGGGTCACCCCCTGCTCCTGAGTGCAGTGCTACAAATGTCTCAATGACCTCCTGCACTCTGCCAGGGTGAGTCCTATATACTGATCTCCTCATTGGGACTTGCAACTGGCAAAGCAGGATGAATCGCCACATGGTGAGTGACCAGCCAGGCATTCGTAGTGGGGAGTATTAGCAATAGCTATCTGATGATACATTGCTGCATCTGGGCTACAGCCAGCCATTTATCTTTGCTTACCCCCTCCAAGTCCCTTGAGAGTAGACATGTGGAGGAGACATCCGGGAGCCCCTGTATGGGTCAAAGGGATGTCAACAGCATGTATTGTGCTGCTCTTTGTGTGGAAAATCAGTGTCCCTCCGTTTGCATATAGCAAAAATCTGCCCACCCCATGGAGAGGACCAAGAGTGTGGTGGAGTGTCCAACACAAGAACGTGGATGTTTGCAGTGGAGGAGGAGGAGGCCCTCGAACTGGCAGAAGCAAGGGTGGCTGGGCAATTGTGGATAGCAAGGCTGGAGTTGCAGTCCATGAGAGTGAGGAGGCATTGAGCTTATGTGTCCACTGGACAAATGGAGATTCATTGCAGGCATAGTTGGGAGGAGGAGGCTGCAGAGGAGAAGAAGTGAAGGTCTAACCTCTAACTGCCTGTGTTCTCTCATACAAGTTTCCACACCACAAGGACAGTCAACCTGAGACCGGGGCACTGCAGTTCACCTCTGAGGAGGAGGAGCATTCCTCAGAGGGTGCAGCATCATACCATTCCCCCGCACCCTCCACCAGTGCAGAGACTCAGGTCAGCCGGTATGTGCTTACAATTGGACTCAGGCACACAAGCTGATGAGCACAGCACAGAAGTGCCCGAGCAGCTGATGAAGGCTGTGACAGCTGAGGCCACTGATATTTGGAGGACTGTGGGAGGCCAGGTTCATGCTGATGATGGGCCTCTGGTGTTGGCCACACAAAACCTGATGGAGTTGCAGTGACAGGTGGGGTAATACCTGACAGAGCTGCCAGAGGCAATGTGCAGCCAGCATGGACGATGGAGGAGTTCATCCAGGCCAGGAGTGCTGTCATTCTCAGGCACATGTGCGCATGGCTTCCTGCAGTGAGAGGTTTGCAACTTTCATGGTGAGTCAGATCCAGCAGACCACTCAATTCAGGTAGATGTAAATGATCAATAGCACTACTTAAATGCAGTATGGAGGGAGTACTACACTGTCAGAGGTGTCCTCCTTCAGATTAGACATTGAAACAAGGTTCTTATGTGGACATAAAGGATCCTATGGCACATTTAGAAGAGCAGGGGAACTCTCCCCAGTGTCCTAATCAAAATGTATCCCTCAAACATCATCACTAAAAATAGGTTGTTATTTGGCCATAACTATATTACTATTTGTCAGACCTTTGCTGTGTGCAATTTGGCTGTTGTGTTTCCTACATTACAGCTTCAAAAGTACTCAATTGGCTGTAAAGCTCTTTGGGATCTCCTGAGGTCATGAAAGATGCCATATAAATGCAAGTCTTTCCTTTCTTTACTCATAAAAGGGTCAATAATTCTCATGCTGACCTGACCAACATTCCTCCCTCATCCACCATGACCAAAAACATGTCATTTACTCAATTGCAGTTTGTGGGAATTTGTTGTGTATTAATTGGTGGCTACATTTGGCTCGATAACAGTAATTACAAAAAATAAACAATTGATTCAAAAGCACTTTGGTCTCAAGAATGTGATTAGGCACTTTATAAATGTGAGTCCTTTCTTTACCCCCATAGCATAAATTGCAGCCAGTTTTATATGGATGAACCAGTTTAGTTTGCTTTCGTACTTCTAAGATACCACCATACCATTTGAGCTCAAGAGTTCTTCCTTTTTCCTGTAACATTCTGACTGCTTCAACTGGCAGTGAATTCAGTACAAAATGTAATTCAAAAAATATAATTTTGTTGCTTGGTCCTGGGTTCACATTCTGCTTAGACTTCAGATGAAAGGGACCCCACTCTCTTATGACTTCAAGAATCTTCAATATATCAAGTCTGAGAAGTCCCAATCCCATTTAGATAGAGGATCTGGATCGGCGTAGGCTTGGAGGGCCGAAGGGCCTGTTCCTGTGCTGTAATTTTCTTTGTTCTTTTGTTCTATTAGATGGTGACTGCAGAATGAGAAAATTAAACTACCAACTAATTGATAATTAAAGTCATCGGTGTGGAAAATGGAAATGTCACATGAGTGCTATGGGATACTGGCCTGAAGTTGGATTTAAGTAATGTAAATGGAGCAGCTTTATTCTATAATAAAAGCAAAATACTGCGGATGCTGGAAATCTGAAACAAAAACAAGAAATGCTGGAATCACTCAGCAGGTCTGGCAGCATCTGTGGAAAGAGAAGCAGAGTTAACGTTTCGGAAGAAGGGTCACTGACCCGAAACGTTAACTCTGCTTCTCTTTCCACAGATGCTGCCAGACCTGCTGAGTGATTCCAGCATTTCTTGTTTTTGTTTCAGCTTTATTCTATATCTGAATTGATTCATATCAAAGATGGGAATGTTTATTGCTGACACCAACTGTACTCAAAGAGGAAAATGTTTTATCCCTAAACACCAACCTTACACACCCTAAACAAAATTTACCATTTTATTTTTAAAACTGTTCTTCCACTTCAGGTGGATTTTTGCACCTATTACTGTTTAAAAAAAAGCAATTTTCCGTCATGATAAAGTTTGCCTTCATTTAATTTCATGAAAGATTCAAAAAAGGTATCACTACTGCAGCCTTGCCTTTTTAAGAGAGGATGATTATAAAGGAAGTTAACATTGCTGTAATGGCTGTGTGCTATTCCGTCTAGACATAGAGAGGAATGCTTTCCTGCTCATCTCTGGTATGGCAACCAGTCTCAAGTTTCAAAATGATCTACTGTAATTGTCACCAGATGAAGATGAAACACAAAAGGAATGTGAGCTGCCAACATTTCTTTGATAGATGATCATAATATACTTTACTTTTCACAATGGGATGTCAAGACAAAAAAGGAGTCTATATCAAAGAGAGAATATGGGAGTAGGGAAGCCAAGAAGATCAGCCCCTGTAAATATGGCATTGAACAGATCCTTCTTCCACAAAGGCAAAATATTGTGGATCCTGAAAATTTGAATTACTATCAGAAAATGCCTGACCTATTGAGTATTTCCAGCAACAGTTAATGTTTGAGGTCTGTGACCTATTGTCAGAGCTATCCTTGTTCCACTTTATAGGATTAAAATAAGGAATAATTGTGTTCCTAACAATACAGTTATTTCTGAAGCAAATTGCAGTGATTGCAGTTAAAACAGGAAAGTGAACCTGGTCACTCCTCCACAATAAGCTCTTTCAAATCTGCAATATAATCAGAGTTTGAGGATGCAAAGTGACGCAGCAAGTCAACCCTATTAAGACAACTGGAAAAAAATCATACCAAACCTCTCCAGTGGTTTAGTGGCTAAATGCACCAAAATTATAGAATTGTTAAATACTACAGCATAGGATACCATTCATCCTATTGTGTCTGTGCCATGTTTTGAAAGAACTATACATTTGACCCCATTCCCCATACACTTTAAAATGTTTCTTTTCCAAGTATTTATGCACTGCCGCTTTAAAGCTATTTGCTTTAATCGCTTTCTGGTAAGGTAATCCTTATGCACATTGGGCGAAAAATATTCATTACTCATGTCTTTGGCATGGGACTGGAATCTGCAACCTTCTAACTCAGATGCAAGTACGTTTCCATTGAGCCAACACTTAACACCATAATATAAGCATTCTCTATGGGTGTAGTTACCTAACAAAGCAAAGTAACAGCATAACCTCAGAAAGAGGTTCAATGTGACTCTGGAACAAAGGAGACTGAGACACCATGGAGTAGGCAGAGTCACTGCTTGAGTTCAGTACTGCATGCTCTATAACTTGAGTACAGTGTCATACAATGTTTAAAAAGTACTGTGGGATCCCTTGCACCCTCCAGACATTCTGAACTTAAAGAGTTGTTTTAAATGCTCCAAGAAAGCTGCAACACAGCAACCATACTGATAGCTACAGTATAAAAGCATCCTATATTTTCAACATTTATGTACTTCACTATTTATTGTGATGCATGGGAGCAGGGGATGGTGGTGGAAATTGATACCTGATGTAAGATCAAGACTAAATTCTCCTCCACTGCAAATGGTACAATTCCATCACCGTTCCCCACTCTCACTGCAACGTTTGTCAAAAATATAGTTACTTCTTTTAGGTACAAGACTGCCAAGCCTATGAAACCAATATTTCATGAAAACTATTTAAAATTGTCCCCATTTCTAGTTCTGAGATCTGACTCCTGATCATTTGGTTTTATTCCTTCTCACCACTTCTCAGTTGCTCTCTAAAGTTAGGCTTGCTTTGTCTGGTGACAGAGTTTAACTATGCTATTGATCATGGAATATAGATAGATTAGCTCTGCCATTTGTAATGCAAGTGTAACTGCCTTTCCTATAGAAAGAAAACAAGGAGAAAAAGTTAGGCGGTGAAGCAGACTAGAGAGTATACACATTTTTGTCCAGGTTTATATCTTGCAAAATTCATGTATGTTAATGTATGAGCAAATTCTATAGCTGGGAATTCTAAAAAATTGTGAATGTTTCTACCATATCTTCATCAGACTCTGACACATTGCTATTTGGTGATGTCATGTAATTAGTTCCATGATACTCAAACAGAAGCAGCCGAGCAATGAGCCTTTTCAGACCTCAGCTACAATTCTAAAAGTAATTGATTTAGAAGCTTACAAAATTTGTGTCATTTGCTCAGAATTGGTATCTCCAGTAATATCAAAAATATCAAATTAGCATTCACAAGGAAAGAAAATACAGTCCAGGATCCTATAATTTAGACAGCATACTTTTCCTAGACTTTAGTTGGCTTGTGCACTAGCCCACAGAGTGATGGGAGCCAGACTCGTGACTATGCTTCCTGTGCAGTTTGTACCTAATTCGTGCCTGATCCAGGAAAGAAGCACTGAAGAAAAGTCAGGGAGCCATTCAAACCAGGCTGCTGGTGTGTGCATCCCTTCACTGCCCTCTGTGCGAAAACAAATGGTTGTAGTTTAGTTACAAGCTAACTATACAAACTCAGTTGCCAATCTTGCATCTTTTTTTTTAAATGAACAAACCAGAAAGCCTACATAAGATTCAGAACCTACACTCCGATTTAAGCCTTTTTGTGTTCATTTTCCTACACTCTCTTTGCTTCTTATTTATATTTTCTCACTTTTTTCCCAGCTTGGTCTTTGTTTCCCCTCCCACTCTTAGTCCTGTTACTTCAGTTGTCTCATTTCTGTTCCTTAGTCTGTAGATGCCATTGTCTTTTGGCAAATCTAAACTCATTCGAAAAATAATGAGGGGACGCTAGAAAAAGTTACATTAATTTCTTGGTTTTCTTCATGGAAAAGTATGACAAACCCTCTCTCATTTGTTTGCCAACACATTTTGCAATGATCTACGTGAAGGTATGTAATTGTGTCAGTTGTACACTGTGACAGAGTAGCAAAGCTAACACAATTTATTTTCCCTCTGAACAGTCAAGGGTTTGCCAAACACTTTATTTTCCCATGAAGGCAGGACCCCTATAAACAAACACTTTACATCACTTTGGCCCATATAAACACTATTCAAGCAGGTCACCTACACCTTGGCACATAAGCAGCTTTAGCTGTTCAATGGCAAAATTAAATTGAAATGTACAGAAAATTTATGCATGGCTGCAGCTAATGGGTTTATTTGCAAACCCGCAGAAGTTAGATTTCTGATTAGCCATCTGACTAGGGTTTTAGAAGGAAGGCCAGTCTTTAAAATTAAAACATTTCCCTCAAACTCTGATAGTTCATTATTTACAAAGAAATCAATCCGTGCAGTCAGAACTCTCAAATGAAATGAAAACTTGTATAAGGTTAAAATGTGCAAGGATAAAGTGTGCAATTAATAGATTCCCTCCCAACAAACTCAACTGGAATATTTTTCTTTGAAAGGCATAGGTAACAAAACATTCCCTAGAATTTTCAGGTTAACCCTGAATTAGAACATTACCCTCCCTCTCCTGTATCCTTGCACACTTCAGGCGATAAGTGCACCAAGGAAGAGGTCAAGTGAAAGTAAGGTCCTAACTTAGGATAAACCTGAAAATGCCTAAAATGTAGGCAATTCTTTTTACAATGCTCTTATCTGACATTTTTCTAAAGAATTTATAAACATTATTAGGTTTGACTGAACTATATGATAGAAACTACTTATAACTACTTAGAACAACAACTTGCATTTCTCTAGTGCTTCACAGGAGCGTAATCCAACAAAAATGGCACTGAGCCAAAGAAGGAGACAGTAGGATAGCTTGACAAAAGAGATAGGTTTCAAGGAGCGTTCTAAAGCAAGATAGAGGCAGTGATTGTTAGGGAAGGAATGCTTGAGCTTAGGGTCTAGTCAGCTGAAGGCAGGGCCAAAAGAAGTCGAAGATGCATGCGCACCAGAGTTTGAGGAACTCAGAATTCTCAAAGGGTTGTTGGAGGTTACAGAGATAGGGAAATGCCATGGAAGAATTTGAAAACAAGGATGGGAAATTTAAAATCAAAGCAGGTAAGCTCTGGACTTCCCTCCCTAAACCTGTCCATATATCTACCTCTCCCGTTTTAAGATGTTCCTTAAAACATATCTGTCCTAATATCTCCTTATGTGGCCTGGTGTCAAATTTTGTTTTGAGAATCGCTCTGTGAAGCGTTGTGGAATGTTTCACTGTGTTAAAAAGGTGCTATATAAGTATGTGTTGTTGTTGTTCTGGTGATATTGGAAAGATCTGTTCAATCATTTTTCAAATTAATTCATTTTTTGATCAGTCCTTCAATCTCTCAATTCAATAATAAATTAGCTGTGGCATTGGCTGTCAGTTTTCTAAAATATCATCAGTCTCAGCTATTTATGTAAACAAAACACTTTTCAATTGAAACAGGGGCTGAACCAACGCCTGAGCAAATATTTTCATTAAATGAATATTTATGTCAGAATAGTTAGATATTGGTATGTATTGCATTTCCTGGTTATTTGATGGGTGATTTTACAAGATTGTTGCACCATAGCCAATATCTGTAATTCAGTTTCTATGAGAGGAATTTTTAAAAATAGGAAGAAAAAAATTCCCTTGACGCTGATTGGGAAATGAATAACGTCAGATCGCATTGTGTTATACTGCAGGATACTACGAAAGTTTGTTCCAGAAACTCCAACGTTATCATCAAGGAGAAGGGATCACAGGTCTCCTATTGCTATATCCTAACTATGCTGTTCATGTGATAGAGGTAAGACTAACAACTGCTGGACTCCGTCAAATGGGAAGAAAAGAACAAACAGCCTTTTATATTGAATGCTTGACAAAGTAGGAGCGATATGGGCTCTTGGGCCATTACTGTGGAGAAACCTTTGGGACGGACACAATGAAATAACTTAAATAATATGAGAACAGGTGCTTTCACAACACTTACTGCTCCATTCACTCATTAATAGCAAATAGGTCAACTTGCACAAGTGGTGTTCTATATTACCATGTTGTGATCCCTGCAAAGAAAGTAAAACACATTTGTTCTTACAACCCAGATATCCGTAAAAAATTTAAACATGAAACACATATGGCATGAGCTGAAATAAGTTAATAAATTATTACTTTGGTTACGGAGATTAACTTGAAGCTAAAAGAATTCTGAAAAAAAGAGCCAACAACTTAATTTTAAAAAAAAGTCAAACTCTGACATCATGAAAATATTGAAAAGCATAAATACTCAAATTGATACAAAGGTGACATGCATTAGAAATAGAAAAATCAAATCACATTGCAGTAGTAATGAATTACTCCTATAAATGGGACAAGGTAGAGTTAAACAGATTAATGGAAGGTTTACTCTGTTTCTCTGGTTATGCTTGATGCTAATAACAGGTGACAAAGTAAAATACATTGCTCCCCAGTGTTGAGAAATATTTGGCAGTTGATAAAAATAAGCACACCAGTCACCCATATCAAAAGACAAAGGCCAGATATAATAAATCATTTACTGCAATAGGGTTGGAAACAAGTTGGTTCACCACAAATTTGAATGATACTTCCCTTTCAGTATGAATATAAATTGAACAGAAAACCAATCTGCATCTTCCTCTCATTTTATTTCCCCCTTCATGGAGTTCCCCAAATAAATTCTCTGCACAGCAGCAGTCTTACTACCATCAACTGCTATCCTGGCCAGTTTTCACAGATGTTTACATTTGCTTTCTTTGCCAGCTGTCAATTCTGGCCTGCTCCGCAGATACCTTCTCAGGTTCAGTGGCATCAGATGTTCCTGTAGGTGGTCTGTGTGTCTATTGACTTACCCTGTCCTATATCTGCTTGTATGGTAGCATAACCCAGCGTAGGAACAACAAAACCCCTTTGTGACCTGAACTGGATAACTGTATGTCTTTTGCGTGTGTATTTCTGTATCTATGCAAAGGCGGATCATGTTCACATTGGCGCGGATGAAATTTGGTTTGAATCATAAATGATGTTACTCCGCAGTGAGGTAAAAAGTAATGAACAGTATATATGATCAGACTTGCTTACTTCAACTTACATTTATGTAATGATACAAAAAGAGCATGTGATAGTTCTCGGTCAATTCAGTGGGCTCTCTTACTAAACTTAAGCAGAATGATCCCTCTTGCATCCTACAGGCCAGGGCAGAACCTCTTACTTTGCAGCCTCATGTCTCATCAACCTTCTTGAAGTACTTTGCTGCCTGCCTGACTGTAACCCTGTTTCTAAAGGCCAGACCACATTTGTCAGTTTTAAGGGTTCTGAAGGGGGCATTTTCCTTCACACATGATCAGGGGGCAGGTTGTTCAACCTTGCCCGTCTAAGAGCGAAGACCAAAGTACGGAAAGTCCTCATCAGGGAACTCCTCTTTGCTGACGATGCTGCTTTAACATCTCACACTGACGAGTGTCTGCAGAGTCTCATCGACAGGTTTGCCTCTGCCTGCAATGAATTGGGCCTCACCATCAGCCTCAAGAAAACGAACATCATGGGACAGGACGTCAGAAATGCTCCATCCATCAATATCAGAGACCACGCTCTGGAAGTGGTTCAAGAGTTCACCTACCTAGGCTCAACTATCACCAGTAACCTGTCTCTCGATGCAGAAATCAACAAGCGCATGGGAAAGGCTTCCACTGCTGTGTCCAGACTGGCCAAGAGAGTGTGGGAAAATGGCGCACTGACACGGAACACAAAAGTCCGAGTGTATCAAGCCAGTGTCCTCAGTACCTTGCTCTATGGCAGCGAGGCCTGGACAACGTATGTCAGCCAAGAACGACGTCTCAATTCATTCCATCTTCGCTGCCTCCGGAGAATACTTGGCATCAGGCGGCAGGACCGTATCTCCAACACAGAAGTCCTCGAGGCGGCCAACATCCCCAGCTTATACACACTACTGAGTCAGCGGCGCTTGAGATGGCTTGGCCATGTGAGCCGCATGGAAGATGGCAGGATCCCCAAAGACACATTGGACAGCGAGCTCGCCACTGGTATCAGACCCACCGGCCATCCATGTCTCTGCTTTAAAGACGTCTGCAAACGCGACATGAAGTCCTGTGACATTGATCACAAGTCGTGGGAGTCAGTTGCCAGCGATCGCCAGAGCTGGCGGGCAGCCATAAAGGCGGGGCTAAAGTGTGGCGAGTCGAAGAGACTTAGCAGTTGGCAGGAAAAAAGACAGAAGCGCAAGGGGAGAGCCAACTGTGTAACAGCCCCGACAAACAAATTTTTCTGCAGCACCTGTGGAAGAGCCTGTCACTCGAGAATTGGCCTTTTTAGCCACTCCAGGCGCTGCTCCACAAACCACTGACCACCTCCAGGCGCTTACCCATTGTCTCCCGAGACAAGGAGGCCAAAGAAGAAGAAGAAGAAGGGGGCAGCACTGATAGGCCTTGTGGTTTGGTGTTTTAATTTAGAAATGAACACGGATCTTGTCTTAAAAATTCACACGGAATGTTAGAATATCAAGTGCTTCCTGGTCTGGTTTGGCACAGGCCAAAAATATGTTGAAGCTTCATCCTCCATCAACATCAGGAGAGCACACCCTTGTCTCGGAATGAGCTTTTCCATTACTAATGCCAGCCAATGTTTTGCACTGAGTGAGATTTTATCGATATGCGGTCAATCTATTTTCAATTCTTTCTATTGTATTTGGTTATGCTTGGTTGACAAATCATAGCACAAAACAGTACAAAGTGATCTAAAGGTAATTTATTTTACAAGTCGGTGCTTAGAAATGTGTCACTATGGAAATGAATCAAAGGTTGCCAAATGTATGTGCACTTAACTCTGACTTGCTTTCACCCAACTGACCAATGAGTGGAAAGTATTCATCAAAAATGTTGACCTTCAAGGTGCCTGGTATTGATTAATGAATCACTTAACAATATAGCTGAATGTATTTTATATCTCACACCATAGTTATTTTAACACTGTTGACAAGTAACAGACTGCTTTCACTCAATTGAAGTTACATTTTGTGCTAGCTTTGGCCTATGCTGATAACAGATGTTCTGTGTGGCTGAGTCATGCCAAATTCATTTCTACTTATCCAGTTTAAATAATTTGGTATAAGCAGCATCTAGACACACACTAAACATGTAAAAATGTTATGGTTAGGGCAATAAAACACACATTATTATTTAAGTTCCACCATGATTATGTTGTGTTCGGGGGTTGGGGTGCTGTTAAGTGCTTCTTCCCTCCTTTAGATTCTCCAAAACCATAAACCGCACCCTGGAGAGTAGCAACAATCCATTCCTACTGTGTGTGTATCTTTACAGTATCGAAATCTCCTGTGGCTTCACTACAGTGGATTTTCTAGAATGACTGGAGTACTCGGCCATGTAAATGGACATGTATTTTAGTTAATCTCCTGTAATGTCTGTATCATTTCAAGAACACAATACAAGTACACATTGGTCATTAAGGGACAGATATGCACATTTTAGCAGCATAATATATTTACATTGCATGGTATAATGTTACGATACTCATAAGAGAATATCCTGAGTGTTAGTAACTGCTACAATGACAGACATACTAGTGTATATATTTTATATGTACACATATTTCTATACGTCTTCTCAAAAGAACAACATTTGAAGGAGTTGGAATTGCTTTCCTCGGCCTCGGTCCTTCCTTTCACAACTGCTGTCCTCATGTTCCTCCTCAAAATTCTCTCTCAAGCTCCCTGTCCTTTCCAATTACTGCTCAATCTCTAACCTTCTTTTCTCTGTATAACTCTTAACTGCATTATTCCACCCAACCACTCCCATCACACCTTGTTTAATTGCTTCAGAGTGGTTTCTGTCGGGCTCATGATATTGAGATTGCTCAGGTCAAACTCACAGATAGCATCTTTATGAATGTGACCAACATGTACAATTGCACCTTTTCCACCTGAACATCGCCACGTTATTTGTATGATTGAACTACTCCATTTTGCTTCACTATCTCTTCTGTATGCTCCATCTTCTTTGTACAATGCTCATTTGATCCCACTCCTTCCTGTCTCAATATAGCCAGCATTACTACAAAGATTTTCTCCAATATTATTCCACACTCCCACCACCCACAAGGTCACCATACATATGGTGACAACACCTGCCTCTATGTGCCATTATCCTCAACCCCATGACCGCATGTGGTATTTTGCCCATTTGCTTTCCCTACCTCTGCAGCCATCAGTTATACATGGGAGCACATGGCCTGTTTGCCTCTGACCTCCTTTGCATTCATTCCATTCCCTGCTGCACAATTAACAGCAGGGCATCAGCCAACTTGGCCCGCTCCACCTGACTACCTCTCTCCCTGCCTTCAAAAGATTCCTCAAAATATTATGTCCTTTGTTGGAAAATTACTAGGTCCCATAATAAGGGTCAACATTAGTGAAAATTTAAACAGTAGGAGCTATTTAAGGACAGAAAATGGATAACTCTTGACGAATTTAATCAAATTCTAGAAATAAATTACTGTGCTTAAGAATGAAAGGAATGCAGTTGACGTGGTGTATTTGGACTTCTGTAAAATATTTGATAAGTTGACTTGTCATGAAGATTATGGCTGTTGATGACACCCAGCTCTACTTCACCATCATGGGTCCACTTCCTCCAATTTGTCACCTTGCTTGTCCGACATCCAGGGCTGAATTTTATGAATGCGCCGCAAATCACGGTGGCAGACTCTGCTGTCGGTGGCGTGCCCCCGCGCATCGGCTGTCGCTGAGCCCCCATGATATTAAGCACGGGGACTCATTTAAATGGAGGGGGCAGAGTGGCCGCCCCCGATGACATAGAGGGGGTGGCCGTGCCATCCCCGGCAACAGCGTCCGGTGCCACTGCGCAGGCGCGGCACCAATTGTAAAGTGCTTCAAACCCTTAGAAGACATTTAAATTTTTAGAGCAACAGTATTTGACATTGGCCTTAAAAAATTAAATGAAAGCTGGAGGCCCTTTCCCGCACCCGCCAATGTTTTTTTTAATTGGCCCATATGCTGAACATTAACTTTATTCCCACCCCGAACTTTCCACACCACCCCCCCACACCCCCCCGCCGGAGTTCCGAAGGCACACGGGTTGCGGTCGCACTCGCAATATTTTCATGGGATGGCTGCTGGGACCAGGTAGGCTTATTTGCATCTTGTTTTAATTAATTTTAATATTTTAAATGAAGGTCGCGCCGCCAAACGCCGTGGGTGGTGGGGGGGCCCGCACAGAGGCCTTGCCGCTGCCGGTAAAGTGCGGCGGGGCCTTCTTGGCATCAGGGGTCGTGCCGAGCCTCTCCCTCAAGTATTTTATGGGCTCCCTGCCATGACCCATGACATCGAGCGGCTGGTAAAATCTAGCCTCCAGTATTGGGTGATCAGAAATTTCCTCGAATTGAATATTTAGAAGTTCGCAGTCCTTGCCTTTGATCCCTGTCGCAAACTCTGTTCCATAACTATCGGCTCCATATGGACAATCTGAGGCTGAACCAAACTATTTGCAACCTCTGTGTCCTATATGACCCAGAGCTGAGCTTCCGTTCCCACACCCTCTCCATCACCAGACCATCTACGTGCACCCCTAGATCATCGTCGGTCTATGTCCTTACGTTAACTCACCTGCTCCTGAAACCCTCATCCATGTCTTTGTTACCTCTACACTCAACTGTTCCAATTTTTTCCTGGAAAATCTCCAACTTGCACTCTTCATAAACTTGAGTTTATTCAAAACTTTGATACCATTATACAAACTCATATCATGTCCTATTCACCCATCACCTAATGTGCTTACTGACCCTTAACATAGAAACATAGAAAATAGGTGCAGGAGTAGGCCATTCAGCCCTTCGAGACTGCTCCGCCATTCATTATGACCATGGCTGATCATCCAACTCAGTAACCTGTTCCTGCTTTCCCCCTATATCCTTTGATTCCTTTTGCCCCAAGAGCTATATCTAACTCCTTCTTGAAAACATACAATGTTTTGGCCTCAACTGCTTTCTGTGGTAGTGAATTCCACAGGCTCACCACTCTCTGGGTGAAGTAATTTCTCCTCATCACAGTCCTGAAAGGTTTACCTGTATGCTTAGACTATGACCCCTGGTTCTGGACACCCCAACATCGGGAACATCCTTCCTGCATCTACCCTGTCAAGTCCTGTTAGAATTTTATAGGTTTCTAGGAGATTCCCCCCTCACTCTTCTGAACTCCAGCAAATATAATCCTAACTGACTCAATCTCTCCTCATACGTCAGTCCGGCCATCCCAGAAATCAGTCTGGTAAACCTTCGCTGCACTCCCTCCATAGCAAGAACATCCTTCCTCAGATAAGGAGACCAAAACTGCACACAATATTCTAGGTGTGGCCTCACACCAAGGCCCTGTATAATTGCAGCAAGACATCCCTGCTCCTGCACTTGAATCCTCTCGTTATGAAGGCCAACATACCATTTGCCTTTTTTACTGCCTGTTGCACCTGCATGCTTACCTTCAGCGGCTTGTGTACGAGAACACCCAGATCTCTTTGCATATTCCCCTCTCCCAGTTTATAGCCATTCAGATAATAATCTTCCTTCCTGTTTTTGCTACCAAAGTGGATAACCTCACATTTATCCACATTATACTACATCTGCCATGCATTTGCCCACTCACTCAACTTGTCCAAATCGCCCTGAAACCTCTCTGCATCCTCCTCACAACTCACTCTCCCACCCAGTTTTGTGTCATCTGCAAATTTGGAGATATTACATTTTGTTCCCTCATCTAAATCATTAATATATATTGTGAATAGCTGGGGTCCCAGCATCGATCCCTGCAGGACCCCACTAGTCACTGCCTGCCATTCGGAAAAAGACCTGTTTATTCCTACTCTTTGTTTCCTGTCCGCCAACCAATTTTCTATCCATCGCAATACACTACCCCCAATCCCATGCGCTTTAATTTTACATGCTAATCTCTTATGTGGGACTTTGTTGAAAGCCTTCTGAAAGTCCAAATAAACCACATCCACTGGCTGTCCCTCATCAACTCTACTAGTTACATCCCCGAAGAATTCTAGTAGATTTGTCAAGCATGATTTCTCTTTCGTAAATCCATGCTGACTCTGTTCAATTCTACCACTGTTCTCCAAGTGCTCTGCTATAAAATCTTTGATAATGGACTCTAGAATTTTCCCCACTACCGACGTCAGACTGACTAGTCTATAATTCCCTGCTTTCTCTCTACCTCCCTTTTTAAATAGTGGGGTTACATTAGCTACCCTCCAATCTGCAGGAACTGTTCCAGAGTCTATAGAATCTTGAAAGATGACCACCAATGCATCCACTATTTCTAGGGCCACTTCCTTAAGTACTCTGGGATGTAGATTATCAAGCCGTGGGGATTTATCGGCCTTCAATCCCATCAATTTCCCCAACAGCATTTCTCTACTAATACTGATTTCCATCAGTTCCTCTCTCTCACTAAGTTGCGTTCCCCAACATTTCTGGTCTGATATTTGTGTCCTCCTTTGTGAAGACAGAACCAAAGTATGCATTTAGTTGGTCAGCCATTTCTTTGTTCCCCATAATAAATTCCCCTGTTTCTGACTGTAAGGGACCTACATTTGTCTTCACCAATATTTTTCTCTTCACATACCTATAGAAACTTTTACAGTCAGTTTTTATGTTCCCTGCAAGCTTACTCTCGTACTCTATTTTCCCCTTCTTAATCAATCCCTTGGTCCTCCTTTGTTGAATTCTAAACTGCTCCCAATCCTCCGGTTTGTTGTTTTTTCTGGCAAATTTGTATGCCTCTTCCTTGGATCTAATGCTATCTCTAATTTCCCTTGTAAGCCATGGTTTGGCTACCTTTCCCGTTTTACTTTTGTGCCAGACAGGAATAAACAATTGTTGCAGTTCATCCATGCGCTCTTTGAATGTTTGCCATTGCCTATCTGTTGTCATCCATTTAAGTAACGTTTCCCAATCCATAATAGCCAACTCGCGCCTCATATCTTCGTAGTTTCCTTTATTAAGATTTAGGACCCTAGTCTCAGAATCAACTACGTCACTGTCCATCTTGATGAAGAATTCTATCACATTATGGTCACTCATCCCCAAGGGTTCTCGCACAACGAGACTGTCAGTTATTCCTCTCTCATTACACAATACCCAGTCTAGGATGGCCTGTTCTCTAGTTGGTTCCTCAACATATTGGTCCAGAAAACCATCCCATATACACTCCATGAATTCCTCCTCTATGGTATTGTGACTAATTTGATTTGCCCAATCTATATGCAGATTAAAGTCACCCATAATTACAGATGTTCCTTTATCACACACGTCTCTAATCTCCTGTTTAATGCCATTCCCAACATCACCACTACAGTTTGGGCGTCTACATACAACCCCCAATAATGTTTTTTGCCCCTTAGTGCTTCTCAGCTCTACCCATACAGATTCCACATTGTCAGAGCTAATATCCTTCCTCACTATTGTGTTAATTTCCTCTTTAACCAACAATGCAACTCCACCACCTTTTACTTTTTGTCTGTCCTTCCTAAATACTAAATACACCTGGATGTTCATTTTCCATCCCTGGTCACCCTGCAGCCATGTATCCGTAATCCCGACTATAGCATACCCGTTTACATCTATTTGCGCGATTAATTCATCCACTTTATTACAATGCTCCACGGGTTAAGGCACAAAGCCTCAAAGCTTGTCTTTTTAACATTACTTGTCCCCTTCCTACTATTTTTCACTGTGGCCCTGTTTGATTCTAGCCCTTGATTTCTCTGCCTATCACTTTTCTTATTCCGCTTACTGTCTTTTGTTCTTGTCTTTGATCCCCACTCTTCTGACTCCTTGCAGAGGTTCCCATCCCCCTGCCATTTTCGTTTAAACCCTCCCCAACTACTCTAGCAAATACTCCCCCTAGGACATCAGTCCCGGTCCTGCCCAGGTGTAACCCGTCCAGTTTGTACTGGTCCCACCTCCCCCAGAATCATTCCCAATGTCCCAGGAATCTAAAACCCTCCCCCTCACACCATCTCTTCAGCCACGTATTCATCCAATATATCCTGCTATTTCTACTCTGACTAGCACGTGGCACTGATAATAATCCTGAGATCACTACCTTTGAGGTCCTACTTTTCATCTTACCTCCTAGCTCCCTATATTCTGCTTTTCGGACCTCATTTTTTTTTTTACTTACGTCATTTGTACCAATGTGTACCATGACCACTGGCTGTTCACCTTCCCTCTTCAGAATGTCCTGTAACAGCTCTGAGACATCCTTGACCCTAGCACCAGGGAGGCATCACACCATCCTGGAGTCTCGTTTACGGCCACAGAAACACCTATCTATTCCCCTTACAATTGAATCTCCTATAACAATTGCATTCCCACAATTTTTACTCCTCCCCTGTGCAGCAGAGATTCCAGTCCAGCAACACCTCAAGTTTAACAGTCTTATCCATGTTTTTAAATCCTTTAATGGCCTCGCCCCACCCTATCTCTGTCACCTTCTCCAGTTCTAGAATCCCTGAGATCTCTGTGCTCCTCCAATTGAGTATCCCCAATTTTGGCAGCCTTGCTTTTGGCTGCCGGCTGGGCCCCTAAAGTCTGGATTCTCTCCCTAACTTCTCTACTTGTCTCTCTTCTTTTAAGACACTCCTTAAAACCTACATCTCTGACCAAGCTTTTGGTCACCTGTCCTGATAGCTCATGTGGCTCGATATCAATCAAATTGGTTTGTTAATCGCTTCTGTGAAGCGCCTTGGGATGTTTTATGATGTTAAAGGTGCAATATAAATGCAAGTTGTTGTTGATGTCATTAAAATAAAGTGGTGGCATGGATGGAAGTTCAACTGAGGTAGAAAGTAGAGAGTAAGAGTAAATGGATGCTTATCTGATTGGCAAGATGTGGCTAATGGTGTGCACCAGGGATTTGTGTTGAGACTTCTCTTATTCTCCATATACATAAATGAAATGGATCCAGTCATAGAGGGTCTCGTAGCACAAATTTACTGACGGCACCAAATTATGGAGCAGGCAGACAGTGAAGAAGAGGGTCAGCGGAATAACCAGATAAAGGGCAAATGTGAATCAATTTTTTTTTAAAGTAATAAATTTTGGTCAAAAAAAAGGTGGAAATATACTTGAAATAGGAACATTCCTAATGGTGGAGGAACATAGAGATCTATTCAGTACAGCTGTACAGATATTTAAAAGCTGGATTAGAAAAATCTATAAAAAGGACAAATGTGATTTTGGGTTTTGTATATGGGGCATTGAATACACAAGCAAAGAGGTGATGACAAATCTCCATAAGACACTGGTTAGGCTTCAGTTGGAGTACCATGTGCAGTCTTTAACGACCCATGGGCAAAAAGAATGTTGGAAATATGGAAATGATGTCACACAGACTGATGAGAATGATACCAGGAATGAAACAATATTATAAAAGACAGGGTAGAGTTTCTGCTTTGGGTGCAAATCGGTGATCGAAGCACCAATTGCAGTCAAGCTTGCACTCATTTTGAGAAGTATCTTTTCCCCCAAATGTAAGCTCAAAATTATTTACATATTGTCGAACAAAATCTGCCCTGAACCAATGCAATTTTTAAAAAAAATTTTGCTTTAAAAATATTCCGATAGATTTAACAATGGTAACTTGATTTAGTTTGATTAATATAGCTGAATATGGGCTTATCACAAAAAAAAGCATTTTTAATCAGTGTCTAGTCCACCACCTGTGAGTAATCTGTTTATAAAATACCTGAAAATGACTTTTAAGAAAACTATACAGAACCATTTCCTAGGTATACTGGTGTACAGTAGTCAGTTTCGTAGTAAGTTAACAACAAAAAAACCATTCAAAAGCTTTAAATTATACCCACTAGTGTCCTTGCCCCCGCAGAAAATGTAATTTTAATGACTTCCTCAAAACACATCCACAAACAACTGCAATTAGCAGAAACTGACAATGGTGTATAATTTTGATCTGGGGGTGTGACCAGTTTTGGGCCAACTTCTAGCAGATGATGTTTTTAAGCTAACACAAAGGATTGCGGAAACTCGATGTGTGCTGAACATAATTTATGCTTGAAATTCTGCAATCTTTTGTGGTGGTTTGGCCAACTTTGAGCGAATTGTGCTGGAACTAACAGCACATCTGAACGCAAGTTCGACATCTAGGGTTCCTTTTTATTTCTGCTGTTGTGCATTGTGCCAATTTAGAAAGCCCAGATTGTCAAGAAAACCCCACATGCCAAATGAGAAATATTAATTTATTTAAATCAGTTGGAAACTTACATTAGACTTTTAAGGGAAAAAACCCTACAGTAACTTTTTAAATATCTAGCAGCCAAGCTGGCCACTGAAATACCGGGAGATTGAACTGGAGTCAAAAGTCTAACAAGAAGCCCAGCCAGGACAATAGCTTGCTCTAAGTGATTGAATTACCTAAAATGGCTTCATTAACAAGGCAGTCAAGGCAATCCTGACATAAAAACAAGAAATGCTGGAAATACTCAGCAGGTGTGGCAGCATCTGTGGAGATAGAAGCAGAGGTAACGTTTCAGGTCAGTGACCCTTTTTAAGCAATCCTGACATATTGGCTTTGAAAGATCAAACCCCCTCCATGTGTAAATTGGCATCCTGGGGCATGTGGAGCCAATTCCTAACCTTGAATTTCATTAGAAGGTTCTAGAAAACCTGAAGCAGCCATGTCTGTCCATCCCGGGGAGAAGCTGGTTTTGTTTCCTTTGGACAAATAGGAGACAAGCTGTAACTGAGACTGCAGCAGCAGAGAAAGCTGTGGGTTTCTCTTTCTGTCTCCCCAGAAAACATCAAGTTTGAAAACCATCTGCGACTGTGGACCCTCCAAGCCTACAGACTGCTGCAGCCAGAGACCAGGGAAGAGAGCTAACTACAATTCTGCCTTCAAGAAAACCCTGAACAAAGTAGGCCAACCACAAAATGCAATTTGAGCAGCAAGATCTTCAACAATACAGCTTCAGTTGGAGGACTACCGGATCATTCACTTCACAGACTATGTATTTAAGTTCCATTTATTCTGGACTTTAATCCAACCACCAATCTATTTTTCCCTCTGTAATCTACTTGAGTGTGTGATTCTCATGTGAATGTGTAACTTTTTTTTAGTATTTTTAAAACAGGGTTAGAGTGTTAAGTGTAATAAACTTACTTCTTTCTTGTTTAAACTCAAGAAAACCTGTCCGATTGGTTCTTTCACAATCACAGTAAAAGTAAAAGGTACAACACTCATGGAAGTTGTAAGCACAGTTACTGTTTAAAAGGAATAAACCCTGTTAGAGTCAAACAAGAGGACGGGAAAGAGGGGAGCCTGAGACCCCCCTCCTCACCTGGCTGTAACACTGTAAAGAGGACTGATTCATCACTGGGCCACTGACTTATTTTAGCAGTGGATTGAAGAAAAGCAATGACATAAGTCTAAAAGCAAGCCATTGCTTCTCTAGCTACAGCTTGTGGATGGCGTAGGGAGACAAGAGAAGAGTTAAAGAAAATAACTTGGGGGAAGGGAGAAGTAGTGGTGGATACGCACACTGAAATTTTTTTTTTGTGACCATAAATTCAGGGCAAATACCATTCATTCTGGCACAGAGCCAATCAATGCTGGTTCCTTATCACTGTAGTACTTGCTCATTTGCTGTGTGCTGAAGTGAAGCCAAGCTCCAGTTGCATTTATTCAGCAGCTGTAGGACTGGAAATAATCTGAGCTATTTGTTTTGGATGAACAGGACTGTTTGCCAATGTTGAGCCAGGTACTGCCACCCTGGGAAATCTGGCCTCGTTTCTATGGTAGATACGGTCAATTCTTAGAGTAACTTGGTTTACAAAAAGCTACTCGCGATTCACATAACATGCCCTCATGAAAATAAAAATCAACATGCCTGAATGCAAAATCCATTTCATTTGACCCTTTCCCTTAACTTACAGTCTTCCAGTGATGTGCTGTATTCAGTGATCCAGGACCTAAGAGACGTGCAACAACAACAAGAAAGGTAAGCCTGGAACTGTACCACTATGGAAATAATTCAGATGTTTGAAGCCAGAGTCATATTTTTCCATCCTCTCTCTGCTTCCTGAAGGGCCTGTTTCCTCTGTGCCAGCACAATTCACTCTTTCACCACCGTTCTACCCTGCTCTCCTTCCCCGGCATCTTCCTGTGCGACATCTGACCATTTACTTATTTCTGAACCATTATCCGCAGGGCTTCAAACATTTCTTCCATTTGAGTCAGGAATTTACATGCACTTTCTCCAACCTAGTATATTGCCTCTCCTTTAGACTGGGAGATCAAATGCAGATTAAATGACTACTTTGCTGAACACCCTGAACACCTCTGTTGTCTCCACAACTGCAAACCCGAGCTAATTGTGGTTTGTCATTTCAATTCCTTGTACCACAGTCACTTTGAGCACTCTGTCTTTAGTCTTCTGCATTGTTCATGTGATCCTCAATGCAAGCTCAAAGAACAGCACCTTATCTTTCCACTAGGTTGTTTGTAGCCTTTTGCCTTAATATTGTCCTCAAGTTAGCTCCCACTTTCTCTTCAGCAGGAAGTACTGGCAAAGTTGGGTAGATGTGCCAGGGCTACCTGAGGGGCCGGGTAGGATAGGCTGGTACTTGTGCTGTTGGTATGCTATGCTGGCAGAGTTATCTGCACACTTACGTCAACTTACTTTATTTTCTTAGGTTCCTGGGGTCTTCTCTGCTTTGCTAGTTTTGCGTGTTTCCACTTTCACCTAGCTTATCCCCCATCTTCTCATTTACATAGTTCTGTGTCTCAAAAATGACTTTAATATCTTTCATTATGCTGCCTCCTTTGGTCTCATTGCTAATTAATATGATCTCTGCCATTTAACCATCTCCTATAAATCCACCCAAGCACTTTACAAATTATTCTATTTCTTCTTTTGCATGTCTTTGCAAGTCTCTTACCCCCTCCCCCACCCTTTCGCTTTGTGCTGTACCTTTTTAAGAATCTGGGAAAGACTATTGCAGTTTCAAGCCAGCTTGGTTTAAATTATTTGAAAGAGAAACAATATTCAAATAGTTCAAGATAACAGCCATATTTAGAAGTTGTTGATAATGTCAGAATTCAAAGTGTGTGCATGTCTGTTTAGGTTCATGAAAAGAGTGCAATTTAATATTGAGAGATTGAGATAATACTGACCAATGGAAAATCATACTAGAAATATATTTGTGTTATTTAGTCTTCATAGGCGGAATTTGTACGGGCAAGGGGAGGTGGGTTTGGGTATATGTGGGGAGTTAAACCCAAAAAAATGATGTCCAGTTGGGATCCCGACATCATCCTGCCCTCTTCCGGGTTTCCCCCGGCGAATGTTTGAAGATTTCCGGGAACCCCCACGCAGGTGTCAGGTAAGGTATTTAAATATTTAAATTGGTCATCAAGTTCTGTTTTAACCAAGGATTCTGGCTTTAGCAGCCAGCAGACTTATTTCCCGAGCTGTCAGCAACTTGCCAGGATCACGAGGTGAGTGCACAGCAGGGACTGCTTCTTCAGTGAAACTGATAGGCTGGGAAGCCTTTGAGCAGTGAAACTGAAGTGCTCCAGCCATGGTCAGGTGATAGGCTGCTGCTCACAACACTCCTGCTCAAAGAGTACTTTCAGTGCTTGACAGGTGATTTCCAAGATGTTGACAGTCACTTCACCTGTCTTGCATCACTCATCTACAGCTGCACTTCCCTGCTATCAGTCTTCACTGTGATATGGGAGCAGCTTATGCAGCTCTACCTTGCACCTCTGAAGAGCAAGAGGAGCAGCAATGCCAACAGCACCAGCATGAGCAACACCAGCTGCCTTCTCCTCAGCCACATGCTATTCCACAGGGCCGAGGAATGTAGATCCAGCTCCAAGGAGATGAGACTCCAACACAGGATCTACAAGCACAGGATCAGTTCTCTCGACATGTGTGAGCACTAGTGTCTCAGGAGGCTCAGGCTCTCAAGGCAGCCTCCTGGAACAAGACCTCCTTCCCAGTGGGGCAGGTGGGCACACATTGCCAGTGGCTGTCAAGGTGCCTGTCACGGGAGGGCCACCCCCACTTGTGTCTGTGCCTCTCCAAGGTTGTGTGCTCTTTTCTTCAGCAAGGAGAGAAAGCAGAGAGTTATGAGTGTTAGTATGGTTTATGTGGATTTAAGGGAAGGACAACATTTCTGGAGGGTGACTGTAAGGCATGGTGTGAGAGGGCAATAGGCTGAGGGTGAGTGTGAGTTTTGGCTGCCCAGATGGGAATGCGAGGTGTCTGGAGAGAGAGGAGTGAGTGGAGCTGCAAGGGGAGTTGTTCTAAGGAGTGCTGTGCAGGAGAATGCTGGGAAACTCAGGGTGTGACGGAAACCACACCTGCCAAATGAAACATATTAATTTCGTTATATGGAACACTATTTGAACTTTTACTGGACATTGAACATGACCTGTTTAAAAAGACCACAGACCTGAACAGTTGAAACATGACTGCACATTTGCATTCTGAGACACAGTTGCATAGAGACAATAGGAGTGCTCCCTGATTCAATTAGCGAAATGGGTTGTCAATAGTGATGATCAAAAGACATTGAGAGCCATTGTCTGTATAAGAGCCAACACTCCCCCCCCCCCACCCCACCCAGTGTGTCTCGTAAGCTTTGAACAATCAACAACCCTCGTAGGCGATGCTGTTTCAAACAAAGAGCTGGTCACATGAGTAACCTACTGGCCAACCTGGGAATTGATTGAATTGTGCCTCAAAGAAAGGTTTGGAGCAGACTGCAATTGAACTTCAAGAAGAAAGCACCCCTCTCTCTCTCTCTGTCTCTCTCTGTCCCCAGCAAAGTTCCAGGGACCCATGGAAGCAGCTTAAGCAGACTTTTTCAGCCTTCTGGTGCCAGCAAAACAAGTTTGCAAGTGTTCACTGGGCCCCAACGAGAATAAGACCACAATTCCAACCAAAGACTTAACAGCAAAACTAAAGACAGTAACTGAATTCCATCTACTACTCCAAACTGTCCCCCTTTCTTTCTTTCTCCTTCTCTGTATCTATTTGTGTGTGAATTTCTCTCATATGCATGCTAGCCTCACGTATTTTTAGTAATTTTAACTGGGTTAGAGTGTTAAGGTTAATAAACTTACATCTTTCCTGTTTAAACCTAAGGAAGCCTGTCTGATTGGTTCATTTACAATTACAATTAGAAAACAGTGAGCAAGGACTCACTGAGGTGAAGCTAAAAACAGTTATTAAAAAGTTAAACCCTGTTATGGCCAAACCAGGAAAGGGGCCAGAGGGGAGCCGGAGACCACGTCCTCATGTGGTTGTAACTGTGGGGCTTGGCACCTGAAAGTGTTACACCACTCAGTTGTCATGCCCTCGGGAGGTCCTGCTTCCTCTTGGTGCACTGTCTACAGGCTGGAGGGCCCACACTTCTGCGGATGACCTCTTCAGGTACTGCTGTCCACATCTGCTAAGTTGGAGAGATTGTCTTCTTCCTCCTGTCCTTGGGAGTGCTCAGCTCACTGCAGCTGCTCAGATTCCACAGCAGGGCCACCAGGTAAGAGTGAGACCCCCAGGGAGCAGCCTTGCCAGGTCCCCTCTCCAATCCTGTGGTAGCTGAAGCCTCAAAACTCCATGTCTGATTACGCCCACCGTCCCTGATTCCTTAAGGAACTTGGAAATGGGATTCCAATGCTGTGGCTCCATTAAAGAGCCTCAGCAAAGCCCGCTTAAGTTGTCAACGGGTTCCTGACATGCAAATGCTTCCACTGTTGGCCAGAGACTATCAGTTTAAAATTTCGCCACGTAACTCAGAAAAGCGAAAACAAGATTCCACAGCATCTTTGAAAAATTAATTGAGAGGCAAGTCCTTTGATCATTTCATTAGTTGCCTGAAGGGATGTCAAGGTATAGATCTCATCATGTAACTTCATATTTCTTCTGCAGTTGGATGTATCACAACTGAATTCTAAGGCAGCAGCAAATACCACCAACTACTTGGGATGAAAGTAGTGTTTTCTACAAATGGATAAGATCCTTTGAACATAGCCAGTGAGGAAAGCAGTCTGTGGTGCAGCACAACATTGGTAATCTTGGTTCATTTAAGAGAAGTCAGCTCTGGAAAGAACTAGAAAAAGAGCTGGCAGTAAAAGGAAAGAGCAAGTTGGTAACAAAGAGGGCAGATCATTTTTTTAAAAAAGTGTTTTCATAGGACCAGATCCATTCAACAAATTAGTTCTATTGTACTTCATAGTGTCTGTACAATTAAAGCACTGGTCATAACTGCTGAAGCAGATAGTTCTATTTAGAGCTACGTTAACAGCAACCATGTCTACATGGAATAATTTAATTTGCAGAGAAAAGATAATTTAATATTTGCAACAAATCCTAATCATTGCCAACATTCCCAAAGGCATCAAATGACATCAGAATATAAACAAAGCAATATCTATGTGTAAGATGTCTTTTATTAACAGATCATTGAACTTTTGGAAATTTGATCAGCAAATTAAAGATTTTGTCAGTGTTTTGTGATCATACTGCACATAAACTGGATTACTCAACATATAGGAATTAGGCCAGACTGTCGTATTAACTGATGCATTGACCCACCCCAGTCTAAATTCTATATGGCAAATTCCCAGTGGAACATCCCCTTCACTCAGGAATGGCTACCCATCCAAAGCACCACATATAGGCTGTTGAATTTTCCTTGATGGTTCTTCTGACAGACCAGTGTAACTTTGGCGAATGTCCTGCATTGATAAGATTTTGGCTAATGATCTGCCAAAGTTACGGTGACAGATTCAATAAATCCCCATGGGAATTCCCTGTTGGAATCTAAAAACATAGGTTTGGTAGAAACCCCTCTTATACATGAATCCGGGCTTCCCAACAAATATCCTGCTCAAGTTATGGCAGTTAGTCAGTCAGTCAGTCAGTCAATCAGGAGATTCCGCCAAAGAAATTCCTGGACAGTTAATAAATATCAGGGGCATGAATTTTCAAGGAATTTTTTTATTCGTCCACCATAACATTGGTGAAAATTCCTGGAAACCCCAGAAAAAAAAGCATAAACTAAGTTATGGCAGATTTTTTTTTATTTGTTCATGGGATATGGGCATCGCTGACTGGTTCAGCATTTACTGTGCATCCCTAATTGCCCTTAAGAAAGTGGTGGTGAACTGCTACGGTCCATGAGGGGTGGGTACACCCACAGAGCTGTTAGGAAGAGAGTTTCAGGATTTTGACCCAGCGCCAGTGAAAGAACGGCGATACAGTTCCAAGTCAGAATGGTGTGTGACTTGAAGGGGAACTTGCAGGTGGTGGTGTTCCTATGCATCTGCTGCCCTTGTCCTTCTAGGTGGTTGAGGTCACGGTTTGCAATGTGCTGACCAAGGAATTTTAGTGCATTGCTGCAGTGCATCTTGTAGATGGTACACACTGCTGCCACTGGGTGTCGGTGGTGGAGGGAGTGAATGTTTGTGGAGGGGGTGCCTATCAAGTGGGCTGCTTTGTCCTGGATGGTGTTGAGCTTCTTGAGTGTTGTTGGAGCTGCACCCATCCAGACAAGTGCAGAGTATTCCATCACATTGCTGATTTGTGCCCTGTAGATGGCAGACAGGGAGTCAGGAGGTGAGTTACTCACTGCAGGATTCCTAGCTTCTGACCTGCTCTTGTAGCCACGGTATTTATATGGCTATTCCAGTTCAGTTTCTGTTCAATGGTAACGCCCAGGATGCTGATTGTGGGTGATTCAGCAATCAAAATGCATTTGAATGTCAAGGGAAGATGGTTAGATTCTCTCTTGCTGGAGATGGTCTTTGCCTGGCATTTGCGTGGCGCGAATGTTACTTGCCACTTATCAGCCAAGCCTGGATATTGTCCAGGTCTTGCTGCATTTCTACCACACGGACTGCTTCAGTATCTGAGGAGTTGCAAATGGTGCTGAACATCGTGCAATCATCAGTGAACATCCCCACTTCTGACCTTATGATGGAGGGAAGGTCATTGATGAAGCAGCTGAAGATGGTTGGGCCTAGGACACTACCCTGAGGAACTCCTGCAGTGATGTCCTGGAGTGGCGATGACCTCCAACAACAGAACCATATTCCTTTGCGCTAGGTACGACTCCAACCAGCGGAAAGTTTCCCCCTGATTCCCATTGACTCCAGTTTTGCTCAGACTCCTTGATGCCATACTCGGTCAAATGCTGCCTTAATGTCAAGGGCAGTCACTCTCACCTCCATAAATAGGCGAAGCATCACAGAAATTCACACCCTACATTATTGTATCCCAATGGAAGAGTGTATGTGCACCTGCAAATTAAGTGTGGAAAAATTACTACCTTGATTTATTTTTGTCACTGAACTGGGCACTAAAGGGGAGTCTATGGGCAAATAATTGATGCAATGTTCAAAGGATGTTAACTGTGCATGAATGAAGTTTTTGTGAGATTGCCATCAACATCACATCCTAAATAATTTTCTATGGATTTCTGTAAATTTTACAGGTGCCCTCAGTTCTGGATTCTAAATAATAGGGGAGGGGGGGGGGGGGGTGGGGGGGAGAAAGATGAACATCTTTAATTATAATTCGAGAAAGGAGTTAAAATTCCTTCTGCTGAAAAGTTCAGAACACCATGAGAAGGATGCACATAGTAAAGATCCATTATGTTTAATGGTGGTATTCCCATCAGTATTATACCTGGGCAGCTATGCTGTACATGTTGCATAGAAATGGAGCAGTTTATAAATGAGCAGATGGCTGGAATTTGCATCCACATGAATTTCACTGGAGATTGCTGAGGAATTATACAATAGTCGATCTAAAATCAAATCTGACTGCGTACACACATTCCGAACAATGAAAATATTAAGCAAAAAAACCCCACTCCAATGAGAACTCCTCAGATTGCAGTTTATAACATTTCTGTGCTGATTGTTACCACCTATTTAATGAAATAAACATTGTTGCACATTCCATGGGGTTGGTACCAATCTCTCATCATTACTTTGGTAAGCAACTGGTGGAACCCTTGGAGGAATAGTGTAAACACATAAATATTGTTTCTCTAGGGGTTTCTCTGAAGCTGCGGCAGGAGAGTGGGAGAGGAGGAGGGACAACCCATGTAGGAATCCAAGGCCTTGTTTTTTTTTAATACTTGTCTATTTCAAAACTGTTGAATAATTGCTGACAGTTCCAGAATTTCCTGTTGATCTTTGTTTCAGAGCATTACTTTTGGAGTCCAAAATTCTGGTGATGTCTCACAACATTCCTAGCAGACTGTTCCAGCATTGGAAATATAACATCCTGAATATCTCCACAAAACGACTGGATGATACTTTGCAGGGGGAACCAATAGAGAAGATCATCAGTGAATGCCTCACTGCGCTTCTCAAGCTGGGAATGCACATGCGAAAAGCTTACAAGGTAGCTAGTGACACTCGAACAAATTAATTTCTTACCAAGTCCCAGCTCACTTTTAAAGACAAGTTCCACAGCTGTTTTTCTACCTCCTTTCTTTAACCTCCTTCTGTTGCGTAGCATTCTTTGTCGAGAGGAACGGCATGGTATTTGACTTACTCCTAGGTCTCTGCTATTCCTACACCATTACCAGCTATCATGAGGCTCAAGGATAGTGTGGGATCACTGTTCCTCCAGGCAAGGTCCTAGCATGTGATTATCGTTATCCTAAAAACAGTATGCATAGACTGTCGGTCACAATATTGTTTCATTATTCCACCATTTACCTTTTTTTTTAAAAAAAGAAAAGAAATTAGTTGACAATTCATGCCACAGTTCATTTTACTACCTGCAATAGTAATGATCAATGTTTTATTTATTCATTTAGTCATTTATGTGCCAACTTGGCTCAGTGGTAATACTTGCCCTCTTGTGGCTTTCCCACTCGGTGGACTGAATTTTCTTCTCCCGCTGCCAGGAGTGGTGGCAGGCACGAGACATGGCAGCCTGCACGTGGGCCACGCACCACTGCAATCAAACTTGCGGTGGCCCAAGATAATATGCCGGTCGGGCTGCCCCCACCCCACCCCACCCCCAATCACGTGGAGGGGGCGGGCTCTGCAATTCCGGCAACAACGTCAGCTGCCTGTGCACATGCGCTGGTGCCATTTTTAAAGGGCAGCCAGACCTGCTGGTTCATTTAAATCTTAGACCACCTATCCCTCCCCCACAATGCACCGCAATATATACTTTTGCCCCTTCCTCCCCGCCCCCTGCCCAATAACAATTAAATGTAATAGTTGCCCTCTCCCCCCACTCCCCTCCAACAAAACACTTACCTTCAGGATTTGACCTTTCCCCCCACCAAACTGATCAAAGTGCAGAGGTCACCCCCTTCCACCCCCGCCCCTACACCAGTAATTTACATTGGAGCCCATAACCACCACCCCCAATCCACTACAATGAAAGTCATAAGTACCCTTCCTTTCCCACTTCGGTGGCACCAGCTTTCTCTGGATGGGAAAGTGAAGGCCTGTGAGTGCCAGCCACCGCTCAGAAGATCCTGGGCAAGATTCTGGCGACCGAGCCTCACCGCCATCGGGAAGATCGGGCCTGGCACTCCCAGCGCAGACTCTATGGCGAGCCATTGCCAGTACAATCTTCCTGCCACCCCCCGGATCCCAACGTTGGGACTTCAACAAATGCCTGGCTGGCACGTTTGGTTAAAATTGGCCCCTGTGATTCCTCATTAAAAACCAAGGTGAGGTACATAGCAATTTAAAGAGCAAAAGGTAAGGAAGTACCTTTTGGATAATTACCACAAAAAAGATTTAAAAGTAAAAAGAAAATGTGTGTGACTTGGAGACAAAGAAAATTCAGTACTAGTCCATTTTTAAAAAGTGCCAGATTTTTTCCCTAGAATTTATTAATCAAACTATAAATATCCCAATATTGATAATCGATGGATATAACACATCCATCTTCCCCTTTCTTCATTACCTAAAATCTTTGGCATTGTACAAAAAAACACCAACAATTTATATTTGTATAGTGTCTTTAATGTAACAAAACATTCCAAGATGCTTCACAGGAGCATTTTAAAAAAATGACATCAGCTGTATCAAGAGATATTAGGTCAGATGACCAAAAGCTTGGTCAAAGAGGTAGGTTTTAAGGAGTGTCTTAAAGGAAGAAATTGAGGCAGAGAGGCAGAATTGAGGTAAAGAATTCCAGAGCTTAGGGCCTAGGCAACTGAAGGCATGACCATCAGTGATGCAGTGATTAAGATCAAGTTGCTCAAGAGGGTTGAATTAGATGAATGCAGATATTTCAGAGGGTGTGGGGCTGGAGGTCGATTACTGAGATAGGGAGAGGTGAGACCATCTAAGGATTTGCAAACAAGGATGAGAATTTTAAAATCAAGATGTTGCTTGACCAGGAGCCATTGTAGGTCAATGAGCACAGTGGTTTGGGGGGTGGGAGGGGGTGGGGTTGGGTGGAAATAGGGGAATGGGACTTGGTTAAGACACAAGCAGCAGAGTTTTGGATGACCTCAAGTTTGCAGAGGGTAGAACTGTTAACAGTCTAGAGATCAGCCAAGAGTGTGTTGGAAAAGTCAAGTCTAAAGGTAACAAAGGCATGAACGAGGGTTTCAGCAGCAGATGAGTTGAGACCGGGTGAAGTTGGGTGATGTTATGGAGGTGGGAATAGGTGGCCTTAGCGATGACATGAATATCTGGTCAGCATCTCATCTCGGGGTCAAGTATGACAGCAAGGTTGTGAACAGACTGGTTTAGACTCCAGACTGTTGCCAGGGAGAGGGATGGAGTTAGCAGCTAGGGAATGGAGTTTGGAGCAGGGACCAAAAACAATGGCTTCAGTCTTCCCAATACTGAATTGAAGGATATATCTGCTCATCCACGAATGGATGTTAGATAAACTGACTGATAATTTAGCAACAAGGGGGGAGTTGAGAGGGTGGTAGTGGTGGTGGTGGTGAGGTAGAGCTGGGTGTTGACAGCATGCATGTGTTAACTAACACTGCGCTTTCGGATGATGTCACCGAGGGGCAGCATTTAGATGAGAAATAGGAGGGGGCCAAGGATAGATCTTAGGGGGACACAGAAGTAAAAGCGCAGGAGCAGGAAGAAAGCTATTGCAAGTGATACTCTGGCTCCAATTAGAGAGATGAGAACGGAAATAGGTGAGAGCAGTCCCACCCAGCTGGACGACAGTGTAGATGTGTTAGAGAAAGATAGCGTGGTCAACTGTGGCAAAGGCTGCTGACAGGTTGAGAAGGACAAGGAGGGAAAGTTTACTTTTGTCACAGTCATCATGTGGGATAAAAGCAGGGGCAGAAACCTGATTGGGGGTTTCAAACATGGAGCTCCAGGAAAGATAGGAATGGATTTGGGAGGCAACAACACATTCAAGGACTATAAACAGGAAAGGGAAGTTGGAGAAGGGACAATAATTTGCAAGGGTTGTTTCTTGAGGAGAGGTATAACAACGGCAGATTTGAAGGAGAGACGGACAACACCTGAAGAGAGAGAACCGTTAACAATATTGGCGAACATGGGGACTGGGAGAGGACATTGGGTGGTCAGCAATTTAGTGGGAATAGGATCGAGGGAGCAGGAGGTGGGTCTCATGGACAAGATGAGCTTGGAGAGGGCACAAGGGGAGATAGGAGGGGAACTAGAGAAAGATGCGAGTTCAGGGCTGGGGCTTTAAAGTAAGTAGGGAGGGACACGGCAGAAGTGGGTGATCAAATGATCTCGATTTTAGTGACAAAGAAGTCCATGAGCTCCTTGCACCTATTGTTGGCGGTGAGGGTGGAGGGAACAGGGGAGAGGTGTTTAAAAAGATGGTCTGCAATAGAGAAAAGAAGCCGGGGTTATCTTTCCATTCCAGGATGATCCTGGAATAATGAGCAGTTTTAGCAGACAAGAGCAGGACCCGATAGTGTTTTAAGTGGTCCAGCCAGATCTGGTGGTGGATGGTTAAATCAGTCGTTCGCTATATCCTTTCAAGGCTGCATCCCTTGCACTTATGGGAGTGGAGATGAGGGCTGTAATGGAGGAACGGCCAGGGTGAGAGAGAATAATGATTTTATTGGGGACTAAGGCATCAAAGGTGGAAGTGAGGGTGTGATGGAGCAAATTAATAGTTGCAGAAATGCTGAATGGTGAATGGAGAGCTAATGGCTAGGCAGTTGGGGTTTTGAAAGTGCACTTGAAAGTGAATTGGGGAATAGTTTTTTCCAGGGCTGGATACAGAGGAGGTAGAGTTAGGGCGTGGAAGGTGGATGTGGGTGGAGACTGATAGAAGGAAGTGATCAGAGATGGTCTTATCATGATTGATACAATGGGACTAGCAAGACCATGCGAGATAGCAAAGTCAAGAGAGTGGCTGTGAATATGGATTGGGGAGTTTACATGGAGGGAGAGATTTGGGGAGGATAAGAGGCCAGTGAACTCAGAGTAGAGAGAACATGATGAATTGAGATGGAGGATGAAATCACCAAGGATAACAAATCATTTGGTGCAAAGGCTAAGGGAGGAAAGTAGTGAAGGTATCTCAGTGAGAAATTTTTATCGTACTGGGGTGGGTGGTGGAGAACAATAATTTTGAAGGATAGGTGAGAGGGGTGGAACAAGGTGAGATGTTCAGAGGAGAATGTGCCAGTGGAGGCTATTGGGGGGTGGGGAGGGTGGGTGGGGAAGTTCAGGCCAAGGTGTGATCTGGTGCCAAGCACCACACTGCAACCATGACAGTCGTGGCAGGGCATTGGTGGAAGATGCAGCCAGGTGGAGAGGCTTCATTAAAGGGGAAAAGTGCCAGGTTACCATTAAGGCCATGATGTCAATGTAATCATCCACAATAAGTTCATAGTTGGTAAGGGCCTTAATCACAAGTGAACAGACATTCAGAAGGGAGATTCGTAGAGGGGTGGTGAGAGCAGATCCGCTGGCAGAGCCCACATGATCAGTAGTGGGAGGGATACTTGGACAGGAAAGAGATTGTCAAGATTAGCCCCCAGCAGACACACTGGGTGAGAAGGTCTTTAAGACAGTGGGATGAGGGTTGTTGCTCATAATGAGTTAGCGCCGAGCGCCTTTATAAACCCTTTGGAGGATTCCGAAGAGACACAGAAGGAAAGTTGTCGGCTTATCTAAGAAGGAATCAAGCTTGAGGTGGTGGCAAGAGAGTAGGAAGGTTGAGGAGAACTGAAAGGTTGGAGTGGGGAATTAGGAGGACAGCATACCTGAGAGTGGAGAAGTGAATGGAGACATGACAATGGAGATCCAGCAGGAATAAAGAGAAAAGAAGTTAAAAAGAAAGAGCAAAAGTGGAAATAGAGTGATGAACTTGGATCAGGCTCGGCAGCCAAAATACTCACACAAAGGGACTCGGAAAGCTCAAGTTACATAAGTCTGGTGTTATGATCCTGTTATTTTTTTGTTTGAAGTATGCGGTGTGTCTTTAAGACAGCAAAGGATCAGTGCTGCTTTAAGAACAAGCCTGCCTCAGAAGTTAGCAGGAGCTATAGAGAAGGTGCATTCTGGTTGCCGTTGGATACAACCCTACAGAGAGGGAACCAACCAGTTTCAAAGAATGTATCCTGATTGCTTTGGATACAGCCACTCAGAGAGTAAGGATCGAGATACAATGTTGCAATTAAATTTTGAACTGGCTGATAGTGGAGACAGACTGTTCTAACAGACAGACAGCTGGACCAGCATGAATGGAACAGAGATCTCTGATAGTTTAAACTGAAGGAAAGGAAGCTAGACTGTGACAATCTTTTATCTCTCAAAAGTTTTAAAGCCATATTGATTAATTGGTATAATAAAAGCAAAATACTGCGGATGCTGGAAATCTGAAACAAAAACAAGAAATGCTGGATTCACTCAGCAGGTCTGGCAGCATCTGTGGAAAGAGAAGCAGAGTTAACGTTTCGGGTCAGTGACCCTTCTTCGGAACTGACAAATATTAGAAAAGTCACAGATTATAAACAAGTGAGGTGGGGGTTGGGCAAGAGATAACAAAGGAGAAGGTGCAGATTGGACCAGGCCACATAGCTGACCAAAAGGTCACGGAGCAAAGGCAAACAATATGTTAATGGTGTTTTGAAAGACAAAGCATTAGTACAGATTAGGTGTGAATATGCTGAATATAGAACATCAGCAAGTGCAAACCTGAAGAAAAACAACCTGAAAAAAACAGTGGGTAAGCAAACTGAACAAACTAAGATGAAATGAAATAAATGCAAAAAATGTTTTACATTTTTTGCATTTATTTCATTTCATCTTAGTTTGTTCAGTTTGCTTACCCACTGTTTTTTTCAGGTTGTTTTTCTTCAGGTTTGCACTTGCTGATGTTCTATATTCAGTATATTCACACCTAATCTGTACTAATGCTTTGTCTTTCAAAACACCATTAACATATTGTTTGCCTTTGCTCCGTGACCTTTTGGTCAGCTATGTGGCCTGGTCCAATCTGCACCTTCTCCTTTGTTATCTCTTGCCCAACCCCCACCTCACTTGATTAATTGGTAAGTGTTTACAAGTGGTTGATCTACGGTGGTCATCATTGAATGGACGAGGAGTTGAAGCTTGAAGATGTTGGACATTTTTTTTATTCCCATTGGACGGCTTCGAGGACTTCAAGCAACCTTGGACTGTTCCACATTGGAAGATTCCACTTCGACAGGAGCGTAAATCTGAAAGGATTTTTAAAAAAACTTGTTTATATCTTTGTAGTGTTTAAGAGTTTAGTTTTTCTAATAAACAGTTAATATGTTGATCTAAAGACACCTGCTTTGGTTTGCCTCATTCGGGGGTTAATAGATGAATCAATTTGTCTGTGGTTTTCTTTAATTTGGAAAGTTTAAAGTGATATGTTAGGTGATCTGTGGATGGACAGAACTGAATCGACAATGCGTTTCTCCCACCGCAATCAGAATTGTATATTTTGATTGGGGGTTTTGTCTTGAGCGGTCGGTCGTAACCCAACAATTGGGGGCTCAATCGAGATTGAATCATATTTCATTCGGTGGCTCGTGTCTGGGATCAGAATCAGACCAATTGGAGGCTTGCATTTGGGATAATATTAATTACTTGTCTCTGGGATAACATCTTGAAATTGAGGTCTTGCGTTTGGCATCATATTACTTTGTCTCGCGTCTGGAATCATAGCAGTTGGAAACTCCATTGTTGGGATCTAAATCTAATGCCAATTACAAAGAAATAAAAGAACCAGGTCTCTTGTATATAAAAATACAGTCTATTGTAATGGCATTAGTGGTTGTAGCAGAGTTTTTTTTGAAAACAGGTTGTTTCTCTGAGTGACTTCATAACTTTAACTAAGAACAAATTAAGAGAATTGACAGCGGAATTGGGGTTGGAATTGAAATTAGGTGCCAAAAACGCAGAGTTAATTGACATAATAGCTGAACATCTAGAAGAAGAGGAAAAAGAGGAAAAAGAAACCATTAAGTAATAAGTCAGAGGGTAATGCAGTGGAATTGGCTAGGATTCAGTTAGAAGTGAACAAACTGGAGCTTCAACAGAAAAAGGAAACAGCAATAGCAATAAGAAAACTTGAATTGGAAGACAGGGAGAAAGAGGGAATTTAAGTTAAAAGAGATGGAACTAAGAGAAAGGGGTAGTCTTAAATCCAGGGAAAATTCAGGTCAGAAAGAATCTGAATTTAGCTCAAGATTCAACAAAAAGTTGTTTAAATTTATACAGGCTCTTCCTAAGTTTGAGGAAAGGGATGTAGAGGCATTTTTCATATATTTGAAAAAATAGCCAAACAGAAGAAATGGCCAGAAGAAAGCTGGACACTGCTTATGCAGGGCAGGCTGGTAGGCAGAGCTCATGAAGCTTATGCCATGCTTTCTGAAGAGGCTTCTGCAGATTATGAGATGGCAAAAAAGGCTATTCTCACTGTGTATGAGTTAGTCCTTGAAGTTTACCGTCAGATGTTTAGGAACTTATGGAGATTGGCTGAGCAGACATATTTAGAATTTGAGAGGGTGAAGCAAATTACTTTTGACCGTTGGATAAGGGCATTAAAGATAGAAACCACATATGAGAACCTTCGAGAATTGATTCTCTTAGAAGAGTTTAAAAACTCCGTTCCTTCAGTAGTGAGAACTCATATAGATAACCTGAAAGTTTCAAAAGCTAGGCAAGCAACGGAAATTGCTGATGATTTTGAGCTTGTGAATAAGCCAACCTATTTTGTCCATCACCCCCATAAACCTGAGAAGGAAAGAAAGTGGGAGAGTGAAAGAAAATCAAGTAGCCGAGGACAAGATGGAGCAGCTGTGAATGCCCCAGGATCACCTCCTCAGGTCAGAAAGGAAGGTGTTGAAGGTAGAAGGGAGGTTCACAAGCCAAAGTGTTATCAATGCAACAAAACGGGTCATCTACATTCAGAGTGCTGGAAATTGCAACGTAAACCCATAGGACTTGTTAGGGTATGCAAAGCTAGTGCAGAGGAAAAGACTCTGACTGAGAGTATAGCAGGCCAGACTATAGCTTTAACAACAGCTGTGAAACCAGATTTAAAAACTAAAAGGAGTGTGTTGGTTAAGAATATAATATCTGAGAGTTATAATGAATTTTTGTCAAAGGGGAGAGTAACTCCATATCCTGTAAGTGAGGCAGGAAAACCAATTATACTCAGGGACACAGGAGCAACCCAAACACTCTTGCTAGAGAAAGATCTGAGGTTACCACCAGGGAGCGCCTTGAATGCTGATGTTTCAGTTAATGAAATCGGCGGGGAGTATATACCCATACCTTTGTATAAAGTTGGCCCAGAGAGTGACTTAAAATCTAGAATAACTGTAGGTGTTGTCCACAGTTTACCAGGAAAGGGAATTGATCTACTCTTAGGAAATGATTTGGCTGGATCAAAAGTATCAGTTTCTCCTATTGTTACAGAGGAACAGAGTGAAATTAAGGAAACAGAGCAATTGCAGGAACAAGTTCCAGGAATATTTCCTGCATGTGTAGTCACCTGAGCAATGGCTAAACAGGATCCATTGTCAGAGGTAAAAGTGACACAACAAATAGATAGCCAAGTATCTGAAACCTTATTTGGGGATTTAGATAATCCAAATGAGATGTTTAACAGATCGTCTATCAATGCAGCACAACAAGCTGATCCAGAGATATGCCAAATAGCACAGACGGCTCTGTCAGAAGCTGAGGCGAAAGGAGTTCTGGAAGGGAACTATGGCAAAGGGGTTTTGACGAGGAAATGGAGACCACCTCTTAGACCTGCCGAAGACAACTGGACAGTTGAACAGATAGTGGTACCACCTAAATATTGCCAAGGATTATTACAGGTTAGCATACGACAATCCTTTTGCAGGACATAGGAGAAATTGGAAGACCAAATCACGTATAAGCCAACATTATTACTGGTCAGGTCTTAAAAGGATGTGAGACAATTTTGTAGGACATGCCATACCTGTCAAATTGCAGGAAAACCACAACCTACCATAAAACCAGGGGATGAAGTATATTAGTGTCTTTAAGACAGCAAAGGATCAGTACTGCTTTAAGAACAAGCCAGACTCAGAGGTTAGCAGGAGTCAGAGAAGGTGCATTCTGGTTGCCGTTGGATAGAACCCTACAGAGAGGGAACCAACCAGTTTCAAAGAATGAATCTTGATTGCCTTGGATACAGCCACTCAGAGACCAAGGATCGAGATACAATGTTGCAATTAAATTTTGAACTAGTTTATAGTGGAGACAGACTGTCCTGACTGAAAGACAGCTGGACAAGCATGAACAGAATAGAGATCTCTGATAATTTAAACTGAAGGACAGGAAATTATACTCTGATAATCTTTTATCCCTCAAAAATTCTAAAGCCAAATTGATTCATTGAAAAGTGTTTTCAAGTGGTTGATCTACGGTGGTTATCACTGGATGGATGAGGAGTTGAAGCTTTGGATGTTGGACAATTTCCATCGGACGGCTGCGAGGACTTCAAGCAACCTTGGACTGTTCTACATTGGAAGATTCCACTTCAACAGGAGTGTAAATCTGAAAGGACTTTGTTTTTTTTATTTCCATCGGACGGCTGCGAGGACTTCAAGCAACCTTGGACTGTTCTACATTGGAAGATTCCACTTCAACAGGAGTGTAAATCTGAAAGGACTTTGTTTTTTTTAAAATGTTGTTTATATCTTAGTAATGTTTAAGAGTTTAGTTTTTCTAATAAACAGTTAATTTGTTGATCTAAAGACACCTGATTTGGTTTGCCTCATTCGGGGGTTAATAGATGAATCAATTTGTCTGTGGTTTTCTTTAATTTGGAAAGTTTAAAGCAATATGTTAGGTGATCTGTGGAGGGATGGGACTGAATCGACAGTGCGTTTCTCCCACCGCAATCAGAATCATATTTTGATTGGGGTCTTTGTCTTGAGCAGTCAGTTGTAATACTGGTTACATAAAAATTAGGGTACATAAACACCTTCATTTTTTTAAAATAACTTTGCCTACATATGGGGCATTTTTAAAGAAAGCATTTAATATTGTTCTTTCAACACTCAAAGGAAATGTAGAAATAAAAAATCTGACACAGGTGAAATCCAAGTGTAATTAAACTATTTCATATTGCAATGTTTTATCCAGTTGCATTGCAGCATCCGAGTAGGAATGATGCTGCTGCTGTTTTTGATAACCATGAGGTGAAGTGCAAATAATTAATCCTTATTTTAGATTTATGAGCATTTAATGGATCAAATGCAGTAAGCACGAATAGTTTTGATTTAATGCAAACTGTTAGTCAACACAGCAGTAGCCAACTTTTATAAACTTCCTTAACTTTTTAAAGTTAACTTTTGAAAGTCAACTTGAGAGATCAACACACAGCATCTAAAAATGAAACTACAAAAACATCCCCAGTGAAAGCTACTGCTCTGTAGTCTTCACAAATTAGTAACAAGATTATAATTAATGTATTTCTGCTATTTTCAAGTTGAATGCAAAATAAATGAAATTTTATTTTGGGGAGGGCAAAAATCATTACAACTTTCAGTTCTGCTGGTAATATTCTCTGTCAGGTACAGCAATAGTGGTCACTCAGGTAAGTGATGAGAACATCTTACATTGTGTACCTGCACTACTCAATATCTAATTATACAATAGCATAATTCAGAGGAGTGACAGTCGGGCCCTGTTGTGCTCTGAATTGAATTTTTTTCATCTGCCCTGACATGCCTTTTCCCAACCTTTTTAAAGATAAACTAAGAAATGCTTGGTGAGACAGGCAATTGAGCTGAAATCAATGAAAGTAAAACCAGAAGAGATGTAAAACAGATTGCCAGCTTGCTATCATCCATTTTCCATTATCGCACAAAGTGAAGATTTACCCCTAATGAGCTTATATTAGGGAGCAAAGATTGGATTTAGACAAATATTGGGTCTGCTCTGTAGTGATAGCTCTGAGACGATGCACTGAAATACAAACTACTGATTATTAACTAACATGTTTTGTTGGAATTACTTAGTCCATTATTTTAGCAGTGGCATTAATCCATTTATTTTAAATGGGGTAATGCCTCGCACAAGATAATAGAGAGAATTGCAGACAAAACACACTAAGCTTTTGTTTGCTAGTACATCATGGTGCAAGTTATTTTTCTACCTCTGTAAAGCACCTTCAGACGTTTTTCTAAGTTAAAAGATGTCATATAAATGCGAGTTATTGTTGTCTGATATCTCTTATTAGCAGCTCACGCACTAAGTGAATATAAACTGTTTAGTGCCCTCTTATTTCGGCAAAGCTTTTTTTTGGAACTAATTACACCATCCAAAATATTGATCATAGTATTGGTTCAAACCAGCTTGGGCACACAGCTATATCTACATCAGCTACACAGAACACAATAATCCCAGAACATAATGATCTATATTATGTAATAATATATTACACTTCAACCTTTGGTTGTGAAATGTAAATGAGGTTAAAAAGTGACTCCTTTTTAGTGGTATCAAGAACTCAGACTCAAACAAATTGTATTAAATTTAATTTTAGAATGAAAAAACTTGTACAAAAGGAGTTCTGAGACATACTTTAAAAAAGCACTGATCATTAGTTTCATTGAAAATCTGTGAATCTAGAGTATATTTAAAAAGCATGCAAATATGAAGTAATATTAAATTTAAAGATTATATCACTCTAAATAAGAATATAGATATCAATAGGTTTGTTGCAACTTAATCAATCGTCGTGCAATAGCATGTTAGGCCTAAACAAGTCTGCACTCAAACCAAATAGATATGTATTCCAGTAACATTCAACTTCATGGCTTCTGTGGATTTTATCCGTGTGAAGCTGAACTGAACCAGATTCATTTCAGATTGTGTTATAGGTGTCTGAAGAGGACATGTATTTTCAATTTTCTAGAAGTTGGGAGAGGAGAGAAGGGAAAAGAAAGAAAGGATATTGTAGATTTGACAAGGAATCAGCTCAGCTTTATTTGGTTTGATTTTTAATCCCATAGTGTACGCAAACTTTTTCAGAATGTTTCTTGTACAATTTCTTGTTTGAGCAAAAAACAATTCTCTAAAAAAAAATCTTTTTATATCGAATGAGCATATTGAGTGGCACAGTATTAGTATCAATAAACAGCTCAAAATATAAAGGATTTATCTAGATTGTCTTCATACTGGATTTTGTAGTCCCACCAGCTGGAGCAGTAGGCGCAGACGTCCCCATGGGACCTGCGTCGTCGCGATTGTGCAGCGGGTGGTCACTTTACAATCACGTGGCAGGGGTGACCTCGGTGACACTGTTCATGGCGTCACCTGTCGAAGGAGCAGCCTTATAAAAAGCACACCAGAGCACACAGTTCATCCCTACCTCCCTCCCCTCCCCAGTCAATACCCAATGGAGTGCAGAGCTCACCCCCTTCCCCCCACCCCACCCATCAGAGTGCAGAGTTCACCCCCTTCCCCCCACCTCACCCATCAGAGTGCAGAGTTCACTCCTTAGCCTCTCCCATACACATCAGAGTGCAGAGTTTACCCCTTCCCCACCAGTTTTCCCTGAACGGGAAAGTGAAGACATATGAGTGCCGCAAGTCACGCTGAAGATCGGGAACTGAAGGTAAAATCGCTGCGGTCGCATTTTAATTCATGCAAATATGTCATTTACATTGTTAACTCGGTCCCATTGCAGAGCGGCAGAGGGGTCACCACAGACCTTCCCCGCCGTCAGGAAGATTAAGCCTGGCAATCCCAAAGTCGGGTTCTATGGCGGGGCGGGGTGGGGTGCCAGTGAATTGGAGCGGCAGTGGCCAGCATGAAACCCGACGTGGGCTGGGAACAAAATCCAGCCCTTTAGTATCTTTGTTTGCTACATTGCAAGTGCTTACTTACTCTGAACTAGATGGCATAGTTTTCCTCCTTTTTACATTCTGTTTCCCTTTCCATAGGAATCTCCCAACAATCCACCTGATTCTGTGCTAGACAATGTGCCAGAACTGATAGTTCCACAGGATCTGATTCGACGTCTCCTGAAATCTAATGAACTTTTAACTCCTGCCCAATTCTTGGATATTTACAATGCTCCATTAAAAATAATTATAGATTCAGGTAGGTTATGATAATGCCTTAAATGAACAACAAAGAGAAGCACACAAGTTAATGCAGTATGTCAGAAATTTAAATGAAGAAAAATTATCTTCTATGCAGAATCTGCCTTAGGGTCAGGATTAAAATGCTACGTAGTTATCTTACAAGGATCAGTATCACATTAATCCTTCTATTAACAGGGTTTGATCAGATGCTTTTGTACATTCTCTCCAGCAGCTGGTTTTTAAAAAATGATTTGTTCTTGAAATATGGGCATCGCTAACAAGGCCAGTATTTATTACCCACACCTAGTTGCCTTTGAGAAGGTGGCAGTGAGCCGCCTTCTTGAACCACTGCAGTGCCTATGGTGAAGATACTCCCACAATGTTGTTAGATAGGAAGTTCTAGGATTTTGACCCAGCAACAATGAAGGAACAGTGATATATGTCCAAGTCAGAATGTCATGTGGCTTGGAGAGAACTTGGTGGTGACGGTGCACCCAGTCCCAATCCTGCAAGGTGGTAGATGTTGCAGGGTTGAGAGGTGCTGTTGAAAAAGTCTCAAGTTGCTGAAGCACATCCTGTAGCTAGTGCACACTGCAGCCACAGTGCACTGGTGATGGAGGGAGTGGATATTTAAGGTGATGAATGGGCTGCCGATCAAGCGGGCTGCTTTGTCCTGGATGGTGTGAAGCTTCTTAAGTGTTGTTGCAGCTGCACTCATCCAGGCAAGTCGAAAGTATTCTATCACACTCCTCACTTGTGCCTTGTGGAGAGGCTTGAGAGTCAGGAAGTGAACCACTTGCCACAGAATACCCAGTTTTTATGGTAATCTTCACTGAATTTTAGGTAGACTGTCAACTAGTAACTGGATCATCTGCTGCCAAGTGAAGTTGTCTGGCAGGTGATTGTCAGCAGTGTCTAGTATTGAGCCCCTGAACTGATAAGAACCCTTTGACATATTCGGAGCATGAGGGCAAAAAGATGGGGCATGTGACCCAGAGAACTAGGAAGCATTGAAATGTGTAAATCACATTTCCCTGAATTTATGACAATTTTAGGTGTTTGCATTTATCTTCAAATCATCTCCATGGCCTCCTCACCTTCAAATCTTCCCCATGACTTTTACCCTCCCTAACCTTGCAATCTCCTCCAGCCACATATTCCTGAGTGCACTTCTCTTACTTCTCATTGCCCGGTCCTTCATTGGTGGCCGTTCCTTCAGCCATTAAGCCTCCATCCTCCAGAACTCCCTCCCTCAACTTTTCCACTTTGTAACATCCCTCCCTGCTTTCATAAGCCTAAGGACAATTATCTTCAACCATGCTTTTGTCCTCTCTTCTACCTTTCCCCCTTTCTAAGTTTTTACTTGTTGCCCACCACACTTTTGTGGAAAAGTGCTAACTGTTGATTATTAATCAGTAGCAGGAAGACCATTCTATTTTTATTAATAAATAAAAACTTGTCCTGCAACTAGCATTGAATTTCACAGCTCAACCTACACATTGATAACCAATCTAAAATACTTACTGTTGCACTCTTTGTGTTTTTCTTTTATTACATGCTTGCTTTCTTTATATTGGTTAAAGGGCATGTTTTTGGAAGCACCAACATAACAACTGTTTAGAGTGTTTTCTGACAGAAGGTATGGTGTAGTCATACATCACTACCATGCGCACTTCCCATCGGCATGGTTTAAAATTACTAGTTCTTTAATTTGCTTACTTCATTAAAACGATCATACATTAATTTGCATGAAACATGTTACAAATTAACTGCATGTTAGTCTTTACCTTTGAGTAACACTGTGAGCGCAGCATTAAGTAGATAACTTTGACTAGGCTGACTATTTCAGTGTGCCAACACAGCGTTGATGCTTATTCATATTTATTGCTTCCTCTAAATCCCAATAAGCATATAATACCATGTAACTAAGTGGCTTGATGCTATATGCTTTCTAGATATTCAAACAATTCATGAAGGCCATTTTTTTTGCCATTTGAAATAACTTAGTCTGTTACTGGGAATACTGAGGTTTAACAAAAATACCAGGCAGGAAAAAGCCATGGATTAAGCAGTTTTGATTTATTCAGAGGATTATATCCAATCTAAACTAAACATGGTTTGTGTATTCTGGTAGTAAAGCATTAGATTTCCACGATCATACACCAAGTTTAAGTAACTTTCAAGGCTGCAAGTTGACCTTAGCTACTCTGTTAAATGTTTTGTTAGTTCTGCAACAAAAATCTCAAAATGATGGAATACCGTACAATTTGGGAAGGGGGAAAAAAATGGGCAAAAAGCCCCAATACTTGCAGCTGGTGTGCCTCCATCTGCAGAAAGACAACAGTATTGATGGTAGCCAAGGTATAATCAACAGCCCAGACTGTCCCAGCAGGAAGGGGACAGAGCAAATGGAAGGCAGCAACAAAACAGGGATAATAGTGATTTGCTTTAAAGGTTTAATAGAAGATTCACAGTTGTCGACTTACCAGGCAGCTGCCACAAGCCAGAGGCCCTCATTTAGAGCATTACAATACAAGAATTCCAATGTTTAGCTATAATGATGTGAGGACTCATTGAATGCTAGTGATTACAGACTAGAAAAGAGTATTCTTTATTCACTGCCTAGGGGTGTCCTTTCAGAATTAGCTTTTCAAATGGCTGTTTTCTTACAGAGTTGAGACCTTATTGTGAGACACAGCTGACAACATTTATTGATTGTGATTACTTATTCCATTCATTTCAGCTGCACCATATTTTTCTAGAATTTATTTCACTCTGTTAAAAGGGACTGTTTCTGAGACATTTTTCTGTAGCAGCCAATAAAAAGAGTAGCTTCCTTTTATAAAACTAGTTTTTATCTAATTGTATTAATACATTAAAAAAAATTAAGCAGTTTTACTTGTTAAAACTGGATTAGAACCTGACAGTGTTTATGTCAGCAAAACTGGGCCATTTTAAAGGGTTCTAAAATCAGTTCTCCTTTGTGCTTTGATGGTTGGGACCCACTGCGAGGCTATTGAAGTACTATTGAAATAATTATTATGGTAAGATCTGGTCATTTAATTCATAAAAATAATTGTAAACTATAGAAATTATGCTACAAGATTTTATTTTAAGAACCTCACTGCAAATAATAGATGTTATAAAACACAGCACTCATGAAGTGAATATGGTGTTGCTTTAAAATGCCTTAAAATGCATTAAATACATTATTTGCTGCATTGGAGTTATTTCCTCAGCGAACCAGGCAGGCACACCATCTGCTTCCAACCTTCTTTCAATGCAGCCTTGTAAGTCGCAATCAACAGTAGTTGAGGCTGATTCACCTCCAGATTTCTCTTTCCAACTTGAACGTGGCATGCAGCCACATGGCACTGATTTTGTTTCTCTCCCTCCCCCTATACCAAGCCTTGGAAAGTCTGTAGTAGAATACTACAATCATATTTAGAAATGGGGATTGAGGTTGGTGGGGGTTAGTTGCCATGACTTTAAATTTATGTGGTCTTGGCTGCAGGACTGTTGGCTCCTGGAAGGCCATTATCAACGCGGTTACATTTCGAGGAGCTAGTGGGAAATGTTCTTTAAGGAAAAGAGGAAAAGCTGGAAGAACCAAACCCCACCTCCACACAGGCATCGAGGCAGCCCAATCTATCCAATTCTCCAGCTGTAGGAAATCTTTTAAACTGCTTGCAGTGTTAGCTTTTGTTATACACTATGTGTAGTGCTTGGCATATCAAATTCATTTAGCATCAAGTAGGAAGAGGCAGGATAGAATTTTTTACATTAGCTGTATAATACATGTATATGATACATTGTGGTTGTTTTGTAATATAAATATGTTCTTTTACAGAACTTGTATGGCCTATGCCAGAACATATACTACCTGAGAGCAGAAAATGACAGTGGATGTAAAACATGGGCTCAGTTTGGTCCATGTATATAAAAGTGGTACTCAAGTTTCATCAGTTATGGAGATCTTGCAGTGTTGTTCAGAATTGAAAGTGCAGTGTTTACCAAGAATTATTAATGGAAAAACTGGAAAATGTAAAGTTCAAAGTGTATACGCCCACATACTTGTACAGAAAAATAAACGAACACTACTATCAAACACATTAATCTGCTTTTTACTGTTATGAAAATATATTTGTCTTATGTACAAGATATTACCAATTCCTCAAGAGATCAAAGAGAATTCTCTGGAAAAAAGATCATCCTGTTAACTAATTCAGTTTTATCAGGAGTAACAGATACACTAAATTATCAAACCATTTGAAACAAGTGACGAATGCTGCCCTTTCACCTTTATGTTCTAGCTTCAAATCTATCTCAGGCTGGTAGGATGTATTTAGTTTGTGGAAGTCCACAATTGAGTCTGGGTAGTTGCATCCCATATTCCCTGTAAGCTGTGCAGGCATGCAGCCACTCAGCAACCCAGAAGGTACCCTGCAGGCTGCTCACAAGTGGTGCTCAGACATGTCGAGAGAGCTGATCCTCTGCCTGTAAACCATCTGTTGGGTGTCTCGCCTCCTTCCAGCTGGATCAATGTTCATCCCTTCTGCCCTGTGGAGGGACATGCTGCTGAGGAGAAGGCAGCTAGTGATGCTGCTGGTGTTGTTCCTGCAGCTGCTGGTGCTGTTGGTGGTAGTGTGGCTTCTCCTCTTGACCTTCAGCAGAGGTACAAGGTGGAGTTCCTTAAGCTGCTCCCATAACATGGTGAAGGTTGGGAGCAGAGAAGTGCAGCTGAAGGTGAATGAAGTTTTAGACAAGAGAAGTGCCTTCCATGAAGTTGACGATAACCTGTCAACCAGTGACAGCACTTTCTGAGAGAAGAAGTGCTATCACCAGCAGCCTCTCACCTGGCCATGGCTGCGGGTCTTCAGTTCTTCAATTTCACTGATCAATGGCTTCCAAGTCTGTCAGTTTCACTGAAGAAGCACTTGCTGCTGTGCACTCACCTCGGTAACACTGGCGAGTTGCTGACAGGTCATGAAATAAGTGGGCTGGCAGTTAAATCCAGAATTAACAGTTAAAACAATCATTAATTAGTTATTTGATATTTTTTAATTACTTACCCGACAGCTACATGGGGATTCTGCACTTGCTTTCAATCCTGCCCGGGTGAAACCTGGATGATGTCAGGATACTGACCGGATGTCACTTTTAGGAAATTTAACTCCCTGCATGCACCCAAACCCACCTCCTCTGACCTGGAAAAATTTCACCAATTAACTCTGTTTCTCCTTCTCCACAGATGCTGCCTGACCTGCTGAGCATTTCCAGCATTTTCTGTTTTAATTTCAGAGTTCCAACATCCGCAGTATTTTGCTTTTGCTTCAGTCTAACATGTCTTCGGAAGACAACACTTGCTCAGTAATGCACTGGTTATGTGCACAGGACCTGGAGTAGGGCAACAATGTGTTCAAAATCATAAATGGTTTTGATAGATTAAATAAAGAGAAATGGTTTCCAGTGGCAAAATGGCCGGTAACCAGAAAGCACAGACTTAAGATGATTGGCAAAAGAATCAGATTTAACTTGAGGAAATATTATTTTAGACAGCGAGTTGTTGTGATCTGGAATTTACTGCCTGAAAAGGTGGCGGAAACAAATTCAATAGTAACACACGAAAGCTGATTGGATAAATACTTGAAAGGAAAACAGTACAGAGCTATGGGGAAAGAGCAGTGGAATAGGATTAATAGGATAACTCTACCAAAGTGCCGACACAAGCATGCTGGGCCAAATGGCCTTCTTCTGTGTTGTATCATTCTATGATATTTTTACCATACCCATGATATCTTCAAGGGCCACAACACTGAGCTAAAACTCAGTGACTAAATCAAACTCACCACTCCTTTTCAAATAACTTCATGGGACATCCAGTTGAGTAGACAGATGGTTTAATGTCTCATCTGAAAAGCAACACCTCCGACAAGACAACACTTCCTTACTACTGCACAAAATGTCAGCCTACATTATACTCTGCAATCCTTGACAGGGTTTGAACACACAAGCACCTGATTGAGAAGCTAGTCTGCTACTAAGACAAGCGGAAATATGAGGTGACAAGCTGAAGCTGAATTACTAGTCCCGGGAGGTGCACTTTGAGAAATTTGTGCCGAATGACTTATCCCTTGTTTAAACCGCTAGACTTAATCTGACAATAAGACCATGTGAAAAGATTTGGTTGTAGGGGATCCAACAGATATGTTAGGTGGAGAACTGAATAAAGAGACTTAGCTCATCTTATTAAATGGTGTTGTGGTATTTGATTGAGTTCATGCATTGAGTACATGTATCTGTACAGTTTATTCAGATTCTACCAAGAGCAGATGCACAAAAGGAAATCAATTCTCATTGTTTGGGTGATTTCAGCGGCAGGATTGACTGAGTCGTGTATCAACTTATTCTATGGATTGAAGCCTGCTTGCAGGGGGAAACGCAGAATGTAGGCTTGGACCTGGACGCACCAGAATGCTGAGTCATCATGGATTTCAAGGAGTGGAGACCCGCCGGGGTGCCAGGAAGGGATATAACCCCAGAGAGCTGCTGTCCAGGTTAATCCCATCCACACTGCTCTGATACTTGAGCAAGAGATTCATGTTTTCATGAATTCAACTGGAATGGCTGGGAATTTTTCCAGATCCCACATCCTGACTCCCCCAAACGACATGAATCGGGGTGAGGCATGTATCTTTTTAAAACAGACCCCCAGGAGTTGAGAAATCAGGGAATTGTAGTTAGTCCAGAGGAACTTTCAGGATCTCCAGCAAGGCAGACCTGTCAATGGACTCTGCATACCAACTCCAGGGAGTTGCTCCCATCAGTACAGAGCACAAAACCCAAACAGTACTCCACTATTTGCAATTAAATGGAACTTAGTTAGTGTTTTCACAAGTTTTATGATATGTCCAATGCTGAAAAACGTCAAGAACAATAGCCAAGATTTTGCTGTAATAGTAACAGTGAGGCTATTGGTGCTCGCTGTTATGACAGGATAAATCTGACATCTGGCATCCGAAAATGTGCAGGTAGATGTGGAAATCCAGAATTTGCTGTCAGAGATACTTTGCTCCTCCATAGGTTGTGCTGTTGCACTCCTTGCTATAGACTCGGCACTGAAATCACTGTAATGGCATGAACTTTGGGCAATCACCCATTGTCTCACATTAAAATGCTGGGTTAGTGCATTCAGGAGTAAGTGAGTTTTTAATGGTATAGTAAGTGATAATTACTGATGAATGACCTTTCTGGGCCTGAAAAAATAATTTTACAAATGTGGAGTCTCAATCCCTCAGGGAAAAAATTTATGTTGCAGATTTTTAAAAATTTAAATAATTTTATTTATTTTTTCATGTATTCTCTTTTATCTCTCTCCCTTAAGTCCATCTTTATGACCCAATCTTTATTTGACTTCCTGTACAATGATTTAAATGTAATTTATATTTCCTGTTTTTCAATTCCTGTCTGAAGTCTGCATGGCTCTTAAGTTAGATTGGTTGAAGAGTCTCCTTGCTGGAGGCAATATAAGGCATGAAGAATGCCATGTGGTGACTTGGGCAAGTGGTGACTTGGTGACTTGGAGACTTTGACAGGTCATTACAGATGAACAAATGAAATTGGGGCTCAGGAAAAACTTGGTTCGAAATATAAAAGCACAGAAGTTTGAAGCTGCACAGTAAAAATTCTTGGAGGCAAAAATTTTAAAGAAAGAACTTGCATTCATATTCTATCTTTCACAATGACATCCCAATGAAGTTCAGTTGTTCTTGTAATGCAGGGAAACGCAGCACCTAATTTGCATACAGCAAGGCTCTACAAACAGAAATAGTTGAATAATATGTTTTAGTAGTGTTGGTGGAGGAATAAATGTTGACCCTTGCTTCAAATAGTGCAATGGGACTCTTTACATGCACCTGAGAGGCCAGACTATTTAGCATTTTATCTGCAGGGCGGCACCTGCGACAGTACAGCATTCCCTCAGCACTGCAACGAAGCCTAGATTCCACGCTCAAATCTCTGGATTGGAATTTGAACTCACAACCTTCTGACTCAGAGGCAACAGTATCACCACTGAGATAGTTCTGTGATACCATAAAAATAAGATTTGACAAAATGCAACAATTTACAAAAGTAATTTAAGTAACTTACCTTTTGTTTCGGCGGACACGGGGACTGCTGGGTAAGTAAACTTATATATTCGGGCAGTGGCTAAACCCGAAACACTACATATGTAGTGTCTCCCACCCATACTCCTCCTCTAACCAAAAAGAAAAGGACTCTTGTGTGGAGGGTTTGGTAAGGTAAGGTTTTCCTTTTTTTAAAATCTCTGTTGTCAATTTAGTGCAGAGGGGATGGAAGCTAGGGCAGTTGCATGCTCCTCTTGCAGGATGTGGGAGGTGAGGGTCACCACTTGTGTCCCTGCTGACTTCACCTGTGAGAAGTGCACCCAACTCCAGCTCCTCGCAGACCGCGTTAGGCAACTGGAGCTGGAGCTGGATGAACTTCGGATCATTCAGGATGCTGAGGGGGTGATAGAGAGCAGTTATAGGGAAGTAGTGACACCTAAGTTACAGGATAAAGGTAGCTGGGTGACCGTCAGGGGAGGGAAAGGGAATAGGCACACAGTGCAGGGATCCCCTGTGGCCGTCCCCCTCAATAATAAGTATACCGTTTTGGATACAGTTGAGGGGGACGACCTACCAGGGGAAAGCCACATTGGCCAGGTCTCTGGCACTGAGCCTGGCCAGTGGCTCAGAAGGGAAGGGGGGGAGAATAGGAGAGCGATAGTGATAGGAGATTCAGTGGTTAGAGGAACAGACAGGAGATTCTGTGATCGCGAACGAGACTCCCGGATGGTATGTTGCCTCCCGGGTGCCAGGGTCAGGGATGTCTCGGACCGAGTCTACAGGATTCTTAAGGGGGAGGGGGAGCAGCCAGAGGTTGTGGTACACATCGGTACCAATGACATAGCTAGGAAAAGGGATGAGGACCTGAAAAGCGAATATAGGGAGTTAGGTTGGAAGCTGAAAGGCAGGACGAGCAGAGTAGTATTCTCAGGATTGTTACCGGTGCCACGTGATAGTGAGGCTAGAAACAGAGAGCGAGTGCAGCTGAACACGTGGCTACGTGTAGGAGGGAGGGATTCAGATATGTGGATCATTGGGATACCTTCTGGGGAAGGTGGGACCTGTACAAGAAGGACGGGTTGCATCTGAACTGGAGGGGCACAAATATCCTGGGTGGGAGGTTTGCTAGAGCTCTTCGGGAGGGTTTAGTTTGGCAGGGAGATGGGAACCGGAGCTACGAATCAGTGGATGGGGTAGCTGTTGAACAGGCAGATACCGAGTGCAGGGAGTCTGTGAGGAAGGTTAGACAGTTGACAGGGCAAAGTTGCAGCCAGTATGATGGGTTGAAGTGTGTCTATTTTAACGCAAGAAGTGTCAGGAATAAGGGTGATGAACTTAGAGCATGGATCAGTACTTGGAGCTACGATGTTGTGGCCATTATGGAGACGTGGATATCACAGGGGCAGGAATGGATGTTGGATGTTCCAGGGTTTAGATGTTTCAAAAGGAATAGGGAGGGAGGTAAAAGAGGTGGGGGAGTGGCATTGCTAATCAGGGATAGTATCACAGCTGCAGAAATGGAGGTCATCGAGGAGGGTTTGTTTACTGAGTCATTATGGGTGGAAGTCAGAAACAGGAAAGGAGCAGTCACTTTGTTGGGAGTTTTCTATAGACCCCCCAATAGCAACAGAGACATGGAGGAACAGATTGGGAGGCAGATTTTGGAAAGGTGCAGAAGTAACAGGGTTGTTGTCATGGGTGACTTCAACTTCCCTAATATTGATTGGAACCTCCTTAGTGCAAACAGTTTGGGATGGAGCAGTTTTTGTCAGGTGTGTCCAGGAAGGTTTCCTGACTCAATATGTAGATAGGCCGACTAGAGGGGAGACTATGTTGGACTTGGTGCTTGGCAACGAACCAGGCCAGGTGACAGATCTATCTATGGGAGAGCATTTCGGTGATAGTGATCACAACTCCCTGACCTTTACTATTGTCATGGAGAGGGACAGGAGCAGACGGGATGGGAAAATATTTAATTGGGGGAGGGGGAATTACAATGCTATTAGGCAGAAACTGGGGAGCATAAATTGGGAACAGATGTTCTCAGGGAAATGCACGACAGAAATGTGGAGGTTGTTTAGGGAGCACTTGCTGCGACTGCTGGATAGGTTTGTTCCGATGAGGCAAGGAAGGGATGGTAGGGTGAAGGAACCTTGGATGACAAGAGATGTGGAACAGCTAGTCAAGAGGAAGAAGGAAGCTTACTTAAGGTTGAGGAAGCAAGGATCAGACAGGGCTCTAGAGGGTTACAAGGTAGCCAGGAAGGAACTGAAGAATGGACTTAGGAGAGCTAGAAGGGGACATGAAAAAGTCTTGGCGGGTAGGATTAAGGAAAATCCCAAGGCGTTCTACACTTATGTGAGGAACAAGAGGATGGCCAGAGTGAGGGTAGGGCCGATCAGGGATAGTGGAGGGAACTTGTGCCTGGAGTCGGAGGAGGTAGGGGAAGTCTTAAATGAATACTTTGCTTCAGTATTCACTAGTGAGAGGGACCTGGTCGTTTGTGAGGACAGCGTGGAACAGGCTGATATGCTCGAACAGGTTGAGGTTAAGAGGGAGGATGTGCTGGAAATTTTGAATGATATGAGGACAGATAAGTCCCCGGGGCCAGACGGGATATACCCAAGGATATTACGGGAAGCGCGGGAAGAGATTGCTGCGCCTTTGGCGATGATCTTTGCGTCTTCACTGTCCACTGGAGTAGTGCCGGATGATTGGAGGGTGGCAAATGTTGTTCCCTTGTTCAAGAAAGGGAATAGGGATAACCCTGGGAATTATAGACCAGTCAGTCTTACATCGGTAGTGGGCAAATTATTGGAGAGGATTCTGAGAGACAGGATTTATGATTATTTGGAAAAGCATGGTTTGATTAGAGACAGTCAGCATGGCTTTGTAAGGAGCAGGTCATGCCTCACAAGCCTTATTGAATTCTTTGAAGATGTGACAAAACACGTTGATGAAGGAAGAGCAGTGGATGTGGTGTATATGGATTTTAGCAAGGCGTTTGATAAGGTTCCCCATGGTAGGCTCATTCAGAAAGTAAGGAGGCATGGGATACAGGGAAAGTTGGCTGTCTGGATACAGAATTGGCTGGCCCATAGAAGACAGAGGGTGGTAGTAGATGGAAAGTATTCAGCCTGGAGCTCGGTGACCAGTGGTGTTCCACAAGGATCTGTTCTGGGACCTCTTCTCTTTGTGGTTTTTATAAATGACTTGGATGAGGAAGTAGAAGGCTGGGTTAGCAAGTTTGCCGATGACACGAAGGTTGCTGGAGTTGTGGATAGTGTGGAAGGCTGTTGTAGGTTGCAACAGGACATTGACAGGATGCAGAGCTGGGCTGAGAAGTGGCAGATGGAGTTCAACCTGGAAAAGTGTGAAGTGATTCATTTTGGAAGGTCGAATTTGAATGCGGAATACAGGCTTAAAGACAGGATTCTTGGTAGTGTGGAGGAACAGAGGGATCTTGGGGTCCATGTCCATAGATCGCTCAAAGTTGCCATCAAAGTTGATAGGGTTGTTAAGAAGGCGTATGGTGTGTTGGCTTTCATTAACAGGGGGATTGAGTTTAAGAGCCGCGAGGTTATGCTGCAGCTCTATAAGGCCCTGGTTCGACCACACTTGGAATATTGTGTTCAGTTCTGGTCGCCTCATTACAGGGAGGATGTGGAAGCTTTAGAGAGGGTGCAGAGGAGATTTACCAGGATGCTGCCTGGACTGGAGGGCATGTCCTACGTAGAAAGATTGAGGGAGCTGGGGCTTTTCTCATTGGAGCGAAGAAGGATGACAGGTGACTTGATAGAGGTGTACAAGATGATGAGAGGCACAGATAGAGTGGATAGCCAGAGACTTTTTCCCAGGGCAGAAAGGGCTATCACCAGGGGGCATAATTTTAAGGTGATTGGAGGAAGGTTTCGGGGAGATGTCAGAGGTAGGTTCTTTACACAGGGAGTGGTGGGTGCGTGGAATGCGCTGCCAGCGGTGGTAGTAGAAGCAGATACATTAGGGGCATTTAAGCGACTCTTGGATAGGTACATGGATGATAGTAGAATGAAGGGTAGGTAGTTAGTTTGATCTTAGAGTAGGTTAAAGTTCTATGTTCTATGTTCTAATTAAAAGTAAACAAACATTTTGAAGAGCTTCTTGTTATCTGCCATTCAAACTAATTGGTTGGCATTCTTCCATCTATGAAAGATGATGGACACGCAGCAAATAATCCATTTAGGTGGGGTGTCTTCTCTTGGTGCACCTTTGTTGATGGCTGTGAAGGCCAATCCTTGAGAGGCAGGTTCTGACACAAGTGCTGCACGTGAAGCTGCCAAGTGACTCTGTGAGTTGTTGTTTTTGATGTTGGCACCTGTTGCCAAGCTGCTGTAGCACCCGGTCAACGTGGTAGTGCATGCCAGTCCACACAATGTGTTGCCATTTCCCTGTTTCACCAGCTAGTGACTCCCAAGTGTGGCAGTCGACATTTAGGGCCTTCATGTCACGCTTGCAAGCCTCCCTGAAGCGGAACTTTGATGCCTCACTTGTCGTCTGACCCCAGCTACCTCACCATACAGAAGGTCCTTTGGTATGTGACCGTCTTCCATCCTGCAGACATGTCTGATCCACCGAAGTCGCCTCTGTTTGATTAGTACCAACACAATTCGAAGCTCTGCCTTTGAGAGGACTGACACATTTGTGATTTTGTCCTGCCAAGATACCCAGAATGCGCCGGAGACAGTGAAGATGGAAATTACTGAGCTTGTTTTCCTGGTAGTTGTAAGTCACCCATGTTTCACAGTCATACAGCAAGGGGCTGAAAAAACAGGCCTTATAAACCATGAGCTTGTTCCTGAGGGTCAGCTTGGTGTTATTCCATGCGTGTTTTGCAAGTCGGCTAAAGGTGGTAGCTGTTTTTCCTATGTGTGTATCGAACTCTACATCAAGAGACAGATTGTTTGTCACCGTTGACTCAAGGTAGCAGAATTTGCAAACCACTTCCAGTGGGGTTTTACTTAGTGTGATCAGGGCAGAGATACAACACCTTGTCCCATGACCACCGTTTTCTTGATGCTTATAGTCCAGGAGAACAAGTTACAGGCATGGGAGAGACTGTCCATGAGTCTTTGTAGCTGAGTTTCCGTGTGAGCAACTAGCGCAGCATCATCAGCGTAGATTCGTTCTCTTGAAGTGATTTATGACTTTAACCCCTTGTAGGGACTAAACCAAATCAGGAGTACACCCCTATGAATCTCCTTTAATTAAATTCAAACCAGATAAATTCTTATAAACACTTATTTGGTTCCAAAGAATTGAACTAGCTTTCCCTCAAAGAATGAAAACTAACAGAGAATATTACCATCTTTCGGATAGCCTATTTTAAAAATAATTATGGCTAAGTCATAAATATCCCAGATATTATAAGGGTCTCTTCAATACATATCTCTCCAATTAAAGAGACACAGAGGGGAGGTTCTTGTAGTTGTATACAGAATGCTATATGAGACAATTTATTAACTTTTATATATTTATTAAATAATTTAGCATGCAATACACTTTTAAGTGGATAAGTATATCACAATATCAAATATTACTAAGAGATGTAACACATAATCTTGTTTCTAAAATAGAATCCAAAAGTTTAACCTTGATAATGTTACAGCAAAATATCTTACAATAGCTGCCAAAATTTAAAGTAAACTTTTACTTAAAATTCCCCGAGTAAGGGATGGGGTGAGAAGTATTGTTTGAGGAATTCAACATTTCTAATCTTTGCTTCAAAAACTCTCATGTTTATACTGTTGCTAAGGTATCATCTGACTCTTTAGCATATAGGTGTTACCTTTCTGTGAGTGTTTTTCTTGTGTTCAAGATCCATATTGGTAGCATCATTAACAAACTCTCTATTTAATGTTTTGCTGGAATTCCCCTGCTCTTGAAGTTGTGAGCATTTATCTAGTCAAAATATTTATAATTATGTTTACTTGACCTCTTGTTCCTGTAAGTCCATCCCATTTATTGTTTTATTATCTATAATTGCCTTTTTATGGTACCATAAAGCAACTTTTTGAGTCGATCTGTCTGCATCAACAACCCCATAAACTAATTATGTTTATTGCTACCGCTTACTGATGTCACACAGAATATTTTAATGTGTGTTTTCATCTTCCAAGTCCCTAACAACAGAGGCACTGAAATGGGTTTCCCAACTTGTTTCTGGTTCATAACAAGGATCTCAAAATTTTTTAACTTTACGTTCTTAAAGGGGAATGTTAGTGAGTCTTGAAAAATGATTTATTCAATCTTTAATTCTAAAAGGCATAATATATTAACTATATCTAAAGTCTACCTAATTTAAGTCTATTATACCTATATTCCATCACACTTTGATCAGCATGTGATGTGTTTTAGTCTTTGCTTTCAGCCTTGATAGATTTTAGAGCTTGCCATCTGACCTCGTGCGCAAATAGACTCCTTTAATATCTGCAGGGAAAGTGAAGGTCAGGAGTATGGAGAAGAAGATGCCAAACAGAGTGGGAGCTAGGACACAACCGTCCGAAACTATTGGAAGCAGAGCCATCAAATAGTACAGTGCAGTGCATGTGGTCATGGAAGGAGCGGATGGGACTGAGAAAATTTGGTGGACAACAATCTTTTTTCAAAATCTTGTAGAGCGCTGTTCTGTTAACAGTGTTGAATGCTTTAACAAGATCTACAAAAGTAATGTAAAGGAGTATACTCTGTTCCCTTCACTTCAGTGGGCAGGTGAAGATGGTTCCTGGGCAGTCAGCTCCTTAGGGAGCTTCTTTCTGGTCACGTATATCCGTGGCCATCTGCTGCCATCTGTGGCTCTTTCTCCCCACAAAATCCTCTCTTCTGCTGTTTAAGTTCCCCTGATTCTAGCAGAGGGTGCATTTTTAGCTCAAACTTCAAGTTAACTGTTAGTTAGATGGTAAAAAAAACCCCACCCCTGACCTAACATTGTGAGCTCCGGTGAAGATCTGGATAAGACCTGGATGTGGTTTTTCTCTCAAATCTGGCTTTAAATACCTGGCTTCAAATTCCTGGCTTCAATGGACATCAGGATCAAACTAACTGACCATATCATTAAATTGACATTATTGTGATTAATGCTTTTACTGTTGACAGAATTTCAAACTGCATCTTCGGAACAATCAACAGCACCATCTATTGACCATAATAAATAACACAAAAGCAGAACACTGCAGATGCTGGAAATCTGAAATATAAACAGACAATGCTGGAAAATATTCAGCAGGCCAGACAACATCTGTGGAGAGAGAAGCATAGTTAACATTTCAGGTCACTGATCTTTCATCAGAACTGGAAAAGGTTAGAATGTAATGGGTTTTAAGTAAGTGAAATGGGGGAGGGTGGAAAAATTAAAAGAGGGAAAGTCTGCGGTGAGGAGATATTAAATAACAAAAGAGTTGGTAGTGGAGGGCCAAAGGGAGAAGTAATGGGACATAAAGAAACAAAAGATATGTCTAGAGGACGTGTGAATGGCAGAACAATGAACAGCTGCTGTCCAAAGGTGGTAGCTGCTTTCCCTATGGGGGCAAAGATTATCATCTGAAATTGTTGAGCTCAGTGTTGAGCCCAGAAGGCTGTAAAGTGCTGTTCCTCGCGCTTACATTGAGCTTCATTGGAACACAGCTGTAGGCCGAGGACAGAGAGGTCAGCGTGAGAGCAAGGTGGAGAATTAAAATAGGTGACTAGTACCTCGGGGTCATGCTTGTGGACTGAATGGAGATATTCCCAAAGCAGTCACCCAATCTGCGTTTGATCTACCCAATGTAGAGCAGATCGCATTATGAGCAGCAAATACAGTAAATTGAAAGAAGCACACATTCATCGCTGTTTCATGTGGAAGGAGTGCTTGCATGGAAAGGTGCCATGGGAATGGGAGGGAGTGTTGGGGGTGTTTGAGGAGTGGATGAGGGAACAGTCCCTTCGCAATACAGAAAGGGGGGGGGGAAGATGTGTTCACTGGAGGTGGCAGAAATGCCAGAGGATGATCTATTGAATATGGAGGCTGATCGGGTGGAAGGTGAGGACTCTGGGAGGGAGGGGGAGGAGTGGGAGCAGAAGTGCGGGAATGGGAACGGACATGATTGAGGGTCCTGTCAATCATGGTGGGGGTGGGGGAGTCCTTGGTTGAGGAAAAAGTAAGACATATCAGAAGCACTGTTGTGGAAGGTTGCATCATCAGAACAAATGCAACAGCGATGGAGGAACTGGGAGAACGGAATGGAGTCCTTAAAGGAAGAGGGTATGAGGAAGTGTAGTCAAGGTAGCTGTGGGAGTTAGTGGGCTTAAAGTGAATATTTGTCGATAGCCTATCCCCAGAAATGGAGACTGAGAAGTCAAGGAAGGGAAAAGTCTTTTGGTTACTTTGGTTATAGCAAACCCAGATAGCTCCTAATGATTTAATTGTGTCCAAATAACAAATCAGAATCTTCCTTACTTTTAAAAAAGATCTGAAAGATGGTTAAATATGAGACAATGGGCTGAATTTTGCTGTGGGCTTCGGGACTAAATGGAGGTCCCAAGCCTGCACTTGCCAGCTGCGGGAGTGGTTCAGCAACCTTCCGGGAAGCAGCATCGTAATAGGTTGCCTCTGAGCTCACTGTCCAATTAAGGATAAAAACAAAATACTGCGGATGCTGGAAATCTGAAATAAAAACAAGAAATGCTGGAAATACTCAGCATGTCTGGCAGTATCTGTGGAGAGAGAAGCAGAGTTAACGTCTCAGGTCAGTTCTGATGAAGGGTCACTGGCCTGAAACGTTAACTCTGCTTCTCTCTCCACAGATGCTGCCAGACCTGCTGAGCATTTCCAGCATTTCTTGTTTTTAGTCCAGTTAAGGATGGTTGGCGGCAGACTGTCGATACTGCAGGCCCAATCAGCTGGCCGGCAGCTCTGGAGCCACAGCAACCCCACCAGGAGAGGTGGGCACTGCTGAGGCAGGTCGGAGACTGCAAGGGCACCTCAACATGGAGGCATCCTTGCTGGGCTGTACAGCAGCGTGGGAGTAAACAAAATCTAGACTAGCAGGTACATAGGGATGGAGGGGAAACCCCTCCGCTGGATCAGAATTGACCAAAATTGCAGTCTTTCTACCCTGCTGCCCTGTCAATGGGGCATGGAGCCTTCGCTCTGCTGAACCCCCAGCCTGCCACAGGGAGGCCGCCTCCATTGAGCTAGCCACATCCACACACAGTGGGGGCCCACTCTGCTGGCAGAAAAATGCTGGGAGGCCACAAAATCCCACCTAATTGGGGTCTTAATTGGGTAATCGGCTGCCTCCCTCCATGGAGCCAATCCGATTTCCAACTCACTCCTGGGAAAGATCCCTGGCGGCAGGAATGAATCTGGGAGCCGTCCTGATGTGGCTCCCCACTATTTTCCCAGCTCCCCCGCGGGAAAATTCAGCCCAATATGTTCAACCAACAGCTGATATTACAAACAGTGGAAATATCTTAGCAATTTGTCCAAGTCTGCAAAACTAGGCTTGTACTTAATCTGCAGAAACATGAGCAGTGAATAAAATACTATTAATTGCTTTTGTAATGCCACTACATTCTGCACAAATTGTTAAATAGGGTTAATGGTCCACAGGCACAGTCCAGTTAGAGATCACTGATCCCATTGCATAAGATGCAAACATCCAATAGGTGTTAGCACGTATTAAATTTAATTAATTAAATTTATCGTTCAGTGGATTCAGCTACACAGCCACAAACCAAATTAAAAACTCTTTTAAGACTGACAGTGCTGTATAGTGATATATTGTACTTCATGCAAGCATATAGCATAGCCAACAAGACCATGCATTCAAGTGGTGGTAAGGTTAAAGAGCTGGGAAGATGGACAGTTGTTTCCAGGTGTGCTAACCATCACGCTTTGGTTACAGGTAGGATTTGTTGCCGCAGAGCCACTTACTGTCAAAGACCTGGAACTCGAAGGATACTTGTAACATCGTATGTGTAGCTTGTAGTAACTTGTATGTGTGGAGCAGCAAATGGCTCTTAAGCATGTGGTGTTATATGGATTTTACAGAAAATGCCTTTGTGTCATCTGCCTGCACGATAGATATCACATGGAATGTTCTCACTGACTTGCGTTTAGTATAGAACAGATGGATAGATCAGTACTGGGTAACACTGTTACAATTTCCTTCTCTGGCTGAAGCAGTAGCACTGAGGCGCTTGTCCGTTTAAATGTATGTGTTCCACTTAAATTAACTGCTGACCAATTTTATTCTGCAAATTTCACCATCATATCTATAATACTGCAGAATAGTTTATGTCTTTTTAAAAAAAGTAAACATTTTTTATAACTTGTAAATTGTTCATAAAATAACCACATTTTCAAAACAAATTGTAAAGCATAATTACAGAATCATCCCAGCAGATTGCAAGTGTCATAATTCACTCCTCTTAAAATGGTAGAATAGCAGTACTAAGGGTCATTTGAGCCCCAACTCCCTTTGACACATGGCCGTTGGTGGACATACTGATCCAAATGCATCTGGGCCCCCATTCATATCATGCACAGTTTTTGGGTGTTGACTCAGGGTTCTTATTCTTCACTGAAAAAAAGTAAGCAAGTGATGTTAGACTGCACGGCTATCCCAGCTTTCATGCAGCAAGTGAAAGGTCTGTGTAATGAAGAGCTTTTGGACCTATCGGTTTTACAAATTCTATTTCCGTGCATGACCTCCTTTTGGTAATTGTCTATGTTATATATTTGGTTCTTTATGCTGCCTCTGTATAGAGTCTAGCCAGAGAGGTTCTTGGATTGTATTGTTTAAACATGAATTTTTGTTGTATAGTAACTACAGATACTCCACACTAGCCTGTGTGTCTCCTTCAAAAGCCATGCTTTAACTGTTCTCGAGTCTCTCCCACATGATCTCTTACATCAACATGGTGGGAGGTAATCTTTACATTCTCTCAGATTAATCCTTTGATGCCCTTATACTACATCTCCCCCCAAAGTCTTTATCCCAATATATATTTACATACATTCACTTTTTTATTTACATGCTACCCCATCTCCTCCCAAGTCTCTGACTTCATAGATTCAACCTATCAGGAGGCTTCATAACTCTCCCTGATCTTGTTGTTGTCAGATGTGGAAGATTGGTAGTCTTTCTCTGATCCCTTGTTTCTTGACTTGGACGGCCTTCATTGAGGTTTGTAGTATTCGGTGCGTTTTGAATTTTCACTTCATTATCTGAGTCGTCTAAATGTATGACTGATTGACGTCTTTGATGTAAAGGAATAAGATTCTTTCTATTTCTCCGCATACAAACTTCTTGAGTTCGTACTAGATAAGATCGCTGTTGATTCTCGTCTTTCTGCAGAATTACCCCTTTTCTATTTTGGTCTTGTACCCATTCCTTTTACTCCTCTGACAACTTTGGAAGGTTTCTTATACAGTATCTTCTGTTATAGTTATGGGACAATTTGTTTCGATATGACTTTTCTTTGTCTTGTACTTTCAGATAACCCTTGCCTTGCAATCCTGGAAGTAATTTCTTGGATAAAATTGGAAGTTGTATTCGAACTTTTCTTCCCATTAAGAGTTCTGATGATGCTAATCTGCACAATAATGGAATAGTTCTGTATGTTAGTGGTACTAATTGGAAATCTTGATTTTTCATCTACATAGTTTTAATGGTTTTGACTGCTCGCTCAGCTTCTCCATTTGATTGTGGATACTTAGCAGAGCTTGTTAGGTGAACAAATCCACATTCTTCTGCAAAGTGCGTGAAGTAATTGTTTGCAAATTGTGGTCCATTATCAGATACTATCTGATCATTAACATCTCACACTGAAGAGTGTCTGCAGAGTCTCATCGACAGGATTGCGGCTGCCTGCAATGAATTTGGCCTAACCATCAGCCTCAAGAAAATGAACATCATGGGACAGGACGTCAGAAATGCTCCATCCATCAATATTGGCGACCACGCTCTGGAAGTGGTTCAAGAGTTCACCTACCTAGGCTCAACTATCACCAGTAACCTGTCTCTCGATGCAGAAATCAACAAGCGGATGAGAAAGGCTTCCACTGCTATGTCCAGACTGGCCAAGAGAGTGTGGGAAAATGGCGCACTGACACGGAACACAAAAGTTCGAGTGTATCAAGCCTGTGTCCTTAGTACCTTGCTCTACGGCAGCAAGGCCTGGACAATATACGTCAGCCAAGAGTGACATCTCAATTCATTCCATCTTCGCTGCCTCCAGAGAATCCTTGGCATCAGGTGGCAGGACCGTATCTCCAACACAGAAGTCCTCGAGGCGGCCAACATCCCCAGCATATACACCCTACTGAACAAGCGGCGCTTGAGATGGCTTGGCCATGTGAGTTGCATGGAAGATGGCAGGATCCCCAAGGACACATTGTACAGCGAGCTCGTCACTGGTATCAGACCCACCGGTCGTCCATATCTTCGCTTTAAAGACGTCTGCAAACGCGACATGAAGTCCTGTGACATTGATCACAAGTCGTGGGAGTCAGTTGCCAGCGATTGCCAGAGCTGGCGGGCAGCCATAAAGGCGGGGCTAAAGTGTGCCGAGTCGAAGAGACTTAGCAGTTGGCAGGAAAAAAGACAGAAGCGCAAGGAGAGAGCCAACTGTGTAACAGCCCCGACAACCAATTTTATCTGTACCACCTGTGGAAGAGTCTGTCACTGTAGAATTGGCCTTTATAGCCACTCCAGGCGCTCCTTCACAAACCACTGACCACCTCCAGGCGCGTACCCATTGTCTCTCGAGACAAGGAGGCCGAAGAAGAAGATCTGATCAGGTAGACCATGTGTTACGAAAACTTCCTGATGACTGCCTCAGTTGTTGTTGTGTACATCCACTTGACTTCGACCCATCTTGAGAAGTAATCAACTATAATTAGCTAGGAACTTCCCTCAAAGAAGAATAAATCCACCACCAACCATTCCCATGGTCTAGTTGGAAATTAGGTCAAAATTAGAGGTTCTCTTTGATCTTGTCTGTGTACCTAACAAATTTGTCGGACTTTCTTCTTCCCAAGTTCTCTGTTCATGTAGCACTCCTGTAGAAACTTGCTGCATTTCTCTTTCTCGCTCTGGTGGATTTTGAGTGGCATGGCGGGCTGTGCTGTGTTGTACGGGTTCTCTCCATATTGTGTGGGTTCTCTGGCGGATTCCAGACACTCTGCAGTGCTGAGGTGAGGTTGCGGGGTTTCTCCCTCTGTCCTGGCTCCTGGATTCTTCTTGTTTATCTTGGTCAAATTTCTTTATAAGATGAAGGTCCATACAAGCTCTTCTACTTAAGAGTGAGAACTCCTGATTGCTTAGGACATACAGTGTTTCTAATATCTGCTTTCCCTTATATTGAAGCATCGCTTGTAACTTCCGCTTTACTTCAAGTACAACACCTCCTGGGCCATGTAACTGAGTTTCTGTTGGTTGCAGAACGTGTGTGGATAGCCATGGCTCTTTATCTGACAGGACTGTCACACTTGCTCCGGTGTTAAGTTTGAAATTAGTGATATGTCCGTTGATATATATGTCTGATGACCAAAATGCTTATTTTGGACCAATGATTTCACCCAGAAAATATTTTGATTGGTCTGCTGCAGGAGGTTGCTTAACTTCATTTACCTCTAATTCTTAACTCCTTGTCCTTTAGAGGTTGAGGTAGTCGAGATTTTATTTCGGCACATCTATTAAAATGCACTGTTTTTCTGCAAGAAAGGCATTCTGCTCTATTGGTGGGACATTGTTCATGCCTGTGGGAAGTTTATGCACCACAGCGCTGGCAGGGTTTAAGGCGTCTTTCGCTCTCTCCCTGCAGCGTACCTTTTTTCCTGGTGCCACTTGTTCAGCCCTCGGGTGAAGGAAATGAACTGTTATAGGAGGTTTCATGTACCAATACTTTTCTCACCTCGCAGGATTGGTCTGTTATTGCTGCGCAAATTGAAGTAGGAATCACAAGTGTTTAAGACTTCGTCAAATTTGGACGATGTTTCATCAATATGTTGTCTTGCTATTATATCATCAGCTACAGCACCAACTAAACATAATAATGTATTCACTTGCTCTGTTTTGGACCTGCTGTCCAATTTCGATGCAATTCTGTATCCAAGGAAACTTTTCCTGCATCGTACCCAGTTTTGAGTTTGATTGGATCCCTCGTAACTTTTCAAACTCTCTGGCACTCCCAAATTTTGATCCATTTCTAAAATTCTTAGACTTAGAGTGTTCCCCTTTAAGAAACTTTTTTCAGGCTAGCTTGCTTTGAGGGGCGTAGCAGGTGCTTGACAATGTTTCCTGTTTGTTTTTTTTAGGCTTCTGGTAGGGACTTCCCCTTTCTTTCAGCAGTTCACTGAAATGGTTACAAAGCTGCCTATTGGACTTGACAGAGCTGTTTGAATGACAGTTCCAGTTGCTTTTTTTAGCTAGAGTTTATTTATTTTGTTCAAGCTTGACTGCTTAGCTGCATTAATGGAGTGTTTGGGGATTTCCCGCACTTTTTTTTTCACTATCCGACTTATTTTTTAATTTGCGCGCTCTTCAGGGTTTTCCCACTCTCCACCCTCGTGTTCAGCCCAAGTGATGGATTGGGCTTTCCCCTTTTTCTCTCTTGCTCACACGGAGCCTTTAAAAATTAATTTTGTAAACTCTTCAAAGGATTTCTTTTACCAGGATTTCTCAATCGTCGGCACAATGACTCACCCGATTGTTTTCTTTTCAGCCACGCTTCCGTGGAGCCTTCTCAGCCTTCTACGGGTATGTAGTTTGTTTTTTCTCTTCAGCTTTTTAAAAAAAAGTTTCTTCTCTCTGGCTGAACGATGATTATTGCTTCAAATTTTCTCTTCTGAATATAGGACTTCGATCCCAGTGTTGTTCACCATTTTATATATTTGGTTCTTTATGCTGCCACTGTATAGAGTCTAGCCAGAGAGCTTCTTAGACTGTATTATTTAAACATTAACCCTTATTGTATAGTAATTATATACACTCCACACTAGCCTGTGTGTCTCCTTCAAAAGTCACGCTGTAACTGTTCCCAAGTCTCTCCCATTTGATCTTTTACATCATTATGGTGGGTGGTAATCGTTATATTCTCTCAAGATTAACCCTTTGATACCCTTATACTACAGTCCACAGTGGACTAGTTGAAATAAAGAGGTCAGTATGTGGTGAATAGCAGGGACAGCCATGTTGCTACATTACTATGTATGGACCTAGTGCCAGACTTTGACCCACAACAAAAAGTTGGTCCGTAAAACTAGAGTAAGAACTGAAATTTTTATTCTATCAAAAAAGGCTTAGAAATGCTACTGCTTTGCTCAAAGTGTTGGAAGAACCAATTATAGTGAGATGGTGATATGTGATAAGCAAAGGCAATACTTTGCATGGGCAAATCTCAAATATGAGGTGTGGCCAGTGCAATTATACTTCCCGTCCCCATTAGCTGATATCAAATCTAGAGCTTGACTTACAGATAATCAGGAAAGAGTGCCCTGCCAATGGATCTTCACGAGCCACCATAGAACAGGCCAACTCCGTGTTTCTTGCACTTCAATAAAAACTGAAGAGGTATCTCAGGGTCAGTAAGTCAACGGCTTTATTTCATTACTTTCTAGAGGACAAGGGGAGGAAAGCCACCTTAGATCTCATAAATAACAACAATTTCATTAAGAAAATATTTGTCACCTGACAATGAAAGAGTATGCCCCAGGGACTGACAAACAACATCAACCTGAAAAATCATTACTGTGTGGGCCATCACAAGATATTCTGCATTATCGTATGGACTAATTTAGAATTGATATATCTACAAGGGAAAGACACCAACAGCGCGGGTTCAATCCCCATGCCAGCTGCGGTAATTCATGGAGGTCTGTCTCCTTGCTTTGCCCCATGCTTGAGGGGTGGTGCCCCTCAAAGTATACATTACCAACGGTCTCTCTCTAATGGAGAGAGATGCCTATCGTCCTTTGGGACTATGGCTAGAACAACAACAATCTACAACGGCAGGGTTTAAATTTAGTTCCATCATAGTGCACACAGCAACATGATCGTTATCTCTGCCTCCACCTAGTGGTGGAAAGATTGTCCTTGACACAACTCCCATCAATTTTCAGACCTATGAAAGGGCTTGCAATGTATTCATCTCCGTAAAACCCCAAGCCTACAATAGATCATAACTATTGCATTTTATATTCATTAGCAAAAACCTGCATCCGTTATCATCCATATCACACAGCCACACATTTACATAATGACTGGAATGTTTCATATTTTGTCAAAATGTGTTCATTTTATTTTTTGCAGATATGAAATTGTAACATTTTTCCAGGACACACCAAGTCTGCTCTACATTTTGTAATATTTCATTTTTTTAAATTTTCAGTTCAGTTTTTCTTCAGGTTTTAGACGAGAGACCACAGATGAGGGAATCAGCACTAGTTTATTTCTCAGACAAAGCCACTAAACCCTCTAATTTCAAGGAGTGTTTATTTTAAAGCACTATAATTATATATATTTTCAAGTGAAACATAATGCATGAAACAAGTGTTTATATAACAGATATATTATGTTCTTTCATAGCTCTACACTCTTTATGATCATTTAAAATAAGTCACTGCGTTGAGCAATGTTTTAGGTCCTGTACATACCGAAGGCTATAGCCACATAACCAGTCGCCACTCTAGCCCCTTTCCCTTAAATACACAGTATATTTTAAATACAACATTTACATAGACATTAATTAAATTCTATTCATACAAGGTATTCTGGCATGATAACAATTAAAGTTTTACAGCCACAACAATCCATTGTAATAGTTACCATCCACATACAGACTTTTTTTTTTAAAGTACAATACTGACAACTTTCTTCCTTTTTTCTGGCTAAAGTTACTTACAGAATGATTGCCAATTGCCAGGCTCTTGTGCACATATTATACAAATTTAAACTATAGCACTGCATTTAGCACATTTCTCCTTTGAACTGTACAAACAGACAAATACTAGGATGTGTACAACGGGACGCAGAATTATATTTTCTATGATGATTTATATTACATTGGAAATAAAGTTTTTCTTTCATTTTGTGTGAACAGCTACTTTTAGAAATGGATTTTGTTTGCTATTCTGTAAAACTCTAGGGGGTCAAAATCTTTTACTGGTTGTTGCCATGGGTACAATTTGGAACAGTTCATTCCCTCACCAACAGTGCTTGTCGACTTATCCTGAGTGTACCTTCTCCATCTGTTGGACATTGAAGATTTCTTTTGCATATTAATCTATATTTTTAGGCCCACCTTTCTGCCCGCCTAAGAATTAGTTCATTCCAGTGTACAACAAAAAGGGCATTTCTTCTGTGGATGGGAAGATTTTTAAATGCAAGATTCTGACCTCCTAGTTGTGGAAATCCATTCCCTCTGAAGAATCAGAAGTTTTGCCATGCACAGAAACTCAAACTACTGTCCCATAAAGACAATCTCCTTGTACATAAGATACATAAACGCTTATTTCCATGTGGGTGTAAAAACATCATTGTTTGATACGCCACTATTATTAGGTATCATATATTATGAAAAAAATCAAATCAAGCGGCAGGTTCAAAGGCCAAGTTCTTTTTTTAAAAATCATGTCAGTAAGGCTAAATAAAAAGTTAAGAAAAAAAATAAAAAATGATCACAGACAAAAGTGTTTTAAAGGGCTGACCAACCATAATCAAACAAAGCAACATTTTCATCTTATAGAATTCCATTCCCATAGTTAATGGAAGCAGCTTTCCTCGCAGTTACATGTGGAGAGATGCCCACTTATCTACCATCCTGTAGATGTAATATATGTACGGCTTGAGTCACACAAATGGAGTGCTCTTATGTCATAGGACAGTACTTTCTGACTCCTCATCAGAATCTACTCTTATTCTAGAGTCTGCCACAGAGTTTGTGCAAATTTCAGTGTCTGAAAGTTCAGTGTAGAGTGCATCACGAAGCTCTACTGACTGTACAAAAGAGGGATCTGGATTGTCAATATCTGCAAGCAGTGAAAATAAATGATTCATTAGCAATGATACAATTTAATCATTATAGCAACACACAAATATACTGTAAAAAGTCATTCCATTATACATCCTTGTTAGTGCCATTAGCTTGTGACAAATAATAGGGATGTCACAATATGGTTATCTGACAAGATCAGAAGTGATGCTTATTTGTTTTAATATTTTGTCCCTAGTTCTAGATCCTGCCAATTCAGTCCCTTGCTGTTACAAGGTTGAGAACATTTCATGCAGACAAGCGACATTTTGTTCTTCTTTGTATGTCAGCTTACTGTGCAATGTCTCAGCTATGTACAGTTCTATTGTGTGTACAGCTACTAAACTATGAAGGAAGATGGGCTGAAGTTAGTTTGTGACCCACACAGTGATCTGAAGTAGAAACTAGATACAATTAATTCAGGCTTGGAGAGAGGCGGTGGCGTAGTGGTAATGTCACTGGACTAAAAATCCAGAGACCCAGGCTAATACTCTGGGGGCATTGTTTCAAATCTAAATTCAATTTACTAATAAATTCAAATAATTAATTAAAAATCTGGAATTGAAAGCTCAGTAATGGTGACCATGAAACTACTACTGATTGTTGGTAAAAACCCATCTGGGTTCACTAATGTTCTTTAGGGAAGGAAATCCGCTGTCCTTACCTGCTCTGGCCTACATGTGACTCCAGACTCACAGCAAGGTGGCTGACTCTTAACTGCCCTCTGAAATGGCCTAGCAAGCTATTCAGTTGGACAAAACCACCACACAAAAATTGAAAACGAAAAAAAAAAACAGACAGAACACCAGAATCAACCTAGGCATCAGAAATGACAATGACACACCCAGGCCTGTTGACCCTTCAAAGTCCTCCTTACTAACATCTGGGGACCTGTGCCAAAACTGGGAGAGCTGTCCCACAGACTAGTCAGGCAACAGCCTGACATAGTCATACTCACAGAAACATACCTTACATCGAATGTTCCAGACAACACCATCACCATTCCTGGGTATGTCTTCCCACCAGCAGGGCAGACTCATCAGAGGTGGTGGCACAATGATATACAGTCAGGAGGGAGTTGTGGAAGTCCTCAACATTGACTCTGGACCTCATGAAGTCTCATGGCATCAGGCCAAACATGAGCAAGGAAACCTCCTGCTGATGAATCAGTGCTCCTCCATGTTGAACATCACTTGGAAGAAGCACTGAGTGTGGCAAGGTCACAGAATGTACTCTGGGTGGGGGATCTCAATGTCCATCACCAAGTGTGGCTCGTTAGCACCACTACTGACCGAGTTGGCTGGGTTCTGAAGGACATATCGGCCAGACTGGGCCTGCAGCAGGTGGTGAAGGAACCAACAAGAAGGAAAAATTAATTAAACCTTGGCCTCACCAATCTACCTGTTGCAGATGCTTCTGTCCATGACAGTATTGGTAGGAGTGACCACTGCACAGGCCTTGTGGAGACGAAGTATGATCTTCACACTGAGGATACTCTCCATTGTTATGTGGCACTACCACTGTGCTAAATGGGATAGATTCAGAACAGATCTGGCAGCTCAAAACTGGGCATCCATGAGGCACTGTGGACCATCAGCAGCAGCAAGACTGTATTCAACTACAATCTGTAATCTCATGACCCGACATATCCCTCACCGTACCATTACCAGTTAGCCTAACAACAGCTGTTGGTAAAATGCTGGAAACTATTATTAAGGAATTCTTAACAATGCACTTAGAAAAGCACAGTATGATTAGAACAAGTCCACATGGTTTTACTAAAGGGAAATACTGTTTGACAAATTTATTAGAGTTTTTTGAGGATGTAACTATTAGGGTAGATAAAGGGGAACCAGTAGATTTAGTATACCTGGCTTTCCAAAAGGCATTCGATTAAGGTGCCACATAAAAGGTTAATACGCAAGATAAGGACTCATGGAGTTGGGGGTAATAAAGTAGCACAGAGATGTTTGGCTAATGGACAGGAAGCAACGGGGCATTTTCAAGTTGGCAGGCAGTAAATAGTGGAGTGTCACAAGGATCAGTGCTGGGGCCTCAGCTATTTACACTCTATATTAATGACTTAGATGAAGAGACAGAGAGTAATGTATCTAAGTTTGCTGATGATACAAAGGTAGGTGGAAAGGTAAGCTCTGGGGAGGACACAGAGAGGCTGCAAAGAGATATAGACAGGTTAAGTGAGTGGGCAATAAAATGGCAGATGGATTATATTGTAGGGAAGGGTGAAGTTATGCACTTTGGTCATAAGAATAGAAAAGCAGAATATTTTTTAAAAGGTGTGAAACTTGTAAATGTCGATGTTCAAAGAGACTTGGGTGTGCTTGTACAAGGAATGCAGAAAGTTAACATGCAAGAAGGCAAATGGCATGTTGGCTTTTATTGCAAGGGGATTGGAGTGCAGGAATAAGGAAGTATTGCTACAATTGAACAGGGTTTTGGTGAGACCACATTTGGGGTACTCTGTGCAGTTTTGGTCTCCACATGTAAGAAAGGATATACTTGCATTGAAGGTGGTACAGCAAAGGTTCACTAGATTGGTCCCTGGGATGATGGGGTTGTCCTATGATGAGAGGCTAAGTAAATTGTGCCTGTATTCTCTGGAGTTTAGAAGAATGAGAGGTGATCTCATTGACTCATATAAGATTCTGAAGGGGCTGGATAGGGTAGACACAGAGATTATTTCTGCTGGTTGGAGAATCTAAAACATGGGGGCACAGTCTCTGGATAAGGGGCTGATCATTTAGGACTGAGGTGAGGAGAGATTACTTCACTCAAAAGGTTGTGAATCTTTGGAATTCACTAACCCAGAGGGTTGTGGATGCTCCGTCGTTGATTCCATTTAAGGCTGGGATAGACAGATTTTTGGACTCTCAGGGAATCAAGGGGTATGGAGAGTGGGAGGGGAAGTGGAGTTGAATCCTAAGATCAGCCATGATCGTTTTGAATGGCGGAGCAGGCTTGATGGGCCATATGGTCTACTCCTGCTCCTATCTCTTGTGTTCTTGCACGGCCATCAAGCCAAGGGAACCAACCCTGGTTCAATAAAAAGTTCAGGAGGGCATGCCAGGAACAGCACCTAAAAATAAGGTGTCAAACTGGTGAAACTACAACACAGGACTGCTTGCATGCCAAACAGTGGAAGCAGCATGCAGTAGACGGAGCTAAGCGATCCCACAACCAACAGATCAGAACTCTGCAGTCCTGCCACATCCAGTCGTGAATAGTGGTGGACAATTAAACAACTAACAGGAGGAGGAGGAGGCTCCATGAAAATCCCGATCCTCAATGATGGAGGAACCCAGCACATCAGTGCAAAACACAGGAACATAAGAAATAGGAGCAAGAGTAGACCATATGGCCCATCGAGCCTGCTCCGTCAGTCAAAACGATCATGGCTGATCTTGGGATTCAACTCCACTTCTCCGCCCACTCTCCATACCCCTTGATTCCCTGCAAGACCAAAAATCTGTCTATCCCAGCCTTTAAATGTATTCAACGACGGAGCATCCACAACCCTCTGGAGTAGGGAATTCCAAAGATTCACAACTCTTTGAATGCAATAATTTCTCCTCAACTCAGTCCTGAATGATTGGCCCCTGATCCTGAGACTGTGCCCCCACGTTCTAGATTCCCCAACCAGCGGAAATAATCTTTCAGCTTCTACCCTATCCAGCCCCTTCAGTATCTTGTATGTCTCAATTAGATCGCCTCTCATTCTTCTAAACTCCAGGGAATATAGGCACAATTTACTCAGCCTCTCACCATAGGGCAACCCCCTCATTTCAGGGACCAATTTCGTAAATCTTCGTTGCACCGCCTCCAGTGCAAGTATATCCTTTCGTAAATGTGGAAACCAAAACTGCACACAGTATTCCATGTGCGGTCTCACCAAAGCCCTGTACAATTTAGCAAGACTTCTTTATTCCTGTACTCCAATCACCTTGCAATAAAGGCCTTCCTAATAGCCTGTTGCACCTGCGTGTTAACTTTGTGCATTCCTTGTACAAGTACACCCAAGTCTCTCTGAACATCAACAGTTCCTAGTTTCACACCTTTAAAAAATATTCTGCTTTTCTATTTTTACGACCAAAGTGAACAACCTCACACTTCCCTACATTATACTCCATTTGCCATCTTGTTGCCCACTCTCTTAACCTGTCTATCTCTTTGCAGCCTCTGTGTTCACCCCGCAGCTTACCTTTCCACTGAGCTTCGCATCATCAGCAAACTTAGATACATTACTCTCCGTCTCTTCATCCAAGTCAGTAATATAGAGTGTAAATAGCTGAGGCCCCAGCACTGATCCTTGCGCCATCGCACTATTCACTGCCTGCCAACATGAAAATGCCCCATTTATGCCCACTTTCTGCTTTCTGTCTGTTAACCAATCAACTATCCATGCTAATATAGTACCCCCAACACCATGAGCCTTTACCTTGCCTATTAATCTTTTATGTGGCACCTTATTGAATGTCTTTTGGAAATCCAGGTATACTACATCTACTGGTTCCCCTTTATCTACCCTACTAGTTACATCCTCAAAAAATTCTAATAAATTTGTCTAATAGGATTTCCCTTTAGGAAAACCATGCTGACATGTTCTAATCATACTATACTTCTCCAAGCGCATTATTAAGATTTCTTTAATAATAGTTTCCAGCATCTTCCCAACGACTTTTGTTAGGCTAATTGGCCTGTAGTTCCCTGTTTTCTCTCTACCTCCCTTCTTGAAAAGCGGTGTAACATTTTCCAACTTCCAATCTGACGGGGCCATTCCTGAATCTAAGGAATTCTGGAAAATCATAGCTAGCACGTCCACTATCTCTGCACTATCTCTTACAGACCCCGAGGGTGTAGGCGATCTGGCCCAGGGGACTTGTCAGATTTTAGTCCCTCAAGTTTCTCCAATACTTATTCAAAAGAAAGGGCTGAAGCATTTGCAACCATCTTCAGCCAGAAATACCATCTCAGTCTCTTCCTGAGGTCCCTGCATCACAGATGCCAGTCTTCAGCCAATTTAATTCACTCCACGTGACATCAAGAAATGGCTGAAGGCACTGAATACTGAAAAGACTATGAACCCTGACAACATTCTGGCAATAGTACTGAAGACTTGTGTTGGAGAACTAGCCAAGCTCCTAGCCAAGCTCTTCCAGTACAGCTCCAACATTGGCATTTACCCGACAATGTGGAAAATTTCTTAGGTATGTCCTGTCCACAAAAAGCAGGACAAATCCAATCTGGCCAATTACTGCCCCATCAGTCCATTCTCGATCATTAGTAAAGCGTTGGAAGGTCTTGTCAACTGTGCTATCAAGCACCACTTAAACAGCAACAATTTGCACACTGATGCTCAGTTTGGGTTCTGCCAGGGCCACTAAGCTCCTGACCTCATTCTAACCTTGGTCCAAACATGGACAAGAGCTGAACTCAAGAGGTGAGGTGAGAGTGATTGCCTTTGACATCAAAGCAGCATTTGACCGAGTGTGGCATCAAGGAGCCCTAGCCAAATTGAAGTCAATGGGAATCGGGGAAAACTCTCCACTGGTTGGAGTAATATCTAGCACAAAGAAAGATGGTCGTGGTTATTGGAGGTCAAATCATCTCAGCCCCAGGATATTGACTCTGTTTGATTGTATTATGATTTTCGACATGCCCTGCTACTACTTCCTTACTAATGGATTCCAGCGTTTTCCCCAATGACGACGGTAAGCTAAGCTGGCTTATAGTTTCCTGCTTTCTGTCTCCTTTTTTCCTGAATAGAGGTGTTACATTTGCATTTTTCCAATCCGCTAGGACCTTTCCAGAATCTAGGGAATTTTGGAAGATTACAACCAATGCATCAAGTATCTCTGCAGCCACTTCTTTTAAGACCCTTGGATGCAGGCCATCAGGTCCAGGGGACTTGTCAGCCTCTAGTCCCATTAGTTTTCCTAGTACTTTTTCTCTAGTGCCATTGATTGTTTTAAGTTCCTCCCTCCCTTTTGCCCCTTGATTTTCTACAATTCTTGGGATTTTTTTTGTGTCTTCTGTGAAGACAGATACAAAATACTTGTTCAAAGTCTCTGCCTTTTCCTTGTTTCACATTATTAATTCCCCAGTCTTGTCTTCTAAGGGACCAACTTCCTTTTTATATACTTGTAGAAACTCTTACTGTCTGTTTTTATATTTCTTGCTAATTTACTCTCATATTCTAATTTCTCCCTCTTTTTTTTTTAAATCATCCTTTGCTAGTTTCTAAAATTTTCCCAATCTTCTGGCCTACCACTAATCTTCGTAGCATTGTACACTTTTTCTTTCAATTTGATACAATCCTTAACTTCCTTAGTTAGCCACGGATGCGGCATCCTTCCCATAGAGTCTTTCTTTCTTAATGGTATATATCTTTGTTGAGAGTTATGATATATCCCTTTAAATGTCTGCTCATCTACCGTGTTATCTTTTACCCTATTTTGCCAGTCCACTGTAGCCAACTCTATCTTCATATCTTTGTAATTGCCTCTACTTAAGTTTAAGACACTAGTTTCAGACCCATCCCCTGTGACAAACACCATCCCACAAATAGAGAAAGTGGACAGAAAATAACCCACTTTTCTCTTTTAGGCACTTAGTATCCTGCTGTGTATTTCTAGACTTATTTTAGTTTTTTTCAATTCTTGCACTCAAACACACACAACAAAAATCACCAAAATCAGCAATGAACTAAAATTAAAGCTAAATTTGTAACATCAATCACGTTAGATTTAAAAAGACCTGCAGTATAATCTCTATTTTGCACATTAATGTACTTTCTTAGCTAAATCACTTTTGTAATCATTAGAAACATCTTATGTTTGTGAATTATTCATTACCTTGTGTATCTTTGATGTGCAATGATACTGCACAGCAAAGAACAGTGAAATGAAGAAGTAACAGACACAAAATAAAGTGTCATGGTGCCTCGTAAAATGATTGTACATGTGCTGTACTGTATGGGATACATAACTTAGTTAATGTAAGTATTAAATAATGTTCTTAGTAAATGTTAGTTACTTCAACACAGATGTGCTTGTGCCAAACTTGAAGCTCATTTTTAAATCAGAGTATAAGTGTATCTGGTGATGCCATTGAGATGGTTGACAGACCCTACCAAAACTCAATGTAAGCACAGTCTCCAATGTCAATGTGGGCCGAGGTTTCCACTTCTGCGTTCGGCAGCTTGTTTTTGCCGCTCAATTACGTTAATAGCTGGTGAGCGTACAAACAGAAAACCCCGACCACAGTGTCTAACTATAGCCTTAAATCAAAAAGTTTAGTTGGACATTTCCTTTCTATAACCTTGCTTGTGTTTACATAATATTCACTTTTTCTCTTGCGTTTCAATTCCAATAGAATCATATGAAGGATTTAAATTACCTTTTGGGAAAAATTAAAGTTCTCGTAATCTTAAAATTCTGTGCGCTGGTTCAGAATACGGAAAATACACAATGTAACAGTAGCTAGTTTGATAGTGTGGGATATTATCCTCACACTGTAATATCATGACATCCCTTATAAATGATAATAATGAAATGGAACAGGGCAAAATATTTCTTATAAAATAAAATGAGTTACATTTAATTACTAAGCCATGGGATCAAAAGATTCATTCAAGTACATTACATGATTGTAAGGGGCAGAAAATAGGAACACTTAAAAAAGAGCAAGAATCACATTTGTGAATTCTGTGACAACATCAAGCCATGCAACTCTGCTTCAGTCTCATGCAAAGGCCAGTTCAGATGAGTTAGTGGTGACATACAAATAGCAACTGGAGGAGTTCCAGAGTTAGCTGAAGTGCCAGAGGGGAGGTTGTTGCTCCGGCTTACCCTAAATTCCCCCTCACACTTAGCCAATACAGACTCATTCTGGTCAAACAGCTGCAAGTATGCAACATAGGCACCCAAAAGGAAAAAAAGAACATAATAGAAAAATTGTTCAGAATTTTGAAAACGATAACCAGAGAAATTCCACTGAAAAGAAAATTTATATCAATAACACGAAGTTGAAATGTAACACACGCCAGAAATTGACTGCCTATTTAGGTAAGAAACATATAAACTACATTCAAATTAAAATGAAATAATGAAATGTAATCACTTGAAAAAAAACATATTATACATGTAAAAGCTTGTGTGAAATGTTATCAACTGTAAAAGATTAATATTTTCCAAATTATCAATTTTAAAGATCATATGCAAATGTTTCTGATCTATTTGAATAGTTCAACCTGCTCCCCTCTTCTTTCCTGAAAATGCTGGCGCTTGTTGGCTTATGGTCTTATGGGTGCTGGCAGCTCACTCGTGCCCCACTCAAATGGCTAATCTTGTGTAAGAAAAGACAATCAATGTTGGCAGGCTGCTTAACCAGTCAGTTTTGTTTGGTTAATGCCAGGAATCACGCCAGTGGCAATTTAGGGGGAGAAGCTTGTTTTACAAGTTTAATACTATTGTTGTAATGCATTTAGTACAGTGATGACATTACCATAATCAATTTGAAATCATTGTAGGACAATGCATTTTGCCTCCCTTGCACGTCCCTAATTCCACTGCCATTTTATCCCCAATAGCAGCCATCACTTTCTACTTGAATTGGATGGGCCACTTAAATTTATGCTTGCTTGTATTCAAGGCCTTTTCTAACAACAACACTCTTAATGACACCAAGGTGCCTGCCAGCAGTTGTTAAATTTAATATAACGTCACTCTTGGTGTGAAAGAGGCTCTTCCGATATCAGCTTTAAATTTGCCTTGCGTTAGATTGAACATTCACCCCCTTGTCCTATGTTAATGGTGTCACCATGTCCAGATTTATCTTTTCTATCCCATTCAGTATTTGAGACAACTTCCTTTTCTACCAAATCACATGACTCAATAGTTAGCTCATGGTGAAGTCCCCATTAAATCAGATTGGTGGTACACTTAGATCCCAGTAAATCATCAGGAACACGAGCAATTAACTTATGCCTCCCTATGGATTCGCAAAATTATAATTATTTTGCAGCCGCAATTCTGAACAGCTTGGATTTTATACCGGAAATAAAGTTGCTGTTTACCTTTTTTGGAGGGGGGTGCGTAAAGGGAAATATACATATTCAGAGAGGTTTTATAAATAGATAATTGATCAACACACTACAGAACTCTACTTTTCTCCTTGGCAAGGCAATTGAGGCAGAAAACTGAACTGTGGACACTGTTACCAAAAATGGCACCAGCTCCTTAAATTTAGTAAAAATCAAAATGTGAAAAACAAAATTTTAGCCATTTTGAACAGCTGAATATCTATTGATATGAAATAGCTGTATCAGGCCCAACTCTACTTGGCTGGTAGATTTTGATTTTCCATGAGAAAGAACTAACAATTCTTCATGAATCTTTTCCTCTTTGATTATTCCATTTGGACTGATCAGTCAAAAGATAGGGTATGTTGCAAAGTGCTGCATCACAGAAATGGAAAAGATAGGTTTGTACTGGGAATTGCCTACAATGGCAATCTCAGCTCGGCTCCCGAGGAAAGAGAACATGCGTTTGGCGCCTACTGAGGGAAAGGGAAAATTCAGAGCACAAGTCAGCCTGGGCTAGACAGGCTAATTAGACAGCAACACTGGCCAGTTAGAGAGCAGCACTGGCAGCAAACTGCAGGAGCCACGTCATTGATATAGGAATAGCGTATATAAGCAGGAGAAATAACTAGTAAAAAGTCTATTGAAAAAGAAGAGAGAGAGAGAACAATCTGAAACAATGACCGGGATTTTATTCTGGCAATGGGGGTCTCAACGTGTGGAAAAGCGACGCCGAGATCCCCGCGTCACCTCTTCTCCGGAAGGCCCACAGAATCCAGTGCCAATCAGGCACTTAAGTCCCACCCTTGGAGAGCTGCTGGCCAATCTGAGGTCAGCAGCTGCAGTGCCAACGCGGAGGTGGTGGCTGCTGCTGGATGAGCACCTACCGGAGGCCGAGGAGCGTTGCTGGACCCAGGCCACAGGTAGGTCAGGACAGGAGGGTTTCGCGGGGTGGGAGTTGCGGGGGAAGGGGGTGTAGGCAGATCGGCAGCAAGGACAGGGGGATGGCTCTCAGCTGCCCCCCCCCCACCCCACATTCATAATGCTGAGTCCCTCATTCAGGCACTAAGTGCCTTTTAATGAGAGACAGCGCCCCCTCCCCCCACCCACTCCCAGAGTCAGGAAGCAGCCTGCACAATTTTTCATGGTGTGCTTCCCGTGTGGTGACAGGGCCACCTGTCGCATGGTGCAGGAAGAGGCCTTTAATTGGAGTTAATTGCCCAGTTAAGGGCCTCAATTGGCAATGGGGTTTACAGGCCTTCCCGTTCCGGACTGAATTTTGGTGGAGGCAGGAACACCCACCACCCACCCCCACCCCCCATTACCAGCCCATCTAATTTTATGCTCTTCCCACCTCCAAACCCACCGCAGGGAACAGCATAAAATTCCCCCAAGAGCTCTTGTGGGAAAAGTCATTCATGTCATTCAATCCATTCATGAAAATGAGGTTGGAAGATACATCTTAGCTTAAAAGCCTGAACAGCCTTGAGCTCAATTTGTATCCCATTGAGTCCCTTTGTTTTGATACCATGATCAAAAATAATTACAAACTGGGTGACAAAAGGAAATAAATGGAGCGAGGTGGAAAAAACTGGAATGGTTTAGAAACCGTTGCATATAATCTTTTGACGCTGTACTGAATTTAAACTTCATAAATTAATTAATTATGATAATACATACCACTTCAACAGAAATAAACTACCACAAGATCAGTGAATGACCACATTATGTGCCCAACATGAATGAAGTTGATTAAAAGAATGGTTATTAGAAGCTTTACCAATACTTTCACATATCCATATCATTTTGATGAGGCTGAAATTAAATCAGTCAGCAAAATTGATTTTCATAATAGTTAAATTAATTTTCTCAAATTTTACTTTTTTGGGGACATTTGACATTTTGTGGCATTTTTGCTTTGACAGAGAAATGAACGCTTTCTGCTTGTCCTGCGCTTTGCTGACTAGTGAAATGGGCAGTCACGTATCAAACACAGGTTGAAATAAGCTTTCTGCACTGTTCCCATTATGCCATGGTAAAGGTGACAAAATGCATGTAAAACTGGTAAAACTGTTTAAATTATTTGGCTTTTAAGTGACTGTCAGGAATTAAGAGACCTTGCAATAAAAACAGAATTCCTCCTCTTTCCAGTAGAAAATGCTCTCATTTATTTACATTTATTGATTCTCGTAAGTCCATAATTTCTCAATCTTTAAAATGTTAAGACAAATCAAAAGTATTTAAAATTTGTATCTGGCTGTCCACTCCACCAAAATAGGGTTTATATCTTTTGGGCATTGAAAGACAACTGACCCAGTTGTTTGAAAGTGTTACTTGTAATATTAATTTTTTTCACAAAATGCTTAATCGTTTACAATTTCTTACAAGTGAATTTCAAAGAATGATATCTACAAGCTATGCATATTCTTGTAGTATTGATGATTCCATTTTGGGACGAGTTGGTCTGTTCACAACTAGTTAGGTTGAGTGGGGTACCAGGCTTACCAGGTACATCAACCAAAGTAATGCTCAGCCCCATGAGCTGAGTATAGTTCAATACTTCATAGTATTGAACCTCGCATTTCAATTTGTCTGAAATACACATTTCATGGCCACCAGGAAAGACCATTATCAGTGAGGAGAAGAAGCATTCTTTCCAAAAAGCCAAGAGCAGTGAAATATGTAAGAGATGCTTATCTGTTCCTTCCAACTGAACATGCACCAGCTTCAGAATATTTTTCATCAATTGCTTCTCAAAAACTAAACAGCAGGAGCGGAAAAGGATTTGCAACTAGGATTCTGGAAATCAGTAATGTATCAGCCAATTAAAAAAAGCCGCTGCCCTGCGACACATCTTGAAGGCCTTATGCCTCGATTTGTTATATTTTGCACAAGATCTCTTCCTCACTGTGAAGAATTTCCTGAAATTAACAGTAATCATTATTGCACATGTTCATTGCTTATTTAACCATTGCAAAGAGGTAATACATAGCATATAGCAGTGAATTTACTGGGAAGTTATTGGCAACAGACCCAACATGGTGTCAATAGACTGCCTCAGGAAGCTGCATTAAGCAATGAGCAAAGTGATCTCTGCAAGTATCTCTGGAGGTGGTGTTACCCACCTCCCTTAGTGGTGCCCTAAACAGAAACTAGGCTCACTTTTGGAAATGGTCATGTTTCTAAGCCATGTGAATTTTGCCTCATTGGCTTAATTGGATCCTTTTCAGCTATTGAGGAAGGTATGGTGACTGGAAAATTGGGACTGATAAATACGTCTGTGCAAGTGAATTTGTTGTTGTAAACTGCCCTACAATGTAAACGGGAGAGTTTCTCCATCATCTTGGACATGAGTTGGAATTGATGAACCACTTTTTAAAGCAGCTCTGCAGTATTAATATAGCATAAGACATATTTTGGAGATAGAAGTATTTGTGAGAAATTCACTATGTGGACTATTCAATCAAAAGTGCTGCATGTCTCAAGGACGATATTATCGCCTCCCATAAACTTTGTTTTTTTTTTGAAGTAAATATTTTAAGACATCATGGCAAAATGACCATGGTTCAAATCATGCATCTGAATTCTTGTTTCATCCTTTTACAACACAATATATTAACAATGAGAACTGGTAGAAATATGCACTTGGGAATTTGTTTCTAATCTGTTTAAAACAGAATTACATTTAAATTCAGATTTTATTCCAAATTCTGTCATGAAATTTGGGCATTGGCCAAAGATATTTGCTGTGGTTGGGAGGTTGGGGCATTCCAGATGGGAGCCTCTTTACGATGACCGTCAGTATTGCTCCAGTCAGGCAGTACAAAGCTCATTATAGGAACACACGTTGTGCCACTTTTATTCACATGGTTATCAAGGGCTTTGTCTGGCAGTCTGTCTGAAATTGGAGGCTGGTAGATTGGAGTGTTGTTAGACAGTTAGACAGGGAGAAATTAATTTTACCACACATTTAACTACCAGATATGGTAGTGTGGTGGTTATGTTATGGACTAATAATCTGGAGAATGAGTTCAAATCCCACCACAGCAACTGCAAGAATATAAATTCAGTTTATAAAATTTGGAGAAAAAAATAATCAGTAACAACCCAATGGGTTAACCAATGTCATTTAGGGAAGAAAACCGGCTATTCTTACCCAGTCTGCCCTATCTGTAACTCCAACCTCAGAGCCGTGTGGTTGACTCATAACTGTCCTCAGAAGTGGCCTAGCAGGCCACTCAGTTGTATCAAACCATGTGCAGTGGTCCAAGAATGAGACCCACCATCACCCTCTCAGGGCAACTAAAGATGAGAGATAAGTGATGCCACCTTCCGAGAATGAATTAAAAAAAAGATTTTTTTTATTTTGAATTAATGTAAATGCTTTAAGATTTTAAGCCAGCAGAAATTTTTAAGCAAGTTATAAAACAAGAATTCAAATTCATTTCACTGATCTTATAATTTCAAACTGAATATTTTAATACTTAAATTCATTGATTTACAATAAATTGTAACATGTTAGCATTATCCTGTGTCCTCTGCAAAGATTGGTAAATTAAGGTAAACTCATACCTGTAGACATGCTTTCTCCAGCTGACAGGTTGTCTAAAATTGTATGGTCCAAAGGTTGTGGACTAGGCCCAGAGAGGCCTGTTGTAGGAGGCTGTGGAGGTGGAAGGGTGGGTCTTTGTCTAGGCTTGAGTGTGGGTCGAGACTTAGTTAAAGTGCTTGTTTGGGATGGAGGAGAAGACAGGGATGGTGCTGCTGGGAGGGTTTGGCTTGATGACAAGGTATAGGTTTGAGGATAGTTAGCAGCATATGGTGATGGAGTGCTTGGAGGTGTGGGAGAAAGGCTTGCAGGGGAAGGCTGGCCTGTTGACTGGTCAAATGGGATTTTGGGCGCTACGGGGGCCACCTTCTTTGCAGCTGTAAAGAAAAGAAATGAAATTTTTAGCTTGCGTGTGTATGTTTTTAAAGGCACATTTGGTATGACAAAATATCATTTCAGAAAACAGCTGATCAGCAAAATAAAAGCCAGAAGATCAAAACAAAAGTACATGTTACAGCAACAGCATTCTCTTTAAACAACTCAGCAGCGCACTGCAGAGGAGAATCTGAGCACTGCACCACAGAAGTTATGCAGTGCACTGCAGAGGAAATGTTGAGGAGCACATTGGTGAAGAAAGGCGGAGCAGCACATCAGAGAGGAAAGACTGGGCAGTGCACTGGTGGGAGTAGCAGAGCAGTGCATCCAAGAGGAGAAGCTGTACTGTACACTGGAGAGGACAGATTGAGCATTGGCTTGTAGCTATTAAAAATATTACTAAGCGCTACTCAACTGTTTAACTCAAAAGCAAAATACTGTGGATACTGGAAATCTGAAACAAAAAGACAGAAAATGCTGGAAATACTCAGTAGGTCAGGCAGCATCTGTGGAGAGAAACATCGTTTCAGGTCGGAGACCTTTCATCGGGTTCTGATGCAAGGTCAACGATCTGAAACATTGGGCAGACTTTTACCAGCCCCTGGAAGGTGGGCTGGGAGGCAGGGAGGCCGGTAAATAGCAGGGAGTCATGTTGGGATGGATGTCCAATGCCGTCCTGCCACTGGGGCATTTTCCCAGTGGTGGACTGCGATGTGGATTGGCTGTCCCCTCCGAGAAGGCAGACAGCCCATCTGCATACTTTAAGGACCATCTTATGGGGCTGCCAGCATTTTGCCGATGGTGAGGTGGCCACCCCCGCCGTGTGTTGGCAGCAGCCTGGAGACCCTTTGGAGCCGGAGGCTCCATTGCAGGCTGAGGGCAAGGAAGGCAGCCCCCGTGGCCCCAACTATCTCCCCAGAGGGGTTTCCCCTCTGACCCTCGGCCCCCCTGAATTTTTTATTTGAATTACCTGTCTGTGGGCGCCTCCATTTTGAGGTGCCCCCCAAGGCCTCCTGCCTGCCTCAGCAGTGCCCCCCTGCCACCCCGGTGGCACTGCTGAGGCTACAGAGCTGCTGGCCCTCTGATTGGACCAGCAGCATCAGGAGCCTGCCTGCCATCCTAAATTGGAAGGCGGGCCCATGGGCGGCCAATTAGGAGGCCGCTTGCGGTAAAATGGCCGAACAGGTCCCGCTACTGGCATGCAGCTCTAGAGCCACTTTTCACTCCGACGTCAGGGTCCCAAAGCCTGCAGTAAAATTCAGACCATTAGTTCCGTCTCCTCCTCCACAGATGCCACCTGACCTGCTGAGTATTTCCAGCATTTTCTGCTTTTGTTTCAACTAGTTATAACTGCCCATCAACACTCAGAATATCTAGTATAAAATACCAATCCACGGTAGCCTTGCAGGGAATCAGACTGATACTTTTTGATATGGCAATCATTCAATGACAGTGATCATCAGGAAACCTGCCTAAAATGATACCTCTAAATGGAATTTGCTGTACTTGTAATGGATGTCCATATGACTGAAGCTATTTGTGCTGGCTGGGTTATACTTGCCTGTTGTGCAGCTGTCTCAGTTTCCTCCGAACTTCAAAGCTCCAGCCCACATGCAGAAGTACTGTGCCTACAGTCCTCACTGGATACAGGTGTGGTGCTGGTGGATTGGAGAATTGCTAACGTTGTACCTCTGATTAAAAAGGCAGCGAAGGATAGACTGAATAATTACAGGCCAGTCAGTCTAACCTCAGCAGTGGGCAAATTATTGCAACCTATTCTGACAGACAGGATAAACTGTCACTTAGAAAGGCACAGGTTAATCAAGGATAGTCAGCATGGATTTGTTAAGGGAAGATCTTGTTTGACCAACTTGAACGAATTTTTTTGAAGCAGTAACAAGGAAGATAGATGAGGGTAGTGCAGTTGATGTGGTCTACATGGATTTTAGCAAGGTTTTTGACAAGGTCCCACATGGCAGACTGGTTAAAAAGATAAAATCCCATGGGATCCAGGGAAATGCAGCAAGGTGGATACAAAATTGGCTCAGGGGCAGGAAACAAAGGGTAATTGCTGACAGCTGTTTTAGCGACTGGAGGGCTGTTTTCAGTGGCATTCCGCAGGGCTCAGTACTGGGTCCCCTGCTTTTTGTGGTGTATATTAACGATTTGGATATAAATGTAGGGGGCATGATCAAGAAGTTTGTGGATGACACAAAGATTGGCCATTTGATAGATAGCGAGGAGGATAGCTATAGGCTGCAGGAAGATATTGATAGTCTTGTCAGAGGGGCAGAAAAGTGGCAAATGGAATTAAACTTAGAGAAGTGTGAGGTGATGCATTTGGGGAGGTCAAACAAGGCAAAGGAATACACGATTAATGGGAAAATACTTAGAAGTGTAGAGGGAGTAAGGGACTATGGAGGGAATTTCCACAGATCCCTGAAGGTAGCAGGACAAGTCGATAAGGTGGTTAAAAAGACATATGGAATCCTTTCCTTTATTAGCCAAGGTATAGAATACAAGAGCAGGGAGGTTATGCTGGAACTGTATAACTCATTGGTTAGGCCACAACTTGAGTACTGTATGCAGTTCTGGTCATCTCATTACAGAAAGGATGAAATTGCACTAGAAAGGGTACAGAGGAGATTTACGAGGATGTTGCCAGGATTGGAAAAATGCAGCTCTGAGGAAAGATTGGATAGGCTGGGGTCGTTCGCCTCGAAACAGAGAAAGCTGAGGGGATATCTGATTGAAATGTACAAAATTTTGAGGGGCCTGGATAGAGTGGAGGTGAAGGGTCTATTCACCTTAGCAGAGAGGTCAGTGACGAGGGGGCATAGATTTAAAGTGATTGGTAGAAAAATTAGACGGGAGGTGAGGTAAAAACATTTTCACCCAGAGGGTGGTGATGGTCTGGAACTCACTGCCTGAAAGGGTAGTTGACGCAGAGACCCTCAGCTCATTCAAAAGGAGTCTGGATATGCACCTCAAGTGCCGTAAGCTGCTGGGCTACAGACCCAATGCTAAAAGGTGGGATTAGAATAGGTGGATCATTTTTCGGCCGGCACAGACATGATAGGCCAAGTGACCTCCTTCTGTGCCTTTAACGTTCTATGATTCTGTGTGGAGCAACGCTTGCAGATTTGGAGGAAACCATCTGTTCCGTGTGTTCAGACTGCTTCACCCATCCTTTCATACTGAAATCTGTTTACTACTCTACAGGAGTCACACCTTTGTTGTTATATGATTTTCGACATACACCACGATCCTGTGCTTTCATGATGTTTCTCAGTGTTATATTGCAAGTGGACACAAAATAAATCTACAATCAGATCACCAGTGTCTGGCTGGTAATGCGTAAAGAAATACATTTTTCAAATTTGCCATGTTATGCTTTGAATTTATGTGATGTTATATGATATGTTGAGTGTGAGTTTGGCTTAAACTTGCAGCACCAAACAGCGTTCTCTTCTGGGAATCTAAATCTGCAAATTGAAAGTGCAGTGGAATGCTGTCAACTATCTGCTGAGCCAGGCTCTCAACACCAGTTAGCGAACTTAAGTATTGCCAGCACACAACAAGACATAACACTTAACAAGCATCAACAAAAGGCAAGTGCCCACCTTTCCGCAGTGTATGGGGACTCTGCTCGCTTGACAGTTGACTTGCGGCAATGCTTTGCTGGAGGCTGCTAGAGGAAGTCACATGGTCAGAAACAGGTCTGCCTTTTTGTCCAATCACAGGTGAAAGCTCTTTGCCTTTCATAGCACTGAAGAGAAAAGAGGAGGATTACTTGTCTACATTACCGTGTATTTTTTCAGCATATACATGTAAAAATATAGCAGATGTATACCCTTACAATGCCTTTTCTATCAAACTTGGTTAACTAAATTCATAATAAAACACACATGCTAAATATAGACATAAGCTTTGTATGTTTTTTAAAATTAATCCTCCATGAGTTACTTTATTGCAATACAAGTCCTAATGATTTCCACGTATGCTTAAACTACTCTTTCAAAGATAGCATTGAGGCATAAATTCTAAATATTTACCTAGTCAACCTGGTTCCTTTGTCCCTGGCACAGGCACAGCTGACCCATGGGGGAGAGGCTGACATAGAAGGGTTAAAGGGGGTACCATAAGGGTCGTGCTTGGTTAGGAGAAGAGGGGTTTTGATGTAGACAGGTGAGACGTTAGTTTCAGATACATGCGAGTCAGTGAGGGGGCTTTGCTTAGGGAGGTGCAGGGAGCACGGCTTAGGGTTAGAGTTGATGTCAAGCTGCTGTGGGGAAGGAGGCTGAGTGAGCAAGGTTGGGCTGTACCCTGACCACCTTTGAGGAGAGAAGGCTTGGGGTACACCCTCAGGCCGAGCAGATGGCTGAGCCTTATGGTAGAAATGGTGGGCATGCTGGTAGCAAGGAGAAAGGGAAGGTCTGTCATCCTCTGGGGAAGGGTAAGTGTAACAGGAATCCGACCAATTGGAAGACAACTCGTCTGTGCTGTAAACGTTAAAAGAGCAACAACATTTGTTTGGGGAGGTACAAAAAACAGGAGGGGGGAAAAAAAATCAACAGAGAAAAAAAATACAAGGTTTAGTAACTCAGACACTGAATGACATCACACAACAGACATTTGCTGTAAAGCAACAAAGCAGTGGCAATAAGGTGGGTGACTGCACAACACACAGCGGACACTAAGGACTGAGCAGTGCCATGCTGAATGTGAAACCTGTTGCAACATTTTGCGTTTCTATGCATCAGAAGCTAAAACACAGAGTGCACATGCATTCACTGCACTTCACTTCAAAGTATCAGTGACAATGCCAATGGTTTCCAAAACAGTTCTTTTCTAATTTTACTGCATGTCTTTTGTTATCCTGCAGGGTGGCAAAGTTTCTGATTTGTGAAAGAAATCAGAGAAACTAGTGCTGTAATACGAGGTTTACCAGAACAAATTACTTTCTGGATTCTCAAGTGCATCGGGGAAGGGAACTGGCCACCCCTTACCTGGCCTACATGTCACTCCAGTGAATACTATATGGTTGACCCTTAATGCTCCATGAAGTGGTCTACTCAGCCACTCAGTTCTAGAAATAATGCCTTCCACCACCTTTTCAAGGCAACTAGGCATTGTTAATAAATAAGAGGGTAACATTGGCTTTGGGTGATATTGCACAACAGGAGATATTGATTCAGTAATGCATTATACGTCTCTCCAGATCTAAATGAAAGTTGGGAGAGATGTAGAACGATCAACCCTGCCCAATTTATATTATCACCCAAAGTAAAAATGGCCTCCTGTGGGCTTGCCCGCATCACCCAAATGCCAAGAATGAATTTTTTAAAAAGTAGAAGCAAAATATTGCAGATGCTGGAAATCGGAAATAAAAACAAAAAGTGCTAAAAATACTCAGCAGGTCAGGCAGCATCTGTGGAGAGAGAAACCGAGTTAACATTTCAGGTCTGTGACCTTTCATCAGAACTGGCAAAGGTAAGAAATGGAATAGGTTTTAAGCAAGTGAAAGGGGGGGAAGGTGGCAGGGGCAGGGGGAAGAAGAACAAAAGGGAAGGTGTGTGATAGGACAGAGGGCGGGAGAGATTAAATGACAAAAGATGTCATGGATCAAAAGGCAAAGGGAGTGGTAATAGTAACTGCGTTCTGATGAAAGGTCACAGACCTGAAATGTTAACTCTGCTTCTCTCTCCACGAATGCTGCCTGACCTGTTGAGTATTTCCAGCACTTCCTGTTTTTATTTTAAAAAGTAGTATTAGCAGTTTTGTTCTTTATATTTTTAAATTTACATCTGCATTGGATTGTCAGCTTTGATTTGCAAATATAATGTGCCAATATAGGATTTATATAAAGTCATGGTTTAGGCAGACAACCATGGCTGTAATTTGTAAGAGTATTTTTAGCATCAGTGGTAATGTGACTGTGCCCTAAGGTAATGGTAAAAGAGCACTGCTATGAGGTCTGAATTTCCTAAAAGAACAATAGCAAGGAGCCTGTTAAACAGCCCTCTTCTCTTGCTGCCATTATCAGTGAAGACAATAAAAGTTGGTTTCTCCCAAATGTGCCTGAATCACAATAACGGGATAGGGCTTCAGTCATGATTGTTGAAGGAACTTTGTTCTTTGCAAAATGAATGAGACTAAAAAACTTATGTCTCAACCAGTCAAGTTAAATAGGTATTGCAATATCGGAAACCCACACAGTGGATAATACTATAATTAAATATACTGGATGAAACTGACTGGCATAGGGTAGATTTCCAGCTGGTATAGTAGACAGTGAAAGTACTATCTTCCATTCCGAGAAACACATATCTCAGATGCAAAATTATAGTTTTTTTTTCCAAAGTCTGTCAGTTTGTGAAAGTAGTAATGATTAGTTCTGGACTTATTTAATGAATAACATTATATATTGAAGAGGCAATAATACAAGTTATACAAAAAGGGTGTAAATTGAGGAGCATCAAATTTCCATGCAGAAAATTAGAAGTTGATTTAATAAGATTTTTTAAAAGAAAGACAGTAACATTTCTGTATTATTGCAGGAAAATAACAGAAGCATTTGAAGAATTCCATTTGACTGCTAATGAACACTCTGCTCCCTTCAGATTGTTTATTATTTCACAGTTTAGTTAGACATGGCTACTGGTTGAAATTTCATCAGAAACCACAGTAGTGATGCTATATGTCAATGATATTTCATATACGTGAACAACTAACTAGCTCAGATTCACAGTACTAATGGTTCAAATTTGGAGTGAGTTATGGTATTTCGATTAGAGAAAAGTCTTGTTGTAATCTTCAGATAAAATGGAAAGGACTGGGATTGTGCTTAACTTGTTGGGTGAGTTAAATCCCTTCTTATCTTCAGTTCAAAAATATCTAACTTGAAAAAAATCATAATCATTTCAAAAAATGGTTCACGTCTTTGAGTGCTCGCAAACAATTCTGAATGCAATAAAGCAATGATTTGAGGTGTGCTTTGCTAGTAAATACAGTAGTTAACCAAATGTGTCACTTGCTTTATTTTGAAATACAGTACAGCAAACTAGCCCATTGTAAACAAGACTAAAATGGCAAACACTGGTTTCTGTATGGAGCCATTATACCCCTGGTGTTCAATCTTGAATGCAACTATCTAAATTAGCCATATTATCTGCATGTTTTTAAAAAAAAATGCCAATGATTACAGATTGACCTCTAGTGGTAAGTAACTGAAATCACAGAAAAAAGCTCAGCGCAGCATCGATTATTGTTAATTTTGTGTCTTTGTGTCTTAATTATATAGAAGTAAATGATCTCTTGCCCAAGGGTATAATAGACTAAATAGTGACTGCTTATTATTTGACAGCAGGACTAGAATGTCTGCACATTTCATCCCCCACAAATGTGGCTTCTATAGTAAAATGACACTGAATTTATTAAGAAACTAGGAACAGAGTAGGGCATTCAATTACAGCATGGCTGATTTGTATTTTAATTCCATTTATTAGCCTTGGTTTCATACATCTGAATACCCTTTCCTAACTAAAATCTATCCATTTCCTAGTTTTGAAATTTTCAATTGACCTAGCCTCAACAGAACTTAGGAGAGAGCATGGCAGCCTTCCACTACCCTTTGTGTGAAGTGCTTTCTAACATCACCCCTGAATAGCTTAACTTTAATTTTAACGTTATTCCCCTTGTTCTGGACTTTCCAACCAGAGAAATAATTTCTCTCTATCTACCCTATCAAATTCTTTCATCATCCTAAACAGCTCAATTAAATCACCCCTTAATCTTCTATATGCAAAGGAATACAAATTCCAGTCAAAGAAACCAGACCTTATAACTTAACCCTTTTAGGCCCAGAATCATTCTGGTGAATCTGTGCTGCACCCCACTCCAAGGCCACTATATCCTTCCTAAGATGCAGTGCCCATAACTGAATGCAGTACTGCAGATGTTGTCTAGCCAAAGCTTTATACAACTGTAGCATAACATCAAGCCCTTTATATTCCAGCCATCTTGAAATGAAGGCTAATATTCCAATAGCCTTTTTAATTATTTTTGTACCTGCCCACTAGTTTTTGACGAGTCCTGTAAATCTCCCTGCTCCTCCACAGTTCCTAGTTTCTCACCATTTAGAAAATACACCAATCTATCTTTCTTAGCTACACAGTGGATGACCTCACACTTTCCCACTCAGAACACCATCTGCCACAGCTTTGACCATTCACTTAACCTATCAATGTTGTATCACAACATTGGGCGGCACAGTGGTTAGCACCGCAGCCTCACAACTCCAGGGACCCGGGTTCAAATCTGGGTACTGCCTGTGCGCAGTTTGCAAGTTCTCCCTGTGTCTGCGTGGGTTTCCTCCGGGTGCTCCGGTTTCCTCCCACATGCCAAAGACTTGCAGGTTGATAGGTTAATTGGCCATTATTAAAAAAATTGCCCCTAGTATAGGTAGGTGGTAGGGAGATATATAGGGACAGGTGGGGATGTGGTAGGAATATGGGATTAGTATAAATGGGCGGTTGATGGTCGGCACAGACTCGGTGGGCCGAAGGGCCTGTTTCAGTGCTGTATCTCTAAAAACAAAACATCCCGCTCCCATCTACGCTACTTTCTGTGCCACCTAACCTAGTGTCATCAGCAAACTTGGATAGAAGACTCTCTAATTCCTTCATTGAACATTATGATCCTATAGGGTTTTTTGTGATCCTCAAAGCAGTGCAGTATTTTCATACTACTGCCCTTAACAACAGTCACCATTTATGTGATGCCATAATTTTACCTACTGCCCAAACAAATGCGACTGTACATTATGCCTTCATAATGCACAACATTAGGTTCAATAGGTAGGAAGCTTTTCAGATCACAATGTATTAACTAATCTGTGTAATTATATTGATGCAAAACGCACATGGTTTCCTGATTCAGCTCGCTCCATATTCCATGTGCTAGAAGCTCAGCTAACAGTCAAACAGAACGCCAAGAGTGCGAGGGGAGGAAAGGAAAGCTCCAGAAGCTCGCTGACACAGACACAGCAGCTGCGACACACTCTTACCTTGCTTGTTCGGCCCCAGGTAGTGGGCCGCTAGGAGGAGGAGTGGGGGAGGGAGAAGAGGAATTTTCTATAGACTGCTCGGGGATTGGCGACTGACACGAAGCGGCAAGTTCGGCGGGCGGAGGAGGGGGCTGCGTGCCAGGCGGGGTGGAGGATGTTTTTCGGACTACGGAGGAGCCTCTGCGGGCCACCCAGGATGTGTCCATCACCCTCACACCCATGCTACAGGAACACAGAGACACCATCAACACTTTGAAGAAAAGCATGCTAGGCTTCAAAAAAATTAGCTTCAGCGGTAGATACGGAAGAGAATTCTTTTCAAAATACATTTAATTACAGTTAAGAAAAGGACAGATTTAACAGTAGTTATATGTACTCCTGAGTACAACATGATAATCTAGCATACCCACAATAAATAATATCGAATTGACAAAGTTTGCAGAAAATATCCGTTCAAAGTCTGACCATCAGAACTTTTGTTGCCGTACATGACTATTGAAAATTGTTTCTATGCTTTGAAGAAAGTGATATTGATCTTTGCGATATAATAGCAACTGCTAAATCAGTTTATACTAGTGTAGGGGTTGCACCTTTGTAGGCATGTTTCATGTCCTGTAAATGTCGGGCTGGTACCTGCACATTAGTATGACATTCTAACAATGAATTTGTAAATTGGGGGAATGCCCCACACAATGATGGCATATGACTTAAATAACAGACTTTAACCATTGACCTTATGAAGTTTTACTAATTTCGTTTGTACGGCAAAATATTATTACCAGCAAATCAAAATCTTGAGATAAGATGGTTTACCTTTCCTGAAAAAGAACTTATAGAATTTGTAAAATTACTATACATAAGATACACGCACATTCCTAGCGGATCTTCCCAAAATGCTGCTCAGAGAAAAACAGAGGAAACTCTGCTTTGTAAGGTCAGGAGCATCATACCATTTTGCACACAGCTCTGTTGCTAAAGTGTATCCCTTTAAGGTTGCAAGGTGTAATTGTTATGCATTTTTGAAATCCCTGATGTGCTGATTGTTTTTTTGCAGATCCTCAGATGATTTACAGATCAAGCTGGCACTCCTTTTGTTTAAAACTTACTAAAGTCAATTAAAGGCTATAGGTATTCTGACTTCCAGGTCAATAAGGTATTTTCTGTTGTTGAGGAAGTTTCTGTGTTGTGGATGATTGTCTATTTTTCTTTTCAGGCCAATCAGAATATAATTTAATGATTATTAAGTGAGCTGTGTAGCTTGCAAAATGTTTGTACATTTAATTGACTGGCTTATTTTCTCTTTGTTTTAAATGGATTGCTTTGCATCTGTAGCATCTGGAGTGCAGTGGACAAAATGCCTGCTAGGCACACCCATATACATATACAAGCCCATACACACACACACCCATACACATGTGTATACACACACACACTGAGGAAATAGCATCTACTTAAATAGAACAAACCATTTCATGCCAATGGCAGTACAAGTGTGTGCTATAGTTCAGTAGTGCTGTCTGTTACATTTTAAATTTCAATGTTGTCTAGTGCTGTGTGTTAAGCTAGAACTTAAGTCCAGTGAGATTTCAGTGCAAGTGAATTAAAAAGTACCTTAACTTTATAAAAGGCGAAATTATGAAATAACTCTCAATGTATACACAACCACAATAATACCTCCAGTGCAGCTAGTGACAATTTCTAAATCTTTCTCCCAGAGGGTTTACTTACCATTATTAAAAGAAAATGTTACCTTTGGAAGCCAATGTCCATGGAGATGTCACTTTCTGGCATTCAGAGTTTAGTGTAAGAAGTGATTAATTATAAGACCACATCAAATAGCCAAAGTTACTATATGCAAAATTAGTCATTCTAATCATACATTGCAAAGATATAACTCTTGAATGCGACTATATTTACTAACACAATGTGAACAATAGAAAGACATAATTCAGTGTCTGCAGTTATTGACTCTTGTGGTCCTTATGTACTGACTCAGATGTTTAGAGGACACCATTCAGCGACTTAACCTCAATTATGGCTGACTGCCATTGCTAACATTATCATCCTCCAACACAAATAAATGAATGCACTGGGATTGTGGCCATTTGTATCCCCCCATTCTGTTTTGTACGTTATTTCAGAAGAGTCCATCAATGTTTGAGATAGATTGTCGGCAAACTCCTTCAAATAGTCATATTCTGATAAGCCCATAGCTAACCAGTATTCTATGTGAAAGAAGTGTCACTAGCTGTACTTCTTAAAAATGGAACCGTTAAAGAACTATGGCCATCTTCCATATATTGTTCACTGAAAGCTTTTGTTCAAATAGTAAATGCTGATGATGTCATCAAAGGAAACAGCTGCTCGAACAAGTTAGTGTGCTGGGCACTGAAACATTCATGGGTTAATGATTATATTATGAAATTAATTCAGCTACCTAATAGGGTTGGACACAGTGGACTCAATTTTAACTTTCTGACCTTGCAGCGGGGGAGGTTGGCAGCGCGTCAGAAACCCGGAGGTTTCAGCAGCGTGGTGGTGAGTGGCTTTTCAACTCAGTCACAGCATTTGTGCCTGCCTTCCGGGTTTTCCAACCAATTAGAGCGGGTGGGCAACCCCAGGCAATCTGTTTCAGCTTCACTATTTAATGGGGCCTGTGAGTGTCAAGAATGGAAGCATTGTCAACGTGTCAAAAAGGAGTCTGCAACCTGACAGATGGAGTGATAATATGGAAAGGCAGCACCACACATTTCAGATGTGTCCCTGGACATCATGCTGCAGGCTGCAAGGGACAGTAGGGAGATTCCTTTCCTTGCAGACAGGAGGAAGAAACTTGTCGCAGAGAACAAGCAGATGTGGCTGGAGGTGGTCAGCAGCAGGAGCGTGATGCCTTGCTCGGATAGTGCTGCATGAGGTTTAATGACCATATTAGGACAGGAACGGGCAAGGCACATTCAAGTATAAACCCCCTCACTCTGCCTTCCCCAGCCTTCTCCTGCACATCACTCCTCAGACCAACAAACCTTGTAGGTGCACCCATCCCTCTCTCTTGAGGCACCTCCTCACATCCCCATCTGGTCAGCCTCCACAAACACTCACATTCATCTTATTGCAACGTCACACCCATCCCACACATTGGCCCTCCACAAATGCTGTCCTTCCATCCTTTTAAAACATTTAACTTTTCACACTCATTAATTTCTTCTTTCTCTCCTTGCAGGAAAAGCAGAGAGCAGCAGGGAGAGGCAGAGAACCAAAGGTGGCCCTCCAGTCATCACTGCCTTAACATGTGTGGGTCTCAGAATGCCTGGCCATTGGAGATGGAGAGATGAGGGGCTCCCAGCTATATGGCGACAGAATTAAACATAACACAGCCATGTGACAGACAACACTCACATATGTTGACTTGATGTCAGCAACCACTGAAATAAGATCATCTGCTCAATAGTAACTTAGAATCCTCTCATTTTGTCAATTCTAATTTGTGTCTTTCATCTTCCACCAGTCCTGCAAGCATCCGTCAGGAGGTGGTGCCAAAGGAGGATGAAAATCCTTCAGAGGAGCTCATTCACTCTGAGGATGCACCATCACACAACTCATGCGCACCTTTCATCGCTCAGATGTGCACACCTCAGTGGGGTCACCAAAGCAGGTAGTTGTGTTGTCACGTGGTGAAGTATATATCACAAGTGAGTAGGAGCAGGTGGTGGAGGTAGGTAGAGAAGTGGAGAATCCTGTTGGAGGGTGCAGGACCCTCCAAGCTCTGCTCAACTGGATGCAGATGCTGAACCTTAGGGGTCATCGATGAAGAGGACTATTCTGGAGCAGCAGCAGAAAATATGTGAGGTTCTCAGTTCTGTCAGCCTTTCCAGAGGCACTGTGCATGATTAGAGAGAGATTTCAGGAGTCCGTCTCTAGCATGGCCATGACGTCTCAGGCATTGGCACTGATGTCTACATCCTGTCAATCCCCTGTCTTCTCGCCTTGTTCAAGCTGGCGAGTTCCAGGAAGCCCAGGAAACCCGTGTGCTCAGAGTTAAAGGCAGAATCCAGGGTAAAACTCCACTTAATTGCTTTTCAACATATGTAAATGTCAGACCTGCCTGTCCCACTTAGATTTCTCATGCACTAAGGAATGCACTGGAGTTAAATGCAGAATTTGGCAGGTTCCTGCTGGCTTTCCAAAACAGCTGGTGTTTTAACCTGTTGCCAGCACAGAAACCCACCCCACCCGGCAGGTTAAAATTCAGCCCAAATAACTCTTTAAAGCTAATTCACCTGAATAGACTATTGCCACCCACATGGAAATATTCTACAGCAAAAGAAAATAACTAAAGAATGTTATTCATAATCCTTAGCGGTGGTCTGAATTTTATACAGGGTACTGCTGTTGGAACTCTTTGTAAGTGAAAGGGGAAATCCAGGACAGTCTATCAGGTAGCATTGCTCTCACAATAAGAGATTGATCTCAGTAACAGATTTCCAAGGTGGGATAATACCAAATTTCCTTATGTTCTGAAACTGCAATGATGGAGCCATTAAAAGTGAGAAAATATTTCACAGTTCAATCTGCCTTTGTTCTTTACTGATTGTACAATGTTGGGAGCAGTGAATTTGTGGGGAAATGATTCAATTTATGCAGCACTGCTCTGAGTATCACTATGTACCAGCACAAGGATAAAGGTGAAAATTGTGGCTGTGGGACATCGTGTAAATCACCATTTCTCTCTTATGAAAGGAAAAGCCAACAAACAAGGGTGGCACAGTGGTTAGCACTGCAGCCTCACAGCTCCAGGGACCCAGGTTTAATTCTGGGTACTGCCTGTGTGGAGTTTGCAAGTTCTCCCTGTGACCGTTTCCTCCCACCGCCAAAGACTTGCAGGTGATAGGTAAATTGGCCATTGTAAATTGCCCCTAGTGTAGGTAGGTGGTAGGGAATATGGGATTACTGTAGGGTTAGTATAAATGGGTGGCTCTTGGTCGGCACAGACTCGGTGGGCCGAAGGGCCTGTTTCAGTGCTGTATCTCTAAATAAAATAAATAAGCTTATTATAAAGAGAATCATAAAAAAGTGTGATTTAAATTATGCTTTTATTTTACAGTTCTTAGAAGACTATAACTGAGCAATGAGCAATGGAATATTTCAAATTTGTACTCAATAACTTCTGTATTTTTCTTTGTACGAGCTTTGGCTATGCACTATTTTTTGTGTGTCATGAGCAGAATCCAGGTGCAGGGTACCAGCTACAGCACACATACCCTTGCGGCACAGTGGCGCAGTGGTTAGCTCAGCTAAGTTTTTTTAATTTCAATACTTACCAGCAGAGCACTTACCATGTGTGTCCGGCCTGACCTGACCCAACTCGACCTGGACTCGGCCCGACCCGACCCGAGCCCGAAAGCCGGACCCTGAAGATGGACCCGACCTGAGCCCGAACGCGACACATGTCGTCGGGTCCCATCGGGTTCGGGTCGGGTAGTAGGCCTCTATCGTCATATATCTTCCTTGTTACTACTTCAAAAAAATTCGATGAAGTTGGTCAAACAAGATCTTCCCTTCACAAATCCTTGCTGACTATCCTTGATTAACCTGTGTCTTTCTAAGTGACAGTTTATCCTGTCTCTCAGAATAGATTCCAATAATTTGTCCACTACTGAGGGTAGACTGACTGGCCTGTAATTATTCGGTCTATCCTTCGCTCCCTTTTTAAACAGAGGTACAACGTTAGCAATTCTCCAATCCTCCAGCAACACACCTGTATCCAGTGAGGACTGGAAAATGATGGTCAGATCCTCAGCTATTTCCTCTCTTGCTTCTTTTAACAGCCTAGGATACATTTCATCTGGGCCTGGTGATTCATCAACTTTCAAGGATGCTAATCCCATTAATACTTCCTCTCTCCCTATGTTTATCACATCTAATACTTCACACTCTTCCTCCATAACTACAATATCTGCATCGTCCCCCTCTTTTGTGAAGACAGATGCAAAGTATTCATTAAGAACCATACCAATATCTTCTGCTCCTACACATAGGTTACCTTATTGGTCTTATCTTCTTACTCTTAATGTATTGATAAAACATCTTTGGGTTCATCATGATTTTGCTTGCCAATATTCTTTCATGCCCTCTCTTTCCTAATTTCTTTTTTGATTTCACCCCTCCACTTTCTATACTCCTCTCGACTTTTTGTAGTATTGAATTCTCAGTGTCGGACATAAGGGCCGGAATTTCACGCCACCCCAATGAGCCGCATGGTGGCAGAAAATGGAGCGGGAGGATTCCAGGAGGCCTTCCTGACCCGCCCCTGCCTCACTTTACGTAGGGCGGGGAGGCGATAAACGGGCCACCCGCCCCAGGCCAATCAAGGCGCTTAAGTTGCCAATTAACAGCCACTTAAGGGTCTTCGCCTGCCTCCACACGGATTTTACCTGGCGGCCTCTCAACGGCCTGGGGGTGGGCCCTGAAAATCGGTCATAGGGTGCCCGATTGAGGGCTGCTCCTGCTTCCCCAACTACCCCCAGGACTCAACACGCACCCCCCCCCCTTGCCCCCAAACAACCACACTTGCCTCACTGGGGCCCGACCGATTACCCTAGGCGAGGCAACCAAAACTCACCTGAAATCCCGGCTCCTTGTCCTCATCTGCCGTCGACTGGGCTGCAGTCCCAGCAGTGGCCACCGCTCCCGATGCGCTGCTGGGACTAAGAGCTGCCAGCCCGCTGATTGGCCTCAAGCGGGTGGAAATCCCGCCTCAGAACAATTAAAGCCTGGGGACCCGTAAAATGCAGGATGGATCCCCAGGGTAGGCGGAAGCGGGTTCGCCACCAACTTTTACGTCGGTGGCCAGCTCCCGTCTACCCAATATAAAATCCAGCCCAAGCTTTCCTTTTTGGCCTTATCTCACCCGATAGGCTCCTTGACATCCATGGGGTTCTAGATTTGGCCCCTCACCCTTTTTCTTTGTGTGAACATGTTTCCCCTGAACCCCTTGAATCTCCCCTTAGAATGCCTCCCACTGTTCTGACACTGATTTATTTTCAAGTAGCTGTTTCTAGTCCACTTTCGTTAATTCACTCCTCCGTTTAGTAAAATTGGCCTTGCCCCAATTGAGAACTCTAACTCCTGTTCTATCTCTGTCCTTTTCCATAATTATGTTAAAACTGACTGAATTATGATCACTACCACCAAAATGCTCTCCCGCTGCTAGTCCTTCCACCTGCCCATCTTCATTTCCTAAAACTAAGTCTAAAACTGCGTCCTCTCTTGTTGAACTTGCTACATACTGGGCAAAAAAGTTCTTCTGAATGCACCTCAAGAATTCTGCTCCCTCAATTCCTTTCACACTAAAACTATCCCAGTTAATATTGGGGTAATTAAAATCCCCTACTATTACTGCCCTATTGTTCTTGCACTTCTCAGAGATTTTCCTACATATCTGCTCTTCTATCTCCCTCTGACTGTTTGGGGGTCTAAAGTGCACTCCCAGCAGTGTGATTTCCCCTTTTTTGTTCCTTCGCTCAATCCATTTGGCCTCATTTGATGAACCTTCCAACATATCATCCCTCCTCACAGCTGTAATAGTTTCCTTGACAAAATTGCCACTCCGCCTCCTTTCTTATCCCCCTCCCTATCGCGTCTGAAAACCCTGTAACCAGGAACGTTGAGCTACCATTTCTGACCCTCTTTAAGCCATGTTTCTGTAATAGTTATGATATCATACTGCCATGTGTCTATCTGTTCCCTCAGCTCATTTGCTTTATTTGCTATACTCCTTGCATTGAAATAGATACCCTTGAGCACTGCCAAACTCTTTTTTTTCTAACCCTCAGTCCTCTGTCTTCCAGACTCATCCATTAATTTTCCGCCCTCCATTTTAATTTTGAATTTTATCCCAGCTGAGTCTAACTTCTGGTCCCCATTACCCTGCCAAACTAGTTAAAACCCTCCCCAACAGCACTAGCAAAACGTACCGCAAGGAACTCAGTCCCAGTTCTGTTCAGGTGCAACCGGTCTGGCCTGTACAAGTCCCATCTCCCCCGGAGCCGGTCCCAATGTCCCAGGAATCTGAAGCCCTCCGTCCTGCACCATCTTTCCAGCCACGCATTCATCTGTATTATCCTTCTATTTCTATACTCACTTGAGCATGGCACTGAGAGTAATCCGGAGATTACTACTTTTGAGGTCCTGATTGCCAATTTCTTACATAGCTCCCTAAATTCTGACTGCAAGACCACATCCCTCTTTCTACCTATGTCGTTGGTTCTGATGTGGACCATGACTGTTGGGTGTTCACCCAACATCCCTTCAGGATGCTCTGCAGCCACTCAGACATCCTTGACCCTGGCACCAGGGAGGCAACACACCATCTTGGATTCACGTCTGCGGCCACAGAAACGCCTGTCTGTTCCCCTGACTATTGATTCACCTATCATTATGGCTCTTCCAGTCTTCCCTGTACCCCACTGTGCAGCTGAGCCACCTGTGGTGCCATGGACTTGGCTCTGGCTGCACTCCCTAGGTGAAGCATCACTTTCCTCAGTATTCAGAAATCAATACCTGTTGAAGAGTGAGATGCACTCAGGGGTCTCCTGCACTATCTGCCTGATTCTTTTTGACAGTCTGGTGGTCATCCAATCCCTCTCTCCCTGCATACTCTTAAGCTGTGGGGTGACCACATCTATAAATGTGCTATCCACATAGCTCTCATCCTCATGAATGCACCGCATTTGATTTGCTAAGTAAAGGACTAATGTACACCAATAAAACTATTAAATGGTTAAGTATATATTTTTATGAAGACATTTTCAGTGATTTTAAATCATGTTACTCACAGGTAACTGAATAAAAATGCTTGTTTTTGGTGATAACCCCATTCTCAACTGTATTCATAAAACTACACTCGTTTACCACTCTTTAATACATCAAGGCATACTTTATAATGGAAAGAAGAAAAATAAACAATTAAGTTCTATTATGCTGCCCAATTCTGCTGGTTCATTGAACATTATGTTTATGATTATGAATATTAATTTTTGAAAAACTTGAACTACAACCGAACTAGAGCAATTTCAAGCACATTGTAATTTCCTGATTGTGCCCAAAGAAGAAATTCTACCCCCAGGACCTACAATTCATCTTAAATGATCTTCATGCTTAAGTGGAGGGAGGAATCAAAATTGAACCCACTACTCTTCCTTACTAATGGGCTATAAGTAAGGCACTGCGTTTTTACTTTTTACTTCTGAAGGAATTTTCTGAGAATTGGATCTTACAAAGACAGGTTTAAATCAGTGGAAAAAGGCAACTTTGGTGAAAACTGGAAAAATAAAACACCTTACCAAAAGTACTACACCATAATTCTTTAACTTAATTGGAATACGTGGCACAAGAGACTCAGGAAATTATAAGCAGGGTTTGTAGTTCAAATCCAGGTAAAATAAATGAGTGGATAAAGGAAAAGTGAGTGAAAATTGAAAAACAATGAATGGCCCAAAAGGAACTAAAGTGGAGTTTTCAGTAAAAGATAAAAATTCAAAGCATTGACAAAAACAACGAGGAAGGGCATCTGCACACCAACACCAATTGTACTGTAACCAACACTGTAAAGTGTTTGGTTTTTGGTTGTCCCTTCTCATTCAAAAAATAGACAGTGTTAAGCATTCTTTTTACAAATGAAAAATCTATAGAAACAACCCAATGACAATTACATTATAAATGGTACGTGTTTGAAGACGACTTATCATCTTGATTTGACCAAAAAGATCTCTGTTCCCTTGTATATTTGCACTCAGTAAATTACTTTGAATTTGAAAACATGGAGAGATTAAACCAACATCAATGTCACAAGTAAGCAAAAAGCCCAATTTGTATGTGATAAGTTGGCTGATCTCAGCTGGGTCACTGTTGGGGTGCTACAATTGAACAGTGTCCCTTGGTTAAGGAGGGGAAATCAGCTGGGGTTCCTGCTCCTGATCTCTATCCAGTGTCCCCTGCTGAAAGTGTATGAGTAGGTGGAACTCCCTGCTCACAGACAACTGTAATTTACTCAAGGTGCAGCATAGATAATAGCTGAATAATCTACAGGAAAAGTTTGCATCGCTATGGGGAAAGAGAGGGGGGAGTAGGTCTAATTGGATAGCTCTTTCAAAGAGCTAGTGCAGGCAGGATGGGCCAACTGCCCCAACACCCTCCTCCCCACTCCCCCCACCCCCTCTGTGTTGGATGATTCTATACAGATTTTACATACTTCAAGACATGCCCAAAGTATTTGCAGGTTAGACAAAGAATTCAATCTTCACTTTTCAGAAGGCAGCTTTCCAAGTTGGTGTTAGTTCCGAGAACCTTATCCATTTCCGTGCAGGTGGGAAAAGTGCAGCTGCGATTTTCAGATATGTTCAGGTAGCAAGTGAGGCTTCCTGTCACTCGGACTGAGAAAATTGCCTCCATCAAACCAACTGTACAATCCAAGTTTAGTTCTCACCACATGATTTAACTCATGCCTTTTTTCTCAGCCCTGACTGCATGAAAGGCTCACATCATTCCTCTCGTCAAGAGGCAGTTGGTGACCAGCATCCAGGCTAATGTGTAATGCTAGTCTTAATTTGCCAACAAGGTGATGCAACAGAACAGCCCTGAACAACTTTGCATGCCAAATATCCTCGCTGGGAAATATAGGATATCATCATTGTCAGGGGCGCTTATTAGGGAATTACATATACGCAGCTTGCACCAGATACAGGAGGCTGGAAGTCTATAGCTGTAGTTTGGAGTAGAATTAGTTAAGAGCTCTCCACCCCTCTAATGTTCAGTATTCCATGTTCATCTATACTGCAATTGATAGTCCAAACAAATACCACATTGGTACCTTCCATTAACACAACGGCAAGGATTATGAAATCCTTGGATGAATCATCTTCCAACTGCTTACTTCACAGTACAGTATGTGCACTACCAGTTTTAGAATATTTACCATTTAATTCCATGTTTTTCAATACTATTTCAATTCTTAAAATACATTTACATTTAAAATCGGGAACTGCCACGTAAAAAAAGTTACAAGTTTTCATATGCGTTTTATGGTAAATTCCTGTGTTTTCTATTTATAAATTGTGTTATCCTCTCTAGGTGACTCTGCATCACCGCACCCACCTCCCACCCCCGCCCCACCATTTTATTATCAATATCCAGTCACGCAGATGCATTGAATACAGTACCTTTGGATTTTCCTAAGGCTGCATTAGCAGAAACAAAACAATACTATTTAGAACATAACATAAAGGGTTAAATGAATCAAAGAGCAGTTATTGCAAAGGTAGCAGATTCCTGTTAAGTAAAACAAGTGCGTTTGACAAAAAAAGTATTGATGTAGCAGGAACTTTTAACAGAAGTTCACACTGAAGTGCCTGTAACACTTTAATCAAGTAGTGAGGGTCAGAAAATTTTGACAGGCTACTTGCTGTACTGTAAACTTCCATTACTGGTTCCTGTGACTGGAAAATTGTTCAGGAAAAATGTACACTGGCAACTCACAACCACAAGGTGATATAATGCTGCAGCAGTCAGATGCTCTGACAGGGAATGCCATGGCCTGATATGGCCTGGGTAAAGAGCAGAATGGCACAAATCTGGAGGCAGGCTGGCCTGTCCACCCTCTTATTCAGAAGTGGCGTGGAGGGACTCTGGAAAGCAACTTATAAAGAGGACACAGAAAATAGAGGAAAGACTTGAACTTATGTCTCACCCTATCATCTCCTCAGAACACACCAATCAATTACCTTAGAAGTGCAGTCACTGTTACTATGTGGAGAACTATGTGTGTAACAAGATTCCATAATCAGCAGCTAATCTACTTCTGGTGGTGGTTGAAGAAAGGAATGTCGGCCAGGATACTAGGAAAACTCCTTGTTATTCTAATAGTGCCATAAGATCAGGCAGACAGGGCTTCAATTTGGCACCACATGTGAAAGATGGCACCTCTAACAGTGCAGTGCTCCCTCAGTACTGCACTGAGGTATCAGCCTAGGTTATGTACTCAAGTTCTGGAGTGGGGCAAGATCCCACAACTGACTCAGATGCAAGGATCTAAGGCAAGGTGGCACTTTAAAATTAAAATATGGTGCACCAAAATATTTTCAGTTAAAATTTCCATTACCCTCAGCATTTTCACATGAACAAAACCATTCTAAAATTTGAAACAAAAACTCCAACACTACAAATTCAAAAACACCTGAAGTATTTGAAAAAGGTTGCTAAATTGTTATTTGGAGCAAATGTACTAAAAATACATTTATAACAGAAGGTAACTTTCCTTTAGATACATTTAATAAGCCTCACAATACCCTCCAGGGCCTGTGTGGAGATATGTAAATATGTAAGGTTGGTGGTAAATTCAGTGTCAGGTTAAAATGTTACAAGGCAGAGTGTGGATTGTAGAACACAGACTCTGGTAAACATTTAACTGGAATGAAAAGATTTACAAAATACTAAAAGCTTATTTTACGCTGTTAATTTTAACGTGCTATATTTGGTGGAAAGTCAAAAAATTGCTTACCGCAGTAGCCATGTTGGACAAGATGCAGAACGTGATCTCATGTAATTTGGGCTGTAAACATGGTAAAATGTGTAGTCTGGGCAAGAGTACTCAACCGACATGAATTTACAGCTAAAAGTATTCAGTTAACAGGAATGGAAACAAAAAGGGACCGCAAAAATGAGGTAGCAACACAACCATAGCATTCCAAAGTGGGCAAAGGGAAAAAGAAAGATAAAGAAAATTAAGGAGAAGCCAGTATGAAATGCCTGGCCAAATCACGTCACAACACAATTGGAAGCCACACCGAATTAACCACATTAGCACATAACACCCTTACTATGCGTGCGCAGTAAGAATTATAAAATACTGAAAACTTGTATAGTAAACACTTACAACTTAAATCATGAGGAAAGAAAATGAGCACATACCAAGAGTATACCATTCTCTTTCACCAATTTTTTTCTTTCCTTCCCGCCTCTGCGGAAGGTACTGCTCTTTTGTGGGACATGATTCCACTGGACAACCTCAAGCACTTTGCCCAAGTGGCCATTATTTATATGTGATCCTTGGTAGGCTATTCAAATGAAGAAGTCATCACAACCAAGCCCAATCAAGTCCATACCAAGTGGCCATACATACACGCATTTCCAGCAGACGTCCACGCGGGGGTAGGAACCTTGGCTGATTTGCCCCTCTCTAACCCAGGAGCACTGGGACCAGTTGCAGTGCCCCTATTGTTGTCCGAACTAGCTCAGCACAGGCCAAGAATTGAACCTGGCAACTTCTTGGCCTGTCCGGCTCAGTGACTTACCAGATAACCCTGCAGAGCCAACTGGGGACCATCTTTAATCCAGGCCACAGGCACAGGTTACAAGCAAACATATCGCTGCTTATGTCTGCTGCTAACAGAACAGTACACTTGCTAAAAGTTAACATTCATATTAATTATTGATGAGCTAACCTCAAGTGAACCAAACTGGACAGATGCAACGTAAGACGGGACATTAAAGTTTTACTCCTAGAAACTGGAAAGTGTACATCCTCCCCTTCCCCCTCTGCAGACCCATGACCTAATTTATCATTAGCTTCTTCAGTTCTGTTCACTGCAAGGTTCACTCACCCCCCTACTAAACATTCATCTCACAAATACATTTTTCCGTTGTAATAAGCATCAGCAAACTGTCTTTTAAATGTACCAAAATATAGCTGGCATTCCAATGGAGAGTTACATCCTTATAAATGCTTTACCCTGCAGGTAAAACACCACAAAAAAACTGTAGACCAAAGAAACACAATGAGAGAGTTATGCCATGCAAAATATCCCAACGTGCAGGTCTTTATTCATTAAAAGTTATTCTGTAGAAGGAATTGGCCAGTGGGGGTTGGGTGGGCATGTGGGGGTGTTGGGATAATTCCATATAACCAGTCAATGAAACTAGTATGACTCTTGGTGGGATAGAGCCCTGACCTGATAAATGCTCTGACAATTCATGAATGACAAAAGAAGAACATGAACCAACATGCTTCCTGCTCACAAGAAAGGTAAAAATGATTTCACATGTACAACCATCAAGTGTCCTGTAACCACAGTATTGATGTCACTTGCATGTCAAACCCTCTCATTCAACTACCCAGAAAACACATAACTGAACACGCACGCACGCACATAATTAACTGGTATGAAGTACACACATTCATAGTCTTGCAGATGCCTGACACAGTGAAACTTGCACTGTCGGTCCTATATCAAAGCCGGAACCTTGTGATACTGATACTTTTAGCACAGGCTGCTGTGCTATACTACATCAATATTAGTACCATTCTGGCAGAGAATTGAAGTTTTATGTGTGTATATATTATATATATGAAAATTATTTCTGCTGAATATTATGCTGACACTGTAGATAAAAAATAATTTTATTCTTACAACTTTGAATTATTTTCTCAATATGTGAAAATTAAAAAGTCACTAACCCTACAATTTAATTGTATTAATCTCAATTCAAATTATTTTTAGAAAGTGTATGTGCATACCCTTCCTGTGTATATCGTTTCACTCCAGTTCTCTTAAGCACCATCAGCGGTTTTATTTTATATGAACCAAAATAGCTTTTAAAAAGTACTAGACAAAGCAGGACAAAAGCCAGTACCTACCCATCCTTTTTATAAAACTCCAGCATCATGTTGTCAGTAGCAACGCTGAGTGGTCGCCTGCCCTGGTCATGCTGCTTGCGGTCAGAGTGATCGATGTCCGGAGATGGCATGGAGCTGTAGTTTGCATTATGGTTGGTGTGCACTGGGCTGCCATAGCTTCCAGTGACATTAAATTCAATATCTGTTTTCAAAAGAAATACAGCTCACAGTATATTACTGCAAGAGTTCAAAATCCGCAAATTTCTTTTTCCCTGGTTCACAGCACCTTTTGTTGCCTCCCTATTTTGATAACGTCTCTATTTCCTCTATAAACTTTCCTCTCTTGTTCGAGCAAAGCTGCAAATATGTTTCCCCAACACACTGTTCCTCTCCCCTATATCCTCACTCTGTTGAAGTCAAGACTCATTCCAAAGCTGTGGAATTCATTACTTCTCAGTCTGTTTCTTAAAATTTTGGGGGTTTTAAGACCCAAGTTTGGGACCACCTAATTGCTACTCCGTGATTAAGAGTCATCATTTTTTTTAAAAATTCATTGTTGGGACGTGGGCCTTGCTGGCAAGGCCAGCATTGTATTTGTTGCTGGTTGCTGTCTTCTTGAATCACTGCAGTCTGATATCAGTTTGATTGATTTGTTAGCCCAAGAGGGAACCACAAGTCATGCATAGGTCAGACCGGGCAGCAAGTAAGGACATTAGTGGACCAAGTGAATTTTTATGGTCACTTTTAGCTTTTTATTTCCAGATGATTTTTAAGCTGAATTTTAATTTTCAAACTGCCAGAGGAGGATTTAAACTTGTGTTCTCTGGATTATTAATGCAGCATTTTGGATTACTAGCCTACTTACTAGTTAGTAACATAACCACTGCACTACTGTACCCTTTAACTTTCTTTAGCCTTACTAGTGCTCTTCATTTTGAACTTTAGTTCAATATATTTGTTTGCCAGTAATAAAAAAAATCAAGCCAGCATATTATTACACAAAGTTGTGAAAGATTTTGTGATTGGAATTTGTGGCTAGTAAGCATATATGTATCAGTTGAACAATATAATATATTGTTGGCCTGCTTGAAGATACCTTTATCATATTTCTTGCAGGTATGTAGTCGCCCAGGGCTTAATACCATGCTGAGGTACATTAGCCTTTCAACTTTTAAATGGTAACTGAATTGTATTCAAATCCTTATCTAGATGAGGATATATAATTACAATATTTTTGGCCTGCTTATCACATCAGGGAATTATTGTGCTGTAGGTTATCAATTGCAATAAGTGTTTAGACCCTGGCCAAGGCTTTCAGACCCCCGTCCTGCTGGTTTTCCAGTAGATCTGGAGTGAATGGGGCCAGGAATGTGTAGAAACATGCATCCTCACTTTTCCTCTGCTTTCTGAAAGATGGACCTTGCAGCTTGAAGAGCCTGCAATGATGAGGGAAATGTGACCTCCACCATGTTTCCCTCCAATTACCCTAATGCGGAGCCCGGTTAGGCCCCAACCAGAATTCAAGAGCTAGTGCAGGGACAAAGGAAATGCTGGTGGCAGTGAGAGGGCCTGTGTTGTGCCTCTCCATGCACAGACCCGAGTAGTGAGTTGGAGATTTTAGATTGAGAACTCTGAGGCTGCCGGCACTTCCATGCAAGGCAGGACTTTGACGCTTACCACTTCCGATTTCCTCTTCGATTCTGGCAGGGGTCCCCGACAGAGGCCGGGAGCCCGCTCCCAGCATTCAAATGGCTTTGGGGCCAGGGGGCAATCCCTTGGTCAGTGGAAGTTCCGCCTCTGCCCAGAGGTCCCCCAGTCAGAAAGACACAGAAATCTGTGTCACCTATAAATTTAACCTACGATGACAAATACAGGAGCAAGTTTCATTAAATGATCCATTGACAAGGATTTAAGTGGAAGCCATCTTGGTGGCCAGGGTTACTCAGACTTGATGTTGGTGACTTTTATTAAACTCTTTGACCAATGTTCTGGCATGTTCACACTACATAGCTTATAAGGATGTTAGGCTCATAATGACGTTAGGCCTTTCCTGCTGCTTGAATATAACCAATCATTCACAATGACTTTTGACTTTCCGTTTTCCCGGAATTTTCAGCCTAGAGAGGATTGAAATTCTTTGTAGACCATACCAAATGAGAATTTGACAATCTGCTGGCGCCAGCTGTTATTTTTCATTTCCTTCCAGAAAAAGCAAAAGGAATACTTCAGGCTGCAGTTTCAAATTTAATGCAGGAATAATCATCACTGATGCTAATTAGTCTGTGAAGAACTCTTTACATTTAATTCTGTGTGTTCATCATTAATTTTAAAAATGAGAGTGCACTGCATCCTGAAGTGAATACCATCATTTTTTTCTGCCTTTCCTGAACTACCTCCATTAAAATTTCCTTCAGGTGATGGGCCAGTGCCTTTCAACAGCTTCTCTGTCAATCAAAGCAATTGAGGTAAACAGCAAAGTGCTGTAACATCACCTGGCAGGCACCAGAGGGAGGTGATGTGAGTAAGGATTGAAGTAGTGCACTTGTCAGTAATTACTGTAGCTGCTATCTGTGTTGCTACCTGCACGCGGTCAACATTTCAAAATCAATCACTAACATTAAAACACGTGGGGCACTTTAGAATCTACTCAACATCGTCAAAAGCAACAGCCTGAAGTATTCTTTAAATATGTTTTTTTGGTGAATTTTTATACTCCAGGGAGGGATTGTCATTACCGGGGAATGGAATATTTGCATTCAGTATGCAGTCTCAGCATACCTAGAAGTAGCATAATTTCAAGGCCCTGGCAATGTCCTTGCCATTATGGTGCATAAAGATAAGCGTACTAACATGGGTGCATTTGTATACATTTCCTCTACTCGCCATTTAAACTGATATGTTAAGCTTTTAATGTGTTGCATAACGATTATAATCGAAGTGCTCAGCATTAGATTCCACACGTATGCCAATGACACCCAAATATACCTCTCTGCTTCCACCATTGATCATGAGGCTATTGCTGCACCCTTCTCCTGCCAGGTCAACATTAATCAAAATATTCTACAGCTAAATTTTGACTCATTCTTTTTAGTTCTCACTGACAGTAGGCTGCCTCCAACCTTGCCTCATCCTCAGGCTAATTCTAGAAGCACAGAAGCTGGGAGTCTGGGCTCCATACCATAGAAAAGATATTAAAAGCCTGAGAGAGTGCCATGCATATTCAATAGGATGCTGAGGAAATGCAAATGCACAGAAAGACATGAAAAACTGGGTCTTTTTTCATTACAATAATGCAGATTATGGAATGATAAAGTAGAAGCTTTTAAAATTATGAAAGGATGGGCACAGTAGAGAGAAGCAGACTGTTTCCAGCAATTAAAAGGACAAGAATGAGGGGTCATAGATACAAGATTAAATGTAAGAGATTTAGATCAGAGGACAGGAAAAACTTCTTCATCCAGAGAGACGTGAGGCTGCGGAATTGAGTTCCAGGCTTAGTGGTTGAGGCAGAACGTATGTCAGTACTCAAGATTAGATTGGATAGGTGGATGAATGAGGAGGGTTGAAATGATATGGAAACAGGGTGGGTAAATGTGATTAGAATTATTTGTTTGCATGGAGGCACTGGTCAGATCAAATGGCCTGTTTCTATGTTGTAAAGTCTATGTACCACTCAACTCAAGTTGAGCTTCTTTCCCAATGTCCATTCTGTTACCAACAACACTAACAACCTCTACTTTGACTGCACCTTGAATGTTGCAAGACATCCCAAGGTGCTTCAACAGGAGTGCTATAAAACAAACTTTGACACCGAGCCACATAAGGAGCTATTAGGACAAATGACCACAAGATTGGTCAAAGAGGTAGGTTTTAAGGAGTGTCTTAAAGGAGGAAAGAGAAGATGATAAGACAGCGAGGTTTAGGGACAGAATTCCAATCTTAGGGCCTTCGCGGATGAAGGCATGGCCGCAGATGGTGATGTGATTAAAATCGGGACGTTAAAGAGGCCAAATTTGGAGGAGCGCAGTTCCAAAGCCACTTCTTCCACCTCCATTACATTGTCTACCTCCATGGCCTTCCCCTCCTCTATTGTTAAAATCCAAATTTTGCATGTATCACATCAAGTCTCCATTCCTCTTTGTCTCTGCTAGCCAGCCTTCACTCTCCAAAGATTACAACTCATTCAGCATGCCACACCCCCTCCCCAACCCTCACACTCACCTGCGCAAAGTTTCTCACTCCCATCACACTACTCGCCTTCCCAAGCTTCACTGGTGTCTCACACCCAACGGATTTGACTTCCAGATCTTTGTTCTCACTTTCAAATCCATCCACAGTATTGCCCACCCTAGCCAAGGGAGTTCCTTCAGCAGTGTATCCATCACTGCTCCGAAAGTGGGTTACTCCTTGTCCCCTGCTCTCTTTTAGCAGTGGATCTGTGGCCATGCCTCCTGTCCCTTCCCTGATTTCAAAAGTTTCCCAAAAAACCTTTTCTTGTTCCAAGCTTTTGGACCCACCCAAATTTTTCAATTGGCCCCTTTTCCCGTTTGCCTGGTGGACACAAGCCCTGAAAAACACAGAGATATCTCCCTGCAAATGGGAAGAACAACAGAAATATAAGATGCTAAGTATGCTAATCTTCACAAAGCTTAGTTTCAAGGCTTCCGATAAAAGGCCATTGACCTGAAACACTAATTCTGTTTCTCTCTCCACAGACGCTGCCTGACTGGCTGAGGATTTCCAGTATTTTCTGTTTTTATTTCAGATTTCTTATGGGCTGGTGGGGTGGGGTGGGGGGGGGGGCACTCCTTCTTGGGCAATCTGTGGGAGGCAAGGGCCGTCCGCTCTGAAAGAGGACCCCTGCCATCTAAAATGATGCCTCCTCGTTGGGGCCAGCCTGACTGGCCCTGGCAAGCCAGCCCCACTCACCTGTCTCCTGGCTCCTCCTTCATGGCCGCTGTTCCGGGGTCAGCTGCTGTCCCAGCAGTGGCCACTGCTCCTGGTGGTGCTGCAGGAACTGAAGAGCTGCCAGCCCTCTGTTGGTTGGCAATTCTTGGAGGTGGGTGCCTCATCTTTAAAGGCATGGAAGCCCAGATGGCGGGCAGTTAACTGCCTGATTGATATTTAATCCCGTTGGGGCTCCCGAAAATGCCTGCGGCAGGGTTGCCACCAGCTTTCTAGCTGGTGGATGAGGCCATTACATTCAGCCTGCCTATGTGCAGTCCACCCAAAAAGGAGCCCAGAGGTAGGTTTTAATTGTTTTTTGAGAAGCCAGAAAGGACAGGGGTGCTATTCTTCACATCACAAAACAACCTTATCCGTTACGATACTGGGTCCCCTCCTACCCCAAAGAACAGACCGCCTCCTGCAGCCTCTCTGAACCTGCCTTTTTCTGGGCCTCAGAGACTGGTTACGTTGCCCTGCATTTTATGGCAGTCTGGAGCCATGCGCTTCCTTGGGGCACTTGTTTCCTGCTCACACCCTGTCAGCCCTATGACCCGGTTCTCAAAGTGGACTGGGCCTCCTGACGGCATGACTGGCACGGTCCATTGGCTGGCAATGTTCTCTCTAAGCTGCATGGGTGCACGGCTGCACAGCAGTCCAAAACCTACCACGCAGGGGGTGAATAGGCCGTACACAAGTGCACATGTGCTACTGCACAGCAATCTTAAAGGGACCACGCAGTGCAACAAACAGGCAGCGCACAGCGAAGTGAAATTAGAGAAAGCACGGCTGCCCAAAAACTGCAGAGAGAAAATCCAGCCCATGAGGTTTAAAATTACAATCTAATTCAGCATTTACCTCCTGGGAAGAACCAATCGGCATGTTGAATTATAGGTTCAATGATCCCCACAATCTGTATCGAGACCGTTGTCATCATTTCAGTCATCGACCTATGGATGAAAAGGAAGTGAGCAAGTTAACTGCATTTTAGCAAACAAATTATCCACAAAATATTTAACACTTTACGAAGAACCATCCTCCAATATACCAGAGGGTAAATTGCAAGTTCAGTCATCAATCTGTAATTTAACTGATCTCATGTCACCAGGTAATCACAGTAGATGCACGCGAATCTTTCCCGACAGTCTGGCCTAAGGAAAGGCGCAAAAAGAAGCAGTCAAGTTCCCAATTGCCATTCAGTGGTTCCAGCTGCAAACAGTGGATTTTGAGTGACAATAGGATTTGGCTAGGTTGCTCCCACAGTCAAATTGTCTTCTGATTCTCTACTAACTCAACTCACACATAAGAAATGACCACTAGACACTGAAGAGTGGGATAGTGTCATAGCATAGACTCATTGAAAGTTTAAGGCACAGAAAGAGGCCACTTGGCCCATCGTGTCTGTGCCGGCCGAAAAATGATCCACCTATTCTAATCCCACCTTCCAGCATTTGATCCATAGCCCTGCAGATTACGGCACTTCAGGTGCACATCCAGACTCTTTGAATGAGTTGACGGTTTCTGCCTCAACTACCCTTTCAGGCAGTGAGTTCCAGACCATCACCACCCTCTGGATAAAATAGTTTTTCCTCATCTCCTCTCTAATTTTTCTACCAATCACTTTAAATCTATGCTCCCTTGTCACTGACCTCTCTGCTAAGGTGAATAGACCCTTCAACTCCACTCTATCCAGGCCCCTCAAAATTTTGTACATTTCAATCAGATCTTCCCTCAGCCTTCTTTGTTCCAAGGAGAATAACCCCATTCTATCCAATCTTTCCTCATAGCTATATTTTCCTGTCCTGACAACATTCTCGTAAATCTCCTCTGTATTCTCTCTAGTGCAATTACATCCTTTCTGTAATGAGGTGACCAGAACTGCACACAGTACTCAAGTTGTGGCCTAACCAATGAGTTACACAGTTTCAGCAAAACCTCCCCGCTCTTGTATTCTATACTTCGGCTAATAAAGGAAAGGATTCTGTATGCCTTCTTAACTACATTATCGACCTATCCTGCTACCTTCACGGATCTGTGGACATTCAATCCATGGTCCCTTACTTCCTCTACATTTCTCAGTATTTTACCATTAATCGTGTATTCCTTTGCCTTGTTTGACCTCCCCAAATGCATCACCTCACACTTCTCCAAGTTGAATTCCATTTGCCACTTTTCTGCCCATCTGACCAGACCATCAATATCTTCCTGCAGCCTACAGCTATCCTCCTCGCTATCTACCACATGGACAATCTTTGTGACATCCACAAGCTGCTTGATCATGCCCCCTACATTTACATCCAAATCGTTAATATATACCACAAAAAGCAGGGGACCCAGTACTGAGCCTTGTGGAACGCCATTGGCAAGCCCTCCAGTCGCTAAAACAGACGTCAACAATTACCCTCTGTTTCCTGCCACTGTGCCAGTTTTGTGTCCACCTTTCTGCATTGCCCTGGATCCCATGGAATTTTATTTTTTTTTAAAACAGTCTGCCATGTGGGACCTTGTTAAAAGCCTTGCTATAATCCATGTAGACCACATCAACTGCACTACCCTCATCTATCTTCCTTGTTACTACAAAAAAATTCGATCAAGTTGGTCAAACAAGATCGTCCCTTAACAAATCCATGCTGACTATCCTTGATTAACCTGTGCCTTTCTAAGCAACAGATTATCCTGTCTCAGAATAGATTGCAATAATTTGCCCACTACTGAGGTTAGACTGACTGGCCTGTAATTATTCGGTCTATCCTTTGCTCCCTTTTTAAACAGAGGTACAACGTTAGCAATTCTCCAATCCTACCGAATTGGAATTCTGATTGAGTTAGTGGCTTCACGAAACATGGGATGGGGGGGGGCGGGGGTGGGTGGGAGGTTGGTGGTGGGGTTCTAAACATTAAAATGAAAAATTAAGCTGTGAACTCCACTAGATGCATACTTGCCAACGCCTGTTGTACTGAAATCTACACAGGGTGAGCTAACCCTTTTGCCTACCGTTGGGAGAGAGTCACAAACTGATCATAGAGAGAGATACAGCACTGAAACAGGCCCTTCGGCCCACCGAGTCTGAGCTGACCATCAGCTACCCATTTATACTAATCCTACATTAATCCCATATTCCCTACCACATCCCCACTATTCTCCTACCACCTACCTACACTAGGGGCAATTTACAATGGCCAATTTACCTATAAACCTGCAAGTCTTTGGCTGTGGGAGGAAACCGGAGCACCTGGCGGAAACCCACATTGTCACAGGGAGAACTTGCAAACTCTGCACAGGCAGTACCCAGATGCTGGAAACCTTAAACAAAAACAAAAAATGCTGGAAGTACTCAGCAGGTCTGGCAGCATCTGCGGAGAGAGAAGCAGAGTTAACATTTCAGGTCAGTGACCCTTCATCAGAAACAGAAAGGAAAAACTGAAATGATGGGCTGAATTTTCCTGCAGGCATCAAGACCACACATGGGTCCCGACCCCAATGGTGTCTGAGTGCCGCCTGACTGTGCAATCATCCTGGAGGCAGCGTGTTAATTGGCCAATTAGGGACAGCAGGTGAGCCACATCGGCGGGCAGGCCAATCGGAGTGCCCGAAGCTGTGGGTAGCTGGCTGCCCCACCAGGAAAGGTGGGTGCTGCTAATGTAGGTGTGGGGAAGCACAAGGATGTCTGAAGATGGAGGCGCCCTCTGAAGAAGTCGGATTGGTAAAAGAGGAACCCTTCCACAGATGACCTGTGGCCGCAGCTGTGGCTCAATGATCATCATGGCTCTGGGGGAGTGGGTGGGTGGGTGGAATGGGGGGTTGGGTTTATGGACTAGATTTTAAAGGAGGCGTTAATGGCCCCACTTCCAATGAGCTGCCGGCTTTCGCACACAGTAGGGCAGCTGCTCCATTGGCGTTAAAATACCGTCGCTGTCACAAAACAGCTCCTAGGTGGGGCCCTGATTTCATTAATTGCCTGCCTGCATCCGTGCTGCAGGCAGCTTAACCCCAGTTCCAGCCAGCTCCTGGGAAAGTCCTCTGGAGGCAGGAATGCGTTGGGTCGCTGTCCACTATTTTCCCAACCTGCACCTGCCTCCAACCTCATCTCCAAGGGGCCGGGAAAATTAAATCCCATGTATTTTACCCAGAAGTTGCTAAGGATGTCTTGCAAGGTGCCTTGAGTTTGTGTTCCAGGCCACCAGGAACCGCAAACTGTTTCTACATTATAAGAAGCTCCAAGGATCTGTTAGAATCTAAATTCCAACATGTTTGATTCAAATATTTCTTAAAATGGGTTTAACACATTTTCATTATAATAAACATCATAAGGAGATGATCTCTCACCCTTCATTGGCTGTCCAGAGCAGATTGGGTCCCAAGACTATTGCCATGTTCCCAGGTGTCATTTTGTTGGCATCTTGATATTCTGTTAGCTTGGCTAGAAATTTTATCAAGTATCTGCAGAAGAAAGATAGAGTGTACTGCGTAAATCACTTCATTTTCTTAAATGAAGAAAATACTGACTTGCAATTATATAAGCATCTTTAACATAGAAAAACATCCCAAGGTGCTTCATAGAGTCTAATCAGAAATAAATGGATGTCGAGTGAAAGAAGTCAATATTAGGAGGGGTAAGTCAGAAGAATGGGTTTTAAGGAGAGTCATAAAGAACAGAGAGGTGGAGAAGCAAAGAAGTTTAAAAAAGGAATTTCAGAGCATGAACCCCAGGAGCTGAAAGCAGGGCTGCCAATGGTTGAGCAAATGAAGGTGCGGTCCCACAAAACACAAGAGTTGGAGGATAGGAGAGTTTATCAGTGGTGTGGGGGGAATGTGGGCATGTTGGGCAGTGCTAGAGGAGTTTTCTGATATAGAGAGGGCTGAGGTCATTAAGGAAGGATAGGATATCTGCAGTAGAGTTTTAAATGAGCTGAAGCTGATATAACATGGACATTGAGACACTGGCCAGGATAGTATTGGAATAGTCAAGCCTGAAGGTGACAAAGGTATGGGTGAAGGTTTCAGCAGCAGATGGGCTGATGAATGATGGAAGTAGGTGGAAGTAGGCAGTCTTAGTTATATGAGTTTGTCTCTGACTTTCACTAGGTTTCATTAAAAGAATTCATCGAATCTAATTTTGATGAATGTTCAATAATATTTGACGTTGTGCCACATGAGAGTTTAACTGATTAAATTTGAGGTGAGAAAGTCAAGTGAAAAACTGGGTTCACACTTCATGTTATGGTAAAAGGTTAAGATAAAAACATACAACTAACTGCCAGTCAAGATCAAGAATTTCTCAGCATACTTCTGCAATGTCTACTATATTCCCCAATAGTACATTGGAAACAACACTTAAATGCCATGCTTTTTGATTACCTCTGGGGCACGTTTCCTATACTCATTCAGAAGCACTGTTTTTGGTAATCCACACAGTCCATGTAATTATTCCTTTCACAGCACCAATGCTAATGATAAAATAAGTAGAGGGCAACTGTTTAATTATATACAATTAGACAATTCAAGCTGGTATTTAAATTTACCTGAAATTGTTATAATTTGCTTTGGGTAGTTTCTCACATGCATTCCATAACGCTTGAAGCCGCTTGTCTTGATCCTGAATGCTGGTCATTTCAAACAGAGTAATATTTAAGCATTCATACAAATATTTTATTCATTATTCTGGTTTCTAGTTCAAAAATTGAGAATATTTTTTTATTTAGAGATACAGCACTGAAACAGGCCCTTCAGCCCACTGAGTCTGTGTCGACCAAGAACCACCCATTTATACTAACCCTACAGTAATCCCATATTCCCTACCACCTACCTACACCGGGGGAAATTGACAATGGCCAATTTACCTATCAACCTGCAAGTCTTTGGCTGTGGGAGGAAACCGGATTACCCGGCGGAAACCCACGCAGTCACAGGGAGAACTTGCAAACTCCGCACAGGCAGTACCCAGAATCGAACCCGGGTCCCTGGAGCTGTGAGGCTGCGGTGCTAACCACTGCACCACTTAAAGCTATGCCACAAGAATGCACTTCTCAGGAAATAATGAAAATTGACTTTTCAAAAAAAATTGTTTTGTTAATCCAGCCTATAAATAAATTTCAATTTTAGTTTTCTTAATGACTCCACATTGATTTTCATTATATTAAAGTTCATTTCTACCATGTTTATAACCGAACACTCTCACTGTGCTTTTACTCACCTGTGTTTTCCTTATATTTTTAAGCTCTATTCTTCAGGTCCCTTCTCCATATGTTACAGATCATAATCTGACTGGGTGAGCACCCTTCTTCCCAGGACTTTTGTCAATGCCATGCTTCAACTAAACAGTTGGGAAGTGCATCAAAGTAAGCAGTACAGTCCAATGCAGTCTGGTGACTTTCTCCTGTTCCTTGTAACAGAGTGCTATGCAATCGGTTTCTATCTGATAGAGAACAAGGGCAGGGCTTTCAGCCCCTGATGGGGCCAGGACTGGAGGTGGGCGGGAGCTAAAAATAGCCCTCGCAGCTGATGTGCCCGTTCCCTGTCATCTTGCCTCTGGGCCATTTTTATGGAGGGGCGATCGGGGGCTGGCAGGGCGACCGCCTGCACACATCGGGTAGCCTATCAGGCTCATTTAAAGCCTAATGGTGACATTTCCTTCCATTACTTGTGGCCCTCTGGGACTTCAGGAGTCCCCTGGCTGGTTGGGAAGGGCCAAACCGCATGTGGACATCGCTTTACCTGTGCCAAGGTTTGAGGGGTCACTGGGCGCAGGGCTATGGGATATTAAATGAAGGGCATGGCAACAGTGCAGCAGAAAAGTGAAGTTTTATTGAAATGGATCAGGTAGGAAGGGGCATCTGAAACGTGTTTATATTAGCATGTCCTAAGTCTCGTATTTCACGTATGTAATTGCGTCTTTCCTGTGGTCTCTGGGGTCCTTCATGATGCATTGCCTGGTCAGTAGTTTCCTCCACATCCTCATCGTCTCAGGAAGCTTTGCGCTCCACTATATCCACACTGTTCAATGGCTCCCCCCTTCTGTAGCACCAGGTTGTGTGGAGCACAGCAGACCATGCCCATATGCAAGACCCTTGCTGGGTCATATTTAAGGGTGCTGCTAGATCAATCTAGGCACCTGAATCACACCTTCAAGAGATCTATGGCCTCCTCGATGGCCGCTTGGGTTGCCCCATGACATGTGTTGTACCTCTCTCCTCTGCATCCGTGTATGGGTTTCTCACAGGAGTAAGTAGCCATCTTTTTAATAGGTAGCCCTTGTCTCCCAGAATCCATCCTTGATGGTACACGGAGGGAGTCAAAAGATTGGGCCCCTGGGAATGCCTTAGCAGGTAGGTGTCATGGCTGCTTCCAGGGTATCCACACACCAGCAGAATCCATTTTCTGTGGTCGCAGACCAGTTGTACATTGAGCAAGTGGAAGCCCTTCCTGTTGATGAAGACTGCTGGCTGGTCTGTGGTAGCCTTAATGACCACATGTGAGCAGTCAATGACATCTTGCATCTGGGGAAATCCAGCGATGGCCCCAAAATCAATGGCTCTCTCAGCTTGACTGTCCTAATCGATGCAAACATGGAATGTATTCGCTGGTCCTCTTGAAGAGGGCATCGGTCACCACCTTAATGCATTGATGTGCCGCAGACTGGGAGATCCCAGACATATCTCCAGTGGATCCATGGAAAGAAGTGGAGGCGTAGAAGTTCAGCGCCATGACGATCTTCCGCACCACAGGCATTAGGTAGCCAATGCCTCAATTGGGGCACAGCTCCTCCGCCATCATGGCGCACAGATCTGTGATGACCTCCCTGGAGAGGCGCAGTCTTTGGCGACACCACTGCCTGGACATTTGAAGGTAACTCAGCCTCTGACAGTAGACCCTCACTGCAGGGCACCACCTTCTGCACGCTAGAGGCCGCTCACGTTTCCCTCTAGGCCCCTCTCCTGTGTCCCCACCCCCAGGATGGTGATTGTGTTGGCCCTGAGATCGCTGTTGTCCCGGTGCCTTTGGCTGCAGCTCTGTCACTCTCTGCTGTTCCTCCTCACTAGAAGTCCCACCTCCTGACTGAACAATGCCCATGGTAGGCAGGCACTCTCGGTTTCCAGGGCCTCTTACCCACCCCACCCACTCTACCTCCCTGTTTTATCCACACAAGTGCCAGTTTCCAGATGGCACTCTGGTGGTACACCCCACAGTGCTGGTACCTTTGCCCCCACTCCTGAAACGATAGCTGATGCCCTCATTGCTCCACTCTCCCTACCAAGCCCTACTGGCTCACCTGATGGATGCTGAGTGAAGCCAGCACGGACCTCTTGCTTGCTTGCAGCTGCCATATCCCCGTCAAGGCTCTGAAGCCCCGTGGTTCCTGTACACTTTCCAGAAAATTAAATTTAATTGCCTTAATTACTTTCTCGCTGTGTCAAAGCACGATGTCCTCCTGACATGCCACCGGCTCTTTGAAACATCAGGTGCTGATGTGAAGACGTCAGACTTCCATTCTGACGTCTTCCATCCTGATATTCTGCCCCCTCTACCTCTGAGCCTGTCCCCAAAAGGCCTTGAAAATTCTGGCAACAGGGACTGTTTCCCCCAGGGGTGGGCTCGACACTCGGAAACAGTCCCAAACTCTGTTTCCCACCCCTGGAGGGAAAACCCAGCCCGAAGTGCCCGCCATTTGCAAGGATGCTACTCCCAGGCTTCTGTTAAAGAAGCCATGAGAGGAAGGTTCAGAGCGACCAGGTTGCCAATTTTTCTTCATGTGGGAAAGTGTCTAATTGCTGTTTGGTACCCTCCTGAGACAACATAAATACTATGAGGAAATTTGGTGAAAAACTTGGATAAGAAAGCAGAAAATGAGTAATGGACCATTCAAACCTGTCATATCTGTACCTTTCATACACTGTGTAAAAATAATTCATCATGGACTCAACCCCATTATTTAATTTTCCAAATTAAAATCCTGCACAAGATACTCGCCCGTCTCCACTATTCAGCCCTCCACAGATAAAACTTCCCTTTTTCTGCGCTAGTAACCCAGAAATCTTCACCTCTTGTCGGATATTTGATCATTTCAGTCTGTACCTTTTGAGATTAACCTTTAATCAAATTCCCAACTAGATATCCAGCTCCTTTTTGAATAAGTTAATTAAATGTTTAGAATGAAAGTTGATTCCACACAACTTCTGAGGAAACAAAAAGCTTCTGATAATTACTGCATGACACAACGCATCAGGACAAGATGCACTATTCTAATTTTTTTTAGTTTTAGAGATACAGCACTGAAACAGGCCCTTCGGCCCACCGAGTCTGCGCCGACCATCAACCATCCATTTATACTAATTCTACACTAATTCCATATTCCTACCACATCCCCACCTGTCCCTATATTGCCCTACCACCTACCTATACTCGGGGTAATTGTTAATGGCCATGTTACCTATCAACCTGCAAGTCTTTGGCATGTGGGAGGAAATCGGAGCACCCGGAGGAAACCCACGCAGACACAGGGAGAACTTGCAAACTGCACACAGGCAGTACCCAGAATTGAACCCGGGTCGCTGGAGTTGTGAGGCTGCGGTGCTAACCACTGCGCCACCGTGCTGCCCATAATGCTTACTATATGGAATTACCAGCATCAGTGAATAATTTTCTTTTTTCTCCAGTTCAACATAATCCAGGATTATAATAAATAGGATGCACTCTAAATCATAAATTGAGACAGAATGAAATTGAAAGAACTGATTATTAAATACTTACTTTGATGCCTGTATCCACTCATCATACAATTCAAATGTCATCAATGGTTCTGGTAGCTCTCGAAGATACGATTTAAGAGCTCCTTATAAAGGAAGACAATTTATTTTCATTTAGCTAATGCAGCAAAAGGATTACTGCAAATGCGTCATAATATCCTGGATCAAGCATATCATTTTCTTCAACAATTGGATGGATTACAGACCATCCTTTTAAACTGAGTTTTTAATGTTAAAAGAAATATTCTGGGCTATAAAACCTGTACAAACTCTAAAAACAATCCCTTTCAAAATTTTGAAAGTTTTTTCAACAAATGGGATAAAGAGAAACGAATATCAAATGATTTTATTTGTGATTTTAAATTTTGCATGATTGATTTCCCGAAAGTCAATAAAATAACCAGTTGCATTAAACATGAAATATTCACACAAGAGTATTCTCCACTAAGTAATAATGGGGTTGGCCACAGCAGGGGATGAGTGACCCTATAGTTTCTTCAACATTACAAAATGCTGTGACTCACAATTCCCCAACTCAAAAACGAACAGGTATCCATTAAAGGGGGTGGACTTCTTCCAGAATTACTATAACTTCCACAAATATATGCACATTGAACTTTATACACCACCGTAAAATCTACTATGCTGCCAATGAGGTAGGGAAGCCGATTGGGGCAGATATGGGGTGGAGCAAAACTTCTGTCCAAGCCATGAATACATCCAAAATCTTGGGTTCAGGTGGCATTTGTGAGCAGGCTATAGGGGCCACCCACTCCAGCTGAAGGGGAGAAAGCATCAGCAATGCTAGTCCACTATTTACAAAGCAAATAATAGCACCACTTTCCCTGGATAAGGTTATTTTTTTTAATTAAATCTCTCTGCCGCACCCCCACCTCCTCTCCCCCTGGCCCCATGCACTGAGGCCCTTGACAATGCACAGGCATTCTTGTGTCCAGTGTTCCTAAAGTGAAAATGGCAGGAAAAATACTGTATGACATTTACCTCTAATTTGCATGGAATCATGATACGCTTGTCCACAGATGCACTCATCCCTGCTTTTGCAGGAATTTCTAACGGGAATAAAAAGTGGTGGGGATTTAGCATAGGATCCTGCCACAAATCCCACCCAGAACCTGCCCCTCCCCCAAAACCTAATTTGCTGTCACTGAGGACTCTGAATTTCAGCTTAGAGCCACAGGTACCAACTTATGGAGAACCCCAATTGCTTGTTCAGGTAACTCCATTTGCAGTTAAGTGAGCATGTTCCTATTTTCCACACCCAAGCGAGCTGCCCATCAGTCACCTTGGCTTCCCAGGACACAGGGGGCTGCATTTTAAGACTCCGCTGCAGAAGTAGGCGGCAAATGTAAAAACAATGTGGCCCGCGTGCATGGGCACCACATCACGAAGCTGCCGTGATGTCAAACACGATGGCTCATTTGCATGGCCCCGGCGCCCGCATCCCACAATAAGGGTGCGGGCGAGCCGTCGCCGGCAATGGCGTCCGGCGCCAATGCAGTGGCACCATTTTTAAAGGGCCTACTGCCCTCAATGGAGATTTAGAATTTAAAGGGCCAGGTAATGGAAAGTATTGTAAAATTAATTGAGATGATTTTTCTATGCATTCTCCCACCCCTGTCCCCCTCCAAACGCCCCCCAAATGGCTTATACCAACATTGCTGGTCTTTTCACTCCCAGAATTCCTGCACTGAAATTCTGAACATTTCCCCCAGCAAAGGTTCGGCACCTTTGTCCTTTACCCCTTCCCAACACTCCCCGACCAACCCGAGGTCTTGTAACCCCGCTCTCCCCACTCCCGAACAGAGGAAAAAAACCTCCTCCACCCTCCCTACAGGTGTCGTGCCACGTTTCCCTGAATGGGGATTCGAGGCGTGGCATTGTCGGCGGCAAGAATGAAGATGGCAATGCGATGGCAGAATCGCTGAGTGATGAATGGTAAGTAGGCATTTACATATTTTAAAGTGGGTCACATCGCCGAGCGGCGGGGTAGCCACAACGAGGCCTCGCTTCCACCGCCGAGATCAGTACGGGGCCTGCCACGGTCGGGGTCGGTGACAGGCCTCTGCCGTACCAATCCTCATTGTACCACCCCCCCGCCCCCCACCATTCCCAATGGCAGAGGGGCTTTAAAATCCAGCTCACCAAATCTGAACCCACGGACTTTATAATATAAGATACTGTCACAGATGACTGAGTCAAGCCCATCACTAATAGGCAGTCCTCCAGTTAGGGGACTGGCAGAGAATTTAAAAAAATTGTCTCAGACTTCAGAAAGCCAGGAATTACAGAATTAATCCTGGTTTACTCAAACATTGTGGGAAACAAAATGTAAAAAGTTGAGAATGAGACTGAGTGGGTTGTTTGGGCATGTGAACTTCTTGGCAATTGGGGTTTGGTTTGATAAAAACCAAATGTTGTACCTGATTGTTTTGTACTGTATATACAAACCACTCAAAGTCAGACAGCCCTTAAACCTTCAAGACTCTCAGCCACATTTTAAAATAGTTTTAATCCGACCAATTTTTCAATGTTCAAGGACAACTGTAAGATTAGTAATAACGCATTTAGAAGAAAGAAACTGCAGTCAAAACGATAAGGGTAGGTGAGGATAGACAGTAAAGATTGTATTGAATTTGTCTTTGAAAAGGATTTGTGTTGAAGCCTAGGTTAAGTGCATACGCCAATACAATTAAAGCTAACTTCAGAGATCTCAAAGATGTGGGTTGCAAAAATGCTCATGACATGATTCTACTTTTTAAGCTCTCGTTCCCGGAGAGCATCTCGCAAAAACAAAACTGGTGCACCAGATTCCTTGCCCCAGTTGTTTACAGCTATCAGTTCAGTTTTATCCACAGCAGCACTGCAAGAATAAAAACTGCACCAATCTCAACGTAAAACAGAATAAGATGAAATGTAAACAATATTTCAGGAGCCAGTCTGATAAGAAAGGAAGCTATGCCAATCACTCAGCAATACAGAGTTAAAATAATGGTGTAGGTTATTAATAAATAGTGCCAATCGGGAGGTTTTGCATATTTACTCAAAAAAACTATCAGAAATGCAATACAGAAGACGGTTTTGAAAAAATGTAATAGAAGGCTATTATATATGGTTTTCCAGCATGCATGCTGGGTTTTAAAATCTATATGGTATATTGGCAAACCAAAACATTAAAAATAATTACAATTAAAAAATTGGATTAGTTCACTCAAATTTTAATTTACACTGTCTAGAAAAGGTAGAGTTTGTTCTCTTCTTGTCTTCTATCCTATTACTGTGTAGGCCTAACGACAATCTGATGTAGCGTGGATCAGGGTAAATGTTGTGCGAGACGTAAATTGATCAGATTGGGTATAATTCAAATATAATCAAGATTAAGTCAGTGCACAAGGTACTGGTTACTACTGTAGCAGACCCAATATATATTTAAATGTTATCAACGTAATAACGGAAATAAATCAACCAATGAAGGTAACTTTATAATGCTGCTTTCAAAACCACATCAGTTCATGCTGCATGACATACCTGCCACAGCATGAGGATCGACAGAATATTCTTGCACATCCAACACACCACAGTCAAGTGAAGCCTTCAGCTTCTTCAGTTTAGAGGCAGAAGCCGCTACTCTGAACAGGCCCTGGGGAACAAACTCTGATCAATACCACTGGCATACAATAACATCGAGACAACTTCATAAGAAACACAAAGGGTCACTTCCATTTTCAATACTTCAAAAGCTCTACTTTTGGCAATGGTTCTACTGTCACATTAAATTCATTGAGCAGCACTTTGACGGGTTAGCCATAACATTTTGCTCAAACCCTACAGCAGAAGCACAGCTGGAGAATAGTAACAGGGAACTGAGCACTCAGCCAAGCATACAATAACCACAGATAGGTCTTATGTAATTTATTTTAATGGTACAAGATAAAGATTTTATTAGTGTGCAGGAGGAAAATTATTTCTATTGTTCAAGGATATGGAAAAATACTTAATCTGCAATTAGTGTCACATTTGCTAGTGTGGCAGCCTCAAACAGTGAGAACATTTTGTTCTATGGCTGCAGGTGATAATTCTGTAGTGTGACATAGTATTATTTTAGAATAGACTTGACATTGCATAGTGAACCAATATGACTGAATGTGAAAAACAAGCATTCAATTCATGAGTGCCAATTCTAACATCGCTAAATGATTACAATCTCTTTATTTGTAAAGTTAAGTTCATAGACAAATTTTCTTTTACACGCTCCCTGTTTAAATAATATTCTCCCCAATTTCAGGCTGTTCCTACGCTGAACAAGATTTCAACTGAAGACCATAAGACGATTATGTGCTGCAGCTGCCTGTCGATCCCTTTCTTGAGTCACCTGCCATGACAGTGGCACAGATTAAGGATGTGGAACAGTTTGCACTAGCTTCGAATCTTTTTCTTTTACACTGAAAAAGTTGTTGGCCTGGATTTTTCAGTGATAATGACAGAGAAACTGTCATTGCTTGCTGACATTACTGCACAAATACTGACAGCAATTTCTAGAGTTTGCACATGTGCAAAACAATGTGGAAATCCAGAAGTTGCTGTTAGTGATTCTACACTTCTCCACAGTGCACTGTTGAGGTACACCCAGATTACAATCAATGGTAAATCCACGAATTGATGAGAAAGTCCACTCTTATGCTTATAGTGTCTCTGGAAAAATCCTTGAAAAAGCTAATCCTTGTTGAATGAGGTGTAACTTGGTTTTTATCGGTGTACTAACTTCATAATTACTGCTGAGCACTGGCTCTGAAAAGCTAATTTTATATTTGTGGAATGTCAAATTTCTCCATTATGATAAGAAAAATCCACATATTTTTTAAACATTTTTAAAAGTTTTTTTAAATCTTTATTTTAGCATCTATCGTAATCCAATCATGATCATACATTTCAATACCTGAAAATGTAAATTAAAAGTGAAGGATATTAAGAGTTTTTAACTTCATGGTTTGCTATGCATGACTAATTCAATGTGCTTACCTGCTTGCTGACACCATTGCTACTGCATGCCAAGACATCTTCTAGACTTAGTGCCAGAATCAAACTGATGCCAAGAAAGGAGAAAACCATGCCACAGAGATTGCTAGATCTTTGCGGGCAGCTTTCTTCGAGGTCAGTGGCAAGCACCCTTGCTTCATTGCTGACTGCAAAATCCAGACCAATGTGGCTGGGGTCACCAATTACCGGCATTCATTCAAATTGTGCAATATTAGTTTACTTGTTGTGACAAATTTCTTTATGAAAGGAAGCATTTAAGTACTTCTGTCTCTCAAGCTTTATTTTCAATTGGATCTATGCTAAAATCCTCTGAGATGGAAAATGTATAGAAAATGGGTCAGCTAGGAATAGAAGATGCTGTTGGTGTTGTTCAAAATTATGGCATCAACCTGTAGCAGAAAAAGCATAAAGTACAGAAGCAGATTTAAGCCAACCTGATGGATGATAGAAAGGGAAAGGTTACCTCTTCCTGCATGCCACACTCCAGCAACATTGTTACACAGGCCTCAATAGGAAATGCTATTTCTCTTCCACTTATTGCAAGGTGCTCTTCCAATGGCTTGCCAAATGAAGGCTTTTCTATCCAAGCCTCTTTAGCAGGAAACAAAAATGGAAATATTTCCAGACATTACCCAAAGGTTTCCATGATACATTCTAATGAGCTACTGTAAACAGATTAAACACATATCACTGTTAACATCTCCCACAGGGGGTTTAAATTTGAAGTTGATTCTATTGGGACTCTGACCTACCACATTTTCATTCAACAGAAAAAAAAAGTAAACTTTAACACAGCAACATTTTTTTGGTTCAGAGTAACTCTTTTTTCTCTTCACAAGAACAGTCATGCTTATTTATTTAAAGATCTGATGGCACATTATCATTGAAATGAGACGGCAGATGTGCTTTTCCCAAACTGATTTAAAATGGATGAATGATTATGTCAAAGTAATTGCATTTTTGTCTTCCCCTTTATTTTTTAAGGATTATTTTCTTCCCCCCCCCAACCCATCATCTCTCTCTTGAAGCCATTGGCTCCTTACTGGGTAACGCTACATATTCTCTGCCAATTCATCCAGGTAATTATTCTTTCTGCTTAAGCGGAGACAGTGAGTAACACCAGGCTTTTTGACGAATGCAGCTTTCCATTTCCTGTTTTCACCCAGCCACCAAATGCCCAACTCAAGCAGGCGTTGCTAGGTATTGATGGCCTTAGCAGAGGATTGCTGAGGCCAATTATTGCACCCATCTGGTAGAGCTCAACTAACTCAGTACAAGTCAGCGATAACACCTAGGCCTACTTAGTATGGTGCAGTTGCTCACTGCCTTAACCTGCTGCACCAATGGCAAAGCCCACTCTAATGGATCTTTGCTCTGCATTGATCAAGTGAAGTCAAGTCCCATGGAAAATTTCTATTATGGTGAACTTACATGCAGTAAAGTTATGGTGATACATGGAAAATACATCAGTCGGTCCTATGCAGTTCAACACAGTATTTGACATGGTAATTACAATCGCCACACAATATCACACATATATTACAGCAACAAACTGATTGTTTGAGTTTCAGGTCAGGTCATGCATGAACTTTAAGAATCTGCACAAGCACCTTTTAATAAATTATAATTACATTTCCTGAAACTACATCTTCGTTGTTCAGTAACCTTAGAAACTGAAACCCTCGAACTCATGATCATTATCTGCTAATATAATATCCAATCAATTCAAGTTACATTACAGAAATCGCAGTCTGCATAAAGCTCTGAAAGTAGTTGCAAGAACATGAATTGTGCTGCAAAGTGGATCATTCTGCTTTTAACAATTTAATGTATTGTAAAGCCATCATTTGAATTTATAAACAGCAGTCCTCCTCAGGCCAAAGGGCCTGTTTCAGTGCTGTATCTCTCTATGACTCTAAGGATGTAAGTGAACTTGTTTACTGCAGACTCAACATCAGCATTTTCATTTGCAAAAACAAACTGACTGCAGAAAATATTACAGTAATTTATTTACAAGTTTGTTATGTGGCTAATTAAATATTCGATATGGGAGAGAAAAAGTGAGCACAAAGCTGTGACAAAAATAGAAAATGCCAAAATAATTTCCTTATTTTGGGCTCAGAGGGGATCCTGGTCTCCCTTCCCAAAGAAAATACCGAAAGACATTTGTATTGGTGCTAAGCCAAACATTTATACAGGACACAAAGCCCTGGCTAGACACACTGGAGTAATGTGAGCAGTTCTGGGCATTTCATCTTAGGAAGCATATATTGGCCTTGAAGGAAATGTAGTGCAGATTTACTAGGATGATACTTGGACTCCAAGCATTAAGCTATGAGGAAAGATTAAACAAACTAGAGTTGTATTCCCTGGAACTTAGAAGATTAAGGGGTGATTTGATCAAAGTTTTCAAGCTATTTAAGGGAACAGACAGGGCAGATTGGGAGAAACTATTCCGCAAGTCAGGGAGTCTAGGACTAGGGGGTGTAGTCAAAAAATTAGAGACAGACATTTCAGCAGTGAAATTAGGAAACACTTCTTTGCACAAAGGACAGTAGTTTGGAACTCTCTTCCACAAACAGCAATTGATGCAAGATAAATTCTTAATTTGGAAACTAAAATTGATAGATTTTTATTAGCCAAAGGTATAAATGGATATGGGGCAAAGGTGAGTATATGGAGTCAGGGTGTAGATCAATCGTGATCTCAGTGAATGGTGGAACAGGCTTGAGGGTCTAAATGGCCTAATTCTGTTCCTATGTTATGTTGCAACCGGAAAGGGCATTTTTATTAAGACTGACACAATGGGAACATAGGAACATATGGGCTTGGCAAAGCTCACACTAACCGAAACCAAGATATCTCCCTTGCACTGTTCTCTCACCTCTAGGAAGTATTTCTACCTAGTTAGTCTTCTCAGTTTTAGTCGTAGATTTTAGCATTTAATGTAGCCCCTTGCTTGCATGCTAACATAATACACCAATCTGTATTTTTTGAAATTCTGTTTGAAACTTAGCAAAGCTACTAATAAGTTCACACACATTTTTATGAAATATCACCAAGTTGCATATTAGTAAAGCTATTATAACTCCTTACTTGCAAAAGAACTGAAAACTTCACCAAAGTTATCACAGACCAGAGTACAGGCAAAACTCTGCTTCCACTGCTGTCTCAAGTATAACCTAAAATAACCCGAGAACTTTAATTAACTATCCAGAAAAGCAGGAGCACATTAAAATGCTCTTACCTTGTTGTGCTTTAATTTGAGGCAGTACACTCTGTAAAAGCACTAATGACTTCCTGTGATATTCTGCTTGCACTTCTATTAACTGGGAAAAACATGATTTACAGTCAATATTAGCACAGAAGATAATGAAACATCCTGTAGTTTCAGTTCTTCGCAACAACTGAAAACTAAAATCTGAAGTAGAGAGGAAAGAATTGGCGCAGAAATGAAATGTCAATGAACTGTGAAGATTTAGCCTTGGCTACAGTAAAGATTTTACCATGTTGACAGCAGGTCGTAAAGGGTTTAATTATGAGAGGTTGTATAAACTTTGTTCGTATTCCCTTCAGTTTAGAAGATTGAGGGGTGATCTAATCAAGATGTTTAAAATTATATAAGGATTTGATAACGTAAATACAAAAAAAATTATTTTCTCTTGTGGGGGAATCCGGAAAAGGGGGCATAAAATTAGAGCTAGGCAATTCAGTATTGTAATCACAAAGTACTTATTCATACGAGAGGTATTGAAACTCATTCCCTCAAAATGCTGTGGTTGCTGGGTCAACTGAATTCTTCAACACTGAGATGCTTAGATTTTTGTTAGGTATATTGTTAGGGATATTGAGGGATATGGAGCAAATGCAGGAAAATGGAATTGAGCTGCAGATCAGCCATGATCTAATAAATAGCAGAACAGGCTTGAGGGGCAGAATGGCCTGCTCCTGTTCCTCTGTGTATGATTTGTCTTTGAAATGTAAGACTGAAGTACAAGATGTAAATAAAAATGGAGTTCCTCTAAAAGACTGTAGTAGTTGGAAAGTATGAAAGTATAATTTGTTGATCTTACTGAACTACATACCATGAAGACTACAATACATATAAAGAGAAGAGACAAAGATACTGTAGCACTGGCTTTGTATCGCAGCTATAATAGTGGTACATCATGAAAGCCGCTGTTTTGATTTCTGAGCTTTTGCTCCAAGGGCAATTTTCTTGGAAAGAAATAGGAGGGTCACTGAATATTTTCAGATACTTCGCAGATAAATTAAAAATAATCAAACTCTGAGCTAGTGTACTAAGAATCAGGATTAGTAGTCATTGAACAATGAAATGTGGCACAATTCAAACTGAAAAAAAAACTTCCAAAAAGATAATTTCACTCCTAAAACATCAATATATGACAAATTTCAGGTCTGCACGAGGCGTTCTCATGGATCCAGCATCACTGGTGCCTTCTGCAAGTGGACCCCACCACATGCCCCCAATGATCAGGAGTTTATCCTTCCTGCCCAGTATCTAGTCATAGAATACTGTGACCCAGAGCTTGTAACAATGAAACTTCAAGCTGTGCTAGCTGGAGAGTGTAATGTCGCAAGTGCCTCAACCTGTAATTCTCCATCATCCAGAAAGCAAATAGACAAACACTGTCATCAGATGAGGCCAACTATAAATCAACAGATTGTTTTATTTTACATATATTATGTGATGAACAAAATGCTTCCAGTGAATTTTAATATATTTTGTACTGCTCCTGCAACATAGATAATAAAGCAGAGCACATTATTCCTGCTAGCCGGCTAAATACATTTTCTGACCACAAATTCCACTGAAACTAGTGAGCACTAAACTTAAGCAAGAAGGTCTCACTTTCCATCTCTGATTTTCTTACTATAAATCTGCAGTCTGTCTTGGCTGGATAGGAAGCTATGACCTGTGCCCCTCCTTCAACTCTCCCTGCCAGGGATTTATCAGTCAAATTGCCAATAAAACCTGCTATTGCATCCCCTAGGGGTGGGTACCTGGCAAGTAACCCTTGTTGGGTTTGCACGCATTAAGTCGTTCCAATATATTATACATGAATGTTTGTTGGAACGTCTTCAACAACTTCCACTGTATCAAAATAATGCAATATGTGGGAGGCACTATCCTGAACAAAAGCTTCATTTATATTCTAATCCACATTCCCAAAAGCTGCACCTTGTGCTTTCAATCGTTGTTAGCTAAATTTAGCTTAATGGCATCATCCTAATCCAAAATCCCTTGTAGGCCAAATGGTCAAATATGTCAAAATGTAACTGTAAGGTTAGGTCAAATTTGGCCGTGGATCAACTACATTCAATACAGAGGCCATAAAAATGTAATTATAGGCAGATATTTGGGCTTGCATCATGAATTCAGTCCAACGGGAATGAACAGGAAGGGTTTGGTCCAAATGAATTCTACTAATAAAAGTAAATGGGAAGTGATTTGGTACACTGGAATTCTGCTAACTTGGAATGAAGGAAAATGTTTTTGATACAATGCAATTCTATGTACTGCAAAATGAAAGTAAGTTCTGTTACATAATGATTTTATATATCACAGAGTGAAGGAAAGTGATTTGGTCCATTGGAATTCCATACTTAGGTTAGATTGAACTTACGTGGCCTTACTGAATTCATAGCAAGTACTAGCAGTAGATGCAAATGTAAGGTACACTGTGTAAATAATTACAAGCAAAATCCAAAGTCTGAATTTGTCAGAGGTTCACGGGTACAGGTGTCTATATATATATATATATATATATATATATATTCGGCAGCCCTCGCAAACAATAAGAAAGGTTGGTGTCCAAATCAATATTTTGGGCCAATCAAGACGTAGGCACCAGTTCCCAAGTACCTGAGCAATAGGAAGATAAGGGCCAGATGAATTTGTTAGAATGGTAATAGGCTTTTTTGTTACTTTGAAAGGTCTTTATAGAATCAACAGACAGATTTTACCTGTGTGCAATGACCTCTTTAAAGATTTTAAGGGAAAAGAGGCAGATGACAGGAGCTCCAACTAGAATTAACCAAAATTTACATTTATCCTTTGCCTACTCCAGAAGTAAGAAAGTAGTCAGAAAATGAAACAGAATAACATGAAGTACTGACAGATATTTATCAAGCTGTACTGATCAGAGCTCCTGCCTAGAAACGTGGGAGGTTCTCTCCCCTCCTTCACAGCAACAATGTCAGGCTTAAATAAAATCGCAAAGTGCTAACTTCCTTGGGCTATTAAATTAGTTCTGTGTATTGTGTATAACAATGAGATGATATTGGAATCTGCACATGATTAGAATGCAGTCATGTCATCAAAGGGCATTCATTATGTCAAACCACAAGAGGCTTGAGCATGATCATCTGAACTCCACGTTAAGGGTGCAGGCCTAAATTCAAGCCAGACTATTTAATATCATAAATACACATCCCACAAAGTTCACAGGGTGGTTATATTTAGTCTTGGGTACTACACTATGTGATTAATGACTACCATGAAATCACTGTAAATTTATGCAGTAAAACATTATTGCCAGGAAAAATATCCAACTGCATCTAAAGGTTTTAATACAAAGCATGATTAGCATGCAAGATAGTCAAGATAAAACCTTTGAAGTCATTTAGGGGACAAATGCTGTGATTGCAGCATTTCTTCACCTAGATTCGCCATGCCATCTTACCTTGTGATAAAATATGAATCTCGTTGTGCCTAATAAACAGAAACTATCTAATTTGTAATAATACACTAACTTCCTTTTAAATGGGTACCAAAGACACACAAAAGGCTTTCTCACAAACAGAAGACCATCTGGAACACATAGACAAAGGTGAGCTATTTGATTTGTTCTAACAGGTGTCTGATCCCCTGTACAATGTTAGCATGGAGTGCAGACCACTGTATTTCTACTGCTAACCCGGAAGTAATAATACATTGGACATTATTGACATCTCACTGAATCAAATTACCTTCAAGTGAAACTGACATTCTTCACACAGAAAAAAATGAATAAAAATAAAACATTTAAATTTGTAACAACATTTTCTCAAGTACCCAGTGTTCTGTTTGTTGGGGTAATTAGACCCCAAGCTGATCAGAGGACTTTTAAGTCAAAGGCAGCATTCCAGTCTTGTAATTCACTGAGGAGACTGATTTCAATCAGTTTTAAGCTTTAACACTTTTTTTTTTTTAATTTTTATTGCAATAATCCTTATATTTCTAGTGTACTCACTGTCTGAAAATAATTTGCATAGTCTATTTCTTTGGCCACAAAACTGTACATGTCCGCTGCCAGTTGATCCTGCATTTGACAGAAAAATGGAAATACGTTAGTGAATAACACAACAATTAAGATGTTCTAGATTAGATTTGGCTTGTTTTTAGAATGGTAGTGAATTGTACTGTGAGTCATATTTGAGAAAGTGTGGATGTGTTATTAATAATGTAGCCACCTCTTGTTTAATATGCCATATAAAGTACTGTATTCTATATGGAGTTATCAAAGGCATTTTCTTCATATCGCTGAGCTTCTATTTTAAATAGTGATCAAATGTAGATGATTTTGAGGAATATTCCCAATTGCCTGCTCAGTCTCTGCAAATGGTTTAATTTCCATAACAGGACATCACTAGGCAACAGAAAAGAGGACAGCTGACTATGCTATCATGAAAGCAATCATTCTTGGCCCTATTTATTGAACTGGTAACGGTGTAGCTAGAGTACTGCCCTGGTAACTAAAGATATTAAAAATAAGACTGCAATTTTGCAGTTCAAGTGCGAAACTATTCCCCTGTTGGCCAGGGGCTGCAAGAAATACAGAGTCTGTTACAAACTGTTGAACAGTTCATGAACTATAGTAACCGGAGCTCAGACACTGGCCTGTGCTGGTAAAAACCAGTTTGAACTAATTAATTTATGTGACAAGACAAAGGAGAGATCACAGGAATAGAGCCTTATTTGGACACGGTGTGATACCGGGGTCTTTGGGCCTGGGCCAATAAGGAGAAGATACGAACGAGGTGAGCAGGCTTAAACCAACTGGAAAGAAACAGCACAGTTTTGAAGAGATAAGAAAGAGAATAAGTATAGAGATTCTCGGGCATAGAGCCAGCGAGAAACTTCGGAGACCAACCATCGCAGAAGTGGAAGACCCTGCGTGAGCAATGCGGCGACGATGTAAAAGAGAGAGAGAACGGAACGTCTGGCCAGCGTCAGCTCTCCCCTTTTTCGGGTATTATCCTTTGTTTTCTGTGACTAGGTCAGAGGAACCTAGTGGATGTGCTTATCGATTCTAGCTAGCTTTGTATATACTGTATAACCCAGTTTGAGTTGCATGCTTATACACTTGTCTAACCAAGTGTATAAGCCTTATTCTTACATTGTACAACAACGTGAATAAAGTAAATTGATAGTTAAAGAAAGGACTGAGTTTCTTCCTCTTTGTACTAAGCCATTAACTGTAGCCGGTGGATTAGGTGGAGGGTGGCTCTCCTGTAACCCCGATATCCCAAACACCCAGCCTGAGCCTGAATTAAGAGGACTTAGTCCCACGTGACAGTCAGGATCGAGTGGGTGCAGGGAATAAAGGGGCCAAGGGGGAGTTGACTCCGCGCCACGGTTTACACCCTCTTTCTCCATTTAATGTCACCACAGGTGACCAAACGTTGGCCAGTTTCAATCATTATAATATATTTTTCCCCAAGATATTATGATGCTGAGAAGCAGTCAGAATTTGTATAATTATGTTACTATTGGATACCTGGGAATCTTGAAGAGTAACTAAAAGGAATTTTCAACACAACATATAAATCTTTATGTCTTATACAATCATGCTTTATATACTTACCTTCAGGCTGGTGAGGCGTTGCTCACCTTTGTTCTCTGAGATTTTGGGCCTTTTATAGGGTTATTCCTATCTTCTGGGAGATTACAGCTTTCACTGTGCACCAACAGGAAGGTTCTTGCAAATTCTAGCGCCTAGTGCTGTCGGAGTACAGCGAGCAGAAACAATGGAATCGTTTTGTGATTCGCAGGTAGAGAATTCAAAATGGACGAATTGACAGCTTTAGGGTATGGATATGTACCTTCAAGCATCTCTAAGAAGCATTTGATATGTAAAAGATGCAGATTCGGGGGTTCACATGAGCTTTAATGACAGTAAAAGACTCATCAACATGGCACTCCTCACAATATAAAATAAGTTCTCAGTAATCTGAAAGCTAATGAGGTTGTTTCATACTAAAGCTATTCTTTAGCACTGCTATCAGAAGTTTACGTTTTTATCTATTAATTGAATGTATTGATACAGGATAAACCAGTTAAGCTCAAAATCTAGTTACAGTGGGTTCTTGACCAAGGGTGGCTAACAGACACAAAACAGTACAGGAGCCAAACTAGACACAACACGGTACACACGAGAACCTTCAACATTTCTAACTTCTTTGCTGTTACCTCTGGATCTCGGAGGTGGCTCTTGACCACAAATGAATGAGCAACAACTTGTATTTAATTGCCATTATCTGCCTGTAAGTGAAAGAAATGTTTCTATATAGTTTGTGTTTTACTTTGGGGGCAGATTATCTGGCAGTCTCCGTTTTTTTGTTTAAGAATTGACTTTTACTGAATAGGTTATGGTAGTTTCCCTTCAATGGACAGTTGGAGCCATTGAGTTTGTCAAAGGATGTTTAATATCACAGAATCATAGAAATGGCAACACAGAGAAGGGTATTCAACTCATTTAATGTTCTTGGACTGCAATTAAATCGAACTCTAATGGTCAAAGTTCATAATATTTGCAGTTTTAGTAGCAACTGGTTTTTGAGCACTGTCTCTGTACTATATAACTGTATTCAGAGTGAGGAAGAATTACTGCAATTGATACTGTCATTACTGATTTACATGTATCCGAGATTTTAAAAATTCTATCCTTCCTACAATTTAACTTCTCACGTGGGTAAGATGGGAGAGTATTGAGAGTTTCAATGTTGATTGGTGAAAACTGTGGCAGACTCACATTTCTACTGCTTCACAGAAAGAACTTTTCCGTCTTTTGGTTTACTTTTCATTGTGAAAAGAATTACTCTAGTCCCTAATAGTAGTAATATCATAAAGATATTCATGAAGATTTACCTCAGGTGGATATACTTAGTGAAATAAGAAATGGGTTCAAAAAAGCAATTCTTCTCCAACATCATCATGTTTGCAATTGGAAGCATGATGACATCTTACCTTGGGCAAACACATTCATGTCATTGTACTGAAAGTGACTTACTGACACTGTTATAATTAGAAATGTCTTTAAAATACTCATAATTTTATTGCCTTATATACACAATTATACCTTTGTGAAACCCTCTTCCTATCAATTGGTCCCATTAGAGCTCTCTCTGATATGCAGTCATAAAACATGACTTCTTCCGGTCAAATGACACAGGCTATACAGAAAGACTTAATGGCAAAAAGATCAGAAAATACAACCCAACACTGAGCAGGAAACCTGAAATGGTAGACAATACCATATTATTGTAAAATAAATGTGAGTATGCTCAAATTTATATTATCTCAAATATTTAGATAATTGTACCACTTAGTCATACTTTGCAGTTTATGACGTCAACCGAGCCCTTCTGTTGTGCCAAAGCCCTGGGATATACTCCTCTGCTTAATTTGAATCAGATAGTTATTCCTCAAAGAAACATTTTAAACACATTAGCTAAATAATACAATAGAGGGCTTTAATGAAGTAAAGAATTTTTTCTGATTGTATTTTACCCTCATCGCTATTCAATGATCCTTGCTGGAAAGCAGATACATGTAGTTAAGTGAGCATAGGAGTGTACGCTGATGGTCTGCATTGTTGAATTGCCTACCAACACTCACTATCTCGGCTTATGCAAAGGTCCACGTGGGTGAGATTCTGGAGCACTGCCCACACCTGCGGCAATTTGTTAAATGTGAACAGTGCAGGATTTGTGCACAGTACTGAGGTTTGTTGCACTGTGGCTCAAACCCTGCACATAGTTAACAGTACAGAAATGTATAATACTCTTTAATGGCCGGTACCCTGCAGATCTCCACTCGATTCGCTGCTTCCTCCATTTCTTCCCTGAGTGCGTCAGCCTTGGCACCAGACGACTGCAGATTGCTCGACAGCCCTGATGACTTTGAAGACTGTTGCCACCTGATTGGAGGAGAGAAGGAGCTATGAGCAAAATATTTTCAATGGGCAAAATAAATGGTACACAGATGTTCAAAACTTTTTATTTCAGTTATATTGAAGTGTATAACTTGTTGATGAAAAGCTATGAAAATTGATGTTGGCTATTTTGGATTTTATGTTTCTTACTGACCTCATATATATAATGCTCCCTGATACTTCTCATTCTACACATGACATGTGTCCAAACACAATGTAATATGTTACTGACAGTCAGTCTATCTGATGTAGTTAATGCATAACAACATCTATACTAATAGATTGCAACTTAGCACTAGGTTTATTGAGGGATAACCCAGTTTACCAGTCAATATATAGGTACTTAAAATAGCATAGCATGATCAGCATTTACAAATATTCTTGAATTGTTCCCAAACAGACATGCTAATCACAGGCGACCCTTAAAGAATGCTATTTTATTCCACACTTTTGCCACAAATACTTTCCAGCAAATGTATTTCAATCCAAGTTACCTTCCTTGGCAATTGTACTCCGTTTAAATAAAATCAGTTCCTTTAGTTCAGTTCCTTGAGGAAGATTCCCATTGGTTGGATACTGAGTGACAAATGAGAGTCACCCAGTGACAATTTAACTGATATTCCCTGCCCTAATTGGTACACAGTGTGCAGAGGTCAGGAGCCTCCTGCTCCTGAGCTCGAGAATCAAATTGCAGCATGGATGCCGCATGCCCTGGAAGTGGTCTGCCACTCGTTGGTGCCGTGTGCCAGATCTCGAAGCTCTGTGTCACCAGAGCAGCAGATGTGGATGTAATTTATGACGCAGACAACCTTGCCTAATTCAATGTGAGGAAAATTTTAATTCGGGGATGAGAGGATAGTGTCCTAACTGACTGCACCATTCAATCTCCAGCTTCTGTTTTACTGGGGTGAAAAACAAGCTGACTAATGAATGTTATCATTATACTAAATACCTCGAGCTACAGTTTATATATGTTTTCCAGTCACATTTTGTGTGTTTGAAGGTGATTCATTTGATGCAGTGATAGCATGAAGAGCAGCACTGTGAATTTGATGCTACCAGTGTGTATAAATATGCAACAGCATTCCGCACACTGCAGAATAATATGTTTTTCGACAGAATAGTAGGGAATATCCCACACAGCATAAATTCAATGGTCAATTAATGCATTAAGTATATATTGTATAAAGAATCAGAGTTGGAATGGAATGCATCTAGGGGTCTTTCCCACAATACAGCTTTGGATAGCATAAGCTGCAAAAGTGAAGCTTTAACTGTTTATAAATTTCATCCAAATTTTAAGAAAACCCTCCTAACCATTTTTTAAAAGAATGATTACCCATAGATCTCCCATGGCTTTGATTACAGGTAGACAGTGAATTTTTAACTTATAAATTAACCGGCCCCATCAAAGCAGGGTGTAATGTGTATAAAACTTTCATTAAACTACTGTTCAATTCCCACCTAAAAATGGCAGCAGAAATTGACCCAATAAACCTTAAATCAAAGATCTTAAATCAGGTTTAGCTGTCCCTACTCAGTCCTGCCCTGCTTGTATGCATCAAACCCAAATGAAATGGCTACAAATATTTAAACAGCTTCCACAGTTAACAGAATGGTTCCGGTTCCATATCGTTATCTAACAAACCCATGTCTGAAAGTAAAAGTGTGGATGTTAGGCGAAAAAGTTAAGTTATGATATTCCACATAATCAGCCTGAAAGTACTCACTGCCCAGGGTGAAACATGAATAATAACTGCATGGAAGTTAAAGTGCCATTAGGGCTACCAGTCTCTGTAGCCAGACAACGAGCCAAGCCATTGTTCTGAGTATAGGAAATATAGCTATAAGAAAGTAACTTATAGCAGCTTCCCTCACAACGTAGATTGTATCTCATGCTAACTATTTCTTTCTGATCTTGAAATACTGTAACGAAGGGCCAGGTGCAAAATCTGGTTGGCCAAGGAATGTCCTATTCTTTGCAGCCAGAGAATGGGCCAGTGTGACCTGGAAAACTTAAAGCACTCCCACTCCATGTGGAGCACCGAGAATACACTCTCCATCTGATTTGATGAATCTTGATGCAAATCTACAGCTTCCATTTGGCAGAAAAATCAGCAAGATATTAAATCAGTATTACAAGTTGCATCTTCTTGTGCATAATTTTTGACCGGTGTCTCCTTTACTTATTTAAGTATATTTAGTTGACTCACTAGTTCCCTTAACATTCCCGAAAGAGGTCTCCTACGGTTAAGAGTATCCCTCAAATTAAGACTGTGCAGCAGTTAGTGTTGCAACAATGTCATTAAAGATGTGATATTTCTTTAAAGCAGCAAAAATAAAAATAGCTTTTTGGTTCTTTTAGCTGGAAATGGAAGACCATTTTAATTACTAGGTCATTAACAGATCGGCGATGGGGGGGGGGGGGGGGAGGCTGCAAGTGAAATATTTGCTATTTGTTACAAGATTTTCTATCATGTATAGCTAAAGGGAACACGACTTTGGGTTTTAACACTGAAAGAGAAAATAGCCCTATAAAAGTCATCCTTCATGGGTGTTACCGAATGGGACGAACATTGCAGTCGATGATATGGAACTGTCACTGCGGTTGTGCTTGTGCTGATAGATTGGGCCTTTTACAGCTAAAATTCAAAATCTGCAGTTATCCACACAGATGCAGCAAGCTGCCCACCCCATCCAGAAGCAGCTCATTGATGAGGCCACATGGCTGACACTCAGTTAAAGTCATTGCGTAAGGGGCGGAGTGTTGGGAGGAATTTACCAATGCAGAATGGGGGGAGTCCTGCCAGCAGCCAATATCACAGTTTAAGGGTGTGGTAGCATAGTGGTTATCCTACTGGACTAATCATCCAGAAGCTGAAAACAATCTAGAGAATCTGAGTTCAAACCCCACCATGTTTGTTGGAGAACTTGAATTACAGTTTAAAGAATCTGGAAATAAAAAGATGGTACCAGTAAAAGTGATCATGAAACTCGTAGTTGTCGCAAAAAACAATCTGGTTCACTACTGTCTTTTAGGGAAGGAAACATGCCGTCCTTACACAGTCTGACCTAAATATGACTCCAGTTCCACACCAATGTGGTTGACTCTTAACTGACCCCTAAGGACGGTGAGACAGTGGCATAGTGGTAATGTCACTGAATTGTTACAGTGCAGAAGGAGGCCATTCAGCCCATCGTGTCTGCACTGACTCTCCGAATGAGCAAATCACCTCGTGCCATTCCTTCGCCTTCTCCCCATAAATCTGCACATTCTTTCTTTTCATATAACAGTCTAATTCCCTTTTGAATGCTTCAATTGAACCTGCCTCCACCACACTCTCAAGCAGCGCATTCCAGACCTTAACCACTCGCTGGGTGAAAAGGTTTTTCCTCATGTCACTTTTGCTTCTCTAACTCATTAATTTAAATCTGTGCCCTCTCGAACTTGATCCTTTCACGAGTGAGAACAGTTTCCCCCATGTACTCTCTCCAGCCCCCTCAAATCAAATCTCCTTTCAGTCTTCCCTTCTCCAAGGAAACTAGATGAGTAATACAGAGGCCCAAGCTAATGCCCTGGGGACATGAGTTCAAATCCCACCATGGCAGCTGGTGGAATTTAAATTCAATTAATTAATAAAAACCTGGAACTGAAAATTAGTCTCAGTAATGGTGCCATGAAATCATCATTGATTGTTGTTAAAAAGCCATCTGGTTCACTAATGTCCTTTAGGGAAGGAAATATGCCATCCTTACCTGGTCTGGCCCATGTGTGACTCTTAACTGCCCTTTGAAACAGCCTAGCAAGCCACTCAGTTGTCAAGGGCAATTAGGGATGGACAACAAATGCTGGCCTTGCCAGCAACACCCACATCCCATGAAAGATTTTTTTATTAAAAAGTAGTCTAGCAAGAATTCCTCTCAAGGGCACCAAGGGATGGACAATAAATGCCAGCCTTGCCTGTTATGGCCACATCCTGAGAATTAAAAAGTTTGCACTCTCATTGACTCTACCCAATTTATTATATTGCACGAGGGAAAAAAAGAGAAAACATCTAAAAGATGTAAAATGCCAAGAAATCTTCTTCTGAAGTACAGCAAAACTCCAGAAGGTAAGTTCAACCTTATAACCAAGATTACCAAACACTGGTTCAACAGATAGTCCCATGGTCCAAGCAGTAAAGGGACCAGAGTTTTCTATAAGATATTTGAGTGGGTTTGGCAGCTAGTGCTCAGTTGGTAACCTTCTTGTCTCGGAATCAGAAGGTTGTTGGTTCAAGTTCCAATCCAGGACTTGAGAATAACAATCTAGGCTGATACTTCAATGCAGTACTCAGGGAATCCTGCACTTCTGGAGAGGCTGCCTTTTGGATGAGACGTTAAACTGAGGACCTGTCTGCCTTTTCAAGTGGGTGAAGAAGAGAAGGGGAATTATCCCAGAGTCCTGGCCAATATTTATCCTTCAATTACAAATATTGGATTACCTGTTCATTATCACATTGCTGTTTGTAAGAGCTTGCTGTGCTGCATTTCCTACATTACAACATTAAAAAGTGCTTAATTACCTGTAAAGTGCTTTGGGACATGTGGTGGTGAATAGTGCTATATAAATGCAAGTCTTTCTTTTTTCACCTTTGCTTGCATTTCTCTGTAAACCTTGAACTTGGTGCATAACCAACTGTTTTCTGAAAATTATCAGCACATTAACTACAGTCAATGGATATCTATTTCACACATCTGCTACTCTGGGAAGAAAATTCAACTCCATTATCACTTGAGGTGCAATCATTACTTATGTCTTCAATTCTGCAAACAACATTTAAATGAATGGAGTGTCTCTTGCCAACGCAGCCAGCACATGCACAAGCTCCGTCATCCAACTGCGTCCATAAATTTTTCAGCTTGCTAGGATTAACTCCGGCATGCACAGGTTGACGTCAGCTGCACCGTGATGTCATCACGTGTGCTGTGTCCAGCCAGGAAGGAGCAAGTGGGCAGGGGGGTGGGAGTGGCGGGGGGCCAAGTGGTGAAGGGATGGGCAGGAGGGATTGGGGGGATAAGTGGCGAGTGAAGTGGTGATCCAGCCGAGAGGAGCGAGCAGGGGGACAAGTAACAAGACAAGAGGTGAGAGAAGCAGCGAGTCCAGCCGGGGAAGCAAGCAAGGAGGACAAAAGGCAAGGCCAGCCGGGAGGGAGGGAGCAAAGGTAGAAGCGGCCATTGGGGGGTGGTGGGTGGGGGTTTGCATTTTTCCGACTAACTTTCAGACTACAGTGCACGCTGAGCGGAATTTGCCAACAGAGTTTATTTGCTTTTCTGTGTATTATTGAGCAGTGCCATCTATATTACAGGCAACTGCCTGAGACCTTGCTGGCAGTGACATTTCAGTCAATGACACTGCATACGCGCAGTGAGCTAGAGGCCTGCTCAGGTCGGGGATAAAGAATCCGACCCGCACCTGACCAAACCACAGTGGACCCGAGCCCGACCTGGCCCGAGTCCCTCCGATTTTGCCCCGAGCCCGACCCGAACCCGCCCCGACACGACCCAGCCCGAGCCCGACCCGACCATCCCTTTACTTACCTTCCGACTGGGAAGCTCCACGAAGCTGCAGCGCATGCACAATGACGTCATAGTGACATCACTCACTCACTGCGCAGACTCAGTTTCGTCCTGGACTCCCGGCTCAGGTAAGTTTTTTAAATTTCATTATTTACCAGCAGAGCACTTACCATTTGTGTCCGGCCCGACCCGACCTGAGCCCGAAAGCCGGACCCTGAAGATGGGCCCGACCTGAACCTGACACATCGTCGGGTCCTGTCGGGTTCAGGTCGGGCAGCAGGCCACTGCAGTGCGTCATCTAGTGGTTGTGCTGTCAACAAACGCAGCCCTAAATGAATTAACCAGCCTAAATGTCTCTTGCCATTTTAATGCCAATGAGGCTCAGCTGTTTCAGCACACTTGCCTCTGAATAGGAAGATTGTCAGTTCAAGTTCCACTCTAATGGAGGCTGACATTTGAGTACAGTTTTGAGGGAATACTGTACTGTCATAGGTGCCAGCCGTCAAATGAAATGTTAAAGGCGGGTCCTATCTGTCTATCAGGTGGACATTAAAGGGTCTGTGACACTTTTAGAAGAAGAAGAGCTTTTTCCAAAATCTGAGCCAGCATTCTTCGCTCAATCCCTATGATCAAAAATAGATTAACTGCATATTTATCTCACTGCTTTCTGTGGGACTTTGCTCTGTGCAAAATGGCTGCTGTGCTTGTTGACATAGCAAAAGTGACTGTACCTTAGACTAATTAATTGAACGTGAAATGCTTCAGAGCATCCTGAAAGACATAATCAGGCATTTATGTAAATGCAAACTCTCTCTTGATGACCTAGATCATGTCCCCATTAAATCTAATCTCCAGTGAAACCACATCAGCACTGTAAATCTGCGAGCTCTTCCACATTCCTTAATTCAAGATTTGTTTTGAAAGATTTGGTATCAAAATTGGCACACAATATTTGAAACGTAGCCTTACTAATGTGTTCTATTTTAAAATAAACAAATATCCTTTAGAATAACAGCTTCAGACACTTTTCAAGGAGTGCTTATCCATTATTATGTCTCATACTTCCTGGCCCAATGCATTATTACTTTAAATTCCAACTGACATCCTCGATTCATCTCATTTAATTTGGCCAGATCCATCGGAATTTTATTAAACTCCTGTGTATTAGTTTTAGTTTCCTGGCCACATACCTTGATGTCATTAGCATATTTGATCATGATACATCTATTATTGTATAAATTTAATAATAATGTTGTACTTGACCCCACACATTGCTTTGCCTTGGGGCATTTTGCTACATTAAAAGCATTATATAAATGCAAAATGTTTTCTGATAGACAAAGCCTTCTCTATTTCTCATTAATTTAGTGCATTGCATTTGAAAGCCAATTTGCAGTCCAGTTAACACTTCATATGCTGCCCTCTTCCAGTTTCTCTTCTTTTTATTTCTATGTATTATTTAACATGTATATTTGCATTATTCCACTAATATCTTTGCAAATGATATAATATAAGTTCTTTATCCTGGTTTACTACAATTTGTTTAGATTGCAGAAGGAAATTGACCATGAAAGCTATAGGATTATTGCAAAAACCCAACTGGTTCAATAATCTTTATTGTAAAGTTGAGTCTTAATGGTCTCTGAATAGGCTGTGATAGCCAGCTGTACAAATGTAACTAGAGATCGACAATAAATGCTGCCTCGCCAGCATTGTCTGCACCCAGAGAACAAAATAACCTTTAACATAAGTTTCAAGGATCAATAACTTCTTCCTTTGCTATTTGGACTTGTGAATTATTATTATAATCGAAAATCAATGCAATGTTATGTGAATAAAATACAGCAGCTTTCATGGTCACTTTTATCCTGTTGCTGGTGCACAAATTACTTGATTTACTGAAATCAATTCCATAACTTGCTATAGTGGGATTTGAATTCGCATTCTCAGGGCTAGTCCAATAGTGCAAACACAATAATTAAGCTTTCAAAGATCATTATACCCTAAACAAAATGTAGTGTAACAAATCAAAAACAAACTGATTATACATTAAAAAGTAGATTACGCAGAGCAATTCTTCATTTGTTAATCATGATCCTAACCGCAACACAATAAGATTAAAGGTACTCGTATGCATTGGAGTCTCACAGGAGCTCACTCAGGCCATAACATGCCACAATCCTTGTGTCTTGCTGGCAACATAGACAGTTGCCCTTAAGAAGCTAAATGTAATATCAGAACAAATATTGTGCAGAATTGTAATAAAATGGGGTCTACAGTTTCTATGCACAGCAACAACTGTGACTTCATAGCCAGAACACTAGCTTTGGCAAATCTGTTTAGCAAAAGATGACACAATGGGTAAGAGTTTAAATCAACACTGATGACATAACAGATCATAACAGATGACAGAACACTGGCTTTACTGTCCAAGTAGACTCCAGCTAACCTCTTTCCAAAATGCACACATATTAGTGACAGTTAAATTATTCTCAAAAGTATTTTTAATGAAATATTTGCTAGTGCGATTTTGCACTATACCTAGTGAGTATTTTCAATAGATTGTTTTAACTGCAAAGGGAAAGCGGGTTCAAGTGCAGGCATTTGGGCGGGGGACAGGGGTAAAGCCCTGATAAGTGGCATTGGGTTGGAAACCCAACATGATGTTGCCCACTTCTGGGTTCAACCCCAGGTGGGTTTACAGCTGAGCCGGGAACTCCTGTTAAGCTGTCGTGAAAGTAATTTAAATCTTTAAAGAAGCAATTAACTCACAATTTAAGCCAGTATTCTGGCTTTAACAGCCTGTGCATGGATTTCCTGAGCCGTGTGGAACTCACCAGGGTCAAGCAGGCGAAAGCACAGTGGGGAATGCTTCTTCAGTGAAACTGACAGGCTGGGAAGCCTTCAAAGCATATGCTCTTACTACTTGACAATTGGCTTCACCTATCTTGGACTTCACTCACCATGATCTGCACTTCCCTGCTGTCAGCCTTCACTGCAGCAATAGCAGTAGCTTATGCAGTTCTACCTCGCACATCTAATGAGGAACAAGAGGGGCAACAGGAGCAACACAAGAAACAATGCCAGCTGCCTTCTCCTCAGCCACATGCCGCTCCACAGAACAGAGGGTATGGACTCAGAGATTTAGCTCGAAGGAGGGAAGACCACCAACACATGGTCTACAGGCAGAGAATCAGCTCTTTCAACATGTGTGAGCGCCAGTGCCTCAGGAGCTCAGGTGTTCACAGCAAGTTGTTGCTGACATCTGCAGCATCCCTCCCTGTGGAGCAGGTGGGCATGCATTTCCAGTGGCCATCCAGGTGTCTGTCATTCGAGGGCTTCCCAGCCCCCAGTTCTCCACCTCTACCTGAAGTTCTGTGTTCTCTTCTCCGGCAAGGAGAGAAAGCAAAGTGTTGTGACTGTGAGAAACTTGTGGAGAGAAGGGAAAGACAACATTTGTGAGTGGTATGAAGGGCTTATCTTATGAAGAAAGTTTGAACAAGTTGGGCCTATATCCATTGGAGTTTTGAAGAATGAGAGATGATCTTAATGAAACATATATGATCCTGAGGGGACTTGATAAAGTGGATACCAGCAGAATGTTTCCTCTTATGGGGAGGCTAGAACTAGGGGACACCGCTTAAGAATAAGAGGCCTCCCTTTTAAGATGGAGATGAGGAGAATTTTTTTTTTCTTAAAGGGTCATTAGTCTGTGGAATTCTTCCCCAGAAAGCAGTGGCGGTGGGAGTCATTGAATTTATTTAAGGCTGAGTTAGATAGATTTTTGATAGACAAGGGAGTCAAGGGTTATGGGGGGCAGACAGGAAAGTGGAATTGAGACCACAATCAAATCAGCCTTGATCTGATTGAATGGTGGAGCTGGCTTAGCCAAATGGCCTACTCCTGCTTCTAAGTCCTATGTTCCTATGATTGTGAGGCATGGTGTGCAATGGCCAAACCTGAGTGTGAGTATTGGTAGAATGGGATGTGAGGAGCTGCCCTGAGAGAGAAGAATGAGTGCAGCTGCAAGGTGTGCTGGTCTGAGGAGTGCTGTGCAGGAGAGTGCTGGGAAAGTCAGAGTTGGGGCTTGGCACCTGAAAGTGTTATGCCACTCACCTTTCCCACCCTCCTGAGGTCCTTGAACCTCCTGGGGCCCTGTTTCCATGTTCAAAGGCCCACACTCCTGCTGCTCACTTCCTCAGCCACTTCCATCCATGCCTAGCCCTCTTCTTCTCGTCCTTGGCAAAATTCACCTCACTTCAGTCCCTCAGATGCTGCAGCAGGACCTCTGGGTAAGAATCCGAGACCCAGGGAACAGCTTTCCTAGGTCTCCTTTCCATTCCTGCAGTTGCTGAAGCCACAAGAATCAAAAGTAGAATTCAGCCATTCTGACTCCTGCTAGGGTCCCTTTAACTAGAAATCCTTCCTTTGATGGATTCAGAACATCATCCCACCATCCTCTCTGATTGGTCAGGAAACCCAGAAGTGGGATGCTAATGCCATGGCTCAGTTGAAGCACCACATCAAAGCCAACTGACAGACAGAATGGGTTCCCACCCCACTTCCAGCCTCCCTGCTGCATGTGGGTCTGTTTAGATAAAATTTGGCCCATTGTGTCTCAATGACAGAGAACACACATGATTCTGAGTTAGCACTAACAGCCTCAGCCTCCAGAAAATATGTGCCCAAAAATGAACATTTCCTCCTCACCCCCAAAAAAAGTCACAGATGTACTGGAGTGAGTTCAACATATTAATCTCTGAATCAAATGATCAATAAAATGACTTCAGCTGTGCTCTTACGTTTTATACATCATCTGATCCTGTTGATTAGATTACTATTCAACTCAGTTCTTTGAACTCAACTAAACCAATGATTTTGGTACAGGGTAGCAGAAGATCCACCCTGTTACACATTTAGAAACAAATTTCAGGGTTGAACACTGATGATATTGAGGTTAATTTGCAGTTGGCCTCAATCTCGACTGACCACTTTTAAAAATGCACTCGGAAGCAGATCCGAAAGCTGTGATAAAACACCAACTGCAAAGAAGAGAAGTAGTAAGTACAAAACCTCAATATTAATTCCCAGACATCCACTATTAATGGTATAACTATGAAGACCATGATACATGTGGTATCTCTCATCCAGAAGTCATTTGTTGAGCCCCAACAGCTTATCATTTATATTCATGGTTATCCCAGTGTCCAGACATATCCTGGCCACTTAAAATGTTGTCAATAAGAGCCATTAAGAGAAAAAAAGAGATTTCATAACTAATTAAAAAAAAGTGCTGTGCACATTTTTATAACACACACACACACACAGCATTTTCCACTAGTATTCAGTGAGCTTCACTGCAATAATGTGAGACTTTGTATTTGTTACTTCTCTCCTGTGAAGCTGATGCTATATCACAGCTCTTGGATTTGTTTCTGAGTGCATTTTTAAAAGTGATCGCTTGGGATTGAGGCCAACTACAAATTGGCCTCAGTATCATCAGTGTTCAACATTGGAATTTGTTCTGAAGAACGCAACTGCTACCCTGTCCCAAAATCATTGGTTTAGTTGGGTTCTAATGACAGTGTTGGTAAACTTAATCACTAGTGATTTATGATGGGTAACAAGGGAAATTGGTTGTTATTCTAGCCTTCAAAACATTCCTCACCAAGTGTAACTGGTAATTGGAAATTCTATGCTGTGTCTTTGTTTTTACAATCAAGGGTTGTTTTATGTAGCCGTGGGATACAACATGCTTATCCAAGGCACCCTGGATGGTGAGATGCAGATTATTCGTCACAATTCCCAAAACAGGGAGGGAAGAATTCCCCTTGGTTGTTATGCATAACTATATAATTAACATGATTGTGAACATTTCCTGAGTTTGGTATTTCTAGCAAAATTCTAAACATTTATTTTTCAAAAGAGTGAACAGAGACAATATTCTAAACACATTTACACTAAAGGGATTCTGACCCCAATAAGCTCCTGGTCTCAGTGTGATTGCCTGGGAGGCATTTTTCTTAAGTGTGGGGTGGGGGCAAAAGATTAACGGATAAGTCAAACATTGCTGCTCTCACTGACTTCTGGATAGGTGCCTGATATTTCTTTTGGCTGGGTTTTGATGCATATTGTTTGTGTTTTGAGAAGGAACAGGTTGCCTAATAACCTGATGTCTGGAGAATCAAACGAAGAAAGTTACTGTATCCTTCAAAATTGAGTGTCAAGCATTATTTCTCCTGTAACATCTAAAATGTCCATTTGAACAATATTAGAAAGTCAACACTTCTAAGCTGGCACATAATCACGGGTTAATGCAAGTGATTAAAGTACAAACATGGTAGAGACCAGTTTTGCTAAGAAATGGTCTACAATAGGTAGACTAGATAGGCTACAATGCATGTGCTGATAATTTGAAAAATATGGACTTTCAGGTACAAGAAATTACTCCAGGTGATTGATGCACAACCTTTTCATACAGAAAACTGCTGTTCCTGCTGCCCACACCTGTCAGCTGTGAAACTGACACTTGCGATTTTTTTTTAAAAGCCAGTCTGAAGAAGCTAATGGGAAATTTCTCGTCCCTGCAATTACCAGTCATGGACCTCAACATCTTTTCCTACAGACACTGGTGTCCGTACGGACACGTTGCCGACCCTGGGCTGAAACCATAGAAGATGACGGTATGCTCCGACCTAACCCACCTTCTCACATCCCACTTGCCCCTCATCCCACAGTTGTTCTGATTTACAAGTTACAGATGGTCTAAGCAGCACCTCTTGCTCCCCCCACACCCCTTCTCTCACTCCAGCCCTACCCTTGTACCTTTCTCCTTTCAAATATCTAAGAACTGTCATTTGGACAGACAGTGGCATGGCAGCATGAAGTCCAAGAGGAACAGGAGACTGTTGATGATGAAACACCATCACGCAATCTTACACTCACAGTCAACAGCTCATATTCTGGCACTGCGTTTCCTTTACAGGGTACCATAGAGGTGAGATCTGTACGTGGCGAGTCACAGTGCATGAGTGACCTGCAGCCTGGGCAGGGAGAAAGGGTTGCACAGGTGCCAGCTCGCCAGAGGTTGAGGTCGCATATGAGTTCTGCTGCAGAAGATTCAGATGAGAACTTCAATTGGGCAGCCAAGACGAAAAGACTGACGGGTATGCACAATGAAATCCCTGGTGTATTGGCAGACCTACCAGAAAGCCTGCTGTCACAGTCAAGGAGCATGGAGGAGACTGGTACCAACTTGGCACAGGGCTTTGTGCAGAGCATGGAGCCCATCCTTTCCAGTGTGGACATGTTGGTCAACTCCATGAGAACACTTGCGGACCCAAACATGATCTGATGGCCGATGTCTCAGAAGCTTGGGATTGGGGGTAATATACGAGTATAGATTGAGAATTGGTTAACAGACAGAAAGCAGAGTGTAGGAATTAACTGGTCATTCTCAGGATGGCAGGCTGTTACTAGTGTGGTACTGCAAGGATCCGTGCTGGGGCCACAGCTGTTCACAATCTATATAAATGATTTGGATGTGGGGACCAATTGTAATATTTCCAAATTTGCTGATGACACAAAACTAGGTGGGAATATAAGTTGTGAGGAAGATGCAAGGAGGCTTCAAGTGGACTTGGACGAGCTAAGTGAAGGGCAAGAACATGGCAGATAGAATATAATGTGAATAAGTATGAAGTGATCCACTTTGGTAGAAAAAACAGAAAGGCAGAGTATTTCTTAAATGGTGAGAGGCTGGGAAGTGTTAATGTCCAAAGGGACCTGGGTGTCCTTGTTCATGAGTCATTTAAAGCTATCTTACAGGCGCAGCAAGCAATTAGGAAGGCAAATGGTATGTTGGCCTTCACCGCAAGGGGATTTGAATAGAGGAGTAAAGATGTTTTGCTGCAATTGTATAGACCCTTGGTGAGACCACACCTGGACTATAGTGTACGGTTTTGGTCTCCTTATCTAAGGAAGGATATACTTGCCATAGAGGGAGTGCAACGGAGGTTCACAGACTAATCCCTGGGAGGGTGGGTTTGTCTTATGAGGAGAGATTAAGGAAACTGGGCCTGTGTTCTCTAGAGTTTCAAAGAATGAGAGGTGATCTCATTGAAACTTACAAAATTCTTACAGGGCGTGACAGGATGAATGTGGATAGGATGTTTCCCCTGGCTGGTAAAGCATGGCTACCTGACCCGAACCCGACCCGACTACATGTGTTGGGTTCGGGTCGGGTCTATATTCCAAGTCCAGCATTCAGGCTCGGGTCGGGTCGGGCTGGACAGTGCTGCTTCCGGGAAGTCACGGGATCAGGCCTACCCATGATTCTCCACAACTCCATCTGCAGGAATAGCTTGCTGCCGGAATGGATGAAGGAGATTCATTTCGGGTCAGGAGTGAAAAAAAAATTAAAGGACTCAAGCCTGGGTCAGGTTCGAGTTGGCTGTGGTTGGGTTGGGCCCGGCTTGGGTTTTAATTTTATACCGGACCCAGGCTTTACTGGCTAGTGAGTCTAGAACCAGGGGACATAATCTCAGAATAACGGGTAGGCCATTGAAGACTGAGATGAGGAGGGATTTCTTCACACAGAGGGTGGTGAATCTTTGGAATTCTCTACCCCAAAGGGCTATGGAAGCTCAATCACTGAACATGTTCAAGACAGAAATTTCTAGAGACAAATGACATCAAGGGATAGGGAGATTTTGCAGGAAAGTGGTGCTGAAGTAATGATCAGCCATGATCTAATTGAATGGCAGAGCAGGCTCGATGGGCTGAATGGGGTACTCCTGTTCCTATGTTCCTACTGCAGCACAAGCAAAAACCATTCAATGTCAAGTGCTGCAGTGGAAGCTCAGACTGATGTCATGTTATCTCCGTTTGTTGCCATGCAAGTTCAGAATGCTGCCATCATGGCTGTGGATACCAGTGCTCAAAGGGGCTTGCAAGGTCTCACAGCAGTCCAGCAATCTGTCCTCCTGCAGATCACTAGGATTGCTGAGGCACTGCCCTGAGTGAGTGGCAGTGACTTTCTCAGGATGACCGCATTCTGTGCTCCCATCACTGCCACTCTGCCAGACCCCTTGCCGATTGATTTTTACTGATTGTTGCTGAGTTTGTAGAAATGTTCAAAGGTTTGTACTTTTCTTTAGCTTTGCCGGGAGTGGTGCATCAGGTGCTGAAGACCTTGGCCATGACTTTAAGGGTTCTGGACAAACCTCTTGCTCCCAGACATTGGTGCAGTAGTAGAGGTGACACAGAGTAGGACAAGCTGCTGGAAGCGGGAGGAGGAGGAGGGGAAGGAGGGCTCTTAACAGGAGGTCATATCTGCCCAGGGTGTTCAAGAAACAGTTCTCTTACCTGAGCCACAATGAGGAACAATGTGTCAGACATCTCAGCTTCACTAAGGATATTCTCATTGAAATTTGCCACTTGCTGCAGTCACAACTGCAATCTCAGAACAAGGTGAGAACAGCATTACCGGCCGCTGTGAAGGTAAACATGATCATGAACTTTAATGGGTCTGGTTCCTTCCGGGTTGGAGCAGGCAACATTTGCAACATCTTAGTTTGCTGACCAATGTTGCAAAAGGGAAGCCGCTGAGAGCTGAATCCATTTCATTACCTCTTGCCACAGAGAAGCAGGCAGAGCGAGCACGTGGCTTCACAAGGATTGCAGGCTTCCCATGGTGCAGGGTGCCATTAACCGCACGTTCAACTCTGAGATGTACTGCAACTGAAAAGGATTCCACTCCCTCAATGTCCAACTAGTGTGCAATCAGACACAGGAAGAGATGGGGAAGAAGGAGAAGGAGGAAGGGGAAGGGAGGAAACAGCCAACACTTCCCCTTTCTGGCCAGGCGGACCATGATTTACTCATCTGACCACGATACCAGAAAAAACAACCCCAATTCCCACTTCAGCAACAGCCCCACACCTTTCCTTCCCTCTGTTATTGACGATCACATTATTCACCAGGTCACAATGCTAAAATAAAAACCACCAAATTGCAAACCAAATTTACAAATTAAATCATTCCATATTGCATACAAATGTCGATGAAACGATCTTGCACATTCCCTTAGTGTCTGTCTTCCATGTGCCTTTGCCTGTTCTAGTGCTCCCATGCAATGCTATCCCAGTGGCTGCAGCATGGCTGGTGGAAGGCAGCTGGCTTTCAGTGGAGGAGACTGCAGATGGCCTTGGAAGATGACCTCGAGGAGCTCTGACCTTACAGGCCCAGCTTTAGATTGCACCATCTTGGCCTGGGCAACAGCAGTCTGGGCTGGCTGGCTGACAGCAACAGCAAGGGCAGTGGCAGAGTGGCAGTGGAGGGAGGAAAAATGCTGTCATTCTGAGAAAGAGAACAGCAGGTTCATGCATCATGGCACCACAGCCACTCCCCAAGGCAGCCCCTCAGCCATTCTAGCAATGCGCTGGAGGACAGATTATTGGATTGCTGTGACACCTTGCAAGCCCCTTTGAACACTGCCATCTGCAGCCATGATGGCAGCCGTCGGAGCTTGTGTGACAGCAAGCTGAGCTTGCATGCAAGCATTGTGAGGTTGCATGGCAGCAAGCTAAGCTTGCATTACAGAAATCTGAGCTTCCACTGCAGCACTCAGATGTTGGGTGGCTTCTGCTGGTTCGGTAATGGAATTTGAGACATTGGCCATCAGATGCTGCATCATGGTTGAATCTGCAAGTATGCTAATGGAGTTGGCCACCACCTGCGTGCTGGAAAGGATGGGCTCCAAGCTCTAAGCAAAGCCCTGTGACAAGTTGGTGCCAGACTCCTCTATGATCCACGACATTGACCTCGGGCTTTCTGGTAGGCCTGCCAAATCACCAAGTGTTTTATTGTGAATGGCCATTAGCCGCACCATCAAAGTCCTCATTTGAGTCTTCTGCAGTAGAACACGTGTGACCTCAACCTCCGACAAACTGACACCTGTGTACCCTTGTCCCCTGGCCTGGCTGCAGGCCTAGTGTCTCACCACATGCAGACCCTGCCTCTAAGCTACCTTCTAAAGTATGCACAGTATTGGTATCTAAGCTGGTGGCTGCGAGTGATGGCATTTCTTCTTCCAACTTTTCTACCACTGCCTGGTCAGAGTGCAGTTCTTGGATATCTGAAAGGAGGAAGGCACAAGGGTAGGATTGTGATGAGGGGAGATGGGGAAGTGGGATGTGAGATGGAAGACTAAGTATAAGGATACCGCCATCTTTGATGGTTTCAGCCTGCTGCTGACAATGACTTCAGTGATGGCCAATCAAATGATGGCGATCACCATATTCTCCATGGGGGTAAGGACATTTAGCCATGCCTGTCCCCCACTGGTTAACCAACTTGTCGTGCAAGAAAGAGGGAAGTGTGTCAGTGAGTGATGCAATTAGTTAGGGCGATGTGGCTAGCATGGTTGAAAAGCTGGCAGTGTGTGCAAGCTGTGAGTGTAAGGCTTGCAGCAGTGGTAAGAATGTCAGGGTGAGGTGAAACTATGACTGTTCGGTATGAGACCTGATTGTTAGAGATTGTTGGTAGGTTAGCAATGGGGGTGTGGTACATTGAAAAGTTTCTGAGCCTAGTGATGCAGTTGGTGACATATGGCTTTTGATGATACATCCACCGACCTTGACCACTCATGTGAGGTCATTGAACTTTGTGCAGCACTGCATCCAGGTCTTCAGGGCTAGGCTCCTGGCTTTGGCTGCCACTGTTAACTGGTCCCACTATCTTCACAAAGCTTGTCTGGAGGGTCTCCTGTCCCCTTCTGAATATGTCACATCTCCCCTTCTCTCCAGCTCCTCCATCAAGATGTCCAGTGCAGAGTCAGAGAACCTTGGCGCTCACTCTCTCCCCTGTCCTGCCGTAATTGACTCTTCTTCCTGCTCAAACTCTTTTCCACAAAAAGTTCCAGCACCTGCTCCAGCCAGAATGCACCTCCCCTTTAAGAGGTGCAGTCTGGCTTTAATTAGTGCAGGCTAACTTTAAGGGGTGTTAGCCTCACATGCACTTGAGCACCTTGCTGAGGGGGTCCAGCCACTCAACAGCACATTTAGCGCTGGCTGCATGCAGAAATCATGCAATTTAGCAGACAGCACAAATTTGGCATGCTGCCTACATTGGAGGCAACTGGTGCGGGTTAATCGCACATTGTGATTCTCAAGCCCAATTTCGGGCTGTACAACTTAACCCCCAAGAGATCAGCAGATGGTATGGAATGGATGTCCATGATAGAATAATCATACATAGATTCTGGATGGGGTGGACATGACTAGGAAAGTATTTTTTTCTTACTCTGGCCTTATTATGTGGTGTCAGCAATCAATTTCAGATGCGATAAATTTTCTGTGGTCCTCCTTAGGTTTAAAGACCTGGATTGCTCCTCTTTCAGTGAATCTCTTATTTTTCTAAAAGAGCTTGCTATCGACTTCGCAATTCTTACTTTGTTGCCTCATTAGAACAATTACAATTTTCTACCGAAAATGCTTTCATCGACTCTCCTGCTGGCAGGCTATATCTTACCTACAACACAAAACTGTCCCTAGTTTGTCACTAATTGGCAATCTCACTTAAACAGGCCAAGGATGACAGGGTTAGGAACTGGAAAGCATTTCATGTTAGTGCAGTTAAGGGGTGCTTTCATGAGATTAGGGCTGAGGCACTTTTTTGAGGCAAAGCAGAAGAATTTCAGATCTGACTGTGCTTTAACTGGCCTGGGAGCACTTGCAGCTGACAAGGGTGCCTGAAATGGAACGAGTTCCATTTTTAACAACAAACATCCCTTCCCTTTATGAGCATAACTGAAAAGAAACTTAAAACATCGCAGTTATATCAGTCACATACTGATGAAGATATCACAAATTTATTTCCCTATAGTGGAATGTCAAACTTTACTTACATTTTAAAGATTTAAATGTAACATAGATTTTAAAAGATTTTCACCCTGGGAGTGATTTTAAAACACATCTCACAGGAACTGCTTTTGGTCCATTCCTGAAGTCCCATAAATTATCAAGCAACAACTACAAAGCTGCATTTCAATATATCACAGCACAGGCCTAACAGAACGAGTCCAACTCATTACCCAAAGTGGCCTCGGGAGAGGTGAAGAGAGCCATTTGTCTGGAATGGGGAACTGGGCCAAGTCTGAGTACAGCAATAGAAGTGGCATGAAAATAAGTACAAATCTAATAATCAAAAGAACCTTTCTGCACAGTTCCCCATTTTCTTGTTTGGTGTATAAGGCATTTACCGTCTAAATAAATGGCAACTCCCATTTTCATTCTTCTTATCATTTAATTTTTTTCAGGCATTGAAATCGACTTATGAGTGCAAAATTAGATCTGTTGGCAAGTTTTAAAGATCAACATTTTCGTCCAGATGCGCACACTCTTTCTAAAGTAGCCTACATGCTATTGCTCTTAAAAAAGGAAGAAAATGCTGATAAGTTGAAGAAATACTTGCTGGAACAACTCTTATAATATCAATGAACAGGGAGCTGAATTCTACAACTGAAGATAATCATATTACTAAAGTGAAGATCAAATCTTGATTGCTGCAATTTAAGAAAGTCTTCAAACATTTGCTGTTGTAGTTTAATTGAACATGATCCTTAATATAGCTGTTTGTAATCTGGGCTGCAAACATAATGAAATAGTCTTATTTATAAAATCTGTTTTACTCATGCTGTGCAAATTCTGAATGAAGTTATAACTTCATTAAAAAGCAGATTCATCATTCAATTTAACTGAATACAACATGAGTTTACAGCAGCCTCATTAGTTCTAACTACATTCTCTCACCCTCGAGTGATCACACACCTACCAGCAATTCAACTGTCACGTTCAAGTGAAAGGTTTAGGTCACCAAGCGTACTTGGTAACCTGTCCAAACCATCAAGATTTGTTATTATTGCAACCACTTGACCAATACTAATTTCAGCCCAACAAACTCAACTCCTCTAGGTTCAATGCACGAAAACTGTATGGGCCAACAACACAGCCAAGGAAAACTCAACTGTATGTCAAGTATTTAATCAGAAGTAGGCTCACATTTTTTGTAACACGTAATTTTGCAAGCAAATTGAACGGAGATGATTAAAACCTGGTTGTTATCCAATCTGTTCGAACCACCACTTGTAGGAAAATGTAATATACTGTTCAAATGTCACAGACAGCCCTAGTATCCAAACAACACAGTAATATGAGTATGCTGGTAGAACAGTAATGTCACCACTCTGAAGTGAACCCTTCAGGGCAGTAGTTTAGTCTTTAAATGTGTGTTGCAAAGTATGAGTGCACAATGTTATCTATGCAAATATAAATAAATTTGGACATATCTGTTGACTGTGAACACTCAAACTCTACAATGTCTCAGATCTCCCTCACTCCTTGGTCAAACATTCAGGCCAGGTCAGAGTTCAGAGAGCAAAATAGTATGCACCCCAGAAAGAGCAGCTATTACTCTATTCATTGGTAACTTGCTCCCTCTCCTGCACTGTGATTGCTCTCAATTTTCTTTGCTCACTATCACAGTCAACATCAGCCCTGGGAAATAACAGTAAGGGATGCAGGCGTAGGGAAATTGCCAGGTATCCAGTACCTGTTCCTCCTCTGCCATTTGCATGGAGCAGGGATCAACGGAGCAGCCAGTGGGGATCTGGGCAGGAACGGAGGCAAGAGGAACTCCTAGGCTAGCCAATGAGGTGACAGTAGGCCTGACATTTTAGGTAAATCTATTTAATAAAGAACCTTAAAGATTGAAATATGAACACAATAATAAAATCAGAATCTAGTGATCTGCCTGTATCTTGTAAATGAAGGAACAAATGAAATATTTTAAAACTAAAAATAAATTAATATTAAATAATTAAAAATAAATTGTCCAAAAATATATTTACATCCATGCCACTGGGATTCTACAGGTCAGATCCAATCCAGTGGGGTAATTTGATGGGGAAAGAATTGCTATATCAGAATGCTTTGGGCAAATACTCATATATTTTTGCCTGTGTGTCAGGTCATGAAATTACTCAACTGTAAACATGGATGTTTCGTAGACTAATAGCAGTATGGTCTTCAGTTTCATGTGAATATTCACAGCAGTATTTGGGTACAAGGAATGCAAAGTCACGGGCACACCATTACTATCACCTGAGAGGAAAAATATCCTTTCCAAACCATCAAACAACAAAACACATTCAACTAACTTAATCCTTTTGGTCAGGCAATGGCTGACTTTTTGTTTCTAGTTAGAAAAAAAATAAATGTACATTAATTAGAGGGACACTGACTGCACAAATCAAACACTGGCTTTCATGAGTTACGTCCACCAGCATCTTGCACCAAGTTTGCTGACAGAAACACCAGCAGGGTGCATACATTGACTTCACTGTCTACAGTAATGATGTCTGTGGGGCGATGTTGATGCCCCCACCTCTGTCTTGACAATCTGTTGGACCCATCAGCAGTCAAAGCAAGATAAAAGGAAATAAAAGCCACAATAACTAATGCGGTTTATAGCACAAGCTGCCTTTCAACTTATTCTAGCTGGCCTTGACTTACCTACCATTCTTTAGCAGTTTAAGTACTATGCGTAAAATCACTTGCAGTTATGCAAGTGAGCTATCCTTCAGAAACCAGGCTTCAAAGCATTCGGAGCTATAATTCAGATAAAAGAAAATAGCTTGCTTCAGAAACCTGTAAGCACTTCTCTCCAAACGATATAAATGATGGCTCAGTGTATTTGCCGGCGGGCGAATAAAATGGCGGCCTGCACAAAGAGCCGCCACAATTCCTAGCTCAGCGGCTCATTTAAATAGCCAGGGTGGCCCCGCGCTCCCCGATCACGTGGAGGGGGAGGGCTGTCCGTCCCCAGCAATGGCAACAGCTGCCTGTGCGCAGGCGCTGACACCATTTTTAAAGGGCTGTCTGCCCTACTGCGAAATTTAAATATTTAAAGGGAAATGGAATTAAAATAAATAAATACATCTCTTTTGCCCCTCTCCCACCCCTCCAACAACAATTAAAGTTAATTATTTGCTCTTTTCCCTCCAAAACACTTACCTTTACCATCTGACCTACAGCCCCCCAAACTGCACAAACTTTAAACTATAATCCTTCCCACCTTCCCCTACACCCATGATGCTAATTTGACTCCATTTCACCCTCTCCCGAACTGATAAACTTATCTCCCCCACTCCCCCCACCACAAGTGTTCCACCAAATTTCCCTAGAGGGGGATAGAAGGCGAGGCAGTGCCGGCCCCTGGGCTGAAGAACGCAGAAGGACAACAGGAGGCGGCATGAGATTAATTATTTCAGGTATTTTAATATATTTAAATATTTAAATTGCGGTCCCGTCGCTGAGTGGTGGGGGGAGGGGGGCCACCATGAGGCCTCGCCACCACCGGTAATATTGGACAGGGCACTGCCACGTCAAGGTCCATGGTGGGCCTCATCTGGGGCCATCTTCAGGCCCGCCCCCCCGACCCCCATGGATCGCAACATCGAGGGCTCCTTAAAATCCAGCCCCCTGTGTGTCTAATTATTACTTTTATATATCAGTTTGTCAAAATTTTAAAATATTTCATTTGTTCCTTCATTTACAAGATACAGGCAGATCACTCGATTCTAATTTTATCAAGTGTTCATATTTCACTCTTTAAGGTCTTTATTAAATAGATTTACTTAAAAAGGAAACCACAGGCAGGATCACAGCACAGAACAAGGGAAAATTCAGGTGGTCAGGCCTACTGTCACCTCATTACCTATCCTAAAAGTTCCCGTTGCCCCATTCTTCCTGAGATTCCCACTGGCTGCTCCGTTGATCCCTGCTCCATGCAAATGGCAGAGGAGGAACAGGTGCTGGATACCTGGCAATTTCTCTTCGCCTGCATCCCTTACTGTTGTTTCCCAGGGCTGGCGTTGCTTGTGGTAGTAGACCCAATGTCTCCTCAGTGGAGGAACAGAACTATGCAGAAACCTCCTCACCCTCGAATTGGGGCCAAGCAGTTAGCTGCTGAAGGCCTTGACCTTGATCAATGACTTCAATGGCAGCTTTAATGCTGTCTATGGGACACTTCTGCCCTTTTAAGGTCCCCTGTTACCTCTTCTGGTGCAGCACTGTTTGGAATCTGCTCTTTGTATTGGCAGGCTCCCCTTTGGTAGTGAGAATCCTGCTGCGCTAAGTGAATGACCCCTACACAGGGAAATGGCTCAGATCTGAATGGAAGTTTCTGACCACTGGAGCTCTGTTCTGAAGAGGAGAATCCGAGGCAATTATCAAACAGATGTAATGCTACTCAAAGCCTGGTAAGTTCAGGAAAAGGCACAGCAGCTGGGTTTAATTCAGCAACGAACACCACAATAAAACAGATAGAAAAATAATTTAATAAATTAGATTTCTTTGTACAGTTTCCACTACCAGCAATTTTGTTTATTAGAAATAACAACTATATTGTTTCTAGCAAAACAACAAGGCAAAGTTCTCATTCGCATATTGGCGCTTCAAACTCCCAGAACATCACCTATATCTATTTGTGCTCCGAAGATACACATTTCCTTTACATGTTACCCTTACTTCCTGTCTAATGTTTTTTGAGTAAATATTTCTAAGTTGTCAATGATCATGCTGCTTCATCAAAATCTTGCAGACCTCTCCACACTAGGGGGCATTGTTACTCATTACCATCATGTCTCCCACATCCTTTGCCTTTGGAACCCACAGAACTACAGTCTGTTCACACAGCTCAGGACACCAAGTACCATTGGACAGCCACCTTTTTACAAAACCAAACCAGATTCAAAACAGATTTAGATTTCTCACAGCATTTCTGTGTGCAGCTACAACACTGAATCAACCCTGCTTTGTACACCTTTTGTTTACACCCACTTGTTCCTGATCTCCTAATGCAGGGGTTGGCAACCTTTTTTACCTGAGGACCCTTTTTAAAAAAAACTGCCTAAAACAAAAACTATTGGGTGCCGCAAGAGGAAAATTTAGCTTTTCTAAACCGAATACATGGCAAATTGCCATGTCTTCCTGGCACATATAATAAACTAAATACATGCATTGAATTTATGTAGCAATAGAAAAAAAGAAATTAAATTAACTCTGAATTATCGCGCTTTTTGGCTTTTTAGCGTCTTAAATAATTTCTTCGTATCTCCTGCATATATATGTTCAGGTACTTAAATTAGCCTTCTATTCCCACAATAAAAATATGGCTGTTCCTTTTCTTGACTTAATTTGTTAGGCTTTTTTCATGATTACGTGATCCAACTGGAAATGTTTGGGAGCCGCAAATGTTAAAGAGCCGCATGTGGCTCTGTAACCGCAGGTTGCCGACCCCTGTTCTAGTGGCTTTGTTGTGCTAATGCTGGCCAGCCTCACTCCCTCCTTCTCCATCTCAGGATGACTGGCTCTGCCTGTTTCTAGTTCTCACTCTGCATTAATAAAATGCCTGCCAGCCCCTTTCCCACTGCTTCTATTCACTGCCTTCAATCCAGGCAGCAGGCACCTGCTCGAGCTCCCTTTTTTTAAAAATGATCTTTCTTTTAAAATGGTCTCGTTCTGTCTTTTTTTTTGTTTTTGTTTTTCCTGGAGCTCTCTATTTCATTTTTAATGGCCTAATTCTCCTTTGCTTATTTCCAGACTCTCTCTTTCTAATGGCCTATTTCTGCTGTTTTACTTACTTACCAAGCTCTCTCTTTAATTTTTAATGGCCTTGTTTTCCTCTGTTTTCCTGGGCTGTATATCTTCTTTTTTAAAGAAAAAATCTAACATTGCTTTCTGTCTTTTTCCTTGGTTCTCTGATCTTTGATGGTCCCAACTGCCTCTTTCTCTTTATTTTTTTTAGAAAGCCCTGTCCTGGTTAGTAAAAGTTCCACATGTATCATGCACATCTGACAAAACCCCTTGCATTTCAAACAGGGCACCTTCTAAACTCACATGGAGGATCTGCTAGATAGAGTCAAAAATTACACCCATAGATGGCTTTGAAAAGGAAATCTGGTTTGGTACAAAAATGTTAACAATATCAAGGGGAAGAAATTCTTTTGGGTACTATGGAGGCTTACCTTGATTCCCCTGGGGGAAGGCACTGTCACGGGCCAAGATATGCGTGACTCCATACAGCATTCTTAATGACATCTAAACAAGGGAGTTTCTCCATTATCGAGAAAAAAATTGCAGGGATCGGGAGAAAGGGCGGGGGGAGTGGGACTAAGTGAAAGAGCCAGCACAGAGATGATGGCCCGCATGGCCTCCTTCTGTGCTGTACTATTCTATGATTCCATGAATTCAACTTTTGCGGATAGAATGATTATACGAGCAGTTGCTCAGAGTTAAATAGATATGTGGTGTGATTTATTCTCATCATTTCAGTATGCCCTGGTATCAGTTTAAGTATCTAATAAATTCAATGTTATGTATATCTCGAGTGATTCCAAAATTCTAATTCAAAGTAGATGTGTCATTCTTGCTACTTCAAGTTGTAAATCTGACTACATCATTTTCAGAAGGGCTCGAGCCCATTTGCAGCAGCTTTGTAAAAGTGAAACTGAAATAAATCAACATGCATATAGAGTGCATGCACTTAGCAATCAAGAGTCTTAAATCAATGTTCTAGACCACACTCAGCTGCTCAATATGGGTTTCACAGCTCAAGATTATGTGGCTGATTTTCACTTTCCATGGATAGTAATTTAACTGTAACATGAGTTTCACTAAATCAAAGTTCAACTTAAATAGCACCCACTGCATCACAGAAGGATGAATTCCATTATGAATAGCTGACTGATGACTGTGCATTGTAACAGCATACCCTCTGCAACACCTTTACAAACACGGTGGTATGTGAATCACTTGTCAGTTGTAAAAATCAAAGCAGCACAGCGCTTGCATTTTAGAAGTATAAGTGATCCAGATCTTAATTTCATTAGAGAAAGCTACAAGTGCAGAACATAAAATCAAAGCCAGTCAGTTACCTTACCACATCTTGTCACATTTTTGGTTTCGAGTGAACAAGGTATACATAATGTTGAATTTATTAGATACTTAAATCGATACCAGGGCATACTGAAATTAGGAGAATAAATCACACCAACATACCTCTGAGCAAATACTCATATAATCTTTCAGTCAGCAAAAGTTTTATTCAGAGAATCATAGAACAGCGCAGCACAGAAGGAGGCCATTCAGCCCATCAATTCTGTGTCAGCTCTTTTGAAGAGCAATCCAGTAATGTTACTGCACTGCTCCTTCCCAAATCTATGCAATGTTTTTTCTCCTTCAACTATTTATCCAATTCCCTTTTGAAGGCTTTTGTTGAATCTGTATCCTCCACCTTATCAGGCAGCACAATCCAAATCCGAAACACTTATGTAAAAAAGCTTTTCCCCATGTTGCCTTTGTTCTATTACCAATCACCTTAAATCTGTAACCTCTGGTTATCGATTCTTCAGCCATTGGAAACAGTTTCTCTTTATTTATTCTATCTAAACTCTTCATTATTTTAAACACCTCCATCAAATCTCCTCTTACCCTTCTCTGCTCTAAGGAGAACAACCCCAGTTTCTCCAGTCTAACCACCCACTTGATTGAGAGAAGGACAGGATTGGCAGCTAAATGTTCCAGGATTTAGAAGCTTCAGGTGGGATAGAGGGGGATGTAAAAGGGGTGGGGGAGTTGCATTACTTGTTAAGGAGAATATCACAGCTGTACTGCGGGAGGACACCTCGGAGGGGTCATGCAGCGAGGCAATATGGGTGGAGCTCAGGAATAGGAAGGGTGCAGTCACGATGTTGGGGGTTTTCTACAGGCCTCCCAACAGCCAGGGGGAGGTAGAGGAGCAGATATGTAGACAGATTTTGGAAAGATGTAAAGGTAACAGGGTTGTAGTGGTGGGTGATTTTAACTTCCCCTATATTGACTGGGACTCACTTAGTGCGAGGGGCTTGGATGGGGCAGAATTTGTAAGGAGCACCCAGGAGGGCTTCTTGAAACAATATGTAGATAGTCCAACTAGGGATGGGGTCGTACTGGACCTGGTATTGGGGAATGAGCCAGGCCAGGTGGTCGGTTTCAGTAGGGGAGCATTTCGGGAAACATAATTCCATAAGTTTTAAGGTACTTGTGGATAAGGATAAGAGTAGTCCTCGGGTGAAGGTGCTAAATTGGGGGAAGGCTAATTATAACAATATTAGGCAGGAACTGAAGAATTTAGATTGGGGGCGGCTGTTTGAGGGTAAATCAACATCTGACATGTGGGAGTCTTTCAAATGTCAGTTGATTAGAATCCAGGACCAGCATGTTCCTGTGAGGAAGAAGGATAAGTTTGGCAAGTTTCGGGAACCTTGGATAACGCAGGATATTGTGAGCCTAGTCAAAAAGAAAAAGGAAGCATTCATAAGGGCTGGAAGGCTAGGAACAGACGAATCCCTTGAGGAATATAAAGACAGTAGAAAGGAACTTAAGCAAGGAGTCAGGAGGGCTAAAAGGGGTCATGAAAAGTCATTGGCAAAAAGGATTAAGGATAATCCCAAGGCTTTTTATACGTATATAAAGAGCAAGAGGGTAACCAGGGAAAGGGTTGGCCCACTCAAGGACAGAGAAGGGAGCCTCTGTGTGGAGCCAGAGGAAATGGGCGAGGTACTAAATGAGTACTTTGCATCAGTATTCACCAAAGAGAAGGACTTGGTGGATGATGAGTCTAGGGAAGGGAGTGTAGATAGTCTCAGTCATCTCATTATCAAAAAGGAGGAGGTGTTGGGTGTCTTGCAAAGCATTAAGGTAGATAAGTTCCCAGGGCCTGATGGGATCTACTCCAGAATACTAAGGGAGGCAAGGGAAGAAATTGCTGGGGCCTTGACAGAAATCTTTGCATCCTCATTGGCTACAGGTGAGGTCCCAGAGGACTGGAGAATAGCCAATGTTGTTCCTTTGCTTAAGAAGGGTAGCAAGGATAATCCAGGAAATTATAGGCCGGTGAGCCTTACGTCAGTGGTAGCGAAATTATTAGAGAGGATTCTTCGGGACAGGATTTACTCCCATTTGGAAACAAACAAACTTATTAGCGAGAGGCAGCATGGTTTTGTGAAGGGGAGGTTGTGTCTCACTAATTTGATTGAGTTTTTTGAGGAAGTGACAAAGATGATTGGTGAAGGAATGGCAGTGGATGTTATCTATATGGACTTCAGTAAAGCCTTTGACAAGGTCCCTCATGGCAGACTGGTACAAAAGGTGAAGTCACACGGGACCAGAGGTGAGCTGGCAAGATGGATACAGAACTGGTTCTGTCATAAAAGACAGAGGGTAGCAGTGGAAGGGTGCTTTTCTGAATGGAGGGATGTGACTAGTGGTGTTCCGCAGGGATCAGTGCTGGGACCTTTGCTCTTTGTAGTATATATAAATGATTTGGAGGAAAATGTAGCTGGTCTGATTAGTAAGTTTGCGGACGACACAAAGGTTGGTGGAGTTGCGGATAGTGATGAGGATTGTCAGAGGATACAGCAGGATATAGATCGGTTGGAGATTTGGGCAGAGAAATGGCAGATGGAGTTTAATCCGGACAAATGTGAGGTAATGCATTTTGGAAGGTCTAATGCAGGTGGGAAGTATACAGTAAATGGCAGAACCCTTAGGAGTATTGACAGGCTGAGAGATCTGGGCGTACAGGTCCACAGGTCACTGAAAGTGGTAATGCAGGTGGATAAGGTAGTCAAGAAGGCATACGGCATGTTTGCCTTCCTCGGTCGGGGCATAGAGTATAAAAATTGGCAAGTCATGTTGCAGCTGTACAGAACTTTAGTTAGGCCACACTTAGAATATTACGTGCAATTCTGGTCGCCATACTACCAGAAGGACATGGAGGCTTTGGAGAGGGTACAGAAGAGGTTTACCAGGATGTTGCCTGGTCTGGAGGGCATTAGCTATGAGGAGAGATTGGATAAACTCGGATTGTTTTCACTGGAACGACGAAGGTGGAGGGGTGACATGATAGAGGTTTACAAAGTTATGAGCGGCATGGACAGAGTAGATAGTCAGAAGCTTTTTCCCAGGGTGGAAGAGTCAGTTACTAGGGGACATAGGTTTAAGGTGAAAGGGGCAAAGTTTAGAGGGGATGTGCGAGGCAAGTTCTTTACACAGAGGGTGGTGAGTGCCTGGAACTTGCTGCCGGGGGAGGTGGTGGAAGCAGGTATGATAATGATGTTTAAGAGGCATCTTGACAAATACATGAATAGGATGGGAATAGAGGGATACGGTCCCTGGAAGTGCAGAAGGTTTTAGTTTAGGCAGGCATCAAGATTGGCGCAGGCTTGGAGGGCCGAATGGCTGTACTGTTCTTTGTTCTTTGTAATCCCTCATCCCTGGAACCATTCTAATAAATCTCTTCTGTACCCTCTCCAAAGCCTTCACATCCTTCCTTTGTACTCTATCCTTCTATTAAGCTCGGGATCCCATATGCTTCATTAATTGCTAAGTTTACCTGTCCTGCCATCTTCAAAGATTTGTGCACAAACACACCCAGGTCTCTCTGTTCTTGTACCCCCTTTAAAACTGTACCATTTAGAATGCATGGTCTCTCCTCATTCTGCCTTCCAAAACGTATTTGCTCACACTTTTCTGCATTGAATTTCTTCTGCCACGTGTCCATCCATTCCATCGGCCTGTCTGTGTCCTCTTGAAGTCTATTACTATCTTCCTCACTGTTAATTACACTTCCAAGTTTTGTGTCATCCGCAGATTTTGAAATTGTGCCCTGTAGCCGCAAGTCCAAATCATTAATGTGCATGTAATGTATATTCTTGTGGCATAAGAGTTCAGCCATCTTGTGTTCTGCTCTGAGCTAAAGCTACTCAGTGAGGGCCTCTGGCTTCTAGTGATGGTAAAAACTGTTGCAGCTGAACTTCAATTCAGTGACCCAACTCTTCCCATAGTTGCAAAACTACTTTGAGAAACCAGTTCTTACCAAGTGAGGTCAAAGTGTACTAGAGTATAATGGTCCTGTCTTTATTAAAAAGGCATTGACATGTGAGAGAAAACAAAAGTCCTGTAATCTCTGAATGAGATCAGTGTGCAACAAGACACAGTGGTCCTTTCCCATCTGACTGCAACAAGGGTGTGGCACTCGGGTCTCTGAACAAGTTCAGCGTGCAATGGAACACAAGCATCCTTTGCCAATAGAGTTATATCAGCGTGTGCAAGAATACTCCTTTCCCATTATTACACAAAACAGGGTATGCCCATTGGAAAGGCCATTCCAGCTGCTTAGGCCTTCTAAACACATCAGGAGTGGGAGTGGGTGGGGGAGTTCTGAAAATGTTTGAGTGCATTCAGACGATCAGCAACTTTGGTTCACTACAGTGCAGGTCTCAGTAAGAAAATTTCAAAACCTATAGTGAAGCAATCAATTTCAAACCCCAGAAATCTTAGTTACCCCAAGGTCAGGTGACTTCGGGCTAGATGGGTCTATATTTATGATGTAAATCTGTGCCAGCACATTATTCATGTAATATCCTGGAAACTCATGTGAGTGGGGCTTTTGTATTGAGGCAGAGTATGCAAATGAGCAGCAGGGGTTTTTTTGGCAAACACTATCTCAGAAGCGGCACAAATAATTGAGGAATTTTGTATGTAGAGAAGTTTCAACATAAAACCAGCATAAAGCAGCTGTGTGCCATAATCATCCTGAAACTTTTCAGGACATTCTGGGTCATTATGTAAAATACCTCATAACTTTCTGTAGACACCTGAACCATCTAGATATTTTCACGATGACATCTGACAAAACATCTGGTTATTATGCCAGTAATGAGGATGCTGTTCCACAGGATTAATTTTCCTCTGCTCCAGTTCAATTGTTAGTAATGTGCGCTGTGTATGATTTTACTGATATTCCCTATCACTAGAACATCCCAATTTCTTTTCCTGCCTTCAAAATTTCACAAATATAATTGCCCCATCCCTGCATGAAGTAATTAAAAAGACAACCATGTCTTAATCAGAGAACACATCAGGGACCTATAGAGTATGATACTTATTCAATAATTCAATATGATATACTGATAGCAGCAGACATTCTTAACATTGTCATTTATGTTTTTCCATCAAATCAGTTTAATTGGATATATTATTACTAATGTCATTAGCTGGCAATAGAACTCTGTTGCTGCATATGTTAAGACTCAATCCCCATGGATCTCCAGGTCTCCAGACTGTATTGTTACTGCTCCCCAGCTTCCTGTCCCAAACCTACAGCTATCAGCTTCAGACTTTATTTCTGGCATCTCTGAACCCTAGACTGACATATATACCCATGTCTGTCCACCCCGGACTGTGTCATTTTTGTGTTCTGATGCCAGATTTCACTAATGCTGTAAACACGTTGGAAGACACACCACACAATATTAATATAGACTGCAGCTCCAATAACGGTACCATTGGAAGTAATACTACTTTCAAAAATAATTACTTTATACTATGTACTGGCCTGGTGATGGCTGTGATCTTTGAAGAAAATTACAACTGTAATTTTTGCAAACAATAGCAGAACTGGGCCTTTTTTCCTGCTTTGTACAGACGACCACATTTCATTGTCATTTTCCAGCCCCATGCCTCACTAACATGTCCTGGTCCCAACCGTCCCTATTGCTTCCTCTGTTTCCCTGCTCACTCTACTCCTGCCCACTCCTTGCCAGTCCAGGAGAGCCCTACTTGTCCCAGCCTCAGGTATTTCAGGCCATTCTAATCACTTGCGTCCTCCACACTCACCGCCTGCTGTTCTGTGCGATCACCGCCTCTTGACCTTGAGCAGGCTCCCTTCTCGCTGCTCATTTGCTTCTTTCTTATCTGGCCTTCCGCCCCCGGCATCTCCACTCTTTCCCTCAACTCTCTCCAGGAAAGGAGTCCAGGAGCAGGGCTCGGTACTGAGATGCAGTGGCCTTGGGCAGGCAAACACAGCAAAATGACATATACACCCGTGTCTGAGCTATGAAATGATCAAAGCCTTGAGTCTGTCCATAGGAGACAGTGAGTTTTAAATTCCCCCCATAAAGAGAGGAAAGGAAAATACGTGAGAGACAAAGAAAGTGGGAAAAATAAGGACAATATGAAGGAAGGAGCGAATCAGAACTAAGAGAGAGAAATGTTTAAATCACATACAGAAAAATTGGGAAAAATATTGAAGAGAGAGAAGTACTTAAAGAGAGAATTATAGACAGAGGGACAGAGTCTGAACAATAGTCAGAGACAATCCGATACACTGAGATGTATGTCAGAACATATGACAATAACAGACAGGAATAGACCCTTTGTCCATCCAGCCTGTCCCACATAACTCTGATGCTTTGTACATTCCCCACCACACTTACCCAATTGGAGAAGCAATAAACCAGATAAAAAGTCAGACCAATTGCAAGGTGGGGGGGTGGGGAGGGGTGTTGGTGTCTGAAACTTGGAAAATTCCTCTTCGACTCCTGGAGGTCATCATAACTAGTTCAGGAGACCACTCTGGCCGTGATAATTCTATGCAGTTACTCCCTTTTCTAAGAGGTGAGCTCCAACCAGAAATGAGTCCCACTCTTGTCTGAAGGCATTTAGAAAATCATTATTCACTGCATGAGTCACTGCATGAGTTCCACAGGCCCACTATTCTCTGGGAATCTAACCTAGTTCCAGCCTATTACTTGAGAAAGTGATCCTTTCTAACCTACTTAGTTGACTCATGAGAGAAAATATGTATGAAGCATACTGGAAGGAACAGAGGAAGAAAGAAGGGTTCAAGGCAAACAAAAAGACAAAGAAAGGAAAACACAAACAATTAAAGAATGGAAATGAAGAGAGAGCCGCTTTTATTTATTTATTCACAGGATTTGGGTGCCACTAGCAAGGCCAGCATTTATTGTCAATCTCTAATTGCCTTTGAGAAGATAATGGTGAGTTGCCTTAGTGGTTTGCTAGGCATTACACAGGGGAGGTAAGAGTCAACCAGATTAGTGTGGGTTTGGAGTCCTATACAGACCAAACTGGGTAAAGACAGCAGGTTTCCATCCCTAAAGGTCATCAGTGAACCAGTTGGGTTTTCACAACAATATGTTGTAAAATGGTTACCATTACTGATAAAAACTTTTTATTCCAAATTTATCTGATAACTGATTTCAATTCACAAACTGCCATGGTGAGATTTTAAACTCATGTCTCTTGATTAGTAGTCCAGGCCTCTGGTAACATAACCACTGTGCTACCACACCCATATCATATTCCTTATTTTTCACATTAAGATTCCCATCACACACTATGTTGATGTCAGGTGACCTCAATAGTTAAATCATTCAGATAAGACTTGTTTTGATGTTTCAGTGAATAATGCCACTGAAAAAAGGTACAATAGTTTAAATCTCACAAATGAAACTGTCAAAGTTAGATCGGGAAAAAAGGAATAATCATGGTTACCGTGTTCTAGCTGAATCCATGTCCAATACTAGTTTCGCTAAATGTTTTCTCTGTTTTTGGATATTAGGAATGTCCACCTAAGGAATAGAAAAAAAAAACTATTCATTCTCTTTTCCTACCAATAGAAGATTATCTGGCTTAATAAAAATGGTAACGTAGTTTTGATATCATATTTCTTCTCTTTCAAATTAAGATTCCCATCACGTACTATGTGAAAGTCAGACAACCGCAACAGTAAAATCATTCAGATAAGAAGTCTTATTGCTGCACGTGACCTTCTCTATCATACTGTTTATTCAGTGCACCTGTATGAAACCATGGGCTGAATTTTATCGGCCCCGGGCGACGAGATTGGAGGCGGGAGGACGGGGCACAGTAAAATAGCAAGGGAACTTGTTATAACACAACCCTGACATGTTCCCACTGCCAGCCAATTTTTTGGGAGGTGGTCGACTGCAGGGTCAAGAGCGCGTGCAGTGGCAGTGGGCAGGCAATTAAGCCTGTTGAGAAGCCAATTGAGTGCGATTTTGAGCAGCTTTTAAAATTTTACCAGGCTCGAAAGGGATCCACAGAGGTTCAGCATTCCACCAGTTATAAGGAGGCAAGAGCTCAGCGACAGGTGAGTGGTGGTTGGAGGTAGAAGCCATTGAGAGCAGCAGCGTTTCAACACAGGAAGGTTGAGAGGCAGTAAAGCACGGGAGGGAGAAGCAGGAGGCATTGCCAAGTGGGCAAACATATCAGAGGCAGATTGTAGGAAGGGTCCCTCCGAAGTGCAACTCATGCCTGTGGAGTTAGGAGAGTTAGAGAGAGGCTTCAGACCTGAGCATCAATTATCAATGTGTCTCATGCACTCAGATTTTGTCTCCTCCAGTGAGGAGGAGAATGAGAGAGACAGACAGGTGCAGGCACAGGAAGAGAGGCTGCAACCCCCAGAGGAACAGCAGGATCATGAGAGTGAAAGGGGACATGGACATGGAGGGCGGAGATGGCCACAATTGGAGGCTGATGGTCACAGAAGGCACAGCCGAGCCAAAAAGGGTTTACCAGCAAAGAATCTACTACATGGAGATGTCGAAGCATCAGTGTCTACAAAGACTGAGGCTGTCCAGGCAGGTGGTGTCGGAGCCATGCACAATTCTTGCGGAGGATTCAAAGCCAGTGGGATGTGGTGGCCACCCACTGCCTGTGGCGCTGAGGGTCACTAAAGCCCTCAAACCTTTACGCCTTATGATCATTCCAGGTATTATCTGGAGACATCTGTGGGGTCTCCCAGTCAGCAGCACATAGCTATATCAAGCTGGTCACGGATGCCTTGTACCAGAGGGAAGGCTAATACATATACTTTTACACAGATCAGACCAGTCAGGCCGAGAGCCATTGGATGCAGGGCCATTGCTGGTGCAGTGGGTAATCAACTGCATGCATGTGAACATCAAGGCTCCCAAGGAGCAGCCAGGACCCCTTGTCAACAGGAAGCATTTCCCCTCACTGAATGTACAGTATGCGACTGCCGCAAACAGATCCTGCAGGTGTGTGAAAGTTTCCTGGGAAGCTGTCATGACTTTTTAATGCTGAAATAGTTCGAGGTGCCTCAGTTTTTCAGGCCACCTGATTGCCTCCATGGATACTGGGTAACAAGGGCTATGTTCAGAAGACTTGGCTCCTTACACCTGTGCAGCACCCTTACACAGAGGCAGCGGATACCTATAAGCAGTGCCACACCACCACAAGGGCAATTACTGATCAGCCCATAGGCCTGCTGACAATAAGGTTCCATGCCTGGATAGGTCTGGTGCAGCCCTACAGTACATGCCATCAAGGGTCTCATGTATCTTGGTGGTATTGCAGTGTCCTGCGCAACCTGGTGCTCTAGAGGGGAGTAGCCTTGGAGAATGAGGATCTCCTTGAGTATGCGCCCTACTCCGAGGAGGAGTAGGATCTGAAGGGGGCTCAAGACCAGGCAGCCAACGTCAACACACCGGACTGGCCGATGTCAACGGGTAGTGACATGCATGCCAGGGAGACACACGAGTCACTCATACAGACACTTTTCTCCTGAGCCTATCTTAAACACTTATGTAAGTGCTTCACTTCTCTCCCTTACACAGCCTTGTTGGCCTTTCTTTAATTGCCCTTCCCATCTCAACTGACCCGTCATGAAAGGGCGCTAAGGCATACAGTCACTATTACCCTCCTGCAGTGCAGAGCTTCTCCTTCCTTCCTTCTCAGGGACTCACCAGCCGGTGACAGCCCAATGCTGCAGAAACGAGCGCTTGAGACATCAGCTGAAGCAAAACAACTTTTTATTTTCAACCATACCCACTCCCACCCCCCCCCCCACCCCCAAACCTTCTCCCACCCAGCATGAGGGGGGTTAAAATTACCCCCATTGAGTTTGTGCATAAATGCATCATACTTAGTGTTTACCCAAAGTATTATTTTCCTGAGATTCTGTATATTATCAACATGCTGTCAGCTGAAGTCGGGTTATTAAATGACTAGGGCATTCAGTTAGCCTAATGTGCTTGCTTACACTAAAACTACCAGAATAGAGATTTTCCATATCACAGACTTCATGCTTGATATTCCAGTCTGGCCTGATTGCCGGTGGAAGCATGGTGGATTTGGACTTCCACCACGAAGGCAGGCCCCAGGAGAATATTGGCCACCGGGAGCAGGAAGTGGCTGCTGCTGCAAGATTCTATCACCTGCAGAAGCTTAAAGGGGCAGGCCTTATCCCCATCTTTCACCATATAGCTGCTTCCACTCAGAATCACAACTTCCACCAATAAGGGACATAAGATGCAATGATATATAAAAGTACTAGCTGTGGGCATTTCAAGTTCCTTCAGTATTCTCTATTGCCTACAATACAGAGCATCTGTTGTACCAGTTACATCCAGCATGACTGAAACGGTAATGATTTGAATTATGACATATGGTGTCACACCATCATCACTGCCTGATTCAAATGCACCCATTCATATTTGGGTAGCTGTTTCCAGCAGAAGTCAACATCCATAAAAATGAGCAGAGACACGGTGTATTGCTCCCTGCTTTTTTTGCATCCACACTCAATGCATTCATATGAAATGACTTAGCCATCTGTTTTAATGCAGGCGTTAATCCACCAAAAATGCCTGTTTAACTAGCAAAGTAATTTGATTTGAATGTATTGAGGATTCATAAGGTGAAATTATACAACATCATTTCCAAGCTCTCGGTTTTAGCTTCCTGCTGCAAATTCAAAGAATCATAGAATGGTTACAGCACAGAAGGAGGCCATTGGGCCTGTCGTGTCTGTGTCAGCTCTCTGTAAGAGCAACTCAGTTAGTCCCAGTCCTCCACCCTTTCCCCGTAGCCCTGTAAATTTTCTCTCTTCAGATGCTTATCCTATTCCCTTTTGAAAGCCATGATTGAATCTGCCTTCACCACACTCTCAGGTAGTGCATTCCAAATCCTAACCACTCGCCGTGCAAAAAAGCTTTTCTTCATGTTGCTGTTGGTTCTTTTGCCATTCACCTTATATTTGTGTCCTCTGGTTCTCGACCCTTCGGCCATTGGAAACAATTTCTCTCTATCTACTCAGTCTCATGATTTTAAACAGCTCTATCAAATCGCCTCTCAACCTTCTCTTCTCTAAGGAGAACAACTCCAACTTCTCCAATCTATCCAGGTAACTGAAATCCCTCATTCCTAGAACCATGCTCATAAATCTTTTCTGCCCCCTCTCTAAAGTCTTCATATCCTTCCTAAAGTATGGTGCCCGGAATTGGACACAATAGTCCAGTTGAGGCCGATCCAGTGTTTTATAACTTCATCATAACTTCCTTGCTTTTGTACTCTATTCCTATGAACATACGAATTAGGAGTAGGACTCTATTTATAAAGAGCTGGCGGGCAGCCATAAAGACAGGGCTAAATTGTGGCGAGTCGAAGAGACTTAGTAGTTGGCAGGAAAAAAGACAGAGGCGCAAGGGGAGAGCCAACTGTGCAACAGCCCCAACAAACAAATTTCTCTGCAGCACCTGTGGAAGAGCCTGTCACTCCAGAATTGGCCTTTATAGCCACTCCAGGCACTGCTTCACAAACCACTGACCACCTCCAGGCGCGTATCCATTGTCTCTCGAGATAAGGAGGCCCAAAAGAATTTATATGCCTCTATTTAAAAATGGAAGATACAGATAAGTATTTCTTAAGTAAACTCCTTCTAAAGGAGAAATGATATTCTAATGTAGCTGTCACATTCAGAATTATGGAACTGGATTTTAGATGTTCTTCTCTGTCTTGCCACCTCTCTCTCTGCTTTCAAAAGCCTGCTCAAAAACCTCCTCTTCAACCACACCTTCGGTTCCCCTGCCTAGCCTCGCCATTTTTGTCTCGTTTTGCCATGTTGGTTTCACTGTATTTGTCTCCTCCTTACTGCTCAGAGATGTCTTCCTGCATGTGAGGAATGCTACATAAGAGGACAAGGTCATATCAATTACACACACAATACAGAAAGCCCAGCGGTTCCTTTCTGGAGTTGAAGACTCTCAACTATTTTTTCTGTTCTATAGACTACCTCTGCATGACCCTGTTTTTAGATGTTATAATGCCAACTAAACTTTAATACAACACTTTTAGTTTGCTTTGGAACCTCCGAGAATTTACAATCAAATGGTGAGCACTGAAAACCTCAGTGTGACCGTCTGCAGCAAGAGATGATTTCAAGCAGCTCATTGAAATTTTAAAGTTAAAACACATAAAATTTGTGTTGGAAACAAATGGAACTAAGAACAGTCTGGTCTCAGGCATCAGACTGGGACAAAATTCTTGACAGCAACTTTTTCATGTGCACAAGAGCAGTGTGGCAGAAACTAATCACAAAGAAAGGAGATAAAAATGGAGAGACACAGCATGAGAGCAGCACATAGGAAAAAAGAACACAACTAAATGTGTGTTTCTTCTGCATTAATATTTTGGGAATTGATTTTTTTGCTCATTTGGCTGATTCACACTGTCTGATCAACATCCAGTGCATGACTTTGGGCCTACGACTGACGTCACTTACAGCTCCCTGCTGAATATGGAGGTTTGAAATTAGACAACGTTTTAAATATCTTGTACAGTTGAGCCGTATTTTTTTTTTAGCGTTTTTTAAAACTGCGTTCAAGTGGCTTCTCCACATTGAAAATATTCCCCATTCATTAACCATAACATTTCTCACAGTTTCTCAGTTCATTTCTTGCAGTGAAATCCCCTCTGTGTGCCAATTTGTTTGGAACCTCTTCCTGTAACCCTGATTGCCTTGGTTTGAACTTGGTCCCGAATTCTCCTCCACAATCCCCCCAAAACCTGGTGGGATCAATGGGAGAATAACGGAAAGGGTGGGTAGTGCGGCCTATCGCTACCTCACTATCTTGATGTGAATTCCCTCCTACTGCTGGTGGCCACTCCTTGTCTGCCTGCAAATAATGTGATGGGGTGGGGTCTGATTCTTCAGTGTTCGCCCTACTTTCCACTACTTCCCAGGACGGCCAAGGGAAGGTGGCAGCTAACCCCAAAAAGCACCGGTTATGATCCTGAGTTTTTCTAATGAAGGGAAATAGGTCCGTCGTGGCCTTCCCTCTCTCTATTACAGCCTAAATACATTCTTAAGTAGCCTGGGTCACTGCTTTCACCTACTAGGATGTCAATGTTCCCACCCTAGGGCACCTCTGCCCCTTTGACTGCCATTCCTGGTGCTGTAGCAGCTCCAGCTAAAGCATCACTGAGATTTTGCAGCTGGCTAATGACTAGATCGCCATGCCTATTAGATGAATCATGACCCAGGAAACTGGGTTGGGGTTCCAGTAATGTCAGAGGGACAGGTATAAGTCCCAATTTGCTGGAACACCACTGCTGGGAGGATAATCCCGGCCTTGATCTCAGAAAAACATAAAACTTAACATTTTGCTTTAATTCATCTTTCCAACATTACAAATTAGTTTTCACTTTAGATCTGTATCTAGCCATCCTTTGCTGAATGTACTAGCTAAATGGTCAGAGTACAAACGTATTCTGATGAATGGTCCACATCCAAAAAGGCTAATGGGGTAGAAATTTGCATATGTCCTTCCGTTCACTCAGCGTAACTTCAGCGGAAGATCGTCTGAAGCCCTGGTGGTGGCCATTTATGCCGTTTCTACAGGCTTTCCTTCAGAGTTATGACAGGGGATTGGGGAGAAAGCCCTACAAAAATTCTACCCCAGTCTGTCTTTTTTCTTCAAGAATGTTGACCTGTTGTGTACTTCAACATTTTTTGTTTTTATTTCAGATTTTTGGCATTTGCCATTTAGTTTTACTTTACGTTTTCCCGGCTGTCCAGGATAATCTCAGCGTATTTCTTACCTCAGCTAACACAAACAGTGGTTCTATCACATCCCGTTCTATCTGCAGCTCAAAGAGGATGAGTTCCTGCGCTAGTCTGTCCTCTGTGTCACCACACATCTTCAGCATCTTCCTGTGGAGAAAGAGGACACAGGCCATATTATGTAGAACTCATACTGCAGAAATAATTATTACAAATGTGCTACAATATGATGTAATATCAAGTAATCTTTCTCACTAAGTTTATTTTTAGCTATAGCAAAAGCAACAGGGATTCCAATTACATATTTCCAACCTTCCAGAAATGATACAACTATTTTTTGTAGCATGTGTAGGCTTCCATTTCTGTACAAAGTGAGCTATAGGTCACTTGGAAGATCTTCAATTAGTCTTTTTTTTTACCAGACACACTGACAATACAATGTCTCGGGATTTAGTAGATTGTATAACTATTAAACTTGCCTGTGGAACTCTCACCCTGACCGGTTATTTGCAGGAACTCTGCTGTAAATGAAAGTTTAGCCATCACTTACTGCAACATGTTTGCTCAAACATGCCTATGGAGTAGGTTATTTGTTGCCTATCAGTATTTAAAGAAATATCAGCGTCACACAAAATTGTTAGAATTTCATCCTTGTTACAATGATTCCCACTGTAGCCTATTACAGCAACAAACAACTGAAGCGAGTGAAACTCTCAGATTCTGAGACTTATAACAGAGCCTATGGCCCATTTGTTACTTTTTTCAAATCCGTGGCCCTCAGTGGACCTCGTACTCCAATTGCTATCCTTCCATTTACAACCAGTTCAATATTGCTGAAAAAGGGGTTCAGAGTATTCTCTCTACCAAAATCAGATTAATTGTTCATTTGTCTCATTTGCTGCTCATGGGACTTTGCTTGGTGCACATTGGCTGTCATGTTCGCTGACATAACAACACTTCAGAAAGTAATTCATTGGCTCTGAAACACGTTGTGATAGCCCAAGGTGATAAGATGCTACATTAATGCCAAGTTCTTTCTTTCTTTTGCACTCCAATGTCAGAAAGTGATGTTATTGAAGTGGGATTGCTGCAGCACTCCCCAGGACAAGTCTACCATTTTAACAGAAACCCTTCACATGCTTTGAACATCAGCCTAACCCTGACTTTTAATAGTGTCGCTATGAACAGCAAATTGTAACAATGTTAAAAATATTTTGTGTTTTTCCACATATCTCTTTTAGGCATTAGCAGAAAATTCCTGTGCAAGCCGATGTAGAGGGCAGGTTTGGAAAATAATTTTAATGCACAGATCTCCTCACGTACACTTTGTTAAAATGTATAGGGGCCGACAGTATGATGAATATGAGTCCTTACAGCAAGCCCACAGCTATAGAGACTAAGATCATTTTATTCTTGGCTTGGCATCATTCTCTACATACAGTATAAATGTTCTAGCTTCGTGCAAATATTAACAATTGGGCATTCAGCCATTCCATGCTGCAGCTAACAGCCTGGCCAAAACTAACAAAATATATCATACTGGGTGGGTCCAACTGAAAGCTAGCCTACAAATTGTGCACCAGCTTTGGGTTTTTAACTACCAAGCTTAATTTTCAGATGTCTGAACCCAAAACTTATTTTGAATTTTAGTTTGTAAGCACTTTAAAATATTTTAGCAGTGCGATACTAACCTGTGCCTAATGCATAAATTATATTGCATCACATGTCTGAGACTGGGAGCTGTACAATGCGACTCGCAACCACCAGCACCATATTTATTCTATGCATGGCAAATTGCAATGTCACATTCAGGAGGGAGCTTTGGTTCTGGAACGTATATTTCAAACATTTTTTTCTTTAAGCATTCAAACGCTGAAAATGTTAAAAGAAACCCCTCTCCTTCAGGTTGCAAATTACGCTACAGGTCTGATGGATCCCTTAAGCACTTGTTAAACCCAGTCTGACAAAAGACAGCAGTGTCGAGTTCAAATGGCCTCTACATGGGAATCTCACAGCACTGTGTCCTGGAAACCACTTCACAGCAACTCTTGAGAGTATTCTGCATGTACAGCAATTGTCTGGTTAAATTTGATTCTCCTTCATTGTTATTTCCCCTCTGATTATAAAAGCAAGGGGTTGAGTATGATGAAGGAAAGGTTTCTTCACTGTATCTGAGCAAAGTATGGTGCATGTACGTAGAAATGCAATGTGACCCCAATTATACTATCCAACAAACACAACACTACTAACTCAACAAGATATTATTCCTCATACAATACAACATAATCAAGCTGGTTTTCAGAGTCTCACTGATGGAAAGATACCTTGCCATCAGCTGGAATTTGGGAAAATTAAGGCGAAGATATAGAAATCTAAGCATGAAACATTAAAGGCAAACTTGTATATTTAGTGGAATAAACTGAATCTGCCAAGAGGCAGTTAATAAAAGTGTAGTCAGAAGTCTAAGCTGCTAAACTTGAAAATATAATTTTAATCAAATACTTGTATCCTAGTTTGTATATTTTTCATGGTACATAACAATGATAAGAGCATGAGAGATATTTAAGAAACTTATAAGCAGTGTAACTATTGTAATATAAGTTATTGATTTGGTCAGAACAAACCTTTTGAAAAAAAAATGAAAGGAGAAGGATTTGAGCAGTTTTAGAAGTAATTTCCTGAAGCTAACTTAAGCTTGGCCATCCACTTGTGACACAGATATGGTACAAATATACATACGTAGGATAAAAATGGCCTTTCAGCTAATGCAGCTCTTGTCAGTCATCCAGCTCATGCCTCAGAACCCAATCAGACCATATTTTACTTCTTTCCCATCCCAAATTTACACCTTTACACTCACTGCTGAACCAGGTTTCAATCTAGTTTGCATTTGAATCTTTAAATTGGGGTAGAGCCCACTGTACTGGAGCTTATAAAATCAGATCGACAATATACCGTACAATTTTAGGTAGGCATCATCTTTGCTACACCTGAGCACCACTCATAAATCAAATCCAAAAACAAAATTAATTATGAAACAATTTGGTCAGACTATATTTCCAGTGATAAAAAACATAGATTAATATAGGGGTGCCCCATCTTCCTCATTAGAATATAATTATCAAGTACTAACTGATCTATACAATGGGATTAAGCACATGGACTCTGCAATCAATTACATAGAATCTACATCAAAATAAAGTATTTTAAAGCCTTACCCGAGCAAAGAATCTTCACCCAGGATGGTAGAGCCTTCCACTAAACACTGGGCTAATGTTGTTAATGGTAGCTTTTTCTGTGGACAAGATCAACATGAATAGCTCTTAGATATGACTGCTATAAACCACACAAGCAACATTTATAACAAGCTAGCCGATTCTCCATGTCATTCTTCATAGGTAGATTTCATGGTAAACCAGCTCAATGCCACCAGTTTTCCATCATAGAATCAACAGATGCAACATTTCGGTACAATATCAGTCAGTGATTCTATTAGAGGGAAAAATGTTCCTTGGTTTGCTATCGTACTAAAATTCTAAATGCATCATTCATAAACATGTTTTCAATCTTGCTATAAATGCCATACAAAAAAATTGTTCCCATTATCTGGTCTTGAACTAATGGGCTACAAATTGCTTCTTAAATTTAAGAATTAATTGCATACAGGTATTCCAGTAACATGTTGGTTTTAAACAACAACAGCAAAAGAAACTTTTTTTTAATTCGTTCATGGGATGAGGGTGTCACTGGCTAGGCCAGCATTTATTGCCCATCCCTAATTGCCCTTGAACTGAATGGCTTGCTAGGCTATTTCAGAAGGCAGGTAAGAGTCAACCACATTGCTGTGGGTCTGGAGTCACATGTAGGCCAGACCAGGTAAGGACAGCAGATTTCCTTCCCTAAAGGGCATTAGTGAACCAAGTGGGTTTTTATAACAATCAACAATGGTTTCATGGTCAGCATTAGACTTGCTTTTTTTTAATTGCAGATTTATTAATTGAATTCCAATTTCATCATCAGCCAAGGTGGATTCAAACCACCAAATACCGCAGATACTCAAAATCTGAAAAAGAAAAGGCTGCCAACACAGAGCCAGCCAATCATCATTTGAGCAGAGTCAGTGGGCAGAATTTGCTCGGCCATTTGGGGTTGGGCTGTGAGACGGGGGGCTGGCAAGGCGGGGGAGCCTGATGTCTTTGCGCCACCATGGCATATTGCCAGTGGCGAGCACATCAGGAGCTCAGCCATCTGTCAGGTGGCCAATTGAACTGCTTACCGGCCCACTTAAGGGTCACAATCCACCTCCGGGGGCATTTTGCCTATGCCAGGATGGCCCGCCGTGATGTGAGGGAGAACGCCAGGTAAACACTAGCAGCCTCCCAGTGGGTTCCGGGAGGGGGTGGGGGGGCGGGGGGGAAGGAGAGGATGCCCCACCCTTAATGGTCACTCCATAGCCCACGGAGAGTCCCCCCCCGGTGGCAATCTCCGTCCTGCGGCAAAAATGCCCCCCTTGCCACTCCCTCACATCACCTGTGCACACTCTCCCTCATGTTGGAGCCTCAGCAGTGGTCACCACGAGCAATTGCACTGCCGAAGCTGCTGGCTCTCTGATTGGGCTGGCAGCTATAGAGAGCAGGCCACTATCCTCAATTGGACGCTGCACCTGGTGGTAGCCTATTAATTGGTCACCACCATGAAAATGTTGCTCCAGGTCCCCCCGCCCACTGGAGTGGGGTCGGTTGCCACTCTTGGCCCCGGTGACGGACTTCAGCCTCTGCTGAAAAATTCAGCCCAATGTTTCAGGAGAGTATATTTCTTCAAAACATATTTTGAAGATGTTTTAAACACAGACTCTTTGTTCTATTGTACAGAGTTCCAACACACAGTGGGCAATTTCCACTTTGGGTGGTAGTGTAAAACAAGCATTACCGGATCAGACACCCAAACATTATATATCATTCCCGAAATTCCTTCAATAGGAAAGAAAATCAGCCAAGGCGTAAAATGGACAGTCTATTGGTATGACCAAAAATTAGCCCTACTAGGTTACAGAAATACACATCTAAAAAGGGGAGTGGCTTAATCAAGAAACTCCTTTTGTTCAAGAATATGACACACACACAAATGATGCAACAACATGCAGTACTGTGTTCGGGTGCACTACACTTCAGGTCTCCAAACAAATGAAAGAACATTTACCAAAGACTATCCATATGAAACCAGTGCCTCTTTAATGCATCTACATCATTTAACAGCTAATTTGTCAAATGGTAATTCAGACGACCAGTCGGCTATATCAGTGGACAGTAATTAAAGAACACGTACGGATCGTTTGTCGGCGTCCACACCTTGTTGTCCCTGTAGACATGCTGTGAGTTTTTTGTGAGTGCTGTGAGAGACTTGTTTTACCAGCTCCAGTCGTTTCTCTACCTGTTTGGCGAAACAAGATTATTATATTGTGGCTGCAATAATTATAATTTAAGATCACTTTTGATGAGGTTTTACATTTAGTATTCTTAAAATGTAAATGGGTTTTAATTTTCTGTGCGTGGTTCATATTAAACCTGAAGTACATTAAATTAAATCTGCAAAATTGTTATTTTTGTGAAGTTTTACTATTTGAAGTTGGCAGTATTTTATAACAATTGACCCATAGGCAGATTTCCTTGAATTCTGCAGCATATCAAGGTTATTATTTTCAGCAAGGACAATCAAATTCTTCAATGTGAGAATATAAATCCTGCGGCAAGTCTCAAGCAATATTTAACTCTTTCTAACCATAATGATGATATGCCCTGAAACAGCTCATCACAAATGATGCACCTCTCAGATGTTATTCTTTCTTGAATGACCAGCAATGATTCAACTGAAGATACTGCTATAAACTATATTTTTATTGCCAAGTATTTACAGAGAGAGTTGGCACTTAAGATTTAAATGTCTTCCCTGGCTTTTCGCCTTGTCAGGTGAAACCACTTGGAGGTAAATGGCAGCTAGATCTCAAGTGGCAGTTAACTAACTGGAGCTTTTTTCTGATTAAGGTCCAAGTACTTGCAACATTGCATCTTCTCATATGGTGAGAGTACAATAGGCAAAACATGCGCTGAACACAATGGACACTGTGTTGCTTTTGCCCAGATGATGTTACAATCAAGTTTCTATGCAAACTTATTAAAGTAAAATCTCCCATGGATCAGGGCTATCAAGCAGCATAATCAATTGTAATCAGTTAGTGATTGGAAAAGAACATTCTCCAGTATCACAAAGGGGAATGGGATTGCCAGGAAATAAGTCATTCATCAACCTACTGATCTAATGCTTTCGATTGTACATTTTAATTGGCTTCAATTGACTTCTTTGATCTGCTCTTGGTACATGAAGCCCATGACCAGTGATCTGTGATGTGTGTGCCCTGCTCTGCTGTAATTGACTGAAGAATCGTAAATACCACATAAAGTGGTCATTGGCACAACTCACTTGCATTCAAAATTCCACAATCTAGCATTATTTCATTCAATTCCAGCCAGGTTATACTGATATCTGAATGGAAATCATGTGCTTTACTCACCATACCTTAAACAAACTAGGAGATACATTTTAAATGGGAAAATCGTGACACTGCTTTCTCCATATTAGGAGATATAGTTTGTTAACTCTGGTCTTTTAAATATTAAGAACTGGAGGACGTCAGGAGCTCTGGGTGGACTCAGGATTTCTGCCATACCAGTTGAAATAAGGAGGAGACATCAAAGGATTCAGATAGTGGTGCGTGAACCTCACATCTCTATCTTTCAATTGACTGGCAGCTCCTTAACAAACTAGTTTTACAGAAGCTCAGAAACCAGCCTAGCAGATGCAAGTTGTGAAATGCATTTGAGTAATGAGCTGGAAATTAATGGGGATTGGATAATTGGTGTCAGCTGACACCATTTAGATTCAGAGCATCAGATCAGGTTTTAATATAATTATAATATATTATAAGGAGAAGAATGGTGAAGAAGAAATTCTGCGATGATTTCTCTAACAACAGAATCACACTACTTTTTTGGGGGGTCAGCTGGATATTTGACATGTGCAGAAGCCCATCAATACATTTAAGAGTCTCCAAACCAAGCAACTGAGAAATCCGTATGGATGAGTTTCTGTTTGTCCAATATGGAGTGCTATCTCTCTCCTCTTAAGGTCCACCTTACTTACCTATGTCCAGATAGCTTCGATGCATGTAGGATATGGCTAAGGCTCAGAGAGCCCCAGGTGAGCTCAGAAATATGTCTTGAGTTAAACAAGCTAAACCTGACAAGCACATTAAGTTGCCTGTTGCTTATTCAACAAGGGCTACCCTACACATGGGCTGTTGGATTAAAGGGTTATCCATGGCTGAGTGGAAAGAAACCCAATTCTAGTGTTAGTTGCTCATGTCACCACTAATGAACCAAACTAGTTCGTCAATTATCAATAGAGCCCTGGAGTATTCTTGATCTGTTTGGCTCAGGTATCAGATAATCTGCTGTAGATGTTTAACTCAGTTACTGTCACAAGAGACAACAGGCTTGGGGCTTAAATTCAGTGTTGGTGAAATAAGTAGGAAAATGGAGGGTAATAGAAATTAAAATTAAGGGAAAGTGAATAGCAGATTAGGACCAGAATGATCCAAGTTGAGATTTGGGAAGGAGTGTTTGATGTTGTGTGGGGGGGGGGGGTTTGTTTGAAGCAGAAGTAAGTCAAAGTAGGAGTTTTAGAATTAATATTTCAACTCGAATCACATATTGAAACTCTCGGCCCGTGTTGTGAAATTCACCACCAACAATTAAACTATGGCAACTTTTAAAAACGAAAGTACACAAAAGGTGAAATTAGTTAAGACATAGATTTTGTAAATGCAAGGATAAAACAGAACAAAAATATTTTGGCTCTTTAAACAATGTGGAGAAACAAATATTACCTGCAGCAGATCTTCAGTTAATACTTCTGTCTTTTCGGCTCTACAACAGAGAAAGAAATAGTGTCATGATAGATTCTGGCCCGTTGGAACAAACATACAAACAATTTTGAACTCAAACTTGACACAGCTTAAGCCACTATGTTCAACACTATAGCAAAGTAACACTCATTATTGTATGGATATGAAATATTACCTAATACAATGGTTATATCTGATAATAACTGCATTGGTTACAAAAGCAGTTTTTAAAAAGTGCTCTGATCAGAACAAACCCCACAAGAGAAAGTTTCATTGTCAAAACCTGCTTGAAAGACTAAACAGTTACAATGAATTACGTTTAACATCAATGGTATATTGTGTTGATCTGCTATTTATAATTTCTTTTTAAAAAACTGAAGTGATGGCATTGATACAGTACACATAGTTAGGAAGGGTTACTGAACTTGACATTGTGATAGAGCTGAACTAATACATATACTTGATGCTGAATCATCCTATGTTGATGGCTGCATCCCCAATTAAAATTCAGCACTCACGAACAGCCTCAATAACTCCTTCAAGCCAGAATTCCCTGTTGATGCCATCAGTGCTTGCTGTTTTAAGTACATCAACAAATAAAAAAGGGATCAGTATTCATCTTAATTCTTTAGAACCTTTTTAATTTCAAAAGTCCTGACAGTTGGACTTGATTTTAAGGAAAGCCATAAGATTGAGATAATTCAGCTCATTGACATTCTGCTGCTGCATTGTACTGAATGTGTCACAGCTATAAAACTACATTTAATTTTTCTGATCCCAATCTGACAAATAGAGCTCAATATTTCCTAAAAGTGAACCATTCGACATGGGAAACAGATCCTCTGAACACCCAACATTCTTTTGTAATAATTTTATTTGGACATCACAGGTATAAAAATTTTATTACAATTATGTCTGTACGCACAACAAAATAGCAAGGTTAGCATAAGTGTGCTGAACCCAAAATGGCTACTTTTGCAAATTCTGTAACCGCTACTCAGGGTTTTGTCCTTGACTTAACTGACCTGTAGCAATGCAGCATTATTAACTCTACCTGCTGAGATATTTTTATAATGAGAACGCACACAGCGCCACACATGGAAAGCGATACTGTTATTTACAACAATTAAGTAAAATTACAAGATCTCTAGGCTAATTATAAGCATCCCATATTCTTGTGCTACATAAACATGAAACATTGATTCTTTAGACTTTGCAGTTTCCAGAAAGTGAAGAGGTTCAGCACCTCAGCTTTTTCTTCATCATCTTGTAAATGCTTCCGAGATAATGAATGAATTCAAGGAACCGGATGAGATACTGGATTTTTGAAAAGTCGGCAGACAGAACCTCATCACTCGGCCAGTTGAGACGGGAATATGGCACATTGCTGCTGTCTTCATTGAACAACTGCATCTTGAAACGAGACATTATCTTCTGGAGTGACTCACAGGTTCAGATTGAAATATTACTTAAAACTTAAGATTTTTTCAGATACCCGAGACTGTATCTACAGTACAGAAAGGAAATGGACCCAGCTAGTCTGCAGACTGACCAGATTGCTGAGTCAGCGACTTGCTGCAGTCTTTCTTAACGTGCACTGCCTCATTGATTCACAGTTCCATCCCATAATATTCTAAAATGCAGAGCATCTTTTGGGTCAAATGCAATTTGGTTTGTGCCAAGAAATATATTATATATATAATGGCTGCAGTAGATCAGGATTAGCCTCCGGCTGATGGCCTTGTTGGATATGATTCACAGCATGTTCATGTGGAATCTGTTTGTACAGTACACAATATCTTCAAAAAGTAACAAAGCAACTTAATCACCTTTAGGTATAGTAGTTATTCTTCAAATGACAACTGTACTCTAACAGCCATAGTTAAACTAAGATACCCCAACAAGAAAAAGCATACTGTCCTTTGTTGATCTTTTAGCATGACACAAGCGATGTTCCTTACTGTATTGAGAAGAATGTCCTCTTGCCAGCCAGTTTTAGTAATTTCAACCAGGCTTCAGACATTTTAGCACCAGATTCTGTGAACTGTCCCATTCCCTATGAAAAGGGCTAAAATCCTTGCCTGCATGCTGAAGGCTTTTTATTGGTCTATCAGATTAACTATTGAAGTATCGGTTGTGTTTACTGTAAAATAAAGGCACCAGGAACATGCTAAAACAAGGAATATTATATTTTAGCATAAACCATTTAAACATCTTTATATAGAGACTCCATTACTCCACTATGATCCAAAGTTAAAATTACCATCACCACCCAACACCCCACCTCACACCACCCCCACCCCACCCATCCCCCACACCCCACCACCCTACTGCCCACCACTTACCCCCATCCATCACCACCCCAACCCTTACCACCCTCACTCTGTACCTGTCTTTACTTTAAATCCCATCATGATTTCACCCCTCACAGCTCCATAACCTCCTCCAGCTTTACAACCACCTCCCCACCCCAATCCAAACTATCTGTTCTTCTGATGCTGGCCTCTTGTGCCCTACTGGTTTCTTTGACATCAGCTGCTGAGGTCCCATTCTCTTGAATTTCCTCTCCAAATCATTCCATCTCACCACCTCCCCCTCCTCATTCAAGATACTCTTTAAAATCCATTGTTTTCCAAATCTCTTGTCATTCCTCCTACTCCCTTCTTTGGTATGACATCTATTTTAATGAACCTATGTGAAGTGCATTGGGACATTGTTCTACATTAAAGGCACTGTATCAATCCAAATTGTTATTGTTGTAAATTATCTCAAGAACAAAAAAAAATCTGGAAAACAAATCTTCTGCATAAAATATGCAAGAAGAACCAATGTTTTTAGTTTCTGTGTGTTATGCCACCTGGTCTTTGTGACAATCTTGTCAACCAAAATAGTACTAAAATGAAAAGCAATTTCTGCATTAAAGTGACTGTTCATCATGTGACTGCACACTGCAACCCTGAGTTATGGCCATGGGTTCTCATTCAAGTCTAACAAGGTGATTTGTAGTTTTGTTATTCATTTATGGGATGTGAACATTGCTGGCAAGACCAGCATTTATTGCCCATCCCTAATTGCCCTTGAGAAGGTGGTGGTGAGCCGCCTTCTTGAACCACTGCAATCCATAAGGTATAGATACACCCAGAGTACTATTAGGAAAGGAGTATTTGACCCAGTGACATTGAAAGAACGGTGATATAGTTCCATGTCAGGATGATGTGTAGCTTGGAGGGGAACTTGCAGGTGGTGGTGTTCCAATGTATCAGCTACCCTTGGCCTTCTAGGTGGTAGAGGTCATGGGTTTAGAAGGTGTTGTTGAAGGAGGCTTGGTGAATTGCTTCAGTGCATCTTGTAGATGGCACACACAGCTGTCACAGTCTGCCACTGGTGGAGGGAGTGAATGTTTAAGGTGGTAGATGGGGTAATATCATGTGGGCTGCTTTGTCCTGGATGGTGCCAAGCTTCTTGAGTGTTGTTGGAGCTGCTCTCATCCAGGCAAGTAGACAGTATTCCATCACACTCTTGACAATTGTCTTGTAAATGGTGGACAGGCTTTGGGGAGTCAGGAGGTGAGTTACTCGCAGCAGAATTCCCAGCCTCTGACCTGCTCTTGTAGCCAAAGTATTTATACAGCTGGTCCAGTTAAGTTTCTGGTCAATAAATCCTCCAGGATTTTGATAGTAGGGATTCAGCAATAGTTTTACTGTTGAATGCCAAGGGGAGTTGGTTATGTTCTCTCTGGTTAGAGATGGCCATTGCCTTGCACTTGTGTGACTTATCAGCCCAAGCCTGAATATTGTCCCGGTCTTGCTGCATGCAGGCAGGACTGCTTCAGTAACAGAGGATTTGCAAGTGGTACTGAACACTGTGCAATCATCAGCAAACATCCCCACTTCTGACCTTGTGATGAAGGGAAGGTCATTGATGAAGCAGCTGAAGATGGTTGCACCTAGAACACTACCCTGAGGAACTCCTGCAGTAATGTCCTAGGGCTGAGACAATTGGCCTCCAATAACCACAACCATCTTCCTTTGTGCTAGGTATGACTCCAACCAGTGGAGAGCTTTCCCCCTGATTCCCAATGACTTCAATTGTCCTAGGGATCCTTGATGCCACACTTGGTAAAATGCTGCCTTGAAGTCAAGGGCAGTCACTCACCTCACCTCTGGAGTTCAGCTCTTTTGTCCATGTTTAGACCGAGGCTATAATGAGGTCTAGAGCTGAGTGGCTCTGGCAGAACCCAAACTGAGCATCAGTGAGCAGGTTGTTGCTGAGTAAATGCTGCTTGATAGCACGATCGAGAACACCTTCCATCACTTTGCTAACGATTGAGAGAGTATTCTGATGGGGCAGTTATTGGTCAGATTGGATTTGTGGACAGGACATACCTGGGCAATATTCCACTTTGCAGGGTAGATGCCAGTGTTGTAGCTGTACTGGAACAGCTTGGCTAGGGGCACAGCTAGCTCTGGAGCACAAGTCTTCGGTACTACTTCCAGGATGTTGTCAGGGCCCATAGCTCTATTCAGCCATTTCTTGTTATCACATGGACTGAATCAATTTGGCTGAAAACTGGCATCCGTGATGCTGTGGACTCAGGAGGAGGTCAAAATGGATCATCCACTTGACACCTCTGGCTGAAGATGCTCTGAAGCTGTCAAATCATAGAAACCCAATAAAGGGGTCATCCAAAGGGAGGTTCACATTTTTTCTGTTACTCATGTGATTACAGATGCTGAATCATTAGCTAGTCCTTTTTGCACCAGAATTTTATATCTGAGACATTTACACATGAAACATGTATCAGCTTGGCTCAGTCAGTATCATTCTGAGTTAGAAAATTCTGAGTTTCATCCCCATATCAGGTATCACATTCTCTCATCTCCTTACCTGAATTAATGATCTGGTCTTCTTTACAGGTTTGAACTCACATTTATTTGTGTTTCATCCCACTGGCATTGTTAAGGTCTAAGGAACAGAGTGCACTATGTGGTGATGACTAAAGAGATATGGTGGAGCATTTTACATGTGAAAGATGAAATAAAGAAGAAGAAAAACAAATTTGCGGTGGTGATTTCAGTCCAAGGGATCAGTAGTTTTGAGAGTAACCTTCAAAGCTCCCGGCATTATGCACTTAACAACAGCTCTCATTTAATTGACTCTTGTCTGCACATTTTCATTTATGAGTAAAATATTTATCTTCTGCACAGTAGGTGTTATATACTACTAAGTCGATGCTCATTCAGCTTTACTTTCTGGCTGGCCAGATCAAAGATATTCTTGAAGGCTTACTGGCCTCCAACTTGGTCACCCAGGATTGTGCTAGTCACTGACAACTGCGGTGGCAAACTGACAACTGAGAAATTGTTCCTGTAGGCTAGCTTTTAAAGAAAACATATTTCAATTCCCTCTGTTCAACTGCAGGGAGGCCAGATATTGCATGGTATTTTAAATGATTGGCATTTCGAGCTAGTTATTAACAGATTATATTTTTGAATTAAGGGTTAGTTGAAGACTGTGGTTAAGGTGGCTCAGATTAAATTGGGGAGTGTTTAGAGAGTTTTATTAATTTCCATCCTATTTTCGATAAGTTGTAAATAAAATTTACCTATTTTTAATGTTGGGTATCCACAGTATGTGGATATTGGTCTCTGAGGAAAGGAATAGAAAGGAAGGGCTGGGTAGTGGAAATATTGTTGCATACTCAATACCTTCTGTAATTGCTCTACCACTGTTAGCAAGGACTAACAAGGATATTTTCCTATTGTGAACATCATACTCTGTCTTGTAAGCACATTTTGTGTGTCAGCATTCTAAAACCTGCTGTTCAGAACACTGGCCCATTGTGTCTGGAAATATTGTCTTTCAATGAGCAATGTTAAGTGAAGTCTGACTACTTCAACTGTCATTTAAGTTTGTCTATGTATAGAGTCATAGAGATGTACAGCACAGAAACAAGCCCTTTGGCCCATCGTGTCTGTGCCGGCCATCAAGCACCTAGCTATTCCAATCCCATTTTCCAGCGTTTGGCCCATAGCCTTGTATGTTATGGTGTTTCAAGTGCTTGTCTAAATACTTCTTAAATGTTGTGAGGGTTCCTGCCTCTACCACCTCTTCAGGCAGTGCGTTCCAGATTCCAACCACCCTCTGGGTGAAAAACTTTTTTCGTCAAATCCCCTCTAAACCTCCTGCCCCTTACCTTAAATCTATGCCCCCTGGTTATTGACCCCTCCGCGAAGGGAAAAAGTTTCTTCCTATCTAACCTATCAATGCCCCTCATAATTTTGTATACTTCGATTATGTCCCCCCTCAGCCTTCTCTGCTCTAAGGAAAACAACCCCAGCCTTTTCAGTCTCTCTTCATAGCTGAAATGCTCCAGACCAGGCAATATCCTGGTGAATCTCCTCTGCACCCTCTCCAATGCAATCAGCTGCTTCCTATAGTGTGGTGCCCAGAACTGTACACAATACTCCAGCTGTGGCCTAACTAGCATTTTATACAGCTCCATCCTAACCTCCCTGCTCTTATATTCTATGCCTCAGTTAATAAAGGCAAGTATCCCATATGCCTTCCTAACCACCTTATCTACCGGTGCTGCTGCCTTCTGTGATCTATGGACAAGTACACCAAGGTCCCTCTGATCCTCTGTACTTCCTAAGGTCTGACCATCCATTGTATATTCCCTTGCCTTGTTAGTCCTACCAAAATGCATCACCTCACACTTCTCAGATAAAATTCCATTTGCCACTGCTCCGCCCATCTTACCAGCCCATCTATATCGTCCTGTAATCAAAGGCTTTCCTCCTCACAATTTACGACACGACCAAATTTCGTGTGCACTTACTGATCATACCTCCTATATCCACGTCTAAATCATTAATGTATACTACAAACAGCAAGGGTCCCAGCACTGATCCTTGTGGTACACCACTGGTCACAGGCTTCCACTCACAAAAACAACCCTCGATCATCAACTTCTGCCTCCTGCCACTAAGCTAATTTTGGATCCAATTTACCAAATTGCCCTGGATCCCATGAGATCTTACCTTCTTAACCAATCTCCCAGGCGGGACCTTATCAAAAGCCTTACTGAAGTCCATGTAGACTACATCTCAACTGCTTTACCCTCATCTACACATCGAGTCACCTCCTGGAAAAATTCAATCAAGTTCATTAGACATGATCTCTACCTGACAAAGCCATGCTGACTATCCCTGATTAATCCCTGCCTCTCCAAGTGGAGATTAATCCTGACCCTCAGAATTTTTTCCAATAGTTTCCCAACCACTGATGTTAGACCCACCGGCCTGTAATTACCTGGTTTATCCTTGCTACCCTTTTTGAATAATGATACCACATTTGCTGTCCTCCAAATCTCTGGTAATTCTCCTATGGCCAGAGAGGATTGGAAAATTTGTGTCAGAGCCCCTGCTATCTCCTCCCTTGCCTGGGATACATCTCATCTGGGCCTGGGGATTTATCTATTTTTAAGCCTGCTAAAACAGCTAATACTTCCTCCCTTTCAATGCTAATATGTTCAAGTATATCACAATCCCCCTCTCTGATCTCTACACCTACATCGTCCTTATCCATAGTGAACACAGATGAAAAGTAATCACTTAAAACCTCACCTATGTCCTCCAGCTCCACACACAGATTGCCACTTTGGTCCCTAATGGGCCCTACTCTTTCCCTGGTTAACCTCTTGCCCTTAATATACTTCTAAAACGCCTTAGGATTTTTCTTTATCTTGCCCGCCAGTGTTTTTTCATGTCCCCTCTTTGCTCTAATTACTTTTTTAAGTACCCCCCTACATTTTCTATACTCCTCTATTGCCTCTGCTGTTTTCAGCCCCTTGGATCTGCCATAAGCCTCCTTTTTTTTCCTTATTCAATCCTCTATAGCCCTTGACAGCCAGGGTTCCCTGGACTTGTTGGTCCTACTCTTCACCTTTACGGGTACCTCTGAACTCTCACTATTTCCTTTTTGAATGACTCCCACTGGTCTGATGTAGACTTTCCTACAAGTAGCTGCTCCCAGTCCACTTTGGCCAGATCCTGTTTTATCATATTGAAATCGGCCTTCCCCCAATTCAGTACCTTTATTTCCAGTCCATCTTTGTCCTTTTCCATAACTACCTTAAATCTTAGAGTTATGGTCACTATCCCCGAAATCCTCCCACACTGACACTTCTACCGCTTGTCCGGCTTCATTCCTAGGATTAGGTCCAATACTGCCCCTTCTCTTGCAGGACTTTCTACATACTGACTCAAAAAGGTCTTCTATATGCATTTTAAGAATTCCGCCCCCTTTAAGCCTTTTGCAGTAAGACTATCCCAGTTGATATTGGGGAAGTTGAAATCCCCTACTATTATTACCCTATCATTTTTACACCTCTCTGAGATTTGCCTACATATCTGCTCCTCTATCTCTCCCTGACTGTTTGGAGGCCTGTAGTACACTCGCAGCCAACTGATTGCCCCCTTTTTGTTTTTAAATTCTACCCATATGGCCTAATTTGAGGAACCTTCTAAGATATCATCCCTCCTTACTGCAATAATTTACTCCTTGATCAACAGTGCAATACCACCTCCTCTTTTACTCCCTCCCCTGTCAAACCTGAAGATTCTATACCCTGGAATATTGAGCTGCCAATCCTGCCCCTCCCTCAACCATGTCTCTGTGATAGCAATCATAATCCCATGTGCTAATCAATGCCCTCAATTCATCTGCCTTACTACTAAGACTCCTTGCATTAAAATCGATGCAATCCAGCCTTGCATTTTTCATTTGTGCCTCAACAAGTCTATATTTGCTCTGCCTTCCAGACAGACTCAGTTTCTCTTCTATATTTGACTGTGCATCACCCCCTACTGTACCTCCACTCTGTATCCCATCCCCCTGCCAAATTAGTTTAACCACCCCCACCTCCCAACGGCACTAGTAAACCTCCCATTCCTGTTCAGGTGCAACCCGTCCAACTTATACAGGTCCCACCTTTGCCAGACCTAGTGATCCAGGAAACTAAAGCCCTCCCTCCTGCACCATCTCCTCAGCCACGCATTCATCTGCTCTATCCTCCTATTCATATGCTCACTAGCACGTGGCACCAGGAGTAATCCCTTTGAGGTACCTGCTTTTTAATCTGCTACTTAGCTCCCTAAATTCTTGTTGCAGGACCTCATCCCTCTTTCTACCTATGTCGTTGGTACCAATGTGTACCACGACCTCTGACTGTTCACCTTCCCCCTTTAGAATGTCCTGCAGCCACTCTGTGACATCCTTGACCCTAGCACCAGGGAGGCAACATACCATCCTGGAATCACGTTTGCGGCCACAGAAACGCCTATCTGTACCCCTTACGATAGAATCCCCTATCACTATAGCTCTTGCACTCCTTTTCCTCCACTCCTGTGCAGCTGAGCCACTCGTGGTGCCACAGACTTGGCTCTTGCTGCATTCCCCTGAGAAGCTATCTCCCCCAACAATATCCAAAGTGGAAAATCTGTCCGATCAGGAGATGGACCCAGGGGACTCCTTCACTACCTGCCGAGTTTTTCTACTCTGCCTGGCGGTCACCCATTCCCTTTCTGCCTGAGCAGTCTTTACCTATGGTGTGACCACCTCCCTGTACATGCTATCCATGATGATCTCAGCCTCGCGGATGCTCCACAGTGTCTCCAGCCGCCGCTCCAGATCCAAAACACAGATTTTGAGTAGCTGCAGCTGGAAACACTTCCTGCACACGTGTTCGCCCTGGACATTGGAAGTGTCCCTGACTTCCCACATTGCACAGGAGGAGCACTCCACGCTGCCGAGCTGCCCTGCCATGACTTACCCTTAATTTATCCTCTTAAATTACCCAAAAATTAGATTATTAACACTAGGGACCTTGATTCCCTAAAAAAACCTACCTACTATATTCAAAACTGTAGACCTTTCCCTTTACATTTAGGTACTTACCCAGCTACTTAGAATTATTCCCTAACAGCAGTTACTCACCAACCTTGCAGCTTTCCTGTGATGTCAGTGCTCACTTTGTTTTCAAACTCCAGCATGCCTCGACTGTTCTCCGCTCCGCTCCCGGAGGTTAAGTGACTGGGCCTCGATCCTCGGGCTCAATTTATCGGCTCCGCTCTCGGCGTGCTCCCCACAAGTCCGCTCCGCTCCCGGAAGGTAAGTGACTGGGCCTCAATCCTCGGGCTCAATTTATTGGCTCCGCTCTCGGCGTTCTCCCCACAGGTCCACTCCGCGCCCTGAGGTTAAGTGACTGGGCCTCGATCCTCGGGCTCAATTTATCGGCTCCGCTCTCGGCGTGCTCCCCACAAGTCCGCTCCGCTCCCGGAAGGTAAGTGACTGGGCCTCAATCCTCGGGCTCAATTTATTGGCTCCGCTCTCGGCGTTCTCCCCACAGGTCCGCTCCGCGCCCGGAGGTTAAGTGCCTTGATCCTCGGGCTCAATTTATCGGCACCACTCTCGCCATTTTCCCCATAGGTTCGCTCCAGCCCCGGAAGGTAAGTGACAGGGCCTCGATCCTCGGGCTCAATTTATCGGCTCCGCTCTCGGCTTTCTCCTGCTGGTCCGCTCCACTCCCGGAAGGTATGGATTTGTGCTTATACACACATGTATCATTATCAACTCTGGCGTCAATCAAGGTGTCAGCCTTGTCTCGTGGGTATCGCTCTTGCCTCCCGGTCAGATAGTTGTGGGTTCAAACCCCACTCTAGAGACTTGACCACATTAGCTAGGCTAGCACTTCAGTGCTGCACTGTTAGAGGTGTCATCCTTTGGAAGAAATGTGAAACTGAAACCCCTATGTCCTATTAGGTGGACATAAAAGATCCCACAGCACTGATCAGAGCAGGGACGTCCTCCTGGGGTCCTGGTCAACATTTATCACTTAACCAACACTAATAACAGATAATCTGGTCATTATTTCATTACAATGTGGGACCTCGCTGTGTGCAAAATTGCTGCTGCATTTCCAACATTCCAACAGTGACTACATTTCAAAAGTACTTAGCTGGCTTTAAAGTGTTTGGGATGTCCTGAGTTTGTGAAGAAGGCAATATTAATATAATTTCTTACTTTATTTCTCTGCAACATGACCTCCTGAGTGATGCAAAACCATTGATTATTAAATTGCATTGACCTAGAGTTATTCCGCAGCCTCACAGCTCCAGCAACCCGGGTTCAATTCTGGGTTACTGCCTGTGTGGAGTTTGCAAGTTCTCCCTGTGTCTGCATGGGTTTTCGCCGGGTACTCTGGTTTCCTCCCACCACCAAAAGACTTGCAGGTTGACGGGTAAATTGGCCATTATAAATTGCCCCTAGTATAGGTAGGTGGTAGGGGAATATAGGGACAGGTGGGGATGTGGTAGGAATATGGGATTAGTGTAGGATTAGTATAAATGGGTGGTTTAATGGTCGGCACAGACTTGGTGGGCCGAAGGGCCTGTTTCAGTGCTGTATCTCTAAGAGAAGAAAAAATGGCCTACAGAATGTACTGCGCTGGTTAAATCTCAAGATACTAAAGGATGAGGAAGGTCATTAGGCCTATCTTAATTCATTAGTCCAGATCAGCCCTATATTCCCTCCATTGTAGCATTTAATTATTTTTGAATAATTCTATGCTTTCTGCCTCCAGCACTCGGCACAGGAGTCCATTCCAAACGTTGAACACTGTGTGCTTGAAGAATAACCTACTGATATCAGTCCTAATGTTACATTTTACTAATTCGAACTCCCACAGTTTAATTAAAATATTACTTTGGACTAACTATTTCCATGCCATTTACTACCTTATATATGATCATGTCTCAGATGAGTCCTTTCCAGAATGGAAAGTCCAATGGCAGGATTTTCAAAAAGGAGTCACGAGCCTGATGCCCAGATGATTTCTGGGACCTGACCCCACGCCTCAGCTGCATCACTCTCACAATGCAATCTTCAAATGGTAATGCCGAAATTGGGCAGGAGGCGAGCTCGGCGCCAAGTACCTCCAGGAGGCAGGCGCTACCTGTCTGGCGCCAGAGGCAAAGGTAAGCGACAGCCATGATGTGACCTGCCACTGCCTTGCTGAGGAGGGGGGGCAGCTCCTCCAATGGCCGGCAGAATGAACAGGCAAGGCAGAGGTTCCATAATAAAAAAATAATGCCCTCTGCTGGACCCGGCGTGAGATTCCTGTGGGCCAAAAACATTTCTGCTTCAAACAACAAAGTTATTCCCCTGCCTGCTGCGTGGACCAGACTGGTCGGGCTCGCTGGAGTGCTGTTTGAAAATTGCGGTGAGGACCACCCCTGCCTCCTTAATGAGCTCCTAAAGGAGATTAATGGCCCCTTAATTGGAGCGACTTCCCCGTTCCCTCACACCCGCCCTCACAGTAAAATTGTGGATTGTCCCACAGGCAGCAGGTACCGGAGACGATCTCCAGGACCACGGGGCTGAAATTTATACTCCCGTCGTCAAAACTGGCGGTGGGTGAAAACAATGGCGGCCTGCCCATGCGGGCCGCAAGTCAGGGAGCCGTCGCAGTATAAAGTGCGGCGGCTCATATAAATAGCCGGGTGTGGAGGGGGTGAGCTGTCCATCCCCGGCAATGCCTGTCCACAGGCACTGATGCCATTTCTAAAGGGCTTCAAGCCCTACCATTCAATTTAACTATAGAAAGAAACATTAAAAAAATATTAAATACATTTATTCTGCCCCTCTCCCACCCCCCTCAATAGCAATTAAATTAATTACATGCCCTCTCTGCCCCCAAAGCACTTACCTTCCCCTCCCCCAAAGTACATAAACTTTAAACTATTACCCTTCCCACCATCCCCTACAGCAATGATATGACTTTGACCCTGCTCCCCCGCAACCCCCCACCCCACTGAGAAATTTACCTCCTCCCCCCTCCCCACCAGGGTTCCGCCTCAGTTCCTCGGACAGGGATCCGAACGCACGGGAGTGCCAGCCAGCGGCACAAAGATAACACCAGGACAGACGGCGGGAGCATAAGGGTAATTAATTCATTAATTTTAATTCATTTAAATATTTAAATGGTGCACCGATCACTGAGTGGTGGGGGCCCCCCACGAGGCCTTGCCACCACTGGCAATATTGGGCTGGGCCTTCCCGGCATTGGGGTGCATGGTGGCCCTCTCCTGGAGGCATTTCCCAGCTCCCCCCCACCCCGGGCCAGGACCCCTAACATTGGGTGGGGGGTCTGTAAAATCCAGCCCACGATTTTTAAATCTCGTCCACACCAGGTTCCTGGTCCCGGCCCCGTAGCCCATTCAAAATCCGACCCCAAGTCTCTCCAGTCTTCCTTCAAAACTCAGATCACCGAAACTTGGGATCAACCCATTGCTTGAATGCCTCACTCATTTCTCGGTGACTACAGCTGGACACAGTACTCAAAGTGCACTCTGTCCACAGCTTTGTACAGTTTGATCACGGCTTCCTCTAACTTATATTCTACTCCAACTATGTAGATCGACATTCTGTTGGCTTTCTTGGTGCAGCTTCTGCAATCTATTCTGGTGTTTAGGGGATTTGAATATCACCTTCCTTCAGCTACATCGAAGATTGAAGAATCAGAAACAAGTATAGTCCTTCCTCCATTGGTGGAATGCCGATGGAGTGTTACTTAGAGACAAGGTTTAATTATTGCTGCATCAGGACCTGCGTTCCTTAAAGACAACTTGCAACCAGATTCCTCCTTGGGATATTTTTCTCAGAATTATCCCTAAGGGAGGATAGCTGATTGTTAAACAACGAATACTTTATGGTTTTCTTTCCTCTAATTTATGTTTTTTCTTGCTTCTAAAAACATGTTTTAATCATTGTAGTATTAATAATGTAAATTCCCTGGAGCTTGTTTTCTATAACTAACAGCCACTAAGTCAGAGGCTCTGTGCAATAGGATCAGCTGAGAAACATGGCTTCTGTAGAGTTCAAAGTGGCATAACCAACAGGTGTACATGCATTGGCCTCCTGTGCTGTAAATGACTCGAAGTTAACTTCTCTCATAGGACAGCAGGTCACGTTATAACAACAGAATAGAAAGAACTGAAGGGGATGCTACAAGAGGAAGATCGAGATGAAGAAGATCTTAATAAGAGTAGGCACCCATATGACTTTAGTGTATCAGTATCCTTGCAATGACATGTGACATGTAATTCAACCAAATTCCTTTCTAATTTATATAAATTAAAAATTTCACACAAACAAAAGATCACGATTAAGTAACGATAATAAATATAAGAAGCAAGTGTATTTACAGTAATATCTGGTGGTTAAATGAAAATGAAGTTTCTCTGAATAGATACATTAAAGTAAAGGAGACCAGAGGGAAATATTATAATTGTGAAGTAGCTACTGGTCTCACACAGTGGGCTCTAAAGGGTACCTTCATAGGTAAGATCTATCAGGAATTTGATGAAAGCTGATGCTTTCATCTTACATCACTGAAGCAATTCTGAATGAAGGGAATCTCCCTGATCCATTCATTTCTGTATTACCTGTAGTTCATATTGTTATTTTTGAAGAAGTTTTGGATGGGTTTTATTGAATGGAGCAGAAACTGCAAAATTAAAAACAAGAAGGGGGTGGGGGATTTCCTCTAGTCATTACATATTAGCCACATTGTAAACACAGTGGAAAAACCTCCACTGCTAATTATTCTAACAAAATTGTCGATGGATACTACTAGAATGCTTGTAGAGTTCCCTAGGAAGAACCAGGGATAGGCACCAACATGTTGCACCACAGACACTTGACAAAATTATTGACTCAGCCACGGACATGAAGGCAACTAATCTGTACATAAAGTGTACATAAAGCCAACCTAATGCCATCAAAACACAGTGTGATTTAAAACAACAGTTCTCCCGATAAATAAAATAGCTAAGTATACAAACATCAATGGAGAGCAGCAGTATTAGCTAGCTAGCAAGCCAAACAGTAGGCAATGCCAATTGGAATTACTTTTGTCTACAGAATAGAGCTTCAGTTCATCACAGTGTTCCCTGAAACCTAAGTAATCAAAATGTCAGCACTCGGCAATAGAGTCCTTGATTTACTTTATAATCATTTTTACAATCAATGCTAATCGTTTAAGTTTTATAAAACTTTTATAAACCATGTTTTAAACTTGACGTGATGATAACTTTAGGAACCTGACAAAACTAGTAATAATAACTTCCGTATGATAAAACTCAAATGAGTTTCCATCCTAGTAGGTAGGAATGTGCACCCACCTATGTTAACCACATCACCACATTTTGGGGAGGTGGGAGAAATAAGGTAAAGGGGAAAAATAGTCTTTGAATAAACCTTAATTAACCTGCAGATGCACAAATTGGGATTTAATTTTCAATTTAATAACTTTAATTGCACTATTAGAACATCAAATCGTGGCCTGTTTTACTGACTTATACAGATTGGTATAAGGCTTTTTAAAAACTACTGATCTCTGAAATTCGCTCCCTGTCCAAAGGCACTGATTGGGTTGAATTTTATTAGCGCGCTGCACATCGCGGTGGCACGCTATGAACTTGGTGGCCATCTGACACGAAAGCGCCGCCGCTGAGCCCCCATGATATTTCAGGCAGCGGCTCAATTAAATGGAGAGGGCAGAGCGGCCACTCCCAATGACATAAAGGGTGCAGCCGCTCCGTCCCCGGAAATGGCGTCCGGCGCCACTGCACAGACAGCGGCGCCATTTTTAAAGGGCTTCAAGCCCTTCAATTGAATTTACATTTTTAAAGAGAAATTGATTTCATATTCATTTTAATAAAATAAAAAAAAATCGGGAATCCCCTCTCTACCCCACCCCCCTCCCAACCCGCCCAATGACCATACACTTTATTCTTGGGCCTTCCCCACCAGAAAAAAACTTTATTCCCAGCACAACCTTTTCCCCTTAACTTGGTCACCATTGCCCATCAACTCCTTCCAACCATCTCCACAGCCAATAAAAATGCTTTTCCACGCTTCCCCCACCACCCGCCCTGATAGTTTCAGTCCTCCCCACCAGTGTCTCGCCTTGGAACTTCGTACCGAGTTCCGAAGGCGCGCGAGTTGCGACCGGCGCCCGTCATATCAGCATGGGACAGCCGCTGGGACCAGGCAGGTTCATCTGCATTTTTAAAAATTAATTTTAATAATCAAATGAAGACCCCACTGCCAAGTGGCGGGGGTGGGGGGGGGGGGCCGCAGCAAGGCCTTGCCACCACCGGTAATAAGCGCGCGGGGCCTTCTTGGCGTCGGGGGTCATGGTGGGCTGCTCCCGCAAGTATATTACAGGCCCTCCCGCCATGACCCCCAACATCGAGGGGCTAGTAAAATGTAGCCCATTCTCTTTAGTAGAGTACAGTTCCATGGGAAATGGCTACTCTTCAGCATACGATTCAAGAATACAACATTCATACATGAGCTTTAACAGGCTACGCAGCCATGGATGACATCACCACTGAACCAGACCCTGCCCTCACCCAACAACCATATTTGCATACTTCAAGCAGAGGTCATTACCTAATGATCAGGAATTCTTACAAATTTTCCGTCCTTCACCCAAGCCCTTTAGCACAACTGCTCAGATTAAATCAACCTACTCTGTGTAGACAATGGGGTTAATTTGGCATCTTCCTGGTCAGTATGGCTAAACAGTAACTTTTCTGAGCTTGGTTACTTTTATATCCTGGCTGAATATCTTGTGTTTTGTACTGAATACAAAAACCTCCCCCTAACCTAAATAAGGAAACCGAAGTTTAATTCCCAGAGTTTACCTGTCTCCATTGGAGTGCTTTGTTTCAAGTTTTGGATCATCATTTTGAATACTGCTGCTCGGCGCCGGCCCCACATTCTGAATCACACATCTCCTCCCTCTGCTGGGAGCACCCCCCTGTCCGGCTCCCGATAATCAACACCCCCTAATTGACGGTATCAGTCTTCCCAGTGAGTCCCACCTCCCCCGCGCTCCTACTCGATGGAGGTCTGTACACAGGCAAAGCATTTGCGCTTTTGGTGGGCCAGATTGAAACCTTGACGGGCTGGAATCTGGCCCATGAGTCGTATGTTGGACAACCATGAACCAAGCCCACTGCCCCAATGATCCCGATCCTTTCTGATTACTTTCGCTCCAGGCTAGGTTATTTTAAAACACAAGTTTAAAGGCTTGGAGCAAGATATTTAAAATGACCAGGGACCTCAACATTTTTATCATGGACACTGGTGTCCATGTGCGGACATGTTGCCAACCCTGGGAAGAACAAATATGGGGAATCTTCTCACTAGATCAAGAGTCTAAATATTGTGATTTTGTGAAATTGGGGTGCAGCTTTACATGGCTGAACTTTTGTTTGTGACGAAGATGCTCCCCTGACCCTGACTGACCTTTTGAGCTTCAGGGTCCTTTATTGATTTTGGCAGGCATGAAGAGGTTTTCAGGAGAGAGACCATATTGTCTGCAGCAGGCCTCAGCGGCTTGCCACAGTGCAGTGCTATCAGGACCCCCGTGTGTTGCTCTCAATGGCGCAGTGGTTAGCACCGCAGCCTCACAGCTCCAGGGACCCGCGTTCGATTCTGGGTACTGCCTGTGCGGAGTTTGCAAGTTCTCCCTGTGTCTGCGTGGGTTTCCTCCGGGTACTCCGGTTTCCTCCCACATGCCAAAGACTTGCAGGTTGATAGGCTAATTGGCCATTATAAATTGCCCCTAGTATAGGTAGGTGGTAGGGAAATATATAGGGACAGGTGGGGATGTGGTAGGAATATGGGATTAGTGTTGGATTAGTATAAATGGGTGGTTGATGGTCGGCACAGACTCGGTGGGCCGAAGGGCCTGTTTCAGTGCTGTATCGCTAAACTAAAAAACTATCTAAAATATTGTTTAATTTTTTTAAATGTAGCATCTAAGCCTCTGCAATGGTTTTTTTTTACTTTGGAACACTGATTCCTCCCAGACTGCAGTCGTTGAACTGCTGCATTAATTTAAATTCTTGGATGTACAGTATAAACTAACTTGAAAGCATGTCGAATTATATCCCAGTTGAATAAGTTCCAGTAAATGTAATGCAATTTTCGATCCACATATCACTTATTTTAATTTGAGAATATTAATTTTGCATCATTTAATAGGTTATTCCCAGCATATGTTAAAAAAACTCCAAATTCAGTAATGGTTTAAGTGTGATTTTAATGCAATAAATCTTTGTTTCCAACACACTGCTATAAACCAGAGCTGCACCAATCTGACATATCACTGCATGCATTATTTAATATGAGTCATTCTACAAATACTGTCACAGATTCTAGATAGCAATGAGAACTCTAAATCTATGTTTTCAATATTAAAACATCCTAGTGGGATCATCACATGCTAAACTCATTTTCAATTACTTTCTTTACAAACATAATTAACCCTCTTAACTGAGTTACTTAGGTGTTTACAGCAGGACTTTAATTTTTAATGAAAGCTTTGAAGTGCTTGCCTCAAAGCATATGTTAGAAAAATATTCATTGCATTTCAGAGTGGGCCTACTTTAATCTACGAAAATACCATTACAACCACCTGCTCAATTTCTTTTATGTGCTGAAAGCTCAGGAAATTGTTTTTAAATTTAACTGGACCAGTTATGTATTGAAAAAAAATACTTTTGCAATGGACAATTTCATTTTGCCACTTGCCCCAGTAGGTGCAAACTGTAGAATGTTAGGTGATCTTATCTGATCACCTCCAATTAAATTCAAAAGAACTGAACAGCTGAAATGATAGACATGTTTATTCATACTGAAAAACTGCAATATCCAACAATGAATATCAAAATTCAACTTCAGTCAGAAGCTCTGAGAGATTATATTTCGACTAAACCATTCACATTACTGATTACATTAGCAGATCCAGTCAATCATGGTCCATAAATGCCATACAAAAATCATTGTAATTCTCCAAACAAATGCCTTTGACTGTTAATTATACTGGAGTCAGGTGTTTCAGAACAATCAAATTCTAAATAAAGTAAAATAGAATTTGCAACAGTAAATGTTTGTTTAGTGTGTCCATATACTTGTTCCATATAATGTTCATACTTAGTGGTATTTTATCCATTGTATACCACATGCTGCCACTGGAATAAATCATATTTGCTCACAGTAATATTGTTGCCCAGCTACCATATTTCTGTAATTTACCATGATGCTGGTCTATCAATTGACTTTTGATCTGCCAATGTGTTGTCCATAACACTCCCACTTGAAAAATAACTGTTCACTGGTTCACCACACACACGTCCCTTCATTTGTTCCACTGGTATAATGGGCAAAGGCATAATCATTCTTATTGACATTAAATGTTGCTGAGCAGAATTTTTCATTGCAATGCGTATTAAGATGAAAGCATTTTATTTTCTAGCATAAACACTCAGCAATCAATACAGAGAGCTCCAAATCTAAAACTATATATAGCATTCTGTTAATGAATGTTTCCACATTCTGCCATGCTTGGCAATCAACAAGAATGTGACAAATGACTGTAATTTTAATCCATAAACCTCATTTTCCACTTTGTTGTTTGATACTTCAAAGATTTCCACGTACTGGTAGTCAAAAATTAGAAACTGCACCTCAAAATAGGAAACCATTGAATCACAGAATGATACAGTTCAGAGGACTGTGCCAGCTCACGGTAGAGCTATACAATTAGTTACACTCCTCAGGTGCAATGCACAGCATTGGGAAAATTCTATCACAAAGCCAGCGACAGAAACCTGATGATTTGCAGCAATAATGTTCAAGGAATTTAATGTTTATCTTCTTCAGATAGTGGTTTCCCCAAACACATACAAATCTGAAGGACTACTCATGTACAGGTACACATTGTCATTCATTTGTGGAAGTTTCCCTGCTTTTCTTGATACATATCAATTACCCAGACTTGCGTGTACAGGGTACAATTTCAAAATCTGCAGATGACATAAAACTTGGAAGTGTTGCGAACTGTGAGGAGGACAGTGATAGACTTCAAGAGGACATAGACAGACTGGTGGAATGGACGGATAAGTTGCAGATGAAATTTAATGCAGAAAAGTGTGAAATGATTCATTTAGGGAGGAAGAATGAGGAGAGGCAATATAAAATAAAGGGTGCAATTCTAAATGGGGTGCAGGAGCAGATGGACCTGGGGGTACATTTGCACAAATCATAGAAGGTGGCAGTTCAGGATGTGAAAGCAGTTAATAAAGCATACAGGATGCTTGGATTTATAAAGAGGGACACAGAGTACAAAAACAAGGAAGTTATGATAAACCTGTATAAAACACTGGTTCGGCCTTAACTGGAGTATTGTGTTCTGGGTACTACACTTTAGGAAGGATGTTAAGGCATTAGAAAGGGTACAGAAAAGATTCATGAGAATGGTTCCAGGGATGAGGAACTTCAGGTAGCTGGATAGGTTGGAGAAGCTGGGGCTGTTCGCCTTGGAGAAGAGAAGATTAAGAGCAGATTAGACAGAGATGTTCAAAATCATGAGGGATCTGGACAGAGTAGATAGGAAGATAAACTGTTCTCATTGGCGGAAAGATCTAGAACCAAAGAAAACCGATTTAAGATGATTGGCAAAAAGAAGCAGCAGGGACACAAGGAAAAATTGTTTTACTCAGAAAGTGGTTAGGATCGGGGATGCACTACCTGAGTGTGTGGTGGAGGCAGGTTCAATCGAGGCCTTCAAAAGAGAACTGGATAATTATCTGAAGAGAAAACATTTACAGGGTTAGTGGAAAAAGTGGGGGTGTGGGACTAGATGAGTTGCTGTTGCAGAAGCCAGCATAGACATGATGGGCTGAATGGCCTCCTTCTGTGCTGTAAGCATTCTATGATTCCAAGATTCAAAGTGCTACAAGGTGAAATTGCCCTTTTTCTTCTTGTAAACACGCCCCAGGGCACCATACAGTGCATGAATATAACAGAGATTAAAATAAACAGATGATTTTCTTGAAAATATTTTTGCAATTTGTATGGGCATTATTTTACCCTCAATAGAACAAATCTATGTACAAGTATTCACTTGCAAAGACAAATATGTTCGGCTTCAATGCAGATTCTTATGGTCTGTTCATTATAAGTTCTGAAGAGTTCATCTATATGAGAACGAACAACATTTTTTCCCTGGAGTATAATTAGGTCTCCCCTGTGTATAGGACTTTCACAGAGTCTATGTTATACTGTGAGAACCAAAACAGAGAAATACAAAACTCATTGGACCCATAAGTAGGGAAAGTTATTGTTAGTATGAACAACAATTTGCATTTCTAGTGTCTCAAACGTAGATGCTTCACAGGATCACAATAAAAAATGGAACCAAATGTAACCCGAATGCATTACCCCAACCCTAAAAATGTTAAGAAGCTAATTAAAAGATCCAACACAAGCATATATCATCACACTTATAAAACAAATTTTGTCTATGCAAGGATGATTCATGATCTTTAGTGCTTTCACTCCTAAGAACTTAAGGATTTCATTGTGTTTCAGGGTTAGTTGACTGTAATTTGTTCAATCAGTAGTATCAGATTACCACAGAAGCATAGAATCATATAGCAGGGAAGAAAGTCATTAGGCCCATCATCTCCATGTCTTTGAAAGAGCTCTCTAATTAGTCCCAATCCTTCCCTATAGCCCTGCAAATTTTTACTTTTCAAGTATATATTCAATTCCCTTTTGAAAGCTACTGTTGAATTTGCTTCAGCCATTTTGTTTTCAAACAAATCAATGATCTTGCCCATCACTGAGCTCAGGCGCATTGGCACATCCTGGCTATGTGCATCTACAATTAGTGCAGCAATTCATATCAAGACAAAACAGGCTAATGAGGTATCACAGCTGCAAACCACATGGAAGTCTGACCTATTCCCCAGAAAAAAACTATCAAGCACAACAATTGTGAACATAGCAATTTAGAGGAATGCTGGTTAACACCCAGAGGCAATCTGGCAGAAAGACTGGCTGGCAGAATTGAAAGCGGCAGCAACTTCAGGCCAGCAAACGAAAGACCGATGAACTGAGTCATAGCTCAGAGGGAGAGTTAAAGCGACAGTGAATGACCCTGTGTTTCATTTTCAGTATTTGTGAACTCATTTTCTTTAATATACTATAACATTGTTCCTTTTATAAAATTAAGGGATGTGTTTGTTATATCTGTGTTTTAAAATTGTTTTCTAATCCTCGTATTTTTCTTAAGTGATCACAGCTGTGGAGTCTTGGCTCACAGAAATAAATGAACTTACAGCACTCCCTCATTAGACTGCTCTTTTTGGCACCCAAACACCAAAGTATGAAGAAATATTTCCAGTGGCAAGATTCTTTCACGTGCATCATGCTGAACAACAAGGGACATAACATTAACCCATTCGACATGGCAGTAATCTGTCAACATGAAATTGTGACAAGTTAAATGATGTTCTTAATTTATTCTACAACTGTAACTAGCAATTTCACTGTCTGCAGGATGTGTGAAAATCCCAAGTACAGTCTCCCACTTGTCAGTTTAACAGGCAGCGTGATGTTCTAGAGCTTGTGGAAAAAGACAGCACCAGCTTCTAGTATGAAAGACAGAACCACAGAGTAGAGGAAGTGCTATTGCGATCTGTGAAAAGTGCTTCACACTATCACCTATGAGGATAATGTGGTTTCAATGATTCCGACAATATTCTAATTAATTAAATTTAATCAATGTTTCAAAATAATGTCAAATTGTAATTAACTTTTTCACTATTACCTTTCCCAAGTTGTTATGGCTTTGTAACCATGACTTCAGGCCAGGTTACACGACACAGTTATACGAAGCTGAAGGGGAAATATAGTTCATATTTTATTGCAATCATGTCACTTTGTAGGCATATATGATGATCATGAGTGATCGCGTCTCTGGGGCATTTTTGCTTATGCAGGAGTCTAAATAACTTTGTGTATGCAGGACACGAGTTATGGATATTGGTAACTGAGTTAAAAACTGCCATAATTTCTTACACTGTGTGAAATCTGATTACTTCATGTTACAGGTATGCCCTATTACATGTGACAAGGAAGGGAATCAACAGATACGCTCTGATAGAGGTTTCATTCTATCAAGGTTTGAGTGTCAGGGATTTATTTTAATGAGTTTCAGCGAGGACTTAATAGAAAGTGTGTTGTGATGGGAGGTTTATAATAAAGAAATAAAAACTGAAAATGCTGGAAATACTCAGCAGGCTGAATTTTAATCGCGCGCCATGCTCTGCGACAGCGCGCTTTCAACTTGGTGGCCTTCTGACACAGAAGTGCCGCCGAGGAGCCCCCGTGATATTACACGTGCGGGTGCTCACTTAAATAGAGGGGGTGGAGCGGCCATCCCCGATGACGTAGAGGGGGCGGCTGACGCATCCCCGGCAACGGCATCCGGTGCCATTTTTAAAGGGCTTTAAGCCCTTAGAATTACTTTTAAATTTTAAAGGTACAGCATTTTAAAATTTTAATAACAAATAATAAAGATGAGGATGGCCCTTCCCCAACCACCCTTCCGTGGTCTTTTCAATGCCCGAGATGACCAACACTTGCCTTTTTTCCTACCCGAACTTTACTCCCCAACCTTCTAACTTTTGCCCTTCAACCCCTTCCCACGGTCCCCACATCCAATAAAAAGAGAATTACCTGCTCCCCCACCCCTCCCGCCCTGAAAGTTTTATTCCTCCCCCCTCCCCATCAGGTTCGCGCCTTAGAACTCCGTGCAGAGTTCCGAAGGTGCGTGAAGGCTGAACAGCAGCCATAAAATCAGTGTGGGACGGACGCTGCCTGCAGGTAAGTTTATTTGCATCTCATTTAGTGTAATTTGCATATGTATATGAAGGGCCCTCCGCCAGGCAGCGGGGGGCCTGCACCGAGATCCCCCCATCGCCGGTAATATGCGACGGGCCCTTCTCGACGTCATGGGTCGAGGCGGGCCTCTCCCTGCAGAATTTTACCCATGGCATCGAGGAGCCGGTAAAATGCAGCCAAGCAACTGAGGAGAGAGAAACAGAGTTAATATTTCAGCTCGATGACCTTTTGTCACCTTACTAAATTAATTTATTGCCCATCCCTAATTGTCCTTGGAAAAGTGGTAGTGGTCTGCTTTTTGAACTGCTGCAGTCAGAATGGTGAAGATACTCCCGCCATACTGTTAGGTAGTGAGTTCCAGAATTTTGATTCAGCAATGATGAAGGAACAGCAACATCTTTCCAATCAGGACGGTGTGTGACTTGGAGGGGAAGTTGGAGGTGGTGATGTTCCCACACGTCTGCTTCCCTGTCCTGCTTGGTGGTAGAGGTAGTGGGTTTGGGAAGTTACTTCATCAAAAAATTCAATTAGTCTAGCATGATCTGCCTATTACAGATTAGTGCTGGCTCTCCTTAATTAACTCAACCCTCTCCAAGAGCTTGTTGATTTTTTTCGGATTATTGTTTCTAAAACCTCACCCACCACCGATGTTAAACTGTAACATGGTTACTCGGAATGTCCTTACACCATTTCTTGACTACTTAAAATCCATATAGACAACATCCACTGCATTCCCTTCATCAACCTTCTCTGTTAACCTCATCAAAAAATTCAATTAGATTAGTCAAGCATAAACTCCCGTTTTGCATCCCAAACTGTTAAAGGAAGCCAGGGAGGAAATAGCGGATGCGCTGAGGATCATCTTCAAATCCTCACCATATACAGGCGAGGCACCAGATGATTGGAGGTCTGCGAACATTGTGCCATTGTTTAAAAAGGGAGCAAGGGATAAGACAGGTAATGGGTGGTTGATGTTCGGCACAGACTCGGTGGGCCGAAGGGCCTGTTTCAGTGCTGTATCTCTAATCTAATCTAATCTAATCTAACCAAGGAGCCCTGGCTTTGGATCCCTTACCTTTTGCCCTTGTTGGAATATATCTAGCCTGTACCTGATACATCTTCTCCTTAAAGATCACCCACTGTTCTGTTATAGTTTTCCTGTAAATCTTTGGTTCCATTTTGCCCTGGCTAGATCCTCTCTCATCCCACTGAAGTTAGCACTCTTCGAATTGAGAAGTTCTACTTTAGATTTTTCCTTGCTCTTTTCCATTACTAATCTAAACCTTAAGATATGATGATCATTCCTACCCAAGTGCTCCCCCACAGCCACTTGGTCCACTTGGCTCATATCATTCCTGAGCACCAGATCCAGCAACACCTCCTTCTTAGTTGGACCAAGAACATACTGGGCAAGGAAGCTCTCCTGAACATATTTCAGAAATTCCTTCCCCTCCTTACCCTTTACTCTAACATTATTCCAATTGATATTTGGGTAATTAACGTCTCCCGCTATCACCACTCTATAGTCGTGCACATCTCCATGCTGCCCCATGGATTTTCTCCTCTAGCTCTCACTATTTGGAGGCCTGTAGAATACCCCGAGTAGCATGATCCCTTTTTGCTTCTTATCTCTAAGCAAATGGATTCTGTCCTTGCCCACTCAATGACATCCACTCTTTCCAATACGACAATGGCTTCCCAAATGAATACTGCCATCCCACTTCCCGCTATTCCTTCCCTATCTTTTCTGAACAATTTGCATCCTTGAATATGAAGCACCCAGTCTTCACCATTTTTAAGCCACATATCCATTCTTGCCATGACATCATATTTCCACATGGCTACTTGTGCTTGTAGCTCACCAATCTTATTCACCGCACTGTGTATGTTTACATACATGCACTGTAAACCTGTCTTTGTATTCCTTGTAGCCTTTTTTAGTCTGCTCCTATCTAAAATGGTATTATTTCCTTCTCTAGTACTATACAACACTCTCACTCCTTTATACATCTTATTCCTCTTTTCTACTTCTCTATGATGGTGCCCATTGTAAATCTGTTAATTGTGTATCAATTGTTTAATTATATGCAGGTGAAGGGTGTTAATTGGGTTCTTACTTGAGCACTTACAAGCAGACACTTACTGAGACTGGTGGAAGTTTTTGATTGAGGAGTTACATGTTTGTAATCCTTTTACTCTGTATAATAAATGTGAAACTGAGTAAAGATAGGCTCCAGCATTGTCCTTCCACAACAAGCTTTGTGGAATTTAACACCCATCCCCCTGCCAATTTAGTTTAAACCCTCCCCAACCACACCAGTGAACATCCCTTGTTGTTAATTAGTTGTTAGGCGATTCAACTGTGAGGTATCACCACCAAGGCCATTCCTGTCCATCCCCATCGACGGCACTTTCCAGCAGTGGGGTAATTGGGTGGCAATTTTTTTTGTGTGATAGTAAGAAGTCATTGAAATAATGTAAAAGTCTCTGGAGCACGTTGAAAGATAAAATACTGCAAGTAATTAGTAGGATTTTCATTTTTTTTAAATCCTTGCTTTAGCTCCTCCAGTGACCTAGCGGATAAAGGCCTCACCTGGTGCAACACTTAGCCATGGAAATTACAAGTCCCAAGATAGTTCATTCAGCCAGGACTGCAGTGACACCATGTATCTAGCATCAGCACCTATTCTAGGAAGTGGGATAAGCAGCGAGGGTTTCCCCTTGTGATTGCAATCCACAGAAAAGTGAATGTGTGGTTGTTAGACAGGGTTGAACTTAGCTGTGATTCTTTCCAAGGTCAAAGAGCCTAACTTTTACTTTCTAGTAATAGCCACTTGGATGATGTCCTAGAGAGCTGACATTGTTGTAGAACTCAGCAAGAGTCAGCGGATTGAGGAAAGAATGGAAGAACAATGGGGGAAAAGAATCAAAAAGAACATTTTTATCAGAGGTAGATATTTGATTATATTTCATTAAAAGGTTACAGAACCACTCTGGGACAAAAAGTGGCAGAGGACACTCCAGACACAGTGTGATTCATTCATACTGTGCAGCCCCTTTATTAGCACTTCATCTAACATATTCAGGGCAAGAAACTACATAAAGTGACCAGGTATTTTTATTAAACAATAATTGGGAATTACTTTCTTATGACGACATAACAACAAACTGTGCAATCCTTATTTATATAGCTCTGGAATTCCAAAGGAGGCCTGATAACATTTTGTTTTGGATGATGAAAGGCCAAAGCCTTCTATTTCCTGCCTACATATCTCCAACACACTGGCAAAAAAAAAGATCCCTACACCCGTTTGTAGCCTTTCTCATGAAGTAGATGAAATAACCATCTGTATGGGTGCAAATACACATGGAAAGCAATGTGACACAGACACTATGCTTATGAAAGTACATGTGTGCAGTTAACCTGCATTTCCTGTAGAATGACTACACTCATTATTGCTGTCTTTTGGCAATTCTACGCTTACAGCAGAAGTCACAGTGCTTCAAAGGCAAAATACCATGTACACAGAGTAAACTGAATTCCCAGCTTCACTAAAAAGGGAAGAGAAGCTACCACCATGGAAATGGCCATGGCATAAGACACCAGCTGCTACAGGTTGAACAAGGATAGCACTTGGATCTAGGAGCTGGGCTTGTTGAAAGTGTTTGAAAGATGAGTGAGTGGACTTTTTACTGTCTTGGGGAAAGGTGTGCTGAAAGATTTGGTTAGCAAACAGCTTGACCGGTATCTGTGTTCAGGCTGGCCTTTGACTAATACATCATCTTGAGGCTTATTGCTGGCTTCCCACAAATGAATGCATTTGGGCTGGTTCTGTAGCATGCTGTCATTCACTGTTCCTTGTAGAAATCTCAAGGTGAGGGCTTCCAGGGAGATAACTGTATTTTTTCTTGTTGATTGTTGTTTTCTACATTACACAGTGAACACACTTCAAAAGTACTTCATTGGCGGTAAAGGACTTTGAGACATCCAGTGGTTGTGACAGCACTATCTAAATACAAGAGGTTCTGATGGACGGTCACAGACTTGAAACATTTACTCTGTTTCCCTCCCCACAAATGCTGCCAGACCTGCTGAGTATTTCCAGCATTTTCAGTTTTTATTTCAGATTTCCAACATCCAACAATTTTGTTTTGGTAAGAAAGTATGTTAATGTGTTAATCATTGTAATGTATAGTGCACGATGATAATTAAACTCAATTATGTAAAATAGTGGTTGATGAAGATTGGGTATTGGAGTGTAGCACAAGCTTACGAATTCAGATTAGTAAACTGTTGTTTGCCTACATAACAGCAATTATTCTTCAGAAGTAATTCATTGGCTGTGAGGCTTTAGAGACATCCCGAGGACATGAAGGCACTACAAAAATGCAAGTTCTTTCTCTTTCTTTCTTTGTCTTGTAGCATCATCCAACCGGCAACTGAACTACAGCTTCATAATGTAATCCCAGCCAGTCATCTATTATTCTTCAAATGTCACAGCTTTTGTCTTTCCTATATCAAACTTGTGAGCGTAGCAAAGGTATGATGGTAAGAAATGAAGGAACAAGTAACATCAATATGGACAGAGAGAGCGAAGTAAATCATGCCAAATGTACAAAAATATAATGAAGAGATAGAGGAAAGCCATATGTGAACATAAATCTGCCGAGGAAGGCAAAAGAGGGAGGGAAAAAGAAATAGAGCAGAGGAGAAGTCAAAAGATTGCTTTGTATGATGAGGTGAGTGTTTCTGCTGTCTCACTATGACTGACAGGGCAGTCAACCTACATCACCATTGTGATGCTGATCGACAGGAAGCTGTCTGAGGTCAGGATTTTCACCCTGATATGGGGGCAGGAACTGGGGTGGGTGGGCACACAATTTCACGCTGTTGGTCAGCGTGCCAGCTGGCACCATCTGCCCATGAGCCATTTTGGGAAGGCTGGATCGGGGTGGATTAAAAGTCCAATTAAGACTGGAATTTTCCAGTCAGCCTGTGAGCCCCCCCCTCCCCCCCACAATGGCATCAGCAGCACGGCAGAGGCGGCTGCCTGGCGGCAGATTAGGGGACCAGTAATCCAGGATGCCTTTGAAGCTTCCTACTACCCGGCCTGCCCACCAGCTGTGGCCACAAGCCATCCTGAGGAGGGGTTTCTCCTGCACAATGGTGGCCCGGCAGCTATGGCCATATTTTAGTTTAAGTCTTTTAAAAGTGCTCAGAAGGCACCTCAAGATCGAGGCACCCTCTCTCTCCCTTACCTGCAATGGCAGGTTGCAGTGCTTTCCATGCTGGAGGGCCCTCCAGCTTTGAAAGCCCACATGCCCTCTTGCCACTAATTGGCAATCAAGGCAAAATCGATGTTGGGTTGTGGCTCCAAACACAGCGCAGGGTCAGGACCTGCACTTGACCCCAATGCTGGGCTCCCGACCCAAAACGCAAAATCCTACCCTGAGTCAGGATACTGAGACTGACAGCGTAGTCAATTTGCACCAGCAGGAGGCAATGTCTGTAACGGTGTTCAAAACAGAAAATTATTTTCAAAATCACACAAAAGCAGAAGTGAAGAAAACAAGGATTATTTTACATGTTCGCCAAAAGCATAACGTCACAGTGAGGAAAGAAATTGTTGCAACACAGATGCACTCATGGAAATTTACTCTGATCAGTATTTCTAGCAAAACTCTAAGCATGTGCAATAAAAATACAAATTAGACCAAGAGTCTTGGGATGTTTTACTACGTTAAAGTTGCTATATAAATGCAAATGGTCATTGTTGATGCCCAAAATGTGTAGTCCCAGCAAGCATTAATAGCTTCAGTGTGTCACTGGATTAAGTGCTATGAACAAAACTGTATGATGATTTCACATAAAGTATGTATTTCTTTCTTTGAATGAAACAAAACATATTGACAATATTTCTAGAAATTCTGACCAGGAGATATCTTCAGTACCACATTAACAATCGGACAATGGTGGTATTGCAGCTGCAAAATTCTCAGGTGGAGGGAAAATATGTTAACAGCACAGGCCAGAATATCCATAACCCCAAACACACAGATCTGAATGGGATCAGCCTTAAAATACGATAAATGGCTTATTTCTAGAAAATTATAAGACGGGTGTATTTGAGGTGCATAATTGACTATGAGCTTGTGTAAAAAGATTGCAAAAATGTCAACCGCAAATGCTGGGCTGGAAAGCGCATAAATGGCGTGGAAGGAAATTATGGAATTATACTCAGTTGTCTCTCTTAAGCATCAGCAAAACGTCACTTACATCAAGTGCATAACAATGGTGGAAAATAAAACTCCTATTTTCACAGTTGCTGTGTCATCAACAGTTACCTCACTAGCACCACATTCCCATGAGGAAGCCTATGCAAGAGCTGAAGAGATGTCTGACTAACCTGCCTGTAATTACATGTTCTATGGCAGGATTGCGCTCACAGCCTCTTCTACAGAAATAAAGTGCTAATAGCAACTCTTTTTTTATACCAGCTGCCAATAGTGAACTTGGATTTTTTTTTTGTTATTCCTAAAATATTTTCTCTCTGTTCACTGGCAAAACAAGTTTCAGATCAGAACAACTCTTGTGAATGCAACCCTTCAATTTTGAGAGACAGATCACACAATAGAATCCTCCACATTTACAATCCTCGCTAAACAAAACTTAAAGTAAACATAACTGTTGAAAATAATTTAATCTTCCAGATCGCCAAATTGCGTAACAACAATAAAAATGGGTCTGTGAAAATGTCAGTGTTTCCCCAATGTAAATACATCTACTATGCGTGACAGCTGTTGCTCAGTTGTTCGCACACTCATCTCTGAGCCAGACGATTGTGGGTTCAAGTCCCACTCTAGACACTTGAGCATTAAATCTAGGCTGGTACTCCAGTGCAGTAGTGAGAGAGTACTGCACTGTTGGGTGAGACATTAAACTGAGGCCACTTCTGCCCTCTCAGGTGGATGTAAAAGATCCCAAGGCGTTACTTCAAAGAAGAACAAGAGAGTTCTTTCCAATGTCATAGCTAATATTTATTTCGCAACCAACATCACTAAATCAGATTACCTGTCATTATCCCATTGCTGTTTGTGGTACCTTGTTGTGTGCAAATTGGCTGCTGCATTTCCTACACTATAACAGTGACTACACTTCAAAATTATTTCATTAGCTTAAAGCAATTTGAGATGCCCTGAGGTTAGGGAAAGCATTAAATAAATGCATATTCCTTTCATTAAAAATGCTGACTGGGATAGACTGAATGCTCCATTGCCAGGGAAAAAACATCTCTAAAGTGCCTGTGGATGGCACTGTAATTAACAGTCAGAAGGTTGAATGCCCATCATGATACAGTGATGTTGGTAGCTCATCACTATGCTCTTTTCAGAGCTAAGTGGTTGCAGAAGCTAAGTATTTTTCATTAATTACCAAGCCAAAATAAAAATCATCCCACAGTGGCCAGATCCACATCACTCCAATTACTGGTCTAAACCTATTATTTGCTCTGATTCCAAAACCATCACATGTGGAATATTAATTGCGCCCACAAACATCTTGCGCAATTCCCCTCCTGCCAAGAGCATTTTGCAAAATTCTGACACATGCTGAGTCTTGTATCCCCACAAAGCTTACTAGGAGAACTGCAAGGTGAATCAGCCCCAATGCCATACTCCCAGTTTGCCTGTGGATACATGTGGCACAGCGCAGCATTACGTTTGAGAACAAGACACTGCTGCCCCAGCTCAGAATTTGACATAGATATTGAGATCGCCTTCCACCCCTTCGCTGAAATTCCTGACCCTCATGCCCACCCAATCACTGAATTCTCCAATAATCCAACCACCTACAGGCTGATTATCCCAATGTTCCTCAACCCCACCACGATGAATTTCACAAGCCATGGTATTCCTCTCCCTTCCTTGCTGAATTTTCAGGCTTCAAGCCCTCCCATCTCTGGCTAAATTTTCCTTCAATCATTTCCATCTCCTCCTCTTTTCCCTCACCTCTATTCTCTTCCCTTCCATTCCCTTAACCCCTCCCACCCTTTCCCTCCTGGAAGGAAATCAACCAGTTCTTTTTTTTTAAAATGGTGATTTTGATGTTGCTACACGTGGTGACCAGAGAGATTCTTACTCTCACAATACTGTGACTACACAGTGGAATATGTGAGGTTAAGAATTCATCTGTGACTTTGACCGTTTTTCATTACATAAGATACATCTAGCTTATTTGTGGTAATAAAAATAAATGTTTTCGTGCCTTAGTAAATAATCCTCTATACATTGAACAAGTATTGACTTCATTTAGGGTTACAGCACCGTACTAGTGCCACAAGGATTACAGTAATGCCATAGTTTCATGCCTGAATTTTCTCTCACTGCATATCCATGTGCTTTGACTGGCAGTACTTATTCTGCACATTAGTTACCATTTATAGCAGTTTCCAGTTGTTTAAATTTAGGTCAGGAAGGAAAGAAAGAAATATTTGAATTTATGTAAGCATCTTTCATGACCTCAGAATTTCCAAAAGCGCTTTACAGCTAATGAAATACTTATGAAGTGGAGTCATTTTTGTAGGAAATGCAACACAATAAAGTCTACAAACAGAAATGTTTTTAGTGATATCCGTTAAGGGATAAGTATTGGTTCGGACATTAGGGAGAACTCCCCTGCCCCCCTTCAAAATAGCACCATGGGATCTTTTACTCCCACCTGAAATGTCAGACATGCCATTAGCTTAACATCTCATCCTAAAGACGGCACCTCTGACAATGCAGGACTCCTTCAGTACTGCACTAAAGTATCAGCCTAGATTTTGTGCTCTGGAGTAGAGGCCTGCTCCGGTCGGAAAAAAAGAACCCGCCCTGAACCCAACCGAACCACAGCGGAGCCCGAGTCTCTCCGATTTTGCCCCGAGCCCGACCCGACCCCAACCCACCCGACTCGAGCCCATCCTGACCATCCCTTTACTTACCTTCGGACTCGGAACCTCCAGAAACCTGCAGTGCATGCGCGATGGCGTCATTGTGACGTCACTCACTCACTGCGCAGACTCAGATTCATCCTGGACTCCCAGCTCAGGTAAGTTTTTTAATTTCAATACTTACCAGCAGAGCACTTACCGTGTGTGTCCGGCCCAAACCGACCCGAGCCCGAAAGCCGGACCCTGAAGATGGGCCCGCCCCGCCCCGAAGCCGACACATGTCGTCGGGTCCCGTCGGGTTCGGGTCAGGTAGCAGGCCTCTACTCTGGAGTGGGACTTGAACTTACAACCGCCTGACACAGAGGCAAGAGTGCTGATGATGAGGCATGGCTAACATACAGTTAAAAGAAAATTAGCATTTAATGAAGAGTTTACAGCAATTTCGCTTCCAGACCATACCCACTTTATCTGCTCTAGACAGAATGAGTGCCACAATAAACTGTCTTTCACCCTACATCATCCTTAGTTCAACACAAAAGCAAATGTTCAATATGTTTTCTGAGTCCAGTTTCTATGAACTTAACCAGGCGACTGGTTTCGTCCGGAATGCTGCAAAACGGGAAGGAACATGCTGGTTCTGTTTGACCCCTAAGGAGTTTAGGTAAGAACACAAAATCATTGCTAAAAACAAATTCCTGACTTTAGTGGCTGCCGTAAGCTAGAACAGTAACAATTGCACACAAGCATAACATTATTTATGTTCTGGAGCAGTCATTAAAATAATGGACTTTATTCAGACTAAGTTTGAAGATACAAGATTTTATAATAATAAAATATTGGGATTAAGCTTGGCAGCTGTCCATGATTTCCTCTGTTATTTGGAGGAAAGCCAGGACTTGCTTCTTGTACATGGATGAGACAACCGACAGCAAGTGTGTTAGGTGATCTTTTTGGACTCAGCACGTACAGTATACATATTTCATCTACTCAGCAGTATTTTTCAGGGCCTAAAATTATTGTTGCAAACCACTAGTCATGGAACCAGTATCCCACAAAAGTGATCAGTCCATAATAAAAATTACTGTTATACCAACTCTGTAGAAAATGAAAATGGATTTACAGGTATTCTTGGCATTTTGAAAAAGCATACATCAAAGTCGGTGTTAAAATATACTCATTGTTTCATAATCATTCCAAGGTGAAATTAAGCTACATTTGACTTATAAGAACCTTTGCTGCCTTTGTTACTCACTGACCCCAAATGCTCCCAAAAGCTTGTATAATGTACACATTTACACACATGTAAAGGTAATTGCTAAAGCTGTACACTAGATGGCTTTGTATTGTGTCTATACTTAAACCACCATAAACTGCTCCAGCTTAGAATTCCATCTTGTTGCACATGGAATTAGTGATATTCTCACTGTCACTGGCTCCTTGTTAAACTGATTAGTCACAAAGTCTTGTAAACCAATATATAATTTGAGCTTCGAAAAATCAGATTCAATATAGCCCCATTTATTCTACAATCTTTACACTGTAGTTTCAAAACAAAAATGAATGTTTCCCTTCAATATTTTAAAAACTGCATTAAACTATTAAGCACATCATACTTTGCCTTGAATATACTCAATGGGGTCAAACACTTTGGACACATGAAAGTGACTGAAGTACACAGTCTTTGGACATGACTGTCTTAAATATGCTGCTACTAGCTGGAATTGAATCGAGAGAATGAAAGAGTGAAATTGTGCCAATTGCTCATATCTTGTGATGCTTTAAAGTAGATGTCAAAATGAGATAAGACATCCAGCAAAATAAAATTAGTCACATTAGTCCTTAAACCATTTTATATTAGCACATGACTTGACTAAAAATTATAAATGTATAAGATAACAAAAACTTACATTTATATAGTGCCTTTCACAACCTCAGTATGTCCCAAAGTATTTTACACCTATGACGTGCTTTTTTGAAGTTTAGTCACCGTTATTTTGTAGGAAACAAAGTGGATGAGTTGTTTTTTTTTAATTCGGGGGATGTGGGCTAGGCCAGCATTTATTGCCTATCCCTTGTTGCCCTTGAGAAGGTGGTGGTGAGCTGCCTCCTTGAACCGCTGCAGTCTTTGGGGTGCAGGTACACCAAAAGTGCTGTTTAGGAGTTCCAGGATCTTGACCCAGCAACAGTGAAGAAACGGCGATACAGTTCCAAGTCAGGATGGTGTGTGGCTTGAAGGGGAACTTGCAGGTGCTGGTGCTCCATGCATCTGCTGCCCTTGTCCTTCTAGGAGGTAGAGATCACGGGTTTGGAAGGTGCTGTTGAAGGAGCCTTGGTGAGTTGTTGCAGTGCATCTTGTAGATGGTACACATTTGTTGCAACTGTGCGTCTATGGTGAAAGCAGTGAATGTTGAAGCTGGTGGATGGGGTGCCAATCAAGCAGGCTGCTTTGTCCTGGATGGTGTCGAGCTTCTTGAGTGTTGTTGGAACTGCACCCATACAGGCAAGTGGACAGTATTTCATCACACCGCTGACTTGTGCCTTACAGATGGTGGACAGGAATTGGGGAGTCAGGAGGTGGGTTACTTGCCACTGAATACCCAGCCTCTGACCTGCTCTTGTAGCCACAGTATTTATGTGGTTAATCCAGTTCAGTTTCTGGTCAATGGTAACCCCCCAGGATTTTGATAGTGGGGGATTCAGCGATCGTAATGTCATTGAATGTCATGGGGAGATGGTTAGATTCTCTCTTGTTTGAGATGGTCATTGCCTGGCATTTGTGTGGCATGAATGTTACTTGTCACCTAACAGCCCAAACCTGGATGTTGTCCAGGTCTTGTTGTATATGGACATGGGTTGCTTCAGTACCTGAGGAGTCGCGAATGGTGCTGAACATTGTGCAATCATCAGCGAACATCCCTGCTTCTGATCTTATGATGAAGGAATGTCATTGATGAAGCAGCTGAAGATGGTGAGGCCTAGGATACGACCCTGAGAAACACCTGCAGTGATGTCCTGAGGCTGAGATGATTGACATCTAACAACCACAACCATGTTCCTTTGTGCAATGTATGACTCCAACCAGTGGAGAGTTTTCCCCTGATTCCTATTGACTCCAGTTTATCTAGGGCTCCTTGATGCCATACTTGGTCAAATTCTGCCTTGATGTCAAGCGCAGTCACTCTCCCCTCACCTCTGGCATTCAGTTCTTTTGCCCATGTTTGGACAAAGTCTGTAATGAGGTCAGGAACTGAGTGGCCCTGGTGGAACCCAAACTGAGCAGTGAACAGGTTATTGCGGAGCAAGTGCCACTTGATAGCACTGTCGATGACCTCTTACCTCATTTGCTGATGATCAAGAGTTGACTGATGGGATGGTAATTGGCCGGGTTGGATTTGTCCTGTTTTTTGTGCACAGGAGATACCTACGCAATTTTCCACATTGTCGGGTAGATACCAGTGTTGTAGCTGTACTGGAACAGCTTGGCTTGGGGCCTGGCTAGTTTTGGAACACAAGTCTTCAGTCCTACTGCCGTAATGTTGTCAGGGTCCATATTCTTTGCAGTATCCAGTGCCTTCAGTCGTTTCTTGATATCACGTGGAGTGAATCAGATTGGCTAAAGACTAGCATCTGTGATGCTGAGGACCTCAGGAGGAGGCCGAGATGGATCACCCACTCGGTACTTCTGGCTGAAGACGGATGCAAATGCTTCAGTCTTGTCTCTTGCACTGATGCACTGGGCTCCCCCATTGTAGAAGACGGGGATATTTGTGGAGCCATCCCCTCTTGTCAGTTGTTTAATTGTTCAACACCTCTCACAACTGGATGTGGCAGGACTGCAAAGCTTAGATCTGATCTGTTGGTTGTGGGATGGCTTAACCCTATCTATCGCATGCTGCTTCCGCTGTTTGGCATGCAAGTAGTCCTGTGTTGTAGCTTCACCAGGCTGAAACCTCATTTTGATGTATGCCTGGTGCTGTTCCTGGTATGCCCTCCTGCACTCTTCATTGAACCAGGGTTGGTCCCCCAGCTTGATGTTAATAGTAGAGTGGGGGATATTCCGGGTCATAAGGTTACATATTGTGGTTGAATACAATTCTGCTGCTGCTGCTGCTGCTGATGGCCCACAGTGCCTTATGGATGCCCAGTTTTGAGTTGCTAGATTTGTTTGAAATCTATCCCATTTAGCATGGTGGTAGTGCCACACAACACGATGGTAGGCACCCTCAGTGTGAAGACAGGACTTCGTCTCCTATCAATACTGTCATGGACAGATGCCTCTGCAACAGGTAGATTGGTGAAGACGTGGTCAAGTAGATTTCTCCGTCTTGTTGGTTCCCTCACCACCTGCTGCAGACCCAGTCTAGCAGCTATGTCCTTTAGAACTTGGCCAGCTCGGTCAGTAATGGTGCTACCGAGCCACTCCTGGTGATGGATATTGAAGTCCCTCACCCAGAGTACATTTTGTGCACTTGCCACCCTCAGTGCTGCTTCCAATAGTATTCAACATGGAGAAGCACTGATTCATCAGCTGAGGGGGGGGGGGGGGGGGTAGTGGTGGTAGGTGGTAATCAGCATGCGATTTCCTTGCCCATTTTTGACCTGATGCCATGAGACTTCATGGGATCCAGAGTCAATGTTGAGGACTCCCGGGGCAACTCACTCCCGAGTGTGTACCACTGTGCCGCCACCTCTCGTGGATCTGTCCTACCAGTGAGACAGGACATACCCAGTGATGGTGACAGAAACATAGAAAATAGGAGCAAGAGTAGGCCATTCGACCGTTCGAGCCTGCTCTGCCATTCATTATGATCATGGCTGATCATCTAACTCAGTAACCTGTTCCCGCTTTCCCCCCATATCCTTTGATCCCTTTCACCCCTAGAGCTATATCTAACTCCTTCTTGAAAACAGACAATGTTTTGGCCTCAACTGCTTTCTGTGGTAGCGAATTCCACGGGCTCACCACTCTCTGGGTGAAGTAATTTCTCCTCATCTCAGTCCTGAAAGGTTCACTCTGTATCTTTAGACTATGACCCCTGGTTCTGGACTCCCCCACCAACGGGAACATCCTTCCTGCATCTACCCTGTCAAGTCCTGTTAGAATTTTGTAAGTTTCTATGAGATCCCCCCTCACTCTTCTGAACTCCAGCAAATATAATCCTAACCAACTCAATCTCTCCTCATATGTCAGTCCCGCCAACCCAGGAATCAGTCTGGTAAACCTTCGCTGCACTCCCTCTATAGCAAGAACATCCTTCCTCAGATAAGGAGACCAAAACTGTACACAATATTCCAGGTGTGGCCTCACAATTGCAGCAAGACATTCCTGCTCCTGTACGCAAATCCTCTCGCTATGAAGGCCAACATACCATTTGCATTTTACTGCCTGTTGCACCTGCATGCTTACCTTCAGCGACTTGTGTACGAGAACACCCAGGTCTCATTGCATATTCCCCTCTCTCAGTTAGCCGTTCGGATAATAATCTGCCTTCCTGTTTTTGTTACCAAAGTGGATAACCTCGCATTTATCCACATTATACTGCATCTGCTATGCATTTGCCCACTCACTCAACTTGTCCAAATCACCCTGAAGCCTCTCTGCATCCTCCTCACAACTCACCCTCCCACCCAGTTTTGTGTCATCTGCAAATTTGGAGACATTACATTTAGTTCCCTCATCTAAATCAGTAAAACATATTGTGAATAGCTGGGGTCCTAGCACCGATCCCTGCGGTACCCCACTAGTCACTACCTGCCATTTGGAAAAAGACCCGTTTATTCCTACTCTTTATTTCCTGTCTGCCAACCAATTTTCTATCCATCGCAATACACTACCCCCAATCCCATGCGCTTTAATTTTACATGCTAATCTCTTATGTGGGACTTTGTCGAAAGCCTTCTAAAAGTCCAAATAAACCACATCCACTGGCTCCCCCTCATCAACTCTACTAGTTACATCCTCGAAGGATTCTAGTAGATTTGTCCAAGCATGATTTCCCTTTCGTAAATCCATGCTGACTCTGCCCGATTCTACCACTGTTCTCCAAGTGCTCTGCTATAAAATCTTTGATAATGGACTCTAGAATTTTCTCCACTACCGAAGTCAGGCTGACTGGTCTATAATTCCGTTTTCTCTCTACCTCCCTTTTTAAATAGTGGGGTTACATTAGCTACCCTCCAATCTGCAGGAACTGTTCCAGAGTCCATAAAATCTTGGAAGATGGCCAATACATCCACTATTTCTAGGGCCACTTCCTTATGTACTCTGGGATGCATACCATCAGGCCCTGGGGATTTCTTGACCTTCAATCCCATCAATTTCCCCAACACCATTTCTCTACCAATACTGATTTCCTTCAGTTCCTCCATCTCTCTAAACCCTGTGTTCCCCAACATTTCTGGTATGATACTTGTGTCCTCCTTTGTGAAGACAGACCAAAGTATGCATTTAGTTGGTCAGCCATTTCTTTGTTCCCCATAATAAATTTCCCTGTTTCTGACTGTAAGGGGCCTACATTTGTCTTCATCAATCTTTTTCTCTTCACATACCTATAGAAACTTTTACAGTCAGTTTTTATGTTCCTCGCAAGCTTACCCTCGTACTCTATTTTCCCCTTCTTAATCAATCCCTTGGTCCTCCTTTGCTGAATTCTAAACTGCTCCCAATCCTCAGGTCTGTTGCTTTTTCTGGCAAATTTATATGCCTCTTCCATGTATCTAATGCTATCTCTAATTTCCCTTGTAAGCCATGGTTTGGCTACCTTCCCCATTTTACTTTTGCACCAGACAGGAATGAACAATTGTTGCAGTTCATCCATGCGCTCTTTGAATGTTTGCCATTGCCTATCCACCGTCATCCCTTTAAGTAACATTTCCCAACCCGTCATGGCCAACTCGCGCCTCATACCTTTGTAGTTTCCTTTATTAAGATTTTGGACCCTAGTCTCAGAATCAACTACATCACTCTCCATCTTGATGAAGAATTCTATCATATTATGGTCGCCTCATCCCCAAGGGGTCTCGCACAACTAGATTGTCAATTATTCCTCTCTCATTACACAATATCCAATCTAGGATGGCCTGTTCTCTAGTTGGTTCCTCAACGTATTGGTCCAGAAAACTATCCCATATACACTCCAGTGTTTCAAGGTATGATTCTGTGAGTATGACTATGTCAGACTGTTGCTTAACTAGTCTGTGGGACAGCTCTCCCAATTTTGACACAAGCCCCCAGGTGTTAGTAAGGAGGACTTTGCAGGGTCGATAGGGCTGGGTTTGCCGTTGTCATTTCCAGTGCCTAGATGGATACTGGGTGGTCAGTCCAGCTTCTTTCCTTTTCTTAGACTTTGTAGCGGTTTGATACAACTGGTTTGCTAGGCCATTTCAGAGGGCATTTAAGAGTCAAACACATTGCTGTGCGTTTGGAGTCACATGTAGGTCAGACCAGGTACGGATGGCAGATTTCCTTCTCTAAAGGGCATTAGTGAACCAGATGGGTTTTTACAACAATTGACAATGATTTCATGATCACCACTAGACTAGCTTTTTTTAAAAATTCCAGATTTATTAATTGAATTCAAATTCCACCATTTGCCGTGGTGGGATTCAAACCCATGTCCTCACAGCATTAGTCGGGGGCTCTGGGTTACTAGTCTAGTGACATTACCACTACAGCACAAATCCTACAAAGAACAATGTGACAATGAGCAGATAATCTGATTTATTAATATTGGTAGAGGGATAAATATCGGCCAGAACCGGAAGTCTTTCCAGTAAAGTACAGAATGTGAAATAAAGATATGAAGAATAAACTGAAGAACTCTTTATTTTTTTAAATCCACAATTTGAGGGTGAGCATTAAAAGGGGCTACCACGCAATGGGATATTTCTCAACAGACAAACCAAAGTTGACTACTGGTTAGTCTGCCTTTCCATTTTTGTGTTTCTTCAGCACAGAAACAGTTACAGTTTTTCTATTTTTATTTTAATCCTTCCTCAGCGAAAAGAAAATGAGTCCAGTTTGTCTGCCAGAAATCCATTATTGTCACAACAATTTTAATGTTTAAAATGTAACACAACTTTTCAAACCCATTTGATGAATCACTTTACTCTGACCTCATTTATTCAGCAGTTTTCAACTACTGAAGCGTGTACTTTTTAAATGAACAAATGTTTTGTTGATTGAACAACAGCCAAGTGAAAGTAATAGATAAACAAATGTTTTCAGTGCAGAGCCGAGAATAAGACGGAAACATCTATGTAGATCACACTAAGCATGCGAGTAATTTGTACCAACAATGGCCACAACACACAATTTACTCCAGAAATAAAACAAAGATCAGTTTTATGTTCTGGATTGCAGCAGTTTATGTGAGATTTCATGTAAAGCCATTATATATGGACACATTCTTCTGTTTCCTGTGGTTTTTGGCACATATGAACTGACTGAGATCAGAAGAAACAATTTTCTCATTCCGACAGAACAAAAGGTCTCAGCCCAGACGACCAATTAGTGAGTCTTAAAAAACATTCTTTTTTGTCGGCCTATTTAGTGTTCGCCACTCCTTGCAACATTCCCTTTGCTAAAATACAAATTGGTATAATAAACACATCATTCTTTGTTATATTTCAATCTTTCTCCCAAATCTTTTAACTCATCTTCACAACATAATGATAGTTTCAATGAACAGATTCATGCCACCTATGAGCTGAAATGTGCATTTTTAAGTGTGATGTGAGTGAGATTGCTCACCACAGGACAAATTTCCTTCTTTCCTCTGTATTTTGTACTGGAGAATACTGAGCTACCTGCCATGTTGTTGATGGTACAAAGTCATGTGGGAAAGTAAGCTGTGAGGAGGACACAAAGAGGCTGCAAAGGGATATAGACTTGGTGAGTTGGCAAGAACATGCCAGATGGAATATAGTGTGGAGAAATATGAAATTATCCACTTTGGTCAGAAAAATACAAAAGCAGTATATGTTTACAATGGTGAGAGACTGGGAATTGTTGGTATTTAGAGGGAACTGGGTATCCTTGTACATGAATCTCAAAGTTAACATGTAGGTATAGTAAGCAAATAGGAAAGCAAATGTTATGTTAGCCTTTATTACAACGGGATTAGAGTATAAGAGTAAAAAGGTCTTACTACAATTATATAGGGTCTTGGTGAGACCGCAACTGGAGTACTGTGCATAGTTTTGATCTCCCTACCTAGGGAAGGTTATACTTGCCTTAGAGGGATTGCAATGTAGGTTCACTAGACTGATTCCAGGAATGAAAGAATTATCCTATGAGCAGAGATTGAGTAGACTAGGCCTATATTCACTAGAATTTAGAAGAATGAGAGGTGAGCTAATTAAAACATATAAAGTTCTTAAGAGACTTGACAGGTTAGATGCTGGACGGATATTTCTCCAGGCATGGAGTCTAGACCTAGGAGTCACAGTCTCAGAAAATGGGGTTGGCCATTTAGGACTGATAGAAGGAGAAATTTCTTCATGTTGCAGTTGTGAATCTTTGGAATTCTCTACCCCAGAGAGCTGTGAATGCTCAGTTGTTGAGTATATTCAAGACTGAGGTTGATTGATTTTTGGGTACTAAAGGAATTAAGGGATATGGAAAAGTTGTGGAAGGTGGAGTTGAGGCAGATGATCAACTGTTATCTTACTGAATGGCGAAGCAAGCTCAAATGGATGAATGACCTACTCCTACTCTGATTTTTTTATGTCCTCCTATCCATGCTGAGAGATAGTATGTTTCACACGGTTAGACCATATTATTCAGGCTAATAGAAATTGTTTAATTTATTTATGAATGAAAAAAATCGCACAGAAACAGAAACATACAACATGAAACAATTGGTACAATATTTGCCTTAATCAACACATAATGTGTTACAAAACAATAAAAGTTCTCACTCTTCAGCAGTTCCTTTCAATAAGTTTTGATATGAGTCTCTGGTGAATTGTCATGTAGCAAAAAACTCCATGGAGTCCCTCTTGGCTGTGTCCTGGAAATACGCAATACAAAACAGGGAACTAAAGTCCTCATGGAGAACCCCTTGTCTATTCTTTTTTTTTGTTAAAATTCCAAGTTAATGTTAGTGTTTCAAAAATAAGAGGCAATTTCTGAGGCAATTGGTGCCAATTGTTAATATAGGTAACCATGTCACTGTGGGGAGCTGCCTGGACCAAATGGATTCTTGAAAATGTTGATATCTCTAAGCATTCTGTATATAGTTTTTTTCTTCCTGACATGAGAACAAAAGGATGCAATGGTGCAATTTTTTTTAGCCACCAGACAGGCTGTGTTGGAAGGGGTAATCGGGGTCATATATTTGGATGGATATCAATATTTCCATATTTCATCAAAAAGTAGTGCAAGAGCTAAATATAAATATCTTAATAGATTTAAATTCAGTACAGTGTAATATTTCCATTCACATAGGGCAGAGTTGCACTCTGTGCCTTTAAGGGGCTCAGACTTGTGAAGCTTTTTTTAATTTCAAGTTTTCCAATATGTTTTTATTACATTCTCTGGCATTGTGAGAAATTAATGGTTCTGGGCAAAGTACTATGCAATATTGAAAACAGACTTAATAGAAGAGACATTATAAGGTTTTAGAAACAATAATCAAGGAAAAATATCAACAGGCACTTGGAGAGGTTTGAGTTAATTAAGGACAGCCAGCACAGATTGGTAAAAGGCAGTTCGTGCTTGACTAATCTAACTGAAGTTTTTGATGAAGCAACAGACAAGGTTGATGAAGGGAATGCAATGGATATTGTCTATATGGATTTTAAGAAAGCATTTGATAAAGCACTACATAAAAGGATGGTTAACAAAATTGAGGCTCATGGAATAGAAGGGTCAGTGTCCAACTGGATAAAAAAAAAATTGGCTTAAAGACGGAAAACAGTAAGTCATGGTAAATGGTTGTTTTTCTGAGTGGAGGATGGTAGACAGTGATGTTTCCCAAGGGACAGTACTGGGACAACTGCTGTTTTTTGCTATAAATAAATGACTTGGATCTTGGAATCTAGAGTAGAATTTCAAAATTTGCTGATGACACCAAACTTGGAAGAGTGGCAAAGAGTGAGGATGATACGAACCATCTGCAACAGGACATAGATCGGTTAGCAGAATGGGCAAAGTGGCAGACAGAATTTAATACAAACAAATGCAAGGTGATGGATTTTGGCAGAAGGGCTTATTGATTATTGCACTATTGATCAAGGAGTCAATTGCTGCAGTAAGGCGGGATGATATCTTAGAAGGTTCCCCAAATGAGGCCATATGGGTAAAACTTAAAAACAAAAAGGGGGCAATCACTTGGCTGGGAGTGTACTACAGGTCTCCAAACAGTCAGGGAGAGATAGGGGAGTAGATATGTAGGCAAATCTCAGAGAGGTGTAAAAATAATAGGGGAATAATAGTAGGGGATTTCAACTACCCCAATATTAACTGGGAGTGTCTTAGCGCAAAAGGTTTAAAGGGGGTGGAATTTTTAAAGTGCAGACAGGAGAACGTTTTGAGCCAGCATGTAGAAAGTCCTACAAGAGAAGGGGCGGTACTGGACCTAAACCTAGGAAATGAGGCTGGACAAGTGGTAGAAGTGTCAGTGGGGGAGGATTTCGGGGATAGTGACCATAACTCTGTAAGATCTAAGGTAGTTATGGAAAAGGACAAAGATGGACTGAAAATAAAGGTACTGAATTGGGGGAAGGCCGATTTCAATATGATAAAACAGGATCTGGCCAAAGTGGATTGGGAGTAGCTACATGTAGGAAAGTCTACATCAGACCAGTGGGAGTCATTCAAAAAGGAAATAGTGAGAGTTCAGGGCCATCATGTTCCCGTAAAGATGAAGGGTAGGACCAATAAGTCCAGGGAACCCTGGATGTCAAGGAATATAGAGGATTGGATAAGGAAAAAAAAGAGGCTTATGGCAGATACAGAGGGCTGAAAACAGCGGAGGCCCGAGAGGAGTATAGAAAGTGTAGGGGAATACTTAAAAAAGTAATTAGGAGAGCGAAGAGGGGACATGAAAAAACACTGGCGGACAAGCTAAAGGAAAGTCCTAAGGCATTTTAGAAGTATGTTAAGGGCAAGAGGATAGCCAGGGAAAGAGTAGAGCCCATTAGGGACAAAAAGTGGCAATCTGTGACTGGAGCCGGAGGATGTAGGTGGATTTTAAATGATTACTTTTCATCTGTGTTCATTATGGAGAAGGACGATGTAGGTGTAGAGATCAGGGAGGGGGCTTGTGATATACTCGAACAAATCAGCATTGAAAGGGAGGAGGTATTAGCAGTTTTAGCAGGCTTAAAAGTGGATAAATCCCCAGGCTCAGATGAGATGTATCCAGGCTGTTATGTGAGGCAAGGGTGGAGATAGCAGGGGCTCTCACACAATTTTCAAATCCTCTCTGGCCACAAGAGAGGTGCCAGAGGACTAGAGGACAGTGAATGTGGTACCATTATTCAAGAAAGGTAGCAGGGATAAACCTGATAATTACAGGTCGGTGAGTCTAACATCAGTGGTAGGGAAACTATTGGAAAAAATTCTGAGGGTCATGATTAATCTCCACTTGGAGAGACAAGGATTAATCAAGAATAGTCAGCATGGCTTTGTCAGGGGGAGATCATGTGTAACAAACTTGATTGAATTTTTCAAGGAGGTCACTAGATGTGTAGATGAGGGTAAAGCAGTTGATGTTGTCTACACGGACTTCAGTAAGGCTTTTGATAAGGTCCCGCATGAGAGATTGGTTAAAAAGGTAAGATCCCATGGGATCAGGGCAATTGACAAATTGGATCCAAAATTGGCTTAGTGGCAGGAGGCAGAAGATGATGGTCGAGGGTTGTTTTTGCGATTGGAAGTCTGTGACCTGTGGTGTACCCTTGCTGTTTATAGTGTACATTAATGATTTAGATGTGAATATAGGAGGTATGATCAGTAACTTTGTGGATGACACGAAAATTGGTGATGTCGTAGATCGTGAGGAGGAAAGCCTTTGATGACTGGATGATATAGATGGTCTGGTAAGATGGGCAGAGCAGTGGCAAGTGGAATTTAACCCTCAGAAGTGTGAGGTGATGCATTTTGGTAGGACTAACAAGGCAAGGGAATATACAATGGGCGGTAGGACCCTAGGAAGTACAAAGGGTCAGACGGACCTTGGTGTACTTGTCCATAGATCACTAAAGGCAGCATTTAAGAAGTATTTATATGAGCACTTGAAACACCATAGCATACAAGGCAATGGGCCAAGTGTTGGAAAATGGGATTAGAATAGATAGGTGCTTGATGGCCAGCACGGACACAATGGGCCGAAAGGCCTGTTTCTGTGCTGTATAACTCTATGATAGAGTGAGGCAATATAAACTTAATGGTGCAGTTCTAAAGAGTGTGGCAGGAACAGAGGGACCTGGGGGTGCATGTGCATTGATCTTTGAAGGTGACAGGACAGGAGAGTGGTTCACAAAGCATATGGGATCTTGGTAGATCGAGTACAAAAGCAGGGAAGTTATGCTGAACCTTTATAAAGCTCTGGTTAGGCCCCAGCTAGAGTACTGCATCCAGTCCTGGTCATCACACTTTAGAAAGTTTGTGAGGATCCTTGAGAGAGTGAGAGGAAATTTACCAGAATGGTTCCAGGTTTGGGGGAACTTTAATTACAAGGTTAGGGTTGGAAAAGCTGGGGTTGTTCTCCCTGGAGCAAAGCAGATTGAGGGGAGATAGACATGTGCAAGATAAGTTGGATAAGGAAAAACTGTTCCCATTAACTGATGGTACAAGAACTAGGGGACACAGATTGAAGATTTTGGGCAAGAAATGTGGGAGAATGTGAGGAAGAACTTTTTTAATGCAGCGAGTGGTAATGGCCTGGAACTCACTGCCCATGAGGGTGTTGGAAGGGGAGACAATCAATGCTTTCAAAAGGAAATTGGATCGGAACTTGAAGAAAATAAATTTGCAGGGCTATGGGGATTGCGCAGCAGAGTGGGACTGACTGGATTGCTCCGTGGAGAGCTGGCATGAACTCGATGGGCCGATTGGCTGCCTTCTCTGCCGCAATGACTTAAAATAGTCAAATATTCTCCGCTAATTCACCCTAAAGAAGACTATGATTGAAGCAAGTATAAGACATCAGCAGATCAGGTATGGCCAAAAAACAAGGAGCTATTTTAATAATATTATCACAGGAGCTCAGGGAGTACCCAAGCATCCAACTTACATTACTTTTAACTTGGCTGAGCAACAGCAATGATGGGGAAGTGCCCTGATGCAATATTTCATGATTAAAGTGGTGCCAAATGAAAGAAGTCAGGAAGATTAGCAGGCAATTATGCGACTAACTGTACAAGCATCCTTTGGCACACTTCCCTGGCAATGACCATTCAGATGCTCCCTCAAAAATTTCTAAATCTTTGGAGTTTTTTTTATTTGTTTCATAGGATGTGGATGTGGCTGGCCAGGTCAGCATTTATCACCCATCTCTAATTGCCCTTGAGAAGGTTGTGGTGAGCTACCTTCTTGAACCGCTGCCGACCATCTGGTGCAGGTACACCGCAGTGCTGTTAGGGAGGTAGTTCCAGAATTTTGATCCAGAGATAGTGAAGCAACGGCGATATATTTCCAAGTCACGATGGTGTGTGAATATGGTAGTTTACATGGTTATTTGCATAAAACAATGGTTGGATTCAGTTAAAACAAGATGTGCAGTTTTGGGTGGCCCACTGTAGAAAGGACTTTGAAGACACAGACATTGTACAGCAGAGATTCACCAGGATGATGTCAAAGATGGGAGACTATAGTGATGATGAGAATTGAGATACAGTCCCCATCACGTAAACCATCCACGTTTGAATATGGCAAGCATTTAAACCTGGCTAAAAATGAATCGTTTAAATCGGGCTAATCATGCAAACTATTTGCTAATACCATATTGTCAAATCTAAGTGAAAGTGTCATTTAAAAAAAAAGTTACAAACTTTATTTGGACGTAAAATAATACTTTAATCATTAGTTTCAGTAAATAACCGCTAGAGACAAACTAATTACATGGTGTTCTGTAGCTTGTAATGCCACCTCCCTAATGCAACTGTTGTGAACAGAGTTTGGTGACAATAGGAACTGACATTTGGCAACAGGCTAGCCAGACTTAATAATCAATGGTCTTCAGCTCTCCATCATAACGGATAGATGGCTCAACCAGATTAGTTGTGTCCATTTAATGTTTCACGCAATTTGCTCATTTTGATCTATCTCACTCTTGAAAATTAACAGCTCCATCTGTTCGAATAAGTTTGCAACAGTCTGGCTCCTTTCTCATCAATAGTCTCAGTCAAAAGAGTTTTAAAGTGGCATACTGTTGCTAAAACAGGATACAGAGTGTATATATATATATATATTTCAGTGGTAGACCTTATGGGATGGTGTAATACTCCGAGTAGAATCTAATATAATCAGTGTTATTTGCAATTTGTTTCTGCTCATGCTCAGAGTTTTATTGTGTGATCAGTTTAACAAAGTGGGCCCACTTGTTATACAATATAAATAAACTCAATAGCGGTCAGGGAGAAACCACTGCTGTTAGGAGAATCTACAAGAATGAGTGTTGGTTTAGGACAAGACAGAAGTTTTCTCATTAAAATGAGCTTAAGCTTGTAACAAATTTAACATATTAAAGATATGTTCTGGACCTTTTGGTTTTGTAAAATCTCTTGATGTTTAATGTACAAGAAATTGACTGCAAAAGTGGCCAATGGCATAGATTGTACCCACCTTAAATTTCCTGCAAAATAATTGCAAATCATTTCCAGAGTAACTTACAGCTGTGATGTTACAAGCGCTAATCTTTCAGTGCAAATATTGGAGGAAGTGTTCTGGTAATCAAGGGCTGCATAGACAGCACAAATGATAAGAATCAACAAATTAGAAAAAGCTGAAATTTAAAAAAATGGAAATGCTGCAAATACATGGCAGGTGCTTTAGAATCTGTAAAGCAAAAGGACTGGTTAATTTTTCAAGTTCAGAAGCTTCATCTTTACAAATGCTGACATACTGCTGTGTATTTCCAACATCTTCTGTTATATTTCTGTATAGACAGCTGGTGCCAGCACTGATCTAAACCAGACAGCAAAACCCTGGAAAAAAATGCACATTGTAGACCTCTAAATTAGATATCAGACAGCCTGAACTGACATCAGAACAGTAATCTAATGCTCAGAGTTTACTGTCACAGTTTAACATAGCATCTGAATCCTGAAATTGGATTATAACCTTATTATCATGTCCAGATATCCAATATTTTCTATTTAATTTCCAAGGATGAGAGCTGAACCAACTCACAAATCCAAACCAAGCAAATTTTACTGATCAGTTAAATACCCAACTGCACAATTGGCCAGTCCTTCAAGAAAGGCAGGCAGCAATTTCCAGTCCATAATATACTGGGGGAAGGATGACAGGTACAGGTCCAGAGAGAATCATGTACACACCGCAGTAAAAGAAATGACCGTCAATCAATCAAGTATTCCCTGTACAATGCTCCTCACTGCGATGAGATGATGCTGGCCAAGAATGTGTAACTGCAGTGGCCTCAGCTTCCATAGATCGATATGACAAAATAGAGTAGCAACCCTTATAGTTTAACAAGTTATTGCAAGTAAATGCTAACACTATTAAAATAAAAGCAAAATACTGTGGATGCTGGAAATCGGAAATAAAATCAGAAAATGCTGGAAATACTCAGCAGGTCTGGCAGCATCTGTGGAGAGAGAAACAGAGTTTCTGTGACCTTTCATCAGTTAAGAGAGAGTGAAAAGTTTTAAAAATATCATTTTAAATTTTACATTTAATTCAAATGAAATTAAATGAAAACAGTTAATACTTGAGGAATGAAACACTACACTTGTAATAGTTAATTTTCAGTGTCAGAGAGATTGACTGGCAGTAATTAGCATGATCACATTATAAAAGGAGTACTTAGATTTGGAACGACGACTCAACCTTCGGTGGCTAGTTTAGTTCGTATCTATTGCGCAAAAGCAGCAACTTTACGTCGTTCAATGCACTTCAATGATGAGGGAGTCAGTGAGATGCCATTTTCGCAAAGCAATTGGCAGAGCAGAGCACCTCGGACAACAACTTTTGAATTTTTGCATTTAATCGTGCATCTGCCCCTCACCTGAAAGTGCTGTAACATTTGCACATAAATAACAATGAGGGACATTAGCCTCACCATTATTTTGACAGCAAATTATGGTCCATCGATTACGTAGCTTTTCCTTGTTTGACTTCATTCAGGTCTGGAACTTTCAGAAATAGCAACTTGGTTATTTGAAAACTGTAAAAGCAAATCCAGACAAGCAGTTAAAGAACTGAAAAGCTAGGATTTACTTTAAAGTCTGTGAAGAATTTCAAGTTCTAGACGAGTGTTAAGTTGTTTTTAACATCAAGACACAACAGTCTTTTTACAGGAACAACTCCTGATGTACTTGTTGTACAAACTGAGTTCTTGCTAGTAATAAACTGTCAAAATGATATCATATTTTTACCTAATAGGGCATGAAGATTAAAATAAACTCAACATTTATTTGATTGAGTTATGAGCAAATATGTTCTGTCTGTGGAGATATATTAGATATATTTCCATTCGCAAGAACTTAACAGTTTTCAGCCAATCCCACACGTTTATGTTGCACTGATGTTTGGATCATATTTTATTCATATTGCATACTTAAAATAGAACATTTACATTTTTTTATGATGCCACAAATGCACAGTTATTGAAAAATTAATCTGTCCTGCTTTTTGGGTTCATTGGGGGGGGGGGGGGGGGTTTCACGATTTTCAACTCGCCTGGGCTGGTTATGTTGGAGGTGGGCAGCAAGAAAATTTGGTGCTCCCACTGCTGCTGGCTTCCTCTTCTCGCTGTCGGCTGCCTCTGCACTCAGCAAAAGGCCAATCGGCATTGTACTATTAGCACATGGTGCAGCCATGTGCTCTTCTTAAAGGCAGGCTGTCCCTCTTGAAGGGAAAGGAAGGGAAACTGAATATTGTTGCTGGAATTTAAAACACAGAAAATGAACACCAGAACAGAGTGTTCCCGGGTGATGAATGTGGTGCTGGAGGCATTTGTGGTGCAGTTGAGGTGGAGCAGAGAGGCCATGATTCCACGGCGGGGGGTTTCAGGAAGCCCTCATGGACAACCCTCAGATGGAAGTGGAAGCAGGTGTTTAGAGATGTCAACTCCCTGACTACAGACCCGAGGACCTTGCTGCAGTGCCACAAGAAGTCTAATTGACCTCATACGGGTGGTCAATTCAGTGAATGCATCTTTACATGACATCTCCTACCCATTACACCACCAACCTTTCACATTGCTCAAACCACCACACCCACATCACTCACCCAGCACCAGCCCCTGATACTCAGGACTCATAACTAACATCCAGATACACCACTTCACCCTCACATACCTAGCAATGTGGCCAGCTTCACACACAGACCTCTTGCTGCCTCCACATACCTCTGGCTATTCAGCTATGGCATGCACATCACACAAACACAGTGCAATGCCATCACAGACATTACAGCCTCTCTCTTGCAAGACAAGGTGACACACAGTAGACGGGGAAAAGCTGAATCGGTAGGAGACAAGGATGCTTGCATCCCCTGAGCTCTCTGGAGGAGATGGTTCTCAGCATCAATGGGGCTGGCTGTGACAAAGCCCGTGTCACTGAGAACATTCAGAATGATGGTATGTTCCTGCCTTATGACCCCACTCAACTCCCACTTCACCCTCATCCTGCCATCTGGCATGATGAGCGAGCCGCTGATGGTGTGACCATCGACCTCCTGCTTCCCACCACAATCCCCTTCCCTCAGACCAAATTTCTCCTTCTGATTTTCTGCTGTCAGCCACCCAAGAACTGTCGCCTGCCCAGCCAAAGCAGACCAAGGAGGAAGAGAGAATGCAACAGCACATAATTAATGCAAAGGCCCCATCACTTGATCTGGCTTGCGGCCACCAGCTCAGACGCTGGCACTGCACATACCTTGGAGGAAAGTACAGAGTTGGATCAACGCGTGGTGAGTCACCGGGCATGGGTGGGCTGCCGCCAGGCCGGGAGAAAGGATGGTTCATCTGCCAGCTCACCAGAAGGAGAGGCTGCAAACAAATTTTGCTGCAGAGGACTCAGCTGAGGATCTCGAAAGGGCGGCATACAGGAGAGTGCTGATGAATATGCGCACCGAGATGCTAGCCTGCCAAACAGCGCCCTGCACAGTCAAGGAGCATGAGAAGTCTTGCCCCATGTTGGCAGAGGGCATGGCACAGAGTTTGCCCTCTTCATTGCTTTTGTTCCATCTCCCTGTTGTGCTGCAGGCCCTGAGCTACTGCCGTTGCTGCCCCCCAAACGTGTTGCAGCCTTTGTATGGACAGGCCACCTGCTTCTTTGCATACCCTGTGAGGGCACAGCAACAATCTCTGGCAAATCCACAAACTCACCACAATATCTCCAAAAGCATTCAGATGGCATCCAGACACTTTGCAATAGTAGAAGTTCTTAAAAATTACTTTACCTGCAATTTAGTTGCCTGACTCTTTAAGGAACTCTAGTGCAGGGCCCACCTTGCAGCTTAGCACTTGTTGTTGAAGAGTGACACGCAAATTCATGGCCTGGACCTGTGTGGTCCAAATTAGGTGTCCAGGCGTCACATCAGCCGGTTGGGTTTTGTGCCATCAGGGTACTGCTCCTTCACAGGCTTCTGGCGCATGCTGGGGATGCCCGCGGGGGTGCACCCGTCAACAGGGCACGCCACACGGGCTGCACCAGAAGTGGCTGGTGACCGCAGCACATCACAGCAAAACACTAGGCCTCCATAACTAGAGATGGCACTACGGAGATGAAATTCTTGCCGATGGATTCCAGATCAAACATGCAGGAAATCCAGGGTATAGGAATAAAGTAAATCCCACTTACTCCAGAATCCATTTTATGCCCAAGGACACTTTGAACATACTACAAAATATTACAAAGAGGAAAAAGACAAAAGACTCTGCTGCAGACTGGAGAAGAATGGATTGGATGGCCATTTGTGAAAGCGCTGGGAGTGTCTTGAACTTGTGCGCACAATAAGAGTACAGATAGCAAGCTACTAAAACTCTTCCAATGTACTTGCTACACTTAGTGAAATTGCATTGTTTAGGCTAGGCAATTAGCCAACTGCCAGGGTTTACTGCCTCTGCTTACAGGAAATGCAAGCTGGCCAGTACTAGTGAGCTGGTATCATGTGGTGGTTGGGCGGGTCAGGTTAGCTATGGGGAGCAATTGTTTTATTGTCATAACGCCACTGGACATGCAGCTACACTTACACATATATTAACTTTCCTGCACATCTGCAGCCCTACTTTGGACAATGGCCCAATACTCAGTATGGCGCTGAGGCTCATTTCATCCAGCTGTACATAACGACTATTTAGCAATGCCTCAAGAGAGGGCGGGGTTGTGCTCAGACTTTCATGAAGTGTGCTTTCAATTTACGTCATGACATGCATTGGAATCAATGGGTTCTCTAGATGCTCAGCTGTGAGACTGAGAAGCACAGAGCACTGCCACACCACCGAGCCACCTACGTGGTCGGGCTTGAATGGAAACTGAACAGCTGTTTCAGATTTCAATTTAGTCTACACTGTAATTTTTGTGCTGACGCCACTACAGGTGCAAATTTGTTATGTAAAATCACAACATAGGATTTATTAGTAACTCACTTACAATCGTATCATGACTCTTAGGTTTGTGAATTACCTGTAAAATGATGAATGCAAGATTTACTTTTAAAACTGATCATCTTCTGGGTACCCCATCAGAAACTAAGAATTACAGTAGCGTCATGCCCATTGTAGCAAGACGTGAAAATGCACAACTTCCTGCTTTTCTCCAGTTCTCAGATGTTCTATTATGACTCCATCACTTCTCTTTTTAAGCATTTTGATTTATATCACAGGCATTCGAGAAATGGGATTCTGATTTTATCTGTCACAAGCCAGCATGTGGTCAATGAAGGGACAGCTGCAGTGTTGGTTCTGGAATGTATTCACGTTAAGCAGATACAAACATCACCAGATTATTATCATGGCACAATATTAATCAAGTATTCAGAGTATTAATGCTTATTGGCAAAAATACATCTGCCAACATTAGAGTTCTACTGCTGTAAATGCGATTAGGAAGGGAATCAAAGTGCCAGAGAATAGAATATCTTTTCTGTTGGGCTTATAGAATTAGCAGCAAACAATTCAAGAGAGTTAGGTGAAGTGATATGCAGCCAATAACAACTAAACATTGCAGCAAGTACACTGATGCTGCCGAGGCAGTATCAACTTCAGAAGTGCATATTACTGACATTTTTATTCCAACATCCATTGTATGTAGTGTCTCATGGGCGCTGGCGATGACACTAAAGCATCATCACCTATATTCATTAAACAACTGTTTAATTTGATCACTGAAGAACGCATTGTATTTACCAGCAATGTGAAAAGTGCCAAGATGAGAACCAAATCCAAAAGGTGTGTGCGTGAGAAAAAACTGATTCCATGAAAAGCCCTTTTCTTTCCTTTCCTGATTTATGCCTTTATTATCTTGAGGCTTGATTTATTTAATGCTGTCCTTTGTGGTCTCCATTCTTCACAAATTTTAACTCACTCAGAGTGCCTCAGCCCATATTTTGATCCACACAGAGTCCAACACCCCACCCGTATCAAGTTCCATTGGCTTCCTATGCTGCAGTGAACTGGTTATTCCTCATTTCTATATCCCTCCAAGGCCTCACCTCATGTTACCTTAGTAATCTCCTCCAGACATACAGCTCCATATGCACCAACTACACTGCTGACAGTGAACTACCTCTTGTTCCCAGCTTCCTCTGCTCCACCACTGGCAGCTGCTCTTTCAGTTCTTACATACACATCCCTCCTTGCTTTCAAAATCTTTCTCAAAGCTTTTCTCCTCAATCATGCCTTTGGTCCTCCTTCAATTCTCTGGGTTTCCTTTTCCCTTCTGCTCTAGTGAGGACATTGCAATTCAGCCTTATCCTGTCCTTACCCATTGCACATGCAGGCACACTTTGAAGCACTGGTCACGAGATATGGATTGGGAACTCCAGCTGATTTTCTCCTTTCCAAACTCAGGAGCATTGGGCCCAACTGTAGTCGCTACTGATCAGCCAGTAGATCAAAAACTGGGACCTTCCTGAACTATACAGCACAGTATTACCCTGGGTGGTATTTTTACCTATCGTGTTCACTAAATATATCGTTACGACCAGGTGAGAAAGGTGTCTTGGGGTCTTTTACTGTCTTCATCTGGTCTTATTGTACCAGGGTTTAATTTTAAACACACTGTGTTTTGAGATCCCCCTTTGGTGAATTCTTGTTCACCACTTTCCAATTATAAGGCAAACAAATGAGCATAAACAGACTTTCTTAAGTTTAAAGAGTAGTGAAATTTATTAAACCTTAAACTTCAGCTCTAATACAGTTAACACGCTAGCATGCACACGCGATACACACATGCAAACAGGGACAGAAACGAACGGAAGAAAAATAAAATGGTGAGGTTTGAGGCAATGTCAGAAGAATTTCTTGTTACTGTGCTTCGGGATCACTGTAGTCCTTTTGTAAGTAGTCTTGCTTTTCATTGGGGCCCAGTATTCTTCTTAAACCTTGTTCACTGTAGGAAACTTTTCTATCTTGGGGTTCATGTGTCTTCAATGGTTTTGAAGCTGGTGAGAGCAAGATGAGAGCAGACAGGAGGGAGGTGTTCTCAGTCCAGGAGAAAACAGCTTTCTGATTTCAAATTCCTTGTTGGAAGTTCAAATTCAAAAAAACCAACAGTCAGCTAGTCATGTGACTAAACTGGTCTGACCACTTCTTCGGTGTATTGGTGAAGCAAGGACTGGGGTCCCTTGTTCCAACACTGTCTGTTACTATACAAATGTTTTTCCAGTCAGACGCTTGCAATTTTAAGTTTTAATGTTCATGTGGCAAAATAATGTGTGCCTCAGTTTTGACAGATGAGGGGCTTGTCTGACAAGATAAAAATCAAAGCCCATTGTTCTTTTTCCACCCAACAAAGTATTTTGAGATTTACTTGAAGTGCACTTATAAAAAGGTGCTATAATTGTCAATTATGTCCCTAAGTTGACAGTTTTTGGGTATATACTCATTAACAACTAAATAGCATGATTAACGGATTAAACATATTTCGATATTTTTTGTTAAATGCAAAAGGCAACAGCCATTTAACATACAGCAGTATCCCAGAAACAGCAACAAGATGTTTGTTTTGCTGGAAGAGAAGAAGCGTCCGAAGAAGGGTCAGTGACCCGAAACGTTAACTCTGCTTCTCTTTCCACAGATGCTGCCAGACCTGCTGAGTATTTCCAGCATTTCTTGTTTTTATTTTATTATTATGTTTGTTTTGCTGGTATTAGTTGAGTGAATAATGTTGGCCAGGGCGCAGGGAGAACTCTGATCTTTCAAATAGTGGCCATGGAACCTTTAACATCCACCTGTATCCTTGAACTAGACAGAAATGGCCTCATTTTAAGATTTTATTTGAAGGATGGCATATCCGATAATGCAATGCTCCCCTGGAACTGCACTGCAGTGTGACTTGAACCCGCAACCTTTGACAGTGCTCCCACTAAACCAAGCTTTTTTTTTATTCATTCATGGGATTTGGGCGACGCTGGCCAGGCCAGCATTTATTGCCCATCCCTAATTGCCCTTGAGAAGGTGGTGGTGAGATGCCTTCTTGAACCGCTGCAGTCCATTTGGGATAGGTACACCCACAGTGCTGTTAGGAAGGGAGTGGCAGGAATTTGAACCAGTGACAGTGAAGGAACGGCGATATAGTTCCAAGTCAGGATGGTGTGTGACGTGGAGGGGAACTTGAAGGTGGTGGTGTTCCCATGCATTTGCTGCCCTTGTCCTTCTCGTTGGTAGAGGTCGCGGGTTTGGAAGGCGGTCTAAGGAGCCTTAGTGCATTGCTGCAGTGCATCTTGCAGATGGTACACACTGCTGCCACAGTGCGTCGGTGGTGGAGGGAGTGAATGTTTGTAGACGGGGTGCCAATCAAACGGGCTGCTTTGTCCTGGATAGTGTCGAGCTTCTTGAGTGTTGTTGGAGCTGCACCCATCCAGGCAAGTGGAGAGTATTCCATCACACTCCTGACTTGTGCCTTGTAGATGGTGGACAGGCCTTGGGAAGTCAGGAGATGAGTTACTCGCCTCAGGATTCCTAGCCTCTGACCTGATCTTGTAGCCACGGTATTTATATGGCTACTCCAGTTCAGTTTCTGGTCAATGGTAGCCCTAAGGATGTTGATAGTGGGGGATTCAGCGATGGTAATGCCATTGAATGTCAAGGGGAGATGGTTAGATTCTCTCTTGTTTGACATAGTCATTGCCTGACACTTGTGTGACATGCATGTTACTTGTCACTTGTCAGCTCTAGCCTGGATATGGCCCAGGTCTTTCTGCATTTCTACACGGACTGCTTCAGTATCTGAGGAGTCACGAATGGTGCTGAACATTGTGCAATCATCAGCGAACATCCCCACTTCTGACCTTATAATTGAAGGAAGGTCATTGATGAAGCAGCTGAAGATGGTTGGGCCTAGGACACTACCCTGAGGAACTCCTGCAGTGATGTCCTGGAGCTCAGATAATTGACCTCCAACAAGCACAGCCATCTTCCTTTTGCGCTATGTATGACTCCAACCAGCAGAGGGTTTTCCCCCTGATTCCCATTGACCTTAGTTCTGATAGGGCTCCTTGATGCCATACTCGGTCAAATGCTGCCTTGATATCAAGGGCAGTCACTTGCACCTCACCTCTTGAGTTCAGCTCTTTTGTCCATGTTTGAACCAAGGCTGTAATGAGGTCAGGAGCTGAGTGGCCCTGGCGGAACCCAAACTGAGCATCACTGAGCAGGTTATTGCTAAGCAAATGCTGCTTGATGGCAATGTTGATGACATCTTCCATCACTTTACTGATGATTGAGAGTAGGCTGATGGGACGGTAATTGGCCAGGTTGGACTTGTCCTGCTTTTTGTGTACAGGACATACCTGGGCGATTTTCCACATTGCAGGGTAGATGCCAGTGTTGTAACTGTACTGGAACAGCTTGGCTAGGGGAACGGCAAGATCTGGAGCACATTTTTTCAGTATTATTGCCGGAATATTGTCAGGGCCCATAGCCTTTGCAGTATCCAGTGCCTTCAGTCGTTTCTTGATATCACGCGGAGTGAATCGAATTGGCTGAAGTCTAGCATCTGTGATGCTGGGGACTTCAGGAGGAGGCCGAGATGGATCATCAACTCGGCACTTCTGGCTGAAGATTGTTGCAAATGCTTCCGCCTTATCTTTCGCACTGACGTGCTGGGCTCCCCCATCATTGAGGATGGGGATATTTGTGCAGCCACCTCCTCCAGTTAGTTGTTTAATTGTCCACCACCATTCACGGCTGGATGTGGCAGGACTGCAGAGCTTAGATCTGATCCGTTGGTTATGGGATCGCTTAGCTCTGTCTATCGCATGCTGCTTACGCAGTTTGGCACGCAGATATTCCTGCGTTGTGGCTTCACCAGGTTGACACCTCATTTTGAGGTCTGCCTGGTGCTGCTCCTGGCATGCCCTCCTGCACTCTTCATTGAACCAGGGTCAGTCTCCTGGCTTGATGGTAATGGTAGAGTGGGGGATATGCCGGGCCATGAGGTTACAGATTGTGGTTGAGTACAATTCTGCTGCTGCTGATGGCCCACAGCGCCTCGTGGATGCCCAGTCTTGCATTGCTAGATCTGTTCGAAATCTATCCCATTTAGCACCATGGTAGTGCCACACAACACGATGGAGGGTATCCTCAACGTGAAGGCGGGACTTCGTCTCCACAAGGACTGTGCGGCGGTCACTCCTACCAATACTGTCACGGATAGATGCATCTGCGGTAGGCAGATTGGTGAGGACGAGGTCAAGTATGTTTTTCCCTCGTGTTGGTTCCCTCACCACCTGCCGTGTACCCAGTCTAGCAGATGTGTCCTTTAGGATTTGGCCAGTAGTGGCGCTACCAAGCCACTTTTGGTGGTGGACATTGAAGTCCCCCACCCAGAGTACATTCTGTGCCCTTGCCACCTTCAGTGCTTCCTCCAAGTGCTGTTCAACATGGTGGAGTACTGAGTCATCAGCTGAGGGAGTGCGGTAGGTGGTAATCAGCAGGAGGTTTCCTTGTCCATGTTTGATCTGATGCCATGAGACGTCATGGGGTCCAGAGTCAATGTTGAGGACTGCCAGGGCAACCCTCTCCCTACTGTGTCACCACCTCTGGTGGGTCTGTCCTGCTGGTGGGACAGGACATACCCGGGGATGGTGATGGCAGTGTCTGGGACATTGTCTGTCAGGTATGATTCTGTGAGTATGACTATGTCAGGCTGTTGCTTGACTAGTCTGTGGGACAGCTCTCCAAACTTTGGCACAAGCCCCCAGATGTTAGTAAGGAGGACTTTGCAGGGTCGACAGGGCTGGGTTTGCCGTTGTCGTTTCCATGCCTAGGTCGATGTCAGGTGGTCCGTTCGGTTTTATTCCTTTTTATTGACTTTGTAGCGGTTAGGTACAACTGAGTGGTTTGCTAGGCCATTTCAGAGGGTATGTAAGAGTCAACCACATTGCTGTGGGTTTGGTGTCACATGTAGGCCAGACCAGGTAAGGACAGCAGATTTCCTTCCCGAAAGGACATTAGTGAACCAGATGGGTTTTTACAACAATCAACAATGATTTCATGGCCATCATTAGACTAGCTTTTTAATTCCAGATTTATTCATTGAATTCAAATTCCACCTTCTGCTGTGGTGGGATTTGAACCCATGTCCCCAGAGCAATACCCTAGGTCTCTGGGCTACTAGTCCAGTGACAATACCACTACTCCACCGCCTCCGTCACCTAGACTTCAAATCCATAGTCCAGTTGTAAAGGGACAAGCCTAGTATTTACTGATAATTCTTGGTATCGTGTCATAAGGTTAGAATAGCCACATAGTACTTACTGTACATATTCTGAAATTACTGCACATACTAAAGGGTCCAGTATGTGATTTCCTCATACTTTAATCCACTCCATTCCCTATTACAGCACCATGATACATTATTATACAATTCAAAACTAACAGTAGGCCAGCTCCATTATAGAGAAGTACATACTGCCACTATCATCGTGGTAATGTAATACGATCATACAAATTAGGAGCAGAAGTAAGTCATTTGGCCCATCGAGCCTGCTCTGCCATTCAATAAGATAATGGCTGATCTGTTTGTGTCTTGAATTCCACACTCCCATCTACCCCCGATAACCTTTGACTCCCTTGCCTAACAAGAATCTATCTACCTCTGCCTTAAAAATATTCAATGACCCCACCACCTTCTGAGGCAGAGAGTTCCAAAGTCACACAACACTCAGAGAAAAACTTTCTCCTCATCTCTGTCCTAAAAAGGCGACCCCTAATTTTAAAACAGTGCCCCCCTAGTTCTGGAAAGCATGACAGTCTAGTGGATGACAGGAGAGAGAGAGAGAGTGCGTGTGTATGTGTGTGTGTGTGTGTGAGAGAGACAGTACAGGGTGTGGGCTGAATTTTATTAGCGGCTGCACATTGCGGCGGCGTGCTTTGAACTTGGCGGCCTTCTGACACAGAAGCTCCGCCGCTGAGTCCCCGTGATATTTTCTGCAGGGCTTATTTAAATGGAGGGGTGGGGTAGTTGCCCACGATGACATAGAGGGGTCGGCTGCTTTGTACCCAGCAATGGCATCTGCCGCCACCGCGCAGGTGCCGGTGCCATTTTTAAAGAGCTTCAAGCCCTTAAGAAAAATTTTCACTTTTAAAGTGATATATTGGTGCATTGTACTTCAAAAATTAAATAAATGCTCGAGGCCCTTTCCCACCCACCTCCCCCCACCCCAATTTTTGGTTTTGGGACAATAACAAAATGAAGTTTATTCCCAACCCGAACTTTCCCCCCCAACCTCTTAACTATTGCCCTTCAACACCGTCCCACCATCCCACAGCCATTAAGAAGTGTTTTTCTCGCGACCCGTCCCCTCCCGCCCTGATAATTGTATTCCTCCCCCCTCCCCACCAGTGTCTCGCCTCGGAGCACCGTACAGAGTTCCGAAGGCGTGCAAGTTGTGGCTGGCGGCTGTAATATCGGCGTGGGATGGCTGCCGGGACAAGGTAAATAGATGTAAATTTATTAGCATTGATTTTACTATTTAAATGGAGGCCAGGCGGGGGGGGGGGGGGGGGCGCCACACTGAGGCCTCGCCGCTGCCGGTAAAAATGTGGCGGGGCATTCTCAGGGTCGGAGGTTGTGGCGGACCACTGCTGCAAGTATTTTACGGGCCCCCCTGCCACAACCCCCGACGTCGAGGGGCTGGTAAAATTCAGCCCCATGTGTCTGTGTGTGGAATTGATAAAGAGACAGCCAAGGAGAGTGAATATTTAACTTCATTTTTTTTTGCCCAGTTTTCTCTTCCTCCTTCAAGATTGTACCTCCTGCTCAGGTACAGTTCTGTGGGTGTTGGCAATGCTACAATCTCTCACCCACATGCTCATCTTTCATGTGTCAGCTTTATCGGCAATTGGCCACTGTCTATTCAATGGTCAGGGCATTGCAGTTCAGCCTGATCCTGTCCTCACCCTTTGCACATGCAGGCACACTTTGAAGCACTGGTCACTAGATATGGATTGGGAAATCCAGCTGACTTTCTCCTTTCCAAACTCAGGAGCATTGGGCCCAACTGTTGTCTCTACTGATCAGCCAACTTAGCAGAGACAGTAGATCAAAAACTGGGACCTTCCTGAACTATACAGCACAGTATTACTCTGGATGGTATATTTACCTATCAAGTTCACTAAATATATAAATATTAGAGCTTCAGTCATCACAAAATCAGAGTGAGAGTTAGTTTGCCACATATCATCTGCAAAGGAAACAATGGCTGGAATTTTTCGTTGGGTGGGAGGTTGGTGGCGAGCTCGCCTCCGCCGGACTTGGGGAGCCAGGCCAGGATTTTTCACTCCCCAGGCCCTTAATTGGTCTTGGGCGGGACTTCCGCCTCCTCGAGGCAGGAAGTCCCACCTAATGGAGCTGCTGGCCAATCAGAGGGCCGGCGGTTTAGTCCCAGCAGTGCCACTGCAAGCGGTGGCTACAGCAGGGGCGGCTCCCAGCCATCGCAAGCAAGGTGAAGGATGGCCCCGGAAGGCAGGTACGTTTTTAGGACCTCCCCAGGGGCAATCGGCTGGGCCCCGCCGAGGCAAAGCGAGCCGGTTAGGGGGGGAATGTTGTGTGTTGGGGGCGGTTAGGGCTTTGGGGGCGGTCCTCCGAGGGGCACAGGGTGCCCGATCAGGAGGGTCCACCCTCCCCAGCCCACAAGGAGGCCGTCTGGTTTCACCAGGCAGGGTTCTTAAGGCTTTTGCTGTCTAGCCGCTGAGTGTAAAATATTTGCAGCGGTGGGAGGAGGCCCTTAAGTGGCAGTTAACTGGCCACTTAAGGACCTTGATTGGCCTGGGGCGGGCAGGCTGTTTCTCGCCACCGCCGGCCTGCATAAAAGTGCAGCGGGGGCAGAAAGGGGTTCGGAAGGGCCCCCTCTGCCTCCTACTCAATTTTACGCCCCACTTCCCCGCCACCAGCCCGCTCATTGGGGACTGTTAAATTCCAGCCAATCTGTCTGGATGAAGAATCCTATAAAAGTATCAATGTCTGATTTTTCATTACAAAGCAAATCCCTGTCATTTTATTAAGACCCCTGTTTATACAATGACTATGTAACCATTTATGGAGTAATTCCAATTTCCCAATTTGTAATGAGTAAATTTTAAGCAAGGAAAAATAAATTGTTTGATGTTCCATCCTAAATGGGAATGCAACTTAAAATGGAATTTGTATGGAGATCAGAAGGAAATAATAAGTCTATCCTCCCTAAAGCATATTTTAAATCACAAAGCATCGATACGCCTGGTGTGATTGACAGGGTGTCACGGCTCTTCCAGGGACACCCTGACCTTATTCTGGGGTTCAATGCCTTCCTGCCACCAGGTTACAGGATAGAAATCCAGAAGAACAAGGCAGTGAGTGTGCACGGACCCACCCCGGCCGACACTCAGGTATGTGTGCTGGATCGTGGCCTTTCCAGATGGGTTCCCTGATGTCCAGCAGAGCTGTGTCTCTGTGTGCGCGCGCATCTCTCTGTGCCCCTGTGTGTGCGCGCGCGCATCTCTCTGTGCCCGTGTGCGCGCGCGCATCTCTCTGTGCTCCTGTGTGCGCGCGCGCGCGCATCTCTCTGTGCCCCTGTGTGCACGCGCGCATCTCTTTGTGTCTCTGTGTAGTACTGAAGACCGATGCTCCAGAACTTGCCGCGCCCCTAGCCAAGCTGTTCCACTACAGCTATAACACTGGCATCTACCCTGCAATGTGGAAAATTGCCCAGGTATGTCCTGTACACAAAAAGCAGGACAAGTCCAACTCGGCCAATTACCGCCCCATCAGCCTACTCTCAATCATCAGTAAAGTGATGGAAGGTGTCATCAACAGTGCCATCAAGCAACACTTGCTTAGCAGTAACCTGCTCAGTTGGGTTCCACCAGGGCCACTCAGCTCCTGACCTCATTACAGCCTCATTACAACATGGACAAAAGAGCTGAACTCAAGAGGTGAGGTGAGAGTGACTGCCCTTGACATCAAGGCAGCATTTGACCGGGTATGGCATCAAGGAGCCCTAGCAAAACTGGAGTCAGTGGGAAAACCCTCCACTGGCTAGAGTCATACCTAGCGCAAAGGAAGATGGTTGTGGTTGTTGGAGGTCAATCATCTGAGCTCCAGGACATCACTGCAGGAGTTCCTCAGGATAGTGTCCTAGGCCCAACTATCTTCAGCTGCTTCATCAATGACCTTCCTTCAATCATAAGGTCAGAAGTGGGGATGTTTGCTGATGATTGCACAATGTTCAGCACCATTTGTGACTCCTCAGATACTGAAGCAGTCCGTGTAGAAATGCAGAAATACCTGGACAATATCCAGGCTTGGGCTGATAACTGGCAAGTAACATTTGCGTCACACAAGTGCCAGGCAATGACCTGCAGCCTCACAGCTCCAGGGACCTGGGTTCGATTCTGGGTACTGCCTGTGTGGAGTTTGCAAGTTCTCCCTGTGTCTGCGTGGGTTTTCACCGGGTGCTCCGGTTTCCTCCCACAGCCAAAAGACTTGCAGGTGATAGGTAAATTGGCCATTATAAATTGCCCCTCGTGTAGGTAGGGAATATGGGATTATTGTAGGGTTAGTATAAAATGGGTGGTTGTTGGTCGGCACAGACTCGGTGGGCCGAAGGGCCTGTTTCAGTGCTGTATCTCTAAATAAAAAAATAAAATAAATAAGAAAGAATCTAACCATCTCCCCTTGACATTCAACGGTATTACTATCACTATTTTCAAAGTGAGAGGGGAAAAGTTTAGGGGGGATATGCGTGGAAAGTTCTTTACGCAGAGGGTGGTGGGTGTCTGGAACGCATTGCCAGCGGAGGTGGTAGACACAGGCACGATAGCGTCTTTTAAGATGTATCTAGACAGATACATGAATGGGCAGGAAGCAAAGAGATACAGACCCTTAGAAAATAGGCGATATGTTTAGATAGAGGATCTGGATCGGCGCAGGCTTGGAGGGCCGAAGGGCCTGTTCCTGTGCTGTAATTTTCTTTGTTCTGTTTGTTCTTTGTAAAATAATAAAGTGGATATTATTTCAACAATAGAAAGAGTATGATAGTTTCATGCTTTATACAGGAAATTACAAGTTTCATGCTGCATTTCCCAAGATATGAGTAATTAATGAGAGTTGAACCAAAAACAGAGAACTTCATCAATAACTGCTCATTGCCATAGATCTTAGGGTTATGCGTTTGATAATAAATTGCTTTACAAATACATTAGCCACTTTCAACTAACCCCAGTATTATTTAATGAGGGATAACTGGTTTAATGCAATAATATATAGCTGCAGACAGCAAGAATCTCTAATTGGCAGGCATGAACTAGGCTGTTTTATAGAGCAAGCCTTTAAAATAAGAAACTGTAACAGCTTAGGTAACACATGAGATTAAAAAGGGTTAACTGAACTGTTGAACTGTCCAGGGAGGTGCCATTTATTTCTTTGATAACCGCACAGAGTGTGTGGGAGCCACTAAGGACATACTTAAGTAGAAAGACCTAATCTTTTGTTATGCTGATAATCACATAAACCAGCTTATCTAAAACTAGAACAGAAAACGGTGTAGAAAATTCAAGGTACATTTAAAGAAAGACTTCTCACTTTTTAGTAGTTATTTTCCCCCTTCTCTTATGTCATATTGTAAAATGGCATGTTCACAGCCAAGGGACAAGCAACCTAATTCTACGTCTCTAATATGGCTCCTCAATTAGTTGTTTTGAAGGTGCACGGGGTCAACCTGGAAGGGCTCTCCTTCAATAAGGAATCCTCTCATCTGCTCTGCGCTACCTGGATCTGACTGAGACCTGGATGCATTATGTTGTGAACTAAAACATGCGCTGCCATTACTTTGGTGCAAACTAACCAAACTACCTGGCCACTCCACACTAAATACTTTTAAAGGCATTCCAATATTTGAGTTACTGGGTCTGGTTTACTTTTTCCAAAATCAGTAACAAACAATGCACTTAGCAGGACCATTAAATGTTTATAGTCTAGCAATATGTACCTGTGGAGGAAATGTGTTTATTCTCCCCATAGATGCTGAAAGAAATGTTTCCAGCATTTTCTGATTTTGTTTCAGAATTTCAGCATTTGAAGTTATTTACTTTTTATTTACTTTTTCCAGTGGAATTTTATGCAAGGTAACTGACTGCTGTTGCAGGAAAAGCAACCAAATAAATAACCCAAATCGATGGTAACGTCATGTCATAGAATAGAAAAATAGAAACTTACAGCACAGAAGGAGGCCATTCGGCCTATTGTGCCTCTGCTGTCTCTTGGAAACAGCAGTCGTGCTTAGTCCCACATCCCGACTTTTTGTCCATAACCCTGCAGCTTCCTCATCCTTAAATAACTAACTCCCTATTAAAATTATTTATGGAAGCAGCTTTCATCAACTTTTTAGGTAGAGCATTCCAGACAACTTTCATCTCCCCTCGACATCTTTTGCCAATGATTTGAAATGTATTACCCCTGAATGCTGATAATGGGTATGCAAAAGGTGAAAAATGTGGAAATCAAAAAAAAAATACATTTTTATGGAGCCCTTCATAACTACAGGACATCCCAAAGCACTTTACAGCCAATAAAGTACTTTTGAAGGGTAGTCACTGTTGTAGGAAACACGGCTGCAAATTTAAGCACAGCAAGCTCCCACAAACAACAATGTGATAATGACCAGATAATCTGTTCTTGTTATGTTGCTTGAGGAATAAATATTGGCCAGGACAACGGGGATAACTGCCCCCTGCTCTTCTTCAAAAGAGTGCCATGGGATCTTTCACATCCACTGAGAGGGCAGATGGGGGCTCTGTTTAACGTCTGATCCGAAAGACAGTACCACCAACACTGCAGCACTCCCTCAGTACTGCACTGGAGTGTCAGCCTGGATTTTTGTATTCAAGTCCTGGGGTGGGACTTAAACCCACAATCTTCTGACTCGGAGGCAAGAATGCTATCAACTGAACCATGGCTGACACAATCATCAGTAATGTCATAGCTTCACCAAATCTTTTAAATAAAATGTGTAAGTTCCTGCTTACTAGTCAGTTATGATTTAAATGTTAAAAAATATATCCTTACGTCCTTGTTTTGGGGAAGCACAGCTCTGTTTCCTCAAAAAATCCATATGTGCTGATTTTCAGTTGAAGCCTGTCATTCATGGAGCTGAATTTTGTGGCAATGTTATACTGACATTTCCTTTCATTACTTATTTTCTGGCTTCATCTCTATTGGAGTTATTTATTAGAATATTAAAGCTGTGCTTAAATAAAGTAATTCCTTCTGTGCTCTATTATTTCCAGTTCTGCATTTCAACAACTCTATGTGCGGTCTTTATATCTCAGTACATTATAATCCTTGAACTCTGCTCTACAGGAGAGAAACCTGGAGCTACAATTAGTGCAACATGTATTACCGTCAATAATAATTAACCCTTTGAATGTTCCATCACCTCAGTTAGTGACAGCTTTCTCAGGCACATAAGATTAGCACTGTTTATTCATTCATAGGGTGTGGGTGCTGCTAGCAAGGCCAGTATTTATTACCCTTCACTGAGTGGCCTGCTAAGAGTTAACTACATGGTTAGGGTCTGGAGTCACATATAGGCCAGACCAGGTAAGGACAGCAGATTCCTTCCCTCAAGGGCATTAGTGAACCAGATGGGGTTTTTATGACAATCTGGTAGCGCATGGTCACCATTACTGATATTAGGTTTTCATTCCAGATTTATTTAATTAACTGAATTTAAATTTCCCAGTTGCTGTGGTGGGATTTTTTTTATTTCGTTCTTGGGGTGTGGGCATCACTGTCAAGGCCAACATTTATTGCCCATCCCTTATTGCCTTTGAGTGGTGAGCCACCTTCTTGAACCGCTGCAGTCATTGTGGTGAAGGTACACCCACAGTGCTGATAGGGAGGAATTTGAATTCGTATCTCTGGATTATTAGACCAGCAACATAACCACATAACAGCACATAACTACTGTTCCCAGTATTCCTATTCCTACCAGTCTTTTGGCTAGCAACATGTAGCTGATTTCTATCTGTAATACTGCTGCTGAACAGTGAACTTCTGTAATTAAAGACTTCTAAAATTTGGCTCTTCTTAATGTCAATTTTCTACCCTCTCCTTCTCCGCCCCCCTTAAAACTCCTCACCAAGATAAGATTCCACAGGTACTGTCAACCTGCTGCTACCTCTATGAATGGGTGATATTCATGTAAGCCTTGACAGTGACTATTGAAAGATCATTTATCCTTGGGAGATATCATAGCTGAAGTTGATCCAGCCTCCATAGCTCCTTCTCTCTCTCACACATGCATACACAACACCAGAGTTATAGTGGGCATCCTATCTATTTTCCCTCCTGAGCCATGGATGCTGAGCCCATCTGTAGCCCCTTCCCCCCCCCCCCCCACCCCACCCCCCCACTTCCATCCCAGCCGAGTTCTGCTGACCCAGAACTGACCAGGCTTGGGGCCTACTTAATCCAAATGGATCAGTCACTCAATAGGTGAAGTTTCTGAATCAGGCAGTGTTTTCCTTAATAAAAACAAGAAATGCTGGAATCACTCAGCAGGTCTGGCAGCATCTGTGGAAAGAGAAGCAGAGTTAACGTTTCGGGTCACTGACCCGAAACGTTAACTCTGCTTCTCTTTTCACAGATGCTGCCAGACCTGCTGAGTGATTCCAGCATTTCTTGTTTTTATTTCAGATTTCCAGCATCCGCAGTATTTTGCTTTTATTTTAGTGTTTTCCTTAAACTTGATCTAGTCTAACTAAAACATTCTTCTTCCAGGAATAATGGAAACTTCTAAACTAACCACTTAGATTGGCTGAGGATGTAACATTCCAGTACTTCAAACAGCTAACCTAATAAGTGCTATCCACTTAAGCGTGGAAATCTAATTCCGATTGTTTTGCTGTTGTCTACAAGTCTGTCCGTTGCCAGGTTCAGTTGTTACTATGTATTAATTTTCATTTAACATTTGCAGCTTCCTCTTTAGAGCAGTTTGACTTCTCTAACATTATTTTTGAGCATTGCATGTTATGCGCATAAACAGAGACTCTGGGTGAGATTTTAACTCAGTCTAAACCTATCCACTTGCACAGAGTTAAAATCGGACCCTCTCTCTCTCTGCACTGTGGTGCTTTATGCTATTTATGTGATCCAATCTTTTTTCATCTTACAATGTTCTCAGTGAACTTATTTCTTGGAGGACCCCTGTTACATTCTTGAGAGCAGCTCAGCCTCCCTGAATCTAGCTTTGTTCAAAGCTTTGGACAAAGGACAGTATGTGCCAGTTACAGAATATTTGTCCAGGCAGCAATTCATCAGTCATGAATTTCTCTTGTAGCTCCTTACAAATTAAAGAAAGAAAGACTTGCATTTATATCCTGCCTTTCACAACCTCAGGACATCTCAAAGAGCTATACAACTAATGAAGTACTCTTGTAGTGTAGCCACTGTTATAATGTAGGGAACACAGTACCCAATGTATACACAGCAAGATCTCACAAAGGACTCCAAAGCTCAAAAAATTAGAGCTAGATCTTTCAGGAGTGAAATTAGGAAACACTTCTTCATGCAAAGGGTTTTAAAAGTTTGGAACTCTCTTCCAGAAATGGCAATTGATGCTAGATCATTTGTTAATTTTAAAACTGAAATTGATAGATTTTTGTTAGCCAAAGATATTAAGAGATACGGTGTAAAGGCGGGTATATGCAGGGCATGGATCAGCCATGATCTCACTGAATGGCGGAACAGGCTCGAGGGGCTAAATGGCCCACACATGTTTCTATGTTTTGTTCAAAACAATGCCATGAGATCTTTTTTATTCACCAGAGAGGGCAGGCGAGACTTTGGTTTATCCGAAAGACAATCTGACAGTGAAGCAGAACTTCCTCAGTACTGCACTGAAGTGTCATCCTAAATTATGTGCTCACGTCTCTGGAGTGGGACTTGAACCTACAATAGTAGTGTCACAGCTAACACACAACATCATGTCATCTCTGCTTTTTATCTCAGATCTTCAGCTGTTCCCAGCCATGAAGATAGAGGCACCACCCTCCAATTTGAATGTCCAAAAGTTTGAAATAATATTGTTTAAAGACATACTAGAGCCTGCAGTCTCATCTCTGGAGCTTTCACATGCACCTCCTGGAGCTCTGAGCCAGCACCACTGCTGGACAGCAACGAGCAGGTCACCCACCTTGTTTTTAACTGGCTGTGAAAGGCGATCAAGGAGTCAAAAATAATTTCAACAAATACCCCTAAAATTAGCTTCCATTAGACAACAACCAGAGGATATCTACTTTAATTTCTGGAAGGCACGAAATCAATTCTGGATATTTAGTCCATCAATATGTACCTCAATTTCATTCTTTTTGACATTAAAGAGGTTCTCTAGCTCAATGGATGTCATATTACTAGGGACCGGATTTTTAAGAGCCTTGGCGGCGAGCTCAAAAATGCGTGCCAGACGCCAAAGAGCCGCTGCAATCTCAAGTACTACGGCTTATTTAAATAGCCGGGGAGGCCCAGCACTACACCCCACCCCCCCAACTCCCCACAACCTCATGAAGGGGGCAGGCTGTTTGTCCCCGGCAATGGTGTCAGCTGCCTGTGCTCAGGCGCTGGCACCATTTTTAAAGAGCAGCCAGCCCTGCCAGCTAATTTAAATTTTTAAACACATACCCCCAAAATTAAATAAATAAATTTCTTATGCTCCTTTCCCATCCCCAATAACGATTACATTAACTATTTGCCCTTCCCCGCCCCAAAAAACACTTACCTTTTACATCTGACCTTTCCCCCCAAAAACTGCACAAAGTTTGAAGTTCAACCCTTCCCACCATCCCCTACACCCATTACATGCATTTGACCCCATTGCCCCTCCCTGGCACTGAAAATCGTACCTCCTACCCCCTCCCCACTATGTCACCTTACCTTTCCCCGGACGGGGAATTGAAGGCGCGGGAGTGCTGGCTGCCATGCCGTAGATTGTGGCGGGCCTTCAATATTGGGGGTAAATCTATGTAAATGTACTAATTTTATTGATTTGCATATTTAAATTGTGGTCCCATTGCCCAGCGGTGGGGAGGCCACCCCCAGAGTCTTACCGTTGCTGGATCGGGTCGGGCCTACCCGACGTCGAGGTCTGTGGCGGGCCTCACCCGACCCATCTTCTTGCCATCCCCCTGACCCCACCCCACCCCCCGACCCCCTGCCACAGATCACAACGTTGAGGGATAGGTAAAATCCAGCCCTAGGTGTTGGATACTGTTTATGCAGAATTCTGTAAATGATCAGCAAGTCTTGAGAAAATGCTGATGATTATTTCACATTGCCGGTGCCAACCTATTTTCCATAACACAGATGTTGCAACATGCTGCAAACTGGCCTAATTAGCATTTGCTGTTTCTGAGCTTTTTTTAAATTTATCTTTATGTATATCAAATAGCAATGGAAGAACAGAACCTGCCATGTCGCTACAGAACAATAGTTTCTAACAATCATTGAGTCATTTTTGAGCAAACAAACAAAGCTGTTTCTACCCCTTTTTTTGAGTGACACATAAACAATTGCTGGACTCTCTGCATGGGTGGCATCAAATGATGGATATGCAGCTTTGCTTTATGCATTATGGTTCATCACTGTCTTTACTGAATGTATTCTGACAAACTGCCAAGATGACTGCACAACTGCAGGCAATGAAAATTGTATGTCTATACCGCAGCTGCTAACTAGACCAGCGTTAAAAAAATGGAAAAAGCTATGTTCTACTATGACTGTAAATAGAATCATTAAAATTCTAACAATCTGCGTTAACAAAGCAAACAATAGATTTTTGAACATTCTCCACTCATCATTTTTTAACGAGTCCAGTGACTGCTGAACGATGATCCGAGTAATCAAACATGTCTTACTGTCATCCTTATCACAGTTTTAAAAAATATAAAGACTTTTTGCCTAAGTACAGAAATCTAGTTACATAAATCACTGCTCAGTGGTTTTGCAAACCAAATTTATTCTGCCACCATCAAGCCTAAAAGACAGCATAGACCAGTTGGGCAGAATGGCCTGTTTCTGTGCTGTAGACTTGATGTAACTCGACATACTGAGATTTGGTTGTTTTTTATAGTTCGGCATAGATTGCGAACATACACTGAATAGAGGGTGGTTTATTAAATTGTGATGATCCATCACAATGGTGTTTCATTTCCACAGGTAAAATTAAGACCTCACTTGTTAGTTGGTGCAAAACCTTCCCCATGTAAACAACCTATTTGCATTTTTTTCTGCAACTCCAGCTGTTAAACTTTTTACCCTTGTGGTTCTGGTTATTTAATACAAGACTACCCTCACTTTTCACATTAAAATTCTCCTTGAAGTAAAAACTGAACTGTGTTTTTTTTTTATTTGTTCATGGGATGTGGGTGTCGCTGGCTAATTTGCTCATCCCTAATTGCTCTTGGGAAGGTGGTGGTGAGCCACCTTCTTGAACCGCTGCAGTCCTTGGGATGTCGGTATGAGTAATGAAAACATTGATACATTCATATAAATTTCCTCTGTGCCCCATTTTAATCAAGACCTTAATCTGTTTACAGTAAACCTTTTAGCACCTTTGTTAAAATGGTAGGCAGAGGAAATGAATAAGAATATAGTTGCCTCTAATATTAACTGCACAATTTCAATCACATTATTCCAAAGAACAGAGGAGCAACAGCAGAATGTTGATTTACCATATTTTTTGCTGCCTACAAATACAGATTGAAAATTTCAGGAAAAGAAATATATGGCAAAACAAAATTTGACAGAATGCTCTTTGGAAAGAATGTGAATAATGAGCTACACTTTGATAGCTTACTTAATATTCAGGTTCAAGTTGTTCTCTTCATGTGTGAGTGTTAAAATATCTCTAACAGGTTACACATAATTTGCAACTTATTTAAAAATTAACATTTATTAAAATCAGCATTACAGAAAAGAAAATAAGTCAAAACGTTTTCAAACGTCTTGCAGAGGACTGAGAGATGGTCTTCTGATGTTGGGATTAAGATGCATAGGTGGGGACAGTGCATGGAGATTTTCAACTAACAGAACAAAATTCAAATCCAGTCTGCTGATGTTCATGTGCAGACTTCCCCAAGAAAGGTTCAAGGGAAAGGGTCATTAGTCTCTATCTCATAGTCTATGGGTGCATGGGTAAATGCCATCGGAAGGGATTCATCCCCCTAGAGTGTACCATCTAATCAAGCTGCCTGGCAATTTAGCAAAGATCCAATGTTACCAGAATCCATGGAGATAAAAGACTGTCCCACTGTTCCAAATAAAAATCTGTGAAATGTAAAGGGATCATTATTTTGAAGTGAAGGAAGGAAACAAAGAAGGAAAGGCAAGCAGAAAACAATGATGACAACTACACATATTTATGTAGAGCTTTTAATATTGAAAAGCATCCTAAGTTGCTTTAGAAAAAAAATGTAAAAGACAAAAGAAAATGACAGGAAAAAATTTTTAAAAAATAATTATTTCAATTTACATAATCCCATGGATATATATTTGGTCGATTTGCTAGTTTGGACATGTGGTCAAAGTTAGACATGCTTTGCAAAGAAGTCAAAGATTATTGAAACATTTTACTCAATTTTCCTTTTTTTCCCTCTGTCAACGCTGAATAAATATAAGACACTGAATCAATGGCATGGTCACATAAACTGCAGTGACTGCTTTTGTCTGAAATGGTTTTCCCTTAGCTTGAAAACTGTACATTTTGAGAGACATGCATTGCAATGAATATCTCAGACTCTGACAATAGCCGATCATTGCTATAACTTCAAACATGAAATGTCTTAAAGGACAGACTCCAACTACAAAACCAGACAAAACACACTGCTCCTTAGCATCAAAGCTTGAACTTGTCTGTTCCACTGATGAGTGCACAGCTGCCTTGCTTTTGGTCAAATATCAAAGAAAACTGCTTGATCTGCCCATTGCTTGGTCAATGAGTGATGAAATACGAAGAAAGCGAAGAGGAATTTACAAGGTTGTTAATTAACCAATTGAGATTATATGGTTCAGAATGAAACACTGAATAGTCACAACTAAGCACTGTCTTAACTGAAGTATTCATTGGAGATGTATCCACAATTGAAAAGCCCACACAGTCAGCTGGCAAAATTTTACTGGTCCCTCGACGCCACGGGTCGCAGCGCAGGGGTTGGTAAAATTCTGCGGAGAGAGGCCTGCCTTGACCCGCAGCGTCGAGAAGGGCCCACTGCATATTACCGGCAGCAGGGGGACCTCGGTGCAAACCCCCCGCCCACCCACCCCCGCCACCTGGCGGTGGGCCCTTCAATGTAGATTGCCATGAAATATATTCAAAATAACTTACCTGCTGTCCCACGCTGATTTTACGGCCTCCATTCAGCCTTCCTGCGCCTCCGGAACTCCGCATGAAATTCCGAGGCGAGAACCTGGTGGGGAGGGGGGAGTAATAAAAATTTCAAGGTGGGAGGGGTGGAGGAGCGGGGAAATCAATTTTTATTGGGTGTGGGGATGGTGGGAAGGGGTTGAAGGGCAAAAGACTGAAGGTTGGGAGAAAAGTTTGGGTACATAAAAAATCAATTGATGGTCATTTCGGGCAATGAAATAACCATTGGGGGGTTTGGGGAAGGGCCTCCATCAGTTAAGTTTATATTTAATAAAAATCAATAATATTTTGCCTTTAAAAATTTAAATTAAATTGTAAGGACTTAAAGCCCTTCAAAAATGGCGCCGGACACCATTGCCGGGGATGCGGAGTTAGCCCCTACACGTCATCCGGGGCGGGCGCTCTGCCTCCACTATTTAAATGAGCCCCCAAAGGAAATATCGTGGGGGCTCCTTGGCGGCTGCTGAATGCGGGCACCTTGCCGAATTCTAAGGGTGCCGCCACGGAGCGCTGTGCCCGAATAAAATTCAGTCCAGCATGTGTCAAAAATCTCTACTCCATCTGTACCCTTCACCATCTCTGTTCTAACAGCTTACAGTTGTGGTACGCAGTCATTCTTGGTTAATTCATTATAGGTCTGAACTTAAAGCACACAGTGGTGCAAATATGCAACATTGGCATTACCACATAGGTGTAAAATATGCTGCTCAAATCTTGTCGACTACGCCGCAAGCCTCTAGCCGACGAGACATATAGGACTGAATTCTTCCAACCCCTCGACATCGGGGGTTGCGGCTGGGCGGACCTGTAACATACTTGTGGGAGCAGTCCGCCATGACCCCTGACGCCAAGAAGGCTTCGCCACATTTTACCACCGGCGGCGAGGCTTCAATGTGGCCCCATATTAAAAATAATTAAAACAACATATAATTCAACTTACCTCGACCTGGTGGCCACCCCACACCAATATTATGATCGCCCGCCATAACTCGCATGCCTTCGGAACTCCATTCGAAGTTCCAGACAAGTCAGTAGTGGGGATGGGGAGGAGTGAAATTATCAAGACGGGAGCAGGGGAGTAGGGAAAATACTTTTTATTGGCTGTGGGGATGGTGGCAAGGGGTTGAAGTGCAAATGTTAGGAGGTTGGGGGGGAAAGTTCGGGCTGGGAATACATTTCATTTTGTTGATAAAGCCCCAAAAACAAACACTGGGGGGTGGGGGGGGGGGGTGATAGGAAAGTGCCTCCAGCACATATTTAAATTTTTGCTAACAATGCACCACAATATAACTGTTAAAATTAAAATCTCTTCTAAGGGCTTGTAGCCCTTTAAAAATGGTGCCAGCGCCTGCGCAGTGGCGCCGGACGCCACTGCCGCCCCCTCTATGTCATTGGGGGCAGACCCTCCATTTAAATGAGCCCCTGTGCGAACTATTGAGGGGGCTCAACAACGGTGCATTTTTAAAATTTACTCATGGGATGTGGGCGTCGCTGGCTAGGCCAGCATTTATTGCCCATCCATAATTACGCTTGAGAAGGTGGTGATGAGCTGCCTTCTTGAACCACTGCAGCCCTTGGGGTGTAGGTACACTCACAGTGTTAGTGATTTGATACAACTAAGTAGCTTGCTAGGCCATTTTTAGAGGGCATTTAAGAGTCAACCACATTGCTGTGGGTCTGGAGTCACATGTAGGCCAGACCAGGTAAGGAAGACAGATTTCCTTCCCTAAAGGACATTAGTGAACCAGATGGGTTTTTACAACAATCGACAATGGTTTCATGGTCACCATTAGACTAGCTTTTAAATTTCAGCTTTATTAATTGAATTCAAATTCCACCATCTGCCGTGGTGGGATTCGAACCCATGTCCCCTGAGCATGAGCCTGGGCTTTGGACTACTACTCCAGTGACATTACCATTATGCCACCGCCTCCCCAAGACCACCGAGACAAGAGCGCGCTGCAGCAAAGTGCGGTGCACTCATAAAATTCAGCCCATAATATCTGAAGTTAGTATGGTTGCTTATTATAAGGCTACTCATTCCTCACGAACTGCCAACTCATATATGAATCCCAAGAAGAGAGAGGCATCTACTAAAGTGGATACATTGCAATAACCTACCATCAACATCTATCGGAAAATTATGATTTCTGATTGCACCAATGTTATGCTGTTTTATTCCTAAAAAGTTTTAAGTTTAGTCTCATTTTACTTACTAACTCAGCCAAAATATAATTCTAGGTTTTACTCGGGTCTTTTGGTCACACATTTTAGACCATTAGCTAAAAAATATAGTCAAATATTTAATTTTTGATCTCCAAATTTGCATTTTAGCTCTTTTAGGGTTTTTCCCCAAATGAATTCATTTAACATTCATATTTGTTGAGATGCTTTGGCCCCGCTAGTTATGAGGAGGGATTGGGGGGCCGGCGGGGAGGGGGGGGTGGCGTGGGTGTTGGTGTCGGTGGTGTAAGGTGGGGGTAGGGGGGTGGTCATAGTGGTTGGGAACCTTGGAGGTGTGGATAACCTGGAGGTCCTGCCGAATGTAATGGCAGGACCACATTTAAATTTGTTGTCTCTCTTTCCCAGCTAGCAGCCAGCCAGGTTGAGAGAATGGCTGAATGTCAGACAGGGAGGTCTACTGCAGCAGGCCGCACCCAGGGAGTGGAGAGGTGGAAGGGAGTGGGGTGAGGGAGAGATTGTGGGCCATGAAGGAGATAAGAGGTACTCACCTTGGAGTCAAATATGACACCAAGGTTACAAACAGTCTGCTTTAGTCGCAGACAGTAGCCAGGTAGAGTGATGGAGTCAGTAGCTAGTGAACGGAGTTTGGAATGAAAACCAAAGACAATAGCTTCAGTCTTCTGAATATTTACTTGAAGGAAATTTCTGCTCATCTAGTACTGGATGTTGGATAAACAGTCTGATAATTTAGCAACAGTGGGAGTCGAGAGAGATGGTGGTGAGGTAGAGCTGAGTGTCATCAGTACACATGTAAAAACTGAACTTGTGCTTTTGGTTGATGTCACCATGGGACAACATGTAGATGAGAAATAGGAGGGGGCCAGGGATAGATTCTTGAGGGATACCAGAGGTAACAGTGAGGGAGCACCAGCATACAGGAATGAACGAGACCGATGCATTACTCAGTGTTGGCTTTAAAGGCATGCATGAATCAAATGGTTTTCAAATGCCCAAAGTAAAAGGCAGCTTATGTTCTGCACAGTTCTGCTAATGTTTTGGGGTGAGAGTCAATAGATTTTGTTACCTATTATGTACTTTAGAAAATGTTCCTTGCCATACCAATCAAAACACCTTGAGCGAGAAGACAGGCATAATTTTTGAATTGAAGCCACACAGTATTCTTGAAAATCTTCAGGTCAGGATGAAGGAAAACCTCAATGTGTTCAAAATTGGTGATATGTAATTTGGAGGACAGGGAGTTAAGATGTCATCAGGATGCATGCAGTCTTTTAAAAACTCTACACCACACACAGTAATTATCAAACTTTATCAAATTTACTTTACTAAACAACTTGTGTATCAGATCAGCAGGGGTTTGATCAAAAATGTCATTCGATGAAATTGAACACTATGTTGGTTAACACCACAATCAATCAATAGATCATTGACTATGCAATCAGAACTGCTTTGTTTTGGTTCGGAATGACTGACTCAGGCAAAATTCAAGGTTAACAAATCTGACAATTTCACATTTAACATGAATTCGAACACTTTGTATCCAAACCATTACTGCATACACCAAATATTTTACACACTGACTCACTGAGTAGATGCTTACTGTCAATACTTATTGTCATTTATTCTAAAGGCACATTTTTTCAGTGGATCCCCCTGGTTTGGATATTAATGGGGGGGGGAAGGAAGCTGGTAGATCAAATCTATCATCTGACTCAAGGATTAAGACTGCCTTGATTCAGTTTTCCATAAGATTACACACCCACTTTTTCAGCATTTACATACGAACATACGAATTAGGAGCCGGAGTAGACGTCTTGGTTGCTCGAGTCTGCTCCACCATTCAATAAGATCATGGCTGATTTGATTGTCACCTTACAGCCTTAGATTTGTGCTGTTGAGTCACATTCCTGCCCTTAGATACAACATATTTCCAGGTAAGGATATATTTAAAACTGTTATTGAATTTGCCCTGATGGTATTATTGTATAAGTACAAAAGATTAAGGGCTGGATTTAACCAAGCCCCCAACATCGTGATCCACAGCTGGGGGGTGGAGCCTGAAGATGGGTCCAGAAGAGGCCCGGCCCAATCCTCCCGAGGGCAAGGAGGCTCCGTTGTGGCCCCCTCCCCCCCCCCCACCGCACCCAGCTGCTTGGCGATGGGACCTGGATTTGAATATTTAAATAACTGCTTACCATGCATTGTATGCATGCTGCTGCAATTCAGCCGTCAGGTCACAATCTTCAGCTGGACGTGCAGCACTCACGTGCGTTCAATTTCATGCCTGAGAAAAGCCAGCGGCACCAAGGCTTCAGTGCTCGGAGCTTGTGAAGGTGAGTGGGTGTGCGTTGTGTAAGGGGTCTCAATTCTGCATTCATGAAGGGAGGAATCCCGTACCCTTCTTCCGTAAAGGGGGCCACTCTGCACCCGTGAACATTTGGTGGGGGGTGGGGGGGGGGAAGGGGGCTGACCCTGCATTCGGCCAACAATGTTTGGGGGACGGGGAACAATGGCAGTCCATGGATCCTTTATGTGGGGCGGTGGCCAAAAATGGTAGCTAGTTTAAGATTATGTTGCCGGTTGTCCAATCCAGGCAACTGCAATAATACAGCTGTGATCGTGTTGCCCCACTCTTATTTAAAGCCATGACAGGCAATCTCATCCATTACCAGATAGGTGATGCCGGAACGCAGCTGAAGCACCAATTAACATCACACTGCCCTGATAGGTGCCATTGACCTTGTGAAGGAACTGAGTTCACCTAAAGCATAGAGATGGGGCTGGTCCACCCTGTCTTTCTTGATTCATGTGCTGTGAGCAGGCATATCCGCCAGAGGCGGAACCAAGAGGCAGGTGCAGCCCACATGGAAGCTCAAGGATGTGAGCAGCACCAGCCATCAAGGCACACTGGATGCCAGAGAAGTCAGCGGGTCTACAGGCCCCGCATGACATACCTGCAGATGTCAGAGCACCAGTGTCAGAGGCGACTGCGGATGGCGAGAGAGGTGATGACACACCTCTGTGCACTGCTGAATGATGACCTTCAGCTGATGGGCTTTGCTGGACACACTAGGCCTGTAGCCCTCAAAGTCACCTTAACTTCTACACATCCGCATCATTCCAGGGTCTCACCAGCGACCTGTGTGGCGTTTCACAGTCAGCAGTGCACCGCTATATCAGGGAGGTCACCGATGCCTTGTACAGGAGGGTCGGTTACTATGTTCACTTCAGGTTGGACCCGGAGAGTCAGGACCAGAGGGCCCTCGGATTTGGGGCCATCGCGGGATTCCCACAGGTGCAAGGGGTCATCGACTGCACGCATGTGGCCTTTCAAGGCTCCAGCTGGACAAACAGCTGCATAACTCAGTATAAAGGGCTTCTACTCCCTCAACGTGCAGCTAGTCTGTGGCCAGAGGAAACGCTTCATGCAACTTTGTGCCTGCTTTCCAGGCAGCTGCCATAACTCATTCATCCTGTGCCATTTGCAGGTGCCAATGCTCTTCACTGCACCGGCTCAGATCCAGGGGTGGATTCTTGGAGACAAGGGCTACCCCTTGCCGACATGGCTCCTGACACCGGTGAGAAAACCTACCAGCGATGCGATGCAGAGGACAGATACAATGCCTGCCATGGCTCGACACAAGCTACTGTGGGGCAACACAGTGGCGTAGTGGTTAGCACCGCAGCCTCACAGCTCCAAGGACCCGGGTTCGATTCCGGGTACTGCCTGTGTGGAGTTTGCAAGTTCTCCCTGTGTCTGCGTGGGTTTTCTCCGGGTGCTCCGGTTTCCTCCCACAAGCCAAAAGACTTGCAGGTTGATAGGTAAATTGGCCATTATAAATTGTCACTAGTATAGGTAGGTGGTAGGGAAATATAGGGACAGGTGGGGATGTTTGGTAGGAATATGGGATTAGTGTAGGATTAGTATAAATGGGTGGTTGATGGTTGGCACAGACTCGGTGGGCCAAAGGGCCTGTTTCAGTGCTGTATCTCTAATCTAATCTAATCAAGCAGGTCATTGGCATGCTTAAGTTGCGCTTCCGCTGCCTGAATAGATCGGGTGGTGCCCTACAGTACAATCAGAAAAGGTTGTGTGCATCGTTGTTGTATGCTTTGCTCTGCACAACATTGCACTACAGACTGGGGAGGCCTTGCAGGATGATGAGAGATGGGAGCGGGAGAGAGACATCCTTGGATGATGGGGACACAGAGGAAGTACAGCAGCATATGCGCATGGGAGGATGGAACGCATCGATGCAGTGCATACATGGCGAGAAGAGAAAAAGGGATACAAGACAATGCCCTACTGCTGAGTGCTTCCACAATCCCTGAGGTGCACAATATGCTCCCCATGTCACACATCATCATGCTTCATCTGGTAGGCAGTCTCCTGCATCTGTGACATCTGGGTCACCATTATTACTGGCAGAATATGACTGAGCCATTGCCCAGTGAATGCCCATCCATGCAGTGCCACATCATGCATACTGACATGGTGATGATGTTATTCCATACATTGTCAGTTCTGTCAGGTCAATGCTGAAATAGGACACATAATCAGCACATGCTGGCATTCTCATTCACGCAGTAAGAGGGAGACACAGGTTAGAAAAGAACGTTTAGTGAGAATGAATTAATACATAGGCGTGTCACCCATGAAACCCCGGATGTGGCATGGTGTCTTTTTAAAACTTTGCGGGTGCCCCTTTGCAGTGTTACTTCTGCATTAGCAGCTTGACTGAAGGCAGGCTACTGATCAGGACGCCCTTTGGCTTTGGATGACTTGCGCGGTCATCCTCTGGACCCCACACTCCAAGTCTGAAATGGCACGTCCTCCCTGGCTGCCACCTAGCTCGAGGGCCTCCTCCTCAGACTGTGATAGTGGTCTGATGTCTGACACCCTTCCACCAGTCCTGGAAGACTCCCTCGTGTTGTGGGCCCTCTTCGCCCGGAAGAATAAGGATGCAGATATTGAACATTGCCAAACAACAACATGACACATGTCACAACAGGGGCGCTAAAGCCAAAGGCGGGGGAAGCTCAGTCTGTAATACGAACTCAGCCTGTCATGAAGGTGCCATGTTCTGAGCAGCAAATGAGGGTGAGTTCTTTCACACATGCAATTCTCCCCACCCGACCTCCCTGTCTTTGACATGGCAGTGACATCCATGTGCTACTCTGTGTGGGAACACCCAGGTCAAATGGAGCTGTACAACAAAGTGCCACTTACCTTGGCCGAGCACATGAGATCGTTCACCCTCTTGCGGCACTGCACCCAGTCGCGGCAGATTACCCCACGGCAGCTTACCTCCTCTGCAATCTCCATCCAGGCTTGCTTGGTCAGGCGGGAGGACCTCTTCTTACCATCACTGGGGAAAAGGATCTCCCGCCTTTCCCTTGCAGCCTGGAGGAGAGTGAGCAGGGAGGCATTGCTGAAGCATGGGGCCACCCTTCCTCGCACCTCTGCCATCTCCGGTGCCTTGCAGGGGTAGGTCCTTGGCAGCTGGGGCTCTTCAAACTTCACTGCTGGCTGGTCAGCTCCAGCAGCAATGGTTTAAATGTGAATGAGGATGTATGCAGGGCTGGCTGCCATTTAAATATGGCGCCAGCATCTCCTGACTTGTCAGCTGATGCCAATCACGGCATCGTACAGCCCGCCCCCTCCACAGGATTGGGGAGGAGCGGGCCAACCCCGGCATTCTAATGAGCCGCTGCGTGCGAGATCACAGCGGCTCTGCGCCTGCGCGAGCCACCATTCTTTTCCCCCGCCACCAAGATCAGCGGCAGGCTCTTAAAATCCAGCCTTACATACCTATATACTTCTTCCGCACTGCTGAATCATAAGCCTCTCCGAAGAAAGAAGTGTATTCATAATATGCTTTATTATGTCTCTCAGAAATATCTCAAAGCGGTTCAGTCTTGATTATGCGCTCAAGTCCTGGAGGGGACTTTGAACACACAATCTTCCCAATCAAAGGTGAGAGTGCTTTTGATCGTCCAGAGTAGTTCATCCATAACAGGCTTGAGCACAGTGTGTGCAGTGAAGTTGATCATTAGCAACAAGAGCTGCACAGGGGTACTAAGCAAGTTTGATACCAGTGACCAATCCAAAGCCAAGGCTGAAAACAAGGCTTGTGTATTGGATAAAAATATCTATTTGGGATATTAAAAATCAGATTTCTCAGAGCTAATGCTAATTGAACTCTCTGGGAGCATTGCCTTAACCTGGTGGCTTCGGCCATGAAATTCCCAAGAGAAAAGGATTCAAGACCATACCCTACAGCTCTAAATATTGCTTCCGTATGTAAACTGGAACAGAGGCACAAAATGACAACCAAATGACCCATTTATTTTGCTGCCAAGACTGGCAGTCTTCCCTTGGGATCATTACTTCAATGGCTCTCAGCCTTCTTTGTTGTTCCTTATACATGAGTGGCATTACAGCCAGCAAGAAAGCTTGACCAGAATTTTACGGCCCTCCCACTAGCGAACTGGTGACTGGGGGGCAGGGGCTGAAAAATTGAGTGGGAGGCAGGGGGTTCAGTTCCCGATGCCTTCCCACCTCCCCTGCAATTTTATATGGAGCAGCGGTGGCAAGAAATCGCCTGCCCGCCCCAACCCAATCAAGGCCAATTAACTGCCACTTAAGGGCCTCCTCCCACCGCTGCAAGTATTTTACTCTCGGTGAGTGGGCAACAAAGACCCCAAGAACATCATTAGGTAAAACCTGGCGGCCTTCTTGCGGGTTGGGGAAGCCCTCCTGGCACCCTGAGCCCGGGGGTGGAGGGCTTCCCCCAAAGCCCTAACTGTCCCCACGCCCCAATTGAACCCACTTGCCTCACCCGAGGCAATCGGCCCAGCCGATTGTCCCCAGCGAGGCCCCAAAAACTCACCTTCTATCCAGGGCCGTCCTTCCTCTTCCTGCTGAAGCTGGGTGTAGTCCCAGCAGTGGCCACCGCTCCCAGTAGCACTGCTGACACTAACAGCTGCTGGTCCGCTAATTGGCCGGCAGATCTATTAGGCGGGACTTCCTGGGAAGTGAAAAATCCCGGCATGGCTCCCCAGCTCCTGTGGAGTCGGGTTCGCCCCCGACTTTTCAGCCGGTGGGCAGAGCCTCCCACCCAACGTTAAATTCCGGCCCTCAAATCAGAGGTTCTCCTGTGTCACTGGATATACTCCTGTTACCAGTGGGTTTAATTTTAGAAGATGACTAAGGTAATACCTGCAGCCTTGCCTTGCAGAGCATTGAGGCAGATATTATCATAGAATCATAAAATCATAGAACACTACAGCACAGATGGAGGCCATTCAGCCCATCAGATCTGCACCAGTTATTTTGAAGAGCAACCCAAATCAGTCCTGATCCACCATGCTTTCCTCACATCCCTGCAATTCTTTCTCCTTCAAGTATTTATCCAATTCCCTTTTGAAGGCTACTATTGAATCTGTACCCATCATATTCTAGAATCATATGGTTCTTGAGACCCTGTGGTGATGGCAAGATTTTGGGATCGGCCTGAAGACTGCTGGATTGTGGAACAGCCAAAATATCTTCTGTTGAGAAAAGTGACAGAGAATTACGCTTGAAGTGGATGGGTTCATTATTGTCCTCCTGTTCTAGACTTGCAAAGCTATGTGCTTCTTTTTAAGATGGGGTTATAGACCCAGTTCTGCAGATTTCTATTGAAAGAAGGCACAATGAATACAGTAATTTTATATTTAGAAATAACCCACAACAGGATTAGAAAAACCTGAAGCCATGTGTGGACATGCACTGGACAAAAAAGATAATAAATCATTCGGGTAGGGTGACATTAACTGTTGGCAAAATGTTTTGTGTTTATTGTGGGTGTGTAAGGCAGCTGCCCATTCTGTCAGCAAAGTGGCACCACTGGTACTGAGGCTCTGGCTTCATTCACTTGTCAAGCTACAGGGCTTCCTATAGGCACCTGTCGCAGTTTGCTAGATTTAGCAAAAGGAAATGGGCCAGAACTGCCAGTAGGGAGCTTAAATGGCACAGGGGGACAGGTCCAGGGGCCCAGATTAGTTTTGTGGTCTCCTGAGGTGAATGCCTGCTCCTTGAAGTCCCACAAAAATGGTTCAAGATTTACCTATGTTGGGCCACATCCCTTGATAAGCTGTGGAATGCAGACCCAAAATGGTAATCAAGGTCTTACTTCATCATAGAACCCCAATTTCCATATTAAAAGAGAGCTACTGCCTGAAACAGGTGGGCGCTTTGGACACCTAGAAGTAGGCCCCTTTAAAATGGTGCTGGCTGTATTGCCAGTACTAACAGGACCGTAAGGCTACTGACTACATTACCTTCCCATTAACAGAAGGCAATGGAAGTGAAATCCAACCCCTTCCAGTCGACCAATTGAGAATATCCCAAAGTTTCACAGGTCAAAATTTGCTTCTGAAAGCTGAAAATATCAAAAAAATTTCCTACTAAAAGATTAACATCCTTCTTCTGAACGTAAAGATCTATTCCCTGTACAGGGTTTTTAAAGCAGCACAGTGAGTGATGGCATGGCTTCTGCAAATATAAAACTCCCAGTGGAAGACTCTCCTATTGTTTATGCCCCAATACTTGACAGACTTACATTATGGTTAGTGCAGGGCAAAAGAAAATTAAGAAGAATGTAATTCATACATTTTAAGACTAAAATTTCATTGCATGAAGCTCTTGAAGATAGTTAAAACATTTAATGAAGATGCAGGAAAAGAATTCTTACCACTCATACAATATAGATTAGGATATATTGAGGTGCACAATGAACGATGACAAATATGACAAATATCTCCACAACTAAAGCTGATCATGATAGTCAGGTGTAACAAAATAATGAATGAGCTATACTCATTCCCACAGGGAGGTATTTACTAGCATTTGCATCGTCAGATGTAGCTTTACTCTACCCCAACAATGTGCCTTAACAACAATCTCAAACTATGTACCTTGCCAATCGGACATTTGACCACAGCAAGCATGCTGTGAATGAAATTGCTCATTACTGCCAAGTTGAAACGTTTTGTGCTGTGGATTGAGATAACCCAAATTTATCATATGTAAAATAAAACAGCCGAGATAGAGAGCAGAGTCAAGCTCAGTGCTCCATGTGATTCAACATTTCACATGACCAGATAGAATTAATCAAGTGAATATTACATTTTCAAAATAGAACAAATACAACATAAATAGAGAAGCATTAATTATCTAAAAAGGTTCCAGAAATTAAAATGACTATACCTTGACCAAAACGTTTCATTATGAAAAAGACATCATTTAAATGAGGACTGAATTGATGTTTCTCTGGATAGATGCTCTAAAATGTGCACCCCCATTGAGAGTACATAGCAGGGAATCCCAATAAAGTTTACCGTAGACGCCTACGTAAAAGTCCACCTTTGAAGCCTTGAAAAATCCCTCCAAAAACGGGGGTCAACTTATACGCCGAGTGTAAAAGTGAAACGTCAGCATGGGTGGTTGCCATTTTGAAAAGTGAAAGGAACACATAACACCAGTAAATCATATGAATGTGATACGCATTATTGAATAAAGTAACCATACAAAGATACTTTTAACTGCAATCAAAGCGTTTTAAAACCCGTCAAATTCATTGTCATCGGCATCCAGATCAAAGAGTGGGTGTGTCTTAAACTCCCGCACATCTTTGCAACACAGCCTGTTATCGCCTGCTTGATCCCTTGCACCCAGTTCTAAGGCACCGGGGTAGGGTGAAAAATTGAGGCTGACTACTAATACAAGAAAAGCATGCCGTGGCTGAAAAGGTGGGGGGGAGAGGGGGGTTGACTTATACGATCTACGGTATTTCATTAAAATAATGGGTGAAAAATTGGAGAATGCACCTGCAATCTTCCAACATGCACAATCGGCGGCCACGATTTCTGATCAATAGCCCATACCGCACATTCAAAATCTGCCCGCCTGATGTCCACAGTTAGACCTACTGTCAATCTGACAAGAGGCTCAATAAGAAAATCTCACCGGGCAGTTTTTTGACACAATGCTGAAAGCAAAGTGGTTTCAACAAATTCCTCAGTGGACCAATTGATATTTAAATTTCATTTTTTAGCATTTCAATAATTATAGCAAAGAAGCAGCTATCCTATCAGCTCTGTATTGACATAATATTGAGCAAAGCTCAAGATATATCTACTTTCACATGTGCTGGATTCTCATCTGAGTCAGCAGTATAGCTCAAGTTTGAATACTGTGCATTGCTCTAATCAGGTACAACATTATTAAAGTTGCATCGTTGCTTAGTTCAGTATCATGAGTCATCACATTTCCTGTGCCAATCGGTGCCTAAATATTAAGTCCTGGCTGCTTGCTTAAACAATGTTACATCAGATTCTTTGTTTGCAGTTTGAATGGTTTGCAAATATGCTTTGTTGGTGTGGAACAATATTCCAAATTTATCACAGTGTGTACGCAGGATGATTCGATGTCATATGTTAAGCTTGGAAAACTGACATTTAATCTATGAGATATAATCCCTTAGTAGTTGGCAGGAAAAAAGACAGAGGCGCAAGGGGAGAGCCAACTGTGCAACAGCCCCAACAAACAAATTTCTCTGCAGCACCTGTGGAAGAGCCTGTCACTCCAGAATTGGCCTTTATAGCCACTCCAGGCGCTGCTTCACAAACCACTGACCACCTCCAGGCGCGTATCCATTGTCTCTCGAGATAAGGAGGCCCAAAGAAGAAGAAATAAGTAACATGCATGAACCCACACGTTAGATCAGAGTCACTTCCGTGCATAAGCATTTCCCATTTAAAACCAGGACTATTTCAAGACAAATTAAAAGAACAGCAATATAAAAAGTTTACAATGCCTTAATAAAATGTTAGACGAAACACAAGGCATGTGTGTTAAAGGGGTCAACTAAGCTGTGCTTTAAATAAGCTTCATGGATCACAAACAGCTTCAAACTCAAAAAATCTGTTAACACTCGTTGATAAATATTTTCAATCAGCCTACCATTGTTTTAAAACACACATATACACCTCGTTATTAGTAGGAGAAAATAAATTATTGTAATAAATTAGGGGCGGCACAGTGGCGCAGTGGTTAGCACCGCAGCCTCAAAGCTCCAGGGACCCGGGTTCAATTCTGGGTACTGCCTGTGCACGTTCTCCCTGTGACTGCGTGGGTTTTCGCCGGGTGCACCAGTTTCCTCCCACAGCCAAAGACTTGCAGGTTGATATGTAAATTGGCCATTGTAAGGTGGTAGGGAATATGGGATTACTGTAGGGTTAGTATAAATGGGTGGTTGTTGGTCGGCACAGACTCGGTGGGCCGAAGGGCCTGTTTCAGTGCTGTATCTCTAAATAAATAAATAAACCTTCTTAAGAATACGGTATTTCACAAATAAAAAGGTTAGCCTTCTCAGCAATTGCGTTATAGCCCTAGTAAGAGAAATTGTTCAATATCTGTATGGGTGGAATTTATTGTACCCCTGGGAGATGGGTTAGGAGGCAGTGGGGGGGGGTCCCTAGAATCGTGACGGAATGTGGGGGGTGGTGGGCCCGTCGCCCAGCAATTATGTCGGGTGTAGGAAAGACCACAGACAGCCTTCCTACCTAGAAGCCAATTGAGGCCCTTAAGCGGCCAATTATTAGCCTCTTCCCCACCCCTGCTGGAATTAAACCAGCAGCGGAGGAGGCTTCCGCCACCCAGGGAGATCGTCCAGTAAAACAAGGCAGCCTCCCTGCGGGCTTGGGGTGGGGAGGGGTGGACCTCCTCCATGGGCAATCTGTGGCCTCAGCAGCAAAGGCCGTCCCTCCACTAATGCCCACCTACCCTCAAAGACCACCCTCCCCAACCTCCCTCACTGGGGCCTGCAGATTATCTCCAGCAACCCCACCTCACTTACCTGGGGTCTGGGGCTTGAGTGGTCCTGGTCCCAGGCTTCCTGCAGTACCAGCAGTGGCCACCGCTCCCGGTGAAGCTACTGCTACTACTAAGCTGCCGGCTCTCTGATTGGCCAGCAGCCCTTGGAGGCGGGATCCATATCCTTAAAGGGATGGGGATCCCAGCACTGGGAAGTTAATTTCCAGAATAACATTGAATTGCATCAGGTGGAGGGGGTGGGTGGTGGGGAGAGCTCCGAAGGGCCAAGGCGGGATTCCGCTCGTCTTTTTGGCCCGTCATCAGGACCACTGCCGGCTCCACTAAGTTCAGCCCTTTGTGTGTATGTACTGTGACTTCATCAGCAACCCTTGACTAGGCAGCAGTATGATATTCCATAAAAAAAGCTTTGATTTTATACTGTAGTTGCTTTTTCTTGCCACGTTTGGAATAATTCCAGGAAAGCATTTGCTGTGATCAAGCTTGTATGAGAACATTAATTCTTAAATGCCTTCCACCTGTGCTTTAAACAAGGTCATAACAATGTGTTGTAAGGTGCTAGTAATTACTGCTTTACACAGACTGCAGAATTGGTACTTTGCACTTATTGAACCCAAGCGTCTCAGGGTAATTTGTAAAATAAAAGATGCAGCATTAAGTGAGTAACAAAATACTCAGACACTATCCATGACTTTCATCATATTCATAAAAATTCAAAAGTGTACTCTGAGAAAAGGAGAGAGTAATGCTTGATATACTTAAACATTAGAGATTTTCAGAGTTTTACAGTATGTTCTTCAAAGGAAATAAATGTTTTATATTCTTGTGAAAAGGACAATTATGCACAGCCCTTACAGAGCCAAATTTGAACAACTAATATGAGAATGAACTTGGTTCTATTCTTGTAGAACTAGCCTCATGTTTGGAAGATTAGGAGAAGCACAATATTGATGACCTGTCAGTTGTTCCTAGAGTTAAGGAGAACGCCACAAAAATGAAATCAGGACAGTTTCTGTATGAAACATTAACGTGCAAACTAAATTAAATCCAACTAATCATTATGGGTTGTATATCATGTGTTAAATATTACCAATACACACCAAACACAAAGGACAATGGTCCAGATTTAGCAGTTAAAATAATGGTGAGGTTAATGGCACTCACTGTTATTTGTGCTTAAATGGTATAGCAACTTCAAGCAAGGATCAAATACGCAGTTGAAATGGCAATATCCAAAAACTGCTGTCTGAGTTGTGCAGTTAGGTTCGCAAAAATCGCTTTTCGCTGTCTCCCTCACCATTGACATGCATTAAATCTCATGAAGTAGCCGTATTTGCACGGTAATATGAAGTAAACCCACTGCAGATACTTAGAGCTAATAATTACAAGCATAAGTAGCTGTTTAAGTTGCTTGCCCTGTTTACTCATGTCCCAGATGCCCTGTTCCCCTTGCTGTGCTGTTATCAGCAACTTAGTGAGCAAGAATATTTTGAGCTGAAAGGGGCAAATCTAACTAACGGCATTGTTGGATACCCTGCTACAACAAAATCTGGCCTAATGTGTCAATCCATTTCATGACCTCTACATTTCATCTCCAGTAATGGATAACCCATGGAGCATGTATGATAATTCAGAGGGTGAATTTGTACAAATTCTGATTATTCAATGGCGTGAAATGCATAGGTCCCAGCAGACCCTCAAGGACCACCCTCAGAAGGGAGTGGGAACAGATGGCCAGGAAGATCAGCTCCCAGAGTGTGGACCTGAGGACCATGCAGCAGTGGCCCTCACATGGGTGGTCACCATCAGTGATTGCATCTCCACATGGCATTTCCTACCCACCACAATACTAGCTGTTCAAAGCACGACACCCCCATTACTCATTTAGCTGCACTCCCTGGCACTTAGGACTCACGCCTAGCATCCAGATACTCCACCTCACCCTCACACATCTGCCAACACTGCCAGCCTCACATCCACACCTCACTACTTCAACATACCTCCAGCTACTCAGCTATGGCAGGCAAATCACCTAAGCATGTGCTTACACAACCACTGGCATTCTGTCCTTTCTCTTGCAGGACAAGGTGGCACACAATAGAAGGGAGCAGAAAGCTGCTGGGGGACAGGGACACTTGCATCTCTGAGCCCCACAGAGGATATGGCTCTTGGCATTATGGGGCTGGCTGCGATGGAGCCCGCAGCATTCAACATCAGACAACACTGAGGATGACGGCATATTCCTGTCTCATGCCCATTCTCAACTCCCAGGTCATCCCCATCCTGCTATCTGGCACAATAAGGAAGCTGCTGATAGTGTCATCGCTGGAAAAGAAGAGCATCGATTCAACTGCTGAACTAGACTACAGACAGTTCTACTGTTGAAGAACCTTTTTTCCCCCAATCGGACCACTGCGAGGACTTCAAGCAACCTTGGACTATTCCACATTGGAAAAGTTCACTTTGGCAGGAGTGTAAATCTGCATTGAAACTATTTTTTCTATTTCAAATGTTGTTTATATCTTAGTTTGGTTAGCCTCATTCGGGGGTTACTAGAGGGTACAATTTGGCTGGGTATTTCTTTAATTTGGAAAGTTTAAAATGATATGTTAAGAGATCTGTGGAGGGATGGTACTGAATCAACAGTGCGTTTCTCCCACCACAATCAGAATTGTATATTTTGATTGGGGGCTTTGACTTGAGCGGTCGGTCAGTTGTAACAATATAGACTTGAAAAATTCCATTTCAAATAATGAATCATATTCATGGACAATACACATAAATGTTCAACTTTAGAATCTGCTGCAGCAACCTCTTTTGATCCAGCAGACTGCCTCAGCTGGGTTGAATGGTGTTGCGACTGACCACTCCATATATTAACCCCCCAATGAGGCTAACCAAACCAGATGTCTTTAAATCAAAAAATTAACTGTTTAATTAGAAAAACTAAATTCTTAAACACTACTAAGATATAAACAACATTTAAAATAGAAAAAATTAGTGTCCTTGCAGATTTAAGCTCCTGCCGGATGTGGAACAGTCCAAGGTTTCTTGAAGTCCTTTCAGCCGTCCGATGGGGAAGAAAAGGTTCTTCAACAGTAGAACAGTCCATAGTCTCATTCAGAAGTCGAAATAGTTGCTCCTTCTCCAGCAATGAATTCCAACAATTAACAACCTGCAAACACTTTTTAATGAATCAATTTGGCTTTAGAATTTTTGAGGAATAAAAGATTGTCACAGTCTACGTTCCCTTCATTCAGTTTAAAATATCAGAGATCTCTGTTTTGGCTTGAATTTGTAGAATTTTGAGAGAGAATAATAAATAAACAGACGAAATTCTCTTCCTTCAGTTTAAATGGTCTGGAAGTGTTCCTTTCAGGTGCTAACACACAGCTGTCTGTCTGTTTCTCTGAGTTAGAACAGTCTGTTTCTCCTATAAACCAGTTCAAAATTAACAACGTATCTCTCGATACTCAGTCTGAGTAGCTGTATCCCGGGCAACGAGAATGCACTCTTCGACTCCGTTTCTGGGGCTTGCTGCCTTAAAGCAGTACGGCTCCTTTTCCAGCCTTAAAGGCACACCGTATTCTTCCTGAAAAAAAAACTACAGGATCATAACAAATGGCCATATGTCTCTTGAAGCCATTCTTCAGGAAACTTTTCACTAAATGTTCTAATTATATTTTCTTATGAAAGGACAAAGCGAGCACCTGATTTTTCTCACTGGAACAGAATCACATGAGCAATCAGAATGAGATCACCACATGGGCTTGTGCATGTTAAATATAAGGCACAGCACCTGTTCTCATACTGATCTTAAAATAAGATGCCTTGTTCTGTGTATGTGGCCATTATATATAGCAAGCACTAGAGGAGGAAATGTGATTGGCATCTTAAACAGCCATGAATGGGTGGTTAAAATGCTGACAGGGTTTAACATATAAAAAATAAATAAGTCATGTAGAAACTTAAAGGCCATAGTCTGAACCCATCTGATTCCTTCAACATTTCATGGGAATCTGGTTATAAAGAACACCTTTACAATTTTGTTACACAAACACAAAAAAATTATTCTCCCAAGAACAGAAATGCTTTCTGTTGGTATTATTTTCCTCTTCACTGAATGCATCGGCAGGAAACATGAAGGCTGCATAATGAGGTTGTTGGGAGGTGGAAGGTACATAAATAAATTAGGGAGTTCGGCAGTTAACGAGGACCAGGGAAGAAGTGCCCTAGAGTAACTGATATTATTTGACATTAAGATCTTCCAAAAAGTTAATTTAAAGGGTTAAGTCATGGCAGGAGAGCTCAAAGCTGTGGTGTGCTCCTCGTGCTCCATGTCGGAAGCCGGGAACATTTCCAGTGCCTGGGTCTGGCATGTGTGTAGGAAGTGTCTCCAGCTGCAGCTCCTGGTAACCCGGGTTTCGGAGCTGGAGCAGCAGCTGGGGACACAGTGGAGCATCCACGAGGCAGAGAGTATCGTGGATAGCACGTATAGAGAGGTGGTCACACCGCAGGCTCAAACTCCACAGGCAGGAAAGGAATGGGTCACCACCAGGCAGAGCAAGAGGATTAGGCAGGCAGTTCAAGAATCTCCTGTGGCTATTCCCCTGCAAAACAGATATACTGCTTTGGATACTGTTGGGGGGAATGGCCTCTCAGGGGAAAGCAGCAACAGGCCAATTCATTGCACCACGATTGGCTGTGCTGCACAGGGGAGGAGTAAAAAGTGTGGGAATGCAATAGTTATAGGGGATTCAATTGTAAGGGGAATAGATAGGCCTTTCTGTGGCTGCAAAAGAGACTCCAGGATGGTATGTTGCCTCCCTGGTGCTAGGGTCAAGGATGTCTCAGAGCGGTTACAGGACATTCTGAAGGGGGAGGGTGAACAGCCAGTGGCCGTGGTACACATTCGTACAAACGATATAGATTAAAAAAAAGGATGAGGTCCTAAAAGCAGAATATAGGGAGCTAGGAAGTAAGTTGAAAAGTAGGACCTCAAAGGTAGTGATATCAGGATTACTACCAGTGCCACGTGCTAGTCAGAGTAGAAATAGCAGGTTATATCGGATGAATATGTGACTGACGAGTTGGTGTGAGGGGGAGGGTTTTAGATTCCTGAGACATTGGGACCGGTTCTGGGGGAGGTAGGATCAGTACAAACTGGACGGATTACACCTGGGCACGACCGGGACTGATGTCCTAGAGGGAGTATTTGTTAGAGTGGTTGGCGAAGGTTTAAACTAAAATGGCAGGGGGATGGAAACCTTTGCAAGGAGTCAGAGGAGGGGGATCAAAGACAAGAACAAAAGACAGTAAGGCGAATAAGAAAAATGATAGCCAGAGAAATCAAGGGCCAGAATCAAACAGGGCCACAGTGAAAAATTGTGGGAAGGGGACAAGTAATGTTAAAAAGACAAGCTTTAAGGCTTTGTGCCTTAACGTGCGGAGCATTCGCAATAAAGTAGATGAATTAATCACGCAAATAGATGTAAACGGGTCTGATATAGTCGGGATTACGGAGACATGGCTGCAAGGTGACCAGGGATGGGAAATGAACATCCAGGGGTATTCAGTATTTAGGAAGGACAGACAAAAAGCAAAAGGCGGTGGAGTTGCATTGCTGGTTAAAGAGGAAATTAACGTAATAGTGAGGAAGGATATTAGCTCTGATGATGTGGAATCTATATGGGTAGAGCTGAGAAACACTAAGGGGCAAAAAACATTAGTGGGGGTTGTATATAGACCCCCAAACTGTAGTGGTGATGTTGGGAATGGCATTAAACAGGAAATTAGAGATGCATGCGATAAAGGAACATCTGTAATTATGGGTGACCTTAATCTGCATATAGATTGGGCAAATCAAATTAGTCACAATGCCGTAAAGGAGGAATTCTTGGAGTGTATACGGGATGGTTTTCTGGACCAATACGTTGAGGAACCAACTAGAGAACAGGCCATCCTAGACTGGGTATTGTGGAATGAGAGAGGAATAATTGACAATATAGTGGTGCGAGACCCCTTGGGGATGAGCGACCATAATATAATAGAATTCTTCATCAAGATGGAGAGTGACATAGTTGATTCTGAGATGAGGGTCCTGAATCTTAGTAAAGGAAACTACGAAGGTATGAGGCGCGAGTTGGCTATGATGGATTGGGAAACGTTACTTAAAGGGATGACGGTGGATAGGCAATGGCAAACATTTAAAGAGCGCATGGATGAACTGCAACAATTGTTTATCTCTGTCTGGCACAAAAGTAAAACAGGAAAAGTAGCCAAACCATGGCTTACAAGGGAAATTAGAGATAGCATTAGATCCAAGGAAGAGGCATATAAATTTGCCAGAAAAAACAACAGACCTGAGGATTGGCAGCAGTTTAGATACGGATACGGGGTAAACCTTTCAGGACTGAGATGAGGAGAAATTTCTTCATCCAGAGAGTGGTGAGCCTGTGGAATTCGCTACCACAGAAAGCAGTTGAGGCCAAAACATTGTATGTTTTCAAGAAGGAGTAAGATATAGCTCTTGGATCTAAAGGGATCAAAGGGTTTGGGGCGAAAACGGGAACAGGTTTCTGAGTTGGATGATCAGCCATGATCATAATGAATGGCAAAGCAGGCTCGAAGGGCTGAATGGCCTACGCCTGCTCCTATTTTTTATGTTTCTATGTTTCTATCCTTCAACACCACCATATGTTCTGATTCTATCAGAAGTTGTGGCTGCTTCTCTTTAGCTCCAGAATGTTAGCTGTTCATTTGGTACATTAGACATACGGAACGCTGAATGTCTCAAACTTTATTTCTCAACAATACTGTTCTTAACATTGGAAAACTGCTCAAGACAAACTGTTCAATACCACCCGTGGGGGACAAACTGGATGAGATAAATTAAGAGCAGCATTTATCTGGAGTAACTTGGCACTTCAGAAAAAAGAAAGTCTTGAATTTATTTGGCTTTCACGACCTCAGATGTCCCAACGTTCACAGCTACCACTGAGCCATGGCTGCCACCTGGCACTAATACAGTGGCTGAATTTTCCGTAATGAAGCATTAAATCTCTTGTAGATAGATACGGTCAATGAGTAGGAACATAAAGTACTTTAAACAAACATTTCAATACCTCCAACATTTTGAGTAATTGCATATGCATGAATTGTATATACATAAAGCTCAAGAACCTTTTCCGGTGGTCTGACAATCATGATACAGGTTTAGGATGCAATCTATATTGGTGAAGGTAAAAAGTGCCTCCAATGTTCAGAATTATAAAACAACTGGTTTAAATCAGATTTTTTGCGAGTTGCTAAAAATGCAAGCCTATTTATCGCTCAGAGGATAAATTCTCAGCCCCCTCAGAATCAGTTCCTCCACAGACAGATGATTGTTGTAGCCACTGGCCCAGGTCCACCTATCTCGAAGCCCAGCACAGTGTAAAAGGCATGGAGTTAACAGACTGTAGGCCCCTTTTCCTCTCCGTACCATGTGGAAATGGCGTGTTCTTCGGGCAGTAATTAGAGGAAGACCTGGGCCACAAAACATATCAATTTTTTTGCAGAGAGTTAAAAGCAGGGATTTTAATCATAACATCATAAATGTCATTCAATTTTGCTTTGAGCTCCTCATGTGTAAAAGGATTAAGAATATTACTTCACTTCAAACATTGAACAATCCTTGGTGGAAAATAATAATCAATATAAACCTCTTTTCACATTATAGTTCATATTTGTAGAAAGTGGAGGCAAAATTTTATCCCCACTGTTGTATTCTATTGTGTGTTCCTTATTAGAAGACATTCAGAAAATCATGATATAATCAGAATCAGTTCCTCCACATACAGATGATTGCATTTGACAAAAACCATAAAAATCTGCAATATTTTGTTTTCTTGACTTAATGAGAGTAATGAAACTAATAACATCAGTGTCAGACTGAAATCTCCAAGGTTAAGAACCAAAGTTTAGTTTAGAGATACAGCACTGAAACAGGCCCTTCGGCCCACCGAGTCTGTGCTGACCAACAACCACCCATTTATAGTAATCCTGCATTAATCCCATATTCCCTACCACATCCCCACCATTCTCCTACCACCTACCTACACTAGGGACAATTTATAATGGCCAATTTACCTATCAACCTGCAAGTCGTTGGCTGCGGGAAGAAACCGGAGCACCCGGCGGAAACCCACACAGACTCAGGGAGAACTTGCAAACTCCACACAGGTAGTACCCAGAACTGAACCCGTGTTGCTGGAGCTGTGAGGCTGCGGTGCTAACCACTGCACCACTGTGCCACCCAACCACTGCGCCACTGTGCTCATTTTGCCGAAGCAATAACCCAAGTGACAAATTATACTTATTATTACAGTATTAGAATGCATTTCAATATTACTTAAGACAAATTCAGACTAAAAGATAATGATTCACAATTAAACCATCACTCTACTTGCTTCTCAACATGGACAGGTGATCTCAGACAGCCCAGACGCAGGAGTGTGATGGAAGCATCTCATTAGCTGGTCTACAGGTAAATTGCTTATACATCTTTTAGGGATTGCTGCCTAGTGATTTACCCTAGATATCTTTATTATTGGCTGGAATTGTACGCCAGCTCAGTGAGCCAGATATGGCTTGGGGGTGGCGTAAAATTGAGCAGGAGGCTCTGGGAGGCTTTCCAGACCCGCTCCCGTCTCTGGCCAACTTTACAGAGGACATGGGAGTGGGGGAGGGGGCGGGGGGGGGGGGGGTGAGAAGCGGTCTGCCCGCCCCAGGCCAATCAAGGCCATTAGGTGGCCACTTAATGGTCACTTAAGGGCCGCCCACCTCCACTGGTATTTTACCCGTGGCAAGCGGGCATGATGGGGATGTGAAAGGCCGGCCAGTGAGAGTTGCCAGCCTTTCCACGCTAACCGCCCCCCCTCCCCCCCACAAACGAACAACCTTGCCTCAATGGGGCACGACCGATCACCCTGGTGAGGCATCCCAAACCTACCTTGGATCCCGGCTCCATGGCATCCTCCTTGGTGAGCTGAGCTGCAGTCACAGCAGTGGCCACGGCTCCTGGTGGTGTTGCTGGGACTAAGAGCTGCTGGCCTGATGATTTGCCGGCAGCTCAATGAGGTGGGTCTTCCTACTTCAAGCAGGTGGAAGTCCCTCCTCGGGACAATTAAAGCCCGGGGACCTGTAAAATGTGGGATGGATCCCTGGGCTAGGCGGAAGCGGATTTACCACCGGCTTTTACGTCGGTGGCGAACTCCCGCCCGCTGAAGGTAAAATTCCGGCCATTGTGTTGAAGAGATGATGGCTGTTTGAAGGCAATTCCAAAATGAGACATGAAAGTATTATCATCCAATTCATGCCACTGCATTGACAAAAGCGAGTGCCTCAATAACCAATTGGACAAGAGATGAGGAAACATTGTCAGAATGATTCCATAGCAACCAGTTCACATAAAAAGCTTTGCTATCTCAGTGATGAAATCGGCCAAATTTTCAATGTAAAACAATTTTTCAGTTTTAGTAACTGTTAGACCAGTTTTTAAAAACTAATTTTTACACCAGTTTATAACATGGACGAGAGCCAGGAACCTCAGTAACTGACACAATAATGAAATGAAGAGCAGGTAATCCAGCCATTGCTTCCAGTGTAATAGAGAGTAACTAGTGTAAAAAGGCTCTGTCAGAGTTAAAGGCTGAGATGAGGCCCAAGTTCAATATGAAAGGCACAATTCAGCATAGCGGCGCCTCATCAGACCCCTTTCCAATCCTGAGTGGTGTAAAACAGGGCTGTGTTCTCGCACCTACACTGTTTGGGATCTTCTTCTCCCTGCTGCTCTCACATGCGTTCAAGTCTTCAGAAGAAGGAATTTTCCTCCACACAAGATCAGGTGGCAGATTGTTCAACCTTGCCCGTCTAAAAGCGAAGACGAAAGTACAGAAAGTCCTCATCAGGGAACTCCTCTTTGCTGATGATGCTGCATTAACATCTCACACTGAGGAGTGGCTGCAGAGACTCATCGACAGGTTTGCGGCTGCCTGCAATGAATTTGGCCTAACCATCAGCCTCAAGAAAACGAACATCATGGGACAGGATGTCAGAAATGCTCCATCCATCAATATCGGCAACCACACTCTGGAAGTGGTTCAAGAGTTCACCTATCTAGGCTCAACTATCACCAGTAACCTGTCTCTCGATGCAGAAATCAACAAGCGCATGGGAAAGACTTCCTCTGCTATGTCCAGACTGGCCAAGAGAGTGTGGGAAAATTGCGCACTGACACAGAACACAAAAGTCCAAGTGTATCAAGCCTGTGTCCTCAGTACCTTGCTCTACGGCAGCGAGGCCTGGACAATGTACGTCAGCCAAGAGCGACGTCTCAATTCACTCCACCTTCGCTGCCTCCGGAGAATCCTTGGCATCAGGTGGCAGGACCGTATCTCCAACACAGAAGTCCTCGAGGCGGCCAACATCCCCAGCATATACACCCTACTGAGCCAACGGCGCTTGAGATGGCTTGGCCATGTGAGCCGCATGGAAGATGGCAGGATGCACAAAGACACATTGTACAGCGAGCTCGCCACTGGTATCAGACCCACCGGACGTGCATGTCTCAGCTTTAAAGACGTCTGCAAACGCGATATGAAGTCCTGTGACATTGATCACAAGTCGTGGGAGTCAGTTGCCAGTGATTGCCAGAGCTGGCGGGCAACCATAAAGGCAGGGCTAAAGCGTGGCGAGTCGAAGAGACTTAGCAGTTGGCAGGAGAAAAGACAGAAGCGCAAGGAGAGAGCCAACTGTGTAACAGCTCCGACAACCAATCTTATCTGCAGCACCTGTGGAAGAGTCTGTCACTCTAAAATTGGCCTTTATAGCCACTCCAGGCGCTGCTTCACAAACCACTGACCACCTCCAGGCGCTTACCCATTGTCTGTCGAGACAAGGTGGCCAAAGAAGAAGAAGAAGTGTAAAGAGGCTCTGTCAGAGTTAAAGGCTGAGAAGAGGCCCAATGTCCAGTTAATTCACATCATTTCAGAGAGAAAAATTTCACTTTTCGACATATGCTTGGGATGTGGGCAACATTGAAAAATCAGTATTTGATGCCCAACCCTAAATTGCCATGAGCGCATTAAGAGCCAACCACAACCATGGGATTCAAGTCACATGAGGATAGCAGGTTTCCTTTCTAAAGGACATCAGTGAGCCAGATAACTGTTTAATGGCAATCCAGCAGTTTTCATGGTCACTTTACCATCCATCACCAGCTTTACTAACTTCTGTTTCCCAATTTTCTGCGGGGAGATTTGAAATCACAATCTTTGGGTTGCCAGTGCAGTACCCCCCCGTAGCTATTAGGCTGATGTAACCCTGTACCAGGTTAAAAACCTTAACCCGCTCCCTGTAATTTCAATGACAATGGCTTCAGGAATGCAGTCAGTGCAAATTGCCTAAACAGTGTGGTGAAAACAATACATACAACACCTGTAGGTTAGGGTGTTGTGGTGCCTATCATACAAGATGCAGCTTCCCCTAATGAGTTTCAGAGATACTGAATTGAGAGAAGTTGAAACTAGCAGCTTGTGAGGTGCAAGGGAATTTGATTCAGCAAATAAAGATGCCATAGAACACAATTATCACAATTACCTTTACAATCCAGCAAACAGAAACAATGAATTCTCCGATGATATTGTGATCCCAGTGTACACCAGGATTAGACAGGTGCTGGCCAGACAATCCACTAGCAAATGTGTATAGTACTTCAGAAAACAAAGAATCTTTTGTTGCCTTTGGAAGGCTTGCTTTCCATTCTGTCGCAAGTCTTTGTATCCCTTGTACTGAGTATATATCGAGTCTGTTACTGATCTAATGTACTGTTTGAGTGCAGTGAATTTTAATCACATTTACTATTTTCTGTGCTCAGTTTCAAAGATACATTTCTCCTCAGAAACTTTCACAAACATGGGATGCTGCCATTTTTCTTTTTCCAGTATTTTCATTTTACTGACATTATAAGCAAGGGGGTGGAAGGTTATCGGGGGTAGATGGAAATGTGGAGTAATCAGTTCAGCCATGAACTTACTGACTGGCAGAGCAGGCTCGAAGGGCCGAGTGGCCTACTCCTGCTCCTAATTCATATGTTCATATTATATATAAGCTTCTCTTTGTTCTTTTTAAAAAATTAAAGCTTACAATTTTTTTTATTCTTTTATGGCATGTGGGCGTCGCTGGCAAGGCCAGCATTTGTTGCCCATCTCTAATTGCCCTTGACAACTGAGTGGCGTGCTGGGCCATTTCAGAGGGCAGTTAGAAGTCAACCACATTGCTGTGGGTCTGGAGTCATATGTAGGCCAGACCAGGTATGGACTTCAGATTTCCTTCCCTAAAGGACATGAGTGAACCAGATGGGTTTTTACGACAATCAATGATAGTTTTATGGCATCATTACTGAGACTAGCTTTCAATTCCAGATTTTTATTAATTAATTGAATTTAAATTCCACCAGCTGCTGTGGTGGGACTTGAACCTGTGTCTCCAGGGCATTAGCCTGGGCCTAAACCAAAATATAATTCTAGCACAATAATACTTTCATGAGCCTTTAGTTCAGAAACTGTGGGCATTTACTGATTTGATAGAGTGATTCAAATTATGTACATATTTAACATTAACAAAACAATCTCGCACTGCATAGCTCATGGGTAATCCATGACTAATGGATTTGGTAGTGGGGTGAATCTCCCCGGGCAATGCTACACCAAATGTCGACTTCATCAAGTACTAAAAACCCATCCTTGGAAGTAAAGAGTCATTTAGAATCATATAAGTAACTGAGAGAACGAAAGAACGGAGCAGGGAAACATGCCACGCAGGGGAATAGGCCTAATTGGATTGCTCTACAGAGAGCTGGCATAGACACAATGGGCTGAATGGCCTCCTTCTGTGCCGTGATGACTCTATGACTCTATGAACAATTAAATAAAGTATTTGCATCTTACACTACAAATAGAACACAGAACACAAGCAATAAGAGAAAAATTCATAATATAAACAACAATGAATAAAAATGTGTGCACAGGGAAGAGTTATCTGCACCTGAAGCAAGTTTTTGTGAGGTGTTAGGTAAATAGTATTACAAATAAGTGTAGTCTTTTTTTTCAGTATCGGTGAGGTGTGTAATTTTTTTACCTCATGTCAATCATGCAATACATTACTTCATTAAATTTCTGGATCAAAGAGGTAAGTTTTAAGGAGAGTCTTAAAGGAGGAGTGAGAGGTGGAGAGGTTTAGGGAGGGAATTTCAGAGCTTAGGACGTGGATGGCTTTAGGCATAACCGCTAATGGTGGGGTGGAGTGGTGATGCCCAAGGTACCAGAGTTGAAGGAACACAGAGGTTGAAAATCAAGGCTTTGACAGACCCAGAGCCAATGTAGGCCAGCGAGGGTGATCGGTGTGTGCAGTTAGGATACGGGCTGCAGAGGTTTGGATAAGCTTATGTTTAAGAAGGATTAACAGTGTAGTCCCTGAAGGTAATAGGTGTTGTTAGAATTGAAAAGAACATGGAGAAGTGTCTCTCAAGTATTGAAAGAAACAGGATTTTCACTGCCCTATTATAGGTCTTGAAAAGAATGGTTAAAACATATCACTGCAAAAAAGCTGAGTGTTACACTCCAGCTCTCGGACCAGAAAGGTGAGTCTTTCATACCATTCCAGTGCCATATATGTATTATAACTCTGCTGTAGCAATGTTTGACAGCACTTGCCCCATTCTGCTAAAGAAATGCAACAAGCTTACTTCAAGTTTTATAAGGCCCCCAGGTGGTTTTTTATTCCACCTTTTCACCAGAGTATTGTGTCTGGCTCTGGGCACGGCACTTTGGGAGCAATGTAGGGACATTGGAGGCAGTGCAGAAGAGATTTACAGGAATGTTTCCAGCAGGAACTTCAGTTACAAAGAACAAAGAACAAAGATAATTACAGCACAGGAACAGGCCCTTCGGCCCTCCAAGCCTGCGCCGATCCAGATCCTCTCTCTAAACATGTCGCCTATTTTCTAAGGTTCTGTATCTCTTTTCTTCCTGCCCATTCATGTATCTGTCTAGATACATCTTAAAAGACGCCATCGTGCCCGCATCTACCACCTCCGCTGGCAACGCGTTCCAGGCACCCACCACCCTCTGCGTAAAGAACTTTCCACGCATATCCCCCCTAAACTTTTCCCCTTTCACTTTGAATTCGTGTCCTCTAGTAATTGAATCCCCCACTCTGGGAAAAAGCCTCTTGCTATCCACCCTGTCTATACCTCTCATACCTTACAAAGATAGATTAGAGAAGCTGGGGCTGTTTTCCTTCGAGGAGAAGGTTGAGAGGTGATTTGACACAGCTGTTCAAAATCATGAAAGCCCTGAACAGAGTAGATAGGGAGAAACTGTTCACATTGGCGAAAGGTCGAGAACCAGAGAACACTGATTTAAGGTGAATGGCAAATGAACCAAAGGCAACATGAAGAAAAACTGTTTTTACACAGCGAGTGGTTAGGATCTGGAACGCACTGCCTGAGAGTGTAGTGGAGGCAGATTCAATCATGGCTTTCAAAAGGGTATTGGATAATTAAATGAATAGAAAACTTTGCAGCACGATGGGGAAAATGTGGGAGAGTGGGACTAGCTGAGTTACTCTTGCAGAGAACCAGCATGGACATGACAGGCTGAATGGCCTCCTTCTGTGCTGTAACTATTCTATGATTCAAAGCTAGATATATGATTTACTTCTTTTTAGTCATTGTAAATGTAATTAGCATCAGAGCAGCATAGCTATGCATGATGCTATAGTCTTCCCAACTCAATAGCAATGGGAGCCCATAATGCAATTATGGTTGAGAAAAAATTCTTCCTTCACAGGACATGGACAATGCTGGCAAGACCAGCATTTATTGCTGACCCTGAGAAGGTGGTGGTGCCGCCTTCTTGAAACACTGCAATCCATGTAATGAAGGTACTTCCACAGTGCTGTTGGATAGGGACTTCAAGGATTTTTAGCCAGCTATGATGAAGCAACAACAATATTTGTTCAAGTCAGGATACTGTGTGACTTTGAGGAGAACATGGAGGTGGTGGTGTTGGTGGAGATGGTCAATGCCTGACACTTGTGAAGCACAAAAATTACTTGCCACTTATCAGCCCAAGCCTGGATGTTGGCCATGTCTTGCTGCATGCAGGCATGAACCGCTTCATTAACTGAGCAGTTGCGAATGGAACTGAGCGCTCTCAACTTTGGTGCAAGTCCCTAAAGGTTAGTGAGAAGCACTTTGCAGGGTCAACTGGGCTGGGTGTGCCTTGGTTGTGCCCAAATCAGATCCCTAGGTTGATGGCGAATAGCATGTTCAGTTTTATTCTTATTGTACTTTTTTGTAGCTGTTTAATATATTCACAATGAGTGTAATTATCCTAACTATTTGAGAACCTTCTAACACTATATACTCTATACAAGACAAATAGGAATAAGCAGGATGATCGATATATCTTGTAACCCATTTAAGAACCACGTTCAGAGTGCTGAGCAAAATAATATTTCCTGCTTAGGAATTCAAACACAGCTTAACAAGTTTATTTACTGCATCAAAAGCATTGGTTACTTTTCCTGTTAGGACTAACAAGATTAATTCCATTAACTCAGTAGAGTATGACTTGCTGACAGATCTGCTTTACACACCCTTTGGTTGCTGATGTAGTTCCTCTCCATTTCTACACACAAGAAGTGAGTCAATTTCCTACAATTGTATCCTTATTTTCTAATGTGGAAACTGTCATAGGAACAAACCTGGCTGCACTGGATCACAGTAACCTCAGGTTCCTGCAGAAACAATCGTTCAGTGCAAACCTTTTAAAATTTGTTTGCCAGAATCTGGAGGATGGGGAGGGGCTGGGGAGAGGAACAGGAGGGAGGAGACAGATTTATAAACAGTGTTAATCGTGCATTACTTAGATAGTGCTAGAGGGTCAATTTTAAAATGCCAAATAATTTGGGCCAGATTTTGATGAAAAAAATAATGGCCTGTACACAATGCACATCATTGTTAATGCACAAATTGGCCAGCAACTTGTAGCAAGGAAGAGATACCCTATGAATTATGAACCACCATAAGTTGCTGGCTACTGTACACCACTCTGGCATTAGCTTGGCAAAATAGGCATTTCACACTTACGATATTGCTGCATTTGCACAATAATTGCAAATTAAACCTGCCACAGAAAGCTAAGTCCGGTAATTAACAGAGTGAGTACCCTTCTAATGACATGATCATTGTTAATGACTGCCCTCCTTCTCAGTCCTTCCTATCTATTTCTCAATCTTTAAATCTCATTGGTCAAGGAGATACACTGTCGCATCATTCACCAAGGTTCCAGATGTCGTGTTGCCCTCACTGTACTGTTAGCAGTTTGCACTTTCAGCAACTTCGTGGCCACAAAATTTAAAATCTAAACATGAAACAGCAAATCTAACTCATGGGGCACGCTGCGATATGCACTGCTCCAGCAAAATCTGAACCATTGCACATTAAATAATTAAAAATTAAATGTCACAACATTGTTGATTATCTACATATGTTGCTAGCAACACAAAGATTTATAGTGCAACAAATAATGGTATCTGTTTGATCTCTGGCCTTCAAAGACCATGGCTTCGTTACATCCAGACCCAGAACAGCATCTTCCTCCACTACACCTGGGTGACAATTCCATTTTCCATACCAGCCATTCTCAGGGTCTCTCAGAGAAAGACTTCCAAATGGGTTTGAATTATTAAAAGGATAATTTCCTATCGCACTAAAAAGGCCAGATTGTGAAATGTAATGGTTGTGCCACATTTGCGATTAAGGTCAGCGTTTAAGACAAAAATATACAGGCGTTTAAAATTTAAGTAAGCCATCAGCAGCTTGAAATATGCCATCAGTCCTTACTCACAGAAGATGAGATTTTGACAGGAGGTATCATAGATCCTGCACAAGGTTGCACAAAACTAAAAAGTGCAGCATGTTCTTTTCACAAAGTTTCCAGAGTATATTTTGTATTTTTTACTTCACATTCTAGCGAAAATACACCTACTGTATTTGTGTGCATGCACCATCAATGTGAGAATAAGTCAAAATAAAGCTTATAAGTCCTTATACAATTTTAAATCACACTAAACAGATCTTTGACCTTCAACCCCTTCCCACCATCCCCTCCACCAATTGCATTAGGTTTCTCCACACTCCCCCCGCCCTGAAATCTTACCTGCTTCCCGCCTCCCAACCAGTGTTCTGCCTCGGATCTCGAACAGAGATCCGAAGGTGCGGGAGTTCCGGCAACCAACTGGAATATCGCAGTGGGACAGCTGGCAGCAGCAGGTAAGTGATTAATTCATTACTTATCATATATAAATTGTGATGCCACCACCGTTCCTGCAGTCCGCGACGAGGCCCCACCACCGGTGGTAATATGGGGCGGTGCCTTCCTGGTGTCGAGACCATGGTGGGCCTCTCCCAGAGGTATTTTCTAGGCCCCCCCCCCCGCCTAAACCCCTGATGCGGGGGCCCGGTAAAATTCAGCACAGTATCTCATACAACTGAAATCTTATAGACAACTGAAGTCTTTGTCAATATTACCATTCCTCCTCGACTCTACAAGTTTCCTGCCACGACATATACAAAGAGGAACAGGAGGCAAAGGCCGAACTTCAACATGGCAAATCCAAGACCCACAGCAAGGTTGCTCAGTGAAGAACAAAATATGAAACTGATGCAATCCAGCAAACAGAGAAACTAGAAGATGCCAAGTAAGCATTAAACATATTGATTTTTCTGTCGCTTCAAAACCTTTGAGCATATATTAATTTTCATAGACCTATTGCTTTATGTCCTTGCAGAAGAATAATGTGACTACTTTTATTTAAGGAAGAAACATTTCTTCTTTCTTTTGCACTGGATCTGGACGTTGCTTAGAAAGTTGGGGTCAAGTTTTGTACTGCCCGCTCACTTCACTGACTTGTTAAGAGAATAGCTTTCAAAATTAGTGCTGCTGACATTATATTAAAGTTACAAACTCACTCAGTGGAAAGTAGGCTCCAAAGACTAAATTATGGGATACCATCATTAACACTTCCGTAAATGAAACAATTGAGACTGCAGATCACATATTTAATATGCATACAGAGGGAACACCCCTTATAAGGCAACTAAGACACTCCCGGAAATGTGGAGGTCTGGCACAACAATGTTTCTGCCACTTTCATGAGAATTCCACCAGTCTGCCCCTGAGTTATAGGCAGGAGACCAGCAGAACTCTAGAGGAATTCCGGGACCTGCATTTACAGGTAGCCCAAAGAGTTGATCTTAACTTCCAGTTGAGAATCAAGTACTGAACTACCAGATGGTTGATGACAGCATCTAGTAATCAGCTGTTTATATTAATATATTTTATATGTTACTTAGGAACAAAGGAGGAGTAGGCCATTTAGCCCCTCGAGCACGTTCCACCATTCAACAAGATCATGGCTGACCTGTGACCTAATTCCATTGATGAGCCTTTGCCCCATATCCCTTAATACCTTTGGATAACAAATATCTATCAAGTTCAGATTTAAAATTTACAATTGATCTAGCATCAATTGCCATTCGCGGAAGAGAATTCCAAACTTCTACCACCCTTTCTCTGTAGAAGTGTTTCCTAATTTCAATCCTGAAAGGTCTGGCTCTAATTTTTAGATTATGTTCCTTGGATCTAGACTCCCCAACCAGCGGAAATAGTTTCTATCTATCTATCCTATCTGTTCCCCTTAATATCCTGGCAACTTTAATTAAATCATGCCTTAACCTTTTAAATTCCAGAGAATACAACCCCAGTATGTGTAATCTTTCCTTGTAATTTAACCCTTGTAGTCCAGGTATTCTGGTAAACCACCGCAGCACTCTGCACTAAGCTGAATTCCCTCCAAGTTGAAACTAAGCTTAATCAAAAATTATTTTATACCAAAAGCCTTTATGAGTGTGTACTCCATAGCAGACAATGCCATGGCTACAGCAAGTTAGCATTAGAATACATAAAACCTTGATTTCCTTTGACCCACCCTGCATTCTCAATAATGTGGAACTGTGGTAATGTGGTAATGGTATGCAGGGTATTCCCTCCCTAGCACAAATAATTTTGAGAAGAGTTTTGGATACATAATCCCATGGACACACAGCAAAGTATCCTGGAGCCCTGTATAAAAAAAAGAAACAAACCTGTTTATATATGCTGAACATCCAACTTCCGGTATTCATTGAAAGTTTAAATAAGCCTTCTGACTTACTGTGGCTACCTCAAGGCTTATTGCCATAATTTAATTTAAACTGGAATTCTTGATTACTCACCGAACAAAAGAAATATTTAATGCCTCATTATTAATTAGTAATTTTCAATGTCAACAGTTAGCAGTTCTTTTGATGGAGGGTGAGAGAGATGATGGAACCAAATGCATTTCATAAAGTTGCTCTATGGTCCACACACAAGTTTCTCTGGGAAGCATAACTACTTCAGCATTATTTGGTATTCCACTCAATTACAGTTTGTGGGATCTTATGTGGAAATTGCCTACTGCTTTTTCCTAAATAATTTCTCCACTTTAACGTAATTCACTGCATGAGAAATACTTTGTGACATTCCATGGCATCTGGTAAGGTGCCATATAATACAGGTCTTTTGTTCTTATTTTGTTGTTTTACAGTTGCCAGGCTCAAGCTGATTTGGATACAGACCCTATTACACTTCAGCCCTGTCTGGCACTTGTGTTCCCGCTGTTACCATGTGATATTTTATTTCTGGGCTTCAAAAGAGCTATTGTTTCTATCTGCCATCAATTACGGCAATTGAACTGTACTCCTGTGATAGGGATTAGTCACCAAGAGCCCATTTCTACAATCGCCATGGGAAGAACACCAGTTAGCTCAATTGGAATGCTGCACTTGTAAAAGGTACAGCCACATTTAGAATACATGGATCAAACGGCAGCAAACTAGCTCAAATTACTGATATGCTCCCACCTAATGTAGTTCTTTGTGTGTTCAGTTCTATGCAATTACAATATTACATGCTAAGACCAGTATCAGTGCCCAACAGTAATACTAGATAATGTGGGTCTTGAAACAAATCAGCAATTAGAATTAAAAACAAGAAATGCTGGAAATACTCAGCAGGTCTGGCAGCATCTGTGCAGAAAGAAGCAGAGTTAACTTTTCAGGTCAGTGACCCTTCTTCAGAACTGGCAAATATTAGAAATGTAAAAGGTAATACGCAAGTAAAGTGGGGGTGGCGCAAGAGATAACAAAGGAGAAGGTGTAGATCAGACAAGGTCACAGAATAGCTGACCAGAAGGTCATGGAGCAAAGATATGTTAATAGTGTGTTGAAAGACAAAACATTAGTACAGAAAGGGTGTTAACGGATTGAAAATTGAACAGCCGCAAGTACAAACATGAAAAAAACAGTGGGTAAGCAAACTGAACAAACTAAGATGAAATAAAATAAAATAAACACAAAAGAATATATATAAAAAAAGATAAAAAGAAAAAAAATAACTAAAAATAAAAGTAAAACGGGGGGCCCGTCATGCTCTGAAATTATTGAACTCAATGTTCAGTTCGGCAGGCTGTAGTGTCCCTAATCGGTAAATGAGATGCTGTTCCTCGAGCTTGCGTTGATGTTCACTGGAACACTGCAGCAATCCCAGGACAGAGATGTGAGCATGAGAGCAGGGGGGAGTGTTGAAATGGCAAGCAACCGGAAGCTCGGGGTCCTGCTTGCGGACTGAGCGGAGGTGTTCCGCAAAGCGGTCACCCAGTCTGCGCTTGGTCTCCCCAATGTAGAGGAGACCACATTGTGAGCAGCGAATACAGTATACTACATTGAAAGAAGTAAAAGTAAATTGCTGCTTTACCTGAAAGGAGTGTTTGGGGCCTGGGATAATGAGGAGAGAGGAGGTAAATGGGCAGGTATTACACCTCCTGTGATTGCAGGGGAAGGTGCCGTGGGAAGGGATGAAGTGGTGGGGGTAATGGAGGAGTGGACCAGGGTGTCACAGAGGGAACGATCCCTTTGGAATGCTGACAGGGGAAGGGAGGGGAAGATGCGTTTGGTAGTGGCATCACGCTGGAGGTGGCGGAAATGACGGAGGATGATCCTTTGGATATGGAGGCTGATGGGGTGGAAAGTGAGGACAAGGGGAACCCTGTCACGGTTCTGGGAGGGGGAGGGAAGGGGTGAGGGTAGAGGTGCGGGAAATGGGCCGGACACGGTTGAGGGCCCTGTCAACCACAGTGGGGGGGACTCCTCGGTTGAGGAAAAAGGAAGACATATCAGCAATTAGAATGTTGCCTCCAGATGGATCCCTTATCAATAAGAGAGATGAGCCATGAATCCATGACTTCAGTTCTGCAGCAAACCTGTCATTATGAGAATAATCATTTCTCATTGTTGCAGTCCACAGCAAGGGCCTACATGTTGTTTAAATTCTGTATGTGACACAACCAACAGAAAATGTGCAAATCAACTGACAACTATTTAAATTGGAAAGATCAACTTGCCCAGCAGGTTAGACAGTTGATGAACTATTGTACCATATGTATTTGGTTAGTCGGAAATGACTTCAATGGAAATAAATATCAGGAGATATGTAAAACCGGCTGCCGATTCGCCATCACCCATTTTACACTGTTGTACAAAGCTAAAATTATCCCCATTGATTCATTACTGAGTTCCATTGGTGCCAGGGCAGGGTAAAGGACAGGATTGACTGTAAAACAAAAGCTAACATTTCCCAAATGGCTTATGCTGCTGGATTCTACAGTGTCATTTTAATCCCAGTCACCTCAGAGAACATGTCAGTAGAAAGGACAACTGTACGATTAATGTATTTGGACTCCAGTTTGAAAGCACGACAAGATGAGGGTAATATATGAGAAAAAAGACTTGGCAATGTAGTCCTTCAACACCATTTATTCAACTGGCTGAGTCATCCAAATATTTGTGCAAAAACCTTGCCGGTTAAGCTGAAATAAGGCAATGACATTGGGTATTGTTTAGTACAAAACATTGATTGGTATCTGGTGTAAGAAAATCTGACACCAATATGTGACTCAATCTGTTTTCCTGCAAACCTCACCAGTTTTAACTAAAAAATACCCAGTCACTGCACTGTTTCATATTGTCAGCATTTCTGATCTAGATTTCAAACAATAATCAGTGACTACTAGAAATTGAAAGTTGCCCATAACTAGTTTGCTAGCTAGTGGAATTTAACAGGAATGTTTTAGTGCACTAAAAGATGTATTAAAGCAAAGTAAACAGAGAGCTACCATGTCATTAGTTTAAAGTTCAAATGCAATCAAAAGCAAATCTCATCCAAAAGCTTAACCTTCTCAGAAGCTGACTGACTTGTTGGGCACTGCCAGCATTTTATTTTTTGCTTTTATTTCATATTTCAGGTATGTAGCATTTCTTCATATTTCTTTTTCTGTACTTTCGATGACTGACTTTGTTAAATGCACCATTGTTTGCTGGGCACTGGAGTATATCATGTGAAGATTTACAGATACGTGATGCACACACGCACAGGGACTTTCTGTTCAACTTCAAACCAATAAATGTTGGTTTTACATAGACTTCTTCAGATAGACCTTTGTAATTTACTCAGTGCCAGCCATTACAATGCAGCCAAACACTGATAGAAAGAGTTCTTTTCAAAATTCAGGATTTCAAAAGTATTCATCTTTTTTCTTTTAATTCATTAACTGAAAGTTTTTGATCAAAAAATACAGAAGATAATAAATACACTGAGCTAGATATCCATAAGGGGGTGGTCTCCAATATCACACTGTAAATTCAGTGAAAGATCAGCAAAATCCTCGAGATACACTGTAAACTGCAAACAGCTGTTAACGCTTTTTCTTCAGGGTTTCTGTTGAACTTCCACTTACAGTACAGCACAGCAGGAGATTGGGAGAACCCCACAGAAATTACTGACCATTATTTCAGCGCAAAGAAGCCTTCACTTGATATTCAAACATAGAAAACAGAACTACTCTAGTCTACTAATAAAGAAAACCACATAAATGTTAGGAATCTGAAATAAACAGAAAAAGTTAGAAATGCACAGTAAGTCAACCAGTATCCGAAGAAGATCGATAAATGATATAGGTGGAGACCCACATCTGCTCTGTTTTACTCCTCTATGATACTTTGACTCAAGCAAGCCTTTCCATCTCTCAAAGTCTATATTGCCAACATACATCAACTGGTCAGTGAGTTATCCACCTCTAAAAGATTATACAGCAAGCTTTTGGCGGCATACTGCCCCAATGCATTGATCTACATTTTGATAGGAATAATTGATGCATAGGAAAGTGATGCTTGCTCCTTGAATGTCCGCACCAACATTCATGTTTTCAGAAAACACTTCATTTTCATCTCAGCTTGAACAATCTGTAGTAGCTAATTACTCTATTTGTTATCAATTTATTTATTGTACTCAGTCCCTTATCTTCCTTCTGCTGATCCAATCCTCAAGTCGTCAATAAAATGCCTGTCCAGTATTATACACAGAGTGGGGAAAATAACAAAAGTTCCTATTCACAAAACATCAGAATGACACTTCTGGCAAATTGTACAGACATAAGTTATTGATAATCTGCAGAAACCTGATTTGAGGGAGTAGATTTTACTCAGCACAAATATTTCACATTACACACACCTTCAGACCCACAAACTAGCTTATTTTACTGTAAAACATTGCTAGTTTGCAAGTTGCCAATTTGTATAGAAACATTGAGTTCCTATTATTAACTTCAAACAGTCTGAATGCCACACTAGATACTGTGGAAATTAAACATGACTCTTCTTTCCTTTATACCTACATGATGCCAAGGTGAGAGACATTGTATATTTCCATCCCTAGAAAACAAATTAAATGAACTGATTGAAGATTTAATCTGTACTTGAAGTTCATCCTAATATGGTGCACATTATTATCCTAAGTCAGAGTGTAAACTTTAATTGAGAAAACTCATACCACATATCTAAACATTGGCGCAAAGAAATGAATATATGTAAATCACAAATGGGGAAGTGAGTGAGCTGGTCTAAATTGCCACAAGGAGTTGGCCATACATTGACATTTCATTAAAAGCTAGGATAAATGTCTCAAGTTGCCTGGTTCAATTAAGAAATAATGAAATAGCCAGAACACGGGCATGCACATGATTGAGAGTCTAATAATTCAAATGCTATGACTCCAGAAAATGGCATGTCCACAGTCAACCAGCACCAAGCAGGTATATTACTTTTGTAGCACTTCCAGAACAGATTAATTAGGATATTGGGAACCAAGGAACACATCAACTGTAGCCGTTAAACATTCTGTAGACTTGACGTTGGGACTGTAATTAAGGAACTTGACCAACAGTTACCATGGGAAAAAAAATAATAGTTGGAATTTTCTGTATTGTTTGGTTATTGTATGCTGGACAAAGCCAAACCACACTGAACAAAGTGTATGCAATTCAAAAATATCTTTGAATTTGGGCCAAATCAAAGCAGAACATCCTTTGGGTCGCCCAATGGAAACTGTGACTTGTCCAAATATTTCCAATGTGCACTTCACCCACTTTGTTCAACTTTTCAATTTGTTAAAATCCACTTCACAGCTGAACGACAACAAGTGCATCAGTATCACTCTTACACAAAAGAAAAAGCACACTGGTGTTATAAATTAACATGCATTTTTCCTTTAGTTCTAACCAGCATTCTATAGCCTAACAATAATGTTTTGCAAACATATTTGCTCACAGAAAGGGGTCTGGGAGATCATAAAAACAGGACAAAAAATGTAGATTCCGGACACTTCAGATTTTGTTTTACATGAAGGGTTTGATACCAATCTCTGATCTCATTATTAATTAAAAAATACTATTTACATCACTTTTAATAAAGTGAATTTGCCCATTCCATTCACTCAGAAATTAGTCAACAAGTACTGTGATAGTCACATCTTGTACCTTCACAAATTTCTTTTTTTCAATGTGAATGTAAGGGTAAATGTTCCATGAACGTAATACCTCTTGCTTGCTGTTATAACACTGTAAGGTAGAAGTTGAGGCCTCCTGCCCGCCAGATATGGGGTATAAGCAGCCTGAAAATGGTGGGGAATGACGTACTGCCCCATTCCAGTCATCACTCTGACTTCTGCAATCTTTTGCTGAGTCTACCGCAGGGTGGTTGGAGAGACTGTCTAAGTCAGGTGGTAGGACCATTTAAAATGCAAATAGAAATGGTATGATTACAAAGGACCCTGAATGCCATTTTAGGACAGTAAGGGCGGATTGTGAATCGCACACACACCCATCAGTATCAGCTGGCTTTCCAGCCCAAGAGCAGCCCATAGGTTTTACAGTAATTTTTGGGACCTGGAGATGTAGGAGTACTCCTCTGAGCAACACAGAACCTGCCTTGATCCCTGCCACTCTGGGTCCCCACTCCTGAGATTGGACACCCCTGCACCACCACCCTTCCCCAAGCAGCTACCTTCTTCTCGCCTGGGCGCTTGCCTGGCCACCCAATGTTGCTCGATTTCTGCTCACCACCCCACAACCCCCACCCCATCCCCCACCCAAAGGGCCTGATATTAAGAGGCCCAGTCCTCTAAATGCAGCCTGCTGCCAGCATAATCAAGCATATGGCCAGTGCATCCCACCAGTTGGCTGCCCAGTAATTAAAAGCTACCCCTGCATGTTTTATGGAAGGAAGCAGTCAGGTCATTCTTTCCAGTGTTTAGATGTTAGAGGTTGGAAGAGAGTGTCTACTGTGGTTACAAGTGTTAAGTAATTGGTTAACTGGAATTGTCTGTGTGTGACCGCAGCATTTATCTTGAGCCACAGTGAGTGCATTCATACTTTGTGCTTCACTGAAAGCTTCAGTATGAGTTAAGATGCATTTAAGCAACTGTCTAACAGAAATGCATCTTCAGATCAGCCCAGAATGGAAATGTAATTGGTCACAGACAAATTTGACTGTTTGATTATATTTCCCTTTGTTGACACTTTAGTTCAATTATCTTGCTCAATGTAAACTTTGCTTGTCCAAGTATTGTTGCAGGAATAACATTTCACAAGCATTGCCACCGGTAGGTTTCTATTCGCAATGCAAACCTGCTCTAGGTTCCCCAGTACCCAACCTCATTTCCCAAATGACAGATCAGGCATGTATCCTGGCCTCTGAAGATACAAGTTAGCTATTAGTAGCAGCCTAAGTTATAACCTACCCACCTCCTCTCACGTCCCCCCAATCCAGCCTTCCCGATGCTCTCTGCCTTTCTATAAGAAAGTGTCTCTCTTCCACTTAGCATTTCTTCCATCTGAGGTCAAAAATACATAGAACGGGGATCTTGTCCACTAAACCACAACTTAGGACGCCCCAGCACAGCATCTTGTTAGGCCAGCATATTGTGCTAATATGCTCCTCCCTACTTTAAGTTATAGTGGTTTTTTTACATTACCCCTACGGCATTCTCTTCTGCTGCTCAGAGATATCTGTATCATTTCCCCTTTCCCCTGTGATTCTTTCTTTGAAAAGGAGAAAGAGGATCTGAAGGTAAGAACTAAATTGGCCCATAACTGTCAATTGAGTTTCTCCCCCAGAGCTACATTTCTATGTAGGCCAATGCACCTACACACAGTAGGCTGGATTTTAAGCAGCCCTCGACGTCGTGATCCATGGTGGGTGGGCGGCCTGAAGCTGGCTTCAGATGAGGCCTATCACGGACCTTGATGCTGGCAGGGCCCGGCCCGATCCTCCCGGCGACGGTGCAGCTCCGTGGCACACCACCTCACCGCTGAGCGACGGGACCACACTTTAAATATTCAAATCGACATAATTAATTAATTTAACTATACTCACCCGCAATCGTGAGGGCCTGCCGCAATCTTCGGCGTGGCGGCCGGCACTCCCGCGTCTTCAGATCCCCATCCGGGGAAACGAGGTGCCACACTGGTGGGAAGTGGGGAGGAGGTAAATTTAGCAGTGGGGGGGTGGAGAGGTGGGGTGGGGAACAAGGTCAAATACACCTAATGGGTGTAGGGGATGATGGGAAGGGTTGAACCTTAATCTTTGCGCAGTTTGGGGAGTAAAGTCAGATGTAAAAGGTATGTGTTTTTTGGGGGGTAAGGGCAAATAGTTAATGTAATTGTTATGGGGGGGGGTGAGAAAGGTGCATTATTTATTTAATTTTGTGGGGGGTTCACTTTAAAAATGTGAATATCCCGGCAGGTCTGGCTGCCCTTTAAAAATGGCGTCAGCGCCTACACACAGGCAGCTGACGCCACTGCCTTGGTGGACAGCTTGTCCCCTCCACATGATGGGGGTGGGGGGGAGGCCACCCAGCTATTTAAATGAGCCATGGCTCTTGAGATTGCAGCAACTCCATTTTTTATGCTCTAGATCGGCAGCAAGCTCATAAAATCCAGCCCAGTGTTTCCGAATAGCACCAACATTAATTCTGCAATATGAGTGCTTGGCTCTGGTGTTTAAACCAACAAGTCATATTTAGCATTTGCACGGCACTGCTCCATATATTTATAATGCTGTTCTTGTGCAAATAGAAATTCTCTTGCAATCGGGTGGTTTTTAAAAATAAATCCTTACAACATTTCGTTTGTAGTTAAATGTTTTATCATGGATATCAGTTATCAGTAACATTCATTGCTGTGTGGGTTGTGCACTCTGCCTCTGGGCTTTATCACAAACATCCAAGACCCTGCCGACCCTTGCTCAACCAACCGACCAAGACAACACCCCGCACCCCCAGCCTCCAAACAACACCCGACACCCAGCGCCTCCTTGCTCAACACCTGAGACCCTGCCGACCCGGTACTGCCACCTGAAAGCTTGCCCACCCATTGCAGAGTGTACAGCACTGCAGGCTGACAATGGCCTGAGCTCCCATCAGGCCCTCCCTGGTCATAGCTGCCTACTCATCGCAGCATTGAGGCTTTGCCTCGGTGCTGTCAGCTTTCAATGGCCATGATATGGCACCACTGACAGAGGGAGGGCCAGGAGGCAGCTGTGCCTGCCCGTGATGCTCCACAATGAGAGCAATAGCAGCCAGCTATGCCAAGAAAGGCCTACCTGTGCCAGAAAGTGCACCAGACTCAAGTCAGCTTTCTTCAAATGTCTCAGCAGCATTGTCAGTGAAGTCTGTGGCCGGAATTTTACAGTGGGCGGACAGGAGCCAGACTCCGACGTAAATGTCAGTGACGAACCCGCTTCCGCCCAGCCTGGGGATCCGTCCCGTATTTTACGGATCCCGGGGCTTTAATTGGCCCGAGGAGGGACTTCCAGACGCTTGAGGGAGGATGTCCTGCCTCAGTGAGCTGCCGGCCAATCAGTGGTCTGGCAGCTCTTAGTCTCAGCAGCGCCACCGGGAGCAGTGGCCACTGCTGGGACTGCAGCCCAGCCGACGCCATGGACCCGAGAGAGTGGGTAAGTTTGGGTTGCCTCACCAGGGGGATCGGTCGTGCCCTGGTGAGGCTAGCGTGGTCGTTTCGGGGGAGGGGGCTGTCTTGGATCCCGGGGATGGGTTGGGAGGCTGGGGCGGCCCTCAATCAGGCACCCTGTGCCTGACTGCCCCCCCCCCCCCACCCCACAGGGTGCGGAAAGGCCGGCAGCTATTGCTGGGCGGCCTTTCACGTCCCCAGCACACCTGCTTGCCTGTTTCCGGGTCCGCCGCCAAATTCAGCCAAATTGTGTACGACAGAATTACTCCCCACTTCCCCTGTAAAATCTTGAAGCAAACAATTTTTCCAGTGGGAGATTTTATTTAGCTGTTATGCAGCAGCTGTGGGACATGGCAGCTTTTTTGTCTGAAGCCATACGGTACCTCAAATATTACAGAACCTCCGGTATAATACTTTCTCAGCAGAATGACCACATACACCCAGATGCTGATGCAGTTTGCAGGAGATTAAACTGTTCATAAATCATCCATTCTCTTTGGGCCCTGTGTTTATTCTGATATGCGTGCCCTGGACTAAATTAACTTTACCTGCATTATTGATGCATTTTCACCAGATTGGAGTGATTACATACCGTGCTTACAATACTAATAATAGCTTTGGTTGTGATGCTGTGTCTCACCAAGGGCAAAAAGGACTCTATGCATCAAAAATAAGGTCATCTAGGAAAGACGATTCTACATTCTCACTGCAAAGGCCGCAGCTAGTGCTGCTTACTTATTCATATGACACAAGCTGCATGTAGGGTGTATCCTAATGGGATTACACATTAAATGTGTGTATGGTTGAACTGAAATAATTCACCATGGGCTAAATGAATACCATTATTACAGACCACAGTGAGCTTTTATCACCCATTTGAGGAATTTCTTGTAACTACCTTTCCACATATAAATATTAAAGTAGACAAGGGATTGTATTCGACTGTAAATATATCCCTTATAAGCATACTAAAATGCTGGATTTCTAGTGACTGTTATGACCAGGTGAGAAAGAGGTCTTGGGTTCCCTCTCAGCCTTCACCTAGTCTTGCTGTAACAGAGTTTAATTTTAAACACACCATGTTTAAAGCTTCCCCTTGGTGAATCCTTGTTCACTGCTTTCCAATTGTAAGACAAAGAAACGAGCACAAACGGTCTTTCTTAGGTTTAAAGAAGATAGTTGAAATTTATTAAACCTTTAATTAGGTTAATGCCTATGGATACATACATGATGTACACGTGCAGATAGGGACAGAAAAGAGAAGAAAAAGGAAAGTGGAAAGGTTTGAGACAATACCTGAAGAGTTTGTTACGACTCTTCGAGCTCAGTGTAGAGTCCTTGCTTGTCGGTAATTCTTGCTTTTCATTGGGGCCCAGTCTTCTTCTTAAACCTTGTTCATTGTAGGAGACTTTTCTGTCTTGGGGTTCATGTGTCTTCAATGGATTCTGAAGCTGGTGAGAAAGAGATGGGAGCAGACAGGAGAGAGATGTTCTCAATCCAGGACCCAGGAGCTTTTTCTCTTCAAAATACTGTCTCTCTAATTTAAAACTCTCAGTTCAAACTCTGCAACAGCCAGTTAGTCATGTGACTAAACTGGTCTGACCACATCTGTTCTGTGTATTGGGAGCAGGGACAGGTCCTTTGTTCCAAGCAATGTCAGTTATTATGCAAAAATGTCCTCCCGGCAAAGCCTGGCAATTCCTTGTATCAGGCCTTCTCTTCATCCCAGCAACAATTTAATGTCCATGTGGCAAAATTAATGTGCCTCATTCTTGGCAGGTGGGGGGCCTGTATGACATGACATCGCCCAAAGTATGAAAGGGAAGCAGTAGAAGATTGGATTGAGGGGTGGAAGGGTGGAAAGGAAAGAAACGTCCATCAATAAAGAGTGAGACTCGGACAACAGAGGCAGGAATTTAAAATATGTAAATAATGTTGAGATGGAAAGAAGGGAATGGAGCTCGAGGCCTTGTGGACTGTAGCCAGGTGGTGGGGCTCATGACCATGGTGGCAATACCTCCATTAAGTAACCAGGAACTGCAATAGTTCAAATGTGGCCTAATGAATTGGATTAAATGTCGAGAGGCCTGCAGGAACTATCCCAGCAGGGAAAGAAGAGAATTAAATATTTTTTAAAACTTGAAACCTTAAAAATAAAGCTTACCTCGAATGTTATGTACCTGAAAGCAGAAAGACAACAGAGAAACATTTCAAAGAACTGGCTCACTAAACCACCTGGTGGCCAGATTGCACGAATTTAATCATGACAGGTTTACATAGGAAAATCCCATTATTAATGTGACATAGTAATTTGTAATGAGAAACCGTTGAGACAAAAATGAGATATGTCAACAGGAATTCACTGGTGCAGTGAATGCAGATGGAAGGTTTAGATAAGGTATAGATGTTTCTAGATTATGGACATTGATAAAGACCACACATAAAGCAGGCAATGAGAAACAAAATAAAGACCAGGCAATTAAGTGTATGGGAATTCTATGAGTTGTCGCTCTCCAGAACTTCAACTCTTCCATATGCCTTTGAATGTGGCAATGATGGTGTTGAGAAAAATAACATGCAAAATTCTGCCATTTTTCAAAGCTTACACATTTCTAAATTCTGAATACTGTGATTTCATGTGAACCATCAGAATGACAAATTCAATTTGACCATATATGTAAATCTACCTCAGACTGTTTCAAACAAATAAGAAGTGAGACATTGGCCCAGATTTCCCAGTCAGTGGTGAAACAACGATACTCGCCACTGGCCTGGAAGAAAGCTGTCCACAAAGATCTACCGATCTCTGTGGCATGGGTTTCCTCTTTCCCAACAGCAGTTTGAATCTGATACCAAGTTAAGGTAATCTTCAGGTGTTCAGCAACAGTAATATCATCAAGCAGGGTAAGCATGCAATCACACTTAAGTATTCTCACAGACAGCAAACCAGGAAGTAAAATGCACGGAATTTTTCACTTTTAATTACAAATTTGCAGAATGTAATAAAAGGTCGGAACATACACATAGAATTAAGGTAAATGCTCAACTATCAAACAACCTTTTTTTAAAAAAGGAATTATTTTATTTTAAAATGTGTGTTTTGTTATAACAATGTAGAAATTTGACATTCCACAAATATAAAATTAGTTTTTCAGGGACTGTGCAGCCATCATTACTGCTGCAAAATCCGGCAATACTAGAACCAAACATTGAATTTTTTTGGAACATTATTCTTTCACCTCTAGCGCTGTTCTTATGCAAGACCCATTCTAGTGCTGCCAGTTCCTGACACTACTGTATAACTGTAAATGGTGAAAAGTATTTAAGATGCTATGCTGGGTAAATTGTTATCCAATTTTTTTCTTATTTAAAGGTCTTATTCTTGCTGGAATATGGTCTGTGGACAGCCCTCCAACCTCTTCCTCCAATGGCCATTCATCATGGGTAACAAGACAACAAATGTCAATGAGATATTTAATGCACTGGGCATATTATATCCAAACCCAATTTTCTCCTCATCCATGTGCACTTACCAGCCGAGGTTCAAAGGTAGCAATCTGAATCAAGGATCATGGCTAATTTCTTCCTTCACTCCATAGTCTGAGGAATCTGAGACAAATTGCTGTGTCCCAATTGCTGTTTCTGCTGAGTTCAACTGACTCAACTCAAGCTAAGAGTCAAACCTAGGACCTCCTGGTCTGCACAGCTCAATTCCATAACATGTGGTACATGCCACCAGTAAGTAATTAGGGGAGCCGATATCAAGTATGGAAGAAACAGCAAAAGAGTATTTAACGCATGTCAGTTCCCAATGCCCCCACATAGCAGTCACAGATGCATGTAATGAAGTTGTGTTCTGCTCAGTTTACAACGTAGTGTCAAGTAGATAATCACCAGAACAGGTTCTAACATCTCTCAGCAGAAAGGGGAAAAAACTAGTGATGGAGACAGAAGAGAGTCTCTGGTACCTGATAGTTATCAGCTACAAGAGGCATTCGGCAACCTGGGAGCAGGCTATGCATCTATGTTTCAGGCTGCAGTCTGGGAGGAGGCTAAGTGACAGAAGAGGTTAAGATCACAGGTTGAGAGGTAAATTTACCCAAAATTCACCCTTAGAAATTAAAAGAGACTAGCAAACAGTGCCCTGCCATTGCTCTATTTGATAGTCCGTGTAGGTGATTTATTAATTTTACTTATTATTTAATATAGTGCATTCTCAGTTTCCTATTAATGTCCTTTTCTATCTGTGCACATCTAATATATGTTAGACGGCTAAACATGGTATTCGGAAAATGGAGGTCAGCTGTTGTTTGCACTGGAAGAGACAGAGGGTAACAGTGCAGTAGCAAGTTTCCATGCTGGAATAAAAATGGAAAATGCTGGGAATACTTAACAGGTCTGGCAGCATCTGTGGAGAAAGAAACAGAGTTAGCATTTCAAGTTGTTGACCTTTTGTTAGATGCTGGCTCAGTTTTAGGATACAAGTTTAGCGAGCAGACTATTTTTATTCAAAGGTACAGATTCTATGAGAGCTCAAGACTTAATTAGCCTATTAAACCCAATATCAACTTGCAATAGGATTTGTGTTTTCATTCAATTCCTCCATTGAAATAGCCAACAAAGGAATTGTCAGACAAATGTGTTAATATTTATAACACTAATATGGAGCAGCATAATTTCATGGCTGGTCTTCTATACAACACCACCTTAATGATGATGGTATTCTTGAAGAATCCCATGCTTCAAGATGGCTCCTGGGCTGGAAGCTCCCTTGCTGTTCAACTCTATCCATGGCCATCTGCTCCCATCCCTAACGTTTTCTCACCCAATCTGCCCTCTTAAACTGTTTAAACTCCCCTGGCTCTTTAAATCAGTTCATTTTAGCCCTATCTAAAAGTTAACAGTTAGTTTAGTGTATGTTACCTGGGCCCACTGCCCTCCCCCAGCCACACCTGCTCTTTGTTTTCTCAATGAAATTGATCCGGATGAAACTGACGAGCACAGCTGTCAATACTTTAATCTCCGATCCTGCTGTCTTCACAGTCCAGAGTGTCTGCAGCCACGGCATGCGGTAAGTCCATTGAGGTGAAGAAGGAGCTGCGGGACCCGAGAGAAGTCCTGTGAAAAGGTGCCCCGAACACCCAAAACATCCACGAACGGCCCCCCCGGCCGCAACTTCAAAGCGCCCGCGGGAGATGGCTCGGAGAGCATCTGCAGCGCACTGTCGGCAATGCTGCATGCCTTTATTTAAACCACTGCAAAAAAAAAAACCCTTAGCAAATGTAATCACCTCTAAGTCTGCCAAATGATGCTTCACCTCCCGAAGGACGTGGATGAGCTTTCCGGACGTCGATGGTGGGCACTGAGGAAATGGCTTATTACCTGCACCAGATTCCACCCCCCCTCCCCCCCCCCTTTACCCCCCTTCCACCCCCCCCACCCCCGTCCCCTTCCCTGCTCCACCCTCTCAGCTCACCCCCTCACAACCCCGTCCCAGCCCGCCCCCCCCTCGCACCATCTTCACCCCGCACCCCCTTCCCCTGCACCCCCCCCACCCCCTCCCTCTACCCCTCCCCCTTGCATCCCCTCCTCCCACCGGCACCATCCTACACCTGTGTAGGGGCCCCAACAACCCCACTGCCTTGTGGGCGTCTCGGGAGAGACCAAGGCTAAGGGAGTAAACCCTAACAGAAAATCCGGAGCGGAACCCCGTAGGCGGTCATGTGTCACCTTTGGCATGTTTCCGGCAGTTCCTGCAGCCATACTGGTGCCAAACGTCGTGTCCTGCACTCCTTTGGACCCCACCAGAAAGGCCGAGAGGGGGGTTTTGACGACTGGGCAACTCTCAACCTCCATAAATTTGCCCAGGCATGCGCCATGGAGAGGTCACTCCATAGTTGCCTCACAGCGACTAAAACAACACGGAAGGCAGCAGTTACGGGTTATAAGTCCAGATAAATTGGCGTAGAAACTGGGCGCCACGGGTTGCCTTTGTCGGTGGGAGAGGTCATTGCACCTCACTGGACAGCTACCGCCCGCCTCAAACCGGGCAGCCCCCGGTCAATAAGGTTCTGTCCCGCCACAGTCTGCCTGCTTCAATGGGTGCTTGGAGCTCAGGGTCATTGCCCGAAAGGTGGACTGATACACCGCACCAAACAACATGAAAAAAGGAAAGAAGGTACCAGCCCTTCGCTTTGCAAGCTGGAACATCAGAACTATGTGTCCTGGCCTGTCGGAAGACCTTACACAAATCAACGATTCTCGGAAGACCGCCATCATTAACAACGAGCTCAGTAGATTCAATGTGGACATTGCAGCACTTCAGGAGACTCGCCTCCCCGCGAGTGGCTCTCTAGCAGAGCAAGACTACACCTTCTTCTGGCAGGGCAGGGATCCTGAAGAACCAAGACAGCATGGAGTGGGCTTCGCCATCAGAAACTCCTTGCTCAGCATGATAGAGCCTCCCTCAAATGGCTCGGAACGCATACTGTCCATCCGACTGCTCACCACCTCTGGTCCAGTACACCTACTCAGCATCTATGCTCCAACACTCTGCTCCGCACCTGAAGCTAAAGACCAGTTCTATGAACAACTCCATAACATCATTAGCAGCATCCCCAACACCGAACACCTATTCCTGCTGGGGGACTTTAATGCCAGGGTTGGGGCCGACCATGACTCATGGCCCTCCTGCCTTGGGCGCTATGGCGTTGGAAGGATGAATGAGAACGGGCAGAGACTGCTTGAGTTGTGTACCTATCATAACCTCTGCATCACCAACTCGTTCTTTCACACTAAACCATGTCACCAGGTTTCATGGAGGCACCCAAGATCACGTCGTTGGCACCAGCTAGACCTCATTGTCACAAGGCGAGCTGCCTTAAACAGTGTTCAAATCACACGCAGCTTCCACAGTGCGGACTGCGACACCGACCACTCCCTGGTGTGCAGCAAGGTTAGACTCAGACCAAAGAAGTTGCATCATTCCAAGCAGAAGGGCCACCCGCGCATCAACACGAGCAGAATTTCTCACCCACAGCTGTTACAAAAATTTCTAAATTCACTTGTAACAGCCCTTCAAAACACTCCCACAGGGGATGCTGAGACCAAGTGGGCCCACATCAGAGACGCCATCTATGAGTCAGCTTTGACCACCTACGGCAAAAGTGCGAAGAGAAATGCAGACTGGTTTCAATCTCATAATGAAGAGCTGGAACCTGTCATAGCCGCTAAGCGCATTGCACTGTTGAACTACAAGAAAGCCCCCAGCGATTTAACATCCGCAGCACTTAAAGCAGCCAGAAGCACTGCACAAAGAACAGCCAGGCGCTGCGCAAACGACTACTGGCAACACCTATGCAGTCATATTCAGCTGGCCTCAGACACCGGAAACATCAGAGGAATGTATGATGGCATGAAGAGAGCTCTTGGGCCAACCATCAAGAAGATCACCCCCCTCAAATCTAAATCGGGGGACATAATCACTGACCAACGCAAACAGATGGACCGCTGGGTTGAGCACTACCTAGAACTGTACTCCAGGGAGAATGCTGTCACTGAGACTGCCCTCAATGCAGCCCAGCCTCTACCAGTCATGGATGAGCTGGACATACAGCCAACCAAATCGGAACTCAGTGATGCCATTGATTCCCTAGCCAGCGGAAAAGCCCCTGGGAAGGACAGCATTACCCCTGAAATAATCAAGAGTGCCAAGCCTGCTATACTCTCGGCACTACATGAACTGCTATGCCTGTGCTGGGACGAGGGAGCAGTACCCCAGGACATGCGTGATGCCAACATCATCACCCTCTATAAAAACAAAGGTGACCGCGGTGACTGCAACAACTACCGTGGAATCTCCCTGCTCAGCATAGTGGGGAAAGTCTTTGTTCGAGTCGCTCTGAACAGGCTCCAGAAGCTGGCCGAGCGCGTCTACCCTGAGGCACAGTGTGGCTTTCGTGCAGAGAGATCGACTATTGACATGCTGTTCTCCCTTCGTCAGATACAGGAGAAATGCCGTGAACAACAGATGCCCCTCTACATTGCTTTCATTGATCTCACCAAAGCCTTTGACCTCGTCAGCAGACGTGGTCTCTTCAGACTACTAGAAAAGATCGGATGTCCACCAAAGCTACTAAGTATCATCACCTCATTCCATGACAATATGAAAGGCACAATTCAACATGGTGGCTCCTCATCAGAGCCCTTTCCTATCCTGAGTGGTGTGAAACAGGGCTGTGTTCTCGCACCCACACTTTTTGGGATTTTCTTCTCCCTGCTGCTTTCACATGCGTTCAAATCCTCTGAAGAAGGAATTTTCCTCCACACAAGATCAGGGGGCAGGTTGTTCAACCTTGCCCGTCTAAGAGCGAAGTCCAAAGTACGGAAAGTCCTCATCAGAGAACTCCTCTTTGCTGACGATGCTGCTTTAACATCTCACACTGAAGAATGCCTGCAGAGTCTCATCGACAGGTTTGCGTCTGCCTGCAATGAATTTGGCCTAACCATCAGCCTCAAGAAAACGACCATCATGGGGCAGGATGTCAGAAATGCTCCATCCATCAATATTGGCGACCACGCTCTGGAAGTGGTTCAAGAGTTCACCTACCTAGGCTCAACTATCACCAGTAACCTGTCTCTAGATGCAGAAATCAACAGGCGCATGGGTAAGGCTTCCACTGCTATGTCCAGACTGGCCAAGAGAGTGTGGGAAAATGGCGCACTGACACGGAACACAAAAGTCCGAGTGTATCAGGCCTGTGTCCTCAGTACCTTGCTCTACGGCAGCGAGGCCTGGACAACGTATGCCAGCCAAGAGCGACGTCTCAATTCATTCCATCTTCGCTGCCTTCGGAGAATACTTGGCATCAGGTGGCAGGACTATATCTCCAACACAGAAGTCCTTGAAGCGGCCAACACCCCCAGCTTATACACACTACTGAGTCAGCGGCGCTTGAGATGGCTTGGCCATGTGAGCCGCATGGAAGATGGCAGGATCCCCAAAGACACATTGTACAGCGAGCTCGCCACTGGTATCAGACCCACCGGCCGTCCATGTCTCCGTTATAAAGACGTCTGCAAACGCGACATGAAATCGTGTGACATTGATCACAAGTCGTGGGAGTCAGTTGCCAGCATTCGCCAGAGCTGGCGGGCAGCCATAAAGACAGGGCTAAATTGTGGCGAGTCGAAGAGACTTAGTAGTTGGCAGGAAAAAAGACAGAGGCGCAAGGGGAGAGCCAACTGTGCAACAGCCCCAACAAACAAATTTCTCTGCAGCACCTGTGGAAGAGCCTGTCACTCCAGAATTGGCCTTTATAGCCACTCCAGGCACTGCTTCACAAACCACTGACCACCTCCAGGCGCGTATCCATTGTCTCTCGAGATAAGGAGGCCCAAAAGAAAGAATTCTTGAAGTCAATCGACTACTACCATACCTTGATACCCAATATGTTTCTGCACAGCACTAATCTTCCTGAAAGTACTCGTAAAACTATCATAGCAAAAGAAACATTTCCCTAGGTAGGTTTGCTATCAAATCCAATCTCCATTCTTAATAGCCAAAGCAGGCAGCTGTTGAAAGCTGCCCACCATTAGCTTTTCACATTGACAGACAATATATTTTGGGACTTAGTCAGCATGCTAGGGCTGCTGACAAAAATCCATGCAGACAGGTGCCTCTGATCCCAGTCCTGCTCCTGCCGAGTCTAGTGGTTGGTGAACTATTTGCTCTACATGCCACTCCCAGAACTACAGGTCAGAATTGAGGTCTCTGTATAATGTAGGCAGGAACTTGCATGAGTGGGAATTCCCCCCTACAATATACAGAAGCTGTAATCTTGATCATAAGTACTGAGAAGAGACAGGGATTAGTTACAGAGCAACAGCCATCAGAACGAAGCAGGGGAAAATTGATAGAAGTGAAAGGGTGGGGACAATGAATGGCAATGAAGAAGGGAATGGAAAGCAGTGAAGAAGAGATGGGGAGGTGAAATGAAAGGGAGGGAGAAGAGGAAATGAAGACAGAAACAATTGGCAATGAAGGGCAAAGGGCTGTGGCAGAACTGAGGAGTAGTGCTTTTCAGGATAGAAGAAGGAGCAGGCTGAAAGTAACACTTCAGCGTGGGGAGGGAAGAAGAGTACCAGAATTAACTCAAAGAGAATGTGGTGGATACTGCTTGCATTAATCAAAAGCAAGTGGAAAGGAAGAGAACCAGCATGATGGGGGAGGATTGGTAAACAGCGCCAGTGTAAACTGTTTGAAGAAAAGTTATAATTTGGACTGGGAGAGTGGAAGAGTGCCAGCCTAACTAGGTTAGAAGGAGAAGAGCATAGCAACTTTTGGATAAATGCTGCTCCGGCTGATTTTTTTTTTAATACAGCTGTACTTTCTTTTAGATTAACTATCCATCTCCAGTGAAGTATAAATGCATTTTCAAAAAATGCATAATTCTTAATCCATGCCACAGAACCACCCCTGGAAACACACCACCAAGTTTGTGTCTCCACCATTTAAATTTTCCCTTCAAGCTATCATATTCTTTTTTTCCTCCAACACTGTGAAGGAATATATCTATCACCTGAAATGCAGAGCCCATAAAACTACTTGTTTTCATATGTTATTGTTGTTCTGAAGTTGTCACCTTTAGGGGACTATGCCAGCTTTTCTGAAATCGTTGGTCTGCTTTTGCTGGTTTTCCAAGTTGGCATATATGTATCCTACTAATAAACCTCAATAACCATCACACATCTCCAATTAGTGCACATGCTGATGAGGCACCCAACCTTAAATGGCATTATGTCTATGCACCTCATCATCTGTTCCCAACCCTCCATCAATATTATATTTGACGAGTAGCCAAGAAATGAGGAAATCTTTCACAAGTCCAAATTGTCTCTAAAGTTGCTCATCTCTGCTTAGCACATCTCCTATCCTAGTTGCCAGCTGAGAATGGGAATTCACCATACCAGAACCACGTGGCACCCTAACAGCTGGCAGCAGAGCAAAAAGGGAACTGAGCCACCAAGCTGCCATTTTATCAAAATGTGGTTGCCATTATCGAGTAAATGGGCTCTGATTCAATAATCAAAGCAGCCCTTATAATAACCGGCCAGTGGTTAATAAATGCACCATATCTGAATAATTGCTGGCTATGACACCATAAAATGCAGAGGATTGTTGCCCGAAATCTACTACTTAAGGCAGGACGTAGCTGAGCCAACCAGACCAGGAAACTGTCAAGTTCAGTCCCTGGACTTTGTTGATTTATAATTTGATTTCAGAGGGACAATATAATTAGTTGTAGCATTCCAAAGGCTGTGAATTCAGCCAGGGTTCCACTCCTGATCACAGCTGATGACAGCTGTTGGAAGTGCATATGTATTAGTATCAGGAAAGGACATCAGCTGGCTCAGTTATGGGGCAGGATTTTCCCTCTGGGGGTGGGAAACAGAGATCGGGACCATTTCCAAGTCCCGAACCAGCTCCTGGGCGGCCGGGGAGGGGGAGGGGAAACAGTCACTGGCCCTGATTTTCACGGGGTGCCCCCTTACTTGGCCTGGAGGCAGGCTCGCCGCCCAACTTAAGAACGGCAGGTGGGCCCTCACAGTTGGAGGGCCAATCAGAGGCCTTCCAGCTTGAATGGAGCAGCAGGCTGCGATAGAAGGTAAATAATGGGGAAGACACTTCAAAAAGGAGGCACCCTCTCTCCAACTTTTTTAAAACAAACTGCAAAATGGATTTTGCAGACAGGCCACCATTGAGGAGGAGGAGCAACCCCTCTATCGGGTAGTCTGCAGCTGCTCCTGCACCCAGGCAGGCAGAGAGGGCTCCTAGGCCTGCCTCGAGCGCTGGCCCCTCGGTCTGCCATCAGAAGGCCATCTCCAGGCATCTAAACTGGTCCCTGCCACCTGTGGGGACCTAGAGTCCAACTGGAAAATCCCAGTCAGCATCCTTTAATTGGCCTCAATAGGCTCTTAATGAGCTGTGTTGGCTACCCGCCACTTGTAGGCAGGCAACCCTGCTGCCCCACCCATCCCGCCTCTGGAAAAATAGCCCAGGGGTGGAATGGAGGCAGGGAATTGACATGCTGGCTATTTTTAGCACACACCCACCTCCAATCCTGACCCCAGCAGGGGCTGAAACTCCAGCCCATGATATTCTCCATGCTAAAATAGTCCACTGACACAATCCAGGCTTACGCATGAAGAATGGACACCGAATCATAGAATGGTTACAGCACAGAAGGTGACCATTCAGCCCATCGTGTCTGTGCCGGATTACAGCAAGCTACCTCAACATCTGTGGAAGCATAGTCCAGTGAGGGGGAGGGGAAGGGAGAAAATGAGGACAACTGGTAGAGTGAAAATAAACCTCCAGAAGTTCTAGCTAGTTATCTAACTGGCTGGGGCTCTTTTCTCCAGAAAAGAGAAGACTTGGGGTGACCTCTCAGAGGGTTGTGTGACATTCGAACTCTCTGCTGCTGAAGGTGGTGGAGGTGGTGTTATTGAATAATTTTAAGGCAGAGGTAGATAGATTCTTGTGAGGCAAGGGAATCAAAGGTTATCAGGGGTAGATGGGAGGGTGGAATTCCAGACACAAACAGATCAGTCATGATCTTATTGAATGGGAAGCAGGCTACAGGGGCCGAATGGCCTATTTCTGCTCCGAATTCGAATGTTCGCATGCGCGTATGACCAGTAACCTGTCTCTCGATGCAGAAATCAACAAGCGCATGGGAAAGGATTCCACTGCTATGTCCAGACTGGCCAAGAGAGTGTGGGAAAATGGCGCACTGACACGGAACACAAAAGTCCGAGTGTATCAAGCCAGTGTCCTCAGTACCTTGCTCTACGGCAGCGAGGCCTGGACGACATATGTCAGCCAAGAGCGACGTCTCAATTCATTCCATCTTCGCTGCCTCTGGAGAATCCTTGGCATCAGGTGGCAGGACCGCATCTCCAACACAGTAGTCCTCGAGGCGGCCAACATCCCCAGCTTATGCACACTACTGAGTCAGCGGCGCTTGAGATGGCTTGGCCATGTGAGCTGCATGGAAGATGGCAGGATCCCCAAGGACACATTGTACAGCGAGCTCGCCACTGGTATCAGAACTACCGGCCGTCCATGTCTCCGCTTTACAGACGTCTGCAAATGCGACATGAAGTCCTGTGACATTGATCACAAGTCATGGGAGTCAGTTGCCAGCGATCGCCAGAGCTGGCAGGCAGCCATAAAGGTGGGGCTAAAGTGTGGCGAGTCGAAGAGACTTAGCAGTTGGCAGGAAAAAAGACAGAAGCGCAAGGGGAGAGCCAACTGTGTAACAGCCCCGACAACCAATTTTTTCTGCAGCACCTGTGGAAGAGTCTGTCACTCTAGTATTGGCCTTTATAGCCACTCCAGGCGCTGCTCCACACACCACTGACCACCTCCAGGCGCTTACCCATTGTCTCCTGAGACAATAAGGCCAAAGAAGAAGATGACCTAATAGAGGTCTTTAAAATTAAGAAAGGGCTTGATGGGGTAGACATAGAGAAGATGCTTCCACTTTGAAGGGAAACCAAAACTAAGGGGCATAAGTATCAAAAATAATAAACACAACAGAGAATTCAGAGGAAACTTCTTTACCGAGAGTACGGTGAGAATGTGGAATTTGATACGACAAGGAGTAGTTGAGTCAAATAGCATAGAAGCACTTAAGAAGCAACTAGATAAACACATGAGGAAGAAGGGAATAGAAGGTTATGTTGATAGGATTAGATGAAGAGGGGTAGGAGGAGTGTGGAACATAAACACCAGCACCGAGCAGCTGGGTCAAATGGTCTGTTTCCATGTTGTACATTCGAAGTAATTCTGTGCAACTCCCAGACATTGTAAACGAGAACCAACTAATTATTTTATTGGCAATTGCTGATGGGAGCTGCAGTCTTATGTTTTCAGATTCCTTTTCCAAGAAATCTTCTTGTTACTTCAATACCTGAGGATGTGCTTTACTTTACCTTCTGCAACCACTCAATCTCCACATGAAATTCTCATCATCCAGAGAATTTATATTATTCCATACTGTACCTTTTCTATTCCCGTCACATTTGATTTGGCTGAACAGCCATGAAAAATATTGCAAGCACCCCAGAAAACATCAAATGTAATCAATGAACTAGAGGTGTGACAATAGCACCACTGCCATTAAGGCAGTTTTTAATCCTAATATTGGGGCTGTACCAGTGAGCTTAATACACCAACTTTAAAGGTTAATAAATACAGATAAAATAGAGGTAAATTTAATTTAACAGTACTAAGCTAAAACTTGATATACGTTTTGGACTTTCCTGTCTTATTTTACTCATCCAGTCAGGGTTTTGATTCTGGCCATTGTGTTGGAAAGGATGCATTTGTGAATAATAGAAAGGAGCGGGCCTGAGGGAAAGCACAGTGAGACTGTCAGCAGGATAAAGGAGAGGGCCTGAGGGAAAACATAGTGAGACTGGGGGCAGGATAAAGGAGCGGGCCTGAGGGGAAACATAGTGAGACTGTCAGCAGGATAAAGGAGAGGGCCTGAGGGAAAACATAGTGAGACTGGGGGCAGGATAAAGGAGCGGGCCTGAGGGGAAACATAGTGAGACTGTCAGCAGGATAAAGGAGCGGGTCTGAGGGAAAGCACAGTGAGACAGGGGGCAGGATAAAGGTGCAGGACTGAGGAAAAGCACAGTGAGACTGGGGGCAGGATTAAGGAGCGGGCCTGAGGGAAAGCACAGTGAGACTGGGGGCAGGATAAAGGAGCGGGACTGAGGAAAAGCACAGTGAGACTGGGGGCAGGATTAAGGTGCGGGACTGAGGGAAAGCACAGTGAGACTGGGGGCAGGATAAAGGAGCGGGCCTGAGGGAAAGCACAGTGAGACTGGGGGCAGGATAAAGGAGCGGGCCTGTGGGAAAGCACAGTGAGACTGGGGGCAGGATGACGGAGCGGGCCTGTGGGAAAGCACAGTGAGACTGGGGGCAGGATAAAGGAGTGGGCCTGAGGGAAAGCACAGTGAGACTGGGAGCAGGATTAAGGTGCGGGACTGAGGGAAAGCACAGTGAGACTGGGGGCAGGATTAAGGTGCGGGACTGAGGGAAAGCACAGTGAGACTGGGGGCAGGATAAAGGAGCGGGCCTGAGGGAAAGCACAGTGAGACTGGGGGCAGGATAAAGGAGCGGGCCTGTGGGAAAGCACAGTGAGACTGGGGGCAGGATAAAGGAGCGGGCCTGTGGGAAAGCACAGTGAGACTGGGGGCAGGATAAAGGAGCGGGCCTGTGGGAAAGCACAGTGAGACTGGGGGCAGGATAAAGGAGTGGGTCTGAGGGAAAGCACAGTGAGACCGGGGGCAAGATAAAGGTGCAGGACTGAGGGAAAGCACAATGAGACTGGTGGCAGGATAAAGGTGCGGGACTGAGGGAAAGCACAGTGAGACTGGGGGCAGGATAAAGGAGTGGGTCTGAGGGAAAGCACAGTGAGACATGCAGCAAGATAAAGGAGCGGGCCTGAGGGAAAGCACAGTGAGACTGGGTGCAGGATAAAGGAGCGGGCCTGAGGGAAAGCACAGTGAGACTGGGTGCAGGATAAAGGAGCGGGCCTGAGGGAAAGCACAGTGAGACCGGGGGCCGGATAAAGGAGTGGGACTGAGAGGGAGGTCCCAACTGACTGCGTTCTAAAGTAACTCACAACGTGACATCACAGGGAAGAAGGTAAGTGATTGGTTGTGTATTTTTGAGTATTTTTCTCTTTAAGCCAGGGTATTGGTTCAAGTTAGGAGCTGGGAAATTAAAATTATTCAGTCAGAATAGTATAACAATAAGTGTTTTTAGATTTAGATTTTAGAGATACAGCACTGAAACAGGCCCTTCGGCCCACCGGGTCTGTGCCGACCATTAACCACCCATTTATACTAATCCTACACTAATCCCATATTCCTACAACATCCTCACCTGTCTCTATGTTCCCCTACCACCTACCTACACTAGGGGCAATTGCTAATGGCCAATTTACCTATCAACCTGCAAGTCTTTTGGCTGTGGGAGGAAACCGGAGCACCCGGAGGAAACCCACACAGACACAGGGAGATCTTGCAAACTCCACACAGGCAGTACCCAGAATTGAACCCGGGTCGCTGGAGCTGTGAGGCTACAGTGCTAACCACTGCGCCACTGTGCCACACTGTTGTCGTAAGAGTATAAGCACAGGGCAGGTCTAGAAGTAATAATTAAAATTGATAGTTTAAATAGGGTACTAAGTAGTTTGTTATAAAAGGGAATAGAGGGGTTCTTGTTAATTAGATCATGGATGGGCAGCTGGGACCTGTTGATTGCAATTCCTTCGCCATGTGGGAACTTCAGGACGCTTCACGTGTCTTGGGTGACCATGAGTGTAGGAGGTGTCTCCAGCTGCTTCAGCTTGAGCACAGGATGTCCGGCCTTGAGGGGTAGCTGGAGTGACTGCGGAGCATCAGGGAGCAGAACAGTTTCCTGGATCATATGCCCACAGGCAGTAAGAGTTCAGGATTGTAGGTGGGTGGCTATCCAGAAGAGTAGGAAGAAGCAGGAAGTGCAGGAGTCTGCAGGGTGTGTGTCACTCTCAAACTGGTACTCAGCCTTTGGAGACTGCTGGGATTGACGACACCTTGGATTGCAGTCCAGACCCCAGAGTCCATGGGACTGTACAGAAGGGAACAGCAAAGTGCAGAAATGCAGCTGTTATAGGTAATTCCATAGCAAAGGACAGACAGGCATTTCTGTAACCATTATCGTGAGTCCTGCATGATGTGTTGCCTCCCTGGTGCCAGGATAAAGTACATCACAGAGAGAGTGCAGGATATTCTGCAGGGGGATGAGAGTGAGCCAGAAGTTGAGGTACACATTGGTACCAATGACATAGCAAGGGTAGGTATTGAGGTCCTGTGGTCAGATTTTCAGGAGCTAGGGAGGAAGTTAAAGAGTAGGTCCTCGAAGGTAGGAATCTCTGGATTACTCCCAGTACCACGTGCTAGTGAGAGTAGAAATAGGAAGACAGGAAGGATCAATGTGTGGCTTGAAGCATGGTGCAGGAGGGAGGGCTTCAGATTCTTGGGGCATTGGGACCAGTTCTGGGGCAGAAGTCACCTCAACAGGACTGGGATCAATGTCCTCCCGGGGAGATTCACTAATGTGGTTGGGGAGGGTTTAACCTAAGTTGGCATGGGGGTGGGCACCAGCATATAGAAGTAGAAAAGAGGAATAAGGTGCATAATGTGAGAGTGCTGGACAGTACTAGAGAGGGGAATAGTTCCATACTAGATGGGAGCAGACTGAGAATGATTATGAGGAATGCAAAGACAGGATTACAATGCATGTGTGTAAGCACACAAAGTGTGATGAATAAGGTTGGTGAGCTACAAGAACAAACAGCAGTATGGGAATATGTTGTACTGACAATAATGGCGAGGACTGGGCACTTAATATACAAGGATATAAAATGTTCAGAAAAGATAGAGAAGGAAAAAAGGGAGGTGGGGTGGCAGTACTTGTTAGGGAAGACATTATAGTGTTGGAAAGGGAGGATGTCCTTGACGGGACAAGGACAGAATCCGTTTGGTTAGAGCTGAGAAGCGAAAAGGGTATGATCACGTTACCAGGGGTACTCTATAGGCCTCCAAATAGTGAGAGATAGAGGAGCAAATCTACAAGGAAATCAGGGATGTGCAAAAACTACAGTGGTGATATTGCAGGTCTTGAATTACCCTAATAGCGATCGGGATAATGTTAGAGTAAAAGGAGAGGAGGAATTTCTGAAATGTGTTCAGGACAACTCCCTTGATCAGTATGTTCTCAGCCCAACTAGAAAGGAGGCATTGCTGGACCTGGTGCTGAGGAATGAGCTGGGCCAAGTGCACCAAGTGTCTGTCGGGGTGCACTTGTGTAAGAGTGATCATCGTATCATAACATTTAGAGCAGTAAGGCAGAAAAGCAAGGAACGAAATAAGGTACAACTGTTAGATTGAAAGAGAGCTAATTTAATTGCAATGAGAAGGGATCTAGCCAGGGTAAAATGGAACAAATGACTGACAGGAAAAGCTGTATCGGAACAATGGACTATCCTTAAGGAAGAGATGCTGCAGGTACAGGTTAGATACATTTCAACAAGGGTGAAAGTTAGGGGAACCAAAAACAGGCTCCTTGGATGATGAGGGAGATAGAGATTATGATGAAACAAAAAAAAGAGGGTGTATGAGATGCATGTCAGGTGAATTCTTCATGTGAGAACCAGGCCTTATTCAATGAGGGGAGATGAAGAGGAAAATAAGACTGGAAAAGAGAACATGCTGGGAGTGACAGTCAATATAAAAGGGAACCCAAAAAATATTTTTCTGGCATATAAATGGTAAGCGGGCAGTAAGAGGTGGAGTGGGGCCTATTGAGGCCAAAGGAGGTAATATATGCTTGGAGGCGCAGGGCACGGCTAAAATACTTAATAAGTACTTTGTATCAGTGTTCATTAAGGAAGATGAATCTGACAAAATATCAGTAGACAAGAAATGCTGGAATCACTCAGCAGGTCTGGCAGCATCTGTGAAAAGAGAAGCAGAGTTAACGTTTCGGGTCAGTGACCCTTCTTCGGAACTGACAAATATTAGAAAAGTCACAGATTATAAGCAAGTGAGGTGGGGGTGGGGCAAGAGATAACAAAGGAGAAGGTGCAGATTGGACCAGGCCACATAGCTGACCAAAAGGTCACGGAGCAAAGGCAAACAATATGTTAATAGTGTGTTGAAAGACAAAGCATTAGTACAGATTAGGTGTAAATACACTGAATATTGAACAGCAGCAAGTGCAAACCTGAAAAAAAACCTGAAAAGAACAGTGGGTAAGCAATGAGGTTTGCACTTGCTGCTGTTCAATATTCAGTGTATTTACACCTAATCTGTACTAATGCTTTGTCCTTCAACACACTATTAACATATTGTTTGCCTTTGCTCCGTGACCTTTTGGTCAGCTATGTGGCCTGGTCCAATCTGCACCTTCTCCTTTGTTATCTCTTGCCCCACCCCCACCTCACTTGCTTATAATCTTAAACTCTAATTCGGTTAACGGCTACAAGTACGCGACGCGACCATGCTAGCATGCATGCGCCATAAACAAAGAAAGACAGAATAAAGGGGAAAGGTTTGAGGCAATAGCTGGGTCGTAATTACAGTCCTCTGAGTTCGATGTGGAGGCTTTGGTTGCCGGTAAGTCTTGCTGTTCGTTGGGGCCCAGTACAAGATTTAACTTGTTTTGATGGAGTCATTTCTCTCTTGAGGTTTAAGTGACTTCACTGCATCCGGAAGTTTGTGAGAAAGCGAGAGAGAGAGCCAGCCAGGAGAGAGGCTGTCTTGTTCCAGGTTCAGTTGCAATCTGCAGTCTGTCTTCAAATTGTCCTGCGACTAGTTCCAAAAGCTTGGGTCAGCAGGTTAGTCATGTGACCAGCTAGTTTAACCACTCCTGCGTTTGTGGATTCTCCATCTTAGCAGACAGATGGGAGTCTTCATGACATTAGGCTAGATAAGTCACCTGGTCTGGATGGCTTGCATCCCAGGCTGCTAAAGGAAGTGGGAATGGAGATAGCAGAAGGGCTTGCCATAATCTTCCAATCTTCCCTGGATATGTGGAAGGTGCCAGAGGATTGCAGAGTGGCAAATGTGACACTCTTATTCAAGAAAGGGTGTAAGCATAGACCTAGCAACTACAAGCTAGTTAGTTTAACATCAGTGGTGGGTGAGATTTTAGAAACAATAATCAGGGGAAAAAAATCGACAGACACTTAGAGAGGTTTGAGTTAATTAAGGAGAACCAGCATGGATTTGTGAACGGGAGATTATACTTGACTAATTTAATTGAATTTTTTGATGAGGTTAACAGAGAAGGTTGATGAAAGGAATATGGTGGATGTTGTCTATATGGATTTTAAGAAAGCGTTTGATAAAGTACCATATAAAAGGCTGGTTAACAAAACTGAGGCTCATGGAATAGGTGGCTCTGTGTCCAATTGGATAAAAAAATTGTCTCAAGGACAGAAAACAGTGAGTCGTGGTAAATGTTTTTTTTTAGACTGGAGGATGGTTGACCGTGGTGTTCCCCAAGGGTCAGTGCTGGGACCACTGCTTTTTTGCTATATATGAGTGACTTGGATCTTGGAATGCAGAGTAGAATTTCAAAATTTGCTGATGATACCAAACTTGGAGGTGTGGCAAACAGTGAGGATGATTTGAACCGTCTACAACAGGACATAAAGAGGCTAGCAGAATGGGCAGAGAGGTGGCAGATGGAATTTAATATTGACAAGTGTGAGGTGATGCATTTTGGCAGAAGGAATAGGGAAAGGCAATATAGACTTAATAGCACAGTTCTAAAGGGTGTGCGGGAACAGAGGGACCTGGGGTGCATGTGCATTGATCTTTGAAGGTGGCAGGACATACTGAGAGAGTGGTTAGCAAAGCATATGGGATCTTGGAGTTCAGAAACATGTACAATAATGCAATGCAATCCTTACACAAAATTAACTGGAATTAGACAATCCTGCTGAAATACATTGACTCTAAAGTGTAATAATCACACTGAAAACAGTGGTTCAATTCTTTGTCTTCGATTTAAAATGAGCAGCAAAAAAACAATAATCCTCTTCAGTCAACAAGCCTGGTGATTCCCTCATTAGACACACATATGAAGAATGGTTACTTGGACAAACTACATTATGGTCACAAGTACTTGTAGAATTATATCCCATGAGTGACTGCAGCAGAAGTGCAGTGAAAATTGGAGGGACAAAATGAATGAGTGATCTAGGGCTAATGCGATCCACATTTTGTGTGTTGAAGAGCTGTGTTGTGGGAATATTACAATAGTCAAGCGCTGTGACAGATAGCAACTGTAATCAATAAACTAGAATGACAAAAACAGAAACATTCACAATAATGCATTGCAATGTAATTCTTACACAAAATTAACTGGAATTAGACAATCCTGCTGAAATATATTGACTTTAAGGGTGATAATCACACTGAAAACAGTGGTTCAATTCTTTGACTGTAAAATGAGCAGCAAAAAACAAAAATGTTCAAATGCTGAGGCCAATGTAGTCGCCCAACTGGTGGTGAACCTGACATCAGTTTTTCTTGTGACTGAGTGATATAGCAGGCAAAACGTTTATACAGTAATGGGAGAACACTCCAACTCTCCACACAAGCTTAAATTACATTTCTACACGTGGGTCTATTTTTTCTATTAACCATCCTCTTCTGGGCCCCAACTCATCATATCTTCAGTGAGAGGCCAAACAGACAGTCTGCTTCCAGCTCTGGCAGAACGCTACCAAGAAGCGGCTACTGTGGAGATGAGTGAGAATGGTCATGGCTGACTTGTCTTCTGATTTATTCTCCCCTCCCCCCATGAAGGCCTGTGGCTGCCGTCCAGCGCCTTTCCAGTGTTGGAGATTAGCAGCTGTGGGGATTTTGTGAGCGGACCCACACTCTGCAACATTAATGTAAGGGATGAATATCAGAAGAGAAATAAATACAGATAAGTAGCACAACTTTAGAACCCACATACCTTTACAAATCAAGTCAAAGCTCTGGTGTGCAGCCCACAACAGCTGTGCCTCCAAACATTTGAAGTATTTCAAACTGAAGCTGGTTGCACAGCACTTTGTCTCTACTCTCCCACAGAGACATGGAGATATCTGAGTATGAAACATCTTAAGCCCTTAGTCTGAAGCAGTTCCTTGAAAAAAATCCTATGCTTTTAATAGAAATTGTACCTTGATAATGAGTTTGAAAAGGGAAGCACACACTCGATATTAAACACCTGGCATCAATTTAAAACTTCACTGCAATTTGATCCTTCCTTATGTTTTTCCTATGGATGCCTTGCCCAGTGCCCAGTGTTACTTGGGGAGCAATCATATCAAGTCACTAATTTCAACAGGAATCACTGGAGATAACTCAGTATGGTGGAGCCCCCATCAAAGTGCAGTAGTGCATGGGGAGCGTGTACAGTGACAAACTCGTTACATGCTCATTGCAATTTTGAGTTTCTAAAATGTACTGATATATATTTCAGGTCTGTACACATTCACAGAAATGAAGCAGTGCTCAACACAACTTAGCAAATCAATTATGAATACTTGCATGCAGATCACAATTACTACAAATTTACTGTGCTTTTCCTATGATTTCTTAAACATTGCTTCCTGCATTGTCCTCCATTCCAAGTGCTTAAGAAAACACATCTGGGGAAACCACTATACAAACTGTACTTCATCATTGTCAATGTTTAAAGGGATTCAGAAATATGCACTGACAAGTTTGTTTTCTAAATTCTGTTCACTAATTACCAAGAGATTATATATTTTAAAGGCTCAATAAAAAATAATAAAAGAATAGAGGAAACCCTGCAGGCAGTAGTTTAAAATGGGAGATCCAATTCTGAAATTAATTTAACTTTGTACTACTGCACACCACATGCTGTGCCCCTAAGAGAAGACATTTCCCATTGTTGAATTCCATAGATGGACTTACAGGAATTTTATTTCTGTGCTATGATCAGCTAAGTGTGCAGTAGCCTGTGGTTATGTGTACGTGCTACAGTAAGATGTCAGTGCAGCATGTGGGTGGGTGAATGATGTGGACAGACATGAAGGCCCTGTGTGTGACTGTGTCACAACAAATAGGGAGAAAATGTTAAGTTACTCTTAAGGAAGAGTGGCAGGATCTCTTATATATCCTCCATCTGTCCCTAACCATTGATGGGCATGGTTTAAAAAGTGAGGCAGTGGATTGAGCCTGAGGCTCAAGCTCCCACATCAAGGATGTCAGTTTGGAACCATGCCAACATAGTAAGCTTCAATGCTGTCTGTGGTCTCACCCCCACCCACTACATGGTGACAGATGCGTAGGCTCACAATTACAATTGCAACTGCCTTTGACACTAAATGATCATAGAAGCTGGCATAAATAGTGGAACTGAGAAGCGCAAACCTTAGCTCTACAAGCAGATATATAATTTCCCCATTGCAACATGCAATAACACATTGAATTTAAAAGTACACAGTGTTGTTGCTTTATTTCTGCTAGTTCTTTGGTTTCTGATAACAGAAAGGATTTTTGGAAACCGTATAAGTAACATGGTGTAAAAGAGAGCACTATATTTGTAGAGAATTGCACTGCTCATTGGTCAAGTCTTTAAATCTATTCCTCCATCTAAACAAATGCCCTTAATTCATATATCAAAGGGCCACTGTCTCAGTTACCACAGAGATCTCAAACTGACACATATCATTCTCATGTGATGTGATGATGCTTTTGTAATACAAGGTTCTTTAAATTTGTTAAATGTTGGTGTGCCTTTAACATATTGCATATACATAGCAATATACATAAGAAAGGCGATGGCATAGTGGTAATGTCTCTAGACCAGAAACCCAGGCTCCTGCTCTGGGAGCATGGGTTTGAATCCCACCATAGCAGATGGCAAAATTTGAATTCCATTAATCTGGGAATTAAAAAGCTAGTCTAATGGTCACTGTGAAACCATTATCGATTATTGTAAAAAACCATCTTGTTCACTAATGTTCTTTAGGAAAGGAAATCTGCCATACATGTTTGACCTACATATGACACTAGATCCACAGCAATGTGGTTGACTCTTAAAATGCCCTGGCAAGCAACTCAGTTCAAGAGCAATTAGGGATGGGCAATAAATGCTGGCCTAGCCCAGTGATGCCCACATCCCACAAATGAATAAAAAAAAATGCCCCAAACTTGTCACAGGCATAATCAGAAAAATGGACATCAAACCAAAGAAGATATTAGGTCAAAGAAGTGGGTTTTATGAGGTCCTGAAAAGAAATGAAGGATGTGAAGGGGCTTAGGAAAGCAATTACAGAGAATGAGGCTTAGGCCACCACCAACGATGGGACAAAGAGATGGGGATGATGCATCGAAGACCAGGATTAGAGGAACAGAGTTTGGGGAGGGGGGTAGTTAGGAAGGGTGTGTTTATGATGGGATTTAAACATCAGGATGAGAATTTTAAATTGGAGGCATTCAAAGATCAGGAGCTAATGTAGGTCAGTGTGTGGATGTGCAGGACAGGATGCAGGCAGCAGTGTTGCATGAGCTGAAGTTTACAGAGGATGGAGGATGGGAGGCCGTCCGGGAGAGCATCAGAATAGCCAAGACAGGGGCTGACAGAGAGATAGATGAGGTTTCAGCAATATATTAAACTTTTTTTTTACTCAGTCCACCATAAACATTTAGGGGAAGGAGCAGGGTGCTGGTTAAGAAGCACACGATTTCTATTCTCTTAGAAATATCTTCAACAGAAAATGAAAAGATCAACTTTTCAGAAAGGTCAAATCCAAGCTAACGACCCCTATTTTAATGAGATGTGACATGATGGAACAAGCTCCAACTCCACACCCTGCAATAAATAGTTAATATTGGATATATATATATATGTGTGTGTGTGCATATATGTCAGCTCAGAATGGAAGGATGGCTGCTGCATTGTTGATATTCCACTCCTTTCTCAGCGGAACGGAACTTGTTGATGAATTTACGTGCAGATCTAATTGAATGACGTCAGTGCTCGGAAATATAATACTTCTCCATTTGGACATCTATGGTCAACATCACCATCAAAACAACTTCATCACAGGATACATGCAGATCAAAGCCCTGTCTCCTGTGCCCCCCAACAATATTTCTCAATATGAAACTGAATCAATAGGGAGTATTTTAGTGTGAGATGTGGGTGAGAAAGGAGGTGGGTGGGAGAGGAGGTGGGTGGGAAAGGAGGTGGGTGGGAAAGGAGGTGGGTGGGCCCAGAATTTCCTGCCGCCAGCCGGTACCATCCAGACTCCCAGCCATTTTCCAGGAGGCCGGGTCAGGTCTGGAACAGCTACCCGCTCCCCCATGTGGGGGAGTAGCCTATTAAGCCAATTAAGAGGCCTATTAAGGCCCCTCTTCCATGCCAACTAGATTTTTCCAGTTGACAGGTGGGCCCCTTGCAGTGGTTGAAACACAGCCAGAGAACGGAGGCAGCTTCCCAGCAGTAGACCAGGGGGCCAGCACTCCGGACAGCTTTTAAACTCCATGGAGTCCCAGCCCCCACCCCCAATGATGAAAAATGGCCCCTCCACAAAGGTGATCTGGCATTTGTGACCATTTTTACTTTTATAAATTATAAAAGTGCTGAGTGGGCGCTTCCATCTTGAGGCGTTTTCTCTCTCTCCTTCTCTTACCTAGATGTCAAGCATGCCCTCTGGCCATTAATTGACCAATCCTACAAAAATCATGTCAGATAACTATTCCTGACACAGTGGGGCGGGGGGGACCCACGTATGACCCCAACATTGGGGTCTCAACCCCAAACCGAAAATCCAGTCCAATATACTTTATCAGCCAATTAGGTTTTCAGATGCCCTTGTGTTCACTATGAACTGGGTTAAGTTCACCATCTCCACCTCACATCACACTTTTTCATTGTACATCCTCGATTTGCTACTCTCATCCATTTTACACCCTACAGTCTACAGGCTTTCAAAATCTAACTTTGCTGTAACCCAACCATCTTTGCAACCTTCGTGGTATCCTGCCCTATTAGCCTGGCCTTTCGCATAGGTTTCTAAACACATCATACAGGAACATTACAGCAAAGAGAAACAAAGGCCTATCTCATTTAAATTCACAATCTATAAGTCAAAGGGCAGTGATTTAACCCATTATCAGGCAATCTTCCCCATGCATCCTTTTTTGAAGAATTTGCATTTATATGACCCTTTTTCATGACCTCAGGAATGTTCCAAAGCACTTCCCAGTCAATTGAGCACTTCTGAAGTGTAGTCACTGTTGTTATGCAAGGAAACGCAGCAGCCAATTTGCAAGGTACCACAAATGAGATAAATGACCAGGTAATCTGTTTTTGGTGACATTGGTTGAGCGATAAGTTCTGTCCAGAACACTAGGAGAATTCTCCTGTTCTTCTTCGACTACTGCCATGGATCCTTTTGCATTCTCCTGAAATGGCAAAGGGGCCTCAATTTCAAGTCTTATCTAAAGATAGCACCACAAGAGTCCTGACTCAACAGTAACTTCCAGTGTAGGATAATCTCCAGAAATAAACCTCATACTAAGAAAATCATCGTTTCAGCTGACATTTAGTCATTCAATGGATCATGTTTTATTTTTTCTTAAGGACTGTTTTAAAAATATACTTTTAATAATTAATTGTACTGATTTTAGGTTCTTGAATATCAAACTCAATCAGCAGCTCCAACAATTTTCCACTTTCAGTCCTTGGATTCCTGGAGACTTCTGCATGAACACCTGATTGTGGAGGATTATTAGAGCTGCATCACTTGACAGCAGCATAATCATTTTATATCTCTCTGCAGATGAAGTTAATTATGTCTAACACAGTCACACTGTACTGCATGAGCAGTCACTTGTTAAATCAAGCCAGAAGGGACCCCAGTTATCAGGTTGAGTACTGTGTCTACCCCTGTCCTTTCAATCATCAATAAAACATTTCTGCTGGGCTGATCTGTTGCTGTTATCATCAACCGGCTCAAACTGCAGTAGCTGTGAGCAAATCTATATTCATTTCTCCACAGACTTACATTATGCTATCTCCCTATCCAGATTTATAACTTATTTTCTTATCAACCTTTTGTTCCCCAACCCTGTTCACAGCTTCCTATATTCACATGCTGCAACTCTTCTTAATGAGACCATGATTTAGTTAACAGGACCCAGTGCAGGGGTCAGCAACCTGTGGCTCCAGAACCGCATGCAGCTCTTTAACATCTCATTTGCAGTTCACAACCTGTTCCACTTAGATCACATTAACATGAAAAAACCTGAAGAAAATGAAGTCACGAAAAATAAGAACCGTGTTTTTATTGTGTGTATAAAAGGCCCTCCAGCACCACCCATTGCAATACTCCGTGCCCCCCACCTCTGATCCTGCCTCATAGGGCCGCACAAAATCCAGCCCGTAGTTACTGTTGTCATCGGATTGTAAACTCCTTCCATTTATAAAGAAGCCGATAGTTCATTTGGTTCCGTTGTAACAATATTAACCAAACTCTCTAAAACGTTCCAGGTCCGATGAAAGGTCACACAGACCTGAAACGTTAACTCTGTTTTTCTCTCTCCACAGATGTTGCCTGACCTGCTGAGTATTTCCAGCATTTTCTGTTTTTGTTTCAGATTTCCAGCATCCTCAGTATTTTGCTTTTGTGTCCGTAAAACTTTCCACTGTGAGAGTTTAGGACTCCCTCAGACTTGAGAAGCATGGTTCTGTATCTGAAATAAATGAAGCTGCAAATAATTTGACATCGAGAGTACTTGCATTGTGACATACTGTGAAGCGACAAAATGTTCCAAGCAATCAATTTAATTCAACAGCATTAGGAAGGACCGCTGACTAGTCTGGTATAATCTGTTCACACTTTATAAGGCTATGAAACAGCTGTCACCCAGTGCTGAAAAGCAGCTTCGGGGGCCCGCTTTATACTTTTGCAAGAGCATAACAATGTAAAATACAGCTGCGGTGCTTCAATTACCAGACCAAATTCCAGGCGAATAATACAAAAGAAAGGCAAATGGAATGCAGGAAAATATAGTGAAGCCAAATAAAATTACAAAGTCTATAAAAAGATATGAAAAAAGACAGATATGGGACATAATAGGATTAGGTAAAGAATTTTATAAGCACATAAGAAGCAAAAGAATAGTCTGACTTGGAACTATATTGCCTTTCCCACCTCATTGTTTAAAGGCACTGACCACTTGCTTGGGCATGATGCCACAGGTGATGTGACATCGACAAGGTTGCTTGAGTGATCACAGAACAAACCTGCGACCTTCCTGGTCTGTATGGCCCAGCTACTCACTGCATAAACTCATTAAGCCATCAGTGTAGTGTATCTTTCAATTTTGAAATAAATAATTATTTTTGTTGCAGCGTATTTAAAATAAAATGGACGTCCTCAACCGCAATGTACCAGAAATTGAATAAACAACACAGCGCAGAACTTGAAATTTTTATTATCATGATACCTAGTTGAAAGGCCAAGGCTTACTGTGTAAGATGTCTCCAAAGATGTAAAGAGAATACATGTAACTTGGAAACCTAAGAACAGCAGAAGATTACTTTGCAGTGAAAGGTTAATAGTTTCAGTTGAAATCTCGGTTAAAATGAAGGCAACAAATAGGCAGTTTCATACTGAAGCCAAGAAAGCAGAACTCAGGTTTGCATGAGCATCGAGTTTTGAACTTTTGTTTGTTCACTTCTGTGTCTCCAGTCCCAATTTTAGGCCAATAGAAAGAGGTCTGAATTTTCCGCACTCTGAACCTCCACTTTTGGGACCAGCAAATTGTTGGGACTATCGAGCTTTTAGAAGTGTGTTGGTCACCTGCTTTAATATTGTAATTTGGTGTATGTTGTGAGAGTAGCATGTGTCTGCTACTGATAACACACTATCGTGGTGTTTAAAAGAGTCAACTGACAACTGAGTATCGGTTATCCAAAACATGACTGTTTGCAATCCAAGCGCTTTGGGCTCTGATACTGTACTACAGCTTAAAGTTGGATTTGTTTGGAACATATTAAATGCAAAATCTTTTGTGCATGTGGGGGTAGTGAATTAAAATCTGTTTGACAGCTAAGGCAGAATGCTTCCCCACCCTTATGATAATACAGCAGAAGATAACATCAAAATAGATGCTGTGGTTAACGGTGAAGAGAACTGCAAGTAACTTCCGGAGGACACAGAAAGGTTAGCAGAATGGCAGCTAGATGTTGGACGAAATTTAATGTGAAGAACTGTAAAGTGATACATTTTGGGAGAAAGAACAAGGAGAGAAATTATCTATTATATAGAAAAAATATGTGCAATTTTCCAGTCTATAAAACCTGACTTCCTTGTGTCAACATTTCAATTATAAATTATAAATTAATAAAATTTATAATTAAGAAGTTATCATGAGGAGTTAAGGTTTTGTAGATCGGAAATTTGCACAGACGTAATTTCCATTTATAATGGAAATTGCCTATGGGAACTAATCATCCTGTAATTTCAGCCTCCTGTCAGTAGTGGCACTGTAGTCCCTCAGTCCGTACAGTAGAAAAGCGCGAATGCTCCAACCAGCTCTACTTCTCTGCTTCCCATATTTCCCATAAGTTATGTGATTTAACTACAAATCCTATAAATATCATATTACTATAGAAAATAAAGGAAAAATATACCAGTTTAAAATCAGGACTGTATTAGGTCTGTATGTCCTGGTCTAATTATTCCTTTCATCAAGATGACATGTAGAAATTTGGCTAACAAAGTACATAGAATATACAATACAAAAACAGGCCATTCGGCCCAACTGGTCCATGCCAGTATTTCTGCTCTACACAAGACTCCTCCTACTCCTCTAGCAGCATAACCCTTTATTCCCTTATGTATTTATCTAGCTTCCCCTTAAATACATCAATGCTATGTGCCACAATTCTCCATGTGCATTTCGAGCAAATAGATTCTCATTCAGGTTTTAGTTGTTGCATTATCACACTTCAAGCAGATCCTTGCACTGAAACAGGCTCACACATTCCTGCACTGCTATTCAGAGTCTTTGAGGTGGAAAAGTTTGTGTTCAAGTCGCTCCATGGCCTTCCTCCTCTCTATCTCTGTATTCTCCTCCAGCCCTACAACTGTCTGAGAACTCTAAGGGTTGGATTTTCTGTAGGAGGCGGGGCTCTCGGCGCCGAGCCGAAAAGGCGGGGGGAATCCCGTCTCTGCATTATCGCGGGCCCCCAGTGCGATCCTCCTGTATTTTCCAATTAAAGATTCACAAGCTGGGATCCCCCTCCCTTTAAAGATGGGGATCCGGCCTCCATGAGCTGCCTGCCAATCACACAGCCGGCAGCTCAGTAGTACTAGCAGCACCACCAGCAGCGGTGGCCACTGCTGATACTGCAGAGGCCTCGGATCCAGGCCCAGCACTGAAAACCCGGACAAGAGGTAGGTAAGGTGGGGTCGCCGGGGCCAATCTGGAAGGCCCTGGCGTTGCGGGGGGTGGGGGGCGGTGGTGTGGTCTTGAAGTCCAGGGGGGAACGTCCTGGGGTGCAGGGGGGAGTGTGGGTAAAGTTGTTCCCAGTGGGGGTCCTTAGTGGGTCGCAAATTGCTGACAGAGAAGCCCCCCCCACCCCACCCCCAAGCCTGCATGGAGGGTGCCTCGTGCTGCAAGGCGTCCTCCCCGCACAGCGGAGGCTTCTCCCGCCCACCATTGCTGGCTGGATCCCAGCAGCGGCAAAACCAGGCCCTTGATTGGCCATTAATAGGCCACTTAAGAGCCTCAATTGGGCTCTGGGCAGGAAGGCCATCGTTGGCCTATCCCACCCCCAGGATGATTGCTCGGCGAAGGGCTTTCGGCCCCGCTGCTCCCCTGGCACCCATCGCGATACTCCGTGCCCCCCCTGCCTCCTTCCCCGCCTCTGGGGGCCCATAAAATTCCAGCCTTAGTTTCTCCAATTCTGGAATCTTGTACATCTGATTTCCAGCGCCCCACTATTAGTGGCTGTGTCTCCAGCTGCTTAGGTCCTAAGTCTGAAATTCTCTCCCTAATCCTCTCTACCTCTCTATCCTCCTGTAAGGTGCACCGTAAAACCTAATTCTTTGGTCAAGCTTTTAGTCACCTGTCCTAATACCTCCTCATGTGGCTCCGTGTCAAATTTTGTCTGATAGCACTCTTGGAAAGTGCCTTGGGACATTTTACTATGTTAAAGGTGCTACATAAATGCAAGTGTTGTTACTGTTGAGAGTATACAGCAGATTTACCAGAATGATAGCAGTGATGATGGACTTCAGTTATGTGAAGCAATGCGAGAAACTGGGATAGTTCTCCTTAGAGCAGAGAAGGTTAAGGGGAGATTTAATAGAGGTGTTCAAAATTATTCAGCTCAGGCAACATGGGCCAAATGGCTTCCTTTTGTGCTTTAAGATTCTACATTCTATTTAAAATTCTACCCCCAGCATCATCTGAATTGCTTGATCTTGACTTTCTGTATGCAACACAACGGGAGATCGACTAGTATTTACTAAATATACTATGCATACATTTCCACAAAAAATATTTGTGGTAAGTGTACAATATTTCTAGATTTCTTCGAGCAGAATCCTGGGAAATAAGCCAGATCAGATCACCAAAAGTAGCAGAGACAAGAACATCAAAACTGAAACTTTAAGTAGGTCGCAGCTGTCCCATTTGCTTAAAAGTTAAACTAGGTGAACAATACTAGATCCCTAAAATAAATATTATTATACAGAGCCACAACCAAAATCCTTCAGGAACTGACAATGTGAGTCTAATTACATGATTCCCTACAGCGTTTTTCATATCGTTTTGTAGGTCACATAGCAAACATCAATTTAAAGCACAGCAAACCCGCTATGTAAGGCTCTCTCGTCTAACAGACTGATACAACATGTACATCCATAACATTTAGTGCAATTTAACACGACAACCTGTGTAAAACACTCATTTTGTTTCACCTGCAAGATACCTTTTATATGACTCTCAATGACATTGTCATATTGGGGGAGGGAAGCACTTAGAACATGTAAAAGACTTATTTTAAAGATGGTGTTGTGCTACCGGGTTGAGCCCAGCGCCATAAGAACCAAAACACTCTGGTTATACTGCTGGTTCCACATTGCTCTCTAGCCAGGAGAAACAGTTCTGTTCATGTGTATTCAGGTGCAAGTCACCTAAATGTCTGTTAAATGTTAATGTCAATAAAGAACGAACAAGCCAACCAACATGAATACAAGAGCAAAATACTGTGGATGCTGGAAATCTGAAATAAAGACAGAAAATGCTGGAAATACTCAGCAGAACTGGCAGCATCTGTGGAGAGAAAAAATGCAGTTAGCATTTCAGGTCGATGAGCTTTCATAAAAGGATTCACTTCCAAGGAACTCCTGCAGTAACAGACTGAGGCTGTGGTGATTGGCCTCCAACAGTCACAAGCAGCTCCTTTCATGTCAGGCACGACTCTGAAGGGTTTCCTCCTGGCTCCTGTTGGCCTCCGTTTTGGCAGAAATCTTTGGTGCCATGCTCTGTCAAATGCTGCCTTGATATTCAAACAAACTTCAATTGCTACCACTGTTCTTCAATAAAGGTACATCTCATTATTTATCTAAGTGCTTGGAACAAGTCACAGGAAGAGGTCCAATTCAAATATGAACATCTTATCGAAAGCAAAATGCTGTGGATGCTGAAAAAGCTGGAAATACTCAGCAGGTCAGGGGGCATCTGTGGAGAGACAAACAAAGTTAATGTTTCATGTTGATGGTCACTGACCCGAAACATTTAATTAGTTTATCTCAGCACAGATGCTTCTTTACCTGCTGAATATTTCCATCATTTTCTGTGCAAACATCTCATTTTTTAAGTATATGTTTGATATGAAACTCTAAATGAGCTTGACGAGGTACATTTACAGTTTTCCTTGCTTTGGCTAATCTTCAAAGAAGGAGGGAAGGGTGCAGTGAACCTTCATGTAAGGTTATAGTCAGCGTCTGAGCTTCAAGTTCAGTTTTACGTTGAATTCTATCACAGAAGATACAGCAATTTGTATCCTAAAGGACATAGCTGCTAGACTGGGTCTGCGGCAGGTGGTGAGGGAACCAACAAGAAGGAAAAACCTACTTGGCCTCATCCTCACCAATCTACCTGTCACAGATGCAACTGTCCATGACAGTATTGGGAGGAGTGACCACTGCACAGTCCTTGTGGAGACAAAGTCCCGCCTTCACATTGAGGATACCCCCCATCGTGTTTTGTGGCACTACCACTGTGCTAAATGGGATAGATTTCGAACATATCTAGCAACTCAAAACTGGGCATTCATGGGGCGCTGTGGGCCATCAGCAGCAGCAGAATTGTATTCAACCACAATCAGTAACTTCTTGGCCCGGCATATCCCCCACTCTACCATTACCATCAAGTCGGGGGACCAACCCTGGTTCAATGAAGAATGCAGGAGGGCATGCCAGGAGCAGCACCAGGCATACCTAAAAATAAGGTGTCAGCCTGGTGAAGCTATAACACAGGACTACTTGCATGCCAACAGCAGAAGCAGCATGCAATAGACAGGGTTAAGCGATCCCACAACGAACGGATCAGATCTAAGCTCTGCAGGCCTACCACATCCAGTCGTGAATGGTGGTGGACAACTGAACAACTGACAGGAGGAGGAGGCTCCAAAAACATCCCCATGCTCAACGATGGGAGAGCCCAGCACATCAGTGCAAAAGACAAGGCTGAAGCATTTGCATCCATCTGCAACCAGAAGTGTTCAGTGGATGATCCATCTCGGCCTCCTCCTGAGGGCACGATCATCACAGATGTCTTTAGCTAATCCGATTCACTCCACATGATATCAAGAAATGGCTAAAGGCACTGGATACTGCAAAGGCTACGGGCTCTGACAACATTCCGGCAATAGTATTGAAGGCTTGTGCTCCAGAACTTGCCGCACCCCTAGCCAAGCTGTTCCAGTACAGCTACAACACTGGCATCTACTCGTCAAAATGGAAAATTACCCAGGTATGTCCTATGCACAAAAAGCAGGACAAATCCAACCTGGCCAATTACTGCCCCATCAGCCTACGCCCAATCATCAGCAAAGTGATGGAACGGGTCGTCGACAGTGCCATCAAGCAGCACTTGCTCAGCAATAACCTACTCACTGACGCTCAGTTTGGGTTCCGCCAGAGCTACTCAGCTCCTGAGCTCATTACAGCGTTGGTCCAAACATGCACAAAAGAGCTGAACTCCAGAGGTGAGGTGAGAGTGACTGCCCTTGACATCAAGGCAACATTTGACCGAGTATGGATTCAAGGAGCGTGAACAAAACTAGAGTCAATGGAAATCAGGGGGAAACTCTCCACTGGTTGGAGTCATTCCTAGCACAAAGGAAGATGGTTGTGGTTATTGGAGGTCAATCATCTCAGTCCCAGGACATTACTGCAGGAGTTCCTCAGGGTAGTGTCCTAGGCCCAACCATTTTCAGCTGCTTCATCAATGACTTTCCCTCCATCATAAGGTCAGAGGTGGGGATGTTCGCTAATGATTGCACAATGTTCAGCACCATTCGCGATTCCTCAGATACTGAAGCAGCCCATGTCCATATGCAGCAAGGCTGGACAACATCCAGGATTGGGCTGATAAGCGGCAAGTAACATTCGTGTCACACAAGTGCCAGGCAATGACCATCTCAAACAAGAGAGAATCTAACCATCTCCCCTTGATGTTCAATGGCATTACCATCGCTGAATCCCCCACTATCAACATCCTGGGGGTCACTATTGAACAGAAACTGAACTGGACCAGCCACATAAATCTGCGGCTACAAGAGCAGGTCAGAGGCTGGGAATTCTGCGAGTAACTCACCTCCTGACTCCCCAATGCCTGCCCACCCTCTACAAGGCACAAGTCAGGAGTATGATGGAATACTCTCCACTTGCCTGGATGGGTGCAGCTCCAACACTCAAGAAGCTCGACACCATCCAGGACAAAGCAGCCCACTTGATTGGTACCTTCAACATTCACTCCCTCCACCACCAACGCACAGTGGCAGCAGTATGTACCATCTACTAGATGTGCTGCAACAACATACCAAGGCTCCTTCCACAGCACCTTCCAAATCCACGACCTCTACCACCTAGAAAGACAAGGGCAACAGATGCAATGGAACACCACCTCCAAGTTCCCCTCCAAGCTGCACACCATCCTGACTTGGACCTATATCACGTTCCTTCACTGTCGCTGGGTCATAATCCTGGAACTCCCTTCCTAACAGCACTGTGGGTGTACCTACATGCCAAGGACTGCAGCGATTCAAGAAGGCAGCTCACCACCACTTTCTCAAGGGCAATTAGGGATGGGCAATAAGTGCTGGCATAGCCAGCGATGCCCACATCCCCTGAACGAATAAATAAAAATTCTAGTATCCAGAAAATAGTTAAGTTTGTACATTAATGCAAATCTGCTGTTATTTATCCATTTACTGTTAATAATTTGTTTGACAGTTTATATCCTAGTTTGTAGCCTAACCGTTGTCCAATATTTATTTTACCACTTCCAAAAATCTAGGAAATCACATATGGTTATTTGAATATTGAGCAAAGCCAATTAAAATGACATGAGCTTCTGTTTGCCACTGGGCTCGCTACAATTACCCAATACTGGGTTTGGAAAGGTACACTTCAGTTCATATGTTCAGTCAGTAACAGGACTGGTCTGTGGCAGTGAACATTTAGGAAATATTTGAGGATAAAGTCCGAAAAAAAGTGAACAATTCTGAATTGATGAAATTTTAATGAGTCAGGGTACACTTACAATATCATAAGGGCATCCATACTGTTGTCAATCAGTGAATGGTCATAAACTCTCCCATTGGATTGGCAGGTCTATTAAACTAACAAAGCAGGAGTGAATTATTAATCAAATACATTGATGCATTTACACAACCTGTACAAAGGTTCTGCTTTAGTGTTCACATTGTGTCCCTGAAAGATGAACTGCCTTCAGTGTGGCATCAACTCCATTTGTATGGATTTAAAAATAGCAAATTGATCATTTCAGTAAAGAAAGTTCCTTATACAACAGAATACAGCAGGACGGCTTTAGGTGAATGAACATTTTGGGTTGTGTTGTTTTAAATGATCTCCATAACTTATATGATGACCAAACGCAGATTGGGTGACCGCTTTGCTCAGTCTGAAAGCATGACCCCGAGCTTCCAGTTGCTTGCCATTTCAACACAGCCCCCTGCTCCATGCCCACATATCTGTCCTGGGCTTGCTGCAGTGTTCCAGTCAACATCAACACAAGCTCGAGGACCAGCAGAACAGTATTTCTTTTACCGATTAGGCAAGCTACAACCTACCGGACTGAACATTGAGTTCAATAATTTCAGAGCATGACGGGCCCCCTTTTTATTTTCAGTTATTTTTTTCTTTTTATTTCATTTTAGTTTGTTTCATCATTCAATTTTCTTACCATGTGCCTGCCCACTGTTTTTTTCATGTTTGTGCTTTGGGCCAGGGCTGTTCATTTTTCTGTCCAAAAACACCCTCTCTGCACTAATGCTTTGTCTTTCACCACACCATTAACATACCGTTTGCTTTTGCTCCATGACCTTCTGGTCAGTTATTCTCTGTGACCCTGTCCTATCAACACCTTCACTTTTGTTATCTCTTGCCCCATCCCCACTTTATTTGCTTAAAACCTATTACATTTGTAACCTTTGCCAGTTCTGATGCAGAGTCACTGACCTGAAACATTAACTCTGCTTCTCTCTCCACAGATGCTGCCATACCTGCTGAGTATTTCCAGCATTTCTTGTTTTATTCTATATTATATAATGACTTTATCCACAATTGTACAATATGGATTGGTTTTCACTCTGTGTGCACCACATGCAGTAAACAAAACACAGAAATTCATCAATATACGTCCCTCGCATCTTTTTAAATTGTGGAACCTGCTTATTTTAGACGAGAGTGATTTTTATACTGAATTTTACAATATTACAATAAGTCTAACTATCTAACACATTAACCTATGAAAACAATGTTACCATGGAACCTACTGATAGCATTATTTTCCATTTGCTTGAAGTTCATATGACTACTATGACTTAGCTTCAACTCCTAGTATCCCCAATACTCAGAATCACTGAGGAAACCTAGATCCATACAAGTCAGTTGACACGGTGAGCTCACAAAAAAAACTCTTAAAAATGATGGAAGAATAAAGTTTTTTTTAAATTCAGGGCATTTTTTTTCCTCCAGATTAATACCAACTCAAGGTCATTGTGAAACCTTCGATTTTCACTTCACAGTGTCAGCAAAGTAACAAATGTAACCCTGGAATTATATCCCAACTTAAATCCTGTTGGAAAGATACAGAGATATAAATAAAGAATACAAGATGCTGGAGGCCACTATCTCATGCCACTTGGGTTTGACACTACATTAAGCAATTCTCCTGTGTCAAGTTTAGTTTGGATTTTTTGGACAATTTATAAACGGAAGCAGATCTTACTTAAACGCATTCTCACCTGCATTCTCAATAAATTTAAAATCCTTCTGTACACAAGTATACAGAATGCTTCTCGACTAAACAACAGGCTGTATTTGTAACCAGGGATTACAGACAATCAACTCCCAGGTTTGAGTCGATACCTCAGCTGCTGATCTGAGACAGGTAACTGCAGTATAGTTGCAGGCTATTCTCGAATATGTGTCCAGAGAAGCAGTACTAACTAAAGTGAACACAAGAAGGTGCATAGCAAAGACACTCCTAATCAAATACCTCAGCATCATCGCATTTCCCTGTGAAATATGGTACTGATGGATATACTACACAGAAAGTTACCCTTCAATAGCCAAAGTTCAGCTCTTGCCTCAATGGACAAAAGTTTCTTCTGTCAAGTCATTCACTGTGCTTTTTCACAGTTAACACTTCGCCCAAACATAGAGGTGAATCAGAAGCCACTAACTAATATTTATCTATAGAGTGCAGTCAGTCCAGTCACTGTGCATCTGAACTAATCAATCTATAGGTCCTGTGGAATTTCTTGCAACCAAATATGCTACTGTAGTCCAACAAAGATCCTCTTGTGATGTCATGCATGCATCCTCATTCATTAATGTTTTATAAACTACTTTGCAGTTTCCATTGTTTTTTATGCCAATAGTATCCAAAGGATTTCCATTATTAGGTTTCCCTTTGTTATTGTTACTTCTATTGCAATGAAGTCGCTCGATTGATGCTCTACGGCCTTTGTGCTCTGAAACATGCTCAATACTAGCCCCTGGTACAAATAAAATGCTCATTCTGAAAAGGCATTAAGGAAGTTGCCATCTACCTGGTTTAACTTGGCTGCTTGTTTTGAGTTGAGTAGAAGGCTTAGATCAAAACAAATATATTTGCATATGTGGACATTTTCTCATTTCTATATGTTTTTCACATCTACCAGTCATGCCAAAAGTTTGTCACCACTCTGACTTCAGCTTAAATATGTTCATTCTGGTTTAAATGAATTCTTCTATTAGTCATAGAGATACAGCACTGAAACAGGCCCTTGGGCCCACTGAGTCTGTGCTGACCAACAACCACCCATTTATACTGATCCTACATTAATCCCATATTCCCTACCACATCCCTACCATTCTCCTACCACCTACCTACACTAGGGGCAATTTGCAATGGCCAATTTACCTATCAACCTGCAAGTCTTTGGCTGTAGGAGGAAACCGGAGCACCCGGCGGAAACCCACGCAGTCACAGGGAGAACTTGCAAACTCCACAAAGGCAGTACCCAGAACCAAACCCGGGTCACTGGAGCTGTGATGCTAACCACTGCACCACTGTGCTGTCCTGAATTCCGATGTCTATTTGTCTATGGCTTCAAGAACACCTACTGTACTGTGAGTCTGCTGTGTTGTAGTACCCTGACTGTCAAAAAAAAATTCTCTCCACATGTTTCCCAGCAGTGTTAATAACTTTCAGATTTAAATCCAGTTTATCCCCATTTTGTTGGGTCCACTCTGAATTCCTGAACAGGCCTAACAGGAGACCACAGAATTCTGAAAGGATGTGATGCTGTGAGAGGCGATGGGGAATCAAGATCTCGCACAAGTCCTAATATCTTGATGGCTTGTTCAGAAAACACAGAGCCCCAATGAAATGTGGAAATTTCAAACTGGGTTCAGATCCTTTTCAATGATTCTACCCTCTTCAATAATGGCTATTTGAGTCTTTCATGCAGGGCCACCTCCTTCAAATTAGCTCACTATATACTGGCTGAGAATTCCTCTACTCGAGCTAATATTTATGACAGTTTGTTATGAAGGGCCGACAAACTGTAGAAGGATTACCACCCAGGATCATAACAACAATTTGGGGGCCAGAAAGCCTAGATCTGAGCCATGCAACTCAGGAAGTCAAAGTTTAGGGTTGTACTTTATATCTGTATTTTTATAGACACATTAGAGACAGATCACAGTTTCATAGTACAGTCCTGTAATAAAGTTTGGTGCTCTCAGTTAATATGAGATATAATCTTCAAAAATAAAAGTACAGACCGTCTTTTTCAGACATAAATCAACAGAAGCAGATACAGATACAAATCCATTTTGCACTGCTACTAGCTCTTAAATTGTGAATTGCCTTAAATGCACTGTAGAGTGCAAATGTTTATATAGTATCTTTAATTTAGCAAAATGTTGTAAGGGACTTCATAGTTCGGGTCAGACCAAAATAAGAAAAGAAGCAAACTGGGGGGATGACGAAAGCACAATGGAAGAGGTAGGTTTTAAAGAGGCTTTCGAAGTTAGGGAGGGATAAAGCAATTCTGAAGGATTTGGAAGAGAGTTCCAGAGTTGGGGGAAATGATGGATGAAGGCTTTGAGTGGGGTAAGGGAGGAGAGAGGCAGAATGGAGGAGGTTGCAGAGCGAGGGAGGAGTAAGGCCACAGAAGGATTTCTAGTCAAGGACAAATACTGTGAAGTCAATATTCTGAGGGATGAGAAGCCAATGGAGGTCAGTGACAACAGAGGTGATAGATGTGTAGGATCCTGTGTGGAGTAGGCTGCAAGTGGAATGAGTAACCAGAAAGAATAAAAAAAAATCTATCAGTTTCAAAAATAAATGAATATTTTAGTAATCAGTCCCAATGTCTCCTTCTTTGGCTCTGTGTCAATCTTTGTCTGATTGCACACGGATGAAGTGCCTTGGGGCATTTTGCTACATTAAAGCTGCTATATAAATATAAGTTATGGGTGTTATATTGGTTTTATGAGCGCATCACTTTAAGTTTATCATTTCTGAAAATGGACAAGGGACTGAAGAATGCTCTGGACATGGAATGTAGAAACATCGTAAATGTGTTGATGAAGACCTCCTCTGATTGGCATTTCTATTGAAAAATTAAATGAGTTCAAAAAGAACACAAAGAAGCTATTCCCAGCGTCAGCAGTGACTCAGTTGGTAGCAGTCTCACCTCTGAGTCACAAGGTTGTCGGTTTGAGTCCCATTCTAGGGCTTGAGCACAAAAATTTAGGCTGACACTCCAGTGCAGTACAAAGGGAGTGCTGCACTGTCGGAAGTGCTGTCTTTTGGATGAGATATTAAACTGAGGCCCAATCTGCCCTTTCAGGTAGATGTAAAATATCTCATGGCAGTATTTTGAAGAGAAAGTGGCGGGGGTGGGGGGTGGGGGGAGGGGGGGTGGTTATCCCTCAATCAACATCACAAAAACAGATTATCTGGTCCTTAGCACATTGCTATTTGTGGGAGTTTTCTGTGTGCAAGGCTGCCATGTTTCCTATATTACAGCAGGGACTACACTTCAAAAATACTTCATTGGCTGTAAAGTGCTTTGAGATGGTTATGAAAAGCACTATATAAATGCAAGTCTTTCATCATTGTTCCCCAGGATTCATTAAAGAGATAGCTATTGACGTCTATGTAGGAACAGTATTCAATAGTAAACCTGTCTGATATTTCAGTGCAAAACCCTTCTATTCCTATCAGCTGATTCTATTGCTCATTGGCCTGGCACCATTAAGTTGAAGGGCACCCTGCCCACATGGCATCAGAGTACAGAAAAAAGGTATAGCCATCATGACAGGAATTAGCAGCAGTGATGGAAGGCATTGACTTTGACATTGAATGTGACAGTATACGTATTATAAAATCTATTGGGGTGGGGGTGGGGGGCGTGACTTAGTTACAACAATCTTCATATAGTGTAGCACTTTACCTTTATATGACTATAATCTTTCACCAAGAGCATGTTCAAAGACAAGTACCTCTGGGTTCAGATGTTTTACAAACTGTTAGCGGGGAATTTTAGCATGGGTGAGCGGGTGGAAGGTGCAGGTGGGAGGAGTAAATGACTTAAAAATGGAAGCGTGTCGAGAAGTTGGTTCCAGCCCACTGAATTTTGGCTTTTACTCAGCTGGGACAAGGAGCGGGCAGTCACGTTGCTCCCAGGAGATGGGTTGGCACAGTGGCGCAGTGGTTAGCACCGCAGCCTCACAGCTCCAGGGACCCGGGTTCAATTCTGGGTACTGCCTGTGTGGAGTTTGCAAGTTCTCCCTGTGACCGCATGGGTTTTCGCCGGGTGCTCCGGTTTCCTCCCACTGCCAAAGACTTGCAGGTGATAGGTAAATTGGCCATTGTAAATTGTCCCTAGTGTAGGTAGCTGGTAGGGAATATGGGATTACTGTAGGGTTAGTATAAATGGGTGGTTGTTGGTCGGCACAGACTCGGTGGGCCGAAGGGCCTGTTTCAGTGCTGTATCTCTAAAAAATAAAAACATATGTTAATGTGGTTGGAAGCCTCAGATTTAGCTTGCTCTGCAGATTTAACTCCAGCCAACTAGATTTCCCAGGAAATTGAGTAGCTGCAGCAAAGCAAGGAACCTTGGAGTGAATGTTCACAGATCCCTAAAGGTAGCAGGAGAGGTTGATAAGATGGTTAACAAGGCATATGGAATCCTTTCCTTGTTTGCAAGTTCTCCCTGTGTCTGCGTGGGTTTTCTCCGGGTGCTCCGGTTTCCTCCCACAAGCCAAAAAGACTTGTAGGTTGATAGGTAAATTGGCCATTATAAATTGTCCCTAGTATAGGTAGGTGGTAGGGAAATATAGGGACAGGTGGGGATGTGGTAGGCTTATGGGATTAGTATAAATGGGTGGTTGATGGGCGGCACAGACTCGGTGGGCTGAAGGGCCTGTTTCAGTGCTGTATCACTAAAACTAGCCGAGGTATCGAATATAAGAACAGGAAGGTTATGCTGGAACAGTGTAAGTGTAGGCCACAACTTGAGTACTGTGTGCAGTTCTGGTCACCTCATTACAGAAATGATGTAATTGCACTAGAGAGGATACAGAGGAGATTTACGAGGATGTTGCCAGGACTGGAAAAATGCAGCTATGAGGAAAGGTTGGATAGGCTGAGGTTGTTCTCCATGGAACAGAGAAGGCTAAGGGGAGATTTGATTGAGATGTACAAAATTGGAAGGGGCCTGGATAGATTGGATGGGAAGGGCCGATTTACCTTACCAGAGAGGTCAATGATTAAGGAGCATAGATTTAAAGTGATTGGTAGAAAAATTAGAGGGGAGATGAGGAAAAGTTTTTTTTCACCCAGAGGGTGGTGGGGGTCTGGAACTCACTGCCTGCGAGGGTAGTAGAGGCAGAAACCCTGTCTGGATATTCACCTCAAGTGCCGTAAGCTGCAGGGCTACGGACCAAATGCTGGAAAGTGGGATCAGGTTGGGTGGTTCGGTTTTAAGCCAGCGCAGACACGATAGGCCAAGTGGCCTCTTTCTGTGCCATAAACTTTCTATGATTCTAAGGGCAACCTCAGGGAGCCCTCATTTGGGCCAGGAATAGTGAAAATGCTTCCTGCCAGCCCCCCAAGCTCCACCACCATCACAACCCAAAACCCCACCACCCCCTAGGTCTGGGATCGAACCCGCTTCCTCCTTCACCCCCTGCTCCTGGGCTACGGTTCAGACCAACCTGCCCAGACCTATCTGGTTTTACAGCCTCTTCTCCAGCATTCCTCGCCTGACTGGGTGTCAAGCCTGTCAATCAGGCTGACTTCCGCCTGGGGGAAACCTACCAGTGACTTAAGATGCATTCTGTGGAGATAAAACTAAGACTTTTGGGTTTCCTCTAAGCTACTGTCACCACCGCCCACCCCCTCGACCCAACCCCCATCCCAGAGCCTGGCGGATCGATAAGTGAAAATTCCCACCTGAGAGTTTAATTTTTCTCCTTCATAATGCTAAGTGCATCGCATCTTATAATCTTGCGAACCTCTGCTTCTTGCCTGGGCATTTATTAAATTAAATATATTCTATTATGCAAGATAACAGTAAACAAAACAGTGGTTTCAAAGTTCAACACAGACATCAGGATTTCTTTAACCGGGAGATCCTGGAATTCACTTTTCCTGAACAACCACACCCTGCTCACTCATGGCTGTTTAGTGCTGTATTCAGATCGTTTGATTGCAGGTTGATGTTGTCACTTCAGAAAGTCATGCAATTGTGACAGAGTAATAGGCTTCACCTGTGCAAACATTGCGTCTTTAAAAACGGAAGTAGGTAATGGTTTCTTTGACAACAGATTGCAGTTTTTTAAAATCAGTTTCCATTTTAGCAGCTGTTCTTTCCGCTCCATCTAACAAAATAAAAAAGGAGGCAATATCATAGCCCCTGAGCGGGGTCGGTAGCGTAGTGGTATTGCTATTGGACTAGTAATCCAGAGACCCTGACTAATGCTCTGGAAACACAAGTTCAAATCCCACCCTGACAGCTGGAAGAATTTAAATTCAATTAAGTGATAAATCTGGAGCAAAATATTCGTCTCATTAATAATTATCATGAAACTACTGGATTGTTGTAAAATCCAGTCTGGTTTGCTAATATCCTTCAGGGGAGGAAATTTGCTGGCCTACATGTGACTCCAGATCCACAGCAATGTGGTTGACTCTTAACTGCCCTCTGAAATGGCCTAGTAAGCCACTCAGTTGTATCAAATTGCGACAGAAGAAACACCACATGTACTGCAGCTCACCACCACCTTCTCAAGGGTAATTTAGGTTTGGGCAATAAATGCTGCCTTTGCCAGCGATGCTCACATCCCAAGGACAAATGAAAAGAAGTTAAAAGAATTATCCACAGCATGAATGTCTGAGGGTATAGGACATCCTACTTTCCAAATCCTTGAATCAATTCCAAACCCATTTTGCTTAGGTATGAAACAGAACTTTTTCTATGGATTTTGTAAACAACTATTTTTCAATGTTTACATAATTACGTTTTTTGTCTTGTACAAGTGAAGAATTCTACGTCCTTACAAACCTTCTTTCAACAAAGGTCAATTCTGCAATAAATTTCCATGTAGTTAATGATGAGAACTGGAGATTCGCAGATTGTATGGTCAACATACCATCCTGCATCTGTCCAAGAAAAGGCTTCAGGAAGCTTGGTGTCTGGTTTCCACATACTTTCAGAGCAACAGATTAGCATTAATTCACCCATGTGTGCAGTGCTAAGACTATCGCTCATTGCAAATAAACATGATCTTTAAATCAAATTACATTCTATCTTGGCTGAGACAAGCAGGCTTCGCTAGGATTGCAGCCTTCCCCTGTTGCAGGGTGCCACTGACTGCACTCACATTGCTTTGTCAAGTCTGCGGTCTAAAAGAAGCAAAAGGGATTCCACTCCCTCAAAGTCCAGCTGGTGTCTCACCATGGGCAGCGAATCATTGCAGGTCAATTCCTGGTATCCTGGCAGCAGTCCTGATGCAAAAACAAAAAATACTCTGGAAATACTCAGCAGGTCTGGCAGCATCTGTGGAGTGAGAAGCAAAGTTAACGTTTCAGGTCTGTGACCTTTCATCAAAACTGCTAGTCCTGATGGCCTCATTCTGTGGCAGTCCACTGTGCCATCTGCATTTGATCCACTATAGGAAACCAAAGGGTATCTACTGGGTGGCAAAGGCTTTCCGCTGATGATGGCTGGTGACAATGAAAGCCATGCTGCCACAGGAAATGTGATGGAGTAGACCACTGTCATGCTGAAACAATGTTTCCACTGCCCAGACTGCTTTGGAAGAGTCCTGCAATACTCGGGCAGAGTGGGTGTCAAAATTCGTGGTGGTCTGCTGCATGCTGCACAACTTCGCCAACCTGAGGGCACAGCCCTTACTACAGGGTATATAGTGAGCAGCTGAAGAGCAATAGGAGGAGGAAGAAGAGGAAGAGGAAAGGAGGAGGTAACCTAGACAGCCACTTTCTGGCTGGGCTGTCTGTGAAGAACTCATCTGAGTTCTCTGCCAGTAAGAGCAAATCCAATTCCCCAAACACCAACAGGCCCACACCTTACTTTCTCTCTGTTATTGACCATCACAATATCCACTTAGCCACAATGCAAAAATAAAAGCAATCACAAAATAAACTTTCCAACCAAATGTATAAAAAAACTTGCATCCATATAGCGTCTTTCATAACCACCAGACGTCTCAAAGCACTTTACAGCCAATGAAGTACTTTTGAAGTGTAGTCACTGTTGTAATGTAGGAAACATGGCAGCCAAATCATTTATATAGATTGTAAACAGCTGTGGCCCAACCACTGATCTTTGTGGTACCCCATTAGTAACAGCCTGCCTTGCTGAGAATGGCCCATTTATTCCTACTCTCTGCTTTCTGTCTGTTAACCAATTCTCAAGCCATACCAGTATATTACCCCCCAATCCCATATGCTCTAATTTTGTTCACTAATCTCCTGTGTGGGACTTTATCAAATACCTTCTGAAAATCCAAATACACCACATCCACTGGTTTTCCTTTATCTATGCTACAAGTAACATCCTCAAAAAACTCTACAGGTTTGTCAAACATGATTTCGCTTTCATTAATCCATCTTGACTCTGCCCAATCATATTATTTTCAAGTGTCTAGTTATCACATCCTTTATAATAGATTCTAACATTTTCCCTACTACTGACGTCAAACTAAAAGGTCTCTAGTTTCCCGTTTTCTCTCTCCCTCCTTTCTTAGATAGTGGGGTTATATTTGCTACTTTCCAGACAGCAGGAACCTTTCCAGAATCTATAGAATTTTGTAAGATAAACACCAATGCATCCATTCTCTCCATAGCCACCTCCTTCAACACTCTGGGGTGTCACTCATCTGGTTCAGGGGATTTGCCAACCTTCAATCCAGTTAATTTTTCGAATGCTACTAGTTTATTAATACTAATTTATTACAGTTCCTCATTTTCACAAGTCCCTAGGTTACCTTGTATTTCTGGGAGATTTTCTGTATCTCCCTCCATGAAGACAGACACAAAGTAATTATTTCATTTCAGCACCACTTCTCTATTCTCCATTATAAATTCTCCTGTCTCCGCCTGTAATGGACCCACATTTGTCCTTGCTAATCTTTTCCTCTTCACATACCTAAAGAAGCTTTTACAGTCCGCCTTTATGTTTCTCGCCAGCTTGCATTCATATTCTCTTTTCCCTTCCTTTATCCTTGGTCATCCTTTGTTGGATTCTAAATTGCTCCCAATCCTTGGGCTGACCACTTTTTCTGGCAATCATATAAGCCACTTCTGTTGAGCTAATGCAATCTTTAATTTCTTTTGCCAGTTCTGATGAAAGGTCACTGACCTGAAACGTTAACTCTGCTTCTCTCTCCACAGATGCTGCCAGACCTGCTGAGTATTTCTAGCATTTTTTGTTTTTATTTCAGATTTCCAGCATCTGCAGTATTTTGCTTTTACTTTAACTTCTTTTGCTGGCCACGGTTGATTCATCTTTGCTGTTTGGTTTCTGTGTCTTAGAGAAAGGTGTATTTGCTGTAGACCATGTAATACTTCTTTAAATACCAGCCTCTCTGCATCCTCCTCACAACTCACCCTCCCACCCAGTTTTGTGTCATCTGCAAATTTGAAAATATTACATTTGGTTCCCTCATCTAAATCATTAATATATATTGTGAATAGCTGGAGTACTAGCACCGATCCCTGCGGTACCCCACTAGTCACTGCTTGCCATTCGGAAAAAGACCCGTTTATCCCTACTCTTTGTTTCCTGTCTGCCACCCAATTTTCTATCCATCGCAATACACTACCCCCAATCCCACGCGCTTTAATTTTACACGCTAATCTCTTATGTGGGACTTTGTCGAAAGCCTTCTGAAAGTCCAAATAAACCACATCCACTGGCTCCCCCTCATCAACTCTACGAGTTACATCCTCGAAGGATTCTAGTACATTTGTCAAGCATGATTTCTCTTTTGTAAATCCATGCTGACTCTGCCCGATTCTACCACTGTTCTCTAAGTGCTCTGCTATAAAATCTTTGATAATGGACTCTAGAATTTTCCCCACTACCGAGGTCAGGCTGACCAGTCTATAATTCCCTGCTTTCTCTCTACCTCCCTTTTTAAATAGTGGGGTTACATTAGCTACCCTCCAATCTGTCGGAACTGTTCCAGAGTCTATAGAATCTTGGAAGATGACCAATACATCCACTATTTCTAGGGCCACTTCCTTAAGTATTCTGGGATGCATACCATCAGGCACTGGGGATGTATCAGCCTTCAATCCCATCAATTTCCCCAACACCTTTTCTCTACTAATACTGATTTCCTTCAGTTCCTCTCTCTCACTAAGCCCTGTGTTCCCCAACATTTCTGGTATGATATCTGTGTCCTCCTTTGTGAAGACAGATCCAAAGTATGCATTTAGTTGGTTAGCAATTTCTTTATTCCCCATAATAAATTCCCCTGTTTCTGACTGTAAGGGACCTACATTTGTCTTCATCAATCTTTTTCTCTTCACATACCCATAGAAAATTTTACAGTCAGTTTTTATGTTCCCCGCAAGCTTACTCTCGTACTCTATTTTCCCCTTCTTCATCAATCCCTTGGTCCTCCTTTGCTGAATTCTAAACTGCTCCCAATCCTCAGGGCTGTTGTTTTTTTCTGGCAGATTTATATGCTTCTTCCTTGGATTTAATGCTATCTCTAATTTCCCTTGTAAGCCATGGTTTGGCTACCTTCCCCTTTTCACTTTTGCACCAGACAGGGATAAACAATTGTTGCAGTTCATCCATGTGCTCTTTAAATGTTTGCCATTGCCTATCCACCGTCATCCCTTTAAGTAACGTTTCCCAATCCATCATAGCCAACTCGCGCCTCATACCTTCGTAGTTTCCTTTAGTAAGATTCAGGACCCTAGTCTCAGACCTCCTTTTCCTTTTTGCCTATCCTTCCTAAATGACGAATATCCTTGAATATTCAGTTCCCAGTCTTGGTCACCATGTAACCACGTCTCGGCAATGACAATGAAATCATACCCATTTCCCGCTATTTGTGCTTTCAAATCATCCACCTCGTTGTAAATGCTGCGTGCATTCAGATAGAGTGCTCTTAACTTTGTCTTTTTAACATTATTCCACATTCTGATCCTATTTGATGCTTGCCTTTGCTTCATCTGTCTTCTCATTTCACTTACTACTTTTCTACTTCCTGTTACCAGTTTTGCTTTCTTCCAATCTGAGCTCCCTCTCAGGTTCCCATCCCCCTGCCAATCTAGTTTAAACCCTCCCCAACAGCACTTATAAATCTCCCTGAAAGGATGTTAGTCCTGGTCCTGCTAAGGTGCAACCTATCCATCTTGTACAGGTCCCACCTGTCCCAGAACCAGTCCCAATGCTTCAGAAATCTCTAATCCAATTCTCCAGCTACATGTTCAATCACTCAATCCTCTAATTGCTATGCTAACTAGCACGTGGCCCTGGGAGTAATTCTGAGATTACTGCTTTTGAGGTCCTGTTTTTTAATCTTTTTCTTAGCTCCCTAAAACCTGTTTTCAGGACCTCATTCCTCTCCCTACCTATGTCGTTGGTACCAATGTGGACCACAACTGAAAACTGACCCCAGTGTGTTTAGCCGGGAATATCCTAGAATGCTACCTGGAAGGCAGCTAAGAGTGCCATTAGTGATGGGGAAGGAAGGAACGAAGGGAGGGAGGGAAAGAAGAAAGGAAGGAATTTACATTTTTACAGTGCCTTTCAGGACCTCCTGATTAAAGGCCTGCTCGGGTCTGCAAAAAGAAATCCTGACCCAAGCCCGACAGAACCACATCCGACCTGAGCCCGACCTGGCCCGAGTCCTTCCATTTTTTCCCGCGCTCGATCCGACCTGACCATCATTTTTTTAAATTTATTCATGGGATGTGGGCATCGCTAGCCAGGCCAGCATTTATTGCCCATCCCTAATTGCCCTTGAGAAGGTGGTGGTGAGCTGCCTTCTTGAACCACTGCAGTCCATGTGGGGCAGGTACATCCACAGTGCTGTTAGGAAGGTAGTTCCAGGATTTTGACCCAGCGACAGTGAAGGAATGGCGATATAGTTCCAACTCGGAAAGTGTGTGACTTGGAGAGGAACTTGAAGGTGGTGGTGATGTTCCCAATGCATTTGCTGCCCTTGTCCTTCGAGTTGGTAGAGGTCGTGGGTTTGGAACTTGCTGTCTAAGGAGCCTTGGTGCGTTGCTGCAGTGCATCTTGTAGTTGGTACACACTGCTGCCACTGTGCGTCGGTGGTGGAGGGAGTGAATGTTTGTAGATGGGGTGCCAATCAAGCGGGCTGCTTTGTCCTGGATGGTGTTGAGCTTCTTGAGTGTTGTTGGAGCTGCACCCATCCAGGCAAGTGGAGTGTATTCCATCACACTCCTGACTTGTGCCTTGTAGATGGTGGACAAGCTTTGGGAGTCAGGAGGTGAGTTACTTGCCACAGGATTCCTAACCTCTGACCTGCTCTTGTAGCCACGGTATTTATATGGCTACTCCAGTTCAGTTTCTGGTCAATGGTAGCCCCTAGGATGTTGATAGTGGGGGATTCAGCGATGGTAATGACATTGAATGACAAGGGGAGATGGTTAGGTTCTCTCTTGTTGGAGATGGTCATTGCCTGGCACTTGTGTGGCGCGAATGTTACTTGCCACTTATCAGCCCAAGCCTGGATATTGTCCAAGTCTTGCTGCATTTCTACACGGACTGCTTCAGTATCTGACGAGTCACAAATGTGCTGAACATTGTGCAATTATCAGCGAACATCCCCACTTCTGACCTTATGATTGGAGGAAGATCATTGATGAAGCAGCTAAAAATGGTTGGGCCTAGGATATTACCCTGAGCAACTCCTGCAGTGATGTCCTGGAGCTCAGATGATTGACCTCCAACAACCACAACCATCTTCCTTTGTGCCAAGTATGACTCTAGCCAGCGGAGGGTTTTCCCCCTGATTCCCATTGACCTTAGTTTTGCTAGGGCTCCTTGATGCCATACTCGGTCAAATGCTGCCTTGATGTCAAGGACAGTCACTCTCACCGCACCTCTTGAGTTCAGCTCTTTTATCTATGTTTGAACCAAGGCTGTAATGAGGTCAGGAGCTGAGTGGCCCTGGCGGAACCCAAGCTGAGCATCACTGAGCAGATTATTGCTAAGCAAGTGCCGCTTGACGGCACCATTGATGACACCTTCCATCACTTTACTGATGATTGAGAGTAGGCTGATGGGGCGGTAATTGGCCGGGTTGGACTTGTCCTGCTTTTTGTGTACAGGACATACCTGGGCAATTTTCCACATTGCTGGGTAGATGCCAGTGTTGTAGCTGTACTGGAACAGCTTGGCTAGGGGCGCGGCAAGTTCTGGAGCACAGGTCTTCAGTACTATTGCCAAAATATTGTCAGGGCCCATAGCCTTTGCAGTATCCAGTGCCTTCAGTCGTTTCTTGATATCACGCGGAGTGAATTGAAATTGGCTAGTTAATTTACCTTCCGCTTTTCACTTTGTTGCTGAGCTGCACAAGCTTAAAATAACTGTAACAAAACCACCTTTCTAGTCCAAATATTAAATTAACATTGGAGGCACTTCCCTGTGATAGAGTGTGTCTGACCCGGCCCGACCCCAGCCCCAATGCCGGACCTGGAAGTGCAACCCGGCCTGACCCAAACCCGACACGTCGTCGGGTCCCATCAGGTTTGGGTCGGGTAGCCGGCCTTTACTCCTGATGTCCCAAAGTGCTTTTACTTTGAAATGTAGTCAATGTAATAATGTAGAAAATGAGGTAGCTAATTTCACAAAGCAAGATCCCCACAAACAGCAAAGAAATAAATGAGAAGTTTTTTTAGGTGTTTTCTAAGCAATACGTATTGGCCAAGGTAACAGAGAACACCCCTTCCTTTTTTTGGATAACGTCATGGGATCTTTTCCATCCACATGAGGGGGCCGATGAAGCCCCGGTTCAACATCTTATCCAAAAGATGATACTTACTCAGGACTGCAATAAAGCACCAGATTAGATTATGTGCTGCAGTCTTTGGCATGGGTCTTGAACCCATAACCTCAGACTCAGTGGGAAGAGTGTTACCACTAAGCCAAAGCTGGCACCTGAATGGCTGTTTACTTTTATTTTATTTCGAGATACAGCACTGAAACAGGCCATTCGGCCCACCGAGTCTGTGCCGACCAACAACCACCCATTTATACAAACCCTGCAGTAATCCTATATTCCCTACCACCTACCTACACTAGGGGCAATTTACAATGGCCAATTTACCTATCAACCTGCAAGTCTTTGGCTGTGGGAAGAAACCGGAGCACCTGGCGAAAACCCACATGGTCATAGGGAGAATTTGCACACTCCGCACAGGCAGTACCCAGAATCGAACCCGGGCTGCTGGAGCTGTGAGGCTGCAGTGCCAACCACTGCGCCACTATGCCGCCCCAAACATGAACTCAGGTTGGAGATAACCTACAAGAAACTACATTAAAAGGGGGAAATAAAGAGTCTGTGCACCTTCACTGGGAAAAGATGGAGGGGAGGCGGTAATATCAATCATGTGTGGATAATTCTCAGCATAGCAGTTGGTATCCTAAACCTCAATACATTGGCTGTATCGAGAATTCTGCTGTCCAAATAGACATACAACTATGGCCAGCTTGACATAACTATGTATCTTTTCTCATTTTCAAAATCTGCAAAATCTCATAATTTTACTTAATTTGGAATTAGTTTACACTATGTGCTAAACTAGAAAATAAATTTTCCTTGAAGTCGAAATTCCAAGATGTAATGATTAAAAATGTGCTGCACAGTTTCAAGTGAGGACAATTATGGCAAATACCTTTTCTAAGAATTGGATCTTTGCTGCCAAAACATTAGTAAGATGTGTTTGTGTTGCACTTACATTTGTTTGGAATGTTGTGAAATAATATTTAGCTTGACCATTTACAAAGGTCATGTGCAAGATCCTTGTGTTACTATGGAAACCTGAACAATGTCAGAGCTTTAATTTCATGTACGCTTTTCAAATTTATGTAAAGAAATGCTGTCTATTTATAATTATATGTTCAGGTTTGCTGAGAAAGAATGATAAGACATAATGATTAAAGTGCCTCAAGTTAACTAATATGAATTTGTATTTCAATGCAGCCCTTCATGTGTCCTTCATCTTAGCAAATACTGGAACTGTTCACTGCCTCTATTATTTGTGTAGGCAACACTATTTATGCATCCAAGGAATTTCAAGAGATGCCTGGAAACCTGCCTTCTAAATAAGTCCACCAATTCTTATGGTTCAAAAATTAAATTTTTATCTAATATGTGTAAAGGTTGCATATTTCCAAAACAATTAAATGTTGCCTTTTATTTTTATTTAGAGATACAGCACTGAAACATGCCCTTCGGCCCACTGAGTCTGTGCCGCCCAACAACCACCCATTTATACTAATCCTACATTAATCCCACATTCCCTACTACATCCCCACCATTCTCTTACCACCTACCTACACTAGGGGCAATTTATAATGGCCAATTTACCTAACAACCTGCAAGTCTTTGGCTGTGGGAGGAAACCGGAGCACCCGGCGGAAACCCACGCGGTCACAGGGAGAACTTGCAAACTCCGCACAAGCAGTACCCAGAACTAAACCCGGGTCGCTGGAGCTGTGAGGCTGTGGTGCTAAATACTGCGCCACTGTGCCACCTTGTTCAATATCCCTCTGACACCCAGGCCCGAATTTTAATCGCGCTCTGCGGCGGCGCGCTTTGAACTCGGCGCTATGCCTGCAGTCAGTGGCCACCGCCGAGCCCCTGCCATATTACACGTGGGGCTCATTAGCATCACTGCAAGAAGTCGCCCCCTCCATATTACGTGGGGAGAGGGGGGACATCCGGCACAGTGAGGAATCTTTTGACAGCTGTGCAGCAGGGGCTGGGGCCCTATTTAAAGCACCCCAGCACCTGCTTCCTGACAGCGGTCAAAGAAATACTTATCTCTCTGTTGAAGAGTGGGGCTGCTGTTAATCTGGCAGCAAAGCTGGCGAAACTCAGCAGGTCAGACAGCATCTGTGGAGAGAGAGGCAGAGTTAACTTCACCAAGTTCACAGACCTGAAAGTTAACTCTGCTTCTCTCTCCACAGATGCTGCCTGACCCGCTGAGCTTCCCAAGCACTTTCTGCTTTGCTGACACATACTTCCCCTGCTGTGTCCCAGTGTCCTGTGAAGTTGCGATCCTCTTCTTCCACTCAAGTGTAACATCTCTTCTTGTAGGCGTGCCGCACCTGGGTGAATAATCTTAATTTCGCACATTGCAGGACGTGAGACTTAAATGTACCATAAAAGGCAAATACACAACAGAAATAAACCATTATTGAAGAATATCTACATACTATGGGCTTCTAATCATCTGACTGTGAAAAGCCACAGACTAATATGCATTTGGAATCTGTATTAATTTCTCTGCTAATTGTTATGTGAAAAGACATGCAACTGCAATTAAACGATCTTTGTAAAAAAAGGAAAATATTAGAATTAGAATTAGAATTAGAACATTACAGCGCAGTACAGGCCCTTCGGCCCTCGATGTTGCGCCGACCTGTGAAACCATCTGACCTACACTATTCCATTTTCATCCATATGTCTATCCAATGACCACTTAAATGCCCTTAAAGTTGGTGAGTCTACTACTGTTGCAGGCAGGGCGTTCCACGCCCCTACTACTCTCTGAGTAAAGAAACTACCTCTGACATCTGTCCTATATCTATCACCCCTCAACTTAAAGCTATGTCCCCTCTGTTCATCTCTCTGTTCATCTACACTACCAAGAATCTTCCCATTAGCCCAGTACTCTGCATTCCTGTTACTCCTTCCAAAGTGAATCACCTCGCACTTTTCCGCATTAAACTCCATTTGCCATCTCTCAGCCCAGCTCTGCAGCCTATCTATGTCCCTCTGTACCCTACAACATCCTTCGGCACTATCCACAACTCCATCGACCTTAGTGTCATCCGCAAATTTACTAACCCACCCTTCTACACCCTCTTCTATGTCATTTATAAAAATGACAAACAGCAGTGGCCCCAAAACAGATCCTTGCGGTACACCACTAGTAACTAAACTCCAGGATGGACATTTGCCATCAACCACCACCTGCTGTCTTCTTTCAGCTAGCCAATTTCTGATCCAAAGCTCTAAATCACCTTCAACCCCATACTTCCGTATTTTCTGCAATAGCCTACCATGGGGAACCTTATCAAATGCCTTACTGAAATCCACATACACCACATCCACTGCTTTACCCTCATCCACCTGTTTGGTTACCTTCTCGAAAAACTCAATAAGGTTTGTGAGGCACGACCTACCCGTCACAAAACCGTGCTGACTATCGCTAATGAACTTATTCTTTTCAAGATGATTATAAATCCTGTCTCTTATAACCTTTTCCAACATTTTACCCACAACCGAAGTAAGGCTCACAGGTCTATAATTACCAGGGCTGTCTCTCCTCCCCTTCTTGAACAAGGGGACAACATTTGCTATCCTCCAGTCTTCCGACACTATTCCTGTCGACAATGACGACATAAAGATCAAGGACAAAGGCTCTGCAATCTCCTCCCTAGCTTCCCAGAGAATCCTAGGATAAATCCCATCTGGCCCAGGGGACTTATCTATTTTCTATGTTATCTATTTTCTCTTATCTATGTTCATATTCTAGCTGCATTGTCAACTAGAAAGAATACACCAATAATTATGATCAGCTGCTGCAGAAGTAAAGTGTTCATGAACATGTGTCAATGTGTAATAGTTGAGAAACCATGACAACAGCACAGATTTCCTCACTAGTCCTGCATTGGTTTTCAAACATGTCCACTACAAACCTTGCAGCCAGAAGTTAGAGCAGTTACCAGGTGCAGTCACCTTTGCATTTAAAGGACCACACCAAAAACTGAGGATGGCAGAGGGGTACTCCAGGGTGGCTCCACAGTTCAGCGGTGCCTCCCTGCTCAGTCTCCTCCAGGCTGTGCGGGCAAGGTGGGAGGTCCTTTTCCCCAGCGAGGTTAGAAGAGGCCCTCCTGCCTGAACAAGGCAGCCTGGCTGGAGATGGTAGAGGAGGTGAGTAGCCGTGGGGCCATTTGGCCTCAAAGGGTCCAATGCAGGAAGGGGTTGAACGAGCACTCCCCCAGCCAGCCGGGGCCCTCTAGGTCTCATGCGCTTAGGGTACGAGTGCCAAAGTCATCGCCAGCCGAAGGGCAATCAGATCAGCAGCCTTCCTCCAGTCAGGCTGCAAGCGCAGAGGTTGCACCAAAAACGGGCACTCGCAAGCATTTACAGAGGACACGCTGACACAAATGGGAATGCACGGGTGTCACAGCAATGTAAATACGTCTTTCACTGAATGTTCCTCACCAACATGTGTATCCTTTTTCTCTGTATGAATGATGTGTGCCAGCATGTAGCACCAATGTCACATCCCTTTGGACTGTTGGCCCTTCAGGAGAGCCAACGTATGCAATATCATTGCCATGCCACCATTACTCATGAGCATCTCCACGGATACAGTGACATGGACATTGTTTCAGTCAGCTGCTGTCTTTAATGGTTTACACAGGGATGCTGCAGATGTGGACTGGTGCACAGCAGGTGAGCGAGGGTAATGTGTGGCTTGCAGAGCTCATGTCGGTTCCTATGGAGCAGAGCCTTTGCCTGATAAGCCACTGCCGTACATCCCTAGCTCAGTGCTAGCCCTGCATGCAGAGCCTGAGTGTCATCTGCCCTCCAATGCACCTTCCCTGTTGTAGGTCCTCAGCATCGTCATAGTCTGAGAAGGAATCCTGTTGACGTCTCTCCTCATCATGCCAGGCCTGCTCCCTATTGGGTGCGTAGTTGGGCAGAGCACAGTGAGCAGTCGATGAACCCTAAAACCTATGGTTCTACAGCAATGGTGCTGAAACCAATGGCTCTCTGGGTCTGGTTGTGAGAGTCCGTCCTGAAGCGGACATACTCACTGGCCCTCTGTTGCAGGGCATCGATGACCTCCCTGATGCAGCGGTACACCGCTGACTGTATGACCCCACAAAGGTCTCTGGTGGGCTCCTGAAATGCTGCAAAGGTGTCAAGTTTAAGAGCTGCTGCCACTATGAGGACTTTAGGCATAAGATGTCCACAGAAACCCATGGTCTGCAGGTCATCGTTGAGCAGGGCACAGAGACATGTCACTACCCTCGCTGCATGCGCTATCGCCTCTGACACTGCTGCTCTGACATCCAATGGCATGTCATGTGGGGCCTGTAGATGCACGGCAACCATAATGGCGAGCTCCCCTTGGGGGCTGCTGCTCAAGACCGGGGGCCTCTATGTGGATTGCACCTGCCTGTTGATTTTGCCTCCAGCGCATACAGATCCTCAGAAGCAGAGGATCACACAATGTAGGATGAGCCTTACTCATTTCCATTTGATAAATAAATTTGTATCCTTCATTTATTCAAAGGTTCCTAACAGAGCAGGGATTGGTGTTGACGGGTACATCAGGTGCTTTCATGGATCAACTATGTGGCGTGGCATGGCATTGCCCCCACCGTCCATATCACCTTAATGCTCCTACCCTTTCTGGCACCCTCCCCACACACAGGGTGACGAGAGTGCCATTGCTCCTTCACAAGCACAAACAACCGCATAGCTTACACTGTTTATGGAGGGAGGGTACACAGTACCTCCCTTCATGCCTGCAGAGCTTTCCCTCCAGTAATCCCAGACTCCCTCCCTTCTCCCTTCCAGGATGCAGAGCTGAGACCCCTGTATATCTGGACTTACCTTCAGTGTCCAGTGCTCCTGCTTCTGATATCCCATTTGGTTTTCTGTTAGTGAACAGGACGGCACGTGACGGCCACCCGCTCAACGTAATATGCAGAAGTGTGGAGCAAGAGGCGGCAGCATGCATAATCTGGAGAGGTAATTTAGCGTTTTACATATGGTAATTGGGGTGCTGCCGCTGAGTGGCACCGAGGTCCCCCCCGCCGCCGGTTATATGCGGCGGGCCCTTCTCGACATCACGGGTTGAGGCAGGCCTCTCCCCGCAGAAGTTTACCAGTCCCCGCATCGCGGCTCATGTGTCAAGGGGCCGGTAAAATTCAGCCCCCAATTTCTTTCTGTCTGTCAATATCAAATCTGCAGTCCAAAAAAAGAGATGAATGTTGTTTGTGTTGTGCTAGCCTTTATTACTGTATCGTCAGTAAAGCCAAAATTTAGGACCTTTCATTAATCCACTTACTTTCATTAATCACCAAAAAGTTACTTACATTGTAGCAGATATTGGAAGTTTCAATGTAGCACCATACACAACACTGCTCCTCCATGTGTAGAACAAAAACATGGGGTGGGGGAAAACAAGGAAATGCTCACATCTAGTAGATATCATGTTCCTCTGGTTTCCTGGCCTAATGTAACAATGGCTGCCAAATTTGCCTGAGTGTCTAGCACAGGGTGCACAATGTTCATATCACCCACGTTTTCACTGTTGGGAGCCCTACTGCTTCTCATTTTCATAAATAACAGACTCAGGAATTTAATACAAAGTGACAATACTGAAAGGAGCAATGGAACTGGGCAAAACAGCTCAGAAATTGCAGAGTATGATAAAACAACTGTGTGGGTAGATCGATGGATGATGAAATTTAACACAGGCCAGTGCAAAGTACTGCATGTAACATGGATAAATAAGCAACATACATTTTCCACAAATGATGTTGAAGTTGCTAAGGATGAAGTGGAAGAACGCCTACAAGTTGTAATAGTCTGGATGCTAAAAATGTCCAACCAATGCAGAAAAGCAATCATCAAAGCTGACAGAATGTTGAACTACAAAGTCAAATCAGTTGAATAACAGTCAGAAGAAGTCACAATCAAGCTGTACGGTCCTCTGGTCAAATTATACCTTGATTCTTGTGTCTAATTCTGGTTACTAAGACAGTGAAAGCAATGCAGAAGAGGCAAACTTCTGGTGTCAGACTTTGATTATGAGTAAAGATTAGAGAAACTCAATGTCTTCAGCCTGTAAAGGTGGTATATGGGAGGTGATCTCAGGAGGTAGCTAAAATAGTAAATAGCATTGAAAAGGTAAATCCAGAATAATACTTTAAGCTAAATTGTGGGAGTAGGACAAAGAAAAGTTTTGAACCAGTAAAAGATATTTAGGTCTAATATTAGGAGCATGCAGAGAGTGATCAGTATTTGAGCTGAACTCCCTGGTAGAATGGTGGAGACAAAAAACCTGGATGCATTTAAGAAACAAATAGATACTGCAGTGGAGCATTGAAGGGGTCTGGATGGATGAACTAATATGAGCTGAATGTTCATTCCCATCTGTAACAATCTTGAGACAAAAGGATGCTCACGGTCGCGAAATGTCTACTGGAGAAGAGCAGTTATATGAAATTACACTATTTCAAAGTAAATCCCTTTCCAATTTAACCAAGTAAATCTTTGAATTGTTATAAACAGTAGATATCAATATACTGGAGTAGAGTTCACAGATAGTGGCCATCCTCTGTTAATCTGCTAAATGTGTATCAATTGTTTGAGTATATGCAAGTGGAGGGTGTTAATTGAGGTCTTACTTGAGTGCTTATAAGCAGACACTTATTGAGACTGGTGGAGGGTTTTGAGTGAGGAGCTACTTGTTTGTAATCCTTTTACTCTGTACAATAAATGTGAAACTGAGTAAAAATAGGCTCCAGCATTATCCTTCCATAACAAGCTTTCTGGAGTTTAACATCCTCTGGTACCTTGCCTAAAAGGTAATTCTGTACACATGCTTTATTTTCAAAAGCATTTTCCCTCCTTTTTCAGCAGATTGACCCACAGATGATATCACAGGTTGACACTTGGCCAACCACTATATCATCTGGTCAGGCAGTATAATGCCGATATTAGTTGAGGTAAGTCTTACAATGAAGCCTAAAGAGGCAAACATAAAACAAACAGCTGTTGCTGGACATTAATCCTACCAATATGGTAAAGCAAAAATCACACACAGCTTATTGTTCATTTAAAGTAAATAAGGCACATCTTCTAAAGACAATTTGTTTACTGAAATCGCCCAAGAGCAAACTTTGTTACACTTCAAGAAACACACCTACTTATTTGTCTCCAATATTTATAATATCCAGTGATCAATTAGGATCTAAAATTTACAGCGATGATAGACCTGAGTATCATAAATAAGAAATGCTGGAAATACTCAGCGGATCTGGCAGCATCTGTGGAAAGAGAAGCAGAGTTCATGTTTCTGGTCAGTGACCCTTCATCAGAACTGGCAGATATTAGAAATGTAAAAGGTTTTAAGCATGTAAAGCGGGGCTGGGGCAAGATATAACAAAAAAGGTGTTGTTAGGACTGGGTCATAGAGAATAACTGACCAGAAGGCCATGGAGCAAAGGCAAAAGCAAAGGCAACGAGAGACCTGAGCATCTCTTTTGTATGAAGAAATTTTCTTCAGAAATGCCTCCCAAACCAATGGATAAATTGTCATCTATTGAACCACACCATAAATACTGGAGATGCCCAGCTTTTCTATTTATTCTCTTGGTCGTACTGCAAACATCCAGCAGCTCTCTGCATATGAACTGCAGCAAAACAGGAATGTTGCTCCACTCAACACTAAAAATACATATATCATATAACATGTGGAAGACTGAAGGATGAGATGGAAAGACAGATCCTGAATAGGATCCTGCCTCATGAAACCAAATACAGGGAGCTGGTCACTGTGTGTAGTCTTATTAAAGAATTCGATCTTCACACTCCACAAGAGAGCCAGCAGAACTGGCACTTGAGTAAAAGGCAGAGGTCACATAAAGCTCACTCTTCCTAGAGGAGAATCAGAAATATACCTCACATAAAAATTGCTACTAGATTGTTGCTACTTATTTTGCACATTTCTTTACAAACCTAGTCACTTTATTTAACCTTTTCATGATGTAATTGTATATGATTCAACCATCATCTCCATTATCCTCGTACACAATTACAGCCCATGCTAGAGTATGGTTTTGCTTCATTTTCGACTGTTAAAACATCACATAATCTGATTCCTACCCACGCACTGCAAAACCTCAATCAAGATCAGCTTTCAAATTCAAACTCAAATTTCACATTGTGGCATGACATTTGAAAGGGATTTTACTGAACTGTATACTGATTCCACTGCTGACTTGGATATGGAACCTTGATTACTTCATTATACCTTTAAGTTTCAATTAGCTCTCTGTCTTCTGGACTGAAACTTGTGTCACCTCTGGATTAGTGTTTTTTATATTCATTCATGGGATGTGGGCGTCGCTGGCCAGGCCAGCATTTATTGCCCATCCCTAATTTCCCTTGAGAAGGTGGTGGTGGGCTGCCTTCTCAAACCGCTGCAGTCCATGTGGGGTAGGTACACCCACAGTGCTGTTAGGTAGGGAGTTCCAGGATTTTGACCCAGCAACAGTGAAGGAACGGCGATATAGTTCCAAGTCAGGATGGTGTGTGACTTGGAGGGGAACTTGCAGGTGGTGGTGTTCCCATGCATTTGTTGCCCTTGCCCTTCTAGTTGGTAGAGGTCGTGGGTTTGGAAGGTGCTGTCAAAGGAACCTTGGTGCGTTGCTGCAGTGCATCTTGAAGATGGTACACACTGCTGCCACTGTGTGTTGGTGGTGGAGGGAGTGAATGTTTGTGGATGGGGTTCAAATCAAGCGGGCTGCTTTGTCCTGGATGGTGTTGAGCTTCTTGAGTGTTGTTGGAGCTGCACCCATCCAGGCAAGTGGAGAGTATTCCATCACACTCCTGACTTGTGCCTTGTAGATGGTGGACAGGCTTTGGGGAGTCAGGAGGTGAGTTATTTGCCACAGGATTCCTAGCCTGTGACCTGCTCTTGTAGCCACGGTATTTATATGGCTACTCCAGTTCAGTTTCTGGTCAATGGTAGCCCCTAGGATGTTGGTAGTGGGGGATTCAGTGATGGTAATGCCATTGAATGTCAAGGGGAGGTGGCTAGATTCTCTCTTGTTGGAGATGGTCATTGCTAACACTTGTGTGGCGCGAATGTTACTTGCCACTTATCAGCCCAAGCCTGGATATTGTCCAAGTCTTGCTGCATTTCTACATGGACTGCTTCAATATCTGAGGAGTCACGAATGGTGCTGAACATTGTGCAATCATCAGTGAACATCCCCACTTCTGACCTTATGATTGAAGGAAGGTCATTGATGAAGCAGCTGAAGATGGTTGGGCCTAGGACACTACCCTGAGCAACTCCTGCAGTGATGTCCTGGAGCTCAGATGATTGACCTCCAACAACCACAACCATCTTCCTTTGCGCTAGGTATGACACCAGCCAGTGGAGGGTTTTCCCCCTGATTCCCATTGACCTCAGTTTTGCTAGGGCTCCTTGATGCCTTACTCGGTCAAATGCTGCCTTGATGTCAAGGGCAGTCACTTGCACCTCAACTCTTGAGTTCAGCTCTTTTGTCCATGTTTGAACCATTTATACCTTTTGAAGCTGAAACTGCAGCAACCAGATTGGAGGCTGACTATGGAAAAGGACAAAGAACAATCCAGGGTAAGAATAATTAACTGGGGAAAAACCAACTTCAGTGGACTAAGAATGGAGCTGGGGCAAATAAATCCGAGTCAAAAGCTAGCAGATGAACAAGGTTCCCTTGAAGGGAAAAAGTGGGGCAAATAAATCCAGAGCTCCCTGGATGACAAAAGAGGTAGAGATTATCATAAAGAAGAAAAAGTGTGCTTATGACTGATGCCAGGTAGAAAATACTTTTGAAAACCAGGCTGAATATAGAAGGTCCAGAGGGGAAGTGAAAAAGCAAATATGAGAAGCAAAGAGAGCGCATGAAAGGAGACTGGCAGCTAGCATTAAAGGAAATCCCAAAGTTTTCTATGGGCATATAAATAGTAAAAGGGTGGTAAAGGAGGAGTGGGGCTGATTAGGGACCAGAAAGAGGCTTTACACATGGAGGCAGAGGGCATAGCTGAGATATTAAATGAATACTTTGCATCTGTCTTTACCAAGGAAGAAAATGCAAGCCAAGCAATGTTGAAAGAGGAGGAAAGTCATTAGAAGGGTTTAAAATTGATAAAGAGGAAGTATTAGATAGGCTGGCTGTACTTAAAGTGGATAAAGCACCAAGACCAGATGAGATACATCCAGGGATACTGAGGGAAGTAAGGGTGGGCATTGCAGAGGCACTGGCCATAATTTTTCAGTCTTCTTTAGACTCGGGGGTGGTGCAAGATTACTGGAGAATTGCAATTGTTACACCCTTGTACTAAAAAAGGGTGTAAAGATAAGCCCAGCAACTACAGGCCAGTGAGCTTAACTTCGGTGGTGGGAAAACTTCCAGAAAAAATAATTTGGGACAAAATCAATAGTCACATGGACAAATGCAAGTTAATTAAGGAAAGCCAACATGGATTTCTTAAGGGAAAATCATGTTTAACTAACTTGCTGGAGTTTTTTGAGGAGGTAACAGAGAGGGTTGATGAGGGCAATGCTGTTGATGTGGTGTACATGGACTTTCAAAAGGCGTTTGATACAATCCACACAACAGACTTGTGAGCAAACTTGTGGCTCATGGAATAAAAGGGATGGTAGCAACATGGATACAAAATTGGCTGAGTGACAGGAAAGAAAGAGTAGTTGTTAATGGATTTTTTGGGGCTGGAGGAAGATTTGTATTGGAGTTCCCTAGGGATCAGTGTTGGGACCCTTTCTTTTCCTGATATATATTGATGACCTAGACCTTGGTATACAGGGCACAATTTCAAAGTTTGCAGATGATACGAAACTTGGAAGCATTGTGAACTGCGCGGAGGATAGCATCGGACTTCAAAAGGACATAGACAAGTTGGTGGAATGGGCAGACAGATGGCAGATGAAGTTTAATACAGAGAAATGTGAAGTGATTCATTTTGGTAGGAAGAACATGGACAGACAATCTAGAATAAAGGGTCAATTCCAAAAGGGGTGCAGGAGCAGAGGGACCTAGGTGTATATGTGCATAAGTCATTGAAGGTGGCAGGACATTGAGAGAGCGGTTAATTCTTTTTCTTTTGGGCCTCCTTATCTCGAGAGACAATGGATACGCGCCTGGAGGTGGTCAGTGGTTTGTGAAGCAGCGCCTGGAGTGGCTATAAAGGCCAATTCTGGAGTGACAGGCTCTTCCACAGGTGCTGCAGAGAAATTTGTTTGTTGGGGCTGTTGCACAGTTGGCTCTCCCCTTGCGCCTCTGTCTTTTTTCCTGCCAACTCCTAAGTCTCTTCGACTCGCCACAATTTAGCCCTGTCTTTATGGCTGCCCGCCAGCTCTGGCGAATGCTGGCAACTGACTCCCACGACTTGTGATCAATGTCACACGATTTCATGTCGCGTTTGCAGACGTCTTTATAACGGAGACATGGACGGCCGGTGGGTCTGATACCAGTGGCGAGCTCGCTGTACAATGTGTCTTTGGGGATCCTGCCATCTTCCATGCGGCTCACATGGCCAAGCCATCTCAAGCGCCGCTGACTCAGTAGTGTGTATAAGCTGGGGGTGTTGGCCGCTTCAAGGACTTCTGTGTTGGAGATATAGTCCTGCCACCTGATGCCAAGTATTCTCCGAAGGCAGCGAAGATGGAATGAATTGAGACGTCGCTCTTGGCTGGCATACGTTGTCCAGGCCTCGCTGCCGTAGAGCAAGGTACTGAGGACACAGGCCTGATACACTCGGACTTTTGTGTTCCGTGTCAGTGCGCCATTTTCCCACACTCTCTTGGCCAGTCTGGACATAGCAGTGGAAGCCTTACCCATGCGCTTGTTGATTTCTGCATCTAGAGACAGGTTACTGGTGATAGTTGAGCCTAGGTAGGTGAACTCTTGAACCACTTCCAGAGCATGGTCGCCAATATTGATGGATGGAGCATTTCTGACATCCTGCCCCATGATGTTCGTTTTCTTGAGGCTGATGGTTAGGCCAAATTCATTGCAGGCAGACGCAAACCTGTCGATGACACTCTGCAGGCATTCTTCAGTGTGAGATGTTAAAGCAGCATCGTCAGCAAAGAGGAGTTCTCTGATGAGGACTTTCCGTACTTTGGACTTCGCTCTTAGACGGGCAAGGTTGAACAACCTGCCCCCTGATCTTGTGTGGAGGAAAATTCCTTCTTCAGAGGATTTGAACGCATGTGAAAGCAGCAGGGAGAAGAAAATCCCAAAAAGTGTGGGTGCGAGAACACAGCCCTGTTTCACACCACTCAGGATAGGAAAGGGCTCTGATGAGGAGCCACCATGTTGAATTGTGCCTTTCATATTGTCATGGAATGAGGTGATGATACTTAGTAGCTTTGGTGGACATCCGATCTTTTCTAGTAGTCTGAAGAGACCACGTCTGCTGACGAGGTCAAAGGCTTTGGTGAGATCAATGAAAGCAATGTAGAGGGGCATCTGTTGTTCACGGCATTTCTCCTGTATCTGACGAAGGGAGAACAGCATGTCAATAGTCGATCTCTCTGCACGAAAGCCACACTGTGCCTCAGGGTAGACGCGCTCGGCCAGCTTCTGGAGCCTGTTCAGAGCGACTCGAGCAAAGACTTTCCCCACTATGCTGAGCAGGGAGATTCCACGGTAGTTGTTGCAGTCACCGCGGTCACCTTTGTTTTTATAGAGGGTGATGATGTTGGCATCGCGCATGTCCTGGGGTACTGCTCCCTCGTCCCAGCACAGGCATAGCAGTTCATGTAGTGTTGAGAGTATAGCAGGCTTGGCACTCTTGATTATTTCAGGGGTAATGCTGTCATACCAGCATACAGTATCCTGGGATTTATTAATCGGGCCATAGAGTCCAAAGCAAGGAAGTTATGTTGAACTTGTATAAGACACTAGTTTGGCCTCAGCTGGAGTATTGCGTCCAACTCTAGGCAACGCACCTGAGGAAAGACGTGAGGGCATTGGATAGAGTGCAGAAAAGATTCACGAGAATGGTTCCAGGGATGAGGAATTTCAGCTATGAAGATATATTGGAGAAGTTAGGATTGTTTTCCTTGAAGAAGAGAAGGTTGAGAGGTGATTTGATGGAGGGGCTTGATTTTACACCGGGCAGACGGGAGCTGGCCACCAATGTAAAGGTTGATGGTGAACCTGCTTCCATCCAGCCCAGGGATCCGTCCCGCATTTTACAGGTCCCCGGGCTTTAATTGTTCCGAGGTGGGACTTCCACCCGCTTGAGGGAGGAAGTCTCGCCTCATTGAGCTGCTGGCCAATCATCGGGCTGGCAGCTCTTAGTCCCAGCAGTGGCCACTACTCCCAGTGGCGCTGCTGGGACTGCAGCTCAGCCGAGGACATGGAGCCAGGAGTGCAGGTAAGTTTGGTTTGCCTCGCCGGGGAAATCAGTTGTGACCTGGCGAGGCAAGGGTGGTCGTTTGGAGGGAAGGGGGCATCTCGGGTCTTGGGAGTGCTTGGGGAAGCAGGGGTGACCCTCAATTGGGCACCTTGTGCCCCTTTGTCAGGGCCCACCTCCGGGGCGCTTTGAGGCCGCCAGCTTTCACTGGACGGCCTTTCACGTCTCCTGGATGCCCACTTGCCACAGGTGAAATCCCCGTGGAGGTGGGAAAAGACCCTTTAGTGGCCGTTAAATGGCCACTTAAGGGCCTTGATTGGCTTGGGGCAGGCAGCCCGTTTCTTGCACCCCCCCCGGCCCACGTAAAGTGGGGCGGAGGCAGGAGCGGGTCGGGAAGGCCTCCCAGAGCCTCCCGCTCAATTTTACACCAACCCCCCACCACCATCCAGCTCACTGGGGTGGCGTAATATTACAGCCGAGAAAAGAGGAAAAAAATGGGAGCAGAGGTTATGATCTAAAATCATTGAAGTCAACGTTAAAAGCAGTAAAGTGCCCAGTCGAAAGATGAGGTGCTGTTCCTTGAGCTTGCATTGAGCTTGAATGGAACACTGTAGCCGACCAAGAACAGAAAAGTCAGACAGCAAAGTGAAGAATTAAAATGACAAGCGACAAGAAGCTTGGGGTCACGCTTGCAGACTGAACAGACGCCTTGTCTCTTTTTCTTCTTCTCGCACCCGCCCCCTCCACCAACATGCTTTCGCTTGCTCAAAACCTATTACATTTCTGACCTTTGTCAGTTCTGATGAAAGGTCATCGACCTGAAACGTTAACTGTTTTTCTCTCCATAGATGTTGCCTGACCTGCTGAGTATTTCCAGCATTTTCTGTTTTGCTTCAGATTTCCAGCATCCACAGTATTTTGCTTTTGTATTCGAACACTCACAGTACTGAGCCATTACATTTATCCCTGTAAAATATAAGTCAGTGTCTAGGCATACACGACTTTCTTTTTTTGAATAGTGCAAAGCAATTTAAGAAATAAATTAATATTACATTTTGAATGAATACAATAGTGATTCAGACCAACATAATAACCTGGACAAGACAACTGGATTTTTATCTACCAACAGAGCTAGATAATTGAGGTACTGGTTTTCCTCTCAGCTACCCTCCTCTAGTAAATAAAACTCCATAATTCCCCTCACTCAAACTAGATTAGACTCTCAACAGCTACTTTATGAAAGAAATTCAAGTATTAATGGGAAATAGGAAGAAAGCAAATGGTATTAATTTGCAGTTTGAATTATTAAAACCAAGCACAAGTCAGCTCAAATGTCTACTGCAGGGTATAACTGAGCACAGCCCATAAAGTTCCAGCCTCCAAGATCCAACTGATTTGGGATTGGCTTCTCAAGCAGTTCAAGGAAAGCAATCAGTCAAGTGTCAAAAACCAGGATGAGTCTGTGAGCCGACTGTATAAATAAAGGATATAACAAATAACACAATCCACAACATTTTGTGAAGCAGCAACACACTGTCATAACCCATAACTAATTGCTTTATTTTCTCAATCAAGAAGTGTTGCTGGATTTGGAACATACTCCAAGATGAGTCATTCTACAATCTGCAGGAAGTTAGTAATTCCAGTGGATGGGGTACAGGGTTGCTGGCAGAGGTGACAGAGGCAGAGGCAACAATAAATGGCAGGATCCTCCAAGTGAATTCCATGACTTGATAAACTGCAATACCAGGATTTATTTTACACATTGATAAAATAGAACACCCTAGATTCCAGCATAATACATGCTGTATTAATCACAACAGCCACTAATATATGGATTACAAAAAGCCTTTTTCATGTTGGCTTTGTGAGAAAATTTACTGTTCTGTTCTCTTCTGCTGATTGTTAATATCTTACCTCTGTGCTGATTAGATATAAAGAATTTATCTTTAGAATGTTATTGTTCTGCTCTTTTGCACTGTATCTTAAAAATATAATCTGCTCCTCAAGGCAAAGGCTTTACCATGAATTTGTGAGTGAGGACCTTTCACAATCTGACATCATACCCAACCATGTATAGATAACTGGTAATCCATTAGGATTGCAGATTCAGGTTAGTGATCTTATATCATGTAATGTCATCTAGAAGAGACTATTACAGGCAGTTCAAGATGACTAACCATTCAATTTCCCACAGGAAGAAGTGCATAGCTTCCATTCAATGGGCTGAATTTTATGGAGCCGGCGCGAGTCCTGATGAGAACTCAATCTCTGCCCGTATGCTTGACGTAGCGATGAGGAGTATTCCAGATAGATGTCCATCTATCAGGAGTGATCTTAATCTCTTTCTCTTCCCTCTCTCTCTCCCCCCTCCTTTCTCTCTCTCTCTCTCTCTCTCCCCCCTTTCTGTCTCTTTCGCCCCCCCCGTCTCTCTCTCTCTCCCCTCCTTTTTGTCTGTCTCTCTCCCTCCTTTCTGTCTCTCTCTCTCTCCCCCTCTCTCTCTGTCTCTCTCTCTCCCCCTCTCTCTCTCTCCCTGTCTCTCTCTCTCTCCCCCTCTCTCTCTGGGCTAGATTTTACCACAGGCAGATGGGACTGCGCCACCAATGTAAAAGTCGGTGGTGAACCCACTTCCGCCTAGCCCAGAGATCCGACCCGCCTCTTACAAGTTCCCCGGCTTTAACTGTCCCGAGGTGGGACTTCCACCCACTTTAAGAAGGAGGTCCCACCTCAGTGAGCTGCCGGCCAATCAGCGGGCTGGCAGCTCTTAGTCCCAGCAGCGCCACAGGAAGCGGTGGCCACTTCTGAGGCTGCAGCCCAGCTGACACCATGGAGTCAGGACCTCAGATAAGTTGGGCTTGCCTCACTGGCGGGGGGGGGGGGGAGAGGGGTGGTTGGTCGTGGCGGCAAGTCAAGGGTAGTCGTTTGGGGGGCTGGTGAGGGGGTCCTGGGTCCCAGGGTTGGGTTGGGAGGCGGAGGCAGCCCTCAATTGGGAACCCTGTACCCAACTGCCATGGTACCCGGAGGACGCACGGAAAGGCTGGCAGCTATTGCTTGCCGGCCTTTCACGTCTCCAGCACGCCTGCTTGTCATGGGTAAAATACCTGTGGAGACAGGCGACGGCCCTTAAGTGGCCATTAAGTGACCACATAAGGGCCTCGATTGGCTTGGGGCGGGCAAGCGGGCTGTTAACCCCCCCACCCCCCCCCCCGTCAACCATCATAAAGTTGGCCGGAGGCAGAAGTGTGGCAGGAAGGCCTCCCGGAGCCTACCGCTCAATTCTACGCCTCCCCCATCCGCCATCATCCCACCATCTGACCCGCTGGGGCGGCGTAAAATTCAGCCCTCTGTCTCTCTCCCCCTCTCCCTCTCTCCCCCCCTCTCCCTCTGTCTCTCTCTCCCCCGTCTCTCTCTGGCCACTCTCTGCCTCCCCTATCTCCTGTCCCCCCTTTCCCCCAGACCACACTGCCCCCCGGCCCTCTCTGCCACCCGCTGCCACCCTGCCTGCACCCGCCCCCGCCACCCCCCCCTCCCCCCCACCCTCCGCCCCTCTCTCACTCTGACTGTTGCTGGGAACGGGAAAAGCAGTTTCCGAATTTTGGACAGAGTCGTAGCTTTCTGGTGGGTTTATAAAAAAATAATCAGAACCCGCCGAAATACCCTGAAACTGTCCTGACAGGTGCTGGGTGCGGGAACAATGGTTCTCAAACTTCGGACAGATTCCGGGTTTCCGGCGAGTTCCCATTATTTTTTAAAAGCCTGCCAGAAAACATTGAATGTGTCCGAAGTTCAGAAGCACTGTTCCCGCTCCCAGCACCTGTCAGCCGTGACTATTACTCATTAACTCTCCTTACCATCAAGATCTGAGCTTCGAAATTTCAAATCTGCTGTGAAATAGACAGTGCAATTTTTTTTTATAAGGCAGTCTGGTCAGAAAGAACAAGCCAATGGGAAATTTGTCATCTCCGAAATTACCAGTCATAGACCCCTGGCAAGGATGAGGAATGGCCGGATCCTGGCCCATGGGCCATATGCTGGGCAACCTGCTTTAAGGGATCCAATCAGAGGGCCGGCAGCTCAGTAGTATCAGCAGAGCCACTGGGAGCGGTGGCCACTGCCGGTACTACAAGAAGCCCAGGACTAGGCCCAGCGCTGGAGTCCTGGAGCCCAGGTCAGTGTGGCGCGGTTGGCGGGGTTGGCAAAGATTGCCCAAGGAGGAGGGCCGCCCCCCCCCAAGCCTGTCAGGGAGGTCACCTTGTTTTATTGGGCGACCTCCTCACATGGCAGAGGCACTCCAACTGCAGCCTTCCATCACTATTTTATGGGCCCCCCGCCTCCGTTCCCATCTTTAGGGGGCCCATAAAATTCTGGCCAATTACTCCCTTCAGCAGTGCAGTCCAGATCTGCAATTCAGGATCTAAGGAAATCACAGCCCTACCACTCCATGACTCAGCTAGTGAGAGCTCAGTATGTTGTGTCACCATAGCACAATAGTGATAATCCTATTCCTGAATAACAGTGTGCAGGGATTACTGATGACTACTTTAGCAATGAAAGTGCCTTGATAATAACTGGCAGAACATTGAAAATGGGATACTGATGCACCAGATTCTTTTGTTTGAAGTGTAAAAAAAACTGTCAGCAAGAGGGACATACATAAAATATCAGTACATTAGGGCTAATTATACTGGGAAACAAATAACAAGCCTTCATGGTACAATTCCAGAATGCTCACCCTGTATCCTTTCTCTGTTTACAGCTGCAATAATATACAGGAAATACCAATAAGCTTATTATAAGAAAAAATTTGGCTCTATGAAGCAGACTTACTTCCTGTAATTCTTTACCCAATAAGCCAGAGTATACAGCACTTTGGTTAAAATGAACGCACTTCCGTTTGATACAGTTTTGTGAATGCCAGGGTGCTATAGAATTCACCTTAAATGTCATTGACAAATTTCCATCTATTAGCATAAAATATCACTAATCGATTCAGATGGGTTAGTCCAGACAACAATTAATAACTTATTTATCTATTATATTGCCAAAAAATGTTTATTTAAGACTATCATGCAGAACCACCCACCCCACCCCCACCCCCCCCCCCCCACCGCCAGCTGCCAAGAATGAGGCATATTAATTTTCTCAGAACATTGATTTAAAACTGCTACTGGAGCGAGGAGATGACTTGTTAAATAGATCAGCCATGGCTGGAAAAATCATTTGCAAACTAACAGTGCTTGGAGGGACAAATGGGCTATTCCCTGCTCCAATTTAACCCACAATGGACTTTGCGCACCAGGTATTGTGTGTAAGAAGAGACATTCCAGGGTCGGCTAAGACAAGAGAATCCACAAACAGACGTGGTCAGACCAGCTAGTCACATGACTAACCTGCTTGGCAACTTGAGTTATTCTGAATTGTACAAAAAGACTGGAAAAGACTGTTTGCTCCTGGAGTGAGAAGACTCTCCTGTCTGCTCCTATCTCTTTCTCACAAGCCTCTGCATTTACCGAGGACACATGAACTTCAAGAGAGAAAAGTCTCCTACATCGAACAAGGTTTAAGAAGAATACTGGGCCCCAACAAAAAGCAAGACCTACCTACAATCAAGGACTTTACAGTGAGCTCGAAGAACAGTAACCAAAACCATTTCAGATATTGCCACAAACTTTTCCACTTTATTTCTTCTGCTCTTTTCTGTCTCTATCTGCCTGTGTGTATTGTGTATGCATGCTGGCGTGGGCACGTCGCGTATTGGTAGGCGTTAACCGAATTAGAGTTTAAGTTTAATAAAGTTTAATCTTTTTTCTTTAAACGTAAGAAAACCTGTTTGGCTAGTTTCTTTGCCTTATAATTGGAAGTTAGTGAACAAGGATTCACTAAGGGGGAGCTAAAAAAAACAGTGTATTTAAAAATAAAACCCTGTTACAGTAAGACCAGGTGAAGGCTGAGAGGGACCCCAAGACCCCTTTCTCACCTGGTCGTAACAAAAACGTTGCATCTGTGTGTATTGTTTGTCACTCTCACTTCCTTTTTGCTTTTAGAACAACAACAACAACTTGTATTTATATTGCGCCTTCAACATAATAAAACCTCCCAAGGCACTTCACAGGAACATTATAAAGCAAAGACTTGACACTGAGTCATATAAGAGTATATTAGGGCAAATAACAAAAAGCATGATGGAAGAGGTCGGTTTTAAGGAGAATCTTGAAGGAGTAAAGAGAGGTAGAGAGTAGGAGAGGTTTAGGGAGGGAATTCCAGAGCTTATGGCTTTGGCAGCTGAAGGCACAGCCACCAATGGTGGAGTGATTAAAATCGGGGATGCTCAAGAGGCCAGAATTAGAGGGGCAGATATCTCTAAGGGTTATTGGGCTGGAGGAAATTACAGAGCGAGGAGGGAGTGCGGACATGTCCCTCACATAACAACATTCTCACGCCTCGGGTAACATCATACATTCAAAGCTTAAAATGCCCAGAAATGTTTTTGCTCTTACCACTGCTTATCGTGTGGGCTTCCAATAGTGGCAGGTGCTGTTGTGCCTGTAATTTCCACCTCCATTTGCAACTGTGCAACCACATTGAAAGCCCAGTATTCCCCGCTGCCACCTCGCTCACATTTCCCATTTCTTCCCCTCATTCACGGCTCGCACAACCCTTTTGCAGCCTAGGCCAACCCACTCCCTCTCTTGGCTCCACTCCAAGCCGCTATTTTGCTGTTCTGTATTACCCCTCTGCCCTGCCTTTGTCCTGATCCAGACCTCAAGGTCGGCCCAGCAGCCTTGCCACTGATTCCATCCCATCTACATTTCCGTTTGTTGATTTTTTGCAGCCTTGCCACTGGATTTCCAACTCCACTCCCTCCTCTTCACCCGATCTTAGCACCAAGCTGGGAATTTGTTTTTAAGAAAATAAGCCCTCAAAAAACAAATTACAGGTTCCCAATCTTTATGGTTCTTTCTCTCTCCTGCTTCCTACTCCCACTCCAACCATAATTCCATCCGTGACTCCGGTTTACACATGTGCCACTCTCTCTCTTCATGGATTCTGCTGAGTCACCGTGGCCCCATTTCACTGCCTATGTCAGTTCCAACCAAAAAACAGGGGCTCATTTATTTTATGCCAGGTTGCCCACCTTCTCCCATGTAAACTGAAAAAGAGAAGTGTAAGAAAATAGAAATTAGAGCAATAAAGAGAAAGAGAAAGAAAAGCAAACATCAAGCAAAACAGAAAAGCAGAAGCAAAACAGGAAAAACACCGAAAGTGTCATGTTTCAGAACTTTATGATCCAGAAGGAATTAGAAAAAAATTACTTTTTCGATGTTCTGTTTGAAAACATGATGTGGTGCCGTAGTGGTAATGTCACTGAACAAGTAATCCAGAGGCCCAGGCTAATGCCCCGGGGACACGGGTTCAAACCGACTGCAGCTGTTGGAATTTAATTTCAATTCATTAATAAATTCTATTAATTAATTTAAAAATTCTGGAATTGAAAATTATCAATTGTCATAAAAACCCATCTTTCTACACTCATGCCCTTTAGGGAAGGAAATCAGCTGTCCTGACCTGGTCTGGCCTACATGTGACCCCAGACCCACAGCAGTGTGGTTGACTCTTCACTGCCCTCTGAAATGGCCTAGCAAGCCACTCAGTTGTCAAGGACAATAAAGGATGGGCAACCAATGCTAGCCTTGCCAGCGATACGCACATCCCATTAGAGAATAAAAAAAGGCACTGAAATGATACGTGGTTAAAATTGTAGTATAAGAATGCAAAGGGTTAATACCAAAGACAGTGAAAGACCCCTCCCACTGTATGTGCTATGATGTAATGGTCACATGAGATAGGCTTGCGAAGAAGGTATTAGCAACACGAAGGATGCGAACTTAAGTGGCTTGCAGAGAGTGTATATAGTAACTGTAACTAATAGAGTTGTTAGTTAACTTTTACTGGAGTCTAAGACCTTCTCTAGAACGCCCAGCAATGCTGTAGAAACACAACAACGCAACATGGTGGCAGTGGTAAAACAGTGGTGAAAGAAGAAACACGAGGAGAACAACAGAGAAACTTAAAGAGAAATACTGGCCCTGTACAGTAAGAAAACTACATACCTGCAGAAGAGGCTGTGAGAAGCTCTGCAGCTGTGGGGAAGTCGCAACACTGAAATACAGGCTGCACCACAGAATAGAAGTACGGTCACCGGCAAATAGAATCCAGCGATTGGGTGAGTTAAAAGCCCTTTGAAAAGCTGAAAGCAATTTTCTTAAGGCACCGTGCTTGAAGAGAGAAAAAAAACAGGAAAAAAACAATTCTTCACTCAGGCTGAATGCGAGGGTGAAGAGCAGGAAACCCCTAAAAAGTGCACAAACTGCTGAAAAGCGTGGGAAACCCCCGAACATAGCAGGGACACTCCTTTAAGGTAACCAAGCCTGAAAAAACAAACAAACCGAAGTTCCCAAAGAAAGGGGAAAATCCTAGAGAAGCCTATTTAAACAGCAAGGAACACCTGAAAACAGCTGAGACACTCCATTAAGGCAACCAAGCCTGAAAAAAAGTGAATTTCTCAAGCAAAGGGGAAAACCCTAAAAAAGCCTATTAAAACAGCAGGGAACACTTGAGAAGCTGTGAGACTCCATTAAAGTCTAAAAAAGCCTGAGTTTTTTTTAAGGGGAAAACTATTAAATAAAGCAATATGGACCCAAAATTGGGAATGCCTGAGAGTTTCCAAAATCAAGAGAGAGATCCAATCAGATTCAAAATTGGCTATTATGGATAAAAAGGTTCCTATGGTTTAGAATTGCTTTGCAACTCCATATAAAATCTGAAGTGCAACAAGTGAACACCCTCCAATATTCAGTAGGTGCGATTGCGGACAACGTAATAGTCCGATGAGGGTTCAGTGAGGATACCAATAAATTTGAAGAGGTACTCCGAGTTTTTAATAAATATTTTAATCTCCGTATCAAAAAAATCTTGGAAAGAGCAAAATTTAATAAGCGGGAGCAGATGATTGGTGAACCTGTAGACTCCTATATTAATAACCTGTATAGATTGGCAGAAGGTTGCAAATATGGTGATTTAAAGGCAGAACTAATCAGAGACAGGATAGTCGTCGGCATAGCAGATAAATCCTCGTCAGACCTGTTATAATCCAAGGAAGACCTTACACTGGAAAAGGCCATTCAAATGGTAAGTCTGACGGAAGTCTGCAATAAGAATAGGGACATCCTACGAGCTGAACACAAGTCATGGATAAGAAAGAGTCCAATGCCCATCCAACTGGTTAAACCAAAGCCAAGGAAACACTTTGAAGAACAGAAAAAACATACAGGTGAGAAGGTGCATGACATAGGAAAACCTTGCCAATGTTGTGGAGCCAAGAAGACCCACAGACGAGAGCAGTGCCCAACAAGTAAAGCTGAGTGTTTTAATTATTGAAAAAATGGACACTATGGGAAGATGTGCCACAGCAAGATTTCTTCACTTAATGATACAAAGCAGAGGACTGTCAGGCAAAGAGCAGTGAATCATGTACAGCAATGCCCACAAGAGAAAGAACCAGGAGAGTTCTTGAGAGAAATCAGTCATCCAGTCCAAGATTTCTGGACAGCAGATATCTATGTGAATGGACACCTCACGAATTTTAAGCTTGACACAGGAACTAGCATCACGGTATTGTCTGACCAAAAGCCTTGAGTGAACAGACATTACCTGCAACTGACAGATTAACAGTTGTATGGCCCAGGCGGGACACAACTGCGAGTAAAAGGCAAACTCCAAGCAACTCTTCAGCATAGAGGCAGACAACTGGTAGAAACTTTATATTGTCCTACACAATCAAGAATTTTCTTTAATAAGCAGGAATGCATGCTTATAACTGCAGTTGATTGAAAAGGGAGCCGAAGTTAAGCAAACAAAGGTAAACACTCCTTATAATCACCAGCAGAATTACTAATGGGAAGGAAGCTAAGAACGTAGCTTCCAGTATTGCCTCAACAATTAATGCCTGGATTGAAAATTCAAGATTACAAGAAAGTTCGAGAAAGAGAAAACTGCTACTGGAGGAAACAAACCCAGAATTACAATCGGGGATTTCGAGCAAGAAGCTTACTCAAATTAAACAATGGTCAAAAAGTTTGGATGCATGAACTGGAACGAGAAGGTACAGTAATCCATAAACATGAGGACGATTAGCGGATGTATGTTATACGAACAAATTAAGGGAACATACGAAGGAATTGGAGGAATATCATTCCTATTCCACAAAAGCAACAGCCTGTAATCCATCTGCAAGATCCAGATGAAGATGAACAAACCCAAACCGAACGAAATACTACAACCTGTAGAAACGGAAAACCAAGTCAGCAACCCAGACTTCCTACAAAGGCTACTAATCGTCCTAGACAGATTACAACCAGATCGGGCAGAGTTGCCAAACCTCCAATGAGACTGAATCTGTAAAGTCAGAGACTTGGGGGGAGAGACAGTAGTAGAGAAGACGTAAATATATACATGTTTGAAAAAATGTTGGATAAAGACTTGTGGGGAAATGCAGTATAAGGATGTAAAGGGTTAATACCAAAGACAGTGAGAGAGACCCCTCCCACTTCACGAGCGATGATGTAATGGTCACATGCGATAGGCTTGAGAAGAAGAAAGTATAGCAGCACGAAGGATGCTAGCTTAGGTGGCTTGCGGAGATTGTATGAAGTAACTGTAAATAATAAAGAGTGGTTAGTTAACCTTTACCAGAGTCTAAGACTTTATCTAGAATGCCCCAGCAATGCTACAGCAACACAACAACGCAACAAAAATACTCCTAAACCAGCTTGGTATTGTTTCCCCATAGACTGCAAATAATAAACAATTTGTTAACCCATCTCAGCAATTGATAAACATCTCACACTCATTGTGTTGGGAAATCTCAAATAAATTAGTTTAACGATTCAGAAATAGCTTTGTCTTACTAATGGTTTCTTAGATAATAAAAACAGAAAATGCTGGAAATACTCAGCAGGTCCGGCAGCAGCTTTGGAGAGAGACCATTCATCAGAACTGGATTTTCTGAATTTTCAGATTTCCAGCATCTGCAGTTTTTCACTTTTGTATTCGTGTTGTAATGATTTCTTGGGCTGCCTTCAGAAAGATTAAAGCACACGTGGAAATGGTGAGGACATCCAGTTCAGATTACAAGAGAAGACTATTGTTATGTTAATCCCCTGCGCAATGCTACTGCATAGTTAAATATTGGCAAACCATTAAACATACGATGCTTAGACCACTTATGGGAATGTCTAGACTGCTGGACCCAAGTTGTTAATATTCCAAAAAGCCAGTTGATGAAGGATAGTGCTGGAGCCAATCTTTACTCAGTCTAACATTTATTTACAGAGTGAAACATTACAAGCATACACCTCTTAACTCAACCATATCACAGTTTCAGTAAGTGTTTCTTTATATGTGCTCAAGTGAAACCCCAACTAATACCCTCCACCTGCATAAAATTAAACGCAATTGATAGACAATTAACACCAGTGATTCTAAGGCAGGTTCCTAAATTTGCAACAACTGGCAATGAGATGACAAAGATTACAGCAAAACCATTTTCACTGGCTCATTGTAGGCATTGCAGTGGGACATCTGCTAGATTTAACTGCTAAATCATCTGGCACACTATATTGGTCAAAACAGAAACAGAGGAATAGAATAGGAAACCACCATTGCACATTTACTGTGAAGCATATATTTTCAATTGTAATTGTACATTCTTTAACAACCATAACAAGGAGAAGCAGCATGTTGTGCACTGCATCATACTACAGTAATTATTACGATTTAGCAATGTAGTTTGACTGACTTAAGTACGTATATCACTATCACTACTTTGAGCAGTGCAATGCATACAGAGCAATACAATCCTTACTGGACTTTGTCTCAACTGCTAACACCTAATACACAAGGAACATGAATTTAATACTTGAGTGCTTGCCAGTTTTTGGTACTGCATTGGCTGCTAAGAATACATACAGGGAGTAATCCTATACACAGCCTTATTAAAAAGCTGGATAACCCAAGTGTAGTAGTGAATTTTCTAATAAGCTCTCCAGTCCTACTGTAACTGGTTCTACATTAATGCTCGACATTCTCTGGCTTCACTTAGTATTGGTGTGCATCAGATTATTCAGATAAACAAAGCTGTAATCTGAGCTCTTTTCTCCTGACTTTAGAGAAAGGTTAATCATTACATATCACTCAATACCTATCTCAATTCAGATATCACCATTCTGTGTTATGTTTTATTTTTAGCATTGGTTGTACCCCTTTTATTCTCACCTCAAGTTACTTTCTTCCTTCCCATAATCAAGTGTCCCTGCCTATAAGATAGGTGGAGCAACTACCCGAGGCCCAGGGCTGGCGCTGGACCCAGGCCACAGGGGAGTTAGGGCAGGAGGGGTTTCATAGGGTGGGGGCGTGGGGTGAAGTGAGGTCAGCAGCTAGAGCAGGGGTGATTCTCTCCCCCCACCCCTCCCCCCTTCCTGATGCCAGGTCCCTCGTTCAGGCACTAAGTGCTTTTTAACGAGGAAATCCCCATCCCCCTCCTCTTCTCTGGAGCCGGGAAGCAGCCCGCACAATTTTTCATACCGTGCTTCCCGTGCGGCGACAGGGCTGCCTACCGCACGGCTAATTGCGGCGGTGGCGGGATGAGGCCTTCAATTGGGAATTAATTGCCCAACATAAGTGTCTCAATTGGCAGTGGGGTGGGAAGGCCACTCACAGGCCTTCTTACCCCTGACTAAATTTTGGTGGAGGTGGGAAGGTGGCAGGAACATTGCCCACCACTATCCCACCTGATTTTATGCTCTCCCCGCCTTCAAACCCGCAAGGGGAGAGCATAACGTTCCCCCCTTGGTATTCACTCAGCAGCTCCCTGCAGTACCACAATTAATTACCCTCATTTTGACCAGAATTAGCATGCATAGATTAATTTTCTATCCTTTGGTCCTGATAGAGTAGTAATAGTGGCAATTCTGTGGTATTTGCTCATCTGAATGCTTGGTTATAATCCTCACAAACTCCTTGTTATGCAGGGAAGTCATAATCTGGTTCATTTATTCCTAGGTCCCTAAATGTATATACTTAAATCAGTCTGAATAGAGTTAACCAAGTTTAATCCTTTGTCCTGAAGCTATCCATCAGGTCTACTGCATCTAAATCAGTGAAAGCTTATGATAATTACTAAACCTTCCTTTTCATTAGTACAATTCACAACTGATCATCTTCTACTTTCTGAGTTATTCAGTGAGAAAGTTTCTAAAAATAGCCTCCCACCAGTTCATAACATAATCTCCTCTGTCTGAATACATTGAAGTGAAGGATTTCCCTACAAGGTCAAATATTTCATATATATTTCTTCAAAATTTTCATAGAAATGAAGGAATTACACCTTCATTTTTTTCCAGCATGAAAGGACAGACATATTTCCCATGGCAAAACTTTGATGGAGAAATAAATCTACTCGTCAAACTTCCTACATCAAGAACCAGCTTTAGCTACTTCATGAAGGGCAACTGTCTGCTGAAGTATTCATCCATCAACCTTTTCCTTTATGGTGATCAAGATCAAGTTGGTTTATACTATCTGCTGTCCTCTTCTACTCAAGTCAATAGGGGAGCACTGACTCTCCATGAAGGAAGGTACTATTCATAAAAACAGACAGCATGTCAAAATTCTTTAAGTATCAGTTTTGACCCAGTGGTTGCACTCTCACCTCTGAGTCAGAAGGTTGTGGACGTAAGTCTACTCCAGGGACTTGAGCACATAATTTAAGATGACACATCAGTGCAGTACTGAAGGAGTGCTACATTGTAAGATAATATATTAAAATGAGGCCCCAGATATCAATGGGCCTGATTTTAACTCTGTGTAAGTGAATACGTTTTGAGTGAGTTAAAATCTCGCCCATCCTCTCGGATGGAGGTAAAAAATTTCCTTGGCATTATTCAAAAAAGGGCAGGGGAGTTCTGCTGATGTCCCAGTCAATATCTAGTTCTCAAACAACATCACAAAAAATAAATCAACTGATCATTCATCTCATTACTGTTTGATACATTGCGATGAGCAAATTGGTTTCCACGGGTTGGATTTTAAGAAGCCCTCAATGTTGTAATCCGTGGCAAGGGGGGTCCTGAAGATGGTTCTGGATGAGGCCAGCCACGGACCTCGATGCTGGCAGGGCACAGCCCGATCCTCCCGGCAGCGGTAAGGCTCTGTGGCGGCCCCTCCGCTGCTGGACGACGGGACCACAATTAACATATTCAAATCAATAAAACTAATATATTTAAATACGCTTACGCAAGATCTGAGGGCCTGCCGCGATCTTCAGCACGGCAGCTGGCACTCCCGCCCCTTCAGATCCCAGTCCGAGAAAACGAGGCGTGACGCTGGTGGGGAAGGGGCAGGAGAGGGTTTGTCAGTGCGTGGGGGTGGGGGGGCTGGCGAGGGCGACGGGGTCAAATACACGTAATGGGTGTAGGGAATGGTGGGAAGGGTTGAACCTTAAACTTTGTGCAGTTTCGGGGGGGAAGGTCAGAAAGTAAATGTTAAGTGCTTTGGGGAGGAAAGAGCAAATATTTATTGTAATTGTTACTGGGGGGTAGGAAAGGGGCATAAGAAATGTATTTAATTTTGGGGGGATATTTCTTTAAAAATTTAAATATGCTGGCAGGGCATTAAAAATGGCGCCAGCGCCTGCACAGGCAGCTGACGCCATTGCTGGGGACGGTCAGCCCGTCGCCTCCACCAGATTGTAGGGCGAGGGCCGCCCCGGCTAAATGAACCGCTGCGCTTAAGACTGCGGCAGCGCTTTGGCGTGTGGCCCATTTTTGAGCTTGCCGAAAATCCAGCCCCGCATTTGCCTACACAATCACAATGACTGTACATCAACATTATTTTGTTACCAATAAAATGTTGTATACTGATTTACAACTTTGTTGATTGCTATATAGGAAAATAAAGCATCCGTTACTAGTTTAACAGCTATCACTATATAATTGTATTTTCTTTAACACTAGACACTGAATCAGGCAGACATGAAAACTCTTCTCAGTGCATGCTAATTTAGTATGCAAAATGCCAACAAATAATAGTCTTTCTGATTCTAAATCAAATGTGCGTTATTGAATTCTTCAAAAATTTAAAAACTAACGTAAAATATATAAATATCAAATGCAGGGAGGAGAATTTTAACCTCCCAGGGTGAATGGGGAAGGAGGCAGGAAACTCTACCCCAACTCAGCCACTTCCGATTTTAATGGATATAGGCCAGGCAACGAAACCACTCTGAGGAGGCGGATGGTTCAGTAAAAAATTTTTAAGGAGGCTACATGCCTCCATTTTAACTAATGTTTTATTTTTAAATTTCTACACGTTGGGTTTCCTGAGATGTGGGAAACTCAGTATATGAAAGAAGGAAGAGGGGCTGGATCCATGAGGTAAGTGTCTTTATTGCACTACTTGTGGGCTTCCCCCAGCCCATCAAGCTTACCTTTTAAAAAGACCATGATCGGCTGACCACCCCCCCTAACCACCACACCACCACCCCCCCCCCACCCCCCGGTATTTTTCTGACCCCCACCTCCCCGTGATGTTCGATCCAATCTGATGCTTGATTCTACCACCTCACTTCCCCCAGCACGCCACAATGGCGGACTTACCTGCCATCCACTCCCTGGCTGTTTTCCAGTCCGACAGACTGTGAATCTGGCTGGCTAGTGAGGTTTGGTGGGGGGAGGGCCGGAACCTGTTGTGATAATTTAAAACAGCTCCTGTCGTTAAATTTGTCAGGATATGTGAGAAACACATACTTCCGGGTTTTCTATTCCCAAACTCTCCCCCACTCTATCTCCAAGTTATTATTGGGGCCAGGATGTACATGCTGATTTTTGTTAGATCAAATCAAGTTTGAGTCTCAAATTTATTGGGATTGACGGTGAAGCGTCATATTCAATATGCAGCCCACACTAATAGAAGGAATAGGTGAGATTTTTTGAAACCAAATCTCCAAAAATAACTGCGAATTTATGTTGCAATCCCACTACGGAAAATGGCAATCCTCCAAAATATCAATTAGCTTGTTATATATCATACAATGTAGCTTTTGAGGATTGGCAATTTGCACAATATAAATCAATTATGTCCTTGCCAATATAATCACTAGTAGCAGGTGTTTTCAAAGACATATTTATCATAAACGATCAGTTCCCATGTCAATCCTCTGTCTAACTAATCCAGAAGGGTTTCACTGCTGGCCTGACCACTTCACCTTCTCAAACGTTGAACTTGAATGCTTCTGTTAAATATATAAAATATCTTAACAAGGTATTACAGCTTTAACATATTAAAATTTTAGCTTACACACAGTTCACAAGTCTTTACAGTCTCCTTCTTCTTAAGATGTTGCTTTGAAGGCTGGAAGATTGCTGATTGGTGTTCAGTCGCTACGTTGGTGGCATTATTGTGATTTCTCACTTAACAGAGTTGGTCATGTGAAGGCTGTTATGAGCTCACAGGACATCAGTCTGGTCTGTACTCTGTCTTTAGTGAAACTGACTGCAATGGCTGCCTGCAGTCAGAGTGCCTCATGTTAGAGGTCACATGACTATGGCAAGCCAGGAGGCACATTGGTACAGTATTGTATTTCTATCCCAAACAGCCCCCTTTTCAGACAAAAAAAACACACAAAAAATGTGCATGCATTATCACTGACACTGTGAGTTGTCCAAGTTATCCACTATGCACACAACTGTTCTCATGCATTAGTAGTTCAGCATTCTTGTCAGTCTTTGCACTTGCATTGCACACATAGTCATTAAATCATGCTGGTCTCTTAATGGTATGCGTGTGCGTTGTCGTTGGTTGTTCATCCCGTTGATTTTCCTTCTCCAGCAAGTGTCATTCCCTTGTCACTTGTTGCCTTGGTAACTGTTGTTGTTCCATTTCCGTTGTTGGGGTGCTGTGGACCTCTGGGGCTGATGGTTATTCTGTGGTTTGTGCAGTTGGTGAGTTCTTATCTTTCTGATTGGCTGCCTGCCGTGAAGGAACAGCTTTTCCAGTTGTGCGTGTGAGCCTACAGTTGTGAGGTTACGATCGAAGTGACAACTGCTCCATGCAGGTCGCAAGTTGCCATTTGGGTTGACTCTTGTTGAGCGTGTTGAAGGTTTGTGCTATGAGTGGCTCTCCAATGCTCAATTCTGGCAATGGTTCGGCAGTTTTGACAAATGAAATTTGGCTTTCTGCCATTTCACCTTGATTTTGTCTGCCCACCCTGCAGAATCTGAGCACTCCTTCCCCACAGCCCCCACCTTGGCCGCCTGAGCAGATGACTGCCAGATCTTCCTCTTCCTCACCGCTTGTATGACTCGCATCACCTTGCGACTGGCAAAGGCGTTCTCGTTCCAGTACCAGCACCCGCTCTTGTCGGCCATCTCCTGGGTTTTCTCTTTTTGCGCACTGAGGGTTACCAGTCCAAGCTTTAGGCTTGCTTCTGCTGAGATGAGTGGCTTTTTCTTGCCATCTATGATTTGGAACTCCAGACCTTCGTTCTTGTCATTGCAATGGGCTCTCAAAGTAACTTGTCATCTTGGCACTAGTATGGCGCGTCATATAGCCTCAACCTTACTTTAGAGGGTTTCATTTTTGGATTGCCAATGTTGAGCCACTTCGCACAGGTCTGTGAAGGTCATGATGTTGCATGATGCACTGGTGTCTATCTGGCTCTTTATGTTGACGTGATATTCGCCTTCTGCAGTCATCATTCCAACAGTCACAAACCATTTGTCACCGATCGATCTGTCTGAAGCAACCTGTTGTATGTTGTATAGTGATTCGTCAGAATCTACGGCTGATGTCTCTCCAGTGGCCATCTGTACCTGCTTGTTGTGATTCCTTCTAGCCAAGCACTTGCGTGCAAAATGATTCAGCTTCTTGCAGTGAGAACCCTGCTTTCCCCACGCTTGACTCGCCTTCTTTTCCTCTGCGTCATGTCCTCTGCAATATTTGCATCGTGTCCCTTGTCTGTGATCTTTCTGCCCTCTTGGTCAGGAATGTCTATCAGCAAAATGCAAGGCCTGGTCTGTTCTGCCATGAATATGCTCTATCTGCTGATTTACAACCTCAGCGCTTCTGCACACGTCGATCGCTTTCCTGAGAGTCAGTTGCTCCTCTCTCATTGGATGTCCACTCACTACAGGATCTCTTATGCCTAATGCAATCCAGTTTTTAATTAGATCATCTTTTAGTTGAGCAAATTCATAGGATTCTGCAAGCTGTGTTAATGCAGTCACATATTGATCAATGGACTCTTTTTCACCTTGGGCCCTAATATTGAACACGTACCATTCATAGGTTATATTCACTTGGGGTTCAAAGCATGCCTTCAAAGGCTTTCAAAATTTCTGCTGTCCATTTTTTTTTGTTATTCAGAGAGATTAAGGTGGAATATACTTTGTAACGGTCTCGCCCAACAGTGATAAAAGTGTAGCTACTCGCAGCTGCTCTGGTTTATTAATTAAATCTGTCCCAATTTCGTAATTTTGCCATTGTGAGTGGGAAAACTGCCAGCTTTGTTTGATATCATCTTTCAATTTGACTGGCGCAGGCAGAGGAACATTTGCAGCCATTGTCTTACCCTGTGCCTTCAGCTGTTTTTTTGATCCTTTTCTGTGGCTTTTAGCAGCTTTTAGCAGTTGTGCCCATTCCTGTGGCCTTTGTTCTGTAGCTGTGCTTCTTCACCACTCAATCTCTGCTCCACTATGACACCATGTTACTAGCTCACAGGACACCAATCTGGTGTGTACTCCGTCTTTAAAGAAATTGATTGTAATGGCTGCTTGCAGTCAGAGTGCCTCATGGTAGAGGTCACATGACTACGGCAAGCCAGGAGGCACATTAGTACAGTATTGCATTTTTATCCCAAACAAAAGCTGCCATTTTCCACTATTTTAAAGTTCTGGAAAAGCTGTCTGTTCCACCTCAGTTCCACTGGTTAAGAAATCCGCTTTTTATGACAATATTCCCCATTAGTTGTTGCACAACTGATTTCAATTTCTGCTTTTGTTACTGTTCTTTTCTTATTTGCAACAGCCTGTTTATTCCACCAGTGAGTTGTAAGGTCTGTGCTACTTGTGAAATAAACCTTGCATTCCACTGCTCTCCATAATGTACCTTCATATAATGTCCTTCTACAAATTAGTCAGCAGCTCTCACCATTTCACAAACCAGCAGAACAGCACAACCTAGAAACAGAATGCCAACTTTCTCAGCTGCAGCTGATGTACAGCCTAAGGAGACCAACAAGGAGAGAATAAAAAGGATACAACAAGATATTCACTCTCAAATTTAAAACAAAACTCTATCAAGTTTTTCAATATAACTGCCTGTAAGAATATATTGGTCCCTTAATCACCTGGAATAAGAAATGAGCAAGGGCACAGGTTATCATAAGTCAATAGCAGAAAGCCTCAGCATTATATATTCATGGTTATAACTGTTTACAATGTTACCTTAACCTGTATATAAGATTCAATTAAATTACACATGTTAGTCATCTTACTAGTAAATAACTGCAGATTACTTTTTTTTGATAAACTCCCAATGATCTGTTGCGACTCATTACTTCATCAATGGCATGAAGTGCACAGGCCATACTGAGTGCGACTACGCACAGCAGGGGTTACGGCCTAATGAGCAAAAAAAAAATGCATGGATAAAACCACAAAGACTGCAATATATAAAAACAATAGCCCGGAAGGGTAGATTTATTGCTTATGAAATTTCCCAAACACTTCAACAAGACTGTTACCTTGTCATCACTTTAAGATCTCTCCATGTGACTCACCTCCAAACATCCAATATTAACTTCCTGCACATGATTAACTTCTGCTGTTATCTGGCATTTAAGCAAGCACAGAAGATAAGAGAGAATCATAAACAGGGTAACTACAGCTGAATGAAGAGATTTTTGAGACCGAATGTATTCCCATGGGTAGACTGCCATGGTTTTGGCATGACTGCTGCTAGCCAGGAGGAGCGTAGCATTGGCAAAAGTAAAGTGAGTGAATGGGAAAGAAGGCATCAGAGGACACTACAGTCCAGTCTGACTAGTATCAGTTTTTATTCTAACTGTATACTCCATTTTACTTTGAGTCACCGCTGTGAAAGCATCATATACAGAGCTAGGGTATTTAAGACAGCAGTAATTGTGAAGCTCCCAGTCTCTTGTCCATGCTGGAGAGATTTTCATTGCCTGGGACTGTAAAGTGCGCCATTATTTGGTGTGTTGTATTTTGAAATGAGGTGAACAATTTTAAATAGCCAGTAAATAATTCAGTCTTAGCGTTGTGCAAAAATAAACAAACAATTCCAATACATCAGTCAATTTGAAACTGTTGACCACTTCAAATAGTCACTGGGGCATTACAATTCTTGTTTGTTTTGATTTGCACATATGCTGCATATTACAGACTAGTAGGTGAGACACAGATAACCATGTACAATCCTTTATATAATTCTCTACACAGGGAGTAAGTGATCTTTGTAAGGCAGGGTCATCCTTGCCATAGTTCCAGCAACCAACTATGGAACATTATGGGCAGAGCCTGAGAACTGTGTGCCTGGCCATCCTCGTGGTAAGGAGAATGAGAATGAAACAGATAAATACATTAAATAATTCAAATAATAAATGGTGGATGAAGATTTTAAAAAACTAACTATATAAACTATTGAAGTTGGAAGAGGTTTAAAAATGCCTCAATATGACCAACTTGGATGAACACAAGAAATAGGAGCAGGAGTAGACCATATGGCTCATTGAGCCTGCTCCGCCAACAGAATTTATAATTGTTCTTGGTCATATGCTGCTGCACCAAAATTTGTAGTGCACTTAATTTCTAAAATTACGAGTAGCTGTACCTGCAGTCTAGAAATGTTGTCTGCTGGAGTGTTAGTATTCTTTAACAGTACGTTGCATGACAGAATCGGGGCACTGCACTGTACTTAGAATTCCCGACACAGCAAGTTCACAGTTTAAGAAAAATAAATTGTATGCAGATGATGAGTCAATGTCAATCTAAGCACCTGCTGTTCACCTCAGAACAACAGGCTCAAGAGTAGAATTAACTGAAACCATAAAGCAGGTTTGGAGGGGCCCTGGGAGGGGGTTGCAGAAGTTACTTGGAGGGATTTTTTTTTTTAACAGCCTTACTTTGGTTTCTTGGTGATCTTTCACCATGTGTTTGATTCTGGATCTCACAATTTAAAGTTTTTCGAGTCCTCATGGTGATGAGATCCCTGGTCTGATATGAACACAGATCAGAAAATCACGAGCCTGCAATTTTCTGTCCATTCAATAATGGGAAATCATCAACAGTTTGTCCATGATTTTCCATGCTCACAGCAGACCAAATACCATGACATGAGCAAAGACCTGTATTTTTCTGTCAAAATAATGGTGGAACTAATAGCATTCTCCATGATCGATGTGCAAATGGTACAGCAACTTTGAGCGAAGGGCAGATGCACAGTTAAACTCAAGTATCCAAAAGTTGTTGTCCCAGTTGCGCCAATCCACTGTTAGCTTCACCCTAAATGGCATTTTGCTGTCTGCCTCACCATTGAAATGCATTGAATGGTGTGAACTTGCTGTACTCTGCGGTAGATAAGAACTAAACTTGTCACAGAAAATTAATTCTTGTCCAACCAGTCCACGTACGCTTTTAACAATATAACCCTCTCTAGCACTGAAAATTAACCATTACAAGTGTGGAGTTTCATTCCTTCAGGTATTAATTGTTGTTGGGAGATTTTAAATTTTTCCTTTGTGTCTCTCTTTTTCTCTTTCTTAATCCAATCTTTGTTTCCCTCTCTTTATTTCTCTTTATGTAACTGATTTGACATTGAATTTGTCCACTCTAATTGACATTTCCTTCCCTGTCCATCTGCTGTTAATTTCACAATTCTTCAATATGACTGGTTCAGGCGATATACAGTTGCTTTTCCTGTTCACTGAGATCCCGGATTACCTGTTTCCGTTAAATGACCTGCTATAGTAAATTATGACTTATTATCTTCAGATTAATCAGAACAAGAAATACTGAGCTGAATTTTTACAGCTAACTGCCGATCTCGGTGGCGAGCATCAAAAACAGCGTGGCGCATCATGGAGGGGGCAGAATGCCTGCCCGCGATGATGTCATCGGGGATGGGTGCTCCATCCCCGGCAATGCACAGGTGCTGGCGCTATTTTTAAAAGGCTTCAAGTCCTTCAGTTAGATTCAAATTTTTAAAGGTCCTGGTCTCCAAGAAATAAAGTTACACTTTCAATAGCACTTTGAACCCCCTCTCCCACCCTTTCAATGAGTAATCAATATATAAATTGCCCTCTCCCCCCCAAAAAAACATTTATTGCGATCCCGAACTTTCCCCCCAGAATTTTATTAACTTTGACCCTCAACCCCTTCCCACCATCCCCTCAACCAATAGGAAGAGTTTTCCCTGCTCCTCCCCCCCTCCAAAGCTCTGAAAACTTCACTCCTCGCTCCTCCCCACCAGTGTGCCACCTCAGATCTCCGAACGAAGATCCAAAGACGCGGGAGTTCTGGCAATCGGCCTGAATAATGGCGTGGGACGGCCGTCGCGATGAGGTAAGTAATTATTCATCTAATTTAAATTGATTAAAATATTTTAATTAGGTCCCTGTCGCTGAGCTATGATCATAATGAATGGTGGAGCAGGCTCGAAGGGCCGAATGGCCTACTCCTGCTCCTATTTTCTATGTTTCTATGAGCGGCAGGGTGGGTCGCCATGAGACCTTGCTGCCATCAGTGATGTGCGGCGGGGCCGTTCAGGCATCGAGGCCCATGTCGGGCCTCTCCTGGAGGTATCGGGGGCTGGTAAGATCCAGCCCATTGGGAGGGATTTTAACTTTTTGACCCATTGGGAGCAGGGGGAGGCACCTGGTAGTGCACGGGAAACCCGTAAGTTTTGGTTTCCATACATGCTGAGGAGTTTTAACGTGTGACGTCACTGACAGGTTCCCCACCCAGAAATCATCCTGATTGATAGGCTTGGCTTCCAGTCGCATGGAGAATGCTGGAGAAGAGGCTGCAGGACCAGGTAGGTCCAAGCTCTGTCCGGGATGGGGTCCGATTCCTAAACCAGGGAGGGTGAGTTGGCATCAGATCCTGAGGAAGGCGGTGGTGGGATCCAATCCTGAGAGGTTATGTAGTTGGAGATCAGACGCCTGAGGGATCGGAGGTCAGTGAAGGGTAAGGTTGGATGCCACAATGGAGAGTCGGAGGCCTCAAGGTGGAGGGCAGGGGGCGATTGAAAGGTTCAGCGTGGTGCCCAATGGCAGGGGATCAGCGAGTATCCTGCAAGCAAGTGGAAAGGCACCAAACCCCTGGTTCCAATAGTCCTCACCTTCCTTTAGCTGCCAAGTTAAAATTGAAACAGTTTGCTTACATTCATTCATGGGATGTTGGCGTCACTGGCTAGGCCAGCATTTATTGCCCATCCCTAATTGCCCTTGAGAAGGTGGTGGTGAGCTGCCTTCTTGAACCGCTGCAATGCTTGGGGTATAAGTACACTCACAGTGCTGTTAGGAAGGGAGTTCCAGGATTTTGACACAGGGACAGTGAAGGAACGACAATATAGTTCCAAGGCAGGATGGTGTGTGGATTGGAGGGGAACTTGCAGGTGGTGGTTTTCCCATGCATCTGCTGCCCTTGTCCTTCTAGGTTGTAGAGGTCACAGGTTTGGAAGGTGCTGTCGAAAGAGCCTTGGTGAGTTGTTGCAGTGCATCTTGTCGATGGTACACACTGCTGACATCGTGCATCAGTGTTGAAGCAAGTGAATATTGAAGGTGGTGGATGGGGTGCCAATCAAGAGGGCTGCTTTGTCCTGAATGGTGTTGAGCTTCTTGAGTGTTCTTGAAGCTGCACCCATCCAGGCAAGTGGAAAGTTCCATCACACTCCTGACTTGTGCCTTGTAGATGGTGGACAGGCATTGGGGAGTTAGGAGGTGAGTTACTCACCACAGAATTGCCAACCTCTGACCTGCTCTCGTAGCCACAGTATTTATGTGGCTGGTCCAGTTCAGTTTCTGGTCAATGGTAAGCCCCCAGGATGTTGATAGTGGGGGATTCAGCGATGGTAATGCCATTGAACATTAAGGGGAGATGGTTAGATTCTCTCTTGTTGTAGATGGTCATTGCCTGGCACTCGTTTGGCGCAAATGTTACTTGCCACTTATCAGCCCAAGCGTCATGCTGCATCTGGACACAGGCTGCTTCATTATTTGAGAAGCGTGAATGGTGCTGAACATTGTGCAATCATCAGCGAACATCACACCCCTGATCTTATGTTGGAGGGAAGGTCATTGATGAAGCAGCTGAAGATGGTTGGGCCTAGGACACTACCGTGAGGAATTCCTGCAGTGATGTCCTGAGCCTGAGATGATTGACCTCCAACAACCACAACCATCTTCCTTTGCGCTAGGTATGACTCCAACCAGCAGAGAGTTTTCCCCCTGATTCCCATTGACTTCAGTTTTGCTGGGGCTCCTTGATGCCATGCTCAATCAAATGCTGCCTTGAAATCAAGGGCAGTCACTCTCACCTCACATCTGGAGTTCACCTCTTTTGTCCAGGTTTGGACAAAGGCTGTAATGAGGTCAGGAGCTGAGGGGCCCTGAGGGATCCCAAACTGAGCGTCAGTGAGAAGGTTATTGCGGAGCAAGTGCTGCTTGATGGCACTGTTGATGACACCTTCCATCACTTTGCTGATGAGCGGGAGTAAACTGATAGGGCAGTAATTGGCCGGGTTGGATTTGTCCTGCTTTTTGTGTACAAAACATTCTTGGGCAATTTTCCACATTGCCAGGTAGATGCCAGTGTTGTAGCTGGATGGAACAGCTTGGCTAGGGGCGAGGCAAGTTCTGGAGTACAGATCTTCAGTACTATTGCCGAAATGTTGTTAGGACCCACAGTCTTTGCAGTATCCAGTGCCTTCAGTCGTTTCTTGATAACACGTGGAGTGAATCGGATTGGCTGAAGATTGGCATCGGTGATGCTGGGGACCTCAGGAGGAGGCTGAGATGAATCATCCACTCAGCAATTCTGCCTGAAGATGGATGCAAATGCTTCAGCCTTGTCTTTTGCACTGATGTGCTGGGTTGCCCCATCATTGAGGATTGGTTGTGGGATTGCTTAGCCCTGTCCATCACATGCTGCTTCCGCTGTTTGGCATGCAAGTAGTCCTTTATTGTAGCTTCACCAGGTTGACACTTCATTTTTAGGTATTCCTGGTGCTGCTCCTGGCATGCCCTCCTGCACTCTTCATTGAACCAGGGTTGGTCTCACGGCTTGATGGTAATGGTAGAGTGGGGGATATGCCGGGACATGGTGTTACAGATTGTGGTTGAATACAATTCTGCTGCTGCTGATGGTCCACAGCACCACATGGATGCTCAGTTTTGAGTTGCTAGATATGTTTGAAATCTATCCCATTTTGCAAGGTGGTAGCGCCATACAACACGATGGTGGGTATCCTCAATGTGAAGATGGGGCTTCCTCTCCATAAGGACTGTTCAGCGGTCACTCCTACCTATACTGTCATGGACAGGTGCATCTGTGACAGGTAGATTGGGGAGGTTGAGGTCAAGTAGGCTTTTCCCTCTTGTTGGTTCCCTCACCACCTACTGCAAACCTAGTCAAGAGGCTATGTCCTTTAGGACTCGGCCAGCTCAGTCTATAGTCGTGCTACATTGAAGTCCTCCACCCAGAGTACATTCTGTGCCCTTGTTACCCTAAGTGCTTCTTCCAATTAGCGTTCAACATGGCGAAGTACTGATTCATCAGCCAAGGGGGGGCGGACAGCAGGTAGTAATCAGCAGGAGGTTTCCTTGCCCATGTTTGACCTGATGCCATGAGACTTCATGGGGTCTGGAGTCAATGTTGAGGACTTCCAGGGCAACTCCCTCCTGACTGTATACCACTGTGCCACCACCTCTGGTGGGTCTGTCCTGCCACTAGGACAGGCCATACCCAGGATTGGTGATGGTGATGTCAGGGACATTGTCTGTAAGGTATGATTCTGTGATATGACTAAGTCAGGCTGTTGCTTGACTAATCTGTGGGACAGCTCTCCAAATTTTGCTACAAGCCCCCATATCTTAGTGGATAAATGGGAGGCACAGGCACTTATTTATAAGATTTTAAATTGCCACCCCACTTTGTGGGAGCGGGTTGGTTGCCTGCACCCTTCCCCTCCCCTCCACCCAACCTGTCTCCCTTAAAATTGGATGTGGGTAGGTTGGGGTCAGGATTTCAATTTTCAACACTTTAACCTGCCACCCAGCCTAAACCTAAAATTCCCTCTGTGTTACGACCAGGTGAGGAAGGGGTCTCAGGCTCCCCCTTACGTCCCTTCTCTGGTTTGACTGCAACAGGGTTTATCCTTTTTACACAGTGGTTGAACTTACCACCTTAGTGAGCACTTGCTCCTGTTCCTCTAATTCAACTGCAAATGAACCAATCAGACAGGTTTTCTTGACGTTCATCAAGAAAGATGTAAGTTTGTTATCCTTAGCACTCTAAACTGGTTAAAATTACTAAAATACGCTACGCATCCACGCTCACATTCACACGAGAGACACACACACACAAATAGATTACAGAAGGAAACAGAGTTGGGTGGTTGAAGTAGAGTCTGAAATAAACGGAATTTAAATACAGTTCAGCAGTCCCAGAGTTCTTTGTTGAAATTGTAATCCTGAAGTCCTCGCTGGGCCATGTGCACGGTTCGGGCTTTCTTCTCAGGCTCCAGAAGGCAGAAGAGGGGGTTTTGACCCTGGTATCCTAGTTGTTGGTTGTAGTGGTCTGCAGCTGCAGCTGAGGCCTCTCTGGATCTTTACTGGAGAGAGAGAGAGAGAGAGAGAGATAGAGAGAGACAGCGAGAGAGTCCAGCTCCCTTGATGGCTTCTCAGTTATTGTCTGCTTTCTGAGTCACAACTCACAATCTCCCAGAGTTGCACAAGCAGTCACATGACATGACCACCTCTTTGTGTTTTAATGAGGTTCTTCTGGAATTTTCTCTGAAATTCAAGGCTCTCCCCTCAGGCTGTCAAGAAATACTTTGGCTCTTTCAAAGTCAATGGGTGTCGATGGCTCTTGACAACCACATTGATCAGGTTATCTCAGGTAATTGAATCAGAGAGCACCCCATTGTTCTGGCTAGGCTGAGTCAATCATGTTTGTCTCCAGTCTAATCCTTTGGTGTTTCAAATGCAAATGGATGTGGCCATTTTGGCTGCTAACTGTTCTTTTTTTTTTAAAGTTATTTGTAACAATTTCCAGTAAAAGGAAAAGAGGTAAAATTGTAAGATGGTCTAAGATAAACATAAACTGTTGAGATTAACATAATGCATGGAACAAAACAATAGCCATTTGGCTTATCAAACCTCTCCTTTCAACAGGCCATGAGAAATCCAGACAACCATGGACAATAATTTGTATAATTATCTCTGTGAGGTAAGCGTATGTGAAACTACCATTTAATAAAGCTCTGTTAAATTTCTCCTGGTACTCAAAAAATTAAAAGCAAAGTTTTGGAATATCAATTTAGCATTGCAAACTAGATCAAAAGATCAGTGCTGGAAGCAGAATCCATAATAACTTTTCAAAGGAAGTAAATGAATATTTAAAAAAGTGTTTAGGGAATGGACAGGGCAATGGGACTAAATGGTGATTACTTACTGACCCAGCACAGTCAGCTGAATAGTCTCTTTCTGAAATGTTAAATTCTATTATTCTATGAGTTATTCAACTCTGGTTAGTTCCATTCCACAGATAAAATTTCCACAGCAAAAATCACATTGACAATCTATGTCTATTATTAATGCTGTAATCTTCAATTCTTTTCTTAACCTGATATTTTCTTCTCACATGCTTTAGCTTGAGTCTTGTGAACTGTATATTTATGTTGTCTTGTTCAATGGTTGCAATTAATAACATAATTTCCATGCCTTTCAGCATTTTTAAGACAGCTCCCTCTTGGTCTCCCGTTCTACAATGAAATCAACTTCATTGGAGTAAGCCCCTTTAAAAAGCACCATGATCTTGCATTTGTCTAGCCCTCTCCAATAAACAAATATTTCAAATGTAGCCTTACCAATTAATCACATTTAGTTATGTTATAGTCAAATGCTCTACAACTGTCTCAAATTGACTGCAAAACACTGTAGAATATTTTCACATACTTCTAAATCCATCTGCCATCAGCACATTCAATTAATTCCTCTTTATGCCTTTAATATGAACATACACAATGACATTCAGGAAAAGACCAGCTGGTCTATCAAGCCTGCCCTATACTCATGGTGACTGCAGCACTCTGACTAACTCTTCCTGCATCCCCCCACACAGCCACATAATCTATTGAGAAAGGTTGAAAAAAAAAGAGAAAAACGCAGGTCCAATAAGAAAAGAAAGAAAATATTTGCATTTATATAATGCCTTTCACAACCAGTGGACATCTCAAAATGCTTTACAGCCAATGAAGTACTTTTGAGTGTAGTCACTACTGTTGTAATGTAGGAAATCTGGGAGACAATTTGCGTACAGCAAGCTCCCACAAACAGCAATGTGATAATTGTAAAGCGTGGCACGGAGTCAACACCCCTTGGCCCTTTTATTCCCTTCACCCAATTGATCCTGGCCATCACGTGGGACTAAGTCCTCTTAATTCAGGCTCAGGCTGGGTGTTTGGGATATCGGGTTACAGGAGAGCCACCCTCCACTTAATCCACCGGCTACGGTTAATGGCTTAGTACAAAGAGGACGAAACTCAGTCCTTTCTTTAACTATCAATTTACTTTATTCACGTTGTTGTACAATGTAAGAATAAGACTTAAACACTTGGTTAGACAAAAGCATGCAACTCAAACTGTTACAGTTAGTAACAAAGCTAGCTAGAATCGATAAGCACACCCACTAGGTTCCTCTGACCTTTCCCTGACCTAGTCACAGTAAACAAAGCATAATACCCGAAAAAGGGGAGATCTGACGCTGGCCAGGCGTTCCGTTCTCTCTCTTTTTTACGTTGTCGCTGCGTTGCTGACGCAGGGTCTTCCACTTCCGCAATGGTTGGTCTCCGGAGTTTCTCGCTGGCTCTATGCCCAAGAATCTCTATACTTATTCTCTTTCTTATCTCTTCAAAACTGTGCTGTTTCTTTCTGGTTGGCTTAGGCCTGTTCACCTCGTTTGTATCTTCTCCTTATTGGCCCAGGCCCAAAGACCCCGGTATCACACCGTGTCCAAATAAGGCTCTATTCCTGTGATCTCTCTCCTTGTCTTGTCACATAAATTAATTAGTTCAAACTGGTTTTTACCAGCACAGGCCAGTGTCTGAGTACAGGTTACTATAGTTCACAAACAATCCAGCAGTTTGTAATAGATTTTGTACTTCTTGCAGCCCCTGGCCAACAATAATGATCTGATAATCCGTTTTTGCGATGTTGATTGAAGGATAAAGTATGGTCAGAACACCGGGGATAACGACCCTGCTCAAAATAGTGCCCTGGGATCTCGCACATCTACCTGAGAGGGCAGATGGAGCCTCGGTTTAATTTCTCATCCAAAACATCGCATTCCTTTGCTGACACTGAAGACTCAGCCTTGATTGCTGTGTTCAAGTCCTGGAGGGGGACTTGAACCCAGAACCTTGTAACTCAGAGGTGACAGCACTATCAACTGAGCCACAGCTGATAGAATAAGGGAAAAAAATACTCTGGACGATTCTTTTAAATGTTGTCAATCTGCATTTCAGTAGTAACCTTGCCACCTAGATTGGTATCATGAATACTTTTATAATATTACTAGAAGCAACTTTCGCCAAAATTGTTTATGAGTAGCAGAATGCTTCAACTAAATATAATTTCATCACCACTGGTCAGTAAGTCAGCGTGTCATCATTATTTTCAAATGACGCTATTACTGAGTTGAACAAAAGCTTACAAATGTTCTCAATGCATTATACATTACCATCAATTCATATCTGGTGAGGAATGCAGTTCCACCCAAGAATGGATTATTCCAGAGTCAAACTCTTGTCCCAGCCCAAACAATGCATGTTACTGAAATCACCTAACCAGTTAATCCAGCTCAGAGTCGACACTGAATTCAGCGCTTCAATACGTTAAGCATGTCCCACCTTACATATTTGGAGCACACCCAGCAACTACTGAACAAAACAACTTGGTTAATCTTCCTTTCACACCACCTGAAACAAGACTGTGGATTTTCTTTTGTACCACGCCACTGATTATTCCATCCAGTAAAGCCTCCACCCATGACAGCAAGACAACTTTTCTACTTTCCCATTAAAATCATTGTGCTTTGGTTAAATTAGAATGGAAGTAAGATTGGACCTTAGTTTCTTCATGCTGAAATTGCAAAGTGCCAAGTTAATTTGGAGGAATATGTTTAAAGTGTCTTCTCTCCCTTGCCCAACCCCAGTGTACTATTTAGACAAATACAACATCTTTCGTCACTGGCTTGCCAAGTGAAAAGACCCTTCACTCTTCCCCCTTACACCCAGAATAAGGGGTTGCAACCCCACCCTCCAGCCCAGCAAGACAATCCCCTCTCCCCTTATAAGAAAAAGAACAACACAAAAAATAGACATACACAATCAAAAGAGTCAGGAAAATGGAACCCCAACCCCTAAAGGAAATAAAAATCACTGCTGCTCCAGCAACAACTATCCGGACAGATAATTACTTTCAACACTGTGGTGCTTTTTAAGTGTAAAAAGATCGTTTCAGACTAATTCAGATTCCCACTTATAATTCAGTGATCACCTTGAGTGCTTCCCATTAATTCTCTAATCGCAATTTAAAGTAAGGCCATTAATTCTTGGTATAAATTAAGTAAATCGCCATAATAAATATTGAATAATGAAAATTGAGAGTTCCCAAATTAAGTATTACACTTGCTGTACAGCAATGTTTTAGGAAGTGGATTGAAAACTGGTGCAATACAAATAATGAAAAAAGGCGTACTTTTCAAAACATCTTGGCAAATATCAGAAAGGTGGATAATTGGAACACAGGTAATGGGGCCCAAAGATAAACATAAATTTTAGGCATTTGATCTTTTTGAAATGTATTATGGGAGTACTATATTTCTGAATAAAGAACTAATAAGTTGATGAAACCATGTAAATAACAAAATTTACAATCTGATAACTGACAGAATTATCTAGTAAGAGTTTTTTAAAAATTCGTTCTTGGGATGTGGACATTGCTGGCCAGGCCAGCATTTATTCCCCACCCCTAATTGCCCTTGAGAAGATGGTGGTGAGCTGCTTTCTTGAACAGCTGCAGTCCATGTGGGGTAGGTACACCCACAGTGCTGTTAGGAAGGGAGTTCCAGGATTTTGACCCAGTGACAGTGAAGGAATGGTGATATAGTTCCAAGTCAGGATGGTGTGTGACTTGGAGGGGAACTTGAAGGTGGCAGTGTTCCCATGTACCTACTGCCCTTGTCCTTCTAGGTGGTAGAGGTCATGGGTATGGAAGGCACTGTCGAAGGAGCCTTGGTGTGTTGCTGAAGTGCATCTTGTAGATGGTACACACTGCTGTTATTGTACATTGGTGGTGGAGGGAGTGAATGTTTAAGGTAGTGTATGGGGTGCCGATCAAGCGGGCTGCTTTGTCTTGGACTGCATTGAGCCTCTTGAGTGTTGTTGGAGCTGCACTCTTCCAGGTAAGTGGGGAGTATTCTATCACACTCCTGGCTTGCTTCAGTATAGGAGGAGTTGCGAATAGTACTGAACACTGTGCCATCGTCACCGAGCATCCTCACTTCTGACCTATGATAGAGGGAAGGTCATTGAAGATGGTTGGGCCTAGGACACTACCCTGAGGAACTCCTGCAGCGATGTCCTGGGACTGAGATGATTGGCCTCCAACAACCACAACCATCTTTCTTTGTGCTAGGTATGCAAAAGGAAACTAAATTAATCTGATTATTTTAGTAAAATATAAAGAAAAAACTGCTAAACTCCCAAGCTCTGGAACTCCCTCCCTAAACCTCTTCACTTCTCTTTCCTCCATTAAGACACTTATCCCTTTGACTATGCTTTTGGTCTGCCCTAATATCTCCTTACATGACTCGATGCCAAATTTAGTTTTGTATTGTTCCTGTGAAGCGCCTTGGGATATTTTATTACATTAAACATGTTATATAAATACAAGTTGGTGTTGTATTAATGATAATGATCCTCACATTTACATCTAAAATTTCATAAACTGTCTCTTCATTTTGCAGATTCTGACTGACCTGTTACATATTTTCAGCATTTCCTGTTTTGATTTCTGGTTATTTCAGTCATGTTCTAAGGAATGAAGAGGACATTACGTATATTAGTTGGATAACAGACTGATGTATTGGCTAGGTCACAGGCTGATATATTGGCTCAACAATATAGTCTAAGTAAATTGTGATCCACAACTCATGCAGCATGGTAAAAGAAACGTGCAAGAAATTGGACCTCATAATTAACCACTAATTGGACTGATTAGTATGAATGAACCTTCAGTAATCAACAGATTCAAGTATGAAAGTAATTGGTTCACATAGTCATAGTAATTGTAATTTTGTTTGATGTTCGGAGCTATTTTATAAGACTTGATGATATTTTAATATACAAACACAGTGACAATTTATTCAAATACAACACCCAAATTCCTTAACTTAACTATTTCAAATATTACCTTTGACAGAAGCAGTTTTAAACCATATGCAGCACAAGAGACATTCTGACAAAGTCAGCATTCCTTTCTGTGATTTTCAAGCAGTACTAAAATTGGTTTAGATCATTAAAATGTCTGTTTTGTCATTTTTATGTAGGACTGTAAGACCCTGTTGCTCAGACTGTGGACAGCTGTTGACTATTATTTTTAATCATTTCAGTACACATGGCCCAATGAGAATTGATATGTATGGTCTTGCTATTTTGCATTTACTGGCCTAGAAATTCAATGGCACCATGCCCGGCACCAATATGGCAGGTGGGCACACACATTCATTACATAGGACCAAGCTGAATATAGAAAGTACAGAGGAGATCTAAAAAAGGGAATAAGAGGGGCAAAGAAGGAGTATAAGAATAGATTAACAGCTACCATAAAAGGAAACGCAAAAGTCTTTTCTAAACTCATAAATATTAAAAGGGTCATCAAAGGAAAGTGGAGCTGATTGGGGACTAAAATGGAGATCTTCTTGTGAAGGCAGAGGGCATGGCTGAGGTACTAAAAAAGCGCTTTGCATCTGTCTTCACTAGAGAAGAGAAGAGGATGCTGTCAACACAGCAGTAATGGAGGAAATTGTTGCGATATTGGATAGGATAAAAATAAAGAGGGGCGACTTAAGTGATTTGCAGTCCTCCAAGTAGAAAAGGCATCTGGTGGCGATGGGACGCATCCTAGATTACTGAGGGAAATAAGGGTTTAAATTGCAGAGGCTATTGCCAAAACTTCCAATCTGCGTTAGCCCCCTTTGAAAAATATGAGAGGGATAAACCTGGCAACTACAGGCCAATCAGTTTAACTTCAGTGATGGGAAAACTTTTAGAGATAATAATCCAGGACAAAATTAACAGGCATTTGGAAAAATATGGGCTAATAAATGAAAGTCAGCACAGACTTGTTAAAGGCAAATCGCATTTAGCTCATTTGATTAAGTTCTTTGAGGAAGTAGCAGAGAGGGTTGATGAGGGTTGTGTGGTTGCTGCTGCGTATATGGACTTTCAAAAGGCATCTGAAAGGTAGCACACAATAGACTTGTTAGCAAAATTGAAAGCCATGGGATTAAAGGGTCAGCGCAGTGTGGTTATAAAATTGGCAAAGGGACAGAAAGCAGAGAGCAGCAGTGAATATTTGTTTTCCAAACTGGAGGGAATTTTACAGTGGTGCTCCCCAGGAGTCAGTATTAGAATCATTGCTTTTTTGATATATATTAATAAACTGGACTTAGGATAACAGGTCATAATATCAAAGTTTGCAATTGACCTGAAACTTGGAAATGTAGTAAAAAAATGAGGTTAGTAACAGACCTCAGGAGGAATAGACAGTCTGGTGAAATGGGCAGATGCATGACAAATTAAATTTAACACAGAGAATTGTGAAGTGATACATTTTGGTAGGAAGACTGAGACAATGTAAATTAAATGATACCATTTTAAAGGAATGCAGGAACAGAGAGACCTGAGGGTGAATGTACACAAATCTTTGAAGGTGACAGGATAAGTTGAGAAGGCCGTTTAAAAGAGAGCATATGGGTCCATGACTTTATAAATAGACATATCTAGAGTACAAAAAAAAAGGATGTAAAGCTAGACCTTTATAAAAATGATGGTTAGGCCTCAGTTGGGGAATTGTGGCACACTTTAAGAAGGGCATCAAGGCCTTAGAGAGGATGCAGAGGAGATTTACTAAAATGGTACCATTGATGAAGGAGTTCAGCTATTTGGAGAGACTGGATAAGCTGGGGTTGTTTTCCTTAGGAGAGAGAAGGTTAACAGGAGATTTGATAGAGGTGTTCAAAATCATGAATGGCTTTGATAGAGTGACTCGGAGAAACTGTTTCCAGAGGTCCATCGGTAACCAGAGGATCAATATTTAAGGTGATTGGCTGAAGAACCAGAGATGGCACAAGGAAATTTTTTTACACCTATCTACCTGACAAAAATGGAAAATTGTCCAGGTATGCCCTGCCCCCAGAAAACAGAACAAATCCAATCTGACCAAATACTGCCCATCAGTTTACTCTCAGCCATCAGCAAAGTGATGGAAGGAGTCATCCAAGCAGCACTTCCTCATCAATAATCTGCTCAGTTTGGGTTCTGCCAAGACTATTCAGTTCCAGACCTCATAACAGCCTTGGTCCAAACATGGGCAAAAGAGCTTTGTGAATTATGTTAATACGATATGATGTCAGAGCAAGTGTAGTATACAATGACGCAATAACTTAAACTGGCCATGCTTGGAGTCTGTCTTCTTTGTTAGTGCCACCCATTATATAACAGATTTTTACAAGGAGGATGAGATCAAGGTCCGTAAATATCGGCAGTGAACGGCAGCAGAGACCTCAGTGAAGAAGACAAGCTGGCTCCCGGTAATCTGCCCACTTGGATGGCAGAGATTTCAGCTGGATTGTGCTGAGTTTTACCATTCCTGCCATCATGCGGCCATGCTCCCACAAGAGAGTTCGAAGCAGCCTAGACCCTGTCACTACTCTCTTGGAACTGGCATCAAGAAAACTACAACCCCAGGAAAGGAGGGAAAACTCAGATTTTCACCAATTGTGTCAGACAGTGTCTGGAACTGTCTCCTCAATCAAATGGGCTGCTGTAGGGTCTTAATGTGCATCTGATTAAAGTCTCTCATCTGATTAAGAGGACATTTTTAACCACCGACTGGACTGGGTTTGGGTGAGTTTGTTCTACCTAAACTGACTTATCGAGAAGTTTTATTGTGAACTCCCGTGCTGAATCTCGTCTGCCTCGCACCTACAGTATCTGTATCACTGTTATGGACAGCCGCAGTTTACTGTATCACTGTTGAATTTGGAAACAGGCCAATATGGCTGCAACTGCGGGATACATCGGAAGGCTAGAAACACATGAGACGGCTTGAGAGCCATTCAGTTCATATATTGAAAGAATTGACATGTTTTTCAGAGCCTTTACCATTTTGGGACTTGAAGGTGAAATTGAAGAAGTCAAGTCTCGGAATAAGGCAATTCTTGAATGCAAGTAAACAATTTTGCAAACGGAAATTGGTTGCAGGTGTATGGCACGCTAACTAACTTTCTTGCTCCCAACAAGGCAAAAGATGCGCTATTCAAAACAACCGTCACCAAGTTGGAGGTACATTTCAACCCTAAACCACTAGCGATAACGGAAAGCTACAAATTTGGAACCAGAAATCAGAAAAGTAGTGAAACAGTTAGTGAGTACACTGTGGCACTGAAGAATTTATCATTACATTGCAACTTTGGCACATTCTTAGACCATCCATTACAAGGCAGATTTGTGTGTAGATTGGTGGATGAGAGAATCTAATCAAAGTTACTTAACATACAAAATCTTACATTTGAGTTCACGTGTAAGATTGCTCTTTCATTGAAATGGTATCAAAGAATGCTTGGGAATTACTTTCTAAGCAAGTGACTAGTACAGATTCTGTCCATAGCCAGAAGGCATACGCCAAGCCTAAAGTGAGGAGACGTAGTCAAAAGAGTGTTGGTGATAGTAGTCTAGTGACTTTTTATTTCTGTAATGGCAACCACATGACACATGCATATCAGCACAGAGATGCCAAATGCTTTAATTGCCAAAAGGCCATATTGCAACTGCTTGCTGAGCGAAGGCCAAAGCAGGAAAGAGAACCCATTCCAGTGGTAATGGAAAACAGTGACGGCACAAGGGTGGAATTCACAATCTTGATGTGAAACCAGAGTGCCTAAGCAGAGAGGAACTACGGCTATACAGCATTTATGCCACTAGAAATCACTCAAAGGACACAGACTTTTTTACAAAGGTGTTAATAAATCAACAGTACGTCAACGTGTGCATTCTTGCGGCTGTATATTGCTGTATTATGAATAGAGACACATACGAGAGCAAATTCAGTGATGTACCTCTAACTGAGAGCACAGTTCAGTTGAAAACCTACTCTGATGAGGTGTTAGAAATGTGTGGACATATGGAGTGCAATGTCCAATATAAGGGCAAGTTCCTCAAGTTACCCAACCGTTGTAGCGAGATATGGCAACAAACCAACATTAAGGGGCAAAGACTGGCTTTACAAGCTGAAGTTAGACTGGAAACATGCTTTCCAAGTTGAGATACCCAAGAAGCTTGATCAGTTCTCGAATAGCTACAGGAACATTTTCGAGGACAGCTATGAAGGCATAATCGGTAAGAAAGCGCACATCCGAATTAGGCCTGATGCAAAGCCAGTATATTGCAAGGCTAGGCCGGTCCCTTATGCTCTCAAAACCCAGGTTAAAGAGGAGCTAAAGAAGCTAGAGAGGAATGGTGTGCTAGTGAAAACTAATCACAGTGATTGGGCAACCCCAATTGTAGCAGTGCCCAAGTCAGACAAAACCATAAGTCTATGCAGGGACTACAAAGTCACAATTGAAACACAAACAGATCAGCCATGATTTTATTGAATGGTGGAGCAGGCTTGAGGGGTGCAATGGCCTACATCTGCTCCTAAATCATATGTTCATATGCATGTACAATCAACCAGGCAGTGGATGAGCAGTATCCATTACCGACCTCCCAAAATTTCTATGTGGAGTTAGCAGGATCCAAGCTATTCACAAAGTTGGATTGTCCCATGCTTATGTACAGCTAAATGTGGATTGAGAGAGTCAGCAGTATTTCACAATAAACACACAAATGGGGTTATACTCCTACACAAAGCTTCCCCATGGTGTGAAGTATTCTCCAAAAATCTTGCAAGCTACAATGAATAAGATCTTGCAAGGAGTGCTGCATTGCCTGTGCAATCAAGATGATGTGTTGATCGCAACCATAACAGAGAAAGAGAATCTTCAAGTGTTGGATTAAGTGTTAAAAAGGCCCAATGATCACAATGTGAAGTTGAAAAGGAGCAAGTGTGCCTTTCTAAATCTGAGGCAGTGTACCTTGGCTTGGAAATCAATGAAAAGGGGTTACAGCCAGTGAAAGGAGAAGATAGAGGCAATAGTCAATGCCCCAGAGCCAAAAGATGTGTCTGAGTTTGGATCTTTTCTAGGCATGGTTCAATGCTACTCGCCATTTCTGCTTCAGCTTGCAATGGTGTTAGCTCCACTACATAGGCTGTTGAAGAAAGAAGTGAAATAGGAACAACAAGATGCTTATGATGCATGTAAGAGAAGCCTGACCAATGATGCATTACTCATTCATTACAACACAAATTGTGACCTGAAGCTAGCATGTGACATTTCAAACTATGGTATTGGAACAGTGATCAGTTATGTCTTGGATGATGGTCAAGAGAAGCCCATAACACTCACATTGCATACTCTCACCAAGAGTGAATGCAACTACATGCAGATAGATAATGAAGCACATGGAATCATTTTTGGAATAAAAACGTTTCACCAGTTTTTTGGGGCAGAAATTTCACGCTATGATGACTTTCCAATCACTGCAACTGAAATTGCCACTGAAACTCTGAAAGATTCAGTGCTGAAAAGAGTCTACGAACAGACATTGAATGGATGGACAGAATTTGACCAGTGTACAGACGAGGAATTGAAACTGTCTGCAGTCTTCATAATGAGTTGTCATTAAGGCTGCATCAAGTGGGGTCACAGAGTGGTGGTACCTAGTTCTTTGAGAGATAGGATTCTGGAAGAACTCCATACTGAACACGCAGCATGAAATCCATTGCAAGAGGTTTTGTTTACTGGCCTGGTCGTGACAGTGACCTATAATCAAATGTACTATCTGCTAAAACTCCTTTGTCGTGGTTAAGGCTGACATGACCATTTCAAAGAGTTCATGCGGACTTCTGTGAAAAAGAAATGACAGTTTCTTGGTACTCATCGATAGCCACTCAAAGTGGATCAAAGTAAAGCACATGGGTCAAAACACCAATACTGAATGAACATAGATGAATTACACTCTATTTTTGTTTGTCATGGAATACTGGAGGAACTTGTCTCAGATAAAGGCTCTGAATTTCATTCTGCTCTGTTCCAAAATTTCAAGAAGGAAAATAGGATCAAACATACCCTCACTCCTTCTTACCATCCGGCATCAAATGGAGCAACTGACAGATCTGTTAAGATAGTTAAAGAAGCAAGCAAGAAACAAGTGCTGCATGGGTGTTCAAAACTCTGTATGAAACATCAGTTGGCTAATTTCCTGCTGAAGTATAGAAAAGCCCCACACTCAATTACAGGGTATATAGCTGCTGAGCTTTTGATGAAGAGACAATTAAGGACATGTTTGAGTCTGATCCTACCAAACTTGACTGTTAAAGTTCAACACAAACAGCTCAGTCAAAAACATCAGTATGACACAAACAAAAGGGAATGCAGTTTCAGGCAAAATTAGCATGTTGGCATTCCGAGCCTGAGTAGTACGCAATGACGCAATAAACATCAATTGAACTGGTCATGCTTGGAGTCCGTTTTCAGTCTTCTTTGCTACTGCCACCCAATATATAACAGCATCAAGGAGCCCTAGTAAAACTGAAGTCAATGGGAGTCAGGGGGAAAACTTTCCACTGGTTGGAGTCATACTCAGCACAAAGGAAGATGGTTGTGGTTGTTGGAGGCCAATCATCTCAGCTCCAGGATATCGCTGCAGGAGTTCCTCATGGCTGTTTCCAGGCCCAACCATCATCTGCTGTTTCATCAATGACCTTCCCTCCATCATGATATCAGTAGTGGTGATGTTCACTGATGATTGCACAATGTTCAGTTCCATTTGCAATTCTTCAGATAATGAAGCAGTCCATGCCCAAATGTAGCAATACCTGGACAACATTCAAGCTTGCACTGATAACTGGCAATAACATTCATGGCATATAAAAGCCAGGCAATGATCATCTCCAACAAGAGAGATTCTAGCCACCTCCTCTTGACATTCAATGGCATTATCATTGCCGAATCCCCAACCATTAACATCCTGGGGGTCACCACTGACCAGAAACTGAACTGGACCAGCCATATAAATACTGTGACTACAAAAGCAGGCCTGAGGCTGGGTATTCTGTGGTGACTAACTCACCTCCTGACTGCCCAAAGCCTTTTCACCATCTACAAGGCACAAATCAGGAGTGTGACTCTTCTCCTGCCTGGATGAGTCTGGCTACATCAACCCTCAAGAAGCTTGGCTCCATCCGGAATAAAGCAGCCTGCTTGAATGGCACCCCATTCACCCCCTTAAATATTCACACCCTCACCACCAGCTCACCATGGCTATAGTGCTTACAACAGTGAGGCGGCCAAATTTAGAGGCCCACGGATGTCAAGGAGCCAGGAAAGCTTATGTCCGACACCGAGAACTCAATACAGCAGAAAGCCGAGAGGAGTATAGGAAATGGAGGGGTAAAATCAAAAAGGAAATTAGGAAAGCAAAGACAGGGCATGAAAGAATATTGGCAAGCAAAATCAATGTGAACCCAAAGATGTTTATCAATACATTAATAGTAAGAGGATAACTAAGGAGAGAGTAGAGCCCATAAAAGACAAAAAAGGTAACTTATGTGTACAAGTGGAAGATATTGCTATGGTTCTTAATGAATACTTTGCATCTGTCTTCACAAAAGAGGGGGACAATGCAGATAGTGTAGTTAAGGAGGAAGAGTGTGAATTATTGGATGCGGTAAACATAGGGAGAGAGGAAGTATTAATGGGATTAGCATCCCTGAAAGTTGATAAATCACCAGGGCCAGATGAAATGTATTCTAGGCTGTTAAAAGAAGCTAGAGAGGAAATTGCAGAGGATCTGATCATCATTTTCCAGTCTTCACTGGATACAGGTATGGTGCTGGAGGATGGGGGAATTGCTAACGTTCTACCTCTGCTAAAAAATAGGGAGCGAAGGATAGACCGAATAATTACAGGCCAGTCAGTATAACCTCAGTAGCGGGCAAATTATTGGAATCTATTCTGACAGACAGGATAAATTGTCACTTAGAAAGGCATAGGTTAATCAAGGATAGTCAGCATGGATTTGTTAAGGGAAGATCTTGTTTGACCAACTTGATCGAATTTTTTGAAGAAATAACAAGGAAGATAGATGAGGGTAGTGCAGTTAATATGGTCTACATGGATTTTAGCAAGGCTTTTGACAACGTTCCACATGGCAGACTGGTTAAAAAGATAAAATCCCACGGGATCCAGGGAAATGCAGCAAGGTGGATACCAAATTGGCTCAGGGGCAGGAAACAAAGGGTATTTGTTGACGACTGTTTTAGCGACTGGAGGACTATTTCCTGCTTTTTGTGGTGTGTAGTAACGATTTGGACGTAAATTTAGCGGGCATGATCAAGAAGTTTGCGGATGACACCAAGATTGGCCATGAGGTCGATAGCGAGATTAGCTGTAGGGAGATATTGATGGTTTGGCCAGATGGACAGAAAAGCGGCAAATGGAGTTCAACTTGGAGAAATGTGAGGTGATGCATTTGGGGAGGTCAAACAAGGCAAAGGAATACATGATTAATGGGAAAATACTGAGAAGGGTAGAGGAAGTAAGGGACATTGGAGTGAATGTCCACAGATCCCTGAAGGTAGCAGGACAGATTGATAAGGTGTTTAAGAAGGCATATGGAAGCCTTTCCTTTATTAGACGAGGTAATAAATACAAGAGCAGGGAGGTTATGCTGGAATAAAAGCAAAATACTGCGGATGCTGGAAATCTGAAATAAAAACAAGAAATGCTGGAAATACTCAGCAGGTCTGCAGCATCTGTGGAAAGAGAAGTAGAGTTAACGTCTCGGGTCAGTGACCCTTCTTCGGAACTCCTCCAGTCTTTATAAAGACAGGGATCCCGCTGCCATGAGCTGCAGGTCAATCATAGGGTTGGCCGTTCAGCAGTACCACCAGGAGCACTGGCCACTGCCGGTACTGGAGAGGCCTCGGATCCAGGCCCAGCACTGCAACTCCAGAGAAGAGGTAGATGAGGCAGGTTCGCCGGGGCCAGTCCGGAAGGCCCCAGTGACGGGGGCTGGGGGTGGTCTTGAAGTCCAGGGGGGTGAATTGGTTCCTGGTGGGGTTCTCCGTGGACCACAATTTATCCAGGGAGGAGAGACCCAACCCCAAACCCGCAGGGAGGGCACCTCACGTTACAAGGCATCATCCCCATGCGGAGGAGGCCTCCCTCCCACCGCTGGTAAGATCCCAGCGGTGGTGGGAAGAGGCCCTTAATTGGCCATTAATAGGCCACTTAATGGCCTCAATTGGCCTCTGGATGGGAAGGCAGTCGTCGGCCTATCCCACCCCGGGAAGATCGCTGGGCAATGGCAGGCGACAGGCCCTCCACCCCACTGCCCCCCCCCCCCCCCCACCACCCGTAGCCATACTCCGTGCTCAACCCCCCCTCCCCACCCCCAATCCCACCTCATGGGACCACACAAAAATCTAGCCCTGTGATTCTAATTACATAGAATGCACAACACAGAAACAGGCCATTTGGCCCAACAGGTATATGCCGATGTTTATGCTCCACACAAGCCTCTTCCTACCTGCTTCATCTAACTCTATCGGTACAACTGGAAAAGAGTCGCCCACCATGTTGGTGAATGCAGTAAAAGAGGTGTTCAGGGTATGCGCTTGAAACATTCGTTAGACCTTCTGCATACGCAAATCGGGAGACAACGATTGTTTGAGGTCCCTTTTGTAAAATTGGGCTGACCTGAATGCAATCTCCTCCCTTCGCTGATCACTGGCCCCTTCCCTCTATTAATCACTTTCATCAGTTTATTGAAAATCCCTCCCTACCAATTGCTTCCTCACCCCTACCCAGGATCTACCTGAGAGCAGCTGCAGACAATTCCAAGGCCTTAAATTCAACAGCGAGCTGCCTGGGAATGCCCAGCAGGGGTCTGCAACACACCAGTCTCATGTAAATGAGGTCCGTGACGCAATATCGGGTGGGCCTTCGGTCAACTCATTCCAGTACAGGGATTGATCTCTGTGCCCAGTTCATGCTGACGGGCCAGTGCAAACCAATTTTCAGGCCACCGTTTTAAATTTATATTTTACAGTAGATAGCATTTTTATTTAATTGTTTTTTAATGAGCATGCAAGCCCCACCAGCCATATTGGGTACTGGGCGCGGTGCCATTGCTGTTCCAAGTCTGTGAATTCAAAATAACATGACCTTTCAAATCAATTTTCCTTAGGCCATGTGCACTGAAATGATTAAAGATAATAGACAACAGATGTCCACAGTCTAGGGTCTTCCAATGAAACCTTCATCTTTAAATGTTTTTTTCTCTCTCTTTAGACCACTGCTTCACTGCCAGACCAAAAGGGCAAACAAGCAAACTAGTTCTACTCCCAAATCTCTCCCCAGTAGGTTCAGTAACCAGCTATTTGGGAAGTGTGCAAGAATACCTGGTGTAATTCTTCTTTCTTTCTCCTCTTCATATTTTTCTTCTCCATGAAGATACAATAAAAACCAGGGATAAGATAAAGCCATTCGCCCCATTAAAGCTCACTTGTCCCTCCAGTATATTAGCCTCTTATAAGTGAATTTTAGTCACCGTAATGTTGTTGCCTCCAATACTTGTTTGGTAAATAATTCCAAACATGTATCACTTTATGATATTGGTTCTAAATTCATGATTCACAAATTTGCATTTATGGCATCTGGTGCGAGTTTTTTTAGCAATGAAGCATACCATCTAAAATTTGATGTACTCAGATCAGATTCTCCATTCTCACAGCCACTGTCTTTCCAGACAGTAATGCTTACATGGATCTGTTCATCCATCAGCACCCTCTATAGCAAAGCTAGAGTCAGGAAATACACTGCAGAATAAACCGTACCAACCAGCCACTGCCTCCTTAGTTACCTAACATTCAGACAATTTATAGTTTCAGTGCTTTGCTCTAAAATAATCAAAAAGCTATAAGTTATTGTAAATAAAAAGTGTGCACTTACACACTGAAGCGAGAAATTATTTAATGTTGAATTGGCAATAAAAATGAATGCAGCTACCCCAAGGCAGAGTTGTGGAAATAATGCCATATCCTGGACTCCTATGGGTAATATATCTATATTACATTTTATTATGAAGTAGTGTATCACAACTGCAAGCAACTGTTTTAATAATTAATCTCCAAGTGGGAGAGTTAACATGCAGTGCCACAAAACAATAGAATCCAACCTCCACATGAAGGGAACAATATTATCAGCAACCCCTCTGCACCTATTTGTGGCCAGCTGAATGCATGGCCCAAGGAAACTAGAGGAGACAGAAGGTTGGTGGGGGGTGGTGGGAACTAAGGAATAATGCATTCACAATTCACAATTAGGGCGCAAATTGTTTTCAAGGGCTAAATGGATTGAATGGAATTATCAGTTTACAATGTCTGGGTTCTTTCCCGATCTATGTGTTCTCAAACTCTCATTGTTCGGACTCATGCATAGAAAATGGTCACTTAGGTGAGGTATCAAGGAGCAACTCGGCTGGCGGGTTCTGGGCACCTCCATCAACCAGTATCTTTTGGATCAAGGGGAGAAAACTGAGAGCTTAAACAAGGCAAAGTTTACAAAAGTGAAAAAAAATCAATACACTGCCTGTGTGGAGTTTGCAAGTTCTCCCTGTGTCTGCGTGGGTTTCCTCCGGGTGCTCCGGTTTCCTCCCACAAGCCAAAAGACTTGCAGGTTGGTAGGTAAATTGGCCATTATAAATTGCCCCTAGTATAGGTAGGTGGTAGGGAAATATAGGGACAGGTGGGGATGTGGTAGGAATATGGAATTAGTGTAGGATTAGTATAAATGGGTGGTTGATGGTCGGCACAGACTCGGTGGGCCGAAGGGCCTGTTTCAGTGCTGTATCTCTAAACTAAACTAAACATAAACATTAAACCTAAGGTTACCATTGACCAAACTTGAGGGAATTTTGTGATAAGTTATAGGGTTTAAGTCCTACTAGCTAACTTTAAAAAAAACAGTACCTTGTTATGTCATTGAAACATCTTAAAGAGCTTTACATGGTGAATTGCTTTTGCAGCACATTTTTGTGAATTTAATAGAAACCAACAATTGTAAAATTGAAACAATTTCAGCTATTGGAAGATGTACAACAATAATCATTATTTTCAGTAATAAGAACTCCAATTTCAAATCCAGTAGAAAAGAAGAACAGGACATTTGGCAACTTGCAGAATAATTTATTTTCTATTCAAATCCAACTGATCTTGGTTACTGTTATAACCTTTCTCAAGATGTTCCCATTCAAGTTGAAGGTATCACCTGACCTTTCACAGCCTGTACAAGCAAAACTATTTTTCCAAATCTAATTTGAAAGATTGCTATTGAGAACACAAAATTGTAGCAAAATACAAGACCACACTTGCATGAATTTCGGGTAGTTTTACATTCCAGTGTGGCAGCAGTGTTTCTCAAAAAATTAATTAATTTCTCATTTACAAGGACCATATGCCTTATCCAACAAACTAGCCATAAAGTACCACATATCAAGTACTTCAAAGCAAACATCTCCTTTACTGTAACAGTTTCAAGATGGTTGACTGCAGAACTACAGGAGTTCCCCTTTTTTTCCCCAATTCATAGCCAGGTGAGAAGGATGTGAGATTTACACTTTGACCTGTTGCCAGTTCCATCCATCAATATGTATTTGGAGTTAATGTTTATTTGAAAAGGATTAAACATTTATTTGCCCTTCCTTCAAGACTAGTTCTTGAGATCAGCCAAAGATTTGATTAACTGGAAGTATACATTAACAGAACACAACAATCTTTGATAGAGTTATTACGGCTAATTATTTATCATATAGCATAAAAGAATTATTTTACATTTTTCTAGAGATTATGGGCATAATTTTAAGCAAAGCTGCCTGTCAGGAAACTGACAGGATCAGGTGGAAAGCTAGTTTTATACCCCACCCCCAATTCTCCACTGACAATGGGGATAAAAGTGGGTTGGGTGCAAAGCATTGCATCTAAGCTCATCAGTTTCCCCATAGGCGAGTAGGTTAAAATTACCTCCAATATTTTCAATATTATTTCCTTACTTAAGCACTGTTGCTTCTATTCAGAGGAATTATAATAAATTTAGGAACAATTTTAACTAGATCCTGAAAAGCTGAGCGTATTTGATGATGTCAGCAAAACACTGAAAGCTTTAAACACATTTGAAAGCTTTATCCTTTTCTTTCAAAAAAGGATGACAGGATATCACAAATTACCTCATTCACATAATCACTTCAGAAAATAAATTTTATTTCAATTTGATGCAGAAAAGCAGGCATCTCATTTTGAGAATGGTGGGGAGAAGAGGCAGAGACTCCTGTGTGGTTATTTTACAGTCAGAATCCTGGACCACTTTTAAGTAATCAATACCTCAACTTGAATTTACTGTCCTTTTCACACCTGCTCAATCCCTTCTGGCTGACAATTATGATATGCATTAGCCAGATATATGAGAAAATGTCCATTCTCAAAATGAGATACCTCCTTGAGGTGGGTCCCAGAAAAGTATTGGCAGCTGGTGATACCAAAAGCGATTAGGCATGCCAGCCTCTTCAATGGGTGTACGTGCATTCTACCAACAGGGTCCGGCCAGGAACGTGGCCTGGACATCCAAAGAGGCAATTTAAAACAAGTTTTGTGTTGGTCTTCTTGTTCAGGGGTCGATCTAACACTGGCAGGGTCAGGGAGGGGGGCTGTCAATGTCATTAGGACCAGGGGCAGACAGATGCCAGAGATGCTCTCAAAGTGGCATTTGTGCAGCCATTGGGATCGCTGACCATGGAGTTTCATGGCCACAAACATCTATTTATGCTTTAATAATTCTTTATGGAGTTAACAATAGTACTTTCAGTTTGCAGTCAGAAGAGCGTGGCTTCAAGCCCTTCTTCTGCAAAACTGAATGGGATACTTTCCTTTGGACAAGATGTTAAATCAAGGTGCTATCTGGCTGTTCAAGTGGCTCATACAATTTATTGGCTATGAAGTGCTTTTGGATGTCCTAAGTGTTAATTGTGTTTACTCATCTAGAGGGAGATGGTGGCATAGTAGTAATGTCACTAGGCTAATAATCCAGAGCCCACTACTATAGGGACGTGGGTTCAAATCCCAACATAGCAGATAATTAAGTTTAAATTCAATTAATAAATCTAGAATTAAAAGCTAGTCTAATGGTGACCATGAAACTATTGTCAATTGTTGTAAAAACCCATCTGGTTCACTACTCTACTTTCGGGAAAGAAATCTGCCATCCTTATCTGGTCTAGCCTACATGTGACTCCAAACCCACATCAATGTGGTTGACTCTGAAATGGCCTAGCAAGCCATTTAGTTCCAGGGCAATAAATGCTGGCCTAGCCAGCAACACCCACCTCCCACAACAAATTAATTTTAAAAAATTATACCCAGGTGAAAGGTGTTACTTGAGTGTATATATATATAAAACTGAAACTAAGTGAAGGTTCGAGTGAGGTGCTGCATGTTTAATCTTTTTACATCGTAAAATAAATGCAAGACTGAGTAAAGATTGGATCCAGCATATTCCTTCAACAACTGGCCTTCTGAAGTATAACACTAAGGACTTAAAATTAGACGGCAAACATCTATTCAAAGAGCAAGAGGTTCTCCAGTTGTCCTGGCCAACACTCTTCCCTTAACCAAAAGCACCAGAAGCAGGTTAACAGGTCATTCATCACATTGCTGTTTGTGGGACCTTGTTGTGTTGACAATAGCTGCCATATTTACCGACAAAACAACAGTAATTGCACCATGCAATTAATTCTATCTGAAATTCCTAATACAGAGGGAAAGGCAAGTCCTCCCCTTCTTAAAAATAATCAGGAATAATCACAGGAAACATATTTGGAAAGTAAAATTACAGACAGCGTTTTACAATGCAACTTTTTATACCAGTTATATACATCTTTTGTTGCTATTGTTATTTTGGAAGCAAATGAAAAGCAAGTGTGAAACAAACCATTCAACAAATTAAATTTATTTTTGACCTCTGTCCCAGTTGTTTGGCAAATATATTCAGTGAGCAGCTGAGCCATAACATTCAGGGAAGTCTCTGAAACCAGGCTGACTTCAAATTTGTTCTACGTCAATCTGCAGACGTAATAGGGACACCACAACTGCCCTCAATACTCGCTGCAATAGTGAAAGAAAAGTCTGCTGCTACATTTGGCTGCAAGCCTCTTGGATTAGCGACAGGAACCCCAGCCAGGGTTCCTAACCCTGATTGCTGTTCAGCAAATTCTGCTGCAATTATACATGTTGATAGGTTCTTGACACTCACTCGGAAGAGGAAACAAGAGGAGAAAATTGACAAAGAAAAAAATTAAAATGACTGAAAATTACAATTTTCTAACCTTAAAAACATTTTCAATACAAGTTAAGTATTCAAAGCATATCCAGAAACTCAACACACACAGATATTTACTGTAAAACCCTACAAACGGCAGTGGAATTACTTTGCAAATACAGTTCCCACTGCTTATAACAGATGAGTTTGTGAGAATGTGATTTGACTGCTATGTGCAAAGGTCAATATAATCTGGTAGCATTAATAAAATTTAAAAATAAAGAAGCAGAGATTCAAAACAACTTTAATATAACACACATATGGTTGGGCAGTAGAAAGTTAGCAGCAGTGACCTAATCTGTTGATTCAGATACTAACAAACTGTTGAAGTTCCAACACAACGGTTTACACCAACATTCAAGGGGATTTTTGTCTTGTAATTCACTTCCACCAACCTGCTATCTCCTGTGATGCGGACGTAGCTTTGCAATAGTTTTCTGTGATGCCAAATCTACATTTTAAATTGTAAAGAAATGGAAGCCTAGGGAAAGTAAAGTCTGAGAACTAGTGAGTAAGCACAGCTGTTTCTGCCTAAAACAAACAGATCACTTAAGATACGATGACTGGCAATTTGGAAATAGTTTTAACCTTTTCCTACTCTGACTCTGTAGGTAGGAAATAAAATGATGATATAAGTGGTAACACAATTAAACATGAAATCACTATCTTTATATGATCTTTCACAATCTCCATCACACACAGCAATTATCTTTATCAACACTTGTTTCCCATCTTGTAAAAAAAGGAATTCTAGCCAAAACAGATTACAGTACACAAAGCTGAAGTAGTAACAATCCATTTTCTAATAATAATTGGAACAAGCTTATATTGAGTGAACAGAAGTAGAGGTCCTGAAAATGTGCTGTCATTCCAGGGAAAGCACCTCAAGTTAGACAAGGTACCAGATAGGCTGGATCTCAAGTCCTTACATCCCAGGGTTTAGGAGGGGTGCAGTATAGGACTGGTATATCTGAGGAGACCAGATGTGCTTTGCTAACAACATTGAGCCACCCTGGGTGGCAAGGAAAGAATTCTGGTCTGGACCCATGAAGAACAAACTAAGATTTTCTTTTTAAAAGGTTAGCTCAATGTATCATTGATCTTTTGTTTCCAGAGAGCCCCCATGCTCAGACCTAGAATTATTCAGCCACAATTTGCTGCTTCTTTGACAGATGGTTGTCCAGGATGTACCCCTAGTGACATGGGTACCAACATGCCCACGTTAATGTGAACCTCCTGATTGTACAAACTTTGACTGTCTTGGGCACTTACACTGAATGAATTCCTCCTGCCCCGAGCCTCTACAGATTTTCAGGACGAATAATCCATACATAAAAGCAGCCATGGCTATGGTACCAAAATATATCAGTGACAAGTATTGATTCTGCCACACTTTTATCTCTGAATTTATATTGGTTTCAGTGAAAGGTATAAATACAACTTTTGTTTAAAATGAACCTAAACATCAGCATTAAATCTAGTACTCTCTGATCAATTTCACTCAATAATCAATTGTGCTTCCAAGGAGGAGCCTTGCTTGTTACCATACTTTTCCAATCTTAACACAAGTCCCAGTTACACAGAATCTACAGCATTCCACATGAGCTCCTGCTACTCTAATTACCTCTTCACATCCTGCCCTATAAGCCTCTATTCATACATCAGGCTTCCCCTTAAATGTGTCAATGCTAATGTGTAAATCTGAAAATCATTGAACTAAGAATGAATTTTCAGATACCAAACATGCTTGAATTTCATTAATGAAATATGATTAATTAAGGAGATACTCATTTGAATATTAGAAATTACTTAGTCCTGAATTTAAGTAAACTTAAAAAGTCAGCAAGATATAAGTTGGGGTCTTGCAGTTATAACGACAGCAAAACTGTCAGTGTTCACCGTCATTACTACTGTGACACAGACTTTTGGCATCTGCACATGTGCAGTTAAACCTGGAAATTCAGAAACTGCTGTCAGTGATTCCCTGCTCCTCCACAGGGTGCACTGTTGAAGTCGCCGCAGACAGCAACCTTTAGCAATCATTTGAATTGTGAACTTCTCCTTTAAGCTGAAAAGGCTTTGCCTTGTTAAATGAGATGTAACTAGGTTTTTAGCAGTATACTAAGTCATAGCTACTGCTGAACAACCTCTCTGGCCCTGAAAAACTAATTTTGCAATGTCAGATTTCTACATTATGATTTTTAAAAGATCCATATAAGAAAAAATTTTATTTCTGTAAAGTTTGTTTTTGATATTTCAGCTTCTATCTTGCTATCATATGTATGCTCCAATCTTTATCTGTAAAATTCATGTACAAGGAAGGATAGTCAGTCCATTTTACTTCCTGGTTTGCTGTCTATGAGAATTTTTTAATGTGATTGGCTGTTTAGCCAGCTTGATGACATCACTGTTGCAGAATGCCTGGAGTTCCCCTTGACTTGGTGCCATAATTAAACCAAGTCAGAAATGATGAAATCCAAACCACAGAAATTTCGAGATATTTGTCATGGCAACTTTCTTCGAGGTCAACAGCAAGCGCTGTCACTTTGCCACTGACTGCACAATCCTAGCCATCAGTTTGCATTCAGATTTAACACTCCTAGGGGGGACTTTTATGGTGTTGAGCTATCACTGAATGCTAAGGACACAAGTCCAGTTTCCCATTCTGCTTCATTCCCAACCTCAGTGACATCAAGCTGGGAGCATCAATGAAAGGCTTGCAACATATCCCAAAAAATATGTTTTTGTTATCCTATGCTCAATATTAAGAATTTCTTGCTTCACCCTGAGTGGAGAACCGGGTACAGCTGGGATGCAGGGCAGCACAGTGCCGCAGTGGTTAGCACTGCAGCCTCACAGCTCCAGGGACCCGGGTTCGATTCCGGGTACTGCCTGTATGGAGTTTGCAAGTTCTCCCTGTGTCTGCGTGGGTTTTCTCCGGGTGCTCCGGTTTCCTCCCACAAGCCAAAAGACTTGCAGGTTGATAGGTAAATTGGCCATTATAAATTGTCACTAGTATAGGTAGGTGGTAGGGAAATATAGGGACAGGTGGGGATGTTTGGGAGGAATATGGGATTAGTGTAGGATTAGTATAAATGGGTGGTTGATGTTCGGCACAGACTCGGCGGGCCGAAGGGCCTGTTTCAGTGCTGTATCTCTAATCAAAAATTCAGGCAAATACTTCCAAAGCCCATAACGCATGCCTAATATATTGTCTTACTAATTTATGGTATAGGATTTTAACGAATAGCTCCAAAATGTAAGAATTTTTGTTTACAAATTGAGGGAAAATTTATGAAGCGATCTGGCAAACTAGGTCACATGAAATCTCTGGCAAATTGTTCAACTTCTGAAATTGCATTGCTGAAGCATTTCAAGACTGTAGGTCATTTATCTACATCGGTGTGCGTGTGTCCCATTCGGAGTATAGTTTTGCCATCCTTATTTGCAAGATTGGATGTCAAATTTCTCCACCTGAAACCAGATAAAATCATTGGAACCGCATTGCCCTCTTTCCCTTGTACATCTATAATTAACAGCTATTTTTTTCTTCCTCTTCACAAACACTAGTGATTAAACACAAAGCAAGGATCGAACAAATTTTCATCTTGCGTCTGACAAGCGCCAGAGCCGCTTGTTTCGTCCTGTTGGGTTTAAAGCATTAATGTTAGCAGGTCGGGGGTGTCTATTTGTGATATACACCACTATAAATGGACGGGGAAGGCAAGCGTGCAAATCAAGTCGCCCCACATTAGAGAAAATGCAGCAAAATGTCCAAAGCTTGCTCATTTTTTTTGCGAGAGCATTTTTTTTAGCGCAGGTACCTCCTAAAACGTAAACATGTTTTTTAATGCCACCTTGTGGCATGCATTGCGCAGGGAAAAGGTCGAGATCACTGATTCTTGTGGTAGAATTGTTAATTGGATTTCAACAATTACAGTAAATCTCGATATTCTAAAAGGAAACCTCACCGAAAGATGGTATCGCCTTTTTTTTTCTCTGCTTGCAATGCGCAAGGTGTATTAATATATTGACATCAACCACGCCTCCCACTTCAGCCAGGAGACCAAGTCCCTATACCGCAATCCTGTAATAAGACACGTCAGATTCCCTTTCCAAATCCTAACACACTTCATGACCTCAAATATTTAAGATTTCATTCATTTTCAGCTTCCATGGGCATCACGAAATCGACCCCGACGCAAGATTGTGTGTGTGTGTGACCGTGGGGTGGGGATAGAATATTCTTCCCTTTTTCTCAAATTGTGGCAGATCGCTGACAATTTCATTTAAAAAAAAGAAATGGATTAAGACCTTGCTCCTCCGCCGTCACTTTCGGTTTCAGCGAAGCCCCTTCTGCCCGACACAGGCTCCTGGTTCCAGAGACTGAACGAGCGCAGCAGCAACAACAGCGGAGAGACAGAGGGGGGAGAAAACAACAAGCGCTGCATTCCTGAGCTAAACTCTCTGCAGTCGCTCGCATCGCTCTGCCGGGGCATGTTTCCAGGGTGCAGATAGATGACAGGCATTATTGGTGTCACTATTATTAACATTAAATATAAAGATATGGGTAAGACATTGCAATCCTGAGCCTACCTGCCCACCGTCTGGTTGGCGAGCTGTCGCATCCGATTGAACTGCTTCTTCATCATTTACTGGGGAACGAACCGGTGGAATAAAAGAACATTTCATTGATAATAACCCATGCAAGCTGATCGCGGGGACAGTACTCCTTCGCCTTTCTTCTTCTCGGTCACACTACGTGGTGACTGGCATTTTGTTTTTGTCTCTCTCTTCCTCTCGTTACTTTTCCTCCGACCTGGTGACAGCAGCAGCAGCAGCGACAACTCCCTCCTCCCCCCGGTTTCCCTGGGAGCGCTTGGACCATATTCTGTCCTGGGAGGCAGTGCAGCCTCCTCCCACCGCGCATGCGGCTGCTCCCCGCAGGCATTATGGGATGTGTAGTTCCAGCGCCTCCTTTTGTCTGATTGTTAGAGGAGGGAGCGGGAAGGGGAAGGAACTACAACTCCCAGGAAACCTTGCGCACCGTATTTACCCATACACCTGTCGCGGAATTCCGTATTTTACAGCTGGAGAACCGCGGCCTCGTTTGGCCATAAAATAATCAGCAATGCAACATGGAAGGGATGCTTTGCACAAGCCACCCTTGTTACAGTAGGCTCCCATATGAGACGTTCGATTGTCATATTATACTGAGGGCAGCACAGTGGCGCGGTGGTTAGCACCGCAGCCTCACAGCTCCAGCGATCCAGGTTCAATTCTGGGTGCTGCCTGTGCGGAGTTTGCAAGTTCTCCCTGTGACTGCGTGGGGTTTCGCCGGGTGCTCCGGTTTCCTCCCACAGCCAAAGTCTTGCAGGTTGATGGGTAAATTGGCCATTGTAAATTGCCCCTAGTATAGGTAGGTGGTAGGAGAAGGTGGGGATGTGGTAGGAATATGAGATTAATGTAGGATTAGTATAAATGGGTGGTTTATGGTCGGCACAGACTCGGTGGGCTGAAGGGCCTGTTTCAGTGCTGTATCTCTAAATAAAAAAATTTTAAAAAAGAATTCTGTACATTTTCAGGTTTTTTTCCAATATCCAACATTCAGGGCTAGTTGTCCCCGACACAAAAACTGAAAATGCTGGAAATACTCAACAGGTCAGGCAGCATCTGTGGAGAGTGAAACAGTTAAAAGTTAACGATGTAACAGGTTTTAAACAAGTACAGAGACGGGGAGGGTGGGGGGAGTGGTAGAGGAAAGAACATAAGGGAAGGTCTGTGAGAGGGTGGAAGGCAGTAGAGATTAAATGACAAAAGGAATGATGTTGCAAGGCAAAATAGAGTGGTAATGGGACAAGAAAAGAAACAAAAGTTTTCAATGGCATCTAATTTGTTTACTTTATTCACGAGTAGAAACTCGGCATGCTGTTCAACTGAGACAGATTGATGAAATGGTCTGACAAAAGGAAGATGCAATTTAATGCAGGTAAGTGTGAATTATGCACGTTGGGAGAAACAAGATGGAACAACAGTATAATCGAAATGGTACTATTTGAGGGGGTTGCAAGAGCATAAGATTCACAAATCTTTGAGAGTGGCAGGGCAAGTTGATAAGGCCATTAAGAAAATGTATGGGATACTTGGCTTTGTTAATAGGGACACTGAATACAGAAAGAAGAAAGTCATGATGATCCTTTACAAATCTCTGGTTAGGTCTCAGCTGGAGTATCTTGTACATTTTCTGGACACCAGACTTTAAGAAGGATATCAAGACATTGGAGAGACTATAGAGGAGTTTTACCAGGAAGATATCAGGGATGACAGACTTCAGTTGGTGAATATGGGATTTTTCTCCCTGGAGCAGAGAAGGTTAAGAGGACAGTTAATAGACACATTCAAAATTATAAGAACTTAAGAACCTAAGAAATAGGAACAGGAGTAGTCCATTTGGCCCTTCAAGCCTGCTCTGCCATTCAATAAAATTGTGGCTGATCCTCTACCTCAACTTCACTTTCTGTCCTATTCCCATATCCCTTGATTTCCTTAGTATCCAAAAATCTATCAATTTCAGTCTTGAATATACTCAACAACAGAGCATCCACAGTTCTTTGTGGTAGAGAATTTCAAAAATTCACAACCCTTTGTGGGAAGAAAGTTCTCCTCACTCAGTCCTAAATGGCCAGCCCCTTATGAAGGGTTTTGATAGAGCAATCAGGGAGAAACAGTTTCTGCTTGGATTTGCATTTGGTAATCAAACATCATAGATTTAAAATAATTAGCAAAAGAGCTAAAGGGGAAATGAGGAGAAATCTCACTTAAGACCTAAAAATAATGGAGCTGATGACTTAAAAATCATTTACTACATCAGATTTTCATTTTAAAATCACTTTTAAATGATACTAAAAATAATTTGAGATCCTAAAGGATTTGTTTCTTTCCAGAGTACACATAACAATGATCTCCGAGCCAAAGATATGGGAAGGAAAAATGTTTCAGCAAAATTCCTGAAGCTTAAGCAACAAAACTGTGTTGTGCCAAGTAAAAATAAATATCCATGGAGAAACCAGAGTTAGCTTCATGTTTGTCTGTCCTTTTAGAGTTCAAACTAAAAGTGGCTTCAGAAAACATCAGGCCAGATTTTCGTGTCAAAATAATAGAGGCTAATTGCGCTCACTGTTATTTCTGGGTAAATGGTAAAACAGCTTCAAACAAGGGGCAGATTGTGGTTAAATGCAAATGTCCAAAAGTTGCTGTTTGCATTGAGCCACTCCACCATTAACTTAGCGAAAATGGCATCTCGCTGTCTGCCTCCCCATTGACATGCATTGAAATGTCGTGAAATTGCTGTACTTGACCAATCTTCTTCTTCTTTGGCCTCCTTGTCTCAAGAGACAATGGGTAAGCGCCTAGAGGTGGTCAGTGGTTTGTGGAGCAGTGCCTGGATTGGCTACAAAGGCCAATTCTAGAGTGACAGACTCTTACACAGGCGCTGCAGATAAAATTGGTTGTCTGGGCTGTTACACAGTTGGCTCTCTCCTTGCACTTCTGTCTTTTTTCCTGCCAACTGCTAAGTCTCTTCGACTCGCCACTCATTCGCCCCGCCTTTATAGTGGTCCGCCACCTCAGGCGATCACTGGCAACTGACTCCCACAACTTGTGGTCAATGTCACAGGACTTCATGTCACATTTGCAGACGTCTTTAAAGTGGAGACATGAACAGCTGGTGGGTCTGATACCAGTGACGAGCTCGCTGTACAATGCGGCCTTGGGGATCCTGCCATCTTCCATGCGGCCAAGCCATCTCAGGCGCCGCTGGCTCAGTAGGGTGTATATGCTGGGGATGTTGGCCGCCTCGAGGGCTTCTGTGTGGGAGATACGGTCCTGATGCCAAGGATTCTTCGGAGGCAGTGAAAATGGAATGAGTTGAGACATCGCTCTTGGCTGGCATACGTTGTCCAGGCCTCGCTGCCCTAGAGCAAGGTAATGAGAACACAGGTTTGAAACACTAGGACTTTTGTGTTTTGTCAGTGCGTCATTTTCCCACACCCTCTTGGCCAGTCTGGACATAGCAGCGGATGCCTTTCCCATGCACTTGTTGATTTCTGCATCGAAAGACAGGTTACTGGTGATAGTTGAGCCTAGGTAGGTGAACTCTTGAACCGCCTCCAGAGCGTGGTCGCTGATATTGATGGAGCATTTCTGATGTCCTGTCCCATGATGTTTGTTTTCTTGAGACTGATGGTTAGGCCAAATTCGTTGCAGGCAGCCGCAATTCTGTCAATTGGAAAGATGAATGAGAATGGACAGAGACTACTGGAGTTGTGTACCTATCACAACTTCTGCATCACCAACCTGTTCTTTCATACTAAATCCTGTCACCAGGTTTCATGGAGACACCCAAGATCACGTCGTTGGCACCAGCTGGACCTCATCGTCACAAGGCGAGCCTCTATAAACATTGTCCAAATTACACGCAGCTTCCACAATGCGGACTGTCACACCGACCACTCCCTGGTGTGCAGCAAAGTTAGACTCAAACCAAAGAAGCTACATCACTCCAAGCAGAAGGGCCTCCCGCGCATCAACACTAACAGAATTTCTTATCCACAGCTGTTATATAAGTTTCTAAATTCATTTGAAAAAGCCCTTCAAAACACTCCTGTAGGCGATGTAGAGATGAAGTGGGCCCACATCAGAGATGCCATCTATGACTCAGCAATGAACACCTTTGGCAAATGTGAGAAGCAGAATGCAGACTGATTTCGATCTCACTTTGAAAAGCTGGAACCTGTCATAGCCGCTAAGCGCACTGCACTGTTGAACTACAAGAAAAGCCCCCAGCAAGTTTACATCTGTAGCACTTAAAGTAGCCAGAAGCGCTGCACAAAGAACAGCCAGGCGCTGTGCAAATGACTACTGGCAACACCTATGCAGTCATATTCAGCTGGTTTCTGACACCAGAAACTTCAGAGGAATGTATGATGACATTAAGAGAGCATTTGGGCCAACCATCAAGAAGATCTCCCCCCCCCCCCATCAAATCTAAATCAGAGGAAACGGTCACTGACCAATGCAAGCAAATGGACCGCTGGGTGGAGCACCAACTAGAATTGTACTCCAGGAAAAATGTTGTCACTGATACCGCCCTCAATGCAGCCCAGACTCTGCCAGTCATGGATGAGCTGGACGAACAGCCAACAAAATCGGAACTCAGTGATGCCATTGATTTTCTAGCCAGTGGAAAAGCCCCTGGAAAGGATGGCATTACCCCTGAAATAATCAAGAGTGCCAAGCCTGCTATACTGTCAGCACTCCACGAACTGCTTTGCCTGTGCTGGGATGAGGGAGCAGTGCCACAGGACATGCGCAATGCCAATATCATCACCCTCTATAAGAACAAGGGTGACTGTGGTGACTGCAACAACTACCATGGAATCTCCTTGTTCAGCATAGTTGGAAAAGTCTTCACTCAAGTCATTTTAGATAGACTCCAGAAGCTGGCTGAGCGTGTCTACCCTGAGACACAGTTTGGCTTTCGAGCAGAGAGATCCACCATTGACATGCTGTTCTTCCTTTGCCAGCTACAGGAGAAATGCTGCAAACAGATGCCCCTCTATGTTGCTTTCATAGATCTCACCAAAGCCTTTGACCTCGTCAGCAGACGTGGTCTCTTCAGACTACTAGCAAAGATCGGATGTCCACCAAAGCTACTAAGTATCATCACCTCATTCCATGACAATATGAAAGGCACAATTCAGCATAGCAGTGCCTCATCAGACCCCTTTCCTATCCTGAGTGGTGTAAAACAGGGCTGTGTTCTCGCACTTACGCTGTTTGGGATCTTCTTCTCCCTGCTGCTCTCACATGCATTCAAGTCTTCAGAAGAAGGAATTTTTCTCCACACAAGATCAGATGGCAAGTTGTTCAACCTTGCCCATCTTAGAGCGAGGACCAAAGTACGGAAAGTCCTCATCAGGGAACTCCTCTTTTCTGACGATGCTGCATTAACATCCCATACTTGACCAATAGATACAAACTAAACCCACAACAGATACTTAGGATTAGTAAATACAAGTGTAAGAACCCTTTTAATGAGGTGGTAAATGTTAATTATTGCTTATCAACCTCTCTGGCCTGAAAATTAACTCTGATTCCTTCAGGTTGTAACATGTTAGGAGATTACAAAAATGCCAATTTTTTTCCCCTTATTTTTCCTTTTTGTCCCTTGTTTCTCTCCCTGTTAATTTATTCTTTCTCTCTCTCTCTTTCTCTTTCTGTAACAGATGTGAAATTTGCCCCCTTTAATTCACCTTCTTCCTCAGTCCTTCTTCTGTTTATTTCCTAATCCTTAGGCGTCACTGGTTAAGGTTGTTGGTTGCCCTGTTCACTCAGGTTCCAGATGCCCTGCACCATTATGAGTTCGCACTTTCAGCAACTTAATGGGCAAAAAGGCTTTGTGTGTACACAGTGCTGGAATCACTGTGTGCAAAATCTAGGCTGGCTGAACTTCCTGTGGCCCAAAACCAGTGAGATGCCTCGAGACATGCATTTGACATCTGCAGTTTGCCAGTCAGATTAAAATCAGGCCTTAGGCTTCAGTCTTGCAACAGCCTCTTTCCCACCAGAATGGGCAGGCAGGCAGTGCCCTGAGTTGGTCAGCCACCCAACTATACTCTCACCACCATTTTCATTTTGGGGGGCTGGGGGGAGACATTGGCGTAGTGGTAATGACACTGAGCCAATAATACAGAGGCCCAGCCTAATGACCTGGGACCTTAGATTCAAATCCCACCATGCAGCTGGTAGAATTTAAATTCAATTAATTAATAAAAATCTGGAATTGAAAGCTAGTCTCAATAATGGTGCCATGAAACTATCATCAATTTCCATAAAAACCCATCTGGTTCACTCATGTTCTTAAGGGAAGGAAATCTGCTGTTCATACCTGGCCTGGCCTACATGTGATTGCAGACCCACAAAAATGTGGTTGACTCATAACTGCCCTCTGAAATGGCCAAGTAAACCACTCAGTTGTCAAGGGCAATTAAGGATGGGCAACAAATGCTGGCCTTGCCAGCAATGCCCATATCCTATGAAAGAATAAAAAAAACTCTTCCTCCATCATTGACTCATGTTAAACCAGTGCTTTTTGCAATGTTGGTACTTAATTCAACCCGAGCTAAGCTTCTCACCCCATGTATTCTCCATCACAAAGACTACCTTTCCTCCCTCTATAACATTGCTTGCCTTCACCCCTGACTTGACCCATCCAACACTGAAACGCTCACCCATTCCTTGGTCATCTCCAGAACCAATTATTCCAATGCTCTTCCGGACGGCCTCCCATCCATCACTCTCCATGAACTTCAGCTCATCCAAAACTCTTATCATATCCTGTTTGTCTTGCTTATCTATAAGCTCTATCATAGCTAACCTGCATCTAGCTTCTTAAGTCCACTTCTGGCCTCATCACTCCGACCTCTATATATTCCTACCTGCACCCGCACAAAATTCTGTTCCTCTGACTCTGACCTTTTATGGAATTCCCTCTAAGCCCCACCTTTAGCAGCTGTTTATGCACAATATCCCTAAACCCTTCCATCGCTCCATGGTCACCCTCCTGATATCTTCTTCTCAGCATCCTTTTCATCTGATTACACCTCTGTGAATCAGGTTGGGACATTTGTTGATGTTAAAGGCATTCATATAAATGCAAGCAATTTTATGGAGTCTTGGGAGAGAATTTGAATCATAGAAGATTTTCAACTTGTTTAAGAGCAGTTGGACCATACACATTAATTTTGAAATGAACTAATTGCAGCCAAGCTGTCAATCTAAACTTAGCACTAGGCATAAGAGGGCTTGAAATGAATGAGAGAGCTGTTAAAGCAAGTCAATAAATGATGGGTGCAATGCTTTATAAAGCAGGAAGAGCATAAAGCCAATGAAATGTATTTTAACCAGCATGAGTCTCATATAAAATGAATTAAACAGGATAGACTTGCTGATCAGCTGCTAAACGCATATTACAAACCAAGCCTTAAGTTTACAGAAAAAAGATGGATATATGCTGTACTTGTGATGCGCAATGGCTTTTGTGATTTAAAAATTCTACAGTGGTCTGTACCTCAGCTGTTTCAAATAGATGTGTTGTTTGTATTTTGAATAATTTCAGACTGAAGAGCGTAGAAGAGTTAGGATTGCCTGCATCACCACCAGAACAGACTTTATGTCCCAGGTTTGCCCATCAATTTGGGATGTGCTGTCCAATTACATGTTCTATACTCTTCAAACATACAGTAGAGCAGCTACTGGTACCATCACAAGTGGAGAATATCAGATTTTATTAAGATGCAATTGTGGAAGCAAACATTTAAATAAAACAGTTCTCATATTAGTTAATATCCATTTGTGACAACAATGTCCTCAGTTTGTAAGAGAAAGGAGCAATATTTTCTTAGCAAAAAGAGACCACTGGATGTGAAAAATTCGCTTGATAAGATTTTCAAATCAAGCATCTTCTGTATTGTAGATTGCTATGTCAGAAAAAGTTTTCAATCCAGGGTTTTGATACCAATATCCCAAATTTCCTCTTTACCCCTCCTTTTCTGAAGGCAACAATTCATGCTGAGATATAGCATCATGAATGACTACTGTCCTTTGGTACCCTGGTGAAGTGATCTTTGGAAAAAGTCAAGGATTTGGAGAGGTTAAAGATAGCCCAAATGGGAGATAGCAAAGACTTTAATAAGATGTGTATCTTCGTGCATCACAGGGCAATATCTGTCAATACATTTCTAATTAGGCCTTTTAAATATTTCTGTATAACAGATAGGCACCTCTGAGCAAGTTAGTTGATTTAAGAGCTAATATGTAAAAATTAAGTTGCCAAAAATACTTAGCATTACATTTAATGAAGCATTGCCAATCCTAAGGAATGCAATGTCTTTCTTCACCTGTCTCAGCATCAAGTACTTCCAGGTCAGCTATAGTGTAAGAGCTGCAAAGTAAAGCTGTCACCCTCAGCCCAGTCTTCAGTAAAAAAAAACCCACCTACATCAGCATCAATATTTTTCCTTCTCCACATCAGGTATCATTAAGAACATAAGAAAATTTAGAGCAAAATAAGGTTATTCAGTCTATCAAGTCTATTCCTGTCAACAGACCATGGGCAATTTGAACTAATTTGGACACTACTTGGGCGGCACAGTGGCGCAGTGGTTAGCACGGCAGCCTCACAACTCCAGGGACCCGGGTTCGATTCTGGATACTGCCTGTGCGGAGTTTGCAAGTTCTCCCTGTGACTGTGTGGGTTTTCGCCAGGTGCTCTGGTTTCCTCCCACAGCCAAAGACTTGCAGGTGATAGGTAAATTGGCCATTGTAAATTGCCCCTAGTGTAGGTAGGTGGTCGGGAATATGGGATTACTGTAGGGTTAGTATAAATGGGTGGTTGTTGGTCGGCACAGACTTGGTGGGCTGAAGGGCCTGTTTCAGTGCTGTATCTATAAATAAAATAAATAAATAAATAACTTTAACTTAGTTAAAAGTTACAAAAATATAAAGCTTTGTGAACCACCAAGGTGATTTCACAATATATCATTCAACATGACAAGTTGCATTTCACAGATGATGTTTTCATGCCTCTACCACCAGAGAAATGTACTGTCCATTAAAATATTAGATTATCTATATCTATATATTATAAATGTTAATGCTATTCTTAGTCAAGTATCTATCCAGTTCTACTTTAAAGGCATGAATCAACCATAGTGTATTTTTCAGGTGGGAATCAAATTCACATAATGTGATGTGAAAATTACTTCTAATCTTAAATCACACTTGAAGATTGTGACTTTTGTGCTCTTCAAGTTCTGTGCTACAGTTCAATGTAACTTACTGCGCTACCGAGTAATTTCATTTAAAATTGCAAGTGCCAGTCTGTAATTGCGCTTGGGGAAGAAAAGATTGTGCACATTAACCCAGATTTTTACTGTTCAACAAGAGTTTATTGGTGACTATATTAAGTTCAGAGGTTGAGCATGAGAAAGGTTTATAGAAAGAAACCACCATAAATCTCTTATCACTTGTTGTTGACTTGCTTCTGCTGGCCATATCACTGGATATAACTTCCCTAATATATATGTTTACAGCACAGAGCATAATTAAAAATATCATCTCTATTCATATAATAGTCAATTCTTATCAGTTTTGTCAATTGACATTACACCAGTTTTTACAACTAATGGGAAACAGTCTTTATCATATTCAAAGCAAAATCACTAGCATTGGACTGTTTTGCTAGAATCTTTAATTTTGCAGTAGCTAGTATAAGCATGTGCCATTTAGCCAGAGGTAAATTTTGCTTTAGATGGTGTTCCATTTGTTTAAGAAGATAGTTTGAGGAGATCTCATTTATGTTGACACATACTGGGCTGAATTTTGTTGAGCTCCTGATGACAGGCTCAGTGGCGGACAGACCAGCAGATTGCAGTGGCAACGGCACGCCACGGAGCTCGATGCCAGGCCTGATCCTCTCGGCGGAGGCAAGGCTCCGTGGCGGCCCCTCTGCCGCTCAGCAATGGGACCTGACTTTAAGTTATTTAAATAAACCTCATGAATACATTTACTGACAATTCCCCGTGATCTTACCGGCTGTCCGTGTGATGGGCGGCACTCACGCGCCTTCACTTTCCTGTCCAGGGAAAGCTGGCGGCACCGAGGTCGGGAAGGGGGGAACTTAGGATTTTTAGTGTAGTTTGGGCGGGGGGAGGGGGTGAATGGGGGGGTCAACTCTGCATTTCTAGTGTGGGGGGAGGTAATGGGTGACCTCTGCACATCATGCAGTTGTGTGAGGGGAGAGGTCAATTCTTCAATGGAAGTGTTTTTTTTGGGGGGGGAGGGGGGGAATGGGGCGGCCATTTATCTTCATTTTGTTGGAGGGGGTACGTGTCAAAAACTTACTTACAGTGTAGTGGGGGGAATGGGGTTCAACTGTACAGTTCTAGCAGCCCTTTAAAAATGGCACCAGTGCCTGCACAGAGGCAGCTGATGCCGTTCATGCCTCGCAGAGCCCGCCCCCGCCATGTGATTGGGGGGGGGTGCAGCTACCCTGCCTATTTAAATGAACTGCTGCATGCTGGATCATGTCAGCGTGGCGCTGTGCAGCCCGTGTGAGCGGCCACCAGATTTGTCGCCCGCTGCCACTCCCGGTGGCAGGAGATTAAATTTCAGCCCACTGTGATATGCTTCTTATTAAAGCATCAAATTTATGGACAGATAAAAATGTAAAATAAGAGTTTTAACATTTTTACCTACTCTGGTTCTAATTTCTGCTGTACTCTTATGCTTGTATTCTCTGACCCTTCCTATCACACTTTGATTAATGTATGCCCCTTCACTATCCTGCATCTCTGCTCTCTTGTTACTTTTTGATTGTTTAAACTTCCCTTCAATTGAACCCTCCCTCCCACTATTTAGTTTAAAGCCTTATCTACAACCCTAGTTATACAATTCGCCAGGCCACTGGTCCCAGCATGGTTCAAATGAAGCCCATCCCAATGGAACAGCTCTCTCTTGCCCCAGTACTGGTGCCAGTGTCCCATGAATCGGAACCCATTTCTCCCTTTGGATAGTTCTTTACATGTTTGGAGAGCAAGAAAAAGAGATAAAGTCAGATCAGTGAGAAATAAAACGTTGCACTGAAAAACAAGACAGCACAGTCGGAAGTAAGAAAAGTAAGATAATCTTCTAGTTGTAATAAAAAGTGTATTTTGTTTTCTAGAATGGTTGGTATGTTCGAGGGCTCTGAGTGTCCAGCTTGGCAAATATCAAAATTTGAAGGATTTCACCCATCTCCTTCTTAATGCTTAATTTGAGGATGGGGAATTCTGTTCCATTGATGATTAACCAAACAGTTAAAATCGCCATTAAGAATATTGAAGCAAAAACAGAAAATGCTGGAAATACTCAGCAGGTTTGGCAGTATCTGTGGAGAGAAAAACAGAGTTAACATTTTAGGTCCTGACCTTTCATCAGAACTGGCAAAAGTTAGACATGTAATAGGTATTCAGCAACTGAAAGGGGGAGGGGGAGGGGGAAGAAGAACAAAAGGAAAGGTCTTTGATAGGGTGGAAGACAGAAGATTAAATGACCAAAGGTCTCATGGTATAAAGCCAAGGAAAGAAACAAAAGATTTTTTTTTAATTCGTTCGGGGGATGTGGGCGTTGCTGGCTAGGCCAGCATTTATTGCCCATCCCTAATTTTCCTTGAGAAGGTGATAGTGAGCTGCCTTCTTGAACCACTGCAGTCCTTGGGGTGTAGGTACACCAACAGTGCTATTAGGAAGGGAGTTCCAGGATCTTGACCCAGCGACAGTGACAGAACGGCGATACAGTACTAAGTTAGGATGGTGTGTGGCTTGGAGGGGAACCTGCAGGTGGTGATGTTCCTATTCATCTGCTGCCCTTGTCCCTCTAGGTGGTAGGGGTTGCCATTTGTAAGGTGCTGTCAAAGAAGCCTTGGTGAGCTGCTGCAGTGCATCTTGTAGATACTACACACTGCTGCAACTGTGTGTTGGTGGTGGAGGGAGTGAATGTTGAAGGTGGTGGATGGGGTGGCAATCAAGTGGGCTGCTTTGTCCTGGATGGTGTCGAGCTTCTTGAGTGCTGTTGGAGCTGCACCCATTCAGGCAAGTGGAGAGTATTCCATCACACTCCTGACTTGTGCCTTGGAGATGGTGGACAGGCATTCGGGAGCTAGGAGTTGAGTTACTTGCTATGGAATTCCCAGCCTCTGACATGCTCTTGTAGCCACAGCATTTATGTAGCTGGTCCAGTTCAGTTTCTGGTCAATGGTGACCCCCAGGATGTTAATAGTGGGGATTCAGCGATGGTAATGCCATTGAACGTCAAGGAAAGATGGTTAGATTCTCTCTTGTTGGAGATGGTCGTTGACTGACACTTGTGTGGTGCAAATGTTACTTGTCACTTATCAGTGCAAGCCTGAATGTTGTCCAAGCCTTGCTGCGTACGGACATGAGCTGCTTCAGTATCTGAGGAGTCGCGAATGGTGCTGAACATTGTACAATCGTCAGAAAACCTCCCCACCTCTGACCTTATGATGGAGGGAAGGTCATTGATGAAGCAGCTGAAATGGTTGGACCTAGGACATTACCCTGAGGAACTCCTGCAGTGATATCCTGAGACTGAGATGATTGACCTCCCACAACCACAACCATCTTCCTTTGTGCTAGGTATGACTCCAACGAGTGACGAGTTTTCCCCCTGATTCCCATAGACTCCAGTTTTGCTAGGCCTCCTTGATGCCATACTCGGTCAAAAATGCTGCCTTGATGTGTCTGGATGAGTTGTAAATGACAGAATAGCAGGCTTCATGGCCTGAAATGTTAACTGTTTTTCTCTCCACAGATGCTGCCTGACCTGTTGATTACTTGCAACATTTTCAGTTTTAGTTTCAGATCTCCAGCATCTGCTGTATTTTGCTTTTGTATTAAGAATATTGAACTGACTATAGATGTCCACAAATAGAGGGAAATCTGAAATTGGAGCTTTTAAAAAAAATCCTTATTCAAGGCATGACATCTTAATCCAAAATGCCTTCTCAATGAAATAACTATAATTTTATTTATAAGGTAAAAGGAAATTGAAATGGAAGCTCCTATTTGACTCCTCCCTTGGTGGAATATGAACCTGACCTAATAGCAATTCAGAAATCATCTAGAAGTGTTTCTAGTAGAAATATTGGGCTGAATTTCATTCTAATGACGGGGGTCCCAGTGGCAGGTTGGAAGGTGACGAGAGACCATGCCTCGGCCCATCATCGGTCACCTGTTTCAATTCCACAGTAGTCAGGCAATAAACTGCCACCATCCCTTTAACGGACGAGCTTCCGCCTGCATAGCTACCAGCCAATTGGAGGGCCAGCAGTTCTGCAGTACCGGCAGTGCCAATGGGAGCAGTACCAAGGACATCGGAGAGCCCGGGAGAGGTAAGTGAGGTTGGGGTCACCAGGGCCATTTAAGTGAGCGTGGGAGGAATGTCTTGCTGGGGACATGATGTTCGCTGCCGGAGCATTCCTCCAGGGGCCCTGGATTGTCCCCGAAGGAGGGACCCCTGGCCCCGCTAGGAGAGGCAGCTTCTCCCTGCAGCAGCGGGCCCCTCCACCTTCAATTAAATTGAGGTGGAGACAGAAAGAGGCCACCAAAGATTGGTGTGGGAGAAATGGGTTCCGATTCATGGGACACTGGCACCAGTACTGGGGAAAGAGAGAGCTGTTCCGTTGGGATGGGCTTCACTTGAACCATGCTGGGACCAGTGTCCTGGCGAATCGTGTAACTAGGGTTGTAGATAAGGCTTTAAACTAAATAGTGGGGGGGAGGGTTCAATTGAAGGGAAGTTTAAAAAATCAAAAAGTAACGAGAGAGCAGAGATGCAGGATAGTGAAGGGGCATACATTAATCAAAGTGTGACAGGAAGGGTCAGAGAATACAAGCATAAGAGTACAGCAGAAATTAGAACCAGAGTAGGTAAAAATGGCAAAACGTCGAAGCTTAAGGCTCTTTATCTGAATGCATGTAGCATTTGTAACAAGATAGATGAGCTGACGAAATAGAAATAAATGAATATGATTTGATAGCTATCACAGAGACATGGTTGCAGAATGATCAGGACTGGAAACTCAATGTTCAAGGATATTCGATGTTCCGGAAGAATAGGCAGAAAGGAAAAGGAGGTGGGGTAGCTTTGATGTTAAAGGAAGGGATCAGTGCAGTTGTGAGTAATGATATAGGTGTAATGATCGTGATGTAGAATCAGTTCGGGTGGAAATAAGGAATAGCAAGGGAAAGAAATCCAGTGGGAGTAGTCTATAGGCCCCCGAGGAGTTGCATCTCTGTAGAACAAAGTATTAATCAGGAAATAATGGAGGCGTGTAAGAAGGGCACTACAATTATCATGGGTTATTTTAATCTGCATATAGACTGGACAAATCAAATTGGCAAGGGTAACATGGATGACGAATTTGTAGAGTGCATCAGGGATTGCTTCTTAGAACAATACGTTGCAGAACCTACCCGGGAACAGGCTATTTTAGATTTGGTAATGTGTAATGAGGTAGGATTAATAAGAAATCTCGTAGTTAAGGATCCTTTAGGGGGAAGCGATCATAACATGGTAGAATTTCAAATTCAGTTTGAGGATGAGCAGCTCAGGTCTCAAACCAGTGTCTTCAACTTAAACAAGGGCAATTACAGAGGTATGAAGAAACAGTTGTCTAAAGCGGGCTGGGAAGATAGACTACAATGGAAGTGAGTAGATGAGCAGTGGCAGACCTTTAAGCAGATATTTCATAACACTCAGCAAACATTTCTTCCAGTCAGAAGGAAGGACTCGAAGAGAACGGTGAACCACACATGGATAATAAAGGAAATTAAGGAGAGTATCAAATCAAAAACAAAGGCGCACAAAGTAGCAAAAGCTCGTGGTAGGCCAGAGGATTGGGAATTTTTTAGGATGACTAAAAAACTAATAAAGTGGGAGAAAATTGATTATGAGAGTAAATTGGCAAGAAATATAAAAACAAACAGTAAGAGCTTCAATGGGTATATAAAAAGGAAGAGAGTAGCTAAAGTAAGTGTGGGACCCTTAGAGGATGAGACTGGGGAATTAATAACAGGGAACAGGGAAATGGCAGATAATTTAAACCAATATTTTGCATCGGTCTTCACGATGGAGGACACTATAAACATCCCAACAATAATAGATGAGCAAAGTGTAAATGGGAGGGAGGAACTTGTAACAATCTCTGTCACGAGGGAAAAGTTGCTGGACAAACTGATGGAACTAAAGGCAGATAAGTTGCCAGGACATGATAGCCTGCATCCAAGGGTTTTAAAAGAAGTGGCTGCAGAGATAGTGGAGGCATTGGTCACAATATACCAAAACTCACTGGTATTCCGGTAGGGTACCAGCAGATTGGAAAACTGCTAATGTGACGCCCCTATTCAAGAAAGGAGGGAGACAGAAAGCAGGAAACTATAGACCAGTTAGCTTAATATCTGTCATTGGGAAAATGCTGGAGTCCATTATTAAGGAAGAAATAGCAGGACATTTAGAAAAACATAATGCAATATAACAGCGTCAACATGGTTTTATGAAAGTGAAATCATGTTTGACAAATTTGTTAGAGTTCTTTGAGGATATAACAAGTAGAGTGGATAAAGGGGAACTGGTAGATGTAGTGTATTTGGATTTTCAGAAGGCTTTCGATAAGGTGCCACATAGAATGTTATTGCACAAAATTAGAGCTCAGGGTATTGGGGGTAATGTGTTGGTATGAATTGAGGATTGGCTAACACACAGAAGGCAGAGAGTTGGGATTAATGGGTCTTTTTCAGGTTGGAAAGCCGTAACTAGTGGGGTGCCTCAAGGATCGGTCCTAGGACCTCAACTATTTACTATCTATACTAATGGCTTGGAGGAAGGGACAGAGTATAGAGTATCCAGATTTGCTGACAATACAAAAATAGGTGGGAAGGCATGTTGTGATAAGGACACAAATAATCTGCAAAGGGATATAGATAGGTTAAGTGAGTGGGCAAAAACTTGGCAGATGGAGTTCAATGTGGGAAAGTGTGAGGTAGGAAGAATAAAAAGGCAGATTATTATTTAGATGGAGAAAGACTACAAAATACTGCAGTACAGAGGGATCTGGGTGTTCTTGTACATGAAACACAAAAAGTTAGCATTCAGGTGCAGCAGGTAATTAGGAAGGCAAATGGAATTTTGGCCTTTATTGCTAGGGAGTTAGAGTTTAAAAATAGGGAAGTCTTGTTACAACGGTACAGGGTGTTGGTGAGGCCACACCTGGAGTACTGCGTACAGTTTTGGTCCCCGTATGAAAGGAAGGATATACTAGCATTGGAGGCAGTTCAGAAAAGTTTCACAGGGCTGATTCCTGGGATGAAGGGGTTGTCTTATTAAGAACAGCTAAACAGGTTAGGTCTTTACTCATTGTTTAGAAGATTGAGAGGAGATTTTATTGAAACATATAAGATTCTAAGGGGACTTGACAGGGTAGATGTAGGGAAAATGTTTCCACTGGTGGGGGAATCTCGAACTAGGGGACGTAGTTACAGAATAAGGGGGCACACATTTAAAACTGAGATGCGAAGGAATTTCTTCTCTCAGAGGGTGGTGAATCTCTGGAATTCTCTACCTCAGAGAGTTGTGGAGGCTAGGTCACTAAATATATTTAAGGGGAAGGTAGATAGATTTTTGAAATCTTGGGGAGTCGAGGGTTAGGCAGAGCAGGCCCGAAAGAGGAGTTGAGGCCTGGGACAGATCAGCCATGATCTTATTGAATGGCGGGACAGGCTTGAGGGGCTGAATGGCCTACTCCTGCTCCTATTTCATATGTTCTTATGTTCTGTGGACATTAATCGGCCACTAAAGGGCCTCAATTGGCCTGGGGCGAGAAGGCTGCACTCAGAATTGGAAGGCTTCGGGAAGGTAACGGCGCTCTGTCCCTCGCCTTCCCATAAAATTTTGTGGGGCCCCCCCCCCACCTCTGTTCCCATCCCTAGGGGGCCCATAAAATTCAGCCCGATCATTTCAATTTTGTATTGAAATGTCTGTTGTTGACATTAGCAGATGAAATCCCAGCATATTCCTCTATCTGCTATGTTAACAGAAGAATTAACCTATTTGTTTTAAATAAAATACATCCACTAAAATAACAGAAAGGAATCACGCAGGGACACATTGTTCAGCTACTAATATTATAATAAGTAATTTCTAAGCTTCTACATCTTGTACTAGTTTGGTGCTTAATCCAGTCATTAATGGGCCGAATTTAAACTCACTCAAAACCCATTCATATACACAGAGTTAAATATTGTTTTAAGTGATCATTTTAACTTCAAATGGAACATATTCAGACCCAGGATGTGGACCAATACAATCTGGATGGCATAGGTTAATTCATTCTTTTTTATACTTTCTTATATGATTAATAGGGGAAAGGGATGGTTATGAACATTCATCTTCGACTTAAACAATCATTTGGGCTGTCAAATAATTATCAGTCCAGAGCATAATTTGCAGTGTGTTGCTTCCAAATATAGCCATTCAGAATTTAATTTACAAAAGTGTACCCAACTGTGCTCTTTGTAAAATATGCCAGTTGTGTCACATATGCCAGCTGTGCTATTTGCAGTGTTGCTGGGATACTATTGCTGCTATTCAGGTCTGCCCTGAGTGACAACTATAACTACAGTACACCAAATCTGCCAGCTGCTACCTATCTAATCGTGCACTCCACTAACAATGCCAAATGATCAAGCTGTGACATCAGCTGAAAGAGAAATGCAAAAAAAACAATTCAAGAAAAAAGGAAACCATAGATTGCAACTTGTGTACAACAAAAGATCTCCACTACTATGAAATTTATTAATAAAAGAGCTATATATATATATGAAACAACCCTCGTAAACATGCCCCACAATATTCCCATGCTCAATGTGGCAAAGTCTTCCACTCAGCACTTCTTCTTAACAGATCATCTGAGAAAGCAATGACAGAATACACTGTGATTAGCTAATGCTCCTTAGGGAGCCACCTTCAATTTAAAGTTCACGCATGCATAGACACACTCAAGTTTCTCCTACCTGAGAGCAGATATTCTCCACTTCACAACTGAAAAAGCCGTCTGCTGGAGACCAGGCATATCAGGTCAACCAACAAAATGGCACATCCAGTGGGCTCATGTTCAAATGGCTGTCATTGCTGTAACCAGGGAGGAGCACTGGATTTTTTTTTCTGCAGAAGAAACAAAACTATAAGCATTTCCATATTTACAACACTAACTAATTTAAAACAAAAATCAACTAGTTTGATTAGATAAGCTTTTATTTCATTCAAGTGCTTATTCATACTTTTTACTTATTATACTTTTAGTTTTACTGATAGCTCAAGCCCAATGAAAAAGGCATCAAAGATGTTTCTCTTCAGGGTCTTAAGGTCTTGGATGGCTCCATGACACAGCAGATGATGAAGGTTTAGAGACAGAGCAATCAAATATCTGACAACAAGCAGGCAGGCCTGCAGCACTGTTAATGATTGACTAACTCACCAATGGAAATTGCAGGCGTTTCTCCGTTATAAAGACGTCTGCAAACGCGACATGAAATCGTGTGACATTGATCACAAGTCGTGGGAGTCAGTTGCCAGCATTCGCCAGAGCTGGCGGGCAGCCATAAAGACAGGGCTAAATTGTGGCGAGTCGAAGAGACTTAGTAGTTGGCAGGAAAAAAGACAGAGGCGCAAGGGGAGAGCCAACTGTGCAACAGCCCCAACAAACAAATTTCTCTGCAGCACCTGTGGAAGAGCCTGTCACTCCGGAATTGGCCTTTATAGCCACTCCAGGCGCTGCTTCACAAACCACTGACCACCTCCAGGCGCGTATCCATTGTCTCTCGAGATAAGGAGGCCCAAAAAGAAGAAAAAGAAAGAAAGGCCGATCAATAAGGGCTGGGATTTTCCCCATGCAGCTCCAGATTATCCTGCACACCAATGCCTTAATAGGAGGGATGGTACTAGCTGAAGCAGACATCTTACCAATGCTAGATATAAATAGTAAACTTGAAAATATATATTTTGGGAAAGTAAAGGTAGAGATAAGAAAAATAGGAGATGAAAGACAATAACATTGGGTTGAATTTTCTCAATGACGTTAAAGTCCCACTGCCTGTGCCAAAAACGGGAGCCAATCCCACTTTGGCATGCAGCAGGACCATGGGGTAGCATATTGCTGGCAGCAGCCAATTAAGCCGGCACCGCCGACCAATAGAGGATGCGACCTGCCCTCCCACAGAGCTGCCAGCCCAATCAGAGGGCTGGTAAGTTGGCAATCTCAGCAGCATCATCGCTAGTAGTGGCCAGTGCTGAGCCTGCACCAGCAGGGAGAGGGTACTTCAATGTCGGGGCACCCTTAAAGAGAGGTGAGTTAGGTTGAGGGAATCTAGGTCCTGGCAATCAGTGGGGGGTGGTGTGAGGGCTGTGGTGTACCAGCAGTCCTTTGCCGGGGGCGCTCATTGCCACTGAGGGACCCTTCCATGGGCCACCGAGCACCCATGAAGGAGAAGTTAAAGAAGACATTAAACGGAAAGGAAGAGGCTTATAATGTTGCCAAAAAAAAGTAGTAAGCCGAAGGATTGGGAGGATTTTACAAGTCAGCAGAGGATGACCAAGAAGTAGATAGAGAGAAATTAGAACATGTGAGTTACTTATTCATTCACAGGATGTGGGCATCACTGGCCAGGCCAGAATTTATTGCGCATCCCTAACTGTCCTTGAGAAACCTTGAGAATGTGAACCATATTCTTGACCCGCTGCAGTCTGTGTAGTGTAGGTACTCCCACAGTGCTTTTAGGTAGGGAGCTCCAGCAACTGTGAAGGAACTGTGATCTATTTCCAAGTCAGGATGGTGCATAACTTGAAGGCGAACTTGCAAGTGATGGTGTTCCCATGTACTTGTTGTCCTGTCCTTCGAGACGGTAGATGTCATGGGTGTGGAAGGTGCTGTCAAAGAAGCCTTGGCGTGTGGCCACCATGCATTTTGTACAAGGTGCACACTGCAGCCATGGTGGGCTGGTGGTGGAGGGAGTAAATGTTTCAGGTAGTGGATGGGGTGCCAATCAAATAGGCTGCTTTGTCCCGGATGGTGTCAAGCTTCTTAAGGGTTGTTATAACGACAGTCATCCAGGTAAGTGGAGAGTATTCCAACACACTCCTAACTTGTGCCTTGTAGATGGTGGAAAGGCTTTGAGTAGTCAGAGGGTGAGTCACCCCCAGCAGAATATCCAGCCTCTGCCCTGCTCTTTTAGCCACTGTATTTATGTGACTGGTCCAGTAAATGTTTTTTTTTTATTTCCAAAATATACTTTATTCATAAAAATCTGTAAAAAAAAAAATTACAAAACAGTTCCAAAAAGCACCAATACAAAGAGTGCAAAGGAGATCAGTTTCCTTCAAAACAGGAGTGAGTTGCCTCACAACCCTTCCATTTCATTTTCCATGCCCTGGACATTTTACAGCAAACAAATATTTTCTGGATACAATTCGAGGGGTTTTCCATGGATCCAGCCCCTCAGTTCACCTTGGTGGGGGGACCTTACACAGTGGTCTTTCCCCTTGAGCCTTTGCTGCGGCTGCCCCAAGCTTTAGTGCATCCCTCAGCACGTAGTCCTGGACCTTGGAAAGTGCCAGTCTGCAACATTCGGTCGTGGACAACTCTTTGCGCTGGAAGACCCAGCAAGTTTCGAGCAGACCAAAGGGCGTCTTTCACCGAATTGATAGTCCTCCAGCAGCAGTTGATGTATATCTCGGTGTGCATACCTGGGAACAGCCCGCAGAGCACAGACTCCTGTGTTACAGAGTTGCTTGGGATGAACCGTGACAAAAACCACTACATCTCTTTCCACACCTGCTTTGTAAAGACACATTCCGGAAGGAGGTGTGTCCAGTTAACGGTAACTCCCAGGATGTTGATGGTGGGGGGATTCGATGATGTAAAACTCATTGAATTTCAATCGGAGATGGTTAGACATTCTCTTTTTGATGATGGTCATTGCCTGGCACTTGTGTAGTGTGAAAGTTACTTGCCACTTATCGGCCTAACCCTGATTGTAGAATTTGGGGTTATATATTAGCATGGATTGAGCATTGTTTTACAGACAGAAAACAGCGCGTGAATAAATGGTTCATTTTTGCATTGTTCGGCTGTAGCTAGTCAGGTACCACACGGAATAGTGCTGGTGCCTCAGCTATTTACAATCTATATCAATGACTTAGATGCGGAGACCAAGTGTAGTGCATTCAAGTTTGCTGATGATACAAAGCTCGGTGGGAAAATAAAATGTTCGGAGAATGCAAAGAGGCTGCAAAGGGATAAAGACAGGTTAAGTTAGTGGGAAAGAATGTGGCAGATGAAATACAATATGGAGAAATTTGGTATGAAAAACAGAAAAGAATATTTTTTAATTGGTGAAAGACTGGGAAATGTTCATACTTAGAAGAACCTGGGTGTCCTTGGACACGAATCTCAAAGTTAGCGTGCAGGTATGGCAAGCAATTAGGAAAGTAAATGATATGTTATCCGTTATTACAAAGGGATTGCAGTATAAGAGTAAAAAAAGTCTTACTACAATTGTATAGGGCCTTCGTGAGAGCACAGCTGGTGTACAATTTTGGTCTCCTTACCTAAGATACCTTAGAGTGCAACAAAGGTTCACTAGACTGATTCCTGGGATGAGGGAATTGTCCTATGAGGAGAGAATAAGTAGACTAGGAAGAATGAGAGATAATCTCATTGAAACATATAAAATTTTAAAGGGATTTAACAGGGTGGATGCTGAAATGATGTTTCCCCTCGCTGAAGAGTGTGGAACTGGGGTTCACAGTCTCAGGATAAGGGGTCGGCCATTTAGGACTGAGATGAGGAGAAATTTCTTCACTCAAAGGGTTGTGAATCTTTGGAATACTCTACCCCAGAGAGCCGTGGATGCTCAGTCGTTGAGTACATTCAAGACAGAAATCAAAAGATTTTTGGATAGGAAGGGAATTGTGAGATATCAGGACAGTGTGGGCAGGTGGAGTTGAGGCAGAAGATCAGCCATGATCTTTTGAAGGGTGCAGCAGGTTCAAAGGGCTGAATGGCCTACCCCTGCTCGTAATTCTCAGGTTCTTATGTAATCTCATGCAGATCAATATAATCAATCTCTAAGAAGGTAAACAGAACATAGCTGCATCTATCAATTGTGCAGCAATGATGATTGCAAAGTTTGCTAACCACCAGTGGCAATGCTTTCACCTCAGTGGCATTAGTTGCAGTGCAGCAATGAAATAACAAGCAATCGAAACACGAAGTGAGCAACTAACCCACATCTGCCAATGTCTGAAGCTTGTTGGTATTATCAGCTTCCTGTTCGATCCTACAAAATACATTTCCAACCAAAAGCAAAACATGCTGTTCCTGAAAATCCCTTTGTGCTGCAGTAACACCAGTGGGACAGGATTTCTGTGTGCCAGTGAACCATGTCGCTTTTACTCCATTGACAGTTGTGGAGGCAGCTCATTTAAATATTGAATGGTGGGTCAGGATCACAATTCCTAGGTAGTATTGGAGTAAATCATTATGGAAGGGGGGAAACTTGTTGCTGCAGGATTTATAAGGCTGTAGCAACTTACGATGGCAGCAGATTCTTGGAGGCACAGCAAATAATTAGTGTTTTTTTTCCCCTCCAGCTTTTGACAGCAATGATTACCTACTGAAGGATTCCTTAATGATGGCTCAAAACTTCATCAGGCTTCAACTTCATGCTCTGGTGGTTCACAAGGAAAGTGTCAGGCAAGTGGTGGCAGAAAAGGGTTAGCCCAGGATTTTGCAGATGCTGGCCTTCAGGTCCTGCTGAATTAGATTCTTCAGGAGAGAGACCACCTATTGAGTATGCAGGGCAGGAGATCACCCAAATGAGTCACCAGATGTATGTGGAGGGATGTGGGCGAGGACTTGAGGCTCCAAAAAAAGTGGAACAATGCTGTAAAATGTTTAATACCCTACAATGGTAGCCAAGATAAAAAGAATACGATCTTTCCATTTTAATTTTGACACCACAGAACATCCTTCATTGATCTTCCTCACTTCTTAAAGACAATGACAAGTTTTCATTCACAGTGCACCCTGGTTCATTGGCTGTCTAATGCTTCAACCAGAAATCAGTGTTAGGAACTCCCTTCACAAACCCTTCTTGCATGCTACCCCTTACAAGTCAAACCGCTCCCGAAACATTTGTCCTTCCAGTTATACTAGCTACCACTTGGGAACTTCCTTTATATGCTTACCATCAACTATTTTGATAACATTGCTCTGGGAGAAACCTGCACTGCCTAGGAGAGAGAAGCCACTGGTGGGGTGGGATGGGGTGGGAGGACCCTGGACATATGGAAGTGAGCAGATTTACAGGACAAGGCTTTCAAGCTCTATGGGAGGCAGGTGGCTTTGACAGTCAGTGATGATGAGGTTGGTTGGCATGTTTAGCTGCCAAGTGAGTGGTTGCTAAGCAGTATTTGTTCCTGCGATAGCACTTCAAAAAGACCAAGCTGCCGTAGAACTCTAGGCCATCTGTATCTTTTTATCCTCACTGTGTGCTACACACCCATATTTGCTATACTTCCTCTTCTTCTACAAGTGGAGTTCTATGGCACCATGGTCCTCTAAAGTACTACAGCAGGACCAGGAGCATGGCAAAAGGAGCATGAAAGAGGATGAAGAAGATGATGATGAGGAGGTAGTCAAACAAAGCCCTTACATGATTGCCAGATGCCGATGATGCCAATGGCAAGGATAATGATGCCTTCTCTCCTACTATTACATCATCTTTGTCACCAACCTTATTTGTTCCATGCAGCAACTTTCACCTGGGGGGGCGGGGTGGATACAGGTAGCAGGAATTTGGATATTGCACTGTGACTCACTGAACATAAGAGAGTTGGAAGAAGGAAGAGTGGGTGAGGACTCAACAATTCCCCAAAAGACACTGTAGAGATGCCTCCCCATGGCTGAGGAGGCAATGGACTCAGATCTCAATGGTTATGTGATTAGAAGAAGGGTGTTTGATGAGCATCACATCTATGTACAGCATATGATGGGTGCTTCAATTTACTGGTGTCATAAACAGCAGCATCAGGGAAGTTATTTCCACATTGCAGAGATTAATAATGCATGTGGCAGTTTCCCTGAAATCTATCACCAACACCCTCCACCACCCCCAACACTCGCACCCCACACACAGCAGTGACCCCAGACAAGTCAGTCCCTTCTCCTTATTGGAAGAAGAGAATGCTACCCAAGAGTCCCTGGGTGACAGGCTCAAGACAGGCCTGTATTCCAGACTTCAGACACTTGGGACTGGCTTGTAGGAGACACTGTCCCATTGGTTTCAGAATCTGGTAGGAACTGTCATTCTGCTGTATGATGTAGATATATATTTGTAATACATATTTGAGCAAATGTACAGTTATGACACATAGTCTATTCGATTTGTGAAATAGGACAAATCAAATCACAGACTATATTAAGATGTAAGTTAAGACAGAAATTCAGAGGATAAATAAGGCCATTTTAGGCTGATTGCAGAGCCCTTAGGATATCTTATAATGCACTGTCAAATTAGGGATTATGTGCAATCTTCAACTGAAAAAGGAAAGGTAAACCATTATAACCAAAAAAGAGACAGAAAGGGTTTAGAGGAGTGACTGATACCAAAAGTTTTATTCAAAACAAAGAAGTCTTTTACAGTAAATGGAAAATATTTGGATGATAATTCTGGCACGTAAATAATGCTGTATACATTACATAACTGCTGATCTTAGTGAGAATATCCAGGAAAAATAATTAAAATCTTCAACAATTGTTTTAAATGTTATGAATACTATTGTATATACCAGTGCAACATTCAAGCTGACAACATGTAGAGGGAGAAATTTGGCTCTGTAGCACACATTCTTTGGGCACCACAAGGCCTCTTAAACTATGAAAATGGTGTCCGCAATGCACGCACACACTTCCAATGGAAAGTGCGTTGGACACCAGCTTCCTAAAGAGGACTGCGTGTAGGCACATAATGACCTCAGAAGAATGCAGAGCAGGCAGATCAAGACATCTATCGGCGTGTCACGCAGATTTGATGCCAGCGCTGCCATTTTATAGCTGCACTCCAGCCTTCACTCTAGGGCTTCATCTTGCCATTGAGCATGACTGGGAGAATAAGCAGAGGCCATGCAGAGCAGGACAATCTACTAGGCGAGGAAGGAAGAAAAGAAGTGCTGTCACTAGGAGACCATGTCCGCAGAAGACGTTTAAGGAGCAATTCTCTTACCTGAACTTCATCGCCGACCAATGCTTAAAATGTCTGCACTTCCCTCCACAGCTATCTCTTGCCACTGCCTTCTGAGCATGTGTCTGGTGGGCCTTGGGCCTCCCTGAGGATACAAAGCATCTCTCTTTCCTTCCTCCTCTTCCACCAAGACTTCCACTGTAGCGTCTGAAAACCTTAGTGCATGCTCTCTCTCATGATCAGCCACTGTTGATTCTTCCACAATATTCAGAATGATCTCAGCATCACCAAAAGCCATAATGTACTCCTCCTTTAAGAGGTGCAGGCTAGTTTTAAGTAGCCTGAGGTACTCATGATACTGGGCTCCCTGATGATGTGTGCAGCTAATGAACATTGCGGGATGTAATGCTGGAACTGTATAAAACATTGTTTCGGCTACAGCTGGAGTATTGCATACAGTTCCGGTCACCACATAACAGAAAGGACATAATTGCTCTGGAGAGAGTACAGAGGAGATTTACAAGAATGTTGCCAGGGCTTGAAAGTTGCAGCTATGAGGAAAGATTGAATCGGCTAGGATTGTTTTCCTTAGAATAGAGGAGGCTTAATTGAGGTGTACAAAATTATGAGGGACCTAGATAGAGTAGACAAGAAGGACCTGTTTCCCCCAGTGGCGAGGTCAATTACCAGGAGACACAGATTTAAGGTGATTGGTAGGAGGATTAGAGGGTACATGAGGAAAAACTTTTTCACCCAGAGGTTGGTGGGTGTCTGGTGTTCACTGCCTGGATCGTTGGTGGAGGCAGAAACCCTTAATTCATTTAAAAGGCGCCTGGACCTGCACCTGAAGTGCTGTAACCTGCAAGACTACGGACCAGGTGCTGGAAGGTGGGATTAGATTGGGCTGCTAGTTTTTTCAGCCGGCGCAGACATGATGGGCTGAATGGCCTCTTTCTGTGCCATAACTTTTCCTATGGTTCTATGGTTCTAACATCCTGGCTGTAGTGCTGAAGACTTGTGTTCCACAATTAGCTGCAACCCTAGCCAAGCTGTTCCAGGACAGCTACAACACTGGCATCTACCTAACAAAGTGGGAAAATGTCCTGTCCACGAAAAGCAGGTCAAATCCAATCCGGCCAATGACCAACCATCATAATACTCTCTCATCAGCAAAGTGATGCAAGGTGTTGTTGACAGTGCTATCAAGTGACACTAACTGATTAATAACCTGCATCAATGCTCAGTTTGGGTTCTGAATGGACCACTTGGCTCCAGACCGCATTTACAGCCTTCGTTCAAACATGGACAAAGCAGCTGAATTCCAGAGGTGAAGTGAGAGTGACTGCCCTCGATATCTAGGCAGCATCTGACCGAATGTGGCTTCAAGGAGCTCGAGCAAAATTGAAGGCAATGGGAATCAGGGGGAAAACTCTCCACTGGCTGGAGTCATACCGAGCACAAAGAAAGATGGTTGTGATTGTTGGCATCCAACCAGGACATCACTGCAGGGGTTCTTCAGTGTAGTGTCATAAGTGAAATCACCTGCACCTGTTTAATCAATGGTGTTCCCTCCATCATAAGTAGGGATGTTCACTGATGATTGCACAGTATTCAGTTCCAATTCCTCAGATACTGAAGCAGCCCATGCGCACATGCAGCAAGACCTGGACAACATTCAGGCTTGACTGATAAGTGGCAAGTAACAGTGGCAAAATACCAAGTGCCAAGCAATGAGTATCTCCAACAAGAGAGAATTTAGCCATCTCTCCTTGACATTCAACTCACTACCATCACTGAAACCCCCATCATCAACATCCTGGGGGTCACAATTCAGCAGAAATTTAACTGGACCAGTCACGTAAATACAGTGGCTATAAGAGCAGGTCAGATGCTGGGAATTCTGCGGTGAGTAACTCACCTCCCGACTCCCCAAAGCCTGTCCACCATCTACAAATCAGGAATGTGATGAAATACTCTCCACTTGCCTGGATGAGTGCTTCAACAGCACTTAAGAAATTCAACACCATCCAGAACAAAGCAGCCTATTTAATTGGCATCCCATCCACCATGTTAAACCTTTCTGTTCCTCCTCCGCTGGCATACAGTGGCAGCAGTGTGCACCATATACAAGATGCCTTGCAGAAACTCACCAATGCTCTTTCGACAGCAACTTCCAAACCTGGGACCTCTACTACTTAGAAGAACAAGGGCAGCAGATGCATGGGAACATCATCACCTGCAAGTTCCCCTCCAAGTGGCACACCATCCTGACTTAGAAATATATCGCCATTCCTTCACTGTTGCTAGGTCAAAATCCTGGAACTCCTTTCCAAACAGCACTATGGGTGTACCTACACCACATGGACTGCAGCGGTTCAAGAAGGTGGATCACCACCATTTCCTCAAGGGCAATTAGGGATAGGAAATAATTGTTCATAGCCTGGCCACATCCCACAAACGAAAGAAAAAAAGAAACTGGACCAAGAAGACAGTGAAGTTCTTCAGTATATTGTTGTATGTGTAACAATGTAGCTGAAACCTTTACATATGAATTAATAAAAAGGTTTAAAAAAAAAAGAAAAACTCATCACATCCTTTGGACACACCTGAGTCTTTCACAGTGACTATATTTTATTGCTGAACTTTATTCTTCATTCAAAGTAAAAACTGTTGTTGTACTTCCTGCAATATTTAATTGTGCTTGAACATTTAGTATTTTTTTTAGCTGCACTACACCAATTACACCTTTGCCATCTGTAATTGAATTTTGTCCCCAATGTTACGGCCACATGATAAAATTTGGGTGGTTCTCACTGTTCAACTCCCACCTGACCGCAGCAAGTGTGTTTTGTTATTAGGATTTAACCCCATTGTTTTTTATTGGTCAAATAAGTTGACAGCAACAGGTTTTATTGTAGGTTTAAAACAGAAAATTATTTATTGATCAATACGCCTTATCCCGAAATTATCACAACTGCAGCCACTCACTCATTAATTTGCAGACACATACACACATGCAAAGAAAAGACCGATAGAGAGGAAAAAAGGGTAAGTGATAATAAGTGGTGGGGGGTGGGGGGGGTTGGGGATCACGGTAAACTTGGTGAATTCTCTTGGAAGTCAAGTTTTCATAGGTTGCAGGCCTGAGGTATTTGTAGATTTCTCTCTTGGTTGAAAGTTCAGCTGAAAACAGTGGATCACTTCTAATTCCCTGCTGTATAAAGTGTAGATGTAGAATACTACAGCAGGGTACTTCCCTTCTGGTTTGCTGGAAGCAAGATTATTAGATACTGTATTCTGGATCTCTCTTTCTCTAGGTTGCATTTTAAGGTAAAGATGTATTACATCTCGCCTCCTGGGAGGAGACAGTTTGGTCTCTCCCCCATGGTGATTGCACAATGGCCCAGGACGTGGCTAATTCACATCTTCTTTGTTTCAGAAGAACCCATTCAATTCAAAAGGGTCTCTTGATGGGTTGAGGCTGAGAATAATTTGGTTATGATGCTTCCACTCACACCTTCTTCGTTTCAGAAGAACCATTCAATTCTGGATTATTTTAGGATGGGTGTATGATGGGTGCAGTTGACCCTCTTAGCTTTGAAGATATTCAAATGTCCTTTTTTATTCATCACGGGATGTAGGTGTCACTGGCTAGGCCAGCATTTATTGCTCATCCCTAATTGCCCTTGAAAAGGTGGTGGGTAGCTGTGTTCTTGAACCACTGCAGTCCTTGTAGTGTAGGTACACCAACAGTGCTGTTGAAGGGAGTTCCAGGATTTTAACCCAGTGCCAGTGAAGGAACAGCGACATAGTTCCAAGTCAGGATGGAGAGGAACTTGAAGGTGGTGGTGTTTCCATGCATCTGCTGCCCATGTCCTTCTAGGTGGTAGAGGTCACGTATTTGAAAGGTACTGTTGAAGGAGCCTTGGTGAGTTGCTGCAGTGCATCTTGTAGATGGTACACACTGTGCGTCGGTGGTGGAGGGAGTGAATGTTGAAGGTGGTGGATGGGGTACCAATCAAGCAGGCTGCTTTGTCCTGGATGGTGTTGAGCTTCTTGAGTGTTGTTGGAGCTGCACCCGTTCAGGCAAATGGAGAGAATTCCATCACGCTCCTGACTTGTGCCTTGTAGGTAGTGGTAGATGGTGGACAGGCATTGGGGAGTCAGGAGGTGAGTTACTCATCGCAGAATTCCCAGCCTCTGACCTGCTCCCGTAGCCACAGTATTTATGTGGCTGCTCCAATTCCGTTTCTGGTCAATGGTAACCCCCAGGATGTTGATAGTGGGGGATTCAACAATCATAATGCCATTGAATATCAAGGGGAGATTTTTTGATTCTCTCTTGTTTGAGATGGTCATTGCCTGGCATTTGTGTGGTGCGAATGTTACTTGTCATTTATCAGCCCAAGCCTTGATGTTGTCCAGGTCTTGCTGCATCTGGACACGGGCTGTTTTATTATCTGAGGAGTAGAGAATGGTGCTGAACATTGTGCAATCAAGAGCGAACATCACCACATCTGGCCTTATGTTGGAGGGAAGGTCATTGATGAAGCAGCTGAAGATGGTAGGCCCTAGGACACTACCCTGAGGAACTCTTACAGTGATGTCCTGGGACTGAGATGATTGATTTCCAACAACCACAACCATCTTCCTTTGTGCTAGGTAGAACTCCAACCAGCTGAGAGTTTCCTCCCTGATTCCCATAGACTCCAGTGACAGGAATGATCACTTAGATCTGATCCGTTGGTTCTGGGATCGCTTAGCCCTGTCTATGACATGCTGCATCTGCTGTTTAGCATGTAAGTAGTCCTGTGTTGTAGCTTCACCAGGCTGACACCTCATTTTTTGGTATGCCTGGTGCTGCTCCTGGCATGCCCTCCTGCACTCTTCATTGAACCAGGATTGGTTCCCTGGCTTGATGGTAATGGTAGAGTGGGAGATATGCTGGGCCATGAGGTTACAGATTGTGGTTGAATACAGTTCTGCTGCTGCTGATTGCCCACAGTGCCTCATGGATGCCCAGTTTTGAGTTGCTAGATCTGTTTGCAATCTATCCCATTTAGCATGGTGGTAGTGCCACACAACACGATGGTGGGTATCCTCTGTAATGTGCTTTTTGTTATCCTAAGCAACACAATGAAGTACATGGATTCCAGTTCATTGAAGATCTCTAGAGGGTTTATTAACAGTTAAACTAGTATACAATACAGAGCAAACTATATGCAGAACCCTTGTTTAGGGTGTTCCAGTACAGAGTGAGTATGGCTTCCAGTCACATGAGTACATCCTGGTACTTAGCTCATTAGCATACTGAGTTTTTAAAGTGACATCACTCTTTAAGCGATCATACAACATCCTCAATGTGAAGATAGGATTTCATCTCCAAGAGGACTGTGTGGTGATCACTCCTACCAATACTGTCATGCTGTCATGGACAGATACATCTGTGACAGGTAGATTGGCAAGGACAAGGCCAAGTAGGTTTTTCCCTCTTGTTAGTTCCCTCACTTGCTGTCGCAGACACAGTCTAGCAGCTATACCCTTTAGGACTTGGCCAGCTCGGTCAGTAGTGGTGCTCCCAAGCCACTACTGGTCATGAACATTGAAGTCCCACACTCAGAGTACATTCTGTGTGCCTGCTACCCTTAGTGCTTCTTCCAACTGATGTTCAACATGGAGTAGCACTGATTCATCAGCTGAGGTGGGGTGCGGGTGAGGGGTCGTGTAGGCAGTAGGCAGTAATCAGCAGGAGGTTTCCTTGCCTATGTTTGACCTGATGCCATGAGACTTCATGGGGTCTGGAGTCAATGTTGAGGACTCCCAGGGCAACTCTCTCCTGACTGAATACCATTACACCGCCATCTCTGGTGGATCTGTCCTGCCGGTGGGACAGGACATACCCAGGGATGGTGATGATGGCGTCAGGGACATTGTTTGTAAGGTATGGATTCCATGAGTATGACTATGTCAGGCTGTTGCTTGACTAGTCTGTGGGACAGCTCTCCCAATTTTGGCACAACTCCCAGATGTTAGTAAGGAGGACTTTGCAGGGTCGACAGGGCTGGGTTTGCCGTTGTCGTTTCCAGTGCCTAATTCGATGCCAGTGGTCCGTCCGGTTTCATTCCTTTTCTTACACTTTGTAGAGGTTTTAATACAACTGAGTGGCTTGCAAGGCCATTTCAGAGGGAATATAAGAGTCAACCACATTGCTGTTGGTCTGGAGTCACATGTAGGCCCAACCAGGTAAGGACGGCAGATTTCCTTCCCGAAAAGACATTAATGAACCAGATGGGTCTTTACAACAATTGACAATGGTTTCTTGGTCACCATTAGACTAGCTTTTAATTCCAGATTTATTAATTGAATTCAATTTCACCATCTGTCGTGGTGGGATTCAAATCCTTTCAGACAAGTTGAATATACAAAGGCCAAATCTTTGCCTTCAGCAGCCATTTTGGAGCACTTTTTAAAAGAAAGATCCATTTAAAAATTTTTTTATAACTCTTCAGTTTTTGTCCATAATTATTTCATTGTTGCACTTCTTGTATGCATGACACCAGAAATAAGTATTTAAATGTTGTAAACTTTTTGATTGAATAGCCCTCCTGGCAGAGAAAAGTTTCTGTGGATGATCATCTTAGTGTCACATGGTGGATGGTACTGAAGGAAATGGTGGGAGATTTTCTTACATGAAATTCAACCCGACCACCATTCTATAACTTGAGTGATTTTAGTTCTAATTGTCTAGCCAATGTCAGTCATACATATCCAGTTATGTTACATATCATTTTCTTGTTTAACAAAAAACAATTGGCCTTTGCCTTGGTGCAAAGGCCTTGAGCACATCCTTTAACAGTACAAATCAAAAGCTGTAACAGTACAATAAAAGATAAAAGCATTGTTCCTTGCACACAGTAATCTCTTACCAATGGTGATTAATAGCACTCATAACTGCGTCGGATTTCACAGTTGTGATTGGTTAACATACTAGACTTGCCATCTGTCCTTCATGTCAGGCCAATGAGGTTAAATCCAATGCATGAAAAGTAATTGACAATTTCCTCTCACTGGCAGCTGCTAAGAGTCACAGTGAATTGTAGTCTGGCAGTATTCAGTATAATACCCTTGGACCAATGAATACTGCTGCCCTGCAATTCAGGTATAGTGTTAGGATGATGTTGGGGAGGATCAATTTATTTTTATAAATCATCATTAATCTAATCCAAGATACTTTACACTCAATGAATATAAAGTAGAATATGCAACAGTATTTGAAGCATTTCCCTCACCTTCCAGACACAAAAAATTAATTGGCTCACAAAATAATTAATGAACTATTTTAATTTTGCTTATTTTCTCCCTTCCCTTACTTCTGCCTTGAAGCAGCTGTTGGCGTATAGTTCAACAGGTACTGGTGGTACTTTCCCCATGTCACCCTTTCTCCTGGAAGCTTGGATATTGAGTGCGGGCATGCTACTCAACAATGGGGGCATCATAGTGGAGTTAAATCCAGTCTTTACAGGGCATCCACACTTTCCAGCTGACGTCATTGGGTAACAATCAGAAAGAGGAACCCTGGCCAGTTCACCACCACTCCAACCCTTAGCCGCCTCTCCCAAATTCAACAATACTTCTTAATTTCTGTGATATCAGAAAAACATTTTCAAGACTGTGATCCATTCTTGTGCTTAGTTAACGTGATCTAGACTAGATAAGAGCTATGTTATTAACCTGAACTATAGAAGCCACAACACAAAAGAAAACTTGAAAATAAATTAATGGCATTCTAGGAAAGCTCCATATAGAAATTCAGAGGCTGGGAATCTCAAGGGCAATTAGGGATGGGCAATAAATGCTGGCGTAGCTGGTGACGCCCAATTCCCATGAACAAAGTCAAAAAAGAACTGCAATATGTTTGCTCTAAGTCTAACAATTATATTATCAAATCCATCAGTTTGATGCCAAAATAGAACTGGACTGGTTGGCAAATTGTAGTTTATGTCTCAAGAAATACAAGCCAAACATTAGGAAAGAAAGAGGGCAGGAATATTACATTGTTAGTACATCGCCAACTAGTTATACATCGTGCACAATTATCATTTAAATCAATCAAACCTGAGATTTTAATATAAAGTTTAAGCAGCTGAGAAACAACTGTTTTACATTGCTATGACATTTTTCTTTGTTGGTTCCCAGGTGCTGAGCAGTTTGCAGCAAGGGTTTTTGTCTGTGCTCAACTGAGTGGATCCTCCCAAAAGAAGAAAATCTACCTCCTCCTCCAACTAAAGTGCTTCTCCTATGAAGTAATTCATGAGGATATTAGCACCAAAGAGTGAACAAGCTCAGTTTATTCACCTGCTTAATTACCTAGTGACCAGTTTTAACTGTGTTAGCATTATTGAAACAATTCACAAAATTAAAATTTTCCTTGCTTCTAGAACTATTGCAGATCAATTAGATTGTATGGTCTAAAATAAACAAAATTGAAGAACCAGCGCACTACCTCTGTCCCTCTAGTGGGGGAATCTCAAACTAGGGGATATAATTACAGAATAAGGGGGCACACATTTAAAACTGAGATGCAAAGGAATTTCTTCTCTGAGGGTGGTGAATCTCTGGAATTCTCTGTGGAGGCTAGGTTACTAAATGTATTTAATGAGGAGGTAGATAGATTTTTGAAATCTCGGGGAGTCGAGGGTTATGCAGAGCAGACTCGAATCAGGAGTTGAGGCCTGGGACAGATCAGCCATGATCTTACTGAATGGCGGGGCAGGCTTGAGGGGCTGAATGGCCTACTAATGCTCCTATTTCTTATGTTCTTATGTCCCTCCCCTTAATTTTCTAGCTTTTACCTAATGTGGAAACTATTCATCGAATATGACATTCAGATTTCCTTTCTGGTCATTGTAACTATATAAGAACATAAATCGGTGCAGGAGTAGGCCATTCAGCCCTTCATTTCACTCTGCCATTCAATATGACCCTAGCTGATTTTTTCCAGCATTTGCTGTTTTTATTATCGATTACCAATTGTGTTCAAAAAATAGACAGAAAATTTTGCTATTAAGATAGTTGGCCGAGAAATTAAACACACAAGTACATATTATTCCTAGTTTGGCAATTAACAGTGTACAGATTGCAAACGGAGTGTGGAGATTTGACTTTGGTGAGTGGGGATTTTAAGTGTTGTTGTCTTTATAAAAGTCTGGTCTGCAGTTAACATTTAACTGGGATTTACCCTCTAGATAAAGTAGGGTTAAGAAAGTAAAGTGGGGTTAAGAAAGTAAAATAAGTTTCTTACAGTCTACTGCAGAGTAGCTGATTAGTTAAGTAGCTGACCAGTCAAATCTGGTTGCTGCAGTTTCAGCTTCAAAAAGTATAAATACAGAAGTCTAGGTGCAGCCTGTAAAAGGAGTGCAAATTGCAAGCTGAGTGTTGAGATTTGAGTTTGATGAGTGGTGAGTTCTGTGAAGTAGGGGGAGAAGGTCCGTCATTTTTCTACTTTTTTAACCCATATTTGGTTCCTGCTTCGGTGCAGTGGAAGGAGCTGTTTGGTGAGTAACTGGTAAGCTATTCTACTTATAAATAAATAGTCTGAAAAGTTAAGGTATGGCAGGGCAGCTCTGCCGAGTGGAATGTACAGCCTGTGGCATGTGGGACGTCATGGACGCATCATGTGTCCTAGACAAACACATCTGCTGGAAGTGTCACCAGCTGCAGAAGCTTGAGCTCTGGGTTTTGGAACTCAAGCAGCGGCTGGCATCATTATTGTGCATCCGCGAGGTGGAGGACTACATAGATAGCACATTTAGGGAGGTGGTCACACCACAGGTTAGGAGCATGCAGGCAGAGAGGGAATGGGTGACTGCCAGGAATTCTAAGAGAACCAGCCAGGTAGTGCAGGAGTCCCTGCTATGATCTCACTCGCTAATCGATTTTCCATTTTGGATACTGGTGAGGGCAATGGTTCCTCAGAGGAGCGCAGTCAGAGCCATGTTTGTGGCACCACAGGTGGCTCAGCTGCACAGGAGGGGAGGAAGAGGAGTGGAAGAGCAGTAATGATAAGGGATTCGTTAGTTAGGGGAACAGACAGGCATTTCTGTGACACCAAATGTGACTCCATGATGGTGTGTTGCCTCCCTGGTGCAAGGGTCAAGGATGTCACGGAGATGCTGCAGGACATTCTTCTGGGGGAGGGTGAACAGCCAATGGTCATAGCCCAAATTGGTACCAATGACATAAGTAAAAAGAGGGATGAGGTCCTGAAAGCAGATTTTAGGGAGCTAGGAAGGAGATTAAAAAGCAGGACCTCAAAAGCAGTAATCTTAGAATTACTCCCAGTCCACATGCAAGTAAGGAATAGGAGAATCGAGCGATTGAACATGTGACTGGAGAACTGGTGTAGGAGGGAGGGCATCAGATTTCTGAGACATTGGGACTGGTTCTGGGGCAGGTGGGACCTGTACAAGAGGACGAGTTGCATCTTAGCAGGACTGGGACAAATATCCTCGCAGGGAGATTTGCTAGTGCTGTTGGGGAGGGTTTAAACTAAATTGTCAAGGGGATGGAGCTCAGATTGGAGATTGGAATACCTTACCAGTTGCTCACCAAACAGCTCCTTCCACTGCACTGAAGCAGGAACCAAATACTGAAGGGTTAAAAAAGTTGAAAAAAAGTAGAAAAATGGAGGACATTCTCCCCCCCCCCCCCCCCCCCACCCCCGTCACCACTCACCAAAGTTGAATCTCCATATTCAGCTTGCAATTTGCACACCTTTTGCAGGCTGCACCCAGACCTCTGTTTCTTTTTTATTCATTCATGGGATGTGGGCTTCACTGGCCAGATCAGCATTTATTGCCCATCCCTAATTGCCCTTGAGAAGGTGGTGGTGAGCTGCCTTCTTGAACCGCTGCAGTCCATGTGGGGTAGGTACACCCACAATGCTGTTAGGAAGGGAGTTCCAGGATTTTGACCCAGCGACAGTGAAGGAACGGCGATCTAGTTCCAAGTCAGGATGGTGTGTGACTTGGAGGGGAACTTGCAGGTGGTGGTGTTCCCATGCATTTGCTGCCCTTGTGCTTCTAGTTGGTAGAGGTTGCGGGTTTGGAAGGTGCTGTCTAAGGAACCTTGGTGAGTTGCTGCAGTGCATCTTGTATATGGTACACACTGCTGCCACAGTGTATTGGTGGTGGAGGGAGTGAATGTTTATAGATGGGGTGCCAATCAAGCGGGCTGCTTTGTCCTGGATAGTGTCGAGCTTCTTGAGTGTTGTTGAAGCTGCACCCATCCAGGCAAGTGGAGAGTATTCCATCAGACTCCTGACTTGTGCCTTGTAGATGGTGGACAGGCTTTGGGGAGTCAGGAGGTGAGTTACACGCCGCAGGATACCTAGCCTCTGACCTGCTCTTGTAGCCACGATATTTATATGGCAATTCCAGTTCAGTTTCTGGTCAATGGTAACCCACAGGATGTTGATAGTGGGGGATTCAGTGATTGTAATGCCATTGAATGTCAAGGGGAGATGGTTAGATTCTCTCTTGTTGGAGATGGTCATTGCCTGGCACTTGTGTGGCGCGAATGTTACTTGCCACTTATCAGCCCAAGCCTGGATATTGTTCCAAGTCTTGCTGCATTTCTACACGGACTGCTTCAGTATCTGAGGAGTCACGAATGGTGCTGAACATCCCCACTTCTGACCTTATGATTGAAGGAAGGTCATTGATGAAACAGCTGAAGATGGTTGGGCCTAGGACATTACCCTGAGGAACTCCTGCAGTGATGTCCTGGAGCTCAGATGATTGACCTCCAACAACCACGACCATCTTCCTTTGCGCTAGGTATGACTCCAGCCAGCGGAGGGTTTTCCCCCTGAGTCCCATTGACCTCAGTTTTGCTAGGGCTCCTTGATGCCTTACTCGGTCAAATGCTACCTTGATGTCAAGGGCAGTCACTTGTACCTCACCTCTTGAGTTCAGCTCTTTTGTCCATGTTTGAACCATTTATACCTTTTGAAGCTGAAACTGCAGCAACCAGATTGGAGGCTGACTATGGAAAAGGACAAAGAACAATCCAGGGTAAGAATAATTAACTGGGGAAAAGCCAACTTCAATGGGGTAAGAATGGAGCTGGGGCAAATAAATCGGAGTCAAAAGCTAGCAGATGAACAATGGGCTACCTTCAAAGAAGAGATAGTTCGGCACAGTCAAGGCATGTTCCCTTGAAGGGAAAAAGTAGGGCAAATAAATCCAGAGCTCCCTGGATGACAAAAGAGGTAGAGATTATCATAAAGAAGAAAAAGTGTGCTTATGACTGATGTCAGGTAGAAAATACTATTGAAAACCAGGCTGAATATAGAAGGTCCAGAGGGGAAGTGAAAAAGCAAATGTGAGAAGCAAAGAGAACGCATGAAAAGAGACTGGCAGCTAGCATTAAAGGAAATCCCAAAGTTTTCTATAGGCATATAAATAGTAAAAGGGTGGCAAAAGGAGGAGTGGGGCTGATTAGGGACCAGAAAGAGGCTTTACACATGGAGGCAGAGGGCATAGCTGAGATATTAAATGAATACTTTGCATCTGTCTTTACCAAGGAAGAAGATGCAAGCCAAGCAATGTTGAAAGAGGAGGAAAATCATTAGAGGGGTTTAAAATTGATAAAGAGCAAGTATTAGATAGGCTGTCTGTACTTAAATTGGATAAAGCACCAAGACCAGATGAGATACATCCAGGGATACTGAGGGAAGTGAGGTTGGACATTGCAGAGGCACTGGCCATAATTTTTCAGTCTTCTTTAGACTCGGGATTGGGGGGGTGGGGGTGCAAGAGGATTGGAGAATTGCAATTGTTACACCCTTGTACTAAAAAAGGGTGTAAAGATAAGCCCAGCAACTACAGGCCAGTGAGCTTAACTTCGGTGATGGGAAAACTTCTAGAAAAAATAATTCGGGACAAAATCAATAGTCACATGGACAAATGCGAGTTAATTAAGGAAAGCCAGCATGGATTTCTTAAGGGAAAATCATGTTCAACTAACTTGCTGGAGTTGTTTGAGGAGGTAACAGAGAGGGTTGATGAGGGCAATGCTGTTGATGTGGTGTACATGGACTTTCAAAAGGCGTTTGATACAATCCACACATCAGACTTGTGAGCAAACCTGTGGCTCATGGAATAAAAGGGATGGTAGCAACATGGATATGAAATTGGCTGAGTGACAGGAAACAAAGAGTAGTGGTTAATAGATGTTTTTGGGCTGGAGGAAGGTTTGCATTGGAGTTCCCTAGGGATCAGTGTTGGGACCCTTGCTTTTCCTGATATATATTAATGACCTAGACCTTGGTATACAGGGTACAATTTCAAAGTTTGCAGATGATACGAAACTTGGAAGCATTGTGAACTGCGCGGAGGATATCATAGGACTTCAAAAGGACATAGACAAGTTGTTGGAATGGGCAGACAGGTGGCAGATGAAGTTTAATGCAGAGAAATGTGAAGTGATTCATTTTGGTAGGAAGAACATGGACAGACAATCTAGAATAAAGTGTCAATTCCAAAAGGGGTGCAGGAGCAGAGGGACCTAGGTGTATATGTGCATAAGTCATTGAAGGTGGCAGGACATTGAGAGAGCGGTTAATAAAGCATACAGTATCCTGGGATTTATTATTCGGGGCATAGAGTACAACAGCAAGGAAGTTATGTTGAACTTGTATAAGACACTAGTTCGGCCTCAGCTGGAGTATTGCGTCCAACTCTGGGCGACGCACTTGAGGAAAGACGTGAGGGCATTGGAGAGAGTACAGTAAAGATTCGCGAGAATGGTTCCAGGGATGAGGAATTTCAGCTGTGAAGATAGATTGGAGAAGTTAGGATTGTTTTCCTTGAAGAAGAGAAGGTTGAGAGGTGATTTGATAGAGGTGTCCAAAATCATGAGGGGTCTGGACAGAGTAGGTGGAGAGAAACAGTTCCCACTCGTGAAAGGATCAAGATTTAAGATTTACAGTATTTGGAAAGAGAAGCAAAAGTGACATGAGGAAAAACTTTTTCACGCAGCGAATGGTTAAGGTCTGGAATGCACTGCCTGAGAACGTGGTGGAGGCAGGTTCAGCTGAAGCATTCAAAAGGGAAATAGACAGTTATATGAAAAAGAAGAATGTGCAGGGTTATGGGGAGAAGGCAGGAGAATGGAACTGAGGGAATTACTCTTTCAGAGAGCCAGTGTGGACACATGGGACGAATGGCCTCCTTCTGCACTGTAACAATTCTGTGATTTATTCTTGTAATAATTAGCCATATAATTTTACAGAATATCTTTGTAGCTGTTTCGTGTCACAAAATAATATTGTCTATTTTGCTAAGTGTGAAGTATTCCATCCCCAAAGAGTTAATCACATCAATACTTAAATTACTAATTCCTAATGGGGTTCTGCTTTGCAACGATTTTCTGAATGGCTTAGAGAAACAGCATCTCTCCATTTTAGCATTTATAACTGATAGGTCTCAAGATAAAGCACACAATTAGCCATAATTGGCTGTAGGAGTGAATGTAACAGTGTCTGCCATTGGTTAGACTTTGCCCTTGTCTCAATCTCGACAAACATTTGTGTTGCAAGTTCCTGGAAGTGCGAGCTGAAAATCCCGTAGTGAGGGAAACAGGGCAAGCCACTGTGTATCTCCTTAACTAATCAGATTAAAAGATTGAGAAGGAAGTGTATATTAGAGTGGGTGAATTCAATATCAAATTAGGTACAGAAAGAAAAAGAGAAGGAAATAAAAGCTGGACGAAAGGACATAGAAAAAGAGACAGAAAGGAAAAATAAGACAAGTCTACATTTTAAAAATAGCCTATGACAACTAAAACTTGAAAAATTGCAACTACACTTGCAATGGTTATTTTGTGGTACCAGAGAGGTTCATTGGGAGTAATTGACAATTAGTGCATTGTTAAAAGAATCTGACAGCTAATCTAGGTTTAATTAAATATGCATACCCTTAAATGGCTTCAAAACAGCTCCTTGCATCACTTCAGATCACAACCTTTCTGTGGTGAGTTTAGTTTGTATCAATAGTGAGATGGAAGATAAAGCATCCCAGCCCCCGGGCACTGGAAGCTGTGATGGGCCCGGCGCGCCACACGTAACGACGTGACCAACACATCTCAGCTCTGGGACACCGGGAGCAAAGACACGTCTGGCGCACCTCAGCTCTGGGAAGCCGGGAGCAGTGATGTTTTCGAGGAGGAACAGAGGGAAGCAGCAGAGGACAACCCAATCCTTGCTGCCTACAAGACCCCCCCGATGTCACCCCAGCAGAACAAACACTGCATGAAAAACCAAGAGGGGTTTCTGAGCCCAACCAACGTGAAACTGCTTGCGCACACGATGGGTATGCAGGAACATCCCAAAGGACTGGGACTAGCAAGGACAAATGATATGGGAAGCAACAACTAACTTTAAAAAATGGGTGTCAGTATTGCATCCATTAATGTGCATAGCATTAAATCTACTACGCGATGTGTTTCAACCTTGGATTACCTCGCCAAGGTCAAAGCTGACCTACCGTTTCTGCAGGAGTGTGGAATACCACACCTCAGCACCTACAGGCAGTGGTCGCGATGGTGGTCCCACGGGCCATCGATCTGGTCGGGGGGTAATGATTGCTGTTCCTCCGGCCTGGGTATTCTGCTGCGGGGAGGTAACTTCACCATCTCCGAAGATAAGGAGGTGGTGGGCGGTCGCCTACTCGTAGCAGACGTGATGTACAACAACACTCCGCTCCGGTTGATCAACACAGCGAGGGGCTGACTGTCTTCCAGCAGCTCCCACTGCTGCTGGCGACGTCCAGGCAGGTCATCCTAGGCGGTGACTTCAACTGCATCATTGATGCGGCTGGACGATCCGGCAGTGACGACAGCAAACTGGACGCTACGTCCAGATTCCTAATAGAAACAGTTAAAGATGCCAAACTGCACGACGTCTTCAGCAAACCTGCAGACGGAGCACAGCGCAGATACACATGGTCAAGATCGGACGGGTCTGTCCGTTCCAGGATTGACTTCCTGTTTGTGTCCCGTGCTGTCACGGTCAGATCCACCGACGTCAAGTCGGTGTTCTTCTCCGACCACTGCCTCTTACTGGCCGACTGTCACTTACAGGACGACCAGTGGGTTGGACGACCAGAGGGACGTGGAAGCTCAATGCTACACTGCTGACCCCAGAGAACGTTGAGGAACTCAAAAGGGATTACAAAGATTGGAGGACCGTGAGACCCTTCTTTGAGTCTCCAGTTCACTGGTGGGAAGCGATCAAGGAGAACATCAAGAGGTTCTTCATCCACAAAGGTGTTCAGAGGGCGAGAGAGAGACAGAGGCAAATGTCCCGACTCCAGAAGAGTATGCAAAATCTGCTCCGGTTGCAGTCAATGGGGGTCGAAGTCAAGGAGGACCTCCACGAGGTGAAGAGCTAGCAGGCCTTGCTCTTTGCCATGGAGGCCTCCAAGATCATTTTCTGGTCCAGAGTCCGCTCCATCGAGCAGGATGAGACGTGCTTGCGTTACTTCTTCCAAAAGGTACATAGCGAGAGCTCTGTTATCAGCAGCCTGAAGGAAGAGGATGGCTCAGTAACGTCTTCGCAGTCCGACATACTAAGGATCAGCAAATCCTTTTATGCTGGGCTGTATGACGCGAAGCCCACAGACAGCAGAGCCTCCCAGTCCTTCCTGTCATCTATCACAGAGGTCTTAGATGACAGCAGGAGGGAGAGACTGGACAAGCCGCTAACTCTGGACGAGCCGACAAAGGCCGCCGAGTCCTTCGAGACGAGTAAAACTCCTGGAAGCGACGGTTTAACGGTCAAGTTGTACTCGGCCCTGTGGGACTGGGTCGGCCCGGACCTGCTGGAAGTATACGAGAATATGCTCCTGGCCGGCAGCATGTCAGAATCCATGAGGAAAGGCATCATCACCCTCATTTGCAAGCGGAAGGGGGAGAGGGCAGAAATCAGAAATTGGCGGCCCATCTCACTGCTTAATGTTGACTACAAGATTCTGTCCAAAGTCATAGCCAGTTCAGTCAAGTCTGCTCTGGAGTTGGTGATTCACCCCGATCAGACCTGCACTGTACCCGGCAGGAAGATCTCTGATAGTCTCGCGCTACTCAGGGATACGATCGCCTATGTACAGGACAGGAGGGTGGACACCTGCCTCATCAGCCTGGACCAGGAGAAGGCTTTTGACAGGATACCGCACACCTACATGATGGATGTGCTTTCCAAAATGGGGTTTGGGGATGGAATCTGCAATTGGATCCAACTGCTCTACACAAACATCAGTAGCGCAGTCTCAATCAATGGGTGGGAATCGGAAAGTTTCCCGATCCAATCTGGAGTCAGACAGGGCTGTCCTCTCTCCCCGGTCTTGTTTGTTTGCTGTATTGAACCCTTTGCTGAGTCTATTAGGAAGGATGCGAGCATAAGAGGGGTGACAATCCCAGGCAGTGGAGGCACTCAGGTGAAAACCTCCCTGTACATGGATGACGTCGCCATCTTCTGCTCGGATCCGCTGTCCGTGCGCAAACTGATGAGCATCTGCGACCAGTTCGAACTGGCCTCGGGAGCCAAAGTTAACCAGGGCAAGAACGAGGCCATGTTCTTTGGGAACTGGGCTGACCGATCCTTTGTCCTCTTCACCGTCAGGTCAGACTACCTGAAGGTGCTGGGGATATGGTTCGGTAGGGCCAGGGCGTGCACCAAAACCTGGGAGGAGCGAGTAGCCAAGGTACAACAAAAGTTGAACATGTGGGGGCAGCGATCTCTCCCCATTATGGGTAAGAACCTGGTCATCAGGTGCGAGGCGCTCACGTTGTTGCTGTACTGGGCGCAGGTCTGGCCCATACGCCACTCCTGCTCTGTAGCGGTCACCCGAGCCATTTTCCGCTTCATCTGGGGATCTAAAATGGACCGGGTCCGGAGGGACACGATGTTCAAATCTCTGGATAAGGGCGGGAAAAATGTACCCAACGTGGCCCTCATCCTGATGACCACCTTCGTGTGTGGCTGCATCAAGCTGTGTGTAGACCTCCAGTACGCAAACTCCAAGTGTCACTATGTGCTGAGGTTCTATCTGTCCCTGGTGTTGCGAAGGATGGGCCTGGTCACATTGCCGCGGAACGCTCCATGCAGTTGGACCGTGCTGTACCACCTATCCTTCGTGGAGCAGTTTCTGTGGGAAAACACCTTTGACCACCGGTCCATCAGGCAGTGGTCTGCACGGAATGTCCTCAAGGCCCTACGGGAAAAGGAGACGGGGGATCATGTCAGATGGTTCCCCGAGCAGACCGCCAAAGTCATTTGGCGGAATGCCTCATCACCAGAACTTTCAAACAAGCACCAAGGTGTAGCTTGGCTGGTGGTGAGAAGGGCCCTCCCTGTCAGATCCTTCCAGCACGCCCGAAGTCTCGCCCCCTCCACGCAATGCCCCCGCGGTGGCTGTGGTGGGGAAGAGACGGTCGCCCACCTCCTCCTGGAATGTGCCTTTGCAAAGCAGGTGTGGAAAGAGATGCAGTGGTTTTTGTCAAGGTTCATCCCAAGCAGCTCTGTAACACAGCAGTCTGTGCTCTCCGGGCTGTTTCCAAGGATGCACACCGAGACAAACATCAACTGCTGCTGGAGGACTATCAATTCGGTGAAAGACGCCCTTTGGTCTGCCCGAAACCTGCTGGTCTTCCAGCGCAAAGAGTTGTCCACCACCGAATGTTGCAGACTGGCACATTCCAAGGTCCAGGACTACGTGCTGAGGGACGCACTAAAGCTTGGGGCAGCCGCAGCAAAGGCTCAATGGGGAAAGACCACTGTGTAAGGTCACCCACCAAGCTGGACTGAGGGGCTGGATCCATGGGAAACCCCTCAAACTGTATCGGGAAAATTTTCATTTGCTGTAAATGTAAAAATGTAATTGGCATGACAAAGGTGAAATGGAAGGGTTGTGGAGCAACCCATGATTGTATTGAAGGAAACTGATCTCCCTTGCAATGTTTGTATTTTTTGGTGCTGTTTGAAACTGTTTGGGAATGTAATTTTTACAGATTTTTATGAATAAAGTATATTTTGGAAATAAAAAAAAAATCAAAAGTAGGCAGACGCGAGATGGCGTTTTCATGAAGTTCAGTGGAGTGGATTACCTTGGACAGCGACTTTTGGATTTCTACATTTAATCCCACATCTGCCCTTGCATGAAGTTGCTGCAGCATTTGCATATAAATAACAGAGAGCGCCATTAGCCTCGCCATTATTTTGACAGCAAATTATGGTCCATTATACCCACCTCACAAAAAAAAACAGGCTTGTGCACTTAGGCGAATAGGCAGTCAGACAGCAGAAAGCTGCAAAGGACAATAGACAGTAGAGAAATTAGGTTCTACCTAGAGTTTTGGGACAGAATTCAGCAGAATTAGTCTGTTTAAATCAAACAAAATAATCGAATGAAGTGTTCATTACTTTTCTGTTATTACGTGAAGATAAGTTGTATAAATTTAATTTAGTGAATCCATTTCTACCTATTGCTTTGTACATTCACTTTGTCGTGGAACAAAGCAGCTTATCAAACCTCATCTCATCCAGTGTTAACTCAGTCTGCCTTTGGAGAAATTGAACAAATACACTTGCCAAACATGAATATGAAGTGAGGGTCACAAGAGGGTTCCACTGGGCCCTGCTTTTATAAACGTAGGTAAAGGGTAATGTGAGTCAACTCCCATAATAGCAAGTTGCTGTGTAGTGAAAATGTATCTTGCGCATAAAATTGAATAGCAAGAGTTGTGAGGCACCTCATGTTCTGTATCGGAGGAATCTGATCTCTGTTGTATCTTCCGAAATATGAAATTTGAACTGTTTTGAACCGTTTTGTAATGTATTTTTTAAAAAGTTGCTCAGACCACTAATGATTTGAAAAGATATCTAAGAAAGACTCCAATTTGAAACAAGCTGAGAAATTCTATGTATTTCTTCTAGCGTCCCAGAGAAAAAGAAACAAAAACCTAATTTACCTCAGAATCAGTGCACTAAGAACAAGTCTCCTGTCAATCAATTCTGAGACCCTAACGTATGACCTCTGAGGGAGGTAGAAATTTTTGAAAATATCAATATAATCTAACAAAAATGCCTTCTTTGTCTTTTAATTGCTAATTTTCACATTAACTAGGCAAATAGGATTAGCATTCACAAAAACAAGTCTCCTGGGTTCATTCTGATTAATTTGCGAGCATATTAAGTTGGTACAATAATGCACTGATCATATGTGATTGCTATCTTATTTTAATGCAGATCCATCTTTGATAAAACTGATATAACATCAATATATTCTGTTTACTGCATAAATGTTTACAAAGCAGGTAAAATACATGAAGTATGAGAGAACGAGGAATGGTCAGAGAAAGAAGATCCAACAAAATAAAGCAGCTGGCAATATTAATAAATATTATGGGATAGGATCTAAAATATTAGAATAGCAGTCAATTGCTCCAGAATCAATCATCTTAAGAAAATATGTTATTTTGTAGTTAAATCAATTATAATGAAAGTCGCATTCAGTGTTACATTATGTAATTAAAAATAATTTATTTCCCTTTTATTTCCCTTGACATTCACTTTTCAAGGCAAATTATGCATTCAATGTTACCTTAACTTAATATATATATATATACCAAATTAAATTTATGCAACCACACCACTAAAGTTGAGGCTTCAGGCACATCTCTTCTGTAAAAAATCTCCTATTTCTGTTATATTCCACTGGTAAGCACAATTTGCATGGCAATAGTTGCAACTACAGTCATATCAGTGCCATTGGCCGAAATTTAATGAAGAGGTGGTGGCCCCTGGCTAGAAAGGCAGGGCCGCATTTTGCGTGGCTCAGGCAATTAATTGTAGCAATCATGGCTTCCGCCCCTCTGAGGCAGGCTGTCCCGCCGACAAGAGAGGCCAGCCAATCAGAGGGCTGGCAGTTCTTCAGTCCCAGCAGCACCACTGGGAGCGATGGTCATTGCTGGGACTGCAGCAGGCTCAGACCCAGCCAGCAATGGAGCCTGGAGAGGAAGGTAAGTAAGTGTGGTCAGGGCTCACCAGGGTCAATCAGCCAGGTCCCAGGGAGGGTGTCAATCATGAGGGCAGGAGAGGGACTTCCAGTAGGGGTGACCCCTGCTGCTGGGAGGGCCCTTCATGGGGCACAGGTTGCCTGATCAGGAAGGATCCTCCCCAAGCTTGCAAGGATGCTGCCAGGTTTTACTGGGCTCATGCTGGCACTGTCACTTAACTCCTTATGTAGGTGCTGTTTCTATTTCTCACTGGCCTTGAATTTGTACTATTCCCTCTCTTCCTGCAATCTGCATTTCTCGATCTTATTTCTCTTGCATTTGTTGGTTTGCTCTTTTTCTGCCTAATGAAACCCTCACTCCTTTAACTGAAATTCTCTCTCTTTTTACCCTGTCACTAATTTCACTATTTCAAGGTCTGCCTCTTTTTGATTTTGTCAACAGTTCGACCCATTACTTTTTATTTCTGCTCACTTTAAGGGTTAACCATTTTAAATTGCTTTGGTCACCAGTGAAAATCACGATCCCAGGTTGCTACCAGCAATAGTTACACATTTTGACGTCCTAGGTTAGCAGGCTGACTAATTCTTGTTTTGGTCATTTAAGTATTGAAATGGACCATGGTCGACACAGACATAGGCATCACGACTATTATAATAAATTGCCTAGGCTTTTCTTTCAATAGGCCGTCCTGACAGACCGACCTTGAGCCGAATTTTATTGGCATGGCAAGGGCCCCAAGACGTTCTGAAAACCAGGGTCAGCCCCACCTCAGCTGTTTGTGGGATCCCTGGCTGCATTTTTCGGCTGTCCAACAACTAATTAGTTGCGCCCATCTCCAGGAGCCAGCCAATCGAAGGGCCAGGAGATCAGCAATCTCATCAATGTCACTAGAAACGGTGGCGACCGCTGGGACTGCACCTGGAAGAGAGGACGCCACAGAAGCAGGCCGCCCTTCCACTCAGGTAAGTAGAGTCTGGAGGATCCGGGGTCAGTCAAGCAGGCCATTGCTGCCAGGAGGCAAGTACGTGGGCCACAAAGTGCCCAAATAGGAGCCCCCCCCCCCACACCTCAAGCCCACGGGGAGGCTACTAGGGTTTACCAGGTCATCTCTTTATGCGGTGGAGGGCCCACCCACAGCTGGTAAAATGCCAGCGGCGGGGGGAAGAGGCCCTTAGTTGGCCCCCTGAGTGGCTCGATTGACCTCTGGACGACAAGGCCATTCTCCACCTTCCCCGCCACGGGTAAAATGGCATAGCGGCGGGAAGACAATGGGCATTTCACCCCCCTCCCCCCAACCTTCCCTTGCCATTTTCCAGCCACCTCCCTGCCTTCCAGCCCGTCCCCAGAAGGCTGGTAAAATTCAGCCCTGAATGTGGCTTCTGTTTCCTTTTTGGTACTCCTGACCACAGGAAGTGGATGGACTGTCCCTCCAAATTCTTTGCCATTCAGTGATTTGCCAATAGAACATAGAACAGTACAGCACAGTACAGGCCCTTCGGCCCACGATGTTGTGCCGAACGTTTAACCTACTCTAAGATCAAACTAACTACCTACCCTTCATTCTACTATCATCCATGTACCTATCCAAGAGTCGCTTAAATGTCCCTAATGTATCTGCTTCTACTACCACCGCTGGCAGTGCATTCCACGCACCCACCACTCCCTGTGTAAAGAACCTACCTCTGACATCTCCCCGAAACCTTCCTCCAATCACCTTAAAATTATGCCCCCTGGTGATAGCCCTTTCCACCCTGGGAAAAAGTCTCTGACTATCCACTCTATCTATGCTTCTCATCATCTTGTACCCCTATATCAAGTCACCTCTCATCCTTCTTCGCTCCAATGAGAAAAGCCCCAGCTCCCTCAATCTTTCTTCGTAGGACATGCCCTCCAGTCCAGGCAGCATCCTGGTAAATCTCCTCTGCACCCTCTCTAAAGCTTCCACATCCTGCCTATAAAGAGGTGACCAGAACTGAACACAATATTCCAAGTGTGGTCGAACCAGGGCCTTATAGAGCTGCAGCATAACCTCGCGGCTCTTAAACTCAATCCCCCTGTTAATGAAAGCCAACACACCATACGCCTTCTTAACAACCCTATCAACTTGGGTGGCAACTTTGAACGATCTATGGACATGGACCCCAAGATCCCTCTGTTCCTCCACACTACCAAGAATCCTGTCTTTAAGCCTGTATTCCGCATTCAAATTCGACCTTCCAAAATGAATCACTTCACACTTTTCCAGGTTGAACTCCATCTGCCACTTCTCAGCCCAGCTCTGCATCCTGTCAATGTCCTGTTGCAACCTACAACAGCCTTCCACACTATCCACAACTCCAGCAACCTTCGTGTCATCGGCAAACCTGCTAACCCAGCCTTCCACTTCCTCATCCAAGTCATTTATAAAAATCACAAAGAGCAGAGGTCCCAGAACAGATCCTTGTGGAACACCACTGGTCACCGAGCTCCATGCTGAATACTTTCCATCTACTACCACCCTCTGACTTCTATGGGCCAGCCAATTTTGTATCCAGACAGCCAACCTTCCCTGAATCCCATGCCTCCTTACTTTCTGAATGAGCCTACCATGGGGAACCTTATCAAACGCCTTGCTAAAATCTATATACACCACATCCACTGCTCTTCCTTCATCAATGTGTTTTGTCACATCTTCAAAGAATTCAATAAGGCTTGTGAGGCATGACTTGCCCCTTACAAAGCCATGCTGTCTCTCAGAATCCTCTCCAATAATTTGCCCACTATCGACGTAGGACTGACTGGTCTATAATTCCCAGGGTTATCCCTATTCCCTTTCTTGAACAAGGGAACAACATTTGCCACCCTCCAATCATCCGGCACTACTCCAGTGGACAGTGAAGGCGCAAAGATCATCGCCAAAGGCGCAGCAATCTCTTCCCTCGCTTCCCGTAATATTCTTGGGTATATCCCGTCTGGCCCCGGGGACTTATCTGTCCTCATATCATTCAAAATTTCCAGCACATCCTCCCTCTTAACCTCAACCTGTTCGAGCATATCAGCCTGTTCCACGCTGTCCTCACAAACGACCAGGTTCCTCTCACTAGTGAATACTGAAGCAAAGTATTCATTTAGGACCTCCCCTACCTCCTCCGACTCCAGGCACAAGTTCCCTCCACTATCCCTGATCGGCTCTACCCTCACTCTGGCCATCCTCTTGTTCCTCACATAAGTGTAGAACGCCTTGGAATTTTCCTTAATCCTACCCGCCAAGACTTTTTCATGTCCCCTTCTAGCTCTCCTAAGTCCATTCTTCAATTCCTTCCTGGCTACCTTGTAACCCTCTAGAGCCCTGTCTGATCCTTGCTTCCTCAACCTTAAGTAAGCTTCCTTCTTCCTCTTGACTAGCTGTTCCACATCTCTTGTCATCCAAGGTTCCTTCACCCTACCATCCCTTCCCTGCCTCATCGGGACAAACCTATCCAGCAGTCACAGCAAGTGCTCCCTAAACAACCTCCACATATCTGTCGTGCATTTCTCTGAGAACATCTGTTCCCAATTTATGCTCCCCAGTTCCTGTCTAATAGCATTGTAATTCCCCCTCCCCCAATTAAATATTTTCCCATCCCGTCTGCTCCTGTCCATGCTCTAAGTTCATCACCCTTATTCCTGACACTTCTTGCGTTAAAATAGACACACTTCAACCCATCATACTGGCTGCAACTTTGCCCTGTCAACTGTCTAACCTTCCTCACAGACTCCCTGCACTCGGTATCTGCCTGTTCAACAGCTACCCTATCCACTGATCCGTGGCTCTGGTTCCCATCCCCCTGCCAAACTAGTTCAAAGCCTCCCGAAGAGCTCTAGCAAACCTCCCGCCCAGGATATTGGTGCCCCTCCAGTTCAGATGCAACCCGTCCTTCTTGTACAGGTCCCACCTTCCCCAGAAGGTATCCCAATGATCCACATATCTGAATCCCTCCCTCGTACACCAGTTCTGTAGCCACGTGTTCAGCTGCACTCGCTCCCTGTTTCTAGCCGCACTAGCACGTGGCACCGGTAACAATCCTGAGATTACTACTCTGCTCGTCCTGCCTTTCAGCTTCCAACCTAACTCCCTATATTCGCTTTTCAGGTCCTCATCCCTTTTCCTAGCTATGTCAATGGTACCGATATGTACCACGACCTCTGGCTGCTCCCCTTCGCCCTTAAGAATCCTGTAGACTCGGTCCGAGACATCCCTGACCCTGGCACCCGGGAGGCAACATACCATCCGGGAGTCTCGTTCGCGACCACAGAATCTCCTGTCTGTTCCTCTAACCATTGAATCTCCTATCACTATCGCTCTCCTATTCCCCCCCCCTTCCTTTCTGAGCCACTGAGCCAGGCTCAGTGCCAGAGACCTGGCCACTGTGGCTTTCCTCTGGTAGGTCGTCCTCCCCAACCGTATCCAAAACGGTATACGTATTATTGAGGGGAACGGCCACAGGGGATCCCTGCACTGTGCGCCTATTCCCTTTCCCTCCCCTGACGGTCACCCAGCTACCTTTATCCTGTAACTTAGGTGTCACTACTTCCCTATAACTGCTCGCTATCACCCCCTCAGCATCCTGAATGATCCGAAGTTCATCCAGCTCCAGTTCCCTAACGCGGTCTGCGAGGAGCTGGAGTTGGGTGCACTTCTCACAGGTGAAGTCAGCAGGGACACAAGTGGTGACCCTCACCTCCCACATCCTGCAAGAGGAGCATGCAACTGCCCTAGCTTCCATCCCCTCCGCACTAAATTGACAACAGAGATTTAAAAAAAAAAGGAAAACCTTACCTTACCAAACCCTCCACACGAGAGTCCTTTTTTTTTTGGTTAGAGGATTGGTCTCACCAATAAAGTTGACAATTTCCTCCTTTGCCATGGTAGGTCATTTCAATGATAAATGTGTGGATATTCATAGAGAGGAAGCAAGATAACAACTACTGCCCCAATCTTTGTGGAAATACATCTTCAACATCTGTTTCTCAAACATATAATATTTTCTCAGCTGCTGCAGAACATGAACCCATTTTAATTTAAAACACACTAGTTATTTGTAACATTTCCAAATCATTTCTGTGAAAAATGATCCAAAAAAATCCCAAAATGTGACAAATACTAATTAGTAGATGCTGACATTTTGTCTAGATTTCAAGTATCTGTTGATGCCTAGGCTCGGTATATTTAATTTGCACCTAGAACAAAGTCCCTCGGGTCAAAATTCCCATCAGCCCACTGTGCCACCAAACATGATGTGCTGTGGAATGTAAGAACTGGATTTTACCTTGATGGCGGGGGGCCCAGCAATGAGCCGGAAGGCAGGGGTGACCCTGCCTTGGCCCTGTTTTGGACCTCCGGCCAAATTCCATGGCAGGCAGCCAGTTAACTGCCTGCTGTCGGTGCACCTGACCTTTGAAACACATGGATCCCACCCCTCCCAAGAGCTACCGGCCAGTCAAAGGGCTGGCAGCTCAGCAGTACCAGCAGCATCATCGAAAGTGGTGGCCACTGCCGATACCGCAGAAAGCCTGGGACCAGGAGCAGCGCTGGAAACCCAGAAACCCAGACCTCAGGTAAGTGGGGCAGGCTTGCTGGGGTCAGTCTGGCAGAGAAGGCCAGGGGGGAGGGTAGTGGTAATGGGGGAGCGGCAGCGAACGGTGGTCATTGAGGGCCGGAGGGATGGGGGGGGTGTTGTTTGCAGGGGGGCAGCCTTTGCCGCCGGGGTCCCTCTATGGGCCACAGATTGCCCACGGAGGCGGCTGCCTGGTTTTACTGGGCAACCTCCCCACGTGCCAGGGCTTCCACCAGCTGCTGGGAAAATACCAGCAGTGGTGGGAAGAGGCCCTTAAATGGCCATTTATTGGCCAATTAAGGGCTTCAGTTGTCCTCTGGGCGGGAAGGCCATCTCTTCCCTGCCCCCAACAAAATTTAATGGCATTGGGAAAGTGATGAGCACGCCACCACCCCACACCCTCCCCACCCCCCCCCCCCCACCCCCCACACCCAGCCTTCCCTCACTATTTTATGGCCCCTACCTCCCACGATCTCCCAGCCCATTTCCTGAGAGTGTATAATGTTGATACTGAAGGCTTAACATGGCACAGTGGGCGGCACAGTGGCGCAGTGATTAGCACTGCAGCCTCACAGCTCCAGGGACCCGGGTTCGATTCTGGGTACTACCTGTGCAGAGTTTGCAAGTTCTCCCTGTGACCACGTGCGCTTTCGTCGGGTGCTTCGGTTTCCTCCCACAGCCAAAGACTTGCAGGTTGATAGGTAAATTGGCTGTTGTAAATTGCCCCTCGTGTAGGTAGGTGGTAGGGAATATGGGATGACTGTAGGGTTTGTATAAATGGGTGGTTGTTGGTCGGCACAGACTCTATGGGCCGAAGGGCCTGTTTCAGTGCTGTATCTCTAAATAAAAAATAAAAATAAATAAACATATTCCATTCCAAGTTCCAACATCATTTACTTTAATGAACTAATAAGAGTCTATTTTAAACCTTTCAGTGACAAAGCACATGTCCAGTTTACAGAATAGGGTCTTTTTAATCTTCTAAGGTCAATAACAATTATTTTTTATGCACATTTAATATTGAATATTAATATTAACATTGTTTTAATATTGACTGTTAGTAGAACAAGAAAAAAATGCAGCAAGATACACGTCATTATTTGAGAAAAAAATCTGGTACAAAATTCGATTGCTCCCTTCAGTAATTTAGCTATCCTATGGAGGTGTTATTATGACATACAAAATGATTAGCAATTGACATGAAGTGGAAAAACATAAGTTTAAAGAAACTGTGATTTTTTTTTTGAGTGGACAAAAAGTGAGCTTTCCTTTTCCTATTTAGACTTGTGGTTACATTCATTGACAACTGACTCAGCATTCTAGTTAATCATTTAGTATGCAGCAACCAGCATGTTAAAGGCAATCATAACAACAGAAGAAATTTTATTAACAGGAAAATTCCATTTGACCCAACAAGCTTGTACTTTTTGAACAATCATGTTCACTCACCTTCTTAGCAAATCTTTCAATTGCTTCTCTTGTCATATAAACATATGAATTAGGTGCAGAAGTAGGCCATTCGGCCCCTCTAGCCTGCTCCACCATTCAATAACATCATGGCTGATCTGTTTGTGTTTTGAATTCCACACCCCCATCTACCCCCGATAACGTTTGATTCCCTTGCCTAACAAGAGTCTATCTACCTCCGCCTCCACCACCTTCTGAGGCAGAGAGTTCCAAAGTCGCACAACCCTCTGAGAGAGAAAAAATCTCTTCATCTCTATCCCAAAAGAGCGTCCCCTAATTTTAAAACATTTCCCCCTAGTTCTGGACTCACCCACAATAGGAAACATCCTCGCTACATCCACCTTGTCGAGACGGTTCAGGATTTTATGAACTTCAATCAGGTCTCCCCTCACTCTTCTAAACTCCAGTGAAAACAAGCCCAGTCTGTCAAACCTTTCCTCATAAGACAACCCACTCATTCCAGGTATCAATCAACCTCCTCTGAAACGCCTCCAAAGCATTTACATCCTTCCTTAAATAAGGAGACCAAAACGGCACACAGTATTCGAGGTGTGATCTCACCAATGCCCTGTGTAATTGAAGCATAACATCCTTGTTTTTATTTTCAATTCTTCTCGTAATAAAGGATAGCATTCCATTGGCCTTCTTTATTCCCTGCTAGACCTGCATACTAACATTTTGTGACTCCTGCACTAGAACACCTAGGTCCCTCTGCATCTTGGAATTCTGCTGTTGTTCCCTATTTAAGTAATAATATGCTTTTTTATTCTTCTTGCCAAAGTGAACAACTTCACATTTGCCCACATTATACTCCATCTGCCAGATTTTTGCCCACTCACTCAACCTGTATTACTAACAGAATTGATAAAGCAGAGTCAGTGGACGTGGTATACTTGGATTTTCAGAAGGCTTTTGATAAAGTCCCCCACTGGAGGTTGGTTAGCAAAATTAAAGCACATGGAATAGGAGGTAATATATGGGCATGGATTAAGGATTGGTTAACAGGCAGAAAGCAGAGAGTAGGCTGTGACTATTGGGGTACCACAGAGATCAGTGCTTGGGTCCCAGCTGTTCACAATATATATCAATGATTTGGATGTGGGATCCAAATGTAGTATTTCCAAGTTCACGCTTGACACAAACCTAAGTGGGAATGTGTGTTGTAAGGAAGATGCAAAGCGGCTTCAAGGGGATTTGGACAGACTTAGTGAGTGGGCAAGAATATGCCAGATGGAATATAATGTGGAAAATTGTGAGGTTATCCACTTTGGTAGGAGGAGCAGATATGCAGAGTATTTCTTAAATGGTAAGAGATTAGAAAGTGCAGATGTACAAAGGGACCTGGGTGTCCTCGTCAATAAGTTGCTGAAAGCTAACATGCAGGTGCAGCAAGCAGTTAGGAAGGCTAATGGTATATTAGCCTTTATTGCAATAGGATTTGAATACAGGAGTAGTGAAGTCTTGCTTCAGTTGTATAGAACCTTGGTTAGACTGCACCTGGAGTACTGTGTGCAGTTTTGGTCCCATTACCTTAGGAAGTATATTATTGCCATAGAGGGAGTGCAACAAAGGTTCACCGGACTTGTTCCCGGGATGGTGGGACTGTCGCATGAAGAGCGATTGGGGAAATTGGGCCTGTATTTTCTAGTTTCGAAGAATGAGAGGTGATCTCATTGAAACCTACAAAATACTTAAAGGGATAGACAGGGCCAATGCAGCTAAGATGTTTCCCCTGGTTGGGGAGTCCAGAACCAGGGAACACAATTTCAAAATAAGGGGGAAGCCACTTAGGTCAGAGATGAGAAGAAATTTCTTTACTCAGAGGGTTGTGAATCTTTGGAATTCTCTACCCCAGAGAGCTGTGGAAGCTCAGTCATTAAGTATGTTTAAAGCAGAGATTGACAGATTTCTAAATACAAGTGACATGAGGATAGTGTGGGAAAAAGACATTGAAGTGGATGATCATCCATGATCATATTGAATGGTGGGGCAGGCTCGATGGGCTGAATGGCCTACTCCTGCTTCTATGTATAATTGGTCTGAAACCTCCTTAAGTCCTCTTCACAACATACTTTCCTACCTATCTTTGTGTCATCTGCAAATTCAGCTACCATGCCATCGCTCCCCTTGATATAAATTGATATAAATTATAAAAAGTTGTGGCCCCAGCACAGAGCCTTGTGAGACTCCACTCGTCATATCCTGCCAATCAGAAAAGGACCCATATTTGCATTCTCTGTTTGCTGCCAGCCAGCCAATCTTCTATCCATGCTGTGTTACCACCTACACCGTGAGCTCCTACTTTGCGCAGTAACCTTTTATGTGGTACCTTGTCAAATGCCGTCTGGAAATCCAAGTACAGTATGCCAACGGGCTCCCCTTTATCCACAGCACCTGTCACTCCTTCAAAGAACTCCAGAAGCAGATCTCCTTACATCATGATTCCATTCACTTCATTAGTGTTCTTTAGTTACTTATTCTGTGACTCTGTGTGAAAAGATGTGCTTGACTTGTATCTTGCTTCTAATTTTCATTTATTTTAACTTCTGTTTATATATATTTGAAACCTTTACTCAAATGACTGGCCCCAGTGACCCCAACCCTACTCAGCATTCCTAGGGTCTCCGGACATTACTGTCACAGCTAATTGAAAGAAATTTTAAACGTGTAGTTTCAGTGATTTAAAACCCTTAACTGGATGCTTCCTAGAGTGAAAAGTACAGCGCAGTATTTAATCCGTAATTATAACTGTTCCATAAAGGTGATAAATAGAGGGATCATTGATTTTAATCAAATTTCTGATTAAAAATTCGAAAATATTTTTCACACTATTTGGAGCTACTTTCTTAAAGGGTCATTTCTAAAATATTAAAGTAACAGGACATGCCCCTTGTATTTTTAACATTTTGGATCTGGTAAATTTGTGTTGTTATTCATGTATGAGATGAAAAGCATTTCACACATGTTTATACATTGCAGCTGGAATTCTACTTTCTCTCCCACTAGCATGAGTAACTGCTGAGCTGAAAGTAAAATGACAGCTTTGATCAATCTGCAGGTAGACAAACTGCAATCAAATCAATGCCACTTGGCAGCCCTCATCAGTGACATCATCAGAATATGCATAATAATTGCAATTATTGCTTAATGACGTGTTCTTAAAAATTACATCAAGGGGCACAAGGATTTAAATTCTCTTCCACTTGCACCACTGTAAAAGTGCATTTGTTTCAAATTTTTATTACAACACAAACAGATTGAATCTAATATCACCATCTGATGTGGGGGCATCTCTTTTGCAGCAAATCACAACAACAACAATTTGTATTTATATAGTGCCCTTAACATAAAATATTCCAAGGTGCTTCACAGAAGAGTTATAACAGAAAGTAGGACACCGAGCCATGTCAGGAGATAATCGGGCAGATGACCAAAAGTTGGTCGAAGGAGTGTCTTAAAGCAGAAAAGTGAGGTAGAGAGATTTAGGAAGGGAATTCCAGAGCGTAGGGCCTAGCCAGCTGAAGGCATGCCCACCAACGATGGAGTAATTAAAATTAGGGATGTTCAAGAGGCCAGAATTAGAGGAGTGCATAAAAGCAAAATACTGTGGATGCTGGAAATCTGAAACAGAAACAAAAAATGCTGGAAATACTCAGCAGGTCTGGCAGCATCTGTGGAGAGAGAGAAGCAAAGTTAACATTTCTGTTTTTATTTTATATTAGAGGAGTGCAGATATCTCAGAGTTGTGGGGCTGGAGGAGATTACAGAGATAGGGAGGAGCGAGGCTGTGGAGGGATTTGAAAACAAGGATGAGAATTTTAAAACTGAGGCATTGCTTAACCGGGAGCCAGTATTAGTCAGAGAGCACGGGGATAGTAGGTAAATAGGATTTGGTTAGGACAGAGTTAAGACACAGGCAGCAGAGTTTTGGATAATGTCAAGTTTACGGAGGGTCGAACGTGGGAGGCCAACCAGCAGTGCATTGGAATGGTCAAGCCTAGAGGTAAGAAAGGCATGAATGAGGGTTATGGCAGCTGAGGCAGGGAGGAGTCGGATGATGTTACGTAGATGGAAATAGGTGGTCAGAAGATCATCTCCGGGTGGAACTGTTTGGTGCAGCCTCAGCCAATTGCCAGGGAGAGGGATGAAGTCAGTGGCTAGGGAGCAGAGATAGTGGAGGGGCCCGAAGACAATGTCTGAGGCCTTCCCAATTTTTAGTTGGAGGGAATTTGTGCTCATCTGTCAAGCAGTCTGACAATTTGGAGACAGTGGAGAGAAGTGGTGGTGAGGAAGAGCTGGGTGTCATCAGTGCACATGTGGAAACTGATGTGGTTTCAGATAATATCGCTGAGGGGTAGCAGGTGGATGAGAAATAGGAGGGGGCCAAGGATAGATCGTTGGGGGATCCCAGAGGGAACTGTGTGTAAGCAGGAAGAGAAGCCATTGCAGATGATTCCCTGGCCACACTTAGGTGGTTAAGAATGGGACCAGGCGACTGCAGTCCCACCCAGCTAAATAATGGTGGAGAGGCATTGGAGAAGGATGGCATGGTCAACCATGTAAGAGGCTGCAGATGTCGTGAAGGAGGAAAAAACAAGATCAGCACATTTAACAGTAAATCTGCAAATGGCAAACCAGCACTGCCAAAGCAGTGAAACACATCGCACCACTAAACCAGTATCATTAACTTAAAGGTGGCATAACAACTGCGAGTACTACCAAATATAATGCTTCAGATTTCTGTGGGAGGACATGTATTGGTCTTAACAACAGCATTATTTTTATTTTAAAAGGATTCAACATACTTTACACTTAAATAATTAATTCCTCCAGATCCCTTTAAAATTCTAATGCTCTGTAGCATCTAACTCATGTCATGGCATGGATCTTTCCCCCTGGCGACTGGCCACTGGAACTTGCTGGCTGATAGTCCAATAGGCCTGGCGGGAGGCCTGGTGTATTTTCAGGACTGGGCCACATTTATATCAGTCTGATGGGTTGTAGCCAGAAACTGAGAGGCTGTTGTTAAGCCCCAATTTAATTGCCATATTGAAAAGGTTATATCATTTGTTTTGCATTAGGGATGTAATATTAATGTTTTAAGGCTTCAGGAAATAAATAATTTCAAGTTATAATGTACTCATTATTACAGGCTCCTTTAACTGTTGTTGCGCAGGAGTAAAATAATCATTTAAATGACCAGCAATTGTAATATTGCTTGAAACTCCTGGCTTTCAGGTGTTTGCAGAATGATGGAATATCCAGATTGACATTTCAATCCTCTTTACAATATGTCAGCAGTGCCAGTGAGATTCACACACCAATTGAGATCCACACAATGATCAATAGACAACAAATAAACCACCCTTACATTAATTTCATAAGACATGTTTTTGAAAATTTTATTCTAACTAAATTCTCAGAAACTTCATGTAAGCTGTTCCATTTTGTTAACAAAGACCGGAATTTTACGTTGAGCGGGAGGCCCCCCCCTCACCAGCCGAAAAGTCGGTGGCGAGCCCACCTCCACTGGGCCTGGGGAGCCAGGCTGGGATTTTTTGATTCCCCGACCCTTAATTGGGCTTGGGCTGGACTTCCACCTCCTTGAGGCAGGAGGTCTTGTCTAATGGAGCTGCCGGGCCAGCAGCTCTTAGTCCCAGCAGCGTCACAGGGAGCAGTGGCCACTGCTGGGACTACACCCAGCCATTGGAGGCAAGAGGAAGGACGGCCCCGGAACACAGCGAGGTTTTTAGGGCCTTGCCAGGGACAATTGGCTGGGCCTGGCGAGGTAATGGTTGGGGGGGGGGGTATTGTGCTTTGGGAGTGGTTGGGGCTTTGGGGGCGACCCATCGTGGGGCACAGGGTGCTTGATCAGGAGGGCGCCCTCCCCAGCCCGCAAGATGGTCGCCTTGTTAGGACAGACGGGGATCTTGGGGGCTTTTGCCGCCTGGCCGCCGAAGGTAAAATACCCGCGGTGGCACGAGGAGGCCCCTAAGTGGCAGTTAATTGGCCCACTTAAGGGCCTTGATTAGTCTGGGGTGGGCGGGCTGTTACTCGCTGCTGCTGCCGCCCCCCCCCCCCCCCGGAAAATTGTGGGAGGGGGTCGGGAACAGCCCCCCCTGCCTCCCACTCAAATGTACACCCCACCACCAACCCCACGCCTCCAACCCACTTGCTGGGGGGCCATAAAATTCCAGCCAAAGTCATTGCTAAAGGTGTAATTGAAATTATATTCATGAAATGATTTATTTTTCATGGATTATTAACAATAAACTACAGAGAAATGCTGTCTGATAATAAAGACACTGATGTGAATATTGCCATGATTGAGCTTGCAACTTTAAAATATGCTGTTATTCTTGGAACTCAAAATAAAGCATTAAACCACTTGGCCTTCCATACCTTAACTCTTGCTGTTATTAACTCAATAAAGAAGAATAAAATATTATTAACTGTACAAATAGTGGATTAATACTTTAAGGGTCACTATAATCATTATACAATGCACAAGCTGCATCCATGTTTCATTTTCTGAATGTAAAAGATAGCTTTCGGTTAAGAAGTTGCAAGCCAGATTGTTTCAACTGGAGAGAGCTCACACAGTGAGGGGTCTGAGCCATGCTTCAAGCACTGAATCTGCAGCTTTTCATCTTTCATGTTTTTTTTCCAAGAACAATTACATCAACAGTACAGATCCATACTGATAAGTGTGTGAGCAAGTCACAGTATTTCTTCTACATCACTGTCTTCCTGCTCTTCTGCCTTCGTCTCTTCCACTACTGCCTGGCCAGGTTGCAGTTCTTTGGTATCTGAAGGCAGAAAGGTAGAATTGTGGTGAGGGGAGGGAGGAAAGCGGGGGGGGGGGGGGGGGGGCATGATTACACCATCTGTAGCCTGTAAATCAGAAGAGATTGTGGCATGAGGGGCAAGTGGGATATGAGAAGGAGGATTAGGTATGAGCAGACCAGTGTGGAACAACAGCAACCTGACAGAACTGCAAGTCTACCAAGCCTGTGTCCTCAGTGCACTCCTTTACAGCAATGAGATCTGGACAACATGTGCTATGCAAGACAAAAGGCTGAACAGTTTCCATCTTTGCTATTTCATACATATCCTCGGCATTTCTTGCAGGAACAGGTCACTAACTGAGAGGTCCTGGAGCATGCTAATTCCATCAGCATACACTCATTACTAAGCCAATGACATTTGCAATGGCTCGCCAAATTCATCAGATGGATGCCGGCTGTATACCGAAAGAACTTCTGTACGGTGAACTGGCCACTGGGTCATGACCCGCTGGACATCCATACCTCAGCTACAAGGACTCCTGCAAGCATTATGGCAAGTATTGACACAGACAACTGATAGACAGTCGCTGATGGCCAGAGCATCTGGAGGCTGACTGTTCAGAGGGGCATTGGAAGAGGCAAGGAGAAATGGAAAGCATATAACCTCTGCTGCTTCCAGTTATTTGGCACCTTGCTCTGAAATATAGAGGAAAGTGTATCAATGAGTGTGCTGTAATGTGTTTGGGTGATATAGCTGGCAGCATGTGCAAGCTGTGAGTATAAGGCTTATAGCAGTGTGTGTGAGGGTGAGATTAGAGTCATAGAGAGATACAGCACTGAAACAGGCCCTTTGGCCCACTGAGTCTGTGCCGACCAACAACCACCTATTTATAATAATCTTACATTAATCCCATATTCCCTACCACATCCCCACCAGTCTCCTACCACCTACCTACACTAGGGGCAATTTACAATGGCCAATTTACTTATCAACCTGCAAGTCTTTGGCTGTGGGAGGAAACCAGAGCACCCAGTGGAAACCCACATGGTCACAGGGAGAACGTGCAAACTCCGCACAGGCAGTACCCAGAACTGAACCCGTGTCGCTGGAGCTGTGAGGCTGCGGTGCTAACCACTGCACCACTCCTATAATTGAACTCAAATTTCATTATCTGCTGTGGTGGGATTTGAATCCTTCTCCCCATGAAATTAGCCTGGGTATTCAATTACTAGTCCAGTGACACCACCACCAAGCAGGTATATGAATGTTAGATATGAGTCTTGGTTGATAGAGAGCTGATAGGTGAATGTTTGGGGTATAATGCATTGAGCAGTGTGTGAGGCCAACGGGCACTTGGTAGGATATGGCATTTCAAGATGCATTTACTGACCTTGACCACTCGTTTGCAGTCATTAAACTTCTTGCGGCACCACATCCTGGCAATGTTCCCTCTAAACTGCCGCAGCCACAGCCACACAACAACCGGGAAGTTACCGCTCCGCATGCACATATAGTACATATGTGTGGCTGCAGAAAAAAAGTTAAAGATACTGCATATTTAAATAAATAGGCTGCACACAACAAAAAAGATTAGAGGGATGTTGCATCCAAGTCTTTGGGGCTATGCCCCTGAGATTAACTGCCACAGCTATCTGCCTTTTGATAGATTATTTGTCTGGAGGGTTTTCTGGGCCCTGCAGATAGATGACATCTCTCCTCCTCTGCACCTCCTCCATCAAGGCCTCTAGTGCAGCGTTGGAAAATCTTGGAGCCCACTTTCTACCATGCTGAGTCATAATTCACTGTTCTTCCTACTCACACACTTCTGTGGAACCAGTTCAAACACCTGCTCCAGCCAGAATACACTTCCCCTTTAAATAGTGCAGGTTAACTATAAGTGGAGCTATCTCTCATGACACTTGCACAGGTGTGCAGCCACTCAACAGCACGTTTAGCGCTGGCTGCATGCTACAATCATTTAATGATCTACGTGCTGCATCAGAATCAACAGGCACGGGTTAATCACACATTGCTTCCCTGTGCCCGTTTTTGTGCCTTGTCGAATTTTGTGGCCAAGAACTCTGCAGCTGCAGACAGCTCTCTCACCCTCTTCTTCTCTGTCGTGATTAAATTCATACTAGCAAATTCTGAAGTCAGCAGCAGCACCTGAAGATCCACTCCCTTCCTCCTGACTCTAAACCATGATTTCATGCTGATACATGTGCTATTTTTCATAGAAATGGCGTTATTTACAGAAGCAGGTGCAAACATCTGCACAGTAACCCTTCTGAATTCGACACCTGTAATGGTACATGCACTGACTCCACTAAAACTGAATGAAGGGCAAGAAAAACAACATAAAATAAGCAAGATGGGATGTAAAAGATTGGGAATAATGCAGATATGAACAATGTTTAGAACAAGAAAGCTATAACACTAAAGGTATGTTATCTTCTCCTCACCACCCCTCCCACCAAAAATGAAGATGCTGCTAGAATCATTGGGCTGAAATTTCCAGACCTTGGGCTTGGAGGCTGGGTCTGGAGGTGGGGTGCACCAGGAAAATATTGGGAAGACATGTCAGGACAGCTCCCTTGCTGGCTCGTCGGCATTTTGCCGGCAGTGGAGAGGCCTCCAGCCGCGTGCAGAGGTTGCCAGCTTAATGGTGGTAGCCGCCTGTGGCAGGCTGGTGGGCCATGGGAGCTGGTGGCTCCATCCCCCCAAAGAGGGTGCTGCACGCAGAAACAGCCACCACTGCAGCCCAAATGAGCCATTCGGAGAGGTTTCTCCTCTGATCCGAAGGGCCTACTGGCTTCCCTCTTCTGATTAATACATTTAATTTTACGCGACAAGGCGCCTCCATGATGAGGTGACCTCGCAGTCCCCAACCTGCCTCTGCAACTTCTACCTCTCCTGGTTGAGTCTAGCAGCGCTCGAGAGCTGCCAGTCTCTGATTGGACTGGCGGTACTGGGAGCCCGCCCACTGTCCTTCATAGGACAGCGAGCTCGGAGGCAGCCAATTAAGAGTCCGCCTCTGGTAAAATTACCAAGCTGGTCTCGCTGCTGGCAAGTACGGGCTCAGGACCCCCAACTCCGGAGTCCCGAAGCCTGGGGGAAAATCCTGCCCATTGATTCAAATAAGCAGACAAATCATGTGAAATTTAATACTGACAATGCACAGTGACGCAGTGGTTAGCACTGCAGCCTCACAGCTCCAGCGACCCGGGTTCAATTCTGGGTACTGCCTGTGTGGAGTTTGCAAGTTCTCCCTGTGTCTGCGTGGGTTTCCTCCGGGTGCTCCGGTTTCCTCCCACAGCCAAAAGACTTGCGGGTTGATAGGTAAATTGGCCATTATAAATTGCCCCTAGTATAGGTATGTGGTAGGGTAATATAGGGTCAGGTGGGGATGTGGTAGGAATATGGGATTAGTGTAGGATTAGTATAAATGGGTGGCACAGACTTGGTGGGCCGAAGGGCCTGTTTCAGTGCTGTATCTCTAAATCTAAAAAATCTAAATCGATTGCAAAGTATTAAGCTCTGGCAACATAATATGTGACTTAAGCAAAATATAAATGGAATTGAATCAGTCGTGGGAGACTCAAAAAGAGGTCTGAGAATAATATTCGATATGTGAAGTTAAATACCAAAGCTAATACATCAGTAAGATACAGACCCAAAAAAATGGAATTCAAATAAAAATGCCTCCCAAGATAACACTGAGACTGATCAGATGACATCGGATTGCTTTGCTTGTCTGCATTCTACAAAAGAGATATGCAGAGGGTGCCTGGAATAAAGTGATTAGAGCAGACCTGGATAGAGCTGCAGTAATGGATGTGGAACAAAGCAGGAGTGTGGACCTGGGATAAAGCAGCGTGTGTGAACCTGGGATAAAGTGGGATTGTGGACCTGGGATAAATCAGTGACAGCGGACCTGGGATAAAGCGGCAAGTGCGGACGTGAGATAAAGCGGTGAATATAGACTTTTTTTTTCATTCATTCCTGGGATGTGGGCATCGCTGGCTATTCCAGCATTTATTACCCATCCCTAATTCCCCTTGAGAAGGTGGTGGTGTGCCACCTTCTTGAATCGTTGCTGTCCATGTGGGGTAGGTACACCCACAGTGCTGATAGGAAGGGAGTGCCAGGATTTTGAACCAGCGATAGTGAAGGAATGGCGATATAGTTTCATGTCAGGATGCTGTGTGGCTTGCAGGGGAGCTTGCAGGTGGTGGTGTTCCCATGCAACTGCTGCCCTTGTCCTTCTAGGTGGTAGAGGTCATGGGTTTGGAAGGTGCTGTTTAAGGAGCCTTGGTCAGTTGCTGCAGTGCATCTTGTAGATGGTACACATTGCTGCCACTGTGCGCCGGTGGTGTAAGAAGTGAATGTTTGTGGATGGGGGTGCCAATCAAGCAGGCTGCTTTGTCCTGGACGGTGTTGAGCTTCTTGAGTGTTGTTGGAGCTGCACCCATCCAGGCAAGTGGAGAGTATTCCATCACACTCCTGACTTGTGCCTTGTCGATGGTGGACAGGCTTTGGGGAGACAGGAGGTGAGTTACTCGCCTCAGGATTCCTAGCCTCTGACCTGCTCTTGTAGCTACAGTATTTATATGGCTTGTCCAGTTCTGTTTCTGGTCAATGGTTACCCCCAGGATGTTGATATTGGTGGAATTAGCAATTCTAATGCCATTTGAATGTCAAGGGGAGATGGTTAGATTCTCTCTTGTTTGAGATAGTCATTGCCTGGCACTTGTGTGGCATGCATGTTACTTGCCACTTGTCAGCCCAAGCCTGGATATTGTCCAGGTCAGGCTGCATTTCTACACAGACTGGTTCAGTATCTGAGGAGTCTCGAATGGTCCTCAACATTGTGCAATCATTAGCGAAAATCCCCACTTCTGAATTTATGATTGAAGGAAGGTCATTGATGAAGCAGCTGAAGATGGTTGGACCTAGGGTACTGCCCAGAAGGAACTCCTGCAATGAGGTCCTGGAGCTCAGATGATTGACCTCCAACAACCACAACCATCTCCCTTTGCGCTAGGTACAACTCCAACCAGCGGAGTGTTTTTCTTCTGATTCCCCTTGACTCCAGTTTTGCTAGAGCTCCTTGATGCCACACTCGGTCAAATGCTGCCCTGATGTCAAGGGCAATCACTCTCACCTCACCCTTGAGTTCAGCTCTTTTGTCCATGTTTGAATCAAGGCTGTAATGAAGTCAGGAGCTGAGTGGCCCTGACGGAACCCAATCTGAGTGTCAGTGAGCAGGTTATTGCTGAGGAAGTGCCATTTGACAGCACTGTCGACGACCCCTTCCATCACTTTACTGATGATCGAGAGTAGACTGACTACCTAGGATAAAGCAGCGAGTGTGGGACCTGGGTTAAACTGGCAAGAGTGGGAGCTGACATAAAACAGACAGTGCAAACCTGGGATAAAGCAGAAATTGTAAGAGTGACAACAGAGTGATGCCAGAACTAGCGCAGTGATAAAACTTAATTTAAAAAGTACGGGCAATGAAACCAAAGTAAGGAACATCTGAAAAAGTGACGTCACGGCGAGCACAAAGGAGAGCTATGAGAGTGAGTAAATCAAATGCGTAAACAGTAAGTAATTTTTTTTAACAAAAGCACTCTACCTAATTTTAATTCAAGCTATCAAAAAACAGGTGAATAAAAAAGATTAAGATGGCAGGGCAGGCTCTGTGTCAGGACTGCGGTATTTGGGAGTTACCGGACAGTGAGACTGACTCCAATTCCCACGTTTGCAGGAAATGCCTCTGCCTTCAGTCACTCTGGCTCAGAATCATTGAGCTGGAGTGTGAGTTAGAGACACTCTGAAATATAAGGGAGCAGGAGGAATTTCTGGATGGTTTTATCTAGAACACTTACACTCCAGAGGACAGGTTCAGGAAGGGGATGGTATGGCTGTCTGGGTAGCAGGGACTTAGGAGAGGTTGTGAAGGAGCTTCCACAGACACTGGTCCTGTCCAACAGGCATCATATACTTGCTATCTGTGAGGAAAAGGAAAAGACTGCGGGGAGGAAAGCTGTAATGCTGTCCTATAATACAAGGCACCATGGCTCAGAAGGCTGTGCAAGGGCAGGGAACAGCAGAATAGAAAAGTGGTGGTGAGAGGGGAGTTTATAATTAGGTGGATAGATTGCAGCCATAAACGAGAGTCCCAAAGAGTGTGTTGCCTACTATGGAGCCAGGGTAAGGAATATCACAAGGTGCCTTGAAAGAGATTTGGAAAGGGAGGATGTAAATCCCATTGTCATGGTCCATGTTGGAACATATGACAAACAGAGGACAGGGAGGAGGTCCTGTTGAGAAAGAATGAGGAGGGCAGGAATGGATGTTGCAGGTTCCGGGATTTAGATGTTTCAGAAAGAACAGAGAAGAGGGTAAAAGAGGGGGGGGTGTGGCATTGTTAATCAAGGAAAGTATTACAGCGGCAGAAAGGACGTTTGAGGACTCGTCTACTGAGGTAGTCTGGGCCGAGGTTAGAAACAGGAGAGGAGAGGTCACCCTGTTGGGAGTTTTCTATAGACCTCCGAATAGTTCCAGAGATGTAGAGGAAAGGATAGCGAAGATGATTCTCGACAGGAGCGAGAGTAACAGGGTAGTGGTTATGGGGGACTTTAACTTTCCAAATATTGACTGGAAATACTATAGTTCGAGTACTTTAGATGGGTCTGTTTTTGTCCAGTGTGTGCAGGAGGGTTTTCTGACACAGTATGTGGACAGGCCAACCAGGGGCGATGCCACATTGGATTTGGTACTGGGTAATGAACCCGGCCAGGTGTTTGATTTAGATGTAGGTGAGCACTTTGGCGATAGTGATCACAATTCGGTTAGGTTTACCTTAGCGATGGGCAGGGACAGGTATATACCGCAGGGCAAGAATTATAGCTGGGGGAAAGGAAATTATGACGCGATTAGGCAAGATTTAGGATGTGTAGGATGGGGAAGGAAACTGCAGGGGATGGGCACAAACGAAATGTGGAGCTTATTCAAGGAGCAGCTAATGCGTGTCCTTGATAAGTATGTACCTGTCAGGCAGGGAGGAAGTTGTCGAGCAAGGGAGCCGTGGTTTACTCAAGAAGTTGAAGCGCTTGTCAAGAGGAAGAGGGCGGCTTATGTTAGGATGAGACGTGAAGGCTCAGTTAGGGCGCTTGAGAGTTACAAGCTAGCCAGGAAGGATCTAAAGGGAGGGCTAAGAAGAGCAAGAAGAGGACACGAGAAGTCATTGGCGGATAGGATCAAAGAAAACCCTAAGGCTTTCTATAGGTATATCAGGAATAAACGAATGATAAGAGTTAGAACAGGGCCAATCAAGGATAGTAGTGGGAAGTTGTGTGCGGAATCGGAGGAGATAGGGGAAGCGTTAAATGAATATTTTTCGTCAGTATTTACAGTAGAGAAAGAAAATGTTGCCGAGGAGATTACTGAGATACAGCCTACTAGGCTAGATGGGATTGAGATTCACAAGGAGGAGGTGTTAGCAATTTTGGAAAGAGTGAAAATAGATAAGTCCCCTGGGCCAGATGGGATTTATCCTAGGATTCTCTGGGAAGCCAGGGAGGAGATTGCAGAGCCGTTGTTGTTGATCTTTAAGTCGTCATTGTCGACAGGAGTAGTGCCGGAGGACTGGAGGATAGCAAATGTTGTCCCCTTGTTCAAGAAGGGGAGTAGAGACAGCCCTGGTAATTATAGACCTGTGAGCCTTACTTCGGTTGTGGGTAAAATGTTGGAAAAGGTTATAAGAGACAGGATTTATAATCATCTTGAAAAGAATAAGTTCATTTGCGATAGTCAGCACGGTTTTGTGAAAGGTAGGTCGTGCCTCACAAACCTTATTGAGTTTTTCGAGAAGGTGACCAAACAGGTGGATGAGGGTAAAGCCGTGGATGTGGTGTATATGGATTTCAGTAAGGCGTTTGATAAGGTTCCCCACGGTAGGCTATTGCAGAAAATACGCAAGTATGGGGTTGAAGGTGATTTAGAGCTTTGGATCAGAAATTGGCTAGCTGAAAGAAGACAGAGGGTGGTGGTTGATGGCAAATGTTCATCCTGGAGTTTAGTTACTAGTGGTGTACCGCAAGGTTCTGTTTTGGGGCCACTGCTGTTTGTCATTTTTATAAACGACCTGGATGACGGTGTAGAAGGGTGGGTTAGTAAATTTGCGGATGACACGAAGGTCGGTGGAGTTGTGGATAGTGTCGAAGGGTGTTGTAGGGTACAGAGGGACATAGATAGGCTGCAGAGCTGGGCTGAGAGATGGCAAATGGAGTTTAATGCGGAGAAGTGTGAGGTGATTCACTTTGGAAGGAGTAACAGCAATGCAGAGTACTGGGCTAATGGGAAGATTCTTGGTAGTGTAGATGAGCAGAGAGATCTTGGTATCCAGGTACATAAATCCCTGAAAGTTGCTACCCAGGTTAATAGGGCTGTTAAGAAGGCATATGGTGTGTTAGCCTTTATTAGTAGGGGGATCGAGTTTCAGAGCCACGGGGTCATGATGCAGCTGTACAAAACTCTGGTGAGGCCGCACCTGGAGTATTGCGTGCAGTTCTGGTCACCGCATTATAGGAAGGATGTCGAAGCTTTGGAAAGGGTGCAGAGGAGATTTACTAGGATGTTGCCTGGTATGGAAGGAAGGTCTTACGAGGAAAGGCTGAGGGACTTGGGGTTGTTTTCGTTAGAGAGAAGGAGGAGGAGAGGTGACTTAATAGAGACATACAAGATAATCAGAGGGTTAGATAGGGTGGATAGTGAGAGTCTTTTTCCTCGGATGAGGATGGCAAACACGAGGGGACATAGCTTTAAGTTGAGGGGTGAAAGATATAGGACAGATGTCAGAGGTAGTTTCTTTACGCAGAGAGTAGTAGGGGCGTGGAACGCCCTGCCTGCAACAGTAGTAGACTCGCCAACTTTAAGGGCATTTAAGTGGTCATTGGATAGACATATGGATGTAAATGGAATAGTGTAGGTCAGATGATCGGCGCAACATCGAGGGCCGAAGGGCCTGTACTGCGCTGTAATATTCTAAAAAAAAAATTCTAATTCTAAATTAAAAAACAGGACCTCAAGGGTAATAATATCTGGACTACTCCCTGAGTAGTTTGCAAATTGGCATAAAGACAGATCAAGCAAATTGATATGTGGCTAAAGGACTGCTTTGGGAAGAGGAGTTCCTTTTCATGGGGCATTGGCACCAGTACTGGGACAGGAAGGAACTGCACTGATGGAATGGGCTCCTCCTGAAACAAAATGGGACCAATGTCCTCGCAGAAAGGGTAAATAAGGAGGTTGCAAGGGCTTTAAATTAGTAAGACTGGGGAAGGCATCTACAAGAAGTCAAACAGAAAAGGAGAGCATGGAACAGACTAAGGGAAATATAAATGACCAGGGAACAACTAGTTATAGAACAGTGCTCTGTAAAAAGATAGTTAGGCATAAAGTGAGAGGAACTGCTATTAAAAATTAATTAAACTGTCTTTACAGTACTGCACAGAGTGTCCGTGAATGAGTTATCACCTCCCAAATTCATACCCATCTTTTTCGGAACTCCATGTTTGAATCCCTCCAATCAAGTTTCTGCCCCTGCCATTGTACCAAAATGATCTTATCAAAGTCATGAATGACATCCTATGTAACTATGACAAAAGTAAATTATCCCTGTTCATCCTTCTCAACCTGGCTGCAGACTTTTTTTTTAGAGATACAGCACTGAAACAGGCCCTTCGGCCCACCGAGTCTGTGCCGACCATCAACCACCCATTTATACTAATCCTATACTAATTCCATATTCCTACCACATCCCCACCAATCCCTATATTTCCCTACCACCTACCTATCCTAGGGGTAATTTATAATGGCCAATTTACCTATCAACCTGCAAGTCTTTGGCATGTGATATGGTTGACCAGATCATCCTGCTCCAATGCCTCCCCATCGACATCTAGCTGGGTGGAATTGCACTCATCTGGTTCCGTGTGTGTCTATCTAATCATATCCAGAGAATCATATGCAATGACTTCTCTTCCCACTCCAGCTCCGTTACCTCTGGTGTACCCTCAAGATCTAACCTTGGCCCCCTCCTGTTACTCATTTACATGCTGTCCCTTGGTGACGTCATCCAAAAACACAGCATTAGTTTCCATATGTCTGCTGATGACATGCAGTTCAACCTGACCATCACCTCTTTCGATCCCTCCACTTTCTCTAAATTGTCAGGCTGCTTGTCCAACATCTGGTGCTGGATGAGCAGAAATTTCCTCCAAATAAATGCTGGAAAGACAGAAGCCATTGTCTTTGGTGCCTGCCACGAACTCTGTTCCCTAGCCACTGATGTCATCCTTTTCCCTAATAACTGTCTGAGACTATTTGTAAGATTGGTGTCATATTTGACCCCAAGATGAGTTTCCAACTACATATCAGAGGAACAGTATGATAGTGGTTAAGTTACTGAACTAATGATCCAGAGACATGAGTTCAAATCCCACCATGGTAGTTGGGGAATTTAAATTTAGTTAACAAATCTGAAACACAAAGCTATATCAGTACTGATGACCATGAAATTACCAGATTGTTGTAAAAAACCATCTGGTTTACTATGCCGTTATCTGATGTGGCCTATAATATGACTCCAGAACCACAGCAATGTCGGTTAACTGCCATCTGAAATGGCCTTGCAAGCCACTCATTTGCATCAAAACCAATTAGCAATAGGCAGTAAATGCTGGCCTTGCCAGTGATGCCTACATCCTGTGATTGAATAAACATCACTATTTCCACCTTCCTATAACATTGTTTGACTCTGCCCCTGTGTTAGCACATCTGCTGCTGAAGGCCTTATCCATGTCTTTGTTGCCTCTAGACTTGACTATTCCATGTTCCATGTCTCCCATGTTCTACTCTCTGTAAACCTGATGTTCTCGGAAACCCTGCTGCCTGTGTCCTAACTTGCATCAAGTTCCATTCACCTATCACCCTCTGCTGGCTGACTTATATTGGCTCCCATAAAACAACATATTGATTTTAAAATTCTCATTCTTGTTTTCAAATCCTTCCATGGCCTCACCCCTCCCTATCACTGTAATCTCCTCGAGCCTCACATCCCTCAGAGATACCTGCGCTCCTCCAATTCTCATCCCTTGAGCATCCCTTATTTTAATCACTTCGCCATTGGTATCTTAAGCTCTGGAAATCCCTCTCTAAACCTCTATGCCTCTCTTTCCTCCTTTAAGATGTTCCTTAAAACCTACCTCTTTGACCGAGCTTTTGATCATCTTCCCAAAGATCTCCTTATCTGGATTGGTATCAAATTTTGTTTTATAACACTTTCGTGAAGCACATTGGGACATTTTGCTGTATTAAAGATGCTATATGTTGTTATAATTAAACAGGGGAACCGGAGGCAATAATACATTGTGATGAACCAGATATAGTAGGGATTACCGAGACATGGCTACAGATAAATTAGGACTGGGAATTAAACATTGCAGGGTGGAACATAATTAGAAAAGAGGGAGGAGGTAGAGTAGCTGTAATTATTAAAGATAACATGATAGCAATAGAAAAATGTAACACAACAATGAATAAGATAGAAATATATTCCATGTGGATAGAATAAGAAATAAAGAAGGATCAATCACAATAATTTGGAGGAAGAAATAATGCAAACAAATTAGGAAAATAAGTAACAAACGTAGAGTAATAGTCATGGGGGATTTCAACCACACCAAAACTAATTGGCCAGAAGAAGTAGGTAAAAGGGATAATGAAATAGAGTTTCTACACTGTGCACAGGCATCCTCTCTATCCCAGAGTGTTAGAAGCCCAACAAGGGAGGATTCATTATAGGATTTGGTAATGGAAATGAACCTTCTCAAAGGCAATTAGGGATGGGTAATAAATGCTGGCCTTGCCAGCAAAGCTCACATCCCAAAACAATTTTTTTTTAAAAACAGAAGTAAAAGCAGGGGCGCATCTCAGCAATAGTGACCATAATATAATATGGTTTGGGAGAATAATTGAAAAGAACATAAGCATGGCAAAGATCAGGGTAACTGATTGGAAAAGCTGATTTTTATGGGCTGAGAATAGAACTTGGGAAGATAAAGTAGACAGCAATATTGGAAAACAATGATGTAGAACATCAATGGGAAACATTTAAAATGGTGTTCAATACAGCCCAGGGAAAATATATTCTGCCAAAAGCAAGATCAAACTAAATACTAATGGGCGACCCTCATTTAATAAAGACATAAGGGAAAAATTGAGGGTAAGGAAAGGGACATACACTAAATATATAGACAGCAAAGAAGAGCAAGGCAAGGGAGAAATCAAAGAGACTACAAAAGAAGTCAAAAGAGCAATTAGAAAGGCAAAGTGGAACTGTGAAATTAAATTATCAAGGAACATAAAACAAAATAGTAAAATATTCTACAGGCCCATAAATAAATACAAAGGAAAGTCAGGATAGGAATACATAAAACCATGGGCAGCAATAGTGAAATGACAGGAATATTAAATAACTATTTTGTTTCTGTATTTACCAAGGAGACAGATCAAGTGAACATGACAACAGAAGATAAGATTAGAAATAATAAATAAATAAAAGGAGGGGAAATATTAAACAAACAAATCAAATGCAAAGAAGATAAAACCCCTGGTGTGGGAAGATTGCATCTGCATATTTTAAAGGAATCTAGGGAAGAGATAGAAGAGGCACTATTACGCATACTGAATAATTCATGCAAAAGTAGAATGTCAGAGGGATGGTGGATCGCAAACATTATACCTATATTTAAGAAGCAGTTAGTATATGTCCAGGGAACTATAGACTATTTAGACGTAGGGAAAGTAATCAAATCCCTACTAAAGGAGAAAATAGAAAAACATCTAGAAACCAGAAACATAATAATGAATAGTCAACATGGATTTCTAAAGGGAAAGTCTTGATTGACCAATCGCATTGAATTCTTTAAAAAGGTAAACAGAGAAAGTGGACAAAGATAATGCAGTAGATGAAATATATCTAGATTTCCAAAAGGCCTTCTATAAGGTACCACACAATAAAAAGACTTGCATTTATATAGCACCTTTCACAACCAACAGGCATCTCAAAGTGCTTTACAGACAATGAAGTATAGACGCTATTGTATGCTTGAAACAGGGCAGCCAGTACGCACACAGCAAGCTCCCACAAACAGCAATGTGATAATGACCAGATAATCTATTTTTATGATGTAGATTGGGGGATAAATATCAACTAGGACACCAGGGATAACTCCCCTGCTTTTCTTCAAACTGGTGCTATGGGATCTTATACTTCCATCCAAGCAAGCGTATGGGGCCTCATTTTAATGTGTCATCCTAAAGACAGCACCTCCAACAATGCAACACTCCCTCAGTACTGTACTGAAGTGTCAGCCTTGATTTTAGTGCTTAAGCTCATGAGTGGGACTTGAACCTAGAAACTAGAAGGCAACAGTGCTACCAACTGAGCCACAGCTGATATTCATTAGTTCAGTTTGCTTACCCACTGTTTTTTTCAGGTTTGCACTTGCTGCTGTTCAATATTCAGAGTATTAACATCTAATCTGTACTAATGCTTTGTCCTTCAACACACCATTAACATATTGTTTGCCTTTGCTCCGTGACATTTTGGTCAGCTATGTGGCCTGGTCCAATCTAGAGCTCCTTTGTTATCTCTTGCCCCACCCCCACCTCACTTGCTTATAACCTGTGACATTTTTAATATTTGTCAGTTCCGAAGAAGGGTCACTGACCCGAAACGTTAACTCTGCTTCTCTTTTCACAGATGCTGCCAGACCTGATGAGTGGTTCCAGCATTTCTTGTTTTTATTTCAGATTTCCAGCATCCGCAGTATTTTGCTTTTATTTTAGTGTTTAATTCACTGCCACTTCTCTTCCAGGAATGCCTACCTTGAAGCAGTTCTGCTCTTCTCTCCGACGGGATTTTCGTTTGTCTCTTTTACCTTGTTTACCTTCATTGCTTTCTATTTCCCTCCTGGTGTTTGATAAGGTATCTACCAAAACTCGTTTTCACAGCCACATCTCCTTCCTCAGTGACTGTCTCCGGCTCCGACTTATTCCACGTGGATTCCAACTGCAGTTTCACCCATCATGCTTTGAAACCACCCAGGATTACAGGTATCTCCGAGAAATACAACGTTCCTCGGACTGCTACTGTCGCCGCATCCTGAGATCCACACTCAGTGCTATGCGCCGCCACATGCACACACTGGACCTCTCTCTCCAGCAGCACCGCCTCACCTTATCTCAAAGCTGTTCTACTCCGCAGTTTCATTTCATCTTTCGTCTCATCCGACGCATTAACAAAAAACTTTTTTTCTTCCTTTCAGGTGTTAAGGAACGCAAGCTCCAGCAGCTGATGAGGACTAATGCCCCTCCAGATCCTCCTTCCGCTTCACTTCCCTCTGACCCCACCCCTTCTGATCTGACCCCTTGCCGTGTATTCACTATACCCTCTGACCTCCCCCTCTCTGATGCTGAGCGTTCTGTACTCAGCAAAGGTCTCAGTTTTATCCCCTTACGCCCCCACCTCAATGAATTTCGCACTCGGCATGACGTTGAGTTCTTCTTCTGTCGCCTCCGCCTCCGGGCTCACTTCTTTGACCAGGAGTCCTCCCCCTGACCAGCAGACCCATTCATCCGCCTCCAGCATTCTCCTTCTACCTGGACCCCTCCTCCTGGCCTCTTACCCGCTCTTGATCTCTTCATTGAAAACTGTCGGCGAGACATTGGTCATCTCAATTTCTCTTCCCCCCTCACTCACCCTAACCTGTCCCCCTCTGAACTTGAGGCACTCCGTTCTCTCAGGTCTAACCCCGACATGGTCATCAAACCTGCAGACAAGGGTGGTGCTGTTGTTGTATGGCGTACCGACCTCTACCTTGCAGAAGCTCAACGCCAACTCACGGACACTTCTTCCTACCTCCCTCTGGACCATGACCCCACCACCGAACATCAAGCCACCGTCCAAAGGACTGTCACTGACCTCATCTCCTCTGGAGATCTTCCCTCTACAGCTTCCAACCTCATAGTCCCACAACCCCGGACAGCCCGCTTCTACCTCCTTCCCAGAATCCACAAACGGGACTGTCCCGGCAGACCCATTCTGTCAGTGCTCCTGCCCCACTGAACTTATTTCTTCCTATCTAGACTCTATCTTTTCTCCGCTGGTCCAGTCTCTTCCCACCTACATCCGTGACTCTTCTGACGCCCTACGTCATTTTGACAATTTCCAGTTTCCTGGGCCCAACCGCCTCCTCTTCACTATGGACGTCCAATCGCTCTACACCTCCATCCCCCACCAGGATGGTTTGAGGGCTCTCCGCTTCTTCCTGCAACAGAGGCCCAACCAGTCCCCATCCACCACCACCCTCCTCCGCCTGGCTGAACTTGTTCTCACATTGAACAACTTCTCCTTCAACTCCACGCACTTCCTTCAAGTAAAAGGTGTCGCTATGGGTACCCGCATGGGTCCTAGTTATGCCTGTCTTTTTGTGGGATATGTCGAGCATTCTTTGTTCCAGTCCTACTCAGGCCCCCTCCCCCAACTCTTTTTCCGGTACATTGATGACTGTATCGGTGCCGTTTCCTGCTCCCGCCCCGAACTGGAAAACTTTATGAACTTTGCTTCCAATTTCCACCCTTCTCTCACCTTTACATGGTCCATCTCTGACACTTCCCTTCCCTTCCTCGACTTCTCTGTCTCCATCTCTGGGGATAGGTTGTCTACTAATATCCATTATAAGCCCACTGACTCCCACAGCTACCTCGACTACACTTCTTCACACCCTACCTCCTGTAAGGGCTCCATTCCATTCTCCCATTTTCTCCGTCTCCGACGCATCTGCTCTGATGATGCTACCTTCCATGACGGTGCTTCTGATATGACCTCCTTTTTCCTCAACCGAGGATTTCCCCCCACTGTGGTTGACAGGGCCCTCAACCATGTCCGGCCCATTCCCCGCACCTCTACCCTCATCCCTTCCCCTCCCTCCCAGAACTGTGACAGGGTTCCCCTTGTCCTCACTTTTCACCCCATCAGCCTCCATATCCAAAGGATCACCCTCCTCCATTTCCGCCACCTCCAGCGTGATGCCACTACCAGTCGCATCTTCCCCTCCCTTCCCCTGTCAGCATTCCGAAGGGATCGTTCCCTCCGCAACACCCTGGTCCACTCCTCCATTTCCCCCACCACCTCGTCCCCGTCCCATGGCACCTTCCCCTGCAATCGCAGGAGGTGTAATACCTGCCCATTTACCTCCTCTCTCCTCACTATCCCAGGCCCCAAACACTCCTTTCAGGTGAAGCAGCGATTTACTTGTACTTCTTTCAATGTAGTATACTGTATTCGCTGCTCACAGTGTGGTCTCCTCTACATTGGGGAGACCAAGCGCAGACTGGGTGACCACTTTGTGGAACATCTCCGCTCAGTCCGCAAGCAGGACCCTGAGCTTCCGGTTGCTTGCCATTTCAACACTCCCTGCTCTCATGCTCACATCTCTGTCCTGGGATTGCTGCAGTGTTCCAGTGAACATCAACGCAAGCTCGAGGAACAGCATCTCATCTACCGATTAGGCACACTACAGACTGCCGGACTGAACATTGAGTTCAATAATTTCAGAGCATGACAGCCCCCCATTTTACTTTCATTTTTAGTTATTTTTTCTTCCTTTTTTTTACATTCTTTTTTACATTTTTTACAATTTTTTTTTGCATTTATTTCATTTCATCTTAGTTTGTTCAGTTTGCTTACCCACTGTTTTTTTCAGGTTGTTTTTCTTCAGGTTTGCACTTGCTGCTGTTCAATATTCAGTGTATTAACACCTAATCTGTGCTAATGCTTTGTCTTTCAACACACCATTAACATATTGTTTGCCTTTGCTCCGTGACCTTTTGGTCAGCTATGTGGCCTGGTCCAATCTAGACCTCCTTTGTTATCTCTTGCCCAGCATCCGCAGTATTTTGCTTTTATTTCATTAGTCTGTTAGCAGTATAAATCCTAAGGTCAGAGCATGTGGAATCAGAGGGAAAGTAGCAGAATGGATAGCTGGTTAGCTGAAAGACAGAAAGTAGAGAGTAGGGGTAAATGGTACCTATTCAAAGTGGCAGAAGGTGGGCTGTAGGGTCCCATAAGGATTAGTGCACAATTTATATTAGTGATTTAGACTCTGGAATTCAAAATACAATTTCTAAACTTGTGAATGACATCAAATTGGGAGAGATAGTCAACACTGAGGAGGACTGCAAAAAATTACAAGAAGAAATTAATAAACTTGCAGAATGAGCATATAATTATCAAATAGGTTTCACCACATATAAATGTGAAGTATTACATTTTGGCAAGAAAAATAAGAAGGTCACATGTTACTTAGGAAATATGATTCTAAATGGGGTAGAGGACCAAAGGGATCTGCAACTGCAAATACACAGATCACTAAAAGTAGTGATGCAGATTAATAAGGCCATAACAAAACAAACAAAGTACTAGAGTTTATTTCTGGAGAGTTAGGATTGAAAAGTAGAGCAGCTACGCTAAACTTGTATTGAACCTTGGTTAGACCACACTTGGAGTATTGTGTGCAGTTCTGGTCGCCAATGATAAAAAAGATAACGATGCACTGGAGATGGTGCAAAAAAGGTTTACAAGGATCATATCAGAAGTGAGAGGTTATACCTATCAGGAAAGAATGAACAGGCTGGCTGGCTGGCTCTCTTTTCTCTGGAAAAGCAAAGTCTGTGGGGTGACCTAATCGGTGTCTTTATAATTCTGAAATGTTTTGATAGTGTAGACACAGAGAGTGTGATTCCACTTGTGGGGAAGAGCAAAACTAGAGGCCATCAATACAAAACCAATTACATAGGTATGAGGAGAGAGCTGGCTGAGGTTGACTGGGTAAGTAGACTAAAAGGTATGGCAGTAAGTAAACAGTGGGAAACATTTAAAGAAACAATTCAAAATCTTTAACAAAAATACGTTCCATTGAAAAAATAAAAACTCAGCAAGAAGGATCCATCTGTGGCTTACTCAGGAAGTTGAGGATAGTATTAGATTAAAAGAAGAGGGGCGGCACAGTGGTTAGCACCAGAGCCTCACAGCTCCAGTGACCTGCATTCAGTTCTGGGTACTGCCTGTGTGGAGTTTGCAAGTTCTCCCTGTGACCGCATGGGTTTCTGCTGGGTGCTCTGGTTTCCTCCCACAGCTAAAGACTTACAGGTTGATAGGTAAATTGGCCATTGTGAATTGCCCCTAGTGTAGGTAGGTGGTAGGAGAATGGTGAGGATGTAGTAGGTAATGTAGGATTAGTATAAATGGGTGGTTGTTTTTAGCACAGACTCAGTGGGCCAAAGGGCCTGTTTTAGTGCTGTATGACTCTATAATTTTGCAAAGAACAGTAGAAAGTCTGAGGCTGAGGGATGTTTTAGAAACCAGCACATGGCCACCAAAAAGTTGATATAAAGAGAAAAAATAGAATACGAGAGTAAACTAGCGAGGAATATTAAAACTGATTGTAAGAGCATTTAAAAGTACATAAAAAGGAAGGGAGTAGCCAAAGGAAACATTGCTTTCTTAGAAGCAGTGACAGGAGAAATTGTTATGGGGAATGAGGAGATGGCAGAGACATTGAACAAATATTTTGTGTCTGTCTTCACAATAGAAGAAACAAGTTGCATACCCATAAATAGAGGGTAACCTAGGGGTTAAAAAGAGTGAGGAAATTAAGGTAATTAATATCAGTAGAGAAAATGTATTGGAGAAATATAAGGGACTAAAATCCAACAAATCCCCAGTACCTGATGGCCTACACCGTAAAGTTCTAAAAGGGATAGCTGCGGAGAAAGTGGATGCACTAGCTATGATTTTCCAAAATTCCCTGGATTCTGGAATGGTCCCAGCTGATTGGAAGTTAGCAAATATAACACCAATATTTAAGATAGGATGGACAGAGAGAAAACAGGGAACAACAAGCCAGTCAGCCTGACATCAGTTGTCAGGAAAGTGCTAGAATCTATTATTAAGGAAGTCTTAACAATACACTTGGAAAATCTTAGTATGATCAGACAAAGTCAACATGGTTTTACAAAAGGAAAATTACGTTTGACAAATTTATTAGAGTTTTTGAGGATGTAACTAATAGGGTAGATAAAGGGGAAAGCAGTAGATGTGGTATACCTGGATTTCCAAAAGGCATTTGATAAGGTGCCACAAAAAATATTAATAAGAAAGATAAAGGCTCATGGAGTTGGGGGCAATATATTAGCATGGATAGAGGATTGGATAACAGACAGGAAGCAAAGAATAGGCATAAATGGACCATTTTCAAGTTGGCAGGCTGTGACTAGTGGAGTGCCACAAGGATCAGTACTGAGGCCTCAGCTATTTACAATCTATATTAATGCCTTAGACTAAGAGATAGAGAGTAATGTTTCTAAGTTTGCTGATAATACAAAAGCTAGGTAGAAATGTAAGCTGTGAGGAGGGCACAGAGAGACTGCAAAGAGATATGGACAGGTTAAGTGAGTGGGCAACAAGTGGCAGATGGAGGATAATGTGGGGAAGCGTGAGGTTATTCACTTTGGTCGTAAGAATAGAAGAGCAGAATATTTTTTAAAAGGCGTGAAACTTGTAAATGTTGATGTTCAGAGAGACTTGGGTGTGTTCATACAAGGAACACAGAAAGCTAGCATGCAGGTACAGCAAGCAATTAAGAAAGCAAATGGCCTTTATTGCAAGGGTATTGCAGTACAAGAGTAAAGAAGTCTTGCTACAATTGAACAGGGCTTTGTACAGACCACATCTGGAATATTGTTCAGTTTTTATCTCCATAGTTAAGGAAGGATATACTTGCATTGGAGGCAGTACAGCGATGGCTCACTAGATTGGTCCCTGGGATGAGAGGGTTGTCCTATGATGAGAGGTTGAGTAAATTGAGTTTGTATTCTCTCGCGTTTAGAAGAATGAGAGGTGATTTCATTGAAACTTACAAGATTCTGAAAGGGCTTGACAGGATAGACACTGAGAGGTTGTTTTCACTGGCTGGGGAATCTAGAACAGGAGGGCAGTCTCAAGATATGGGGACAATCATTTAGTACTGAGATGCAGAGAAATTTCTTCACTCAAAGGGTAGTGAATCTTTGGAATCTTCTACCCCAAAGGGTTGTGGATGCTCCATCATTGAATATATTTAAGGCTGGGATAGACAGATTTTTGGTCCCTCAGGGAATCAAGGAATATGGGGAGTGGGCGGGAAAGTGGAGTTGAAGCCCAAGATCAGTCATGATCATATTGACGGGCTGTATGTCTACTCCTGCTCCTATTTCTTATGTAATATAAAATAGTCACCAAGAAATCAAATAGGAAATTCAAAAGAAACTTCTTTACCCAGAGAGTGGTTTGAATGTGGAATTAGTTACCACAAGGAGTGGTTGAAGAGAATAGTATAGGTGCATTTAAGGGGAAGCTAGATAAGCATATGAGGGAGAAGGGAATAGAGGGTTATGCTGTTTGATTTAGATGAGGAAGAATGGGCGGAGGCTGAAGTGGAGCATAAATGCCAGCATGGACTGATTGGGCCAAATCATTTTATGTAATTCTATGTAAGAGCAATGAGAAGAATTCCAAGACTAAAATGGATGAGCTATTGAAAAATGTCTGGAATATCTCAAAATGTACAGCATAATAAAGTAATCATTAGGTAGAATGTACATCACAGAAAAAGGCCATTTGGCCCAACTGGTCCATGCCAGTGTTTAGATTCCACTCAAGCCTCCTCCCACCCCTCAAAGTCTAACCCTATTAGCATAACCCTCTATTCCTTCCCTCATGTGTTTATCTAGCTTCACCTTAAATGCATCTAAGCTATTCCCCTCAACTTTTCCTTGCGGTAGCAATTTCCATATTCCTACCACTCTCTGGATAAAGAAGATTCTCCTGAATTGCCTTTTGGATTTATTAGTGACTAACATAATTATGACCCTAACTTTGGTCTCCCCTATAAGTGGAACCATCTTGTCCATGTCTACCCTTTCAAACCCTTTCACAATCTTAAAGGCCTCTATCAGGTCACCCCTCATCTTTCTCTTTTCTAGATAAAAGAGCAATAGCATGTTCAGTCTTTCCTTTTAGGTATAACCTTTCAGTTTCAGAAGGTGAATCTTCTTTGCATCTTCACTAATGCCTCTGTATCTTTTTTACAATATGGAGACCAGAACTGTTCACAGTGTTCCAACTGTGGTCTAACCAAAGTATTATACGAGTTTAGCATAAATTCTCTATTTTTCAATTTTATCTCTCTAAAAAGTTAGATAACTTGCTATGTCTGCACTATCTGTGCCTTGAACAACCCTCCCAAGAATGGGTTTAAGTCTACTGTTGAAAACTTTTTATTCATGTGTCACCCTTGGCTCTGTTAGTAGCACAAAATTACACAGAACTTACAGAATGCAACAAGTATTCCTATCATTTTCATATTTTTGTACCGCACAGAAGTAAGTTAAAAAGTACATAAAATATTGAATGGTTTAGATTGAGTAAGTTTTGAATAATACATGCAGGCCGGTGGGTCAATGGGGCATACATATAAACCAGACAAAGGTGAATTGAAATCAGATATTAGAAAAAATCTCTTCACACTAAGTTAAGTGCACGAAGTCTGGACCAGCGGCTGAGGCAGAAGAACTCACTATTTAGAGTCAATGGCTCAGAAGGCACAACAACAAAATGTGTGACACATCAAGGGCAGAGTCATGACGCTTAAGGACAAATAGCCAGTCACCTTGGAAGAGTCAGGTTACTCACCAAGTATCACCCATAGTTAGTCATGAAATCTAGTTTAAACAGTGTTAGTGATGTAGGCAAACCTGGGCCCCCTGCAGAGTTATCTACTGTAAATAGGAACAGAGAAGAGGAGTACTTGCCAGGAAGTAGGAATAACTGGGTGAATGACGAGGGCGGCCCAAATTCGGAAGAAAGGCTACCATCTGATGATGCTACCCTCAAACCCAAACAAGAACTCTTGAAAATCGGAACATGGAATGTGAGGACACTCTACCAAAGTGGTAAAATAGATAACTGCATGAAAGAGATGTTAAGACTCAACATCAACATTTAAGGTTTGGCAGAAGTTAGATGGACAGAATCTTGGAAAGTAGACAAAGGTAAGCAGGTGATGATCTTCTCGGGTGGCAGAGAACATAAGAATGGAGTTGGAATAATGATGACAAAGAAAGTAGTAAGAACAATGCAGTGGTATTGGCCAATAGCAGAGAGAGTGATTATGGTCAAATTTAAAGTGAAACAATTGAACGTTGTGTGTTTACAACTGTATGGGCCCATGCAGGATCACAGTGATGAAGAAGTTGATGTATTCTATGAGGAGGTGAAAAAAGTATTGAAGCATGTGAAGAGTGGAAACATCTTGATAGTCATGGGCGATTTGAATGCAGAAGTTGGCAGAGAGAGGCATGGAAATGTGATAGGAGCTTATGGACTAGGAATGAAGAACAGCAGAGCTGAATGACTGATACAGTTCTGTGAGGAAAACAACTTGATCATCTTGAATACACCCTTCAAACAACACCCAAGAAGATTGTACACCTGGAAGAGTCCAGGAGATGTTCACAGAAATCAAACAGATTTTCTGATGATCAATGAAAGATACAAGAACAGCATCAAGAATGCCTTCACTTACCCAGGTGCAGACATCAATTCCGATCATTGCCTGCTTGTAATGAAGATGAAGATCAGACTGAAAATCCCAAAAAGGAATCCCATGAAAGATCAAGCCAACTTAGACAGACTGAGAGAGGAAGATGTGATGAAGAAGTATGCTGAAGCAGTTACTATCAAGCATGAAGCTTTACTTCAGGCATGGACAGTGCAAGATCTTAAGTGAGGAGGAAACAACAGAAAGGTATTGGGAAATGTTGAAACAGAGCATGAAATACGCAGTAAATGAGATGGTCCCTCAGAAAGAGAGGAGGAAACAACAAGAGTGGATGACTAATGAAATACCAGATATGATGGCGAAAAGGCGACAGAATAAGAACAATAAAGAAAAATATGATAAAATTGAAGGGCAGATAAGAAAAGCAAAGGGACGGCCAAGGAAAGGTGGCATGAAGATCATTGCAAGAAAAGGCACAATATGAGAGCATTGCATGAGAAAGTTAAAACACTGACAGACCAGAAGAAAGTAGCCACAAATAGTGGCTGTATAAGGAGCAAGGAAGGTGAACTTCTCTTTGAAAAAGTGTTGAGAAAAGATGAATAGAATAAGCTGTCTGATGATGAAGACAGAGGTGAATTGATATCACCAGAGGGAAGAGCAGGACCAGAGATGATAAAAGCAGAAGTCAGTGCAGTGATCAAAAAGATGGAAGCAAAGAAAACATCTGGAATCGATGAGATACCAGCAGAATGCCTGAAAGCCCTGAATGATATTAGGGAATCTGACAGACCTCTGCAACAAAATTTACAGAATAGGATTCATACCTGTGGATCTTTTGTAGTCAGTGTTCATTAAGCTCCCAAAGAAACAAAAAGCCCTAGTGTGCTCAGAGCACAGGACAATAAGCCTCATGAGCCATGTGATGAAAATGATTTTAATATTCATTTTGGAAAGAAATGACCAATCTATAGAAGCAGAGACAGATGATAGTCAGTCAGGATTCAGACCAAAGAAAGGAACAAGAGAGGGCATCCTTAATTTGAGAGTGATGATTGAAAGATATCTGGAAGTATAAAAACATGTGTATCTATGCTTTCTAGACTATAATTATATATTTGGAATACAAGATGGCTCCTGGGCTGGAAGCTCCCTAGGAAGCTCCCTTACTGTTCAACTCTATCCATGGCCATCTGCTCCCATTCCTAATGTTTTCTCCCCCAATCTACCCTCTTAAACTGTTTAAACTCCCCTGGCTCTTTAAATCAGTTCATTTTAGCCCTAACTAAAAGCTAACAGTTAGTTTAGTGTATATTACCTGGGCCCACTGCCCTCCCCCAGCCACACCTGCTCTTTGTTTTGTCAATGAAATTGATCTGGATGAAACTGACGAGCACAGCTGTCAATACTTTAATCTCCGATCCTGCTGTCTTCACAGTCCAGAGTGTCTGCAGCCACGGCATGCGGTAAGTCCATTGAGGTGAAGAAGGAGCAGCGGGACCCTAGAGAAGTCTTGAGAAAAGGTGCCCCGATCACCCAAAAAAATCCACGAACGGCCCCCCGGCCGCAACTTCAAAGCGCCCGCGGGAGATGGCTCGGAGAGCATCTGCAGCTCACTGTCGGCAATGCTGCATGCCTTTATTTAAACCACTGGAAAAAAAATCCCTTAGTGAATGTAATCACCTCAGTAAGTCTGCCAAAAGATGCTTCAGCTCCTGAAGGACGTGGATGAACTTTCCGGACGTCGATGGTGGGCACTAGGGACCTTATTACCTGCACCCGCTTCCCCCCCGCCCCACCTTTCCCCCCTTCCCCTTCCCTGCTCCACCCTCTCAGCTCACCCCCCCAACAACCCCGTCCCAGCCCGCCCCCCCCTCGCACCATCTTCCCCCCACACCACCTTCCCCTGCACCCCCCCCACCCCCTTACAGCCCCCTTCCCAGCTCCCCCTCGCACCCCCCCCCTCCCTCCACCCCTCCCCCTCGCATCCCCTCCTCCCACAGGAACCATCCTACACCTGTGTAGGGGCCCTAACAACCCCACTGCCTTGTGGGCGTCTCGGGAGAGACCAAGGCTAAGGGAGTAAACCCTAACAGATAATCCGGAGCGGAACCCCGTAGGCGGTCATGTGTCACCTTTGGCATGTTTCCGGCAGTTCCTGCAGCCATACCGGTGCCAAACGTCGTGCTCTGCACTCCTTTGGACCCCACCAGAAAGGCCGAGAGGGGGGTTTTGACGACTGGGCAACTCTCAACCTCCATAAACTTGCCCAGGCATGCGCCATGGAGAGGTCACTCCATAGTTGCCTCACAGCGACTGAAACAACATGGAAGGCAGCAGTTACGGGTTATAAGTCCAGATAAATTGGTGTAGAAACTGGGCGCCACGGGTTGCCTTTGTCGGTGGGAGAGGTCATTGCACCTCACTGGACAGCTACCGCCCGCCTCAAACCGGGCAGCCCCCGGTCAATAAGGTTCTGTCCCGCCACAGTCTACCTGCTTCAATGGGTGCTTGGAGCTCAGGGTCATTGCCCGAAAGGTGGACTGATACACCGCACCAAACAACATGAAAAAAGGAAAGAAGGTACCAGCCCTTCGCTTTGCAAGCTGGAACGTCAGAACTATGTGTCTTGGCCTGTCGGAAGACCTTACACAAATCAGCGATTCTCGGAAGACCGCCATCATTAACAACGAGCTCAGTAGACTCAATGTAGACATTGCAGCACTTCAGGAGACACGCCTCCCCGCGAGTGGATCTCTAGCAGAGCAAGACTACACCTTCTTCTGGCAGGGCAGGGATCCTGAAGAACCAAGACAGCATGGAGTGGGCTTCGCCATCAGAAACTCCTTGCTCAGCATGATAGAGCCTCCCTCAAATGGCTCGGAACGCATGCTGTCCATCCGACTCCTCACCACCTCTGGTCCAGTACACCTACTCAGCATCTATGCTCCAACACTCTGCTCCCCTCCTGAAGCTAAAGACCAGTTCTACGAGCAACTCCATAACATCATTAGCAGCATCCCCAACACCAAACACCTATTCCTGCTGGGAGACTTTAATGCCAGGGTTGGGGCCGATCATGACTCATGGCCCTCCTGCCTTGGGCGCTATGGCGTTGGAAGGATGAATGAGAATGGACAGAGACTGCTTGAGTTGTGTACCTATCATAACCTCTGCATCACCAACTTGTTCTTTCAAACTAAACCCTGTCACCAGGTTTCATGGAGGCACCCAAGATCGCGTCGTTGGCACCAGCTGGACCTCATTGTCACAAGGCGAGCCGCCTTAAACAGTGTTCAAATCACACGCAGCTTCCACAGTGCAGAGAGCGATACCAACCCCTCCCTGGTGTGCAGCAAGGTTAGACTCAGACCAAAGAAGTTGCATCATTCCAAGCAGAAGGGCCACCCGTGCATCAACACTAGCAGAATTATCACCCACAGCTGTTACAAAAATTTCTAAATTCACTTGTAACAGCCCTTCAAAACACTCCCACAGGGGATGCTGAGACCAAGTGGGCCCACATTAGAGACGCCATCTATGAGTCAGCTTTGACCACCTACGGCAAAAGTGCGAAGAGAAATGCAGACTGGTTTCAATCTCATAATGAAGAGCTGGAACCTGTCATAGCCGCTAAGCGCATTGCACTGTTGAACGACAAGAAAGTCCCCAGCGATTTAACATCCGCAGCACTTAAAGCAGCCAGAAGCACTGCACAAAGAACAGCCAGGCGCTGCGCAAACGACTACTGGCAACACCTATGCAGTCATATTCAGCTGGCCTCAGACACCGGAAACATCAGAGGAATATATGATGACATGAAGAGAGCTCTTGGGCCAACCATCAAGAAGATCGCCCCCCTCAAATCTAAATCAGGGGACATAATCACTGACCAACACAAACAAATGGACCGCTGGGTTGAGCACTACCTAGAACTGTATTCCAGGGAGAATGCTGTCACTGAGACTGCCCTCAATGCAGCCCAGCCTCTACCAGTCATGGATGAGCTGGACATACAGCCAACCAAATCAGAACTCAGTGATGCCATTGATTCTCTAGCCAGTGGAAAAGCCCCTGGGAAGGACAGCATTACCCCTGAAATAATCAAGAGTGCCAAGCCTGCTGTACTCTCAGCACTACATGAACTGCTATGCCTGTGCTGGGACGAGGGAGCAGTACCCCAGGACATGCGCGATGCCAATATCATCACCCTCTATAAAAACAAAGGTGACCGCGGTGACTGCAACAACTACCGTGGAATCTCCCTGCTCAGCATAGTGGGGAAAGTCTTTGCTCGAGTCGCTCTAAACAGGCTCCAGAAGCTGGCCGAGCGCGTCTACCCTAAGGCACAGTGTGGCTTTCGTGCAGAGAGATCGACCGTTGACATGCTGTTCTCCCTTCGTCAGGTACAGGAGAAATGCCATGCACAACAGATGCCCCTCTACATTGCTTTCATTGATCTCACCAAAGCCTTTGACCTCGTCAGCAGACGTGGTCTCTTCAGACTACTAGAAAAGATTGGATGCCCACCAAAGCTACTAAGTATCATCACCTCATTCCATGACAATATGAAAGGCACAATTCAACATGGTGGCTCCTCCTCAGAGCCCTTTCCTATCCTGAGTGGTGTGAAACAGGGCTGTGTTCTCGCACCCACACTTTTTGGGATTTTCTTCTCCCTGCTGCTTTCACATGCGTTCAAGTCCTCTGAAGACGGAATTTTCCTCCACACAAGATCAGGGGGCAGGTTGTTCAACCTTGCCCGTCTAAGAGCGAAGTCCAAAGTACGGAAAGTCCTCATCAGGGAACTCCTCTTTGCTGACGATGCTGCTTTAACATCTCACACTGAAGAGTGCCTGCAGAGTCTCATCGACAGGTTTGCGGCTGCCTGCAATGAATTTGGCCTAACCATTAGCCTCAAGAAAACAAACATCATGGGGCAGGACGTCAGAAATGCTCCATCCATCAATATTGGCGACCACGCTCTGAAAGTGGTTCAAGAGTTCACCTACCTAGGCTCAACTATCACCAGTAACCTGTGAATTTAGATGCAGAAATCAACAAGCGCATGGGAAAGGCTTCCACTGCTATGTCCAGACTGGCCAAGAGAGTGTGGGAAAATGGCGCACTGACACGGAACACAAAAGTCCGAGTGTATCAGGCCTGTGTCCTCAGTATCTTGCTCTATGGCAGCGAGGCCTGGACAACGTATGTCAGCCAAGAGCGACGTCTCAATTCATTCCATCTTCGCTGCCTCCGGCGAATACTTGGCATCAGGTGGCAGGACCGTATCTCCAAGACAGAAGTCCTCGAGGCGGCCAACATCCCCAGCTTGTACACACTACTGAGTCAGCGACGCTTGAGATGGCTTGGCCATGTGAGCCGCATGGAAGATGGCAGGATCCCCAAAGACACATTGTACAGCGAGCTCGCCACTGGTATCAGACCCACCGGCCGTCCATGTCTCCGCTATAAAGACGTCTGCAAACGCGACATGAAATCCTGTGACATTGATCACAAGTCGTGGGAGTCAGTTGCCAGCGTTCGCCAGAGCTGGCGGGCAGCCATAAAGACGGGTCTAAAATGTGGCGAGTCGAAGAGACTTAGTAGTTGGCAGGAAAAAAGACAGAGGCGCAAGGGGAGAGCCAACTGTGCAACAGCCCTGACAAACAAATTTCTCTGCAGCACCTGTGGAAAAGCCTGTCACTCTAGAATTGGCCTTTATAGCCACTCCAGGCGCTGCTTCACAAACCACTGACCACCTCCAGGCGCGTATCCATTGTCTCTCGAGATAAGGAGGCCCAAAAAGAAAGAAGAAAGACCATAAGAAGGCAATTGATAGAGTACACCATCAGAAAATAATGGAGTGCTTAAACAAACTAGAAATTGAGAGAAATGATAAAAGGATAACTCAGAATCTATATTGGAAGCAATCAGTGGGGGTGATGAGGCTTGTCAGTTTCCCAATCAAAAGAGGAGTGTGTCAGAATTGTGTTTTGTCCCCAAAATGATTCAACCTGTACACTGAAACAACCAATATCTACCAGGTTGCAATATTGGTGGGTTGAACATTAACAACTTGAGATACGCCGATGACACCGCACTGATTGCAGAGTCAGAAGAGACACTACAGAAAATTGTGAACAAAGTGAATGCAAAGAATGTGGAATGTGAATTAAGAATGAATGTGAAGAAAATCAAGACAGGGACCTAACCCTGGAAGTGAAAATTGAAGTAAAGAAACAAGTCCTGGAACAAGTGAAAACGTTTCCACATATTGGGTAGATTATCACAGATAATGGGAGATCTGACTATGAGATGCGAAGGATAATTGAGATTGCCAAGACCAGCTTTGTCAGAATGAAGGACTTGTTATCAAAGAAACTGACCCTGAACGTTAGGAAAAGAATGTTGAGTTGTTACATTTTGTCATCTATGTTATATGCCTTGGAGACATGGACAATAAATAAAGGGACTATTGAGCTGGCGGGCAGCCATAAAGACGGGTCTAAAATGTGGCGAGTCGAAGAGACTTAGTAGTTGGCAGGAAAAAAGACAGAGGCGCAAGGGGAGAGCCAACTGTGCAACAGCCCCGACAAACAAATTTCTCTGCAGCACCTGTGGAAGAGCCTGTCACTCTAGAATTGGCCTTTATAGCCACTCCAGGCGCTGCTTCACAAACCACTGACCACCTCCAGGCGCGTATCCATTGTCTCTCGAGATAAGGAGGCCAAAGAAGATAAGCTAAATGCATTAGAAATGTGCACATATCGGAGGATGTTCTGCATATTTTACACAGACAGAAAGACTAATGAGGGAGTGCTGGAAATGGCTGGAGAAAAAAGGAAATTACTGCATAACATCAAAGAGAGAAAGATACAATATTTCCATCACATCATTAGAGCAGAAGGTAGACAGAGACAATTGATGGAAAACGCAGGAGAGGGAAGCAGAGAAGAAAATGGATGACAGATATAATGGACTGGATGCAGTTGACCTATGCAGAATGTGTAAGGACAGCACAGGAGATCCATGAGTCAACCTTCTGGGAAGAAGATGAGACTAACGAATGAATGAACTTCACACAAAGGGTGAAAAATATCTGGAATAATTACTAGGCAAGATAATGGAACATTAGGGGCCTTCAAAATACAATTGGATGCTAGGATGGAAGAGTTAATAGCAGAGGAATAAGCTTCAGCGAAACTTTTCTCATCTTTGAAGTTCCTCACGCTCTCTGTCTCCAAATGTGCTGCTGATTTTGAGCTGGTCCTAAATTAAACCTGTTAATTCTCAGTTGTTTGTGGATTAAAAACGTCACCTACTTCACACACAGTGGGCTGGATTTTGTAGTCCTGCTGCCGGGAGTGGCTGAGGGCATAAAAAATGGCAGCCAGCACGCACAGGCTGTGAGCTGCCATGTCTGCTGTGATCTTGAACCTAGCGGCTCATTATCATATGCAGGGCAGCCCTGCCCTCAATGACGCAGCAGGGGCGGCCTCGGCGATGCCCTGAACGGTGTCAACTGTTTCTACGCTTGGCTGCCAGCCCTGTGAAAGAACTGCAGAGTTGCCCCCATCTCCCCCCCCCACCCCCACCCGACTACAGCAAAAACACATATTTGCCTTGTTGCCCCCCCACCAATTACACTACCAATGCAGAGTTGACCCCTTTCCCCCCTACCACCACAACTACACTAAGTGCAGAGTTCACCCCTTCCCCACCTCGGTGGTGCCAGCTATCCCTGGACAGGAAAGTGAAGGCATGTGAGTGCCGCCCCTCACGCTGAAGATCCAGAACTGCAGGTAAGATCGCTGCAGATTAGATTTGAATTCATGCAAACAGGTAATTTAAATATGTAAAGTCAGGTTCTTTTTGCAGAGCTTCCCCGCCACTGGGAAGACTGGGCCCAGCAATCCCGGTGTTGGGTTCCGTTGCGGGCCATTGCTGCCCCAAGCTTCTGGCCCAACCCCTGCCACGGATCCTGACGTGAGGTGGGGAACAAAATCCAGCCCAGTGTAAATGGTGCATCCTTGTTTAAATAGATTTGCTGTCAGTCTCACTGGGCTTGACTTAGTTTTAATCTTGCATACATGTTACAATGCTGTGCCAGCAGCAACCCCAATTTAGACAGAGGGGCTGTCGGGCAAATGAGACACACTACGGTCAAAGAGGAGTGCAGGTCCACCTGAAGTGGTGGTTTTCCCAGACCTCTGCACAAAGCGGTATCTTAGTATGAAATAAAAACAGAAAAATGCTGGAAATACACAGCAGCTCAGGCAGCATCAGCGGAGAGAGAAACAGAGTTAACATTTCAGGTTGATGACCTTTCAACAGAATTTCCAGCAATTTCTGTTATTATTTCAGATTTCCAGCTTCTGCAGTATTTTGCTTTTGTATTAGCATCTGAGTACATATCGGGAGAATTGTAACTGGTGGCCTCCAGTGACACCAGCCAACCATTTTCCAACACCCAAGCAGGCTAAATGCTCAATGCGCAGAATTTTCGGCCCCAGGATGGTGCGCTGGGATGCAGTTGGGGCTGTGAAAATAGCAGGGAGCCGCATCAGAGTGGCTCCCCCATGCAGTCCCGCCACCAGGGAAGTTTCTCAGTGGTGGGACTGACTGCGGATCAGCTATCTGCTTAACGAAGGTGGGCAGCCTATTTAAATAATTAAAGGCCTCATGGGCAATTTTTCTGGGCTGCTGGCATTTTGCTGCCAGAGGGCCCATTCCCCACAAAGCAGGGGCTGTAGGAAGGAAGGGTCGACCCCGCAGTGCCAATGGGCTATCCAGAGTGGCCTGCCTGCTTAGCCCCTCAGAATTGTGATTTAAAACTTAACCTCTCCAACCTCTCGATCTCCTATCTGCCTGAGCAGTGTCCACCTCTCCCAGTGGGGCGGCTGAGGCTCCAGAGCTGCCAGCCCTCTGATTGAGCCAGCAGCATCTACATCTCGCCCACTGTCCTTAATTGGACGGCGAGCCCGAAGGCGGCCAATTAAGAAGCCATCTCCTGGGAAAAAAGCTGAGCCGATCTTGCGGCCGGCAAGTGCGGGCTCAGGACCCCCATTTCATCCCAATGTTGGGGTCCCCAAAGCCTGTGGTAAAATCTTGCACAATGTGTCCACAAAGCCCAGTGAGAATTTTCTCACATTCCTGCCCTGGAGGGAACTTCTGCAGCTGTCAGCTGCTCTGGTAATCAGAAATTAAAGTCACAACTTTGTCAGTTGCCAATAAGGTGGTGATAAGAATGCAGCAGATTCCATAGGATGTGGAACAAAGATTATTAAAGGTTATCAATGCAACACAAAGCTCACATGTTTTCCTGATGTTGAGGACTCACTGCATTTCCAAACCAGGAGAGTCAAATCAAGACAGTTCATAATATTAAAGCAGATAAATGTTGCTGATAACTTCACGTTGGTTCATCCACTGTGACAGATTGCAGTTGCCCTGGGCAACTGCATGTGCGTTGAGCTGATTCAGTTTGCAGTCCTTTCACTTGACATTAAAAACACATGCTTACGTCATATATATGCACACACAATTATATGTGCATATTAAATTTGTTAAGAGCAAACCTTCCAGCTGAAGAAAAATGTCCTTAAGGCACAGACTAGCCAAGCATTGAAGGGATGAGGTGATGCTAACCCTGCTGGGATTCAGAAGATGCTTTAGGCCTACAGAAGCTTTTGGTTCTAATAGACATATCATCTGTACTGTTTGGAACAGCAATCAACAAAGGCAATAGAAGGTTGAACTTTAACTGCATAGTTAAAATATTTGAATGCAAGTCTTTTGTATGAAACGTTAAACTGAGGCCCTGTCTGCCCTCTCAGGTGGGCATAAAAGATCCCATGACACTATTTCAAGGAAGAGCAGGGGAGTTATCCCTTGTATCCTGGCCAATATTTATCCCTCAATCAGCGTCACAAAAACAGATTAGCTGGTCGTTAGCTGTTTGCGGGAGCTTGCTGTGTGCAACTTGGCTGCCTTTCCTACATTACAGCAATGATTACACTTCAAAAGTACTTCATTGGCTGTAAAGAGCTTTGGGACATCCTGAGAATGTGAAAAGCGCTATATAAATGCAAGTGCCAGGCAATGACCATCTCCAACAAGAGAGAATCTAACCATCTCCCCTTGACATTCAATCCCCTTGGCATTACCATCGCTGAATCTCCCACTAACAACATCCTGGGGGCTACCATTGACCAGAAACTGAACTGGAGTAGCCATATAAATACCATGGCTACAAGAGCAGGTCAGAGGCTAGGAATCCTGAGGCGAGTAACTCACCTCCTGACTCCCCAAAGCCTGTCCACCATCTACAAGGCACAAGTCAGGTGTGTGATGGAATACTCTCCACTTGCCTGGTTAGGTGCAGCTCCAACAACACTCAAGAAGCTCAACACCATCCAGGACAAAGCAGCCCGCTTGATTGGCACCCCATCTACAAACATTCACTTCTTACACCACCGACGCACAGTCGCAGCAGTGTGTACCATCTGCAAGATGAACTGCAGCAATGCACCAAGGCTCCTCAGACAGCACCTTCCAAACCCGCGACCTCTACCAACTAGAAGGACAAGGGCAGCAAATACATGGGAACACCACCACCTGCAAGTTCCCCTCCAAGTCACACACCATCCTGACTTGGAACTATATCGCCGTTCCTTCACTGTCGCTGGGTCAAAATCCTGGAACTCCCTTCCTAACAGCACTGTGGGTGTACCTACCCCACATGGACTGCAGCGGTTCAAGAAGGCAGCTCACCACCACCTTCTCAAGGGCAATTAGGGATGGGCAATAAATGCGTCGCCCACATCCCATGAATGAATTTTTTAAAAAGTATTTCAGAGGAAGTTGCGATTAAAATGGCTGTCACCAGTTCTGTGTCCAATGCATGCTACTTTTGGGGATGGTAAGAGACTGCTGGGTCACAGAATTATGTGGTAATTGCAACACGAATGCAGGCTGTTGGGTCCAACTGGTCCCTGTTGATCCACAGGATCAATAGTTTAACCAGTGTATCCGCCCTGTTCCATATCCCTCTCCTTCCATCATATAAATTGAAAATGCTGGAAATACTCAGCAGGTGAGCTTTCATCATCCACCTGAAATGTTAACACTGCTCCTCTTTGCATGGATACTGCCAGAGCTGTTGAGTATTTCTATTTCAGATTGCCAGCATTCTCAGGTTTTGTTCCCCTTCCTTCCCCCCGCAATCAGACCTCCTGCTGAATGTTGACATGGTCTTTCCCTCAGTCACTAACAACCCTTTTGCAGTCCAAGGCCGCATAGCCTGGATGCTTGAGTTAAATATGGGCCATCCTCATCCTTAATTCTCTTGGAATGGAATACGAGGCAATAAACTGTGTGAGATGCAGGTAATTGTGGACAATTCTTTCGAAATCTATTGCAGACAATAACTCCTGTAGACAGATATAAAGTGTAGTAGCGCTATTACGTTCACAGCGCCGCTGGTGTAGTGGTATCATGCAAGATTCCCATTCTTGCGACCCGGGTTCGATTCCCGGGCGGCGCACTCTTTTTAACGCTGAGAAATGAATGCATAATAGGGTCAAAATATTTGTTGCAAATTTACTTCATTTGAAAAAATTGCCGATTCCCCATTCCAGTAGAACATAGACTCTTTTTTTTAAAACATACACCCGATTCGCTGCGAAAGGGATTGAAGATAGAGGTGAAGCAGGCGAGTGACTCCCGTCCCCGGAATCCCCGAGCTGAGCGGATCGCAGCCGCGGAGAGGCCACTTCGCACCGCACAGAGCAGCCCAGCCAAAGCCATGAGCTTACACTGCCCTCACTGGGGGGCTCGTGGAAACTCCACTCCACTCAAAATCCAGGACTTTAATGTGCAGGGAATAAATACCGTGATTCTCCCATAGCAATGCCATGTTTCTCTGTATGCAACCAATGCATGGTGAAAACATGGAGACAAATTGCTACATTTATTAGAGGCCTTGGATTTTACCTGCTTCCGGGGGTGTGAAGAAACACTAAAATAAAAGCAAAATACTGCGGATGCTGGAAATCTGAAACAAAAACAAGAAATGCTGGATTCACTCAGCAGGTCTGGCAGCATCTGTGGAAAGAGAAGCAGAGTTAACGTTTCGGGTCAGTGACCCTTCTTCGGGTTCCGAAGAAGGGTCACTGACCCGAAACGTTAACTCTGCTTCTCTTTCCACAGATGCTGCCAGACCTGCTGAGTGAATCCAGCATTTCTTGTTTTTGTGTGAAGAAACACCATGGTTCCCACTCGTCGCCAATTTTCTGGTTGGTGATTACTCCAACAACTTATCTTTTAACAATAAGAAGCATCCCAATGTACCTCACAGATAGGAAAATGGACACAGAGACAGTGGATGAAAGATTAGGAGGGATGACTGCGGAGGGTTCAAGCAATGGGTTTTCAGGAGCTTTTTAAAGGAGAGGGAGGTGGAGATGAAGACAAGATTTGGAAGCGAATTCCAGAGAGCAGGACCGAGGTGGCTGAAGGCTGTGCCACTATTGGTGGATAAAAGGACAAAGGGAGGCACAGACCTGATTGCCTGCCCCTCTTCCGAGGTTACGTTCGCGCCCGGGTGTCCCTGCAGAAGGAGCATGCGGTGTCTGCCGGTTTGCTTGAGGCCTTCCGCGACCGATGGGCAGCACAGGTGCTGGAGTGCATCATAGATGCCGAAAATGACATTTCAATTTGAGTTTTGTTTTATTTATCTGTTTTTAATATTGTTATTTATTTAAAATGTGTACAAAGGGGGCCTGGAGAATAAAGGCCCCCTCTGAAAAATAAAAAGGGTCTGGGGTATAGAGACCAGCTTAAAAAAAACAGGGTTAGAAAAAAAAAACAGGGTTAGAAAAAAACTGTCCGCATGAAAAAAAGGGGGCACAGAAATGCTGAGAGGAGAGGAGTATGAGATGAAATTGCAAGGGTAGATTGGGTTGGAGGAGATTTCAGAGATAGGTTGGGCCTTTTAAAATCCAGAAATAGCCATGTCAGTGAATTGGATGTACAAATATGTAACTCCGCTCAATTTCCTACAGTATTGTGCTCTCTGGAGCTAGATTGCTGTCCTTAACCATAACTTGACCAGTGAAGTGACACTTCTAAAACATGACAACAGTATTTTGTGGGCAGGTCCTGATTAACCAGGTTTCTGAGCTGGTAAAAAATTCCACTGAATGAACCCATCGAACAAATAACTTAAGTAGTTAACGTTCATCTTTGTTGCTGCTAAAATAAATGGAAAATGGCAAAATTAACACTCTGGTATCTAACAAACGGAAATGTCCCGCATAGTATTTTATGGAGATCCTGGGCACATCAGTATCTGAAATAAAAACAAGAAATGCTGGAAATATCAGTATCTGACTATCACTTAAACAGAATAAGCTGTTTAAAAATTAATTATATTTTAAAGGATTAAGTACATACTTGATTACTGTTTCTCAGCACAGTCAGTGGTTTGTTATTTATAAATCCATGATCGCAGAGCCTGGTACAAAAATTAATAAAAACAGAAAGTGCTGGAAATACTCAACAGGTCTGGCAGCATCTGTGGAGAGAGAAGCAGAGTTCAGGTTTCAGGTCTGTGACCCTTCATCAGAACTGGCAAAAGTTAGAAATGTAATACGTTTTAAGCAAATAAAGCATGGGTGGGGGAAAAGAGAACAAAATGGAAGTTGTGTGATAGGACAGAGGGCTGGAGAGATTAACTGACAAGGTCATGGGGCAAAGGCAAATAGAGTGTGCAAATGGAGTGGTGAAAGACAAAGCATTAGTGCAGAGCTCTCTCTCTTCTCTTTCTCTTTGGCCTTCTTGTCTCGGGAGACAATGGGTAAGCGCCTGGAGGTGGTCAGTGGTTTGTGGAGCAGCGCCTGGAGTGGCTAAAAGGCCAATACTAGAGTGACAGACTCTTCCACAGGTGCTGCAGGTAAAATTGGTTGTCAGGGCTGTTTCGCAGTTGGCTCTCCCCTTGCGCTTCTGTCTTTTTTCCTGCCAACTGCTAAGTCTCTTCGACTCGCCACACTTTAGCCCCGCCTTTATGGCTGCCCGCCAGCTCTGGCGATCGCTGGCAACTGACTCCCACGACTTGTGATCAATGTCACAGGACTTCATGTCGCGTTTGCAGACGTCTTTCAAGCGGAGACATGGACAGCCGGTGGGTCTGATACCAGTGGCGAGCTCGCTGTACAATGTGTCCTTGGGGATCCTGCCATCTTCCATGTGGCTCACATGGCCAAGCCATCTCAAGCGCCGCTGACTCAGTAGGGTGTATAAGCTGGGGATGTTGGCCGCCTCGAGGACTTCTGTGTTGGAGATGCGGTCCTGCCACCTGATGCCAAGTATTCTCCGGAGGCAGCGAAGATGGAATGATTTGAGACGTCGCTCTTGGCTGACATACGTTGTCCAGGCCTTGCTGCCGTGGAGCAAGGTACTGAGGACACAGGCTTGATAAACGCGGACTTTTGTGTTCCGTGTCAGTGCGCCATTTTCCCACACTCTCTTGGCCAGTCTGGACATAGCAGTGGAAGCCTTTCCCATGCGCTTGTTGATTTCTGCATCGAGAGACAGGTTACTGGTGATAGTTGAGCCTAGGTAGGTGAACACTTGAACCACTTCCAGAGTGTGGTCGCCGATGTTGATGGATGGAGCATTTCTGACGTCCTGTCCCATGATGTTCGTTTTCTTGAGGCTGATGGTTAGGCCACATTCATTGCAGGCATCCGCAAACCTGTCGATGAGATTCTGCAGACACTCTTCAGTGTGAGATGTTAATGCAGCATCGTCAGCAAAGAGAAGTTCCCTGATGAAGACTTTCCGTACTTTGGTCTTCGCTCTTAGACGGGCAAGGTTGAACAACCTGCCACCTGATCTTGCGTGGAGGAAAATTCCTTCTTCTGAAGACTTGAACGCACGTGAGAGCAGCAGGGAGAAGAAAATCTCAAACAGTGTAGGTGCGAGAACACAGCCCTGTTTCACGCCACTCAGGATAGGAAAGGGGTCTGATGAGGTGCCGCTATGCTGAATTGTGCCTTTCATATTGTCATGGAATGAGGTGATGATACTTAGTAGCTTTGGTGGACATCCGATCTTTTCTAGTAGTCTGAAGAGACCACGTCTGCTGACGAGGTCAAAGGCTTTGGTGAGATCAATGAAAGCAACGTAGAGGGGCATCTGTTGTTCGCGGCATTTCTCCCTTAGCTGATGAAGGGAGAACAGCATGTCAATGGTCGATCTCTCTGCTCGAAAGCCACACTGTGCCTCAGGGTAGACACGCTCGGCCAGCTTCTGGAGCCTGTTTAAAGTGACTCGAGCGAAGACTTTCCCCACTATGCTGAGCGGGGAGATTCCACGGTAGAGCACAAACATGAAAAAACCAGTAGGCAAGCACATGGTAAAAAACAAAAGAAAGGAACAAAATAAAATTAAAATAAAAAAGAGCCAGTCATGCTCTGAAATTATTGAACTCAATGTTCAGTCAAGTAGGCTGTAGCGTGCCTAATAAGAAAATGAGGTGCTGTTCCTCGAGCTTGCATTAATGTTCACTGGAACACTGCAGCAGGCCCAGGACAGAGATGTGGGCATGAGAGCAGGGGGGAGTGTTAAAATGGCAAGCGACCGGAAGCTCAGGGTCATGTTTTCGGACTGAACGGAGGTGTTCTGCAAAGCGGTCACCCAATCTGCGTTTGGTCTCCCCAATGTACAGGAGACCGCATTGTGAGCAGCGAATACAGTATACTACATTGAAAGACGTACAAGTAAATCGCTGCTTCATCTGAAAGGAGTGTTTGGGGCCTTGGTTAGTGAGGAGAGAGGAGGTAAAAGGGGCAGGTATTACACCTCCTGCAATTGCATGGGAAGGTGCCATGGGAAGGGGACGAGGTGTCGGGGGTAATGGAGGAGTGGACCAGGTGTCGCACAGGGAACGATCCCTTTGGAATGCTGACGGGAGGGGAGGGAAAGATGCATTTGGTGGTGGCATCATGCTAGAGGTAGTGGAAATGGCGGAGGATGATCCTTTGGATGTATAGGCTGGTGGGGTGGAAAGTGAGGACAAGGGGCACCCCGTCGCGGTTCTGGGAAAGGCAGGAAGGGGTGAGGGCACAAGTACGGGAAATGGGTCAGACACAGTTGAGGGCCCTGTCAACCACGGCAGGGGCGGAGATCCTCAGTTGAGGAAAAAGGAAGACATATCGAAAGCACTGTTGTGGAAGGTTGCATCATCAGAGCAGATGCGTCGGAGACAGAGAAACTGGGAGAATGAAATGGAGTCCTTACAGGAAGCAGGGTGTGAGGAAGTGTATTCGAGGTTGCTGTGGGAACTACGGTTACGGTACTATAAGATTTTGTCCAACCAGATGAGTTTGCTGCACCGAAACTGGAACATTCTTTATTAAGATTAAAACTTTAAAAAAAATTAACACTCTGGTTTCTAAAAGGATTAACATGCTGATTTTTAAGAAAAATGACAATGTCCCTCAGTTTTGTATTGGGACCCTGGGGTAAAACAGCAATAAGAAAAATTTTCAGACACATCAGTATCTTCACCAAAGGAATAAAATGGCTAAATACTATTTTATACTGAAATTCAATAGGGAATTCAGGAGAAACTTCTATACCCAGGGAGTATGTGGAACTCATTCTTTGAGAAAAGATCGGATATCCACCAAAGCTACTAAGTATCATCACCTCATTCCATGACAATATGAAAGGCACAATTCAACATAGTGGCTCCTCATCAGAGCCCTTTCCTATCCTGAGTGGTGTGAAACAGGGCTGTGTTCTCGCACCCACACTTTTTGGGATTTTCTTCTCCCTGCTGCTTTCACATGCGTTCAAATCCTCTGAAGAAGGAATTTTCCTCCACACAAGATCAGGGGGCAGGTTGTTCAACCTTGCCCATCTAAGAGCGAAGTCCAAAGTACGGAAAGTCCTCATCAGAGAACTCCTCTTTGCTGACGATGCTGCTTTAACATCTCACACTGAAGAGTGCCTGCAGAGTCTCATCGACAGGTTTGCGTCTGCCTGCAATGAATTTGGCCTAACCATCAGCCTCAAGAAAACGAACATCATGGGGCAGGACGTCAGAAATGCTCCATCCATCAATATTGGCGACCACGCTCTGGAAGTGGTTCAAGAGTTCACCTACCTAGGCTCAACTATCACCACTAACCTGTCTCTAGATGCAGAAATCAACAAGCGCATGGGTAAGGCTTCCACTGCTATGTCCAGACTGGCCAAGAGAGTGTGGGAAAATGGCGCACTGACACGGAACACAAAAGTCCGAGTGTATCAGGCCTGTGTCCTCAGTACCTTGCTCTACGGCAGCGAGGCCTGGACAACGTATGCCAGCCAAGAGCGACGTCTCAATTCATTCCATCTTCACTGCCTTCGGAGAATACTTGGCATCAGGTGGCAGGACTATATCTCCAACACAGAAGTCCTTGAAGCGGCCAACACCCCCAGCTTATACACACTACTGAGTCAGCGGCGCTTGAGATGGCTTGGCCATGTGAGCCGCATGGAAGATGGCAGGATCCCCAAAGACACATTGTACAGCGAGCTCGCCACTGGTATCAGACCCACCGGCCGTCCATGTCTCCGCTATAAAGACGTCTGCAAACGCGACATGAAATCGTGTGACATTGATCACAAGTCGTGGGAGTCAGTTGCCAGCATTCGCCAGAGCTGGCGGGCAGCCATAAAGACAGGGCTAAAATGTGGCGAGTCGAAGAGACTTAGTAGTTGGCAGGAAAAAAGACAGAGGCGCAAGGGGAGAGCCAACTGTGCAACAGCCCCGACAAACAAATTTCTCTGCAGCACCTGTGGAAGAGCCTGTCACTCTAGAATTGGCCTTTATAGCCACTCCAGGCGCTGCTTCACAAACCACTGACCACCTCCAGGCGCGTATCCATTGTCTCTCGAGATATGGAGGCCAAAGAAGATGTGGAACTCATTACTACAAGGAGTAGTTGTGGTACCTAGCATAGGGGCATTTAAGGGGAAGCTAGATATGCACATGAGGGAGAAAGAAACAGAAAGATATGTTTGATGGGGATATATATGAAGCAGGTGTGGAATATAAACACTAGCATGGACCTATTAAGACGAATAGCCTGTTTCTGCACTGTAAATACTTTGTAACCTTCCTGCACCATCACTTAATTCCCTGAGTACCCAAAATTCTATACACCTCTGTCTTAAATGTACTCAATGATTGCTGATCCACAACTCTGAGGGGTAGAGTTCCAAAGATTCACAACCCTCTGAATGAAGAAATGTCACCTCATCTCAGCCCTAAATGGCCCCACCCTTTCTTCTGAGACTGTGAGCCCTAGTTCTCGGCTCCCCATCCAGGGGGGATCATTTTCTCCTCAGCATCTACCTTTGTCAAGCCCTCTTTAGTATTGCACATGTTTTAAGATCACCTTCTGCGCCTGTGACGGGGATTCGTGCTGACGTGTGACAAGAAGTGTGCGTGGCGGAGTCTGGCTGCCCGGCAACGGGAGAAGATACACTGGCTCCGGGCAGGAGATACACTGGCTCCGGGTAGGAGGAGACAGCAAAGCTGTGTGAGAATTGGCCTTGACGGCAAAGGGCGAGGATTACCCCAGGTCTGGCACCAGCCTGTCGGCCGCTGTGAATGAGAATGTATGACCTGGACGATGGGGGCGAAGTTGCCGAGTTTAACATCTACTCCTGGTCCAGCCAGAGCTGCCTGACCAGCGACTGCCAGGCCCCGCCGTGCGGCTCCTGCTCCGCCTGCACCCTGCAGCTGAGACTGGCCTCCACCCGGCAGTGGTTCCTCCGAGCCGGGGATTTGTCCAAGCAGCAGTTTGTCATCGGCCTGGGCCGGAGGATTGGCAACCGGGATCTCCTGCAGCAGCTCGACCGGCTCTTGCAGCCAACGCTGGGCAAGGATTTCACCCACTCCCGCTCGTGTGTGAACCCCAGCCTTCCCGAGGATCTGACAACCCAGAGTTCGGACCGTTCCCTGGACAAGCTGGCCCTGCGCAAATTCATGTTGGGCACCTGGCAATGGTTTGCGGACAGCAGACACTGGACAAAAACAAACTATATGCTGGGGTTGTTTCAGATGTGCGATGTCAATCTACTGTATACCGCTGGTAACATGATCCGAACACTTATCCACAGTAAGAAAATCCCTGGCTCCCGGCAAATGAAAGGTGAGAAGTCATCATTGATGAATGCTCCCAGCTTCATTGAAATGTGCGATATAATAACATTTCCCAAAGGCAGCAAAACACAGGACACCAGATAGTTACCAGCTCAGCATTGATGCAGAAGTTTGTGAAAGCTACAGACATTTGACAAAATTATTGACTCAGCTACAGACATGTACAGACAATTAGTTTGCATATAAAATGTATAGCCAACTTAATGCCTCCAAACCACAGTCCGATTTAAAACACATTTTCCCTATTTAGTGAGATACCTGGCATTGTTTTTGCTTGCACAAGTAGTCAATGCCTGCCCACACACGATGTAGCGATGCAGAGAATCTGGATAGATGTCTATATGTCAGGAGTGATCTTGATCTCTTCTCTCCCTTCTCCATCTCTCTCCCCTTCTGTATGTCCATCTCTCTCCCCTCTCCCTCTGTATTCATCTCTCTCCCCGTCTCACCCCCTCTCTCCCTGTGTCCATATATCTCTCCCCTCTCTGTGCCATCTCTCTCCCCTCTCTCACTCTTCCCTTGCTGTGCCCGACCCCCCTCTGTGCCCCTCTCTCTCTTCCCCTTTGTGTCACACTCTCCTCCCCTCTCTTCCCTCTGTCCCTCCCCTCTCTCCCCCCTCTCTCCCTTTGTGTCTCCCTCTGTCTTCCCCTCTGTGTCCACTTCTCTCCCACTCTGTTTGTCCCCCTCTCTCTCCCCCTCTCTTCCCCCGTGTTCCCCCTCATACTCCCGCTCTCTCGCCTCCCCATGGCCCCCCTTCTCTCCCCCTGTATGTGCCCCCCTCTCTCGCCTCACTTTGTCCCTCTCTCCCCCTTTCTCTCCCCTTTCTCCTCCTCTGTGACCCTCTTTTTCCCTGTCTCTCTCTCTGCCTCTCTCCCACCTCTATCCCCCTCCCCCTCTCTCGCCCCCTCCCCCCTTTCTCCCCCTCCCTTCCCCGCCCCCTCTCTCTCCCCCATTCCTCTCTCCCCCTCCCCCCTCTCTGTCTTCCCACCCCACTCTCTCTTCCCCCCCTCCCCTCCCCTTTTTCTGTCCCTCTCTGTGTCCGCCCCTCTTTCTCCCCCATCGTCCACCATGCACCAGGAACGGAAACACATTGCCACTCGATGCCAGTCCTGCACTCTGACAGTAACCAGGGCATTTGGAGAGCTGAAAATGTGAACTGTCATCCTAAAAAAAAACATCTTGTTCTGGCTCAAAGAAGTCTTCCCTTTTCATTCTGTCATTGCTCTCCAGTGCGTTACCCTAACTGGTCTACTCACACCCACTCTCTCCATGGCTGATTCTGCAGGTTGGATGCACTTGATTGACGGTACCAGTCTTCCCAGTGAATCCTGCCTTCCCCATGCTCCTATTTGATGAAGGTCTGCACACAAGCAAACCATTTGCACTTTTGATTGGTGGATTGATGGGACGGATACAAAACTAGGCCTTAGGACCAAGCCTGATGCCCCGATGATCCTGATCCTTTGTAACCACTTTCGCTCCTGGTAATTTTAAGTCTCTTATTCCAAGTCTTTAAACTTTAAAACACAAGTTTAAAGGCTTGGAACAAGATACTTAAAATTACCATGGACCTGAAACCTTTTACCATAGATGATGGTGTCTGTGTACAGACATGTTGCCAACCCCTGGAATAGCCTGGAATAGCCTGGAATAGAAACAGAAAATGCTGCAAATACTCAGCCGGTCTGGTAGCATCTGTGGAGAGAGAACCAGAGTTAGTGGGCTGGATTTTCTTTACGGGGTCGGGAATCTGACGCCCAGAGAATTTTTGGGTTTGATCTGGCACAATTTTCAAATGCAAACTCAGTATTTGGCCTGGGAGCGAGTCTGGCATCCAGTTAGAAGCACCGGAAACATTCTGGAGGTGGGACCAGGTTGTTGAGTGCAGTTTTAAAAGGCAAGCGAGAGCCATTACTGAGCTTGCTGGTGCCATTAGAGATGCAGGACCAGGGAGCTCGGAGGGCCTCTGTGGACATAGGCATGTGTGCCCGGGTGGCACCGCATTTCTCAGATGCCTCTCTGGAGGCACTCATTGATGCCGTGTTTGAGAGGAGAGAGCTGTTTTACCTAACCTGATGGAGAAGAAATCCCTCCAGCGAGACCAGAAAGGTGTGGATGGAGATGGCCACAGATGTCAGCAGCTGGGGACCCATGAGAAGGACCTGGGTCCAGTGCAGGAAACGGTTCAATGCCCTATTGCTGTCTGGTAAGGTGAGTGGTCAGTGGCTCCCAGTTCATTAGGCACCGACTCTCTAAGCACCAGAATGCAAGTGAACTGACCTCATAGAATGCCCATAGTTCTCCCTCACATTGTCAGAGTAAGTGAACAGTTGTAACACTGAGACGCAGCCACCCTCACACATGGGGCGACAGTCAGATTGGGACGTCACTGAGGGGAACTGAGGCCTGCTGTATGGCCTGCTGATAGAGATGAGGGAGAGCAGCAGACTTATGAATCTTTCTGCTCTCACCCTGCAGGAGAAGAGAGCCCATAATACGTGGGAGATGGCCAGAATGGGAAGTGGAGGGGCCCAGCTCCACACTCTGACATCAGTGGAGGCGGCGGCGTTGGAGCTTGAGGCATTCGGTGGGGGATGGTAAGATGGGAGGCCATGAACAAGAGGGTGATTGGATACCTCTTTCTTTAGGTGAAGGGCATGGAGGAGGCTCCTGCCCAATGCAAACTGTGGGTCTTAGTCCGCTGTCATATGAGGGGTTGGTTATGATGGGGCACTTGTTGCGTTGGACCAGTTCTCATTACCATTCTCTTGTGTCTCCCACATGGTCAGTTTCAGAGAGGCACCAAAGTGAGCCTGCCGTGTCAGAGCCGACATCCACGGTTGGCGGGGAATCCATGGAACCTGCACCGTCACATCTAACTTGACACCTTTCACCAGTGCAAACACACTCACCTCAGTTGGGCCACAGATTAGCGTAGAGATGAGAGCACTGGTTGAACCTCACATCACGCATGCGCAGCTGGATGAGGATGAGGCAGTCAGCTGTGGGCAGTCCCACTTGGAAGATGGAAGACACAGCGATGCTCCACTGGGAAAAGATGCTGGGCATCGGGTATCACAGACAAGGAGGGTCTTCCTCGAGAACCAGAGGCAGGTAAGTTCCCATTTGTCGGAGTTTCCTGAGGCCTTGAGGAGCCAAGGGCAGACAGTGGAGGAGTCCATGCAGCACTTGTGCTTTGTCATGACTCAGGGATTCGATTGCATGAGCTCCTCCATTGAGAGATTGGGCTACATCTTGGAGAGCAATATGCAGCATCACTCTGAGTGGGTGCAGGAGCAGTGCGCTGATATATACAGAAGGAGTGAAACTCTCTGCAGCATAGAATGCTCAGTGTCGCTGATGGCATGGCTAAATTCACTTATTGGGTCACCTCTGTGCTATTGTGCAAATCTGTGTGTCGTTTCATTTGCCTCACAATATAATCTTTTCTCACCACTCTGACAGGTGTTTTGTTGATGTCCCCTGTCAAAAGGGAGATGCATTCTCGTGCCGGTGGTGGGGACCTGGGGATCTGAGACAGCAATGTGCCCATGCCTTTCGATGTTGGACAATAGTAGATGGAGGAACCATCCATGATCATGACTGTCAATGGGACCTGACAGTTAAGGGTTATAGCGGTGTAATAGTTCTGTATGCTAGAAAGTGATTGTGGCGTTATCAGCTGCAAGGGTTCGGGGGCAATTAGGTGAAACGCTGCTGAATCAGTGTGGCCCTTGCTGCCATGCCAGCCTGCAGGTCACCTTGAGGTCTGGGATGGCATGGCAGGGCTTCCTCTGCTTCTTGGTCGCTGGCCGCCTCAGGAGTGAGCCATTCCTCCTCCAGTTCCTCCTCTTCTTCCTCCTTCCAGCCTTCTTCCAAGATGAAGTAGCATTCCAGTTCCTCCTTCTCATGGACCTCCAGTCTCTTTCCAGTGTCATGTTGAGCAGGGCGCAGCAGACAACCACAATACAGAAGACTCTGGCTGGCTTGTAGTGGAGAGCATCACCTGACCAGTTAAGGCAATGGAAGCAGGTCTTCAAGAGGCCAATGGTCTGCTCAATGCAGGCCCCTGTTAGGAGATGGCTCAGGTTATAGCGCCTCCATCCATGTCTAGGCTTCGGCTGAGCATCAGGAGCCACCTGTTTAGGTAACCCTAAACCCCCAGCAGCCACCCATGGAGCCTGGATATGGGCCTGAAGAGGTATGACACCTGGAACTCCCACAGGATAGAGAAGTCACAACAGCTTCCCAGGAACTGGGCACAGACCTGCAAGATTCACTTCCTGTGGTCACAGACCAGCTGGACATTCAATGACTGGTAGCCTTTTCTGTTGAGGAATCTGACTGGCTGGTCTGTTGGTGCCTTGATGTCTACGTGAGTGCAACCTATGACTCCCTGGACCTGCAGGAATCCCTCAATGGCGGCAAAGTCCATAACCCTCTGTGCCTGTGCTGGCCATTGGGTCAAAGTGGATGTAGTTCCCCTCCCTCCCGAATATGGCGTCTGTGACCTGCCTGATGGCATGATGAGCTGCTGACTGTGAGATGCCACCTAGGTCTGCAGCTGATTCCTGGAATGACCTAGTTGCATAGAAATTCAGGGCAATAATGATCTTGACGGCTGCAGGTAAGGGACTACCCTGGGGGCTATGAGGCCTCAGGTCATTGTGAATCAAAGCACAAAGGTCCACCTCCTGCGGCACAGGCGCTCTGTCATTTGCAGGTAGCTGACTCTTGGCTGATAGACCTGGTGCAGTGGATAGCACCGATTTCCCCTTGCAAACCCCTCCGCTGTGCTCCTCTGTCCAGGGGGTTGCACCTGCTGCAGCTCATCCTGGTTGCTCTCCAATGTCAGAGTAGCCTGTTCCCATCTGAACTCCCTCAGCTGGGCTTTGTGCATTCACCAGGCCTGCCCCTGCCAACCCCAGCTGCCACTGAGAAAAGCAAGTCTTACAGCTGCAGCAGTGGCTACTCTGAGGCACTTCTGAAGCAGCTGAGCTTTATTTTGAGCCTCTGCATTCTGGTAATCAGCCTTTCCCATAACGTTTATGACCCTCTGTATTGTTCACGTCTTCAGAACCCTGTTGTGTTCCACTTATGGCAACTTCCCCGTTCCCAGTCTTTAAAAATTGTGCACTGCTGCTGACAAGCCCATTAAAGAGTTCAACCGGCACTTAATTGGAGGTGTGCGGGGTTGCCATTCCCTCCCTCCCAGTAGCCCTTTGAAAACAGCTTTGCATTCTGGAGGTGGCGGGACCCACTGCCGACCTCCAAGAACGCAATGTTCAAATTGCACTTGCATCCATTCCCGCCCCAGTGGGCTTTAAAAATCTAGCCCATTGTTTCAGCTCAATGACCTTTCAGGTCACAGATGCTGCCTGACCATTGGGATAATGTTAGAGTAAAGGAAAAGGAGGGAGAGGAATTTCTGAAATGTTAACAGTTGACCAGTATGCTCTCAGTCCAACGAGGAAGGAGGCATTGCTGGATCTGATGCTGGGAAATGAGGTGGGTCAAGTGGATCTCGTGTCTGTGGGGGAACACTTGGTTAACAGTGATCATCATATCATTAGGTTTAGATTAGTAATGGAGAAGAGCTAGGAACAATCTAAAGTAGGACTTCTAAATTGGAAGAGGGCTAACATCAATGGGATGAGAGGCGATCTAGCCAGGGTATAATGGAACAGGAAAAACTGTAATGGAACAATGAGTGATCTTTAAGGAGGTGATGTTTCAGGTATTGGCTAGATACAATCCAACAAGGGCAAAAAGTAGGGAACAAAAGCTAGGGCTCCTTGGATGGCGGGGGAGATAGAAAATATGATGAAACTAAATAGGTGTATGATGCATGTCAGGTGAATTCTTTAAGTGAGAAATAGGCCAAATACAATATGTTGAGAGGGGAAGTAAAGAGGAAAATATGACTGGCAAAGATGGAATATGAGAATAGAATGGCAATTAACATAAAGAGAATCCAGAAATCTTCTACCAGCATGTAAATAGTATGTTGTTAGTAAGAGGCAGGGTGGGACCTATAAGGGACAAATAGGGTGATATATGCTCAGAGGTGCAGGGCAAGGCTAGAATACCTAATGAATACTTTGTATTGGTGTTTACTAAGGAAGAGCATGGTGACAAAATATTGCTAGAAGCGGAGATGGTCAAGGCAGTGGATGGGGTGAAAATTGATAGGTAAGATGTACTGGAAAGGCTGGCTATGCTTAGAGTGGATAAGTTGCCTGGTCCGATGGCCTGCATCCCAGGTTACTAAAGGAAGTGGGGGTGGAGATCGCAGAAGGGCTTGCCAGAATCTTCCCTAGATACGGAGGAGATGTTGGAGGATTGGAGAGTGGCAAATGTGACACCCTTATTCAAGAAAGGGTGTAAGGATTTTCCTCGTAACCACAGGCCGGTCAGTTTAACATCAGTGGTAGGTAAGGTTTTAGAAACAATAATCAGGGAAAAAAAATCAACAGGTACTTAGAGCGGTTTGAGTTATTTAAGGAGCACCTGCATGGATTTATAAAAGGCAGATGGTGCTTGACTGATCTAATTAAAATTTTTGATAAAGTAACATAGAAGGTTGATGAAAGGAAAGCAATGGATGTTGTCTATGGATTTTAAGAAAGTTTTTGACAAAATACCACATAAAAGACTGGTTAACAAAATTGAGGCTCGTGGAATAAGAAGTGTCAGTGTCAGCTTGGATAAAAAATGGCTCAAGGACAGAAAACAGCGAATTGTGGTAAATGGTTGTTTTTCAGGCTGGAGGATGGTAGACAGTGGTGTTCCCCAAGGTTCAGTGCTGGGACCACTGCTTCTTTGTTATATATAAATGACTTGGATATTGGAATGCAGAGTAAAATTTCAAAATTTGCTGATGAGACCAAACTAGGAGGTGTGGCAAACAGTGAGGATGATACTAATCGACTAAAACAGGACATAGATAGGCTAGCAGAATGGGCAGACATGTGGCAGATGGAATTTAATACAGACAAGCATGAAGTGATGCATTGTGGTAAAAGAGATGGGGAGAGGCAATATAGATTTAATGGCACAGTTTTAAAGAATGTGTGAGGACAGAGGGACCTGAGGGTTCATGTGCATAGATCCTTGAAGGTGGCAGAACATAAGGAGAGAGTAATTATAAAAGCATATGGGATCTTGGGGTTCATAATTAAAGGTATCGAGTACAAAACAGGAAAATTATGCTGAACCTTCCTAAGCTCTGGTTAGGCTCCAACTAGAGTATTGCGTCCAGTTCTGGTCACCACACTTTAGGAAGGATGTGAAGGTCCTTGAGAGGGTGCAGAGGTGATTTACCAGATTGGTTCAGGGAAGGGGCTTTTAGCTGCAAGATTAGGTTGGAGAAGATGTGGAGCAAAGGAGATTGAGGGGAGATTTGATAGAGGTGTACAAAGATTATGATGGGTTTAGATAAGGTAGACAAAGAAAAGCTGTTCCCATTAGCTGATTGTACAAAGATTAGGGGACACAGATTTAAAGTTTTGGGTAAGAGATGCAGGGCAGTTGTGAGCAAGAACATTTTTGTGCAGCGAATGATAATGACCTGGAACTCACTGCCTACGAGGGTGGTGGAAGCAGAGACGATGAATTATTTCAAAGGAAATTGGATGGGTACTTGAGTAAAATAAACTTGCAGGGCTATGGGGATAAAACGGGGCAATGGGACTGACTGGATTGCTCTACAGACAGCTGGCATGGACTCGATGGGCCGAATAGCCTCCTTCTGTGCCATAATGACTCTGTGACTTACTGAGTATTTCCAACATTTTCTGTTTTTATTTCAGATTTCCAGCATCCACAGTATTTCACCTTTTACCAGAATAGCCTCTATGGTTTTGAAATACATTGTTGGAGGTTTATTAATTTTACCTATTGTAACCTGTAAAATAGGTATCCTTGCAGAGTTTGTGTTTCTTTTAATCTCATTTCTGTGTTCCTCCTTGCCCTCTGCTGTTTCTATATTTCTTTTCCACTGCTGCTCCGCTGTGGTTATTTGCAGCTCTCATTTTCTCCTTGCTTATCCCATGGCCGTCCCATACACAGCAGGATCTGATTTAAGCTATAGTTTGCAGTTCTGGGCACCCCATTATAGGAAAGAAATTAAAGATATAGGAATGCTGCAGCAAAGACCACCCTGCAAGATTCTAGTTATGACGAGAGGCTTAAAAAATTAGGACGCTTTTACTGAAACAGAGAAGATTAAGGAACTGGGTGGGGGGAATCTAACAGGTTTTCAAAATGCTCAAATGTTTTGAGAGAGTAAATAGTGAATTATTGTTTTCATTGGTTGGCAAATGAGTAACAAAGGGGCATAAACTCAAGATTATTAAAAATAATGAAATAATAAATTAGGAGATTTTTTTTCACCCAGTGGGTTATTAAAACGTGGACTGCTTTATCACTAAATGCCTATTGGAGCAGAAACAATGACACAATTTAAAAGGGAAGTGGATAAATATTTGAAAGGGAAAAAGAATACAGGAAACAAGCAAAGAAATGGGATTTGAGTTGATGGTTCCAGTTGTGGGCCCAATAGCCTTTTATTATGCCATAATTTCTCCTATTCTGTGCAAATGAAGTGCAACACAAACCTCCACATAAACGCATTTGGATATTTTATTTCATATATTTACCTTTCAACTCTAATGGTTGACCAAGTTAATTCCAGTTTCTAAATGTTCCTTTGTATCAATGCGTGTTGTTTGTTTACTAAGAGCTCCTTTCACCCTGAGTGCACAGATTGCTGCTCAGTGCTTTAGCACAAAAGTTGGTTGCTATGGTTCTGATATTAATCCAGTTCTGATACTGGAAATTTCCATATGTGCGTCTACAAAGATTTAGTGCAATAGTAAGGTTCACAACAATAAAACTCCCAAAACCTTAAAACTATGCAAGTTAATAAATCATGGAGGAATTTTGTGCAATCCCAAAGTCTTATTCTGTTAATGCACCTTGACACACAATACAGGAGGTCTGTGATTATAGTTCCATTCATTATAGTTGATGCATTAATTTGTATTGTGTGCAAGCATTCACTTGATTAGGTCAATGTGTTGTATCCTGCACTGTGCTGAATACTACAAATGGCAAGATGCAAACACGACAAAATGTTGAATTGGAAAGGATACATTTATAGATTTTCACTGCTTTTGGTGTGCCCAATGTAATGCAAGTAAGTTATGAGAGAGATTGTTTAGATAGTATTATATATGTTCTCTGTAAGTAAGGAAACCCTATAGGATATCCTTTACATGACATGAATTGGAACAATATCTGAGAATCTTATATGAGGGGCTTTTGTGGACAACATATGAGAAGCTTGTAAAGGGATGAACTGTATCAGTTTTCACCTTGACAATGGATTATTTCTACCAAAACTCAGTTAGCAATGTGTGAGCAATGTTCACATAATTATACCGATGTCAAATGAATGTGAACAAGACACAATTCTGATGCTCACATTGTCAGGTCTTTGACATGTTTTTGCCCCTTCTGACCTAATGCCTAGATCAAGATTCCAGTGTAATACGTATTTTGATTGGGGAAGGATGTTGTTATGCCAATGTGTTTTGTTGAATGATAATTTCCTTTCATCCACTGACTGGAGATCTGAATTTATATTTTTTTTAAAAAGACATTTAAAAAAGACAAACTGCCAGCAAAGTCATCCTTCCAGATTAAGATGATCACCTAATTTGCAACACTGTATCCGACCCTGCAATGCTTGTGAGGAGGGAGACGAAGGGCTGCATTTTACCCGCCCTCCGACGTCGGGGTTCGTGGTGGGCGGAAAATCCTTCCGGGAGAGGCCCACCATGACCCCCGACGCCGGGAGAGCCCTGCCACACTGGTGGCTGCGAGGCCCTGGTGTGGCCCCCCCCACCCCCTGGCTGCTCAGCGGCAGGGCCTTAATTTAAATATTAAAATGAATTAAAATAAATGCTAACTAACTTACCTAAACCCGACGGCCTTCCCATGCCAATATTTCGGCCAGTGGCCGGAACCCCTGTGCCGTCGGATCTCCGTTCAAAGATCCAAAGCATGACACTAGTGGGGAGGAGTGAAATTTTCAGGGGAGGAGCGGTGAAAACTGTTTCAGTTGGCTGAGGGGATGGTGGGAAGGGGTTGAGGGGCAAAGATCTTAATGTTTGGGGGTGAAAAGCCGGGACCGGCAAAACATTGTTTTCGGGGGGGGAGAGGAAAATTAAAACCTGGCTATGTCATGTAGGGGTGGAAGATGGACTTGGCCCATTTTTTCATGTGACAATTGACATTGTTACTTTAAAAATTCATATGTCTTCTAAGGGTTTGAAGCCATTTAAAAATGGCGTCTGTGTGGCGGCGCCGAATGCCATTGCCGGGGATGGAGCAGTTGCCCCCTCTACATCATCAGGGGCGGCTGTTCCGTCCCCTCCATTTAAATGAATCCCCACATGAAATATCGTGGGAGTTCAGCAGCGCACAAATCACGTGTGCGCTGTGCCTTCTTTCAAGCTTGCCGACATCCTTGGCGGTGAGCTTATAAAATTCAGCCCGTAAAGTCTGCCGATATCCCAGCGAAAATTAAGACACAGGAAGTTAAAGGAACTGCTTGTTCTTGTTCTTTTAGCAAGAGAGAGATACTTCTAATTGCTATGTTTGACTGACTGAGTGACTGTCGTGTGACAATACCCTCCCCATCTGTGGTTTTAAGCTGGTGTTTTTCTCCGCAGCAGGGGAGAAGCAACTGGACTCTGACGTGAGCAGACCCTAAGACCCCCCCCACCCCCCACTCCCTACCTCACTCCAGCCCAGCTTGAAAGCTTTCAAATCCTGCCTGTTGACTGACCACCTTTGCATACTCTGGCTACAATCAGAAACCCCATTGGAGGAAATCATCCGCATCGCTATCTCCAAGAAACTCACCGAACCAGTCATCTACCTCTTCAAACTAAAAGCCTCAGGACCACTGAATTCGGCTAGAAATCAGTCGAATCAACAAACTTCACAGACAGTATATCTTTTTTATGGCCTCTAACTCAACCAATCTACCTTTCCCCACTCTGTAACCTATTTCTGTGTGGGTAAACCTCAGGTGTGTGTGTGAGAATGACAGTTGTTTATTATTTTTATTAGTTTGGTTTAAGTACAATAAAGTTAACCTCTTTGTTAACTCAAGAAAACCTGTCAGATTGATTCTAGTTATGATGATAGCAAGTAAGCAATCAAACACCTACTGAATTGGCCAGTATATCCACTTTAAGAAAGAATTAAACTGTTGTGGTCAAACAAGGAAAAGAAAAAGAGGGATGCCCTTCGACCCCTCCTCACTTGACTGTAACAATGTGCATTTCCTGTGAAAGATTTGCAAGTAAAATTGCTGGATATTTTCAGAGATGGTGCACTAAGTGCACTTTGTTTGGTTCCTTTAAAACAAGTAGGACGATAATTTTCAACTTTGCTGCTGAGCAAATACAGATATCACACTCTATATATCGCTCATTGGTACAGATGTGGTGTCATCTTAAAATGCAATGTTCCTCCGAGCTCCAGTCTGAAATTGACCAGGACTTCAATTTGAAAAAGTCACTGACTAGCTAAATTCTAATTGTCCTGCGTCTATGCTTATTTCAGACCAGTTAGATTTCACAGCCTTAAAGGAACATTTTAAAACAAAGTAGCATTTGGTTCACCATGCGCAACCTATGGATGATCTGCAAGGTATGGAAGTAAGCTATGTTTAATCATGGCTATTGTGAAATATTGTGAAATAACTGAGAGTTTCAATGCTTTATAACCTTGTTTGTAAAGCTTGTTGAAATATTGGCAGCTAAAAAATTTCTGACAAAGTGTTTTTGGCTTATTTGCTTTGCATTTTTATTGGTTGGTTGTTGACTGCCAATTATTTGATCTATAGCTTTTTGACATTCATGATTGGTGGTTTTCATTCCTATTTGCTATTTACTGATTGGTGTGATGACCTCTCATTGGGTTGGATTTTAAGAGCCCGCCGTCACTCTCAGCGGCGAGCTCAAAAAAATGGCGGCCCACACATGCATTAGAGCTGCCACGATCTCCCGTGCGGTGTCTCATTTAAATGGCCAAGTTGGCCCACCCCCCCCTTCCCAATCACGTGGAGGGGTTGGGCTGTCTGACGCCAGCAGTAGCGTGAGCTGCCTGTGCACAGGCGCTGGCGCCATTTTTAAAGGGCAGCCACCCTGCTGGCAAAAGTGAATTATTAAATGAACCCCACCCCCTACCAAAATAAAATTGGAACACCCTTTTCCAAACCCCAATAAAAATTACAATAAGTTTTTGCCCTTCCTCCCCCCCCAAAACACTTACCTTTGAATTCTGATCTTTCTCCCCCCACCCCCCCACTATTGCACAAAGTTGAAATTGCTCCCTTCCCACCATCCCGTACACTGATGATGCTTATTTGACCCTGTTCCCTCCCCCCACCCCCGCCCCCGACCCCGACACAGTAAATATTTTGGCTCCCCCACCCTGCTCCTCACCAGTGTCACGCCTGCTTTCCCCAGATGGGGAATTGAAGGCGTGGGAGTGCCAGCAGCCGCAGCCTGGAAGATCCAAGTCAGTTGATTTAAATTTATTCGTCTCATTCATTTAAATATTTCAAACCAGGTCCCATCACCCATCAGCTGGGGGGGGGCCACCATGGAGCCTCATCACCACTGGGAGGATCGGGCTGGACCCTCCCAGTGTCAGCCTCTGTGGTAGGCCTCTGCCACAACTGTCTCTTATTTTAGTTGGAGATGCAGCACTGAAACAGGCCCTTTGAGTCTGTGCTGACCATCAACCACCCATTTATACTAATCTTACATTAATCCCATATTTCTACAACATCCCCACAATTCCCCGACCTATACAAGGGGCAATTTATAATGGCCAATTTACCTATCAACTTGCAAGTCTTTGGCTGTGGAGGAAACCGGAGCACCTGGCGAAAATCCACACGGTAACAGGGAGAACTTGTAAACTCCACACAGGTAGTACCCAGAATTGAACCCGGGTCGCTGGAGCTGTGCGGCTGCGGTGCTAACCACTGCGCCACTGTGCTGCCTCCTGCCACTCTGCCTCTCGCCACAGAGCCCAACATCATCAGCTTGGTAAAATCCAGCCTGTTGAGTTTTGATTTGCCATTACTTTAATGATACAAAATGTAAGTCAGTCTGGTGAAAGTGTCCTATAGATATTTACATTATACATTGTATGTACACTGGTATCAGACCCACCGGCCGTCCATGTCTCCGCTATAAAGACGTCTGCAAACGCGACATGAAATCCTGTGACATTGATCACAAGTCATGGGAGTCAGTTGCCAGCATTCGCCAGAGCTGGCGGGCAGCCATAAAGACAGGGCTAAATTGTGGCGAGTCAAAGAGTTGGCAGGAAAAAAGACAGAGGCGCAAGGGGAGAGCCAACTGTGCAACAGCCCCGACAAACAAATTTCTCTGCAGCACCTGTGGAAGAGCCTGTCACTCCAGAATTGGCCTTTATAGCCACTCCAGGCGCTGCTTCACAAACCACTGACCACCTCCAGGCGCGTATCCATTGTCTCTCGAGATAAGGAGGCCCAAAAGAAAGAAAAAAAGAAGACATTGTATGATCTGTTTCAGGATGCTTAAGTAATAGACATGTGGCCTAGAATAACCATTTTTTAAATCAATTAATAGAATTTTGTATGTAATTTTATTCATTAATAATATAAATATATGGATAGAAGTAGATTGAGACACCCTTCCCTGAGTTAAAATAACTTGTGTTGTTCTTACCAAATCTCAATTGAGATTTCATTTTTAGATATCCTTGAATGCTAGCCTAGCAATTTTAGCGAAAAGAGCGATACAATCTGTTATGGCAGAGGTTTTCAAACTGGGTTGCCTGGATCCTAGGAGTCTGTTAAGTCATCAAATTTCTGTCCTTTTACAAACAGATTTCTGCATGCCATTTCTGTTGCTGTCTACATAATAAAACAGTTTGTTTTTTTTGGGTGGCTGGCAGTATGTTTTGGAAGTTAGGTCCTTTGGAGTATGTTGTTATACACAGAGGATCCCCCATGGAGACAAGTTTGAAAGCCAGTGCATTATTTGAACAAAAATTACAGTGCCTTGGAATCTCTACAAAAGATAAGTTGTCAGTCTGTAGCAATGCCCATTAACATCTCCTTTATAGGACATTAGGTAAAATTTGCCACTTTGTGTTGTTCAATTAAATCAGTGCTTTGTGGCATGTAAGGAAAGGCTGTGAGGGAGTTTGTAGTTTGAAGTACATTTGCCTTTGCTAAGTGTTAATTATCTACTGAATGTCAGGCAGCCAGATAATTCGAGTACAAAAATGAAATACTGCGGATGCTGTAAATCTAAAATAAAATCATAAAACACTGGAAATACTCAACAGGTCAGGCAGCATCTGAGATAATTCGATTACTGTCAGTCAGTTACTTGATTAATTTCTTCTCTGTTTGCTCCTGCATCTATTCGATTGAATTTGAAACCTCTTCTTGTTTTCATGTGCCGTTACTGAGTGAATCTGGGAAGAAGCTGGGAGATAAAATGCCTGCTGCTCCAAGTGGCTGAAAAAGGCATTGCTAGTTTGGTTCAGAATATGCATTTGCATTAATTCGTGTCATTCTTGGAGGGATAAAAATGTTTCTAAAGCATGATAAAAAGGTGGTGAGGTGTCAGTATTTGTACGAATGTTTTGCATTCCTTTTGACACGCTCAAGAGATATTCTAATCCCTGCCAGAAGTACAGTTTTCATGTCTATTCATTAATACAAAAAAGTAAATATATCTGAATGTTGGAACTTAGGTAAATAAACTAATTCTTTAGTAAATTCTCAACAATGTCAGAATATTTATTGTTTTACATGTAACACACATGATGTTTGATATTAAGGGCAGAAATTGCAAGGAAGTGCTGCTGACACAGAGTAGGGGGTTAGGGTGGGGGATGCAGTGGGGGGCACGGAAAATTCTTCCGGGAGAGGCCTGCCAAAGCCCCGCACTGAGAAGGCCCTGCGGTATTTTACTGGCAGCGGCGAGGCCTCGGTGCGACCCCCACTGCCGCCAAGCGGCAGGGCCTTAATTTGTGTTGCTAAATGTATGCAAATAAATGTAAATAAACACACCTAGACCCGGCGGCCGTCCCACGCTGATATTCCAGTCAGTGGCCAGAGGTCCCGTGCCTTCCAATCCCTGTTTGGGGATTCAAGGCGAAACACTGGTGGAGAGGAGGGAGGAATTTAATTTTCAGGACAGGAGGACGGGGGTTGGGGGAAACGGAGGAAACACCATTGGCTGGGGGATGGTGGGAAGGGGTTGAAAGGCAAAGATCATAAAGTTTGAAGGTGAAAAGTCGGGCTCGGCAAAAATGGTTTCTCGGTGGGGTGGGGAGGAGCGGGAAATAAATTTATTAGTTTATGATTGGGGGGGATGGTGGAAGAGGGGTTTTGATCTGTACTTTAATGTTTTTATATAAATTAAAGGTAATGGTCACTTTAAAAATTAAAATTGCCGGTAAGGGCTTGCAGCCCTTTAAAAATGCACTGGAGCCCGCGCGGTGGCACCGGACACCATTGCCAGGAACGGAGCGGTCACCTCCTCTACGTCATCGGGGGCGGGAGCTCCGCGCCGTCCATTTAAATAAGCCCCCGCACAAAATATCACGGGGTTCAGCAACGGCGGATCCGTGTGAGTGGACCACCAAGATCAGAGTGCGCCGCCACGAATTGCGGTGCACTCTTAAAATTCATTGCAGAGCCTCATTAGATGTGATCAAGGGTGCAGAATTGGGACTACATTGTTGCAGCACTGTCTCTAAGCTACAATGGCACCAAAGCCTTAAATTTCTGTTCTAATGTGTAAAATAAACTTTCGAAAACCATTCTGACTTTTTAAGTATAATGCCTACTTTCTATTTTCATCATGGTACAAGAGATATTTTAAGGTAGCACTTAGAAAAGAAAAATATGCAGTGATAAATATAAAAGACAGTAAACTTGTAAGATGGATTAAAACAATATAAATCAATAATTTCATCAGTACTATGTGTGCAGTGTTGATTAAAATTTTATCATGTAAATATGCCAGCCAACATTAATACTGATTTCGTAATGATCTAGTTTTACTTTACAGTAGTCTTTTTAAGGCATTAATATTGGTGTTAGCAATAACATAACTATTTCAAACAAATCATTGTTTTCACAATTATTTGAGATAGAATTAGTATCTGAAATCTTGAAACTTGACGTGGAATAAAAATCTCCCAATGGCTCAATCGGTGCATGCGATGTCAGTGCAGTATTGAACCTTACAGACCAGGGAGGACTCCATGTCAGTCCCTGCTCTCCTAAATTTGCTGATCTCAGTCTGGGTGTTAATAGAGGGGATACAGGTAGGCTAAGGAAGGGTGGGGAGAAATCAGTTAAGGCTCCTCGTCTGGATTGGCATCGTGAGTGAGAACAAGTTGGGGCTCGGCTGTGATCCCCCCAAGATCAAACGACCTGCCAGTATACAAAATTCAAGCTTGCATTGCAGAATAGCAACTTGTCTGAAACGCAAGCGGGCTTTCAGTTCACGTGCGTGTTTCAATGACTGCAGAAAAGGAGCAGAAAAAACTGGGGAAAGAAAAGATTGTGAAATTATGTGGTTTAGGCTAGCAGGCACAGATCTGCGATACCTCAAATTTATCAGTGCTGATTAACTCTATTTTTAAATTGGTTTAAGCATTAGAAAATTAGAGGATTTTAAAATTAATTATATGAAAAAGATTGTACCTATTCTTTTGGGCCTCCTTATCTCGAGAGACAATGGATACGCGCCTGGAGGTGGTCAGTGGTTTGTGAAGCAGCGCCTGGAGTGGCTATAAAGGCCAATTCTAGAGTGACAGGCTCTTCCACAGGTGCTGCAGAGAAATTTGTTTGTCGGTGCTGTTGCACAGTTGGCTCTCCCCTTGCGCCTCTGTCTTTTTTCCTGCCAACTACTAAGTCTCTTCGACTCGCCACATTTTAGCCCTGTCTTTATGGCTGCCCACCAGCTCTGGCGAACGCTGGCAACTGACTCCCACGACTTGTGATCAATGTCACACGATTTCATGTCGCGTTTGCAGACGTCTTTAAAGCGGAGACGTGGACGGCCGGTGGGTCTAATACCAGTGGCGAGCTCGCTGTACAATGTGTCTTTGGGGATCCTGCCAGCTTCCATGCGACTCACATGGCCAAGCCATCTCAAGCGCCGCTGACTCAGTAGTGTGTACAAGCTGGGGATGTTGGCCGCCTCGAGGACTTCTGTGTTGGAGATACGGTCCTGCCACCTGATGCCAAGCATTCTCCGGAGGCAGCGAAGATGGAATGAATTGAGACGTCGCTCTTGGCTGACATACGTTGTCCAGGCCTCGCTGCCATAGAGCAAGGTACTGAGGACACAGGCTTGATACACTCGGACTTTTGTGTTCCGTGTCAGTGCGCCATTTTCCCACACTCTCTTGGCCAGTCTGGACATAGCAGTGGAAGCCTTACCCATGCGCTTGTTGATTTCTGCATCTAGAGACAGGTTACTGGTGATAGTTGAGCCTAGGTAGGTGACCTCTTGAACCACTTCCAGAGCGTGGTCGCCAATATTGATGGATGGAGCATTACTGACGTCCTGCCCCATGATGTTCGTTTTCTTGAGGCTGATGGTTAGGTCAAATTCATTGCAGGCAGCCGCAAACCTGTCGATGAATCTCTGCAGCCACTCTTCAGTGTGAGATGTTAATGCAGCATCATCAGCAAAGAGGAGTTCTCTGATGAGGACTTTCTGTACTTTGGTCTTCGCTTTTAGACGGGCAAGGTTGAACAACCTGCCACCTGATCTTGTGTGGAGGAAAATTCCTTTTTCTGAAGACTTGAACGCATGTGAGAGCAGCAGGGAGAAGAAGATCCCAAACAGTGTAGGTGTGAGAACACAGCCCTGTTTCACGCCACTCAGGATTGTATCACCACTCCAATGCCATCAAAACACAGTCGGACTTGAAACACATTTCTCCCTGTAAATAAAGTAGCTAAGCATACAAACAGCAATGGAGAGCAGCACAACGCTATTAACTAGCTAGCTAACTAGTAAATGGTATGCAATGCCAATGCAAATTATTTTTGTTGACAGAGTACAGCGAACTACATCATGTCACGGGGTGGTAGATGGACCTTATCAGATGATCTCTGTGGATTCACACTGTGTCAGAAGTTCAGATTCGCCCAGTAAAGCATGAAACTCAAGGAGAGGATTGTTATTGTGGTTATTGAGGTGAAGCAGTCGAAAAATCAGCAATAAGAAGACAGACCATTTCTCACACTGCTGTAGTCCGAGACAATTTAACCCATGATGGTTAATGTTAGTGCAACTTCTCCACCTGCTTGTAATATGTTTCTGAGGAAGGGCAGCCAACAAATCAGGAGAATTTTATAGGATCGAGCAGTTAGTACTTCAGAAAAGTTATGTAAAATGGAAAAGCAGAGTGGGTCAGGAAGGGACACAGAGATTAACGATAGGTCGCCAAGACTAGATTATTCATCTTGACAGGCTGTTAAACAAGGTCCTGGATTCTAAAATGCAGAAAAGACAGAATCTCTCATGGACAAAATGTCTTTTGCTCACCAAAGCTAGTGACAAAATTAGATAAACACAATTACAAATAAAGAGAGCCCTTCAGTTCCTCCAATAAAGTTTAAATTCACTTATATCTAAATCTCAGTCTGTGACTATCACTGTCAATTCTGATTCAGCTCTGACAAGATAATTATTAACAAAAAACTTCTCTGCAAACAGTTGAGCAGTTGTTTCTGCATGTATTATTCAGTTACAAAATATTCACTATCTGTAAGATTATACTCTAGACTAACCACTCTATGTCCAAGCCAAATCTCTTACCTGTTAGCAAAGGTGCACTTTTAACGTAATATATTTATATGATACAGACAACTTTCAAATGATATTGGCCACCCAGGTTATGTGCCTCAAATTGTATAGTAAATGATGCAAATTGCAATTACTGATCTTTGACATACTTGTAAAACTTGTCCTGTAATCCAATTCGCAACAAAAAACTCAATTAATGACTGGTTTGAACATGCTCATTGCAACATAATAAGGTTTTACTATGTCTTCCCCGACAGTTTTTAAAACTCCAAATGCGGCATAGATTTTGTTAAGGAATCATAGACAGTTCATCAAAGATTAAGGTTTACTGAAGCTATCTATTACATTATATTTACTAACTGTTGTATGTGGGTCAGCAGCATCCTGTTTTTGCCAATATCACTCAGCCTCATTACACCATACTGTTGTATTTATGAGGAACCTACAGTGTTGACTTCTGGAGATTCCTTGGACTTTCTGGCCTATATTCCCCTCAGTACAAGTTCTGCAACAACGTGATTCCAAATGGATAGCAGCGGAATTGCGACATTTATATAAAAGTAAAAGTCCAGCAACTTTTAATATGTCACTGAGCTTGTGTCCCAAGCGAAAGTAATGCGTGCTAGAGTGTAGAAATTGAAACATTCCCTAAGTGACTTTTGCCATTTAAAATGAGTTAACATAACACAAGCCTTTAACCTTGTGTTTTAAAATAACTTAGCTGCTAGGTTATTTTAAAACACAAGGTTAAAGGCTTGGAGCAGGGGTGTCCAACATTTTCATGTGGGGGCCACATTACAATTTTTGTCTTACATATGGGGCCAGTGAGACAATTTCAGAAAGATAAAGGCATTAAAATTTTATCTTGCTATTCATCAAAACAACAAATGTGCATTTTTGTGAAGAAGCTTTTAATGAGAAGACTAATTTATTCACTTAGTTTCTTGTCCCTATATTGGATTCTGATTTTGTGAGATACCTGGCATTGTTTTTGCTTGCACAAGTAGTCATGTCTGCCCAACACTTGTAGTGATGTGGAGTATTCTGATAGATGTCCATTTGTCAGGAGTGATCCTGATAGCTTTCTCTCCTTTGTCTCTCTCTGTATCTGTGTCTGCTTCTCTTTATCACTGTCTCAGTCTTTGTGTATTTCTCTCCCCTCACTCCCTCTCTGTGTTCTGCCCTCTGTGTGTTGTTCTCCACCCCACCGCCCCCCCCCCCCCTCCCCCCGGTGTTGTCCTCCACGCTCTGTGTTGTCTTTCCTCTCTGTGTCGTACTCCTCTCTATTATTTGCTCCCCCCATGTCGATACCCCCCCCCCCCCACCCCCCGTGTTGTTCCCTTCTCTGTGTTGTCCACAACTCTGTGTCATTCCCGCTCTCTCTGCCCCCTTCTCTCTCTCTCTCTCTGGCCCCTCTCTCTGCTCCCCTTTTTCTGCACCTTCCTCTCTCACTGTTCCCCCTCTCTCTCAGTCCCCCCTCTCTCTCTGTCCCCTCCTCTCAGTCCCCCCTCTCTCTCTGTCCCCTCCTCTCTCTCTGACCCCTCCTCTCTCTCTGTCCCCCCCGCTCTCTTTGTCCCCCCCTCTCTCTGTCCCCCCCTCTCTCTGTCCCCCCTCTCTCTGTCCCCCTCACTCTCTCTGTCCCTCCCCTCTCTCTCTGTCCCTCTCTCTCTCCCCCCCTCTCTCTGTCCCCCTTCTCTTTTTGTCCACATCTCTGTCCCCCCTCTCTCTCTGCCCACCCCGCTCTCTCTCTGCCCACCCCGCTCTCTCTCTGCCCACCCCTCTCTCTCTCTGTCCACCCCTCTCTCTCTCTGTCCACCCCTCTCTCTGTCCCCCCCCCCTCTCTGCACCCCCGCTCTCTCTGCCCCCTCTCTCTCTCTTCCCCCCCTCTCTCTGCCCCCCCGTTCCCCCCCTCTCTCTGTCCCCCCTCTCTCTCTGTCCCCCCTCTCTCTCTGTCCCCCCTCTCTCTGTCCCCCCTCACTCTGTCCCCCCCTTACTCTGTCCCCCCCCCTTACCCTGTCCCCCTCTCTGTCCCCCTCTCTCTCTGTCCCCCTCTCTCTCTGTCCACCTCTCTCTCTGTCCCCCCTCTCTCTCTGTCCCCCTCTCTCTCTGTCCCCCTCTCTCTCTGTCCCCCTCTCTCTCTGTACCCCCTCTCTCTCTGTATCCCCCCTCTCTGTATCCCCCCCTCTCTCTTTCTCCCCCGTCTCTCTCCCCTCTCTCTGTCCCCCTTTCTCTCTCCCCATTCTCTGTCTTCCCCTCTCTCCTCTCTCTCTCTCTCCCACCCTCTTTCCTGCCGCTCTCTCTCCCCCCTCTCTCTCTCCCCCCTCTCTCTCTCCCCCCTCTCCCCTCTCTCTCTCTCCCCTCTCTCTCTCCCCTCTCTCTCTCCCCTCTCTCTCTCCCCTCTCTCTCTCTCTCCCCTCTCTCTCTCTCCCCTCTCTCTCTCCCTTCTCTCTCTCCCCCTCTCTCTCTCCCCCTCTCTCCCCTCTCTCTCTCCCCCCTCTCTCCCTGTTCACCCCTCTTCCTGTTCCCCCTCTGTCTGTCCCCCTCTCCCTGACCCCCTTCTCCCTAACCCCCTTCTCCCTGTCCCCCTTCTCCCTGTCCCCCTTCTCCCTGTTCCCCCCTCTCCCTATCCCCCTTCTCCCTGTTCCCCCCTCTCCCTGTCCCCCGCTCTCTGTCCCCCGCTCCCTGTCCCCCTGTCCCCCTCTCCCTGTCCCCCTCTCCCTGTCCCCCTCTCCCTGTCCCCCTTCTCCGTGTCCCGCTCTCCCTGTCCCCCCTCTACCTGGCCCCCCTCTATCTGTCCTCTGTCCCCCTCTCTCTGTCCCCCTCTCTCTGTCCCCCTCTCTCTGTTCCCCTCTCTCTGTCCCCCCCTCTCTCTCTGTCCCCCCCTCTCCCTGTCCCCCCCTCTCCCTGTCCCTCCCTCTCTCTGTCCCCCCGTCTCTCAGTCCCCCCGTCTCTCAGTCCCCCTGTCTCTCAGTCCCCCCTCCCTCAGTCCTCCCCTCTCTCAGTCCCCCCCTCTCTCAGTCCCCCCCTCTCTCAGTCCTCCCTCTCTCAGTCTTCCCCCTCACTCAGTCCCCCCTCTCTCAGTCCCCCCCTCTCTCAGTCCTCCCTCTCTCTCAGTCCCCACCCCTCTCCCTGTCCCCCTTCTCCTTATCCCCCTTCTCCTTATCCCCCCTCTACCTGTCCCCCCTCTACCTGTCCCCCCTCTACCTGTCCTCTGTCCCCCTCTCTCTATCCCCCTCTCCTGTTCCCCTCTCTCTGTTCCCCTCTCTCTGTTCCCCCTCTCTCTGTTCCCCCTCTCTCTGTCCCCCCTCTCTCTGTCCCCCCTCTCTCTGTCCCCCCTCTCTCTGTCCCCTCCCTCTCTGTCCCCCCCCCTCTCTGTCCCCCCCTCTCTGTCCCCCCCTCTCTGTCCCCCCCCTCTCTGTCCCCCCTCGCTCTGTCCCCCCCTCTCTGTCCCCCCCTCTCTGTCCCCCCCCTTCTCTCTGTCCCCCTCTCTCTGTGTCCCCCTCTCTCTCTTTGTCCCCCTTTTTCTGTCCCCCTCTCTGTTTGTCCCCTTCTACCTATCCCTGTTCCCCCTCTTGGTGTTGTTCCAGCTTACTCTCTCTCTGTCCCCTCCGTGCTCTCTGACAGTTCCTGAGAGCGGGAACTGACAGCAGAGCAGCTTCGTGGTTGGCCAATTTAAAAAATATCGCAACTGTCAGTTTCACAGCTGACTGGTGCTGAGAGCAGGAACAGCAGCTTCTGAACTTCGGTCAGATATGTGGTTTTCCGGCGGGTTTTTAAACAAAAGATCCAAACCTGCTGGAAAACCACGAAGCTGTCCAAAATTCAGGAGCAGGTCTTCCTATCAACACCTGTCAGCTGTGAAACTGTTGGTTGCTATTTTTTTAAAGCCAGTCTGGTTGGAAAGAAGTCAATGGCGGATTTTCGAAATCCCAATGTTGGAAATCCGCCATTCGGCAGAAATTTCTCACCAGTTACGGAGCTCAAAATTTTTTACACTGGTGTCTGTCTACAGACATGTTGCCGACTCCTGGTTGTACAGCATGTCATTAATCATTTTCTACCATACTAGTGGATCATCAATGGTGTTACTTATTGGGGCAAGACTGTGTATATGATTCTTACGGCATTGAGTCTAGGTGGAAATAGCATTCTGAAATCTAGGCTCAAGAGAGAAACTGAGCCTCAAGTTGAGGTCTTGGGGGACCTGAGTGTGGATAGACAGAAAAATATCTATGCATAGACAAACCTTGAATGTAGGAGTTAAAAAGAAATAACTTGGCAGTTACATAGCATCTTTCATGACCTCAGCACTTGCAAAAGTGCTTTACAACCAATAAAGTACTTTTGAAGTGTAGTCGCTGTTGTAATGTAGAGAATCACAGCAACCAGTATGTGCACAGTAAAATTTCCACAAAATGCAATGAAATAAATGACCTGATCATCTGGGTTTTTTCGGCATTGCTTGAGGGAGAAATGTTGGCCAGGACAATGGGAGAACTCCTCGGCCCATCTTCAAATAGTGCATGGAATCTTTTATGTCCACCTGAAAGGGTAGTCAAGGTTTCACGTCCATACTCATTCTGTATGGAACTAAAATGTCACTATTCTATGAAAGAAACGAAACTGAAGTATTTTCAGTTCATCGACATTAGTTCCATTCCTGTTAATGGAATATTTTACAGTCCAGGTTACACACAGTAAAAACTATATTATGACATGGATCTGGATAACTGATAGTAGAAATTTCAAGGAAAATTAAATCAGTTCCTGATGAGGGAACAACAAAGTAATGTTTGGACTCATATTAAGAAGATAGAAGGGGATATCAAGTAGAAGCTTCAAGTCGATGTTACGAGCAGGAACTTCTATTATTCCCATTGCTATTGTGTAAATCGGCAGTGCTGTTGTATTTACTGTAAATTAGCAAAATTAATCCTTGAGCAGTTAATCATTCGAGTACTTGCATGAGGACTGCTAACATTTACCTGTGATTTCTCACATTGGTCATAAGGTGAAATACTGAAAGTGGTGTGTAAGATTCTAGAGTTTGCTGGGGACTAATTTAATGTATTTGCATTAAATGACATTGGAGATTTTATATCAGATGAGAAAATACTTCAGACTGTAATTAACAATTTTTAAATCTCAGCAGCTGAAGGTAAAATCTTGTCACTATGGTAATTATTGAAATAAATATTAATGCTGAGTGGCCTGAAAATGCTACTGAAGGAAACTTTAGGTATTTCGATATTGGAAAGATATAACTGTCGATGATATTTTAAGACTTTTTCAAACCATAAGGACAAAAGACTAAAGCTGTTTGCAATATTAACGCTGCTTAACATGCTCATATGGTGTCCTTGTGTCTCCTGTTTTAGTGGAGGTTAATACTTTGGTTAAAATATTGGATAGAGGAATGTAATGTTAAGGATCTACTAACATCACAAGCAGTGATTACTAGGTTTAGAATTTTAAAAATATGATCTGTTCTCTTGTGGAATTTTTAAAAATCATTGTGGAGATATGATGGTTTAGAAGTGTTTGAAATATAAAAACAAATGAATGTCACAATAGAATGTGTAGTCAGTTGCGATGAAAGGTTATTGACCTGAAACATTAACTCTGTGTCTCTCTCCACAGATGCTGTTGAGTATTTCCAACATTTTCTGTTTTTATTTCAGATTTCCAGCATCTACAGTATTTTGCTTCTGTATAGCAAGCCATTTGTCCATGTTAACTGCACTTAATTTCAGTAATTCAGTCATGTGCATTTATGGCAAAGTCTTACAAACATAATGACTAAAGGATGATGCCATCCCTTCAAAGATCTTTAACTATTTTCTGTACTCTCCACCAGTTGTTTACCCAGTTTCGTAGTCCTTGGCTCCAGACTCTCCAGTAAGACCAGAGGACTAGGATATCACACACTGACAATAACATGGGTAGTGTTAGGCTCTTTTTTCTTTTGACAGTGAATGAGAAAGTGAGAGAGGGGAGAAAGAGAAATAGAATGAAGGAGAACCTGATGAGGTCAAGAAGCAAAAGGGCACTTGAAGTTTAGTTTGAAATCTGTTGTGATATCAGACTGTTCAACACTGAGTAATTCACAAACAATATTTCACAAATTCTGTTAAATTTATGAATTGCAATTAAAGCAAGCAGCTATTGTAGAAAAAAAGTGTTCAGTTTTCTTTATGAATAAATGCTGCAATGATATATTGAGATATTAAATGTCAGTGACTGAAGGAACTCACATATTTACAGAGCGAATGTCTTTTTGCTGAGCAAATGTGTTTTGATAATTACAGGTGAAATGCAAAAAAGGCAGGCAGTTAACAGCATCTTGGCACATACTCATTCCCTAATTTATCAAATTACTTTCCAGATACTTTACAAAATGATTTGTTTTCTGTCAGCTATAACTATGAAAAAGTGAATCAGCAATAAATTTGAGATGTACTTTCCATGTACTCAGTTTCCTTGTTTTAATTATCTATGGTCAGTTTGTGGAATGTGCAATAATGACTATCTGGATTCATCCAGTTATCCAAGTCATTGTGGGAAGACCAAACATTCTTAAAAGTGTTAATATGCTGATTATGGTTCTTCTAAATCTAATTTTAGCAACTTGTTTTAAAGATACATATGAGTGCATTACAATAGTCCATTTGATCATCACTGCTTGGTATACTGTGGCTGCAGTGTATGCTATCTACGGGATGCACTGTCACATCTCCTAAAGTCACAATGTCTACCACCTAGAAGGACAGGGACAACAGGTGCACAGAAACATCAACACTTCTAAGTTCCTCTTCAAATTGTATGCCATCCTGAACTGGACGTATCTTATTGTTTATTCATTATGACTGGATCAAAAATCATGGATCTCCTGACGTAATAGCATTATGGAAATATTTTCACCACACAGATTGCAGAGGGTCGAAATAAAGTCTCACTACCACCTTCTCAGAGCAACTCGGGGTGGGCGATAAGTGCCAGCCTTGCCAGTGGTGCCCATATCCCAAGAATGAATACAACAAATGATAGATTTCAACCTAATAGATACTAGAAGCAGAGGAATATAAGGGGACTAAGCTTAATATTTTATATGTGCTGTAAGATGTAGTTTAGTACTGTTAAGAGAAGGGAGAGACGATTGCCATTTCACTTCATATAATAAGGTATTAAGATGCTCTCAGTGAGGTAATATGTGGTTTGGTACTGTAATTACCTGGTAATTACTTTCTAGGCATATGTGAGCTATTCTGCTTCACATCTATTCTCTGTATGTCTTCATATTTTTATCTTTAGCAAACTGTAAATCTTTCATTAGATTTAAGGTTATAATCATCTGCATAAAGAAACAAAAGATGAATCCTGGATTTGGGCAATTCATGTTACAAAAGGGAAGGTAATCATTGTTTTCCTCAGAGATTACTGGTCTTTCACAAATTCTCTATTTGCCTGCAGAATGGATCAGTGTAATAATCATTTAGAACATGTGCTCCAGTCTAAGGAAGTGCCTAAATATCATAAGATGTGCAGTCTCACAGCCCTATTAGTAATTACTGAGACTGGGAAAATCCTTTGCAAACAATTTGGACCCTTTCGTATACCAGTCTTTAATCTATTTAACTTTGAATGAGAGTGGCACTATTTTCTAAAGGTCTGTAATCCAGGTGACCACAATAGGCAGTAAACTTCCTCTTTTTCCACATGTGCATTCAGTTTGTCTCAACCTCCTTTGGGATTTTAATAAGCACTGCTGCTTGTCAAACAGGAGCATGAACCAGTTCTAATTTCTGTGTCAACCTAGATTTTGTGCCCAATTCTTTGTAGCGGGACTTGAACACATAACCTTCTAACCATGAGGTAAGTGTGCCACCATTGAGCCACAGCTAGGTTCTTTTGAAGTGTTTTGGGAACATAATATTGTAAAATTATCTTCATGGCATACATATAATACCCCTCTTTCAAATGTTTGTGTCATCTTCCTTTTTAATACTTGTGTGAATTTCTGCCTATACTTGTGTCAACATGGCCCAAAGCCTGCATTGTTGCACATTTGCCTACAGACCAACAGTGGTTTGATGCTGTGCACCTCTGTCTTTCGCAAACGGTGCCATAATTTGAACATCTGTAGAGCACTCTCTCTTTCCTTGGCATTTCTATTTATGCCACCTTGAAGAACCAAGACAGCAAACATGTGGGAGCACCTCCAACTGCAAGTTCCCCTTCAAGTCACACATCCTAACATGGAAGTATATCATCCGTCCTTCACTGTTGGTGGGTCAAAATCCTGGAACTCACATCCTAACAGCACTGTGGGTGCAGTAGTTGAAGAAGGCGGCTCACCACCACCTTCTCAAGGGCAATTAGGGATGGCCAATAAATGCTGGCTTTGCCAGCGACGCCCACAGCCCACGAATGAATAAAAACAAAATTACTCTGTCCAAATGAGAAAACCAGTCAGTGGAGGACTGGCTCCCCAAAAGGGCTTGGGAATTGTCAGATGAAATTGTGCTAAAAACAAAACACAACAAGACTAGTCACAGTAAAGAACTAGGCCGAGCAAAGTGTATGGGTGCTGCAAAGATCACAAAATTAGACGCAATTCATGTTTGGTTTTGCTTTGACATATAAGACTTGGTTGTGATGAAGCAAAAATAATATTGATACCTTTTGTTTTAATACATTCTGAAACTTTATTAAAAAATCTAAGAATTGACTCTCCCCATAATTATTGAGCTTTAGATAAATGAAAGATTTTCCTGCAAAACAGATATTTATCTCCAACTTAACTGCAGAGCAAGATTTCCAAGTAATGCGACAAATAATGACATGGTGATACTTTTTTCCCCTAGTTAAGTCATCCCAAATCAAATTCTGTGTTTAGCAGCAGATTTTTAAAAAAACTTTCTCGGAGGGAAATTACAGCGTGTATAAAATCTCTAGGCAAATGTGCTACAATAAAAGCTTTGAGCCATGTGGCACAAGTATAGCCAGAAGTTCATACAAGGCAGTAAAGAGAGATGGTACAAACATTTGGTTGAGGAGTATTACAATGCATGCTGTGGAGATAATTTTCCAATAATTTCCAATAGTATGTTCCCAAAATACTTCAAAAAAATTAGCTGTGGCTCATGTGTTCAAGACCCACTACAAAGACTTGGGCACAAATTCTAGGTTGACACTCCAATGCATTACTGCATGTGTTGCACTGTTGGAGTTGCCCTCTTTCAGACAAGGTATTAAACCGAGGCCACACATATGCCCTCTTAAGAGGACGTAACAGATTCCATGGCACTATTTGAAGAAAAGCAAGGGAGTTATCCCCAGTGTGTTGATCAATATTTATCCCTCAACTGACATCACTATGAGAAACACATTATCTAATCATTATCACATTTCTATTTGGTGCGATCTTCCCTACATTGCAACGGTGACAACAAGTCAAGCTACGCTTCATTGGCTATAAAGTGCTTTGGGATGTCTTAAGGTTGTGAAAGACACTATGTTAATGCACATCATTCTAATATAAAATGGTGTGTGTTTCAGTTGCTGAGAAGTTATTTACAAATTTGCAAAGAGTGTTCAGAGAGTACTGTAGCACAGTGCAATAAGTTATAAAATGGCTTAACATGAGTTCACATGTGCAAATTTCCACATTACGAACAATCCATTCAGCATCTGAATGGGGTAGTGGCCATCAAAGTTCAGAAACATTTTATGAAGTTGGAGGAGGAAGGGAGATACCAAATCAGAGGGAACACTCATTTCACTTAATCTCTGTCCCATGTACCACAAATGGTGCAGAGACCATAATGAAAGCAAAAGGTTCACATTTGGGCAATTTTCTTGAGAGCTGATACTGAAATATTTCTCCAGAAGTATTAACTCTTCTTTCCCCTTTTCAAATTCAGGTCCGATTTTCCTCAGCAATTTCTGCTAAAGATTAAATAATCAAAATTTTATTAAAAATTCAAACAGAGATGCTGCAAAAAAAGATTATAACCATTTCCCAGTCACACACTTGCTTAGCAAGATACTTACAAACTTCATAATTTGTCTGATGTCAATACCTCTTCAACTGGTATAGTGCAATACATGTATTTGAAAAACTATTATTTGTCAGATTATTTATGTGGTAAGACCATTGAAAGACACTTTATGTTTCAGGTTGGGATCGTGATGAAGATGTCACCTCAATGAATGAATCGTATTATACCTTTAAGACAGAAGAACATCCAGAACTGGAGATGCTGACTGAGATCTGGCCTGAATATGCAGTTGTCTCACCTGATATAGTTCCAAAGAGCCTGATTTTTCAATCACCAGACGATATTGGTAAGAAACTTTGAACGGTGAGATCGTAAAAAAAAAATTGGATCCCAATGTGCACAATGTCAGCCATGTTCCTACTTGTGAGATTGGGATTCACAGATCCACCAATGATTTTTACTCAGATAAGAGGGAAAATTTTGCATTTAATAGAAGTTAAAATGAGTTCAGTGCTTGACAATGAGAATAACCATTAAATGTAGGAATTGAAAAGTAGGGGCGGAATCTTATCATTTTAGTCCCTGGCGCAATGGTGGGACCATTTCTGGGCTGGGAACCTGACTCCTCGATTTGTACATCTTGTGGTTGTTCTTGCTCAGAACAAACCTATCAGCAACCTGCCTCCACCCCGAATCAGGGAGAGTGGGTGGGATGACACAGTTATTGCAGCAATGAAGGATCTCTATTTCTCGAGACCCTGGCAGGTCTCACAATGGTAGCACTGTTTGGAGGAAAACATCCAGTATGAGGGAGGAAAGAGCAGGAGCATAGATGCCAGACGTGGAAAGGCTGTCTCCCTGGTTCACTGAGTCATCCTTGGAGGTCATGATTCAAACATGGAGAGATGTCCTCTTCCTAGAGGATGGCAGGAGGAGGCCAGCAAGCCTCATCAAACAGTCCTGGCTTGTAGTTGCTGAGGTTGTGAACTGCAGGAATGTGGTGCCTAGGACCCGAATCCAGTGCCGGAAAAGATTCAGTCACCTTATGAACTTCGGCAAGATGAGTGTCTTGCAACTCTCAGCCGGCAACTGTCACTCTCTCAGCTCCCTAGCAGTCTTCTGCCAGCACTCCTCTGACTGACCCACCCTGCTGTCACATACATTCCTTTCTCTCCAGCCTCCTCCTCAAATCTCCATCTCAACAGACAACACTCACACTCACCCGCAACCTATTGTCCTCTCCATCCTCAGCAATCAGTTATCTTCTCACACTCAAACTCTTTGCCTTTTCTCATTGCAGGAGAAGAGAGCCCACAAATCCAAGGAAAAGCAGAAAACCAGGGTGATCCTGCAGCCATGGCAACCCGGACATCCATGGAGGAGGAAGCCCTGGTGATCAGCTAGATGGTAGCAGTACAGGCTGTTACTGATGGAGAGATGGGGGTGGCCCAGAGACCTGGTGACAGCATTAGAGATCACACTGCCACTTGGCACTTAACTGTCACTCATGTTGAATCACTGTAACTAGTACATTAAACGTCATGATTTGCACTTTGCTAACTTGGAACCCTATTTCATGTCTTTCATCTCCTGCTGGAGCCAGTGCAGGAAATGAGGGAGGAGCCCGGGGAGTCTTCAGAGGAGGAGCAGCACTCTGACAATGCACCGTCACATGACTCTTGTGCACTCTGCACCACCGCAGATAGACATCGATGGATCCAGATTCTCAGATAGGGTGGCACATTTTGTTTTATTCATTCGGATGTGAGCGTTGCCCAGCATTTGTTGCCCATCCCTAATTGCCCTTGAGAATGAGGCGGTGAGCCACCTTCTTGAACCGCTGCAGTCCATGTGGTGTAGGTACACTTACAGTGCTGTTCTGTAGTGGTTTGATGCAATTGAGTAGCTTGCTACTCCATTTCAGAGGGCAGTTAAGAGTCAACCATATTGTTGTGGGTCTGGAGTCATGTGTAGGCCAGACCAGGTAAAGATGGCAGATTTCCTTCCCTGAAGGTCATCAGTAAACCAGATGGCTTTTTACAACAATCTGGTGGTTTCATGGTCATTATTAATGAGACTAATACTTTATTCCTGATTTATTAATTAATTGAATTTCGATCCCCCCAGCTGCTGTGGTGGGAATTGAACTCATGTCTCCGGGTCATTAGTCCAGGCCTCTGGATTACGACATTACAGTACCACTATGCTACCGTCCCCCTGGTGAGCACATGGTGAGCAACACATCACATTTGAGCAGGAGCAGGTGCTGCCGACAGGGACTGCAATGGAGAGTTCATGTCAGAGGGCACAGGACTAGTCTTGTAGGGGGGCGGGACCCAAAGTAGTAGTCTCTCCGATGAGATAGTTGAGGCAAATGTAGAGGTTAAAGCAAGCAAGTCCAGTAGGCAGGCCAGGCAGGGGCAGGACAGGGAGCGTGGAAGGTCTGATAGGCTAAACTGCATTTACTTTAATGTAGGAAGCCTTACAGGTAAGGCAGATGAACTCAGAGCTTGGATCGGTACATGGGATTGTGATATTATAGCTATTAAGGAAACGTGGTTGAGGGATGGGCAGGACTGGCAGCTCAATGTTCTGGGGTACCGATCCTTCCGGCGTGACAGAGGTGGAGGTAAGAGAGGAGGGGGAGTTGCACTATTGATTAGAGAGGATATCCCGGGGGGAATGTCCAGCGAGGCCGTATGGGCAGAACTTAGAAATAAGAAAGGGGTGATCACTTTGATGGGATTGTACTATAGGCCCCCCAATAGTCAGAGGGAAGTGGAGGAGCATATATGTAGGGAAATCACAGATAGATGTTGGAATTATAGGGTTGTAATAGTAGGCGATTTTAACTTCCCTAACTGGGACTGCCTTAGTGCTAAGGGATCAGATGGGGAAGAATTTGTTAAGTGGGTCCAGGATAGTTTTGTGAAGCAGTATGTGGCTGGCCCTACTAGAGAAGGGGCGACACGCGACCTCCTCTTAGGAAATGAGGATGGGTAGGTGGTTGATGTGTCAGTGGGGGACCAGTGACCATAACTCTATTAGCTTCAAGATAGTTATGGAAAAGGATAGGACTGGTCCTCAGGTTGAAGTCCTAAATTGGGGGAAGGCTAATTTCGATGGCATCAGACAGGAACTCTCAAAAGTTGAATGGGAGAGGCTGTTTCCAGGTAAAGGGACGTCTGGCAAGTGGGAGGCTTTTAAAAGTGAGATAGGAAGAGTTCAGGGCCAGCGTGTTCCTGTTAGATGGAAGGGCAAGGCTGGCAAGTTTAGGGAGCCTTGGTTGACGAGAGATATTGAGGGTCTGGTCAGGAGAAAGAAGGAGGCATATGTCAGGTATAGGCAGCTGGGATCAAGTGAGTCCCTCGAGGAGTATAGGGGAAGTAGGACTATACTTAAGAAGGAAATTAGGAGGGCGAAAAGGGGCCATGAGATTTCCCTGGCAGATAAGATAAAGGAGAATCCTAAAAGATTCTATAAGTATATTAAGAGTAAAAGGGTAGCTAGGGAGAGAGTAGGTCCCCTTAAGGATCAGTGTGGCAATCTATGTGTGGAGCCACGGGAAATGGGCGTGGTCTTAAATGAATATTTCTCGTCCGTATTTACCGTGGAGAAAGTCATGGAAGCTAGTGAGTTCAAGGGAGGGAACAGTGATATCCTGGAGCATATCAACATTACAAAGGAAGAGGTGTTGGAGGTTTTGAAGCGCATTAAGGTGGATAAATCCCCAGGGCCTGACCAGGTGTATCCTAGGATGCTATGGGAAGCAAGGGAGGAGATTGCTGGAGCCCTGACAGAGATTTTTGTATCATCATTAGCCATGGGTGAGGTACCGGAAGACTGGAGGATAGCTAATGTTGTGCCTTTATTTAAGAAGGGCAGCAGGGATAAGCCAGGGAACTACAGGCCGGTGAGCCTTACATCAGTGGTGGGAAAGTTATTGGAAGGGATTCTGAGAGACAGGATTTATATGCATTTGGAAAGGTATGGTCTGATTAGGGATAGTTAGTATGGCTTTGTGCATGGGAAATCATGTCTCACAAACTTGATTGAGTTTTTCGAGGAGGTGACCAAGAGGATTGATGAGTGCAGGGCGATGGACGTTGTCTACATGGACTTTAGCGAGGCTTTTGACAAGGTCCCGCATGGTAGGCTGGTCCAGAAGGTTCGAACACATGGGATCCAGGGTGAGCTAGCAAATTGGATACAAAATTGGCTTGGTGATAGGAGGCAGAGGGGGGTAGTGGAGGGTTGTTTTTCAGATTGCAGGCCGGTGACCAGTGGTGTGCCGCAGGGATCGGTGCTGGGCCCTCTGTTGTTTGTCATATATATTAATGACTTGGATGTGAATGTAGGGGGCATGATTAGTAAGTTTGCAGATGACACCAAAATTGGTGGTATAGTGGACAGTGAAGAAGGTTTTCTAAGGTTACAACAGGATATAGATCAACTGGGAAAGTGGGCAAGGGATTGGCAAATGGAATTTAACGCAGACAAGTGTGAAGTGATGCATTTTGGGAAGTTAAACCAGGGCAGGACATATACAGTGAATGGCAGGGCCCTGGGGAGTGTTGTTGAGCAGAGAGACCTTGGGGTGCAAGTACATAGTTCCCTGAAAGTGGCAACACAGGTAGACAGGGTGGTGAAGAAGGCGTATGGCATCGGATAGAGGTATATAAAATTATGAGAGGCATAGATAGGGTAGATAGCCAGAGTCTGTTTCCCATGGTAGGGGTGACTAAAACTAGAGGGCATAGATTTAAGGTGAGAGGGAGGGGGTTTCAAGGGGATCAAAGGGGTAAATTTTTCACACAAAGAATAGTGGGTATCTGGAATGAGCTGCCTGAGGAGGTGGTGGAGGCAGGAACAGTAGCAACATTTAAGAGGCATCTGGACAAGTACTTGAATGAGCAAGACATAGAGGGATATGGGATTAATGCAGGCAGGTGGGATTAGTATAGATAAGCATTATGGTCGGCATGGACGCTGTGGGCTGAAGGGCCTGTTTCTATGCTGTACGATTCTATAACTCTGGGACACTTCAAACTCTGCTTAGCTGGACATCCAATAAACGGGTACTTGTGGAGCAGCAATGGGAAATGTGTATCCATCTCTCAGAATTTGCAGAGGTATTGTGCACCCTTGCACCGAAAATTGAGAAGGCCATGATGTTTCAGGCATTTGCATTTATAACCACCTCCATTGAAAGAGTGGCCAACCTCATGGTGAGTTATACATGGTAAAACAATGAGTGCACGATGACCACACCAACGGCCTGTACATTTTGGCTGCCACTTCGCAAAGCATCGATCATGAATCACCCTGGTGACTGAGTGTCTCACTCACATGCAGCCACGTGCTCTCCCACTCTTGGTTAGCAGGGAGATGCAGGTGGGCCCTGAGGGGGAAGATGGAGAAAGGGTGAATGGCAGTGGGGGCTCTTCTCAAGGCCCCCCCCCACTTCATGCCCTTTCCCTCACCTCCTCTGACGGAGCCACACACACTGGGCTGAATTCTTTTGAGGGTGGGGTGGGGGGCGGGGCAGGAAGATCATTCTGGCAGTGGCCCGCCATGGAGCCGGAAGCCGGGAGTGCCAAGCCTGATCTTCCGGGCAGCGGCGAGGCTCAGTGGCGCCCCCCAGCACCCTCCCTCCTGCCGCTGGGCGACGGGATCTGACTGAATATGTAAATGTGGTAAATGAATACATTTAAATAAATTTGACAGCGAGCTTGCTGGATGCCCGGGATCTTCTGTGCGGCGGCCGGCACTCACGTGCCTTCACTTTCCCGTCCAGGGAGAGCTGGCGCCACCGAGGTGGGGAAGGGGGGTACTTAGGATTTTTGTGTAGTTGGGGGGGTGGGGGGTGATGGGATGGGGTCCAATCAGCATGTATGGGGGAGGGGGGGAGAAAACGGGTGACCTCTGCACTTTGAATGGTTATGGGGCAGGAAGGTCAAATCTTCCATGTGTTTTGTGGGGGGAGAGGGCAACTATTATATGTAAGTGTTATGGGGGGGGGGGGTTCGGTGAAAAGGAGAGATTTTATTTTGTGGTGCACTGGGGGGGATATGGGTTTAAGTAATTAAATTTAGCGGCAGGTCTGGCTGGCCTTTAAAAATGGTGCCAGCGCCTGCACTGAGGCAGCTGATGCCATTGCCGGCCGTCCCCGCCACATGATTGGGGTGAGCGGCCTGACTGGCATATTATCGTGAGCTGACGAGTGCTAGATGGTGACGCATGGCCTGCACGTGTGGGCTGCCATTGTTTTCGGGGAGTGGTGGCGGGATCATTAAATCAAGCCCACTGCGTCCTACCCCAATGACCAAGTCTGCCCTTGCACAGATGCAGGTGGGGCAGTCTTTGGTGGGGCCCTCATGGGCTCCAATTCCCAAAGGACATTCATCATGGCCATCTCGTGTCAGAGCAAGGGAAAGAGCACCTTGCCTCTCGCTCTGCTGAAGTCACAGGTGTAGCACCACATAGAAGTCATAGAAAATGTACAAGGAAACAATCTTAGTTGCACAAAGGGAATCACTTGACTGCTTTTTACATTATTATTGTGACATTGATGCTCTTTATTTGAATGAAGGAATGAGTTATTGTGAACTAATTATTGTCACGGCATCAACTTTATTGGATTCCCCCATTGACCCTGGTGAGTTAAATTCCAGTGATTGGCATGAGTCACCTTGATGAGGAGGTAAGGCTGTGAATGTGTTGGGTGGATGCTTGTCTGTAGGGAGCAGGTTTGCGAGTGGAGGGTTGGGGGTGTGTGTGGGTTGGGGGGTTTGCACAGGAGTCCTGATGGGATGGTTTCAATGCTGCAAGCACTGTTCTTAAGTGAAGTGTGCCTGGATGAGGGTCTTCTTCCAAGAGGCTGCAGAGGTCTGCGACCACCTGCCACGAGAGCCCGAGCCTTCTGAGGAACTGCTGTTCAGGGAGGTTGAGGATTTTGAGCCTTGGCCTATGAACCTTGCATTGAGGCTATCACCTCCTTCGAGGCGCAGCTCTGTGTCCATCCAGCTGCATGTAGCTGTGGAGAAGGCAGAAGCTGCTGCTGAGTTGCTGGCCTTGTTGCTGTGGCTGCTGAGCTGGAGGTCGCTGCACCTTCTGAGAGGTCCAGCCAACTTTCAAATATAGATCCCATATCACAGGGAAGTCTCACAAGCAATAAGGTGAGGAAGTATCTAAGATACTTGCAGTAAGTTGCTCGAAGTTGCTGTCTCCAATGAAATCAGTGAGTTTAGGCTGAAGGAACGATCCTGTCAGCGAAGGCCTTTCACTGTGACTGACCACAGGCTTACCGATTCACCCTGATACTGCTCATATCAGGTCAGTTTCACTCTACAATGACTTCCTGCTGTGTGCTTACTGTTTCTAGCCTGTCAAGTTAGTGTGTGACCTGTCCACTGTTAGGAAGGAGGAATACCATGCTTAAAAGGGTTCTTAATTGCCTTTTCATAGACCTCCATTATGAAATATATTGTTAAGTGGCCAGTAACATTCATGCCACACAAGTGCCAGGCAATGACCAATCCCCCACTATCAACATCCCCAGGGGGTCACCATTGACCAGAAACTAAACTGAACCAGCCACATAAATGCTGTGGCTACTAGAGCAGGTCAGAAGCTGGGAATTCTGTGGCGAGTAACTCACCTCTTGTCTCTCCAATGCCTGTCCACCATCTACATATGAGGAACGTGATGAAATGCTCTCCACTTGTGTGGATGGGTGCAGCTGCAACAACACTCAAGAAGCTTGACACCATCCAGGACAAAGCAGCCCGCTTGATTGGCACCCCATCCACCACCTTCAACATTCACTCCCTCCACCACCAACACACAGTGGCAGCAGTGTGTACTATATACAAGATGCGCTGCAGTAGGTCACCAAGGCTCCTTCAACAGCACCTTCCAAACTTGCGGCCTCTACCACCTAGAAGGACAAGGGCAGCAGATGCATGGGAACACCACCACCTGCAAGTTCCCCTCCAAGCCGCACACCATCCTGACTTGGAACTATATCACTGTTCCTTCACAGCTGCTGGGTCAAAACCCTGGAACTCCCTTCCTAACTGCGCTGTTGGTATACATACACCCCAAGTGCTGCAGCGGTTCAAGAAGGCAGCTCGCCACCACCTTCTCAAGGGCAATTAGGGATAGGCAATAAATGCTCCTAGCCAGCAGCACCCACATCCCCCAAACAAAGAAAAAAAACTTAAGTGACTCAGTTGGTCTCCTGTTGGGTGGCCGATCTGCCAATGCTCCTGCCACTGACAAAATGGCATGGTGGGAGGATGACATCAAGCACCTCCCCTCCCCCGATGCCATGCCGCACCATTTTGCCAGCATTCCCACCTCCCAGTCCATTCCCAAAGGGCCCAGAAAATTCTGGCTGGTATGTGAGTAAACCATAATGTCATATCTATGCACCATAATGTCATATCTATGCTTAACTAATTATCTTTCCTATGGTGCTAAATTAGAATGGAAAATATTTATTGTGTACTTGGAGTATTTTCTTTGATCTAACTGTTGGCAATATTTACTAGTTTGGGCTAAAAGCTTTGAAAAAATTTGTACGAGTTCTAGAATAACTTAGAAGGTTGTTATAATTTAGAGCATGAAACCTTACTTTCAGTATGAGTATGAGCTAGCTTTTGCACAAATGATTCAAAGATATTTTTTAGTTACAGCTTCAGTTAGTAGTCTTCGGCCAAAGAGTGAACAGATGATAAAGAAGCAATCGCTTGTGTGGAAATCAGAACAGGATACCTCCAGTGCAGCTGAACTCACAACTTCAATAATTGTAACTTCGTCTTTCCAAGCTACCTCAGGGGTCACGAGCCATAAGGACTTCCTCCGCTGTCTTCCTATTCACCTGGCAAAATATATACTTGGTGAGGGCTGATTTTATTTTCAGGCAAAAACTCAGTTGGAATATTTGCTCTGCAAGGCTCAGGAAGTGTGCAGGCAATAAGGAAAAATAAATTAACAAAATTAATTTTCAATTGGTGAGCCACTACAATTTAAGCCGGTGTCCATTGTACCCGCAGTACAAACATTGGCTTGCATTTATGAAGGACCCAAATGAAAACCGAGAATGCACATTTAGAGATAAACTGATACAATGATTACATTTACACTGATATCTTGTTCTGCTAATGATGGGCTGAATTTTAAGAGCCCACCGCCGATCTCGGCGCTGAGCTCAAAAAATGGTGGTCTGCCCATGAGGGCCACAGGCCAAAGAGCTGCTGCAATCTCAAGTGCAGTGGCTCATTTAAATAATTGGGGCAGCCCTCCCAATCTCGTGGAGGGGGCGGGGGGGGGGAAGCTGTCCATCCCTGGCAATGTCGTCAGCTGCCTGTGCCCAGGCGCTGGTGCCATTTTTAAAGGGCAGCCAACCCTGCTGCCCAATTTCAATTTTTAAAGTCCTACCCCCAAAATTAAATAAATAAACTTTAAACGCCCCTTTCTCACCCCCTCCTATAACAATTACAATAATTATTTACCCTTCCCTCCCAACAACATTTACCTTTTACATCTGACCTTCCCCTCCCAAACTGCGCAAAATTTAAGGTTCCACCCTTCCCACCATCCCCTACACCCATTACATATATCTGAACCCCCCCGCATGGACAAACTTACCTACTACCCCCTCCTCATCAATGTGGCGCTGCGTTTCCCCAGAGAGGGATCTGAAGGCACGGGAATGCCGGCCGCCGCGATCCCTCAAGATTGCAGGTAAGTCTATGTAAATTTATTAATTTTATTCATTTGAATATTTAAATTGTGGTCCTGTCGCCCAGCAGTGGGTGGGCCGCCACGGAACCTCGCTGTCGCCGGGAGAGTTGGGCTGGGCCCTTCAGGTCCGCTTCATGGCGGACCTCATCTGGAGCCAACTTCAGGCCCCTCCCACCACGAAACCTGATGCTTGGGGGAGAACAAAATCCAGCCCAATCTGAGTAATCACTTTCTCTCTTTATGGTATAACTTTGTGAAGCTCCACCAGTGATGATCAAAAAGCCTGATTGTTTCTGATATTAAGTCATCTCTGGTGAAATACTGCACCATCATTTCAAAGGGAAACTCAGCTGTACTATGAACATGTTACTTCATACTTACACAGCATACTTTTATTCCAGATCATGAATCAAAAACATGTCTTGATACATTTTTGCACTCATGGTACATGCATAACGCAGCTTGATGCAACATTCATTGTCATATTGCAGTGTGATTATAGTTTGTACTATAGAGAAGTTGGTTGATACTACCCCTCTTGAATAATAGTACCACATTCTCTGTCCTCCAGTCCTCTGGCACCTCTCCTGTGGCCAGAGAGGATTTGAAAATTTGTGTCAGAGCCCCATGCTATCTCCTCCCTTGCCTCACATAACAGCCTGGGATACATCTCATCTGGGCTTGGGGATTTATCCACTTTTAAGCCTGCTAAAACCACTCCTACCTCCTCCCTTTCAATGCTAATTTGTTAGAGTATATCACAATCCCCCTCCCTGATCTCTACACCTACATCATCCTTCTCCATAGTGAACACAGATGAAAAGTAATCATTTAAAACCTCACCTCCATCCTCCGGCTCCACACACAGATTGCCACTTTGAGTCCTACTCTTTCCCTGGTTATCCTCTTGCCCTTAATATACTTATAAAATGCCTTGGGATCTTCCTTTATCTTGTCTGCCAGTGCTTTTTCATGCCTCCTCTTTGCTCTCCTAATTTCTTTTTTAAGTACCCCCCTACACTTCCTATACTCCTCTAGGGCCTCGACTGTTTTCAGCGCTCTGAATCTGCCATAAGCCTCCTTTTTTTTTCCTGATCCAATCCTCTATATCCCTTGACATCCAGGGTTCCCTGGACATGTTGGTCCTACCCTTCACCTTTACGGGAACATGTTGGCCCTGAACTCTCACTATTTCCTTTTTGAATGACTCCCACTGGTCTGATGTAGACTTTCCTACAAGGAGCTGCTCCCAGTCCACTTTGGCCAGCTCCTGTTTTATCATATTGAAATTGGCCTTCCCCCAATTCAGTACCTTTATTTCCGGCCCATCTGTGTCCTTTTCCATAACTACCTTATATCTTAGAGTTATGGTCACTATCCCTGAAATGCTTAGGAAAGTGACAACTAGTATTTTTGCAAGTTACCTTCATCACTTTTCCTGTGGAAGAAGACATCAGCTGGATCTTTAATGTGGTAAACATCCCAAGACACTTGACATAGGGGATAGAAGAAGTAAAATACATAAAAGGAGAAAGGGAGCAAATGCTAAATCATGGATCTCCATTTTATCTCCACCCGTCTAGCAACTATCAGGTTGGGGGTTAGTTAACTGCAGTAAGGGTTTTACCTACTCCTTTTCCACCCCAATCAGACTGACTGCAAAATTATCATGCAAGTCAGTGGGCTCTGCTGTACTACCATTGTTGCTGACCACACCAAGAAACCCCGTAAAGCAGTGGTGCACCTTGACCTGGACACCACAGTTTGCTGATTCATGTTTGCCAGCTCTATCTTAAAGAAAAATGTCCCCTACAACTTAGATACAATGGAATTGTGTATAAAAGGCAATGGTTATGCACAATGCTTGAAACTGAACCTCCTAGAGGGGGTAATTTTACTTTGTGCCACATTTGAAACCCCAGAAGAAATGCTGCCTTCTCCTTAATTCTGCTACCAGTGCAATTCTTCCATATTTGTTTGCCTTTTCATGTTTCTGTAGCTGCTCATAGATACCTGCACCCGCCCCTCCCCCACCATTGACAAATGTAATGTTATAAGTAAGCCAGCAAATACAACCCAAAGTGCATTCCAAAGTAAGCAGTTGCACTTAGTTTATTACTGAATCTCAGACTTGGGAGGAAACCTACAAAAGAGATCCTTTGTCTATTCAAGTAAGCCATCAGTACCATCTTTATCCTTTACACTGGTCCAGATTTTGCTGTTATAATGAAGGTGAAACTCCTAGCGTTCACCATCATTACTTTACAAAATGGACAACAAGGTCTGGCATCCGCACAGGCGCAGTTAAATACGGAAATCCAGAAGTTGCTGTCAATGATTCCCCACGCCTCCACAGGGTGCACTGTTGAATTCTTTGCAGATGGAAATCAATTTGAGGTCGCAGATTTGATGTTAACTTCCACTTTTTATAATATTAGTTTCACTGATAAAGCAATTAAACATGTGTTGCCTTGTTGAATGAGGTGTAATTGGGTTTTTAACGGTGTATAATTCATGATTACTGCTGAATAACCTCTCTGGCCCTGATAAAGCTAATTTTATATTTGTGTTTTGTCAAATTTCTCCATTCTAAAAATGCCATAGAATTTTAAAATGATAAAAATTATTTATTTTTAAAGTCTGCTTACGATATTTCAGCTTTTACCTTAATCCCATCTGTATGCCCCAATCTTTATTTCTCTTTCTGTAAAATCATAAAATGGAATGATAAAACCTGTTTGTTACTTCTCGCTTCGCTGTCTGTGTGAGCTCTTCAATGTGATTGGCTGCTGGACACCACTGATCCCTATAGCTGGTGCCAGAATGAAATTAACATCAGGAAAGGTGAAATCCATATCACAGAGATCCCTAGATCTTTGTGGGCAGCTTTCTTCAAGGTCAACGGCAAGCATTGTCACTTCGCCTCTGACTGCAAATTCCAGGCCAATGCCTGTTGACATTTCCACGAATTGATCTTTACAAACAGGAGCTTAAATTCTGATTGGCTGTCCAAATCAAACTAAAGCAGTGGATCGTGACAAATGTTGCCAGTATTAATTTTTCAATTGTCAGATTGTGGGCTGAATTTTACACCCCCCAAAGAGTGGGAAGGTTGGGGGGTGGGTGTAAAATAGAGCAGGAGGCTCAGGGGGGGCCCTTCCCGACCCACTCCCGCCTCCGCCGTCACTTTACACAGAGTGGCGGCGGAAAGTGGCCTGCCCACCCCAGGCCAATCAAGGCCCTTAAGTGGCCACCACAAGGATTTTACCCTTGGCCGTTCGGGCGGCCCAGGCCCGAGAAAAGCCACCTGATAAAAGCAGGCGGCTTTATAATGGTCTGGGGGGGAGCCCTCATGATCAGGCACCCTGATGCCCCAAGCACCATCAGGGTGCCTGATCATGAGGGAAGGCCGCCCCCGATGCCCCAAGCACCATCAACACCCAACATGCCCCTCCCCCACACCCCGTTCCCCTAATCTACCACCCTTGCCTCGCTGGGGCCCGACTGATTGCCCCCAGCGAGGCCCCAAATACTTACCGGTTCTCCAGGGCTCCCTGACATCTTTGATCTTCAGCTCGATTGCAGTCCCAGAAGTGGCCCCCGCTCCCGATGGCACTGCTAGGACAGAGCTACCGGCCCGCTGATTGGCCGACAGCTCCCTTAGGCGGGACCTCCATCCTCAATGAGGTAGAAGTCCCGCCTCAGACCAATTAAAGGCCTGTGGACCGCAAAATGTGGTCTGGATCCCCGTGCTAGGTGGAGGCGGGTTCGCCACTGACTTTTCAGTCAGTGGACGGCTCCGGTTCACTGAGGGTAAAATTCAGCCCTATATGTAGATTGTTTTTATCACTCAAATATGGTCTCAATAAATATGTAAAACAGTATTAGGATTTGCTGACAGCAAGAAGCAGAAGGTATCAGTAGAAAAAATACTATTAAAAACTGATCTAAATCCAATTAGACTGTGTTGTCTTTCTCTGCATCCCTCTGCTATCCAAATCATCGCTGGCTTCTGCGCGTTCCTCATTGCGGTTGTTGCTTCTGTATCTGGTGCTGTTTGCCCTCACTGCTTCCCTATTTTTAATTAGATGCTATGCCAACTTGCTACACCTGGAAGCAACTCTAATGATGAGAGAAACCTTATGCACCTTGGCACCGGTATTTGCTTCCCAGCCAACCGACTAATTTCTGATCGCACGACTCCAGAACCCACTTCAGTGACCAGTTTGTTGAATTATTTGACCTCAGCCGTAGGCAAAAGTAGAGGCCTCAGAGCTCCTGTGTCAGGAAGCAACCCCTGCTGAAAATGCACTTGTGAACAGACAGGGCTGAATTTTATCAGTGTGCCGTGCACCGACACGGAAGCGCCACCGCAGAGCCCCCGTGATATTATGCTCGGAGGCTCATTTAAATGGAGGGGCGGAGTGACCGCCCCCGATAATGTGGAGGGATTGGCCGCGTGTCCCCGGCAATGGCGTCCCTAGCCACCGCACAGGTGCCGGCACCATTTTTAAAGTGCTTCAAGCCGTTCATGAGATTTTTAAATATTTAAAGGTGCCGGTTTGATAAAAATGTCAATAAAAGTTTAATTTAACTTTGAATCCCCTCTCTGTTATTTAAATGAAAGCCCTGCTGCTTGGGGGCCGCACCGAGGCATCGCCACTGCCGGTAATATGCGGCGGGGCTTTCTCGGCATCATGGGTCGTGGCGGGCCGCTCCCGTAAGTATTTTATGGGCCTCCCCGCCACGTTCCATGATGTTGAGGTGCTGGTAAAATCCAGCCCATAGTGTGTCAACTTTCAAAATTGAGACTCGCAAATGAAGAAATAAAGTTTCTGAGGTACTAGATGACCCTGAGGTACTAGATAGGCAAGAAAAAATAGGCACAAAAAAGCCTTAATAAGCTGCTTCAAAAATGATAACACATACATTTACAATAATGAATCTACATAACATATTGACACATCACAGTCAGTTTTGCTAACATTGAATCTTGGCCATGGACATTTCAATTCACTTTCTTCCTGTATGCAAGCATCAAAAATATTAGCTTAAATAAACTGAATTGGGTTTACATTTCCAATGATGTTTCAAAATGTACATTATGAGTAAATATTTCACTACCTCTATTGGATAGATTAACATTTTTAGAGCATGTTGCTTACCATAAAATCATGATATGTGGGAACAGAAAATTAAGGAATATTCCTGCTGCATAATGCAGTTTCACATGTGGAAGGCTTCACCCTTTACTATAGCTCACTCAAAACACTGCAAACTACCTTAATAAAAGGAGCAAAAAAGAGATTCCCTGAGGAATCTTCCACATGTATTATACCTTTTTCACTCACTCTTGCTGGTTTCTGGCATGTTGTGAAATTGGGAAACCTGTTTTGACGTAGCCTGGTACTAGATGCACCTGGAATAGGCATGTGTTGAGCAGTCGAAGCAAATAGAATAGATGCATTTAAGGGGAAGCTAGATTAGTATATGAGGAATAAAGGAATATCAGAGATAGATGATGTAGGATGGGAGGAGGCTCTTGTAGAGCATGAACAATGGCACAGACTAGTTGGGCCAAATTGCCTGTTTCTGTGCTGTAAATTCAATGTAGTTTTTGGGTAAAATTTAGCAACTGCATTACTCTATAAAGAATGCACTTTCTGTTTGCCAGTATTTTAATAACACTTCCTATTTTTCTTGCTGCCAAGCTGCTGCCATGTTTCTGAATGATTTTGGATATAAACTTCAATTTAGCAACTGAGAATAACTGCTAATTATAACACTACTACAGTGCAACACTCCTTCTCCTGGCCCATGTAAAAAGACAGCTGTACACCTGAGAGCAAGTAATTTGAATGCTGGTTGAGGCGGGATTGGAGCATTATACCTCCTAGCACTATAGTGCTTTCCTGGCTCAACAATCTGATATTATTACTCACTAACGAATTAGATCTCCATCACCGTTTGCCTTCAAAGTACTGAAATTGAGGGGAAAACGGAAGAATGGTGACCGAGACATCTGTCTGAAGATATTATAATTTACACACGTCAAATTGATTTCCACTAGAATTCATCATGACCTGATTTCTTAGCATGGATTTTTTCTCAATTTCAGGCACACTAATCCCATTTCATGGTTTAAAATCTACAGGAAATTTATATCCAGGTAAATCTTACAATCAGTTCCTTCTTTCAATTTAAAAATCTCTAATGAATTAAATATTTTTCCAATTAGGTTTCCTAGATCAACAATCTCTCAAAAGGTGCACACTCGTGACACGACATTGGGCGTATTTGGCAAAGGAGGTTACTAGGGATAAATTGGCCCACAAATGCATTTTTGATGAACTCATGAGGTCACAGGTATTGTCAACAGTATTCTTTATGTACGCTCAGATATGTGTAACATTAAAATTCCTGGCGCTGTCCCTGATGTTGCTTACAGATTTCATTTTATTAAAACAAAGCTGGTTTGTGTATTTTCTGCAGACAGTAAAATTTGAATTTACCGGGTAGTGAGGTGTTCCATCTAAGAAGGCTGATTGAGATATATATATTAAATATATATTTCAGTTATTGGTTATGAGGTGTCTTGAGATCATTGAGATACTTGCAGACCTGGCTGTGCTGCCCTCCCAGCAGGATCAAGTGGGGATTTGGCAGATATTTTTTAAAGATTGCAAGAATGTTGTGTACTGCAATAACAAAGCACAATTATCTACACAGTCCACCATTACTTGAGTAGATTAATTCTGAACGTGGTGCAAGAAATTGCCGTCCAGTTTTAATTTAGTTCTGATAAACGGTTTGAAGAGGATAAAAGAAGGTTTTGGGTATTAAACTTTAAAATATTACAGCTAGAGTACTCAGATGGTTCCATATCAAGATTGTGAAATGAATGTAACTGTGTGAAATGTATTGAAAGCAAGTTGACAACCTTAGGTAAAATTTAATTACTATAAAATGTAGTCCTATATGCAAGTTGTGTTAAACCTATGAAACTGAAGTCCTCCTCCTGGATTATCATAGATTTGTGTTGCATTTTGCTTTGCCCATTTACTCTGCTGTCTGCATTTACTGCAGTGCGTTTCTTTAGCAGTGTGCTGGGGAGAGGGGGGCAGGCATGGAGCATCTTGGAGCTCAGCTATTTTATTTCCCTACAAGCAGCATACTCTTTGTTTTACTGCTTCATAAATATTGGCAAGACTTAGCAGGATAAATAATTATATTTTAAAAATGGAGATTAATGCTTTAATTGAAAATTCCTTATGTTTATTTTTGTCTGAGGGGAAAGTAATGTTCACAGTATTTACGCTGCGTTATCAAAGACTGTTTTCTTTCATGCTTCATTTACATTATAGTCGCCTCTGACAGCACCAAAGCAGCCAAGCACTGAAGCCCAGCATGGGAGGCACTGAAGCCCACCTTTGGCAGGGAGGGTGGGGGTGCGGGGGCAGTGTCATGTGTGCCTCCAAATGGCAGAATGCCAATGGGCAGCAAAGATAAATGCCACTGCTTGCATCAGATCCATTTTGATTCTGGTCTATGACTGAAATGGCAAATTTGTATGCAGTTTTGTGCTGTGGATTTGCAATATTGGAGTTTTACTTTGCACCTTTCTGTGCCATGCTTGATCTGGGAGTGATTGATGGTAACACTGTGTACTAGAAGAGAAAACGTATTCCATTTATTTGCATGGGCATCCTTTGTCTTAATGAGTTGACAATATTTGATATGTATGTAGAGTTATGTTGGGGCCTATTTTCAAACCAAAATTGCAAATGTTTCTAGTGCAATTTTGCCATATTGAGTCACAAAACTAACTTCTATCTAAAATCTACTTCCAAAAAAGAGGCACAAAATCTTTATGGAAGAACTAGAGTACCAGAAGATGAACATCAATGGGCCAGATGGTCTTTTCTAATCCTTGTTATTCTTGCTGCTAAGGCACTGTTTTCACTGATTCTCTTAGAGCAATGGAAACCCAATGTCAGGGGTGTTAACAGCTCCTATCATTCCTCTGCAAGTTTCTTTTTATCTGGTTGGTGTAAATTGGGGATATCGGTCTGGGGCTTTTTCTGAGGTTAGCAGAGCATCTCCAGTGGCTAATTATATAAATTTTGAGGTAACTTTGAAAATCGGCTCTTTTGTGGTCGGCAGCAAGTTTTTTTTGATACAATTGTCTTTATCATAAAAAAATGAAAGAAAATAGGCAAAGCAACGAAGAAGCAAACAGTGGAAAATATACAGAAAGAAATGAGAAAAAAAAGCCACAAAGCAGAACAAAAAGGGACAGGAGGAGAGAAAATTAGAAAGAAGAAAGGAAAGGGAAAGGAAACAGCCCTAGAAGCTTGCGTCAGGCAACTAGAAAACAAAGACGTACATATAACTAAGAAAAAATCCAAGGCGGCGGCTGATACAAACGTAGTGCAGGTATTCATGAGAACTGATCTCTTAGAATGCTAACTATCCAATATATGTAAATAAGGGGTTGCATTTTCCACTTAGCAGAGTGTGGAGACATTTTCACAGGTAAGGCCATCAAGTGGCTACATTTTAGATGCTCTTTCAAATTGTCCTAATCCTTTTCAAGTGCTTGATTATATAAATAATTTGTGCACATGTCTCCTGATGACAGTCTTTTTTTATTATTTGTTTGTGGGATGTGGGCGTCGCTGACCAGGACAGTATTTACTGCCTGTCCCTAATTGCCCCTGAACTGAGGGGCTTGCTAGGCCATTTCAGAGGGCATTTAAGAGTCAACCACATTGCTGTGAGTCTGGAGTCACATGTAGGCCAGACCAGGTAAGGACGGCAGATTTCCTTCCCTAAAGGACATTAGTGAACCAGATGGGTCCAGTGTTAAATGCCTTTAGTGTTAAAAGAGGTGTGCAAAAAGGGGAAGCAGCAAGTAGTGTAGAACTATATATATCTGTACAAAAAAAAACCTTGAGCTTTTTGTGGAACAACCTCAGCAGAGCAGGTCGCACTAGTTTAACATTTGCTGCTACTATGTTTGATCTCTGCCCCCTCTGAAATTTTTCTTGCATAAATCATTCTACTTTGTGCTATATGGAATTTGAGCTGTTTGTGTTGGAAGGCCTAAAGTGTTGAGAAGTCATTTGTCTTTCTGGGAAGTGCACCTACATTTCAATACTGTTTGGATTGAAATTGCTTAAATTACTGATTCCATATTACAGGTTGAGCAGAGATGGAACAGACTCTAGAATACATCTGAATGATGGGTAGAGGATTGGAAAAGACAAAAATAGACAATTTCAGAGCCTATTGGTTGCAGCACAAATGCCTTTAAAGTTCTGTTGGAAATAATGATTGTACATTGGAAACTGCAAACACTGGTATAATTACTGCCCAGATTAGAATAAAAAGTATTGTTCTTTATTCAGCACTGGTACATATAAAAACTGCTAAGTGGAAAATCCAACTGAAATATCACTCGGAAATTAAACAGCAATACTGGAGATATATGACTTTTATTTCCTGGTATTTAACCTTCTTATTTAAAGCAGATAAATTCATTTAGAAAAAGTAGCTAGGTATTAAAAAATTAGAATTTTGGACTAAGGCAATGGTAAATAAGTAACTTACAAATTCTGCAGCTAATGCTGCTTTCACTCTCACCAAACATTGTTTTGCATTGAACTATGGTGGGTAACTCCACAAGCGATTTGTTTTATGAAACAGTAGACGCTTCTACTTCCTCACTGCATTTAATGTGATTTACCATATTTTTGGGATTGGAGGATCATTTTTTGAGATTGGAGGATCAATCCAAGTTAAACTCCATCTTTGTAAAGATATGTTTTCAGTGTAAGTGTTGACAAGAAATAAATAAAGTTACATGAAAAAATAAAAGAATAATATTTACCTATGGCTCAAACACATGAATTACGGGCTGCATTTTACATTGCTGCTGCCAAAATCGGCGGCGGCCGTAAACAATGGTGGTCCGCCCACCCGGGCTGCACTTCGCGGAACTGCCGCGATATTAAACGGGGCGGCTCATTTAAATGGCCAGGCAGACCGCCCCCCCACCCCGTCCGATGACTTGGAGGGGGTGGGCAGTCCGATCCAAGCCGATGCCATTTTTAAAGGGCTTCGAGCCCTTCCATTTAATTAAAATTTTTAAAGAGATAGTGATGTAAAATTTATTCGAAGAAATTAAATAAATGTTTCTAGCTGCTCTCCCACTCCCCCACAATAACCATACAATTCATTGCTTGCCCTCTCCCCCCACCTTCTGTACCTGACCTTCCTCTCCACAAAGTTCGCAAACATTAATCTTTACCCCTTCCCGCCATCCCCTACACAACTCAAATCACTTTGACGCTACCACCCCCACCCCCCTCCCCAGCACTGAAATACTTACCTGTTCCCCCCTCTTCACCAGTGTCCCGTATCGGATCCCTGGATGGGTATCCGAAGGCGGGGGAGTGCCGGCCACCAGCAACAATATTGCTGCGGAATAGACGGTGGGAGCGAGTAAGTAATTAATTTTGCCATTAATATTATCTTGCATATTTAAATTTGCCTTCCATTGCCGAGTGGCGGAGGGGCTGCCACGAGGCCTCACCGCCACCGGCAATATTGGGCAGGGCCTTCCCAGTGCCGAGGCATTTTCCTGCCGCCCCCGCCACAACCCCCGATGTCAGTGGGGGTCTGTAAAATCCAGCCCTACATAAATTAAAATGATGAGTCAGTACAAATGCCATTTTTACAAATTGCATTGAGCATTGTTGATAAACAGTAATAATTTTTTTAGGATAGAAATAATGGAACCGTTTGGACCAGTTCCATTATGACTTGCTATGCAACATATGCTTATGTAATAATGGATTTTTTAAACATACAAAACATTCTCTTGTAGTACTGATATTTTTGAATTTTATGTAACATTGATATTAATTCTCTAAAGTAATGTATTTTGTGATCACTTTGTTATTTCACTTTTAGTCTGCATAAAACCAATATGAATTAATTTAAACCACAGTAATCCCTTTCAAATTATCTGTTTGTTGAATAGGCTAATTTCATAAATACAAAACCAGCTAACCACTGATTTATGCTCTCAAGATGATTTGAAAGCAGAATCATCATTAACCAAAATGAAGATAATTTTCACAGATAAAAGTTAGGTTCATTAATTGACGTGCTGTCTAGTTTAATAAAATATTATGGACTTTAATGGAGAGCTGTAGTTGGTATGCAGAAGATGTAAATTACTTCCGTGATATGGTGGCATGTTATGGTGAGATGTGGGTCAGTGCTCATGTTCTCATTTACAAGTGTCTTACCTTGGCTGGGCTGACTGGAGGAGACACTGATTAAGGACTGGGTGGGTCCTCACATAGTGAGGGGAATGATCAGCGCGTGAATGCCCTGAGCTTGTGCCATAATTGGTTACAAAATGCCCTTGACAGTAATATAGAGGCAGGTCATTTTCCCGTTCTGGTGTAGAACTGAAGTGAGAGAAAAAATAGTGCGTAAGTTAAAAGTGGAAAATGCTTTAATTGCATAGAAAGACTACAAACATCTGAAAAGATGGAAGATAGATTAATGTTTCAGAGAGATATTCCTCTGAGTAAGCTTTTTATTAATCTAAAACATCCAACTATCTTTCAGGTGCTGGTAAACCTACTGGCTATTTCCAGCATTGTCTGTTATTATTGCAGAATTTTTTAGTGAGATATAAATTGACAAAGTAATATATTTTAAAGCATATGATGTTTTCCTCATTGTATATTTGTTTTTATAGGGAACAGCACCTCAAAATGTTAACATTGTATATGCAAAAATCTGTCACATTCCAGTACCAAGAGTAGATGACAAAGGATTCGTCATACCAACACAGAGTTTTAGAAAAAAGGTATATAGAGTTTTGCAGAAAAGCATGACAACAATGAAGTGTACTTGCCTAAATTACATATAGTAAAGGATGAAATGTATATGTTACTGGTACAGTGCTCCCTTTTCGTTGTTTTGTATCTGTTAATACTGCTGGTCAGAATCAACATTTCTCCTCACTAAAATTACAAAACAAAAACTATGATTAAGAGTATGTTATCATTCCTTTCTTTGAAAAAGATAACATTATTATTCTGCTTTTCACCATCTTCATTTTATTTCAATACACCAAACAATACAAGCATATTGTAAATTGAAACTGGCATACATTTAACAATACTGTTCCTTTAATGTGCAAGTAAGCTGCTTACTTTTGATGACTGGGATATGTAATTCTAAACTGTGTACTTAAAACACCATCTACTGGTAAGTCATTGCAACGGCCTACCATGAGATTCAAAGCTGAAGAGTGAACTGGTAAATAATTGTTTCAGTACTGTTTGCCCCCAAAATGCTGAAGGCCTAGAAAGCATTACAGATGAAACAGGGAGAACAACTGGAAAAAAATCCAGAAAAAGAAAGATTTTTTGGCAGTTTAATCTGCTTCTGCTAGTGCCGTTTACAAGTTAGCTGCTGGAAAGTGCAGGACAGCATTTGGCATAAATTAAATAGAAGTTCAAGACAAGCTAAGGAGCCTTAAGACAAATAAATCTTCAAGGATGGATGAAGTTTATCATTGGTTACGAGGAAAGGCAAGGAGAGATTTTTTTACAGTACATATAATCATTTTGAGAGAGCCAACGAAAACAGGGAAGGTTTAAGTAGATCATAAATAGGCTATCTGAGGAAGCAGACACATGTTATTACAGACCCATTTGACTCTCATTACAACAATAATCATTACAACTTGCATTTATATAGCATCGTTAACATAGAAAAATAACTCGAGGCACTTCACTGAGGCATAATCAGATAAAAATGGACACTGAGCCAAAGAAGGAGATATTAGGTGGCATGACTAAAAGCTTGGCTGAAGAGGTGAGCTGTAAAGAGGGTGTTGAAGGAGGACAGGGAGGTGGAGAGGCTGAGGGTTTCAGGGAGGGATGTCTAGAGTGTACGGCCAAGGCAGTTAAATAGAATAATGGAATTTATCAGGCATTAATTGATTACTTATTTGATATCCTTCAGAAGTTTAGTGGTATTTCCCAGAGCTCAGTGTTGGGTAACTGATTATTGCTAATTTACATTAAGAACTTGGATTCAGGAACTCAACAGTTGAATCTGAGAGAAACTAACAATTGAGTTATAGGGTTGAATGTTCCTGTGCTCTGGTGGCTGGAGGCTCCATGTCGATTGACGGGGCCGCAGGAAGGAAAGGCTGCACCTGCAACCCCAACGATCGACCTGGAGGGGTTCCCACTCTGCTCTGTGGGGCCTACTGCCTTTGGCCCTCTGAATTTTTTACTTACCGAACCTCTATGTTGCGGCACCCTTGCGGTCCCCAACCTGCCTGAGCAGTGCCCACCTCTCCCAGTGGGGCTGCCGAGGCTCCAGAGCCGCCGGCCCTCCGATTGGGCGTCAGCGTCAGGAGCCCATCCGCTGTTCTTTATTGGATGGTGAGCATGAAGGCAGCCAATTAGGAGGCCGCCTATGGGAAAATCGTTATGTCCAACATGCTTTAGTCCCGACATTGGGGCCCCAAAGCTTGTGGGAAAATCCAGCCCATAAAATCTGTAAGTGAGCAGATTAATGGCAGATGAATTTAATACTGATAAATCTAAAGGACTGCACACAGAAAAAAAGGGCAGTATAAGTATTTTATGGATGGTGTTGAAATAGTTAAAGATGACATTGAAAGGGATCTAGACATAATGCACAACAAGTCCATTTGCTGTGGAACAGCAATCAACAAAGCAAACAGAATTTGCTCTGGTCCAATCACACCTTGCGTACTGTGTGCAGTGCTGGTCACTTGGGCATTCAGACCCTGCAGGCTGTTTAGAGAAGAGCCACAAGACTAATTCCTGCTGTTGGAGCAGAGTTATCATGAAAGACAGAAGAAAAATGGGCTGCTCAGTCTTTAAAGTAGTTGATTGAGGGGTGATCAATACCTATGCAAGGTATATATATAAGATAATAAACAGTCTAGAAAGGGTGAACTTTGCTTTTGTGTACAGTGCACATTATTGCCCACTTCATAGAGCATGCAAATTGCAATAATAGTAACATGCCTGCTATAAACAATGGAGACTGTACATCATTTAATGAGTCAATCTAGGTACTCCAATACAGCTCCCAACAGCTGGTGCAAAGATCTGGATGAAGGCAACACCCCACGTTCTTGCCTGAAGAATGGTGCATGAGTCTACAGTTGGGGTGGGTGCAATAGACTATTATTCGTTGTAAACATGCAAGATGAGCTTTCCCGGCGTCGATGGTGGGAACTGATGAAATGTTTTATTACCTGCACCCCCTTCCCCGCCCCCCCCCGCTTCCCCTTCCCCCCCACCCCCCGCTTCCCCTTCCCAGCTCCCCCCTCCCAGCTCACCCCCCCGCACCCTCTTCCCCCACCTCCTCCCCGCTCGCAACCCCTTCCCAGCTCCCCCCTCGCACCATCTTCCCCCTGCACCCACTTCCCCTGCACTTCCCCCACCCCTCTACAGCCCCTTTCCCAGCTCCCCCTTTCACCCCCTTCCCTCCACCCCTCCCCCTCGCACCCCCTCCTCCCACCGGCATCCACCTATCCCTGAGCAGGGGCCCTAACAACCCCACTGCCTTGTGGGCGTCTCGGGAGAGTCCAAGGCTAAGGGAGTAAACCCTAACAGAAAATCCGGTGCGGAACCCCGTAGGCGGTCATGTGTCACCTTTGGCATGTTTCCGGCAGTTCCTGCAGCCATACCGGTGCCAAACGTTGTGCTCTGCACTCCTTTGGACCCCACCAGAAAGGCCGAGAGGTGGGTTTTGACACTTGGGCAACTCACAACCTCCATACATTCGCCCAGGCATGTGCCATGGAGAGGTCACTCCACAGTTGCCTCACAGCGACCGAAACAACACGGAAGGCAGCAGTTACGGGTTATAAGTCCAGCTCAATTGGCATAGAGATTGGGCGCCACGGGTTGCCTTTGTCGGTGGGAGAGGTCATTGCACCTCACTGGACAGCTACCTCCCGCCTCAAACTGGGCAGCCCCGGTCAATAAGGTTCTGTCCCACCAAAGTCCATCTGCTTCAATGGGTGCTTGGAGCTCAGGGTCATTGCCCGAAAAGTGGACTGCAACACCGCACCAAACAGCACGAAAAAAGGAAAGAAGGTACCAGCCCTTCGTTTTGCAAGCTGGAACGTCAGAACTATGTGTCCTGGCCTGTCGGAAGACCTTACACAAATCAACGATTCTCGGATGACCGCCATCATTAACAACGAGCCCAATAGATTCAATCTGGACATTGCAGCACTTCAGGAGACACGCCTCCATGTGAGCGGATCTCTAACAGAGCAAGACTACACCTTCTTCTGGCAGGGCAAGGATCCTGAAGAACCAAGACAGCATGGAGTGGGCTTCACCATCAGAAACTCTTTGCTCAGCATGATAGAGCCACCTTCAAATGGCTCAGAACGCATACTGTCCATCAGACTGCTCACCGCCTTTGGTCCAGTACACCTACTCAGCATCTATGCTCCAACACTCTGCTCCCCACCTGAAGATAAAGACCAGTACTACGAGGAACTCCATAATATCATTAGTAGCATCCCCAATACCGAATATCTGTTCCTGCTGGGGGACTTTAATGCCAGGGTTGGGGCCGACCATGACTCATGGCCCTCCTGCCTTGGGCGCTATGGCATTGGAAGGATGAATGAGAATGAACAGAGACTGCTTGACTTGTGTACCTATCATAACCTCTGCATCACCAACTCGTTCTTTCACACTAAACCCTGTCACCAGGTTTCTTGGAGGCACCCAAGATCACGTCATTGGCACCAGCTGGACCTCATCGTCACAAGGCGAGCCTCCTTAAACTGTGTTCAAATCACACGCAGCTTCCACAGCGCGGACTGCGACACCGACCACTCCCTGGTGTGCAGCAAGGTTAGACTCAGACCAAAGAAGCTGCATCACTCCGAGCAGAAGCGTCACCCACTCATCAACACGAGCAGAATTTCTTATTGTTACAAGCTGTTACAAAAATTTCTAAATTCATTTGAAAAAGCCCTTCAAAACACTCCCACAGGGGATGCAGAGATCAAGTGGGCCCACATCAGCCATGACCACCTATGGCAAACATGTGAAGTGGAATGCAGACTGGTTTCAATCTCATTTTGAAGAGCTGGAACCTGTCATAGCCGCTAAGCGCATTGCACTGCTGAACTACAAAAAAGCCCCCAGCGATTTAACATCTGTAGCACTTAAAACAGCCAGAAGCGCTGCACAAAGAACAGCCAGGCGCTGCGCAAACGACTACTGGCAACACCTATGCAGTCATATTCAACTGGCCTCAGACACCGGAAACATCAGAGGAAAGTATGATGGCATTAAGAGAGCTTTTGGGCCGACCATCTAAAAGATCGCCCCCCCTCAAATCTAAATCAGGGATACAATCACTGACCAACGCAAGCAAATGGACCGCTGCGTGCAGCACTACCTAGAACTGGACTCCAGGGAGAATGTTGTCACTGAGACCGCCCTCAATGCAGCCCAGTCTCTGCCAGTCATGGATGAGCTGGACGTACAGCCAACAAAATCGGAACTCAGTGATGCCATTGATTCTCTAGTCAGCAGAAAAGCCCCTGGGAAGGACGGCATTATCCCTGAAATAATCAAGAGCGCTTAGCTTGCTATACTCTCAGCACTCGACGATCTGCTTTGCCTGTGCTGGGACGAGGGAGCAGTACCACAGGACATGCGCGATGCCAATATCATCACCCTCTACAAAAACAAAGGTGACCAGGGTGACTGCAACAACTACCGTGGAATCTCCCTGCTCAGCATAGTGGGAAAAGTCTTCGCTCGAGTCGCTTTAAATAGGCTCCAGAAGCTGGCCGAGCGTGTCTACCCTGAGGCACAGTGTGGCTTTCGAGCAGAGAGATCGACCATTGACATGCTGTTCTCCCTTCATCAGCTACAGGAGAAATGCCGCGAACAACAGATGCCCCTCTACGTTGCTTTCATTGATCTCACCAAAGCCCTTGACCTCGTCAGCAGACGTGGTCTCTTCAGACTACTGGAAAAGATCGGATGTCCACCAAAGCTACTAAGTATCATCACCTCATTCCATGACAATATGAAAGGCACAATTCAACATGGTGGCTCCTCATCAGAGCCCTTTCCTATCCTGAGTGGTGTGAAACAGGGCTGTGTTCTCGCACCTACACTGTTTGGAATTTTCTTCTCCCTGCTGCTCTCACACACGTTCAAGTCTTCAAAAGAAGGAATTTTCCTCCACACAAGATCAGGTGGCAGTTTGTTCAATCTTTCCCGCCTAAGAACGAAGACCAAAGTACGGAAAGTCCTCATCAGGGAACTCCTCTTTGCTGACGATGCTGCATTAACATCTCACACTGAAGAGTGTCTGCAGAGTCTCATCGACAGGTTTGCGGCTGCCTGCAATGAATTTGGCCTAACCATCAGCCTCAAGAAAATGAACATCATGGGACAGGACGTCAGAAATGCTCCATCCATCAATATCGGCGACCACGCTGTGTAAGTGGTTCAAGAGTTCACCTACCTAGGCTCAACTATCACCAGTAACCTGTCTCTCGATGCAGAAATCAACAAGCGCATGGGTAAGGCTTCCACTGCTATGTCCAGACTGGCCAAGAGAGTGTGGGAAAATGGCGCACTGACACGGAACACAAAAGTCCGAGTGTATCAGGCCTGTGTCCTCAGTACCTTGCTCTACGGCAGCGAGGCCTGGACAACGTATGTCAGCCAAGAGCGACGTCTCAATTCATTCCATCTTCGCTGCCTCCGGAGAATCTTTGGCATCTGGTGGCAGGACCGCATCTCCAACACAGAAGTCCTCGAGGCGGCCAACATCCCCAGCTTATGCACACTACTGAGTCAGCGGCGCTTGAGATGGCTTGGCCATGTGAGCCGCATGGAAGATGGCAGGATCCCCAAGGACACATTGTACAGCGAGCTCGCCGCTGGTATCAGGGGCGTCCATGTCTCCGCTTTAAAGACGTCTGAAAACGCGACATGAAGTCCTGTAACATTGATCACGAGTCATGGGAGTCAGTTGCCTGCGATCGCCAGAACTGGCGGGCAGCCATAAAGGCGGGGCTAAAGTGTGGCGAATCGAAGAGACTTAGCAGTTGGCAGGAAAAAAGACAAAAGCGCAAGGGGAGAGCCAACTGTGTAACAGCCCCGACAACGAATTTTTTCTGCAGCACCTGTGGAAGAGTCTGTCACTCTAGTATTGGCCTTTATAGCCACTCCAGGCGATGCTCCACAAACCACTGACCACCTCCAGGCGCTTACCCATTGTCTCCCGAGACAAGGATGCCAAAGAAGAAGAAGAACTTAGTAGGTTAAATGATAACCTGCTTTTCATCAATGTTACATGCTTCATTCTTACCATGTCTTGGGCTGGATTTTCAGAGCCCACTGCCAATCTCGGTGATGAGCTCAAAAAATGGCGGCCTGTGCCAAAGAGCTGCTGTGATCTCATGCGGCAGCTCATTTAAGTACCTGGGGGGGCGGCCCCCCGCCCCAATCTCGTGGAGGGAACGGGCTGTCTGTCCCCGGTAATGGCATCAGCTGCCTGTGCACAGGCTTGTCGCCATTTTTAAAGGGCAGTCAGCCCTGCTGTCAATTTGAATTTTTAAAGATTCTCCCCCCCCACAAAATTTATTGGGCTGGATTTTTAACAAGCCCTCAATGTCGTGGTCTGTGATGTGGGGTGTGGGGGGGGTGGGGTGCGCCTACAGATGGCTCCGGATGAGGCCTGCCTTGGACCTCGACACCGAGAGAGCCCCGTCTGATCCTATCGGTGGCAGCGAGGCTCTCTGGCGGCCCACCCCCCCCACCGCTGGGTGCTGGGACCAAAATTTAAATATGCAAATGAATAGAATTAATGAATTTACATCCACTTACCTCCAATCTTGAGGGCCCGCCGTGATCTTTGGCATGGCGGCCGGCACTTCCACGCCTTCAGATTCCCGTCTGGGGAAATGCGCCGCCACAATGGAGGAGGTAGGTTTTTCAGTGCAGGGAATGGAGGCGGGAATGGAGTCAAATAAATATAATGGGTATAGGGGATAGTGGGAAGGGTTGAACCTTCCACTTTGTGCAGTTTGTGGGGGGGAGGTCAGATGTTAAAGGTAAGTGTTTTGAAGGTGGGTGGGTGGAAGGGCAAATCGTTATTGTAGTTGTTGTCCAGGGGGTGAGAAATGGGCGTTAGAAATTTATTTATTTAATTTTGGGGGTTAGGACTTTCAAAATTTAAATTGGCGGCAGGGCTGGCTGCCCTTTAAAAATAGCTCCAGTGCCTGCACACAGGCAGCTGCTGCCATTGCCAGGAATGGAGAGCCCGCCCCCTCCATGATATTGGGGGGTGGGTGGGTGGGAGCAGGCCGCCCCAGCTATTTAAATGAGCCACTGCGCTTGAGAATGTGGAGGCTCTTTGACGTGTGTGGGCTGCCATTTTTTGAGCTCATCGCCAATCTCTTAAAATCCAGCCCATTAAATAAATGTCTAATGCCCCTTTCCCACCCCCCAGTAACAATTACATTAACTATTTGCCCTTCCCCCAAAATACTTACCTTTTAAATTGGACCTGCCCCCCACACACTGCACAAAGTTTAAAGTTCACCCCTTTCCACCATCCCCTATACCCATTACGTTTATTTGACCCCCTCCCCCACACTGAAAATATTAATTCCACCCCCGCCTCCCCTCCCCCCCCGCACCCACCAGTATGACGTGGGGGTGCCGGCCGCCGTGCCGAAGATAGTGGTGGGCCCGGAAGATTGAAGGTAAGTTCATTTAAATTTATGCATGTCATTAATTTAAATATTGAAATCCAGGTCCCGTCGCCCAGCGGCGAGGGTCCGCCACGGAGCCTCGTCAGTGCTGGCAGGATCGGGCCGGGCGCGCCTAGCGTCGGAATTCGTGGCAGACCACTGCCGGCCCCATTTTTTGCATCCCCCCAGTATGGAGGCCAATGTAAAGGGCTTGGTAAAATCCAGCCCCTTATGTCTAAACAAATTGAGTGAAACGTGATACTTTGATACATTGTTAAATGTGCTGATGTGTTTAATTTTGCAGCTTGCATTCGGAGCATCATATACTGGATTCCACACTGACTTGATAGAAATGGAGGAGAGAAATGTCTACTGTGGTCCCTACAATATAATAGTCCTCAAACAATCGTATGTAGAACATGTAATATATGTATCAAACATACAAGTTTTCATTTCATTTATGATTTAAAAAAAATACTTTTAGTCACATTACATAGTTGTAGTTAAAAAATAAAACATGGAGATCTTGTTTTGTCATAAGAGTGATACAAAGTAATAAGTTAACACTGAAATGATGTGGAACGGAAAAGGACAGAAGTGATTATTGTTTGTTATGGGCAGGCAATTTGAATCCAACATCCAGCTAGGTTTTTCAGTGCCAGCTTTAAAGCTGACACATATCAATTTGAACTCAGAAATTATCACCAAGTTCACTGTACGTATTATTAAGAAGCTATCTGTTGAACAAAGTATTCAGATCATTAACCCTTTCACTGCACAAGGTTATTTGCTATACAGAGTGCTATCACGGCAGTTTAAAATTGGGAACTTCTGTGAAAATAATGCATCTAGTTTCATCAAAACTGATCAATTCCAAGCAATAATCCAATTTTCTGAAAGAATATTATAAAACGGCATTCTGTATATCCTTCACATACAATTGACTGAATAACAAGAAATTTATTCTTACTAAAAGCAATATACTCTAGATGCTGGAAATCCAAAATAAAAACAGAAAGTGCTAGAAATGCTCAGCAGGTCAGGCAGCATCTGTGGAGAGAAACAGAGTTAATGTTTCAGGTCCATGGTCTTTCATCAGAACTCAATTATTTTTGAATTTAATTATTATTTAATTTATTCTTTAATTTATTCTCACGGTTGGCCTCTAAACATTTGTTTTTGGCAATCTTTTTGTTTTGTAAATGATACCAATGGACAGAGAACAGAGACATGCTGGTATTACAAAACAGTAACTTTGCATTTTGCTCTGATTCATCACCCTAGTCACAAGCTCTGCTTGTACAAAACTGACTAAGGCTTTGGTGTGATAGGTCTCCTTAGGTTGAGTTTTCTCCCAGGTGGCATGTCTGGTGATGGGAATTTGGAACCAAGTCAATCCTTTCTGGCTGAGCCAGGCAAGTCCATGGTATTCCAGTACACTGCTGATTGACAGACAGCTCCCTGATTAGACCTGGAGGGTAAGCCTGTCACTCGGCCTGGGATGCTTCTGATTTGGCTCCTCCATACCCCTGCACATCGATGCACCAACAGGCAAGGTGAGCCTAGCTGGACAAGGAGCAGCAGCAGATAGTTTACCAGTGTTTTGACACATAATCCTTATTTGTTGTTCACTGTTTTGAGTCAGTGTTTCTTTTGGATGTCTTATTTAATTTCATTTACATCAATTTCCTTCAGTTTCTTTTGATTTCTTTTTTCTCGTGCTTCACTTACCCTGTGTTAGAGATTTCAGTTTGCCACAGGTATCTACTTGGGCTCCGTGCTGTCTGTCACTCCCTTAAGTGGTCTGTCTGGTTTCCTTCCTTTTAATCAAAACTTCCGACCTCATATTTGCATCATCACTAAGACGGCCTATTTCCTCCTCTGTAACATCGCCCAACTTCGCCCCTGTCTCAGCTCATCTGCTGCTGAAACCCTTATTCATGCCTTTGTTACCTCTAGACTTAACTATTCCAACACACTCTTGGCTGGTCTGCCACATTCTACCTCTCCATAAACTCAAGGTCATCGAAATCTCTGCTGCCCGTGTCTTAACTTACACCAAGTCCCATGGACCTATCACCCCTGTGTTCTTTGACCTACATGGCTTCTTGTCAAACAAAACATCTTGATTTTAAAATTCTTAGCCTTGTTTTCAAATCCCTCCATGGCTTCACCCCTCTCTTTCCCTGTAATCTCCTCCAGTCCTGCAACCCTCTAAGATATCTGCCCTCATGTAATTTTTGCCTCTTGAGCAGCCCCGATTTTCATTAGTCCCCCACTGGTGTCTGTAGCTTCAGTTGCCTAGGCCCTGCGCTCCGGAATACCCTCCCTGCACATCTCCACCTCTCCACCTCGCTTTCCTCCTTTATTCACTCCTTAAAACCTACATCTTTGACCAAGCTTTTTGTCATCTGACCTAATGGGCTGAATTCTATAAGCCCACAAAAAAATTGGTGGCCTACCCAAGAGCCACCCGCGATTCCTAGTGTGGCAGCTCATTTAAATAGGTGGGGTGCCACATTTAAATATTTAAAATAAAAGTGAATTAAAATTAATATAAATAAATACATTTCTTTTGCCCCTCTTCCACCCCCAATGTTAATGAAATTAATTATTTGCCCTTTTCCTCCCCCAAAACACTTAGCTTCACAATTTGACTTCCCCCTCATAATCTGTTTAAACTTTAAACTATAACCCTTCCCACCATCTCCTACACCCATGACATCAATTTGACCTAGTTCCCCCTCCCCCGCCGCTCCCCCACACTGAGAAACCTACCTCCTCCCCCCTCCCCAACAGTGTTGTGCCTCGTTTCCCTGGTCGGCAATCCAAAAGCGCGGTATTGCCGGCCACTGGGGTAAAGATTGGGGCGGGACTTCAGGAGATGCTGGGAGACTCATTAATTCAGGTAATTTAATTTATTTAAATACTTAAATGGCGGTCCCGTTGCTGAGCAGCGGGGGTGGGGGGCGGGTGGTTGGCGGTGGGGCCAACATGAGGCCTCACCGCCGGCAATATCTGCCAGTGCCCTGCCGGCATGAGGTCCATGGCGGGCCTCATCCGGGGCTATCTTCATGCCCCCATCCCCCCCAACTGCCCCTGCCATGAATCCCGATGTCAAGGGCTCTATAGAATCCAGCCCAATATCTCCTTACGTGGCTCGGTGTCATGCTTTGTTTTATAAAGCTCCTGTAAAGTGCCTTGAGATGTTTTATTATGAAAAAGGCTCTATATAAATATAAATTGTTGTTGTATTTCCAGCATTTTCTATTTATTTTTCGTTGTAACTTCATTGTTACGCTCCCAGATACCAGTTCTCTGCGAACAGATACAAAGCAGTAGAACAACAATAACTTATATTTATTTGGTGCCTATAGCATAATATAACATCCCAAGGGGTGCTTCCTAGGCGCATTATTAAATAAAATATGACATTGAACCATCAGTGGTGGAGTGATTAAAATTGGTGCTGCTCAAGAGGCCCAAATTACATGTGCGCAGATATCTCGGAGGGTTGTGGGGCTGGAGGAGATTACAGAGATAGGGAGGGTGAGGCCATGGAGGGATTGTAAACAAGGCTGAAGATTTTAAATGAAAACAAAGTGCTGGAAATACTCAACGGGGCAGGCAGCATCTGTGGAGAGAGAAGCAGAGTTAACGTTTCAGGTCTGTGACCTTTCATCAGTTAACCTTGAAAGGTTAACTCTGCTTCTCTCTCCACAGATGCTGCTTGACCTGCTGAGTATTTCCAGCACTTTGTTTCTGTTTCAGATTTCCAGCATCTGCAGTATTTTGCTTTTACTTGAGAATTTTAAAATCAAGTTGTTGCTTGACTGGGAGCCTATGTAGTTCAGCGAGCACAGGGGTCAGAGGGGAACAGGACTTGGTGCAGGTTAAGACACGGGCAGCAGAGTTTTACATGACCTCAAGTTTACAAAGAGTAGAATGTGGGAGACCAGCCAGAAGTGGATTGGAATAGTCAGGTCTAGAGGTAATGAAAGCACGAATGAGGGTTTCAGCAGCAGATGAGTTGAGACGGGGTGAAGCCGGACAGTGTCACAGAGGTGAAAGTAGGTGGTGTTAGTGATGGAACGAATATGAGGTCAAATGTTAGAACAAGGTTGTGAACAGACTGGCTTAATCTCAGACCGTTGCCAAGGAGGGGAATGGATCCAGTAGCTGGGAAATGGAGTTGGAGTATGGACCAAAAACAGTAGCTTCAGTCTTCCCAATATTTAGTTGGAGAAAACTTCTGCTCATCCAGTACTGGATATTGGATAAACAGTCTGATCATTTAGCAACAGTGGAGAAGTCAAGAGAAGTGGTGGTGAGGTGGAGCTGACTGTCATCAGTATACATGTGAAAACTAACGCCTTGTTTTCAGCTGCTGAGGAGCAGCGTGTAGTCAAGAAATACTCAATGGGTCAGGCAGCTTCTGTGTAGAGAGAAACAACAGTTGACGATTCAGGTCTGTCACCTTTTGTCGGAACTGGAAAAAGTTAGAGATATAACAGGTTTGAAGCAAGTACAAAGACAGGGAAAAGGGTGAGGGGGGATGAACAAAAGAGAAGGTCTGAGATAAGATGGAAGGCAGGAGAAAGTAAATAACAAAAAGGATAATGGGACAAGTAAAGAAACAAAAGAGGAGCTGTAAATGGCAACAGCAGAATCTCCTGCTGTCTGAACATAATGGGACCAGGGGTCATCTGAAATTATTGAACTCAATGTTGAGTCTGGAAGGCTGTAAAGTGCCTAGTCGAAAGATGAGCTGGAGCTTCCACTGAGCTTCATTGGAACAAGAGGAGCCTGAGGACAGAGAGGTCAGATTGGGGGCTGGATTTTGTGCTGGTGGCATGGCTCCTGGTGCTGTGCTGAAAAGGTGGGGAGAATCCCTCTTCTGCCTTTTCATGCCACTCCAGAGCGATCCTCCAGTCTTTTTGATTCAAAGTTCTAGGAGGTGGGATCCCCATCCCTTTAAAGACTTTAAAGGGACAGGGATCCCGCCTTCAAGAGCTGCAGGCCAATAAGAGGGCCAGCAGCCCAGCAGTATTGGCAGGGCCACCTGGAGCAGTGGCTGCTCGGACGCAGGCCCAGTGGTGGAACCCCGGAATAGAGTTAGGTGAGGCGGGGTCACCAGGGCCAGTCCGGAGAGCCCCAGTGAGGGGGGCTGGTGGGGTGGTCCTTCGGTCCAGGGGGAGGTGGGTCCCTGGAGGTAAAGTTGTTCCCAGTGGGGGTCCTCCATGGGCTACAAGTTGGGACCCCACCCCCAAGCCCTCAGGGAGGACGCCTCGTTTTACAAGGTATCCTCCCATGTGGCAGAGGCATATTGAAGAGGCCCTTAATAGGCCACTTAAGGGTCTCAATTGACCTGTGGGTAGGAAGGACATCGCCTGCCTATCCCGCCCCTGGGAGGATCGCTGGGTGGTGGGTGGCAATAGGTCCTCTACACCACTGTGCCCCTGCCACCTATCGCAATTCGCCATGCCCGCCCGCTTACGACCCCGCCTCAGGGGGGCCTGTAATATCCTGGCCTGGGAATGGGGCAAATGACCAGAAGCTCAGCATCACTCTTGGGGACTGAATGGAGCTGTTCAGCAAAGCAATCACCCAATCTATGCTTGATCTTCCCAATGAAGAGGAGACCACATTGTGGGCAGGGAAGACAGGATACTAAATTTAAAGAAGTACAAGGAAATTGCTGTTTCTCCTGGAAGGAGTGTTTGGGGCCACAAATGGTGGGAATGGAGGAGGTAAAAGGGCAGGTGTTGCATCTCCTGTGCTTACATGGCAACGTGCTGTGGGAATGGGAGCCGGTGCTGGGGTTGATGGAGGAGTGGACAGAGTGTTGTGGAGGGAACAGTGCCATCGGAATGCTGAAAGGGGGAGGGGAGGCGAAAATGGATTTGGTGATGACATTGAGTTGGAGGTGGTGGAGAACGATGTGCTGAATGTGCATCTGTAACATTTTCCAGTTCTGACGAAGGATGACGGATATGAAACGTTAACTCTTTCTCTCTCACAGATGCTGCCAGACCTGCTGAGTATTTCTAGCATTTTCTGTTTATATTTCAGATTTCTAACATGTGCAGTATTTTGCCTTTAGTATTAGTGTAACATTGAAACTCATTCATGATCAGGACTAGATCTCAGTGCCTTCGGCATATGTATGCCAATAATCTTTCTAAAGGCAGAACCAAGTTTTTTTTTCCAAAATATACTTTAATCATAAAAATCTGTAAAAATTACATTGCCAAACAGTTTCCAAACAGCACCAAAAAATACAAACATTGCAAGGGAGATCAGTTTCCTTCAATACTGTCATGAGTTTCTTCCCAACCCTTCCGTTTCACAATTGTCATGTCAATTACAGTTTTACATTTACAGCAATTCAGAATATTAACGATACAGTTTGAGGGGTTTCCCATTGATCCAGCCCCTCAGTCCAGCTTGGTGGGGGAACCTTACACTGTGATCTTTCCCCATTGAGCCTTTGCTGCGGCTGCCCCAAGCTTTAGTGCGTCCCTCAGCACGTAGTCCTGGACCTTGGAATGTGCCAGTCTGCAACATTCGGTGGTGGACAACTCTTTGCGCTGGAAGACCAGCAAGTTTCAGGCAAACCAAAGGGCATCTTTCACCGAATTGATAGTCCAGAACCAAGTTAACATTGGGCAAGGTGTTGGCTCGTAAACTGCATTATCTCATGGTCGGCAAAACAGAGAACAATGAGTACAATGAAAGTCACTAATATAGTCAGATCACCTTCTGTTCATGCACTCGTACAAAAATAAATAAAATACTACACTAGCCCATTTTGGGGGTGGGAATATTCTTGTTTCGTGTAGAAAGATATCTGTTATCTGGCTCTGCCAACAGGAATAATAAAATGCAAATGGGCCAATTTAACCAATCCTGATTGAAATTGGGTTGTATGAGGGTGAGTGACACTCGTGGGAAAACAAAATAAGAGAAAAAGACAAAAAACAGAACTAAAGGACACAGTGTTAGCTAATGTCTAACCATTCCTGTCTTTAATTGCTTAGTACAGACTCTAGCAGGGTAATCCACTATAGTGGTGGACAAATGATAGCCATTGGCTCATCAGACAGAAAAGTAACATTTTTGGATGTCAATCGTTCCAAAGAGATTTCACGTGTAATGCACGGACATGCTGGAAGCATCAAGGCAGTATTTCTCTGTGAAGAGCAAGATTTTGTACTTAGCGGAAGTTATGACCTCAGCATCAGGTGGGAGTTAAAATATTTTTGGGCAAATTTCCTAGCAATTAATTAGCTCCTCTGTGAAATGTAATAAATTTATAAATAAACTACTATTTTTTAATTGTTCAATTTTAGACGATGGAACCTGAAGTCTACATTATGTACGAACATCTACCGTGGTCACATGGGAGTTATTACCTGCCTCGATGTGCATGAAGACAAGTTTGTATCAGCGGGAATGGACTGTCAGGCTAAAGGTTAGACATACTGTGGGTGTAATTTTAACCTCTTACACCAAGTGGGAATGACACAGAACCATGTGAAATGCCAGTTTTCCACCTCACTCAGGATGTTAAACCAGCATTTCACATAAACCCATCAGTTTCACGGCGGACAGGTTAGAGTATAATTGCCCCCAGCAGGTGTATCTTAAAAAAACAAGCTACTACATTGCTGAGTTCTAATGAAGAATTCCACCCAAAGTGTTAACTTATTTAATGTTCACTTGATTAATTCCTGGGTTAAAGGGTTGTCCGTAAGGAAGGATTGAGTAGAATGGTCCTAAAGAACAAAGAACAGTACAGCACAGGAACAGGCCATTCGGCCCTCCAAGCCTGCGCCGATCTTGATGCCTGCCTAAACTAAAACCTTCTGCAATTCCGGGGACCGTATCCCTCTATTCCCATCCTATTCATCTATACTCTCTGGAGTTCAGAAGAATGAGTCTCATTGAAACATATAAGATTCTGAGAGGGCTTGACAGGGTCGAGGATGTTTCCCCTAACTGGAGAGTCTAGAACTAGGGGACATTGTCTTAGGATAAGGGGTTGGCCATTTCGGATTAAGATGAGGAGGAATTTCTTCACTCAGAAGTTTGTGCATCTTTAGAATTCACTATCTCAAAGGGCTGTGGATGCTCAGTTGTTGAGTATATTCAAGGCTGAGATCGATAGATTTTTGAACTCTGAAGGAATCAAGCAATATGGGGATTGGGTGTTCAGACAAAAATGTTAAAATAAAAGGACAGAATGGACAAAATAAAATGTTAAAGTTGACTCAAATTATATTTTATGGAGTGCTTCTCCAATTTACTTCGTTAAGTGAATCAGAATACTTAATTGTTTGCTGCAATATTTACTGATCAGGAAATCGCTGAATTCTTTTGACAGTGCGATGAAATATCCACGAAAAAATGAAATGAAGCAGAGCTAAAGAAAAATATGCAAAGACTAAAAATGCTAGAAATGCACAAGACACCCAGTGTCTGAAAGAGTAATAAGAACAAAAGAAAAGCAGGAGGAGGCCAAAAGGCCCCTCAAACCTGCTCCACCAATCAATAAAATCAAAGCTGACCTTCAACCTCAAATTAACTTTTGTAAGAAATCCAGAAGATTATCCTCCACCATTTCCGCCATCTCCAGTGTGATGCCACCACCAAACACGTCTTCCCTTCCCCTCCCCTGTCAGCATTCCAAAGGGATTGTTCCCTCCGCGGCACCCTGGCCCACTTCTCCATCACCCTCAACACCTCATCCCCTTCCCACAGCACCTTTCCATGTAATCGCAGGAGGTGTAATACCTGCCTTTTTACTTTCTCTCTCTTCACCATCCAAGGCCCCAAACACTCCTTACTGGTGACGCAGCGATTTACTTGTACTTCCTTCAATTTATTGTACTGTATTCGCTGCTCACAGTGCAGTCGCCTCTACATTGGGGAGATCAAATGCAGACTGGGTGACCGCTTTGTGGAACACCTCCACTCAGTCCGAAAGCATAACCCTGAGCTTCCGGTTGCTTGCCATTTCAACACACACCCCTGCTCTCATGCCAACATTTCTGCCCTTGGCCTGCTGCAGTGTTCCAGTGAACATCAACCCAAGCTCGAGGAACAGCACCTCATCTTTCGATTAGGCACTCTATAGCCTTGCGAACTGAACATTGAGTTCAATAATTTCAGAGCATGACTGGCCTTTTTAAAAATATTTTTCTTTTTTTCTTTTATTTTATTTTTTAACCATGTGCCTGTTTCTCATGTAGATAGAGTTGCTCATTGTTCTGCCATTAACACTCTCTCTGGACTAATGCATTGTCTTTCACCACAAGCATGAACTCTTTGCCTTTATTCCATGACAGCTTTGTTATTTAATCTCTCCTGCACTCTGCCTTATCACACACCTTCCCTTTTGTTCTCTTCCCCACCAAACCACTACCCCGCGGCTTCACTTGCTTAAAACCTAATTCTTTTCTAACCTTTGCCAGTTCAGATGAAAGGCCACAGACCTGAAATGTTAACTCTGTTTCTCTGCCATGTATGCTGCCTGACCTACATACGAACATACGAATAAGGAGCAGAAGTAGGCCACTCGGCCCCTTGAGTCTGCTTTGCCATCCAATAAGATCATGCCTGAACTGACTGCAACTTCAACTCCACATTCCCACCTACCCCCAATAACCTTTCACCCCTTGCTTATCAAGAATTTCTCTACCTCTGCCTTAAAAATATTCAAAGACTCTGCTTCCACCACCTTTTGAGGAAGAGAATTCCAAAGACTCACAAACTTCTGCAAGAAAAAATTTCTCCTCATCTCTGTCTTAAATGCGTGACCCCTTATTTTTAAACAGTGACCCCTAGTTCTATATTTTCATACAAGAGGAAGCATCATTTTCACATCCACCCTGTCAAGACCCATCAGGGTCTTATATGTTTCAATCAAGTCACCTCTTACTCTTCTAAAGTCCAGCGGATACAAGCCTAGCCTGTCCAACCTTTCCTTATAAGACAACTCGTCCATTCCAGGGATTAGTCTAGTAAACCTTCTCTGAACTGCTTCCAATGCATTTACATCCTTCCATAAATAAGGAGACCAATACTGCACACAGTACTTCAGATTTGGTCTCACGAATGGCACGTATACCTGAAGCAGAACCTCCCTACTTTTGTATTCAATTCCTCTCAGAATAAATGATAACATTCTATTAGCTTTCCTAATTACTTCCTGTACCTGCATACTAACCTTTTGTGATTCATGCACTAGGACACCCAGATCCCTGTGCAACTCAGAGCTCTGCAATCTCTCACCATTTAGATAATAAGCTTCTTTTTTATTCTTGTTGCTAAAATGGACAATTTCACATTTTCCCACATTATACTCCATTTGCCAGGTCTTTGCCCACTCACTTTACCTATTTACATCCCTTTGTAGCCTCCTGATGTCCTCTTTGCAACTTACTTTCCTACCTATCTTTGTGTCATCAGCAAATTTAGCCACCATCCCTTTGGTCCCTTCATCCAGGTTATTTATATAAATTGTAAAAGGTTGAGGCCCCAATACTGATCCCTGCGGCAAACTACTCATTACACCTTGCCGACCAGAAAATGATCCATTTATGCCTACACTCTGTTTCCTGTTAGCTAGCCAATCTACTATGTTTGCTAGTATGTTACCCCCTACACCATGAGCTTCTGTTTTCTGCAATAACCTTTGATGTGGCACCTTACCAAATGCGTTCTGGAAATTTAAGTACAGTACATCCACCAGTTCCCCTTTATCCACAGCACCTTACTTATTCAAAGAACTCCAATAAAGTTGTTAAACATGATTTCCCTTTCACAAAACCATGTTGACTTTGCCTGATTACCTTGAATTTTTCTAAGTGCCCTGCTATAACGTCTTTAATAATAGCTTCCAACATTTTCCCTATGATAGATGTAAAGTTAACTGGCCTGAAGTTTCCTGCTTTCTGCTTTCTGTCTCCCTCACTTTTTGAATAAAGGAGTTACATTTGCTATTTTCCAATCTAATTGAATCTTTCCCGAATCTAGGGAATTTTGGAAAATCAAAACCAACGCATCAACTATCTCGCTAGCCACTTCTTTTAAGACCCTCGGATGAAATCCATCAGGACCCAGGGACTTGTCAGCCCGCATCTCCAACAATTTCTTCAGTACCACTTCCCTGGTGATTGTAATTTTGTTGCGTTCCTCCCTCCCTTCCATTTTCTGATTTATGGCTATTTCTGAGATGTTACTTGTATCCTCTATAGTGAAGAGCGATGCAAAATACCTGCTCGATTTATCTGCCATCTCTTTATTTTCCCTTATTAATTCCCCAGACTCACTTTCTATAGGACCAATGTTCATTTTGTTAACTTTTCTTTTTTAAGTATCTAAAAAAACTCTTACTATCTGTCTTTATATTTCTCACCAGTGTTCTCTCATACTCAAATTTTTCCCTCCTTATTAATCTTTTAGTCGTTCTTTGCTGCTTTTTATATTGTCCAATTTTCTGACCGGCCACCGATCTTTGCACAATTATATGCTTTTTCTTTAAGTTTGGTAGTATCTTTAAATTTTTTGGTTAACCACGGATGGTGAGTGTTTCCCTTGGAATTTTTCTTTCTTGTTGGAATGTATCTGTTCTGTGTATTCTGAAATATGACCTTAAATGTGTGCCATTGCATCTCTATTGACCTATCCCTTAAGCTACTTTGCCAGTTCACTTTTGCTAGCTCTGCTTTATGCCCTAATAATTGCCCTTATTTAAGTTTAAAATACTAGTCTTAGACCCACTTTTCTCTCCCCACTGAGGAATCCCAGCACTTTCTGTTTTTATTGCATAATTTAATGCAGTTGTTCAAGTCTAATTTTTCACACTGAATCCTCTTATACAATGCATGCTCCTTTTAACATTAGTCACTTGTATATTGTCTTTGTTGGCTATATAATCAACGATACACATGTAGAACATCTGCTACTATTATACACCATCTATGGAAGTCCCAATCAATGTGAAACCTTGTTTGGAGCAGTGCATTTTCTGATGAATGTTTGTTTGTTTGTAATGCTTTATTCGATGTAGTAAACAATTGTTTATTGATAATTAATGCACTTTATAATGTGTCTTTTTTTTTGCTTTGCCATCAGTGTGGAATCTTCAGCAAGGAAAATGTTTCTGTAGCTTCAGGCATGAAAAGCCAGTTCTGTCCGTGGCTATTAATAAGATGTATGTGGTGAGCAGCTGTGAGAAAGGACTAGTCCATGTCTGGAGCATAGAACCGCCTTCATTAGTCAAGGTATTCAGATCAGCATAGTGTGAAGTTACTAAATATACCACCACTGCGATCTCTAGATCCCTTTCTTCTTCAATGCCATGCCCTTCCTAGCGAGGAAGCATAATGCCTGTGGAAGATGAGGAAAGAAGGATTAATGCATGAGCTGAGAAAGCATCAGAAGGTGAGATCAACTTATCCTCATCCTGATCCACCTTAAGCAAGGAAAAACAGGGATCAGCTATCAAATATGGAAGCGTGGCACATTCCTTCCTACTTAACCTTCTTTAAGGACCATCTGCTCCAAAACTTCACCTAGACCAAGTCCCCTTTGAGATCCCTGCTTTGTTTAACTCTTCTGCCAAGGAATGACCTCAGCCTGGTCAATACTCAATGTGTAGTACCACTCAAATGTACAAAATCATTTAAGATCCTCAGTGTGTATACCTGCAAGTACCAGGTAATTTATGCAGTGGTTATGGTAGGCAAGGGACAGCCACTAGGGTAAATTTTAACTATCAGATGGTTAACAGCAGAGCCTGTCAACAGTACCTCAGTAACATATATGGGGTAGGCTACTAGCACCAAATGGGTGTCCCTACGCAGCTCATGGCTCAGAGCTGACATATATTCTGGCCAAGAAAAGGATAGATCTAGATGGGGTGCCAGTCATCAATCATGGTGGCTGGTGTGGTGGTTGTAGCCCGGGTGGCACTGACCCATATTATTCTTGTGGAACTTGTGGAGCACTCCTTTCACCACAAAAATAATTTCAAGTCTTACCTTTTCTGCTTCTGCGGCTACACCAGGTTTTACTGAACAGAGCATCCACAGCGGACTGTCCAATAGACAGTTAAAATGCCATTGGTACATCATAGGACTCCACTTTGCATAGATTAATGAGGCTCCTGCCTGAGTTAGGTGGGGACCTCGGCCACTCAGAGAAAAGTGCCAGGCAAAATGGTGGCAGAACAGGGCACTAAGTTTATCACTTCCATTTTAACATCAGTTTCCACTGGTTGAAGGGAGTTAAAATCTCCCCCACTGTATGGAAGAGTGAGTCAGCTATGGGAGGATGCAAGATCACCCTCCTGAAAGATTAAAGCTGTTTTTGTCTCCACAGATTTTACCTGACTGGCTGAGTATTTCTAGCATTTTCTGCTTTTATAATAGGTGGCAGCTTTGCACATTTCTTTAGGCATGGGATTGGAATTGCTTCCATAAGTAGTGTCCTGAAATACAGTAAACACAATTTGGAATAAAAGAGCCAATAGGATAATTTAGTGTGAACTGTATCTAGAAATGGAGATAAGTTTTATTACATGATAGATCTGGAATCTATATATTCTACTGTATTCATTGCGTTATGTATAAGATTGTTTAAATTCATTCTGTACCACTTTAGCGAGGTTGATGCGGTCATACTATTTTCTTTCAATTGATTTTCCTTTTTGTTTAATCAGGTTCTGATTGGTCATACAGAACCAGTGACATGTGTGTCTTTTGACGAATGGCACTTGGTCAGTGGAAGCAAGGATGGAAGTGTTAAAGCCTGGAGTATGATTGGAAAATTTAGTGAATGTTTAATGACTTTCAAGCATCCGCAGTAAGTAACTTTATTGTAAATAAGACTTCAATAATGCATGATTATTCCAAACTCTAACATTAAAAATAACCTGTCAAAAAGGATGAAAAACAATCTTGAAAGTTTTTCTACATACGTAAGAGATTAGATTTAGTATCAATCATTTGACTCCTCAAGCTTCAACAAAGATGACAATTTTTTCCCCATCTTTAATTAAAGCATGAGATTTTTTTATTTTACTTCATTTGCTTTTCTAATTTAAAGATTTTTTGGACACATCGATATCACAGCAAGGGTTTCCTGCAATTTGAACAAGTCATTTGTATGTCCACTGTGAATGCCTTTGCTAACACACTCAGTTGTCTGCAAACTTGTAAATGGGGTTTCTGTTCACAAGCAAAACTAGACATTCTTGCTGAATGGGTGTGAATCCTGTTCAGAACCTCACTTGCATAAATGTATTTTTGTATGTAACACTGTGAATTGTATTTGTGAATGTAATAGTTATAAGTTTGCCTGAAAATCCAACTCCAGGGAATTCAGGGGATAAATACAGGTTCCTGAAACAATATTGGAGATATTCAGTAACATAATAACACTCCAAGTGTCAATCCTTGGTCTCTGCTAGGCATGTTGATCTCAGTCAGACCAGCAGCACAGACAATGAATATTACCTTAGCTAGCACTTTTAGATCAGAAAAATGCAAAAAAAGACTCAACCAGATGTCTTGCTCCGATCACTTAACAGTGACCCCGATTAAATGGGATACTGGTAGAGGACAAGGTCAGGTTTGGCAGTGATACCATCTGTGAGGAAAAAACCGACTAACACTCACTGTTCAAACTCTCACATAAAAAACTAACATTTGATTGAGCAAAGAAAGAAAGACTTGCATTTATATAGTGCCTTTCATGACCATCAGATGTCTCAAAGCGTTTTACAGCCAATGAAGTACTTTTGAAGTGTAGTCGTTGTTGTAATGTAGGAAACGCAGTAGCCAATTTGCGCACAGCAAGCTCCCACAAATAGCAATGTGATCATGACCAAATAATCTGTTTTTGTGATGTTGCTTGAGGGATAAATATTGTCCAGGACATTGGGGATAATCCTCTGCTCTTCAAAATAGTGCCATGGGGTCTTTTACATCCACCCGAGCAGGCAGAGGGCCTCGGTTTTACGTCTAATCTGAAAGACAGCACCTCCAACAGAGTACTGCATTGTCAGCCTTGATTTTTGAGCTCAAGCCCTGGAGTGGGACTTGAAACTGGAACCTTATAATTTAGAGGCAGGAGTTACCAACTGAGACTTGGCTGAAACCTAGCAGAGAGGCCTGTCGACCCTTAGTGCAGCCTAAGTCAGTGCCTTCAAAAGAAATGAGAGTGAGGGAAGAAAATTTTGGGGTGGGGTGGAATCAATAAATTAGAAAGGTACTGATTACATTTAAGTAAGATATTTCTCCAGTACTTTTCATGTTACACTAATTGGTCTCTTGTAGTATTATCTGGAATTAAAAAGCTAGTCTAATGATGGCCATGAAACCATTGTCGATTGTCACAAAAACCCATCTGGTTCACTAATGTCCTTTAGGGAAGGAAATCTGCTGTCCTTACCTGGTCTGGCCTACATGTGACTCCAGACCCACAGCAATGTGGTTGACTCTTAAAATGCCCTCTGTACCTGACTGCTAAAAAGTCAATAAGGAATGAAACCGGATGGACCACCTGGCATCGACCTAGGCACCAGAAACCCAGCCCTGTCGACCCTGCAAAGTCCTCTTTACTAACATCTGGGGGCTTGTGCCAAAATTGGGAGAACTTTCCCACAAACTAGTCAAGCAACAGCCTGACATATTCATACTCACTGAATCATACCTTACAATGTCCCAGATGCAACCATTACCATCCCTGGGTATGTCCTGTCCCACCAGCAGGACAGACCCAGCAGAGGTGGCGGCACAGTGGTATACAGTCGGGAGGGAGTTGCCCTGGGAGTCCTCAACATCGACTCCAGACTCCATGAGGTCTCGTGGCATCAGGTCAAACATGGGCAAGGAAATCTCCTGCTGATTACCACCTACTGTCTCCCCTCAGCTGATGAATCAGTACTCCTCCATGTTGAACACCATTTGGAGGAAGTACTGAGGGTGGCAAAGGCGCAGAAATACTCTGGGTGTGGGACTCCAAAGAGTGGCTTGGTAGCACTTACCTTCAGGGAGAGCAATGGAGAGAAGTCCAGGCGTGCTGGAGTTTGAAAAACAAGTGAAGTGACATCACAGGAAAGCTGCAAGGTGATTGGTTGGTGAGTAACTGCTGTTAGGGAGTATCAGTAAATAGCTGGGTTAGTACACTACTGTTCGGGTGTGTGTGTAAATAGCTGGGTTCTGGCATCTCAACAACTGGCAGACTAACAAACAGTAAAAAATTAAGTATTGGAATCTGGAGCACACTGCCTGGTGGTTGAGGCAGGAACCCTCACAACATTTAAGAAGTATTTAGATGAGCACTTGAAACGCCATAGCATACAAGGCTATGGGCCAAGTGCTGGAAAATGAGATTAGAATAGTTAGGTGCTTGATGGACGGCACAGACACAATGGACCTGTTTCTGTGCTGTATAACTCTATGACTCTATTAATAATAAGGAACAAGTGAGTAGCTGGCGAGTTTTTTTTGAGTAAGGTTTATTTTAACTAGTGAACTGTATTGATTTTTAGTAGAATTTATCAGTACGAGTAAGGTTTTATTAATAATTCTAAGGTGTTGTAGTATTGGTAAGGTTTTTTAGCAGTAACAAAGGATGAACTAATAAATAAAGGAATGGCAGGGGTGCTTCAACCTCGAGAGTGCACCTCCTGTGCTGTGTGGGAGCTCCACAATACTTCCCTTATCCTGGAGAATCATTTGTCCAGGAAGTGTTGTCAATTGCGACAGCTTGAGCTCCGGGTTTTGGAACTTGAGCGGCAGCTGGCGACACTGAGGTGCGTTCATGAGGATGACCGCTACGCAATTAGCACGTTTATAGATGTGGTCACCCACAGCTGAAGAGTATGCAGGGAGAGAGGGAATGGGTGAACACCAGGCAGTCAAAAGGAATCAGGCAGGTAGTGCAGGAGACCCCTGAGTGCATCTCACTCTCCAACAGGTATTCAGTTCTGAATACTGAGGATTATCTGGGGAGTGCAGCCAGAGCCAAGACCATGGCACCACGGGCGGTTCAGCTGCATAGGGGAGTACAGGGAAGACTGGAAGAGCCATATTGATTGGTGATTCAATAGTCAGGGGAACAGACAGACGTTTCTGTGGCCGCAGACGTGAATCCAGGATGGTGTGTTCCCTCCCTGGTGCCAGGATCAAGGATGTCACTGAGCAGCTGCAGAGCATCCTGAAGGGGGAGGGTGAACAGCCAGCAGCCATGGTCCACATTGGAACCAACGACATAGGGAGAAAGAGGGATATGGTCCTGCAGTCAGAATTTAGGGAGCTAGGTAACAAATTAGCAAGCAGGACCTCAAAAGTAATAATCTCTGGATTACTCCCAGTGCCACGCGCAATTGAGTATAGAAATAGAAGGATAAGACAGATGACTGCGTGGCTGGAAAGATGGTGCATGGCTTTAGATTCCTGGGACATTGGGACCGGCTCTGGGGGAGATGGGACCTGTACAGGCCGAATGGGTTGCACCTGAACAAGGCGGGATTGTGTTCCTTGCGGGACGTTTTGCTAGTGCTGTTGGGGAGGGTTTAAACTAGTTTGGCAGGGGGTTGGGGACCTGAGGGTAGACTCAGTTGGGACAAAATCAGAAATGAAAATGGAAGGCAGAAAATTAATGGATGAGTCTGGAAGACAGAGGAAACAAAGGTTAGAAAATTAAAAAAAAGAGTTTGGCAGTGCTCAAGGATATCTATCTCAATGCAAGGAGTATAGCAAGTAAAGCAGATGAGCTGAGGACACAGAAAGACATGTGGCAGTATCATAGCTATTACAGAAACATGGCAATAGGGAGGGGGATAAGAAAGGTGGGGGAGTGTCAATTTTGGTCAAGGAAACTATTACAGCTGTGAGGAGGGACGATATGTTGGAAGGTTCATCAAATGAGGCCATATCGTTGAGCTAAGGAAAAAAAAGGGGCAATCACACTGCTGGGAGTGTACTATAGACCCCCAAACAGTCAGAGGGGGATGGAAGAGCAAATATGTAGGCAAATCTCTGAGAAGTGCAAGAACAATAGAGCAGTAATCGTAGGAGATTTTAACTACCCCAATATTAACTGGGATAGTTTTAGTGTGAAAGGAATTGAGGGAGCAGAATTCTTGAGGTGCATTCAGGAGAACTTTTTTGCCCAGTATGTAGCAAGTCCAACAAGAGAGGACGCAGTTTTAGACTTAGTTTTAGGAAATGAAGATGGGCAGGTGGAAGGAGTGGCAATGGGAGAGCATTTTGGTAGTAGTGAACATAATTCAGTCAGTTATAACATAATTATGGAAAAGGACAGAGATAGAACAGGAGTTAGAGTTCTCAATTGGGGCAAGGCCAATTTTACTAAACTGAGGAGTGATTTAGCAAAAGTGGACTGGAAATAGCAACTTGAAGGTAAATCAGCGTCAAAACAGTGGGAGGCATTCAAAGGGGAGATTCAAGGGGTTCAGAGTAAACATGCTCCCAAAAAGAAAAAGGGTGAGATGGCCAAATCTAGAGCCCCATGGATGTCAAGGAGCCTACAGGATAAGATAAGGCAGAAAAGGAAAGCTTATGTCCGAGAACTCAATACTACAGAAAGCCGAGAGGAGTATAGAAAGTGGAGGGGTGAAATCAAAAAGGAAATTAGGAAAGCAAAGAGAGGGCATGAAAGAATATTGGCAAGCAAAATCAAGGTGAACTTAAAGATGTTTTATCAATACATTAAGAATAAGGGGATAACTAAGGAGAGAAATAGGGCCCATAAAAGACCAAAAAGGTAACCTATGTGTAGAGGCGGAAGATGTTGGTATTGTTCTTAATGAATACTTTGCGTCTGTCTTTACCAAAGAGGGGGACGATGCAGATATTGTAGTTAAGGAGGAGGAGTGTGAAGTATTGGATATGATAAATATAGGGAGAGAGGAAGTATTAATGGGATTAGCATCCTTGAAAGTTAATAAATCACCAGAGCCAGATGAAATGTACCTTCGGCTGTTAAAAGAAGCAAGAGAGGAAATAGCAGAAGGTCTGACCATCATTTTCCAGTCCTCACTCGATACAGGTGTGGTGCCGGAGGATTGGAGAACTGCAAACGTTTAAAAAGGGACGAAGGATAGACTGAATAATTGCAGGCCAGTCAGTCTAACCTCAGTAGTGGGCAAATTATTGGAATCTATTCTGAGAGACAGGATAAACTGTCACTTAGGCACAGGTTAATCAAGAATAGTCAGCATGGATTTGGTAAAGGAAGATCTTGTTTGACCAACTTGATCAAATTTTTTGAAGACGTAACAAGATAGATGAGGGTAGTGCAGTTGATGTGGTCTACATGGATTTTAGCAAGGCTTTTGACAAGGTCCCACATGGCAGACTGGTTAAAAAAATAAAATCCATGGGATCCAGGGAAATGCAGCACGGTGGATACAAAATTGGCTCAATGGCAGGAGACAAAGAGTAATTGTTGACGGGTGTTTTAGCGACTGGAGGGCTGTTTGCAGTGGCATTCCGCAGGGCCCAATACTGGGTCCCCTGCTTTTTGTGGTATATATTAATGATTTGGACGTAAATGTAGGGGGCATGATCAAGAAGTTTGTAGACGACACAAAGATTGGCTGTGTGGTAGATCGCAAGGAGTTGTAGTTGTATGCTGCAGGAAGATATTGATGGTCTGGTCAGAGGGGCAGAAAAGTGGCAAATGAAATTCAACCAGGAGAAGTGTGAGGTGATGCATTTGGGAGGTCAAACAGGGCAACGGAATACCGATTAATGGGAAAATACTGAGAAATGTAGAGGAACTGAGGGACCTTGGAGTGAATGTCCATAGATCCCGGAAAGTAGCAGGACAAGTCCATAAGGTGGTTAAGAAGGCATATGGAATCCTTTCCTTTATTAGCCAAGGTATAGACTATAAGAGCAGAGAGGGTATGCTGGAACTGTATAACTCATTGGTTAGGCCACATCTTGAGGACTGCATGCAGTTCTGGTCACCTCATTACAGAAAGGATGTAATTGCACTAGAGAGGGTACAGAGGAGATTTATGACAATGTTGCCCAGGACTGGAAAAATGCAGCTGGGAGGAAAGATTGGATAGGTGGGGTTGTTCTCTTTGGAACAGAGAAGACTGAGGGGAGATCTGATTGAAATGTACAAAACTTTGAGGGGCCTGGATAGAGTGGTGGTGAAGGGTCTTTTCACCTTAGCAGAGAGGTCAGTGACGAGGGGCCATAGATTTCAAGTGATTGGTAGAAAAATTATAGGGGAGATGAGGAAAAACTTTTTCAACCAGAGGGTGGTGGGAGTCTGGAACTCACTGCCTGAAAGGGTAGTTGAGGCAGAAACCCTCAACTCATTCAAAAGGAGTCTGAATATGCACCTCAAGTGCCGTAATCTGCAGGGCTACGGAGAAAATGCTGGAAGGTGGGATTAGAATAGGTGGATCGTTTTTTGGCCGACACAGACACGATGGGCCAAGTGGCCCCTTTCTGTGCCTTAAACTTTCTATGATTCTATGATTCTACTGACCGAGCTGGCTGAATCCTAAAAGACATAGCTGCTAGGCTGGGTCTGCGGCAGGTGGTGAGGGAACCAAGAGAGAAAAACATACTTGACCTCATCCTCATCAATCTTTCTGCCGCAGATGCAACTGTCCGTGACAGTATTGGGAGGAGTGACCACTGTACAGTCCTTGTGGAGACGAAGTCACGTCTTCACGTTGAGGATACCCTCCATCGTGTTGTGTGTCACTACCACCGTGCTAAATGGGATAGATTTCAAAAAGATCCAGCAATGCAAAACTAGGCATTCATGAGGTGCTGTGGACCATCAGCAGCAGCAGAATTGTACTCAATCTGTAACCTCATGGCCTGGCATATCCTCCACTCTACCATTACCATCAAGCCAGGGGATCAACCTTGGTTCAATGAAGAGTGCAGGAAGGCATGCCAGGAGCAGCAACAGGCATACCTCAAAATGAGGTGTCAACCTAGTGAAGCTACAGCCCAGGATTACTTGCATGCCAAACAGCGTTAAGCAGCATGCAATAGACAGAGCTAAGCGATCCCACAACCAACGGATCAGATCTAAGCTCTGCAGTCCTGCCCCATCCAGTCGTGAATGGTGGTGGACAATTAAGCAACTGACAGGAGGAGGTGGCTCCACAAATATCCCCATCCTCAATGATGGGGCAGCCTAGCACATCAGTGCAAAAAATCTGATGCATTTGCAACAATCTTCAGCCAGAACTGCCGAGTTGATGATCCATCTCAGCCTCCTCCTAAACTCCCCAGCATCACAGATGCCAGTCTTCAGCCATTTCGATTCACTCCACCTGATATCAAGAAACAACTGAAGACACTGGATCTGCAAAGGCTAGCAACCCTAACAACATTCCGGCAATAGTACTGAAGACTTGTGCTCCAGAACCTGCTGTGCCCCTAGCCACACTGTTCCAGTACAGCTACAACACTGGCATCTACCTGGCAATGTGGAAAATTGCCCAGGTATGTCCTGTGCACAAAAAGCAGGACAAAAACCAGAAACTGGGCCAAGATGGGTTAAAAACAGAAACACAGTGAAAATGAAGGCACGCAGTCTCCTTAAAAAGTTCCAATGACTGATGCGCCTCCTGCGAGCAGATTGGTTGCCCTGCCTCTCATCCCACCTCCGTTAAAACTGGAAATGGGTGGGATTGAGGCGGGTTGGGTTCCTTTTTCAGATTTTTAGTATTTTAGTATTTTAACCTCCATCAGTTAAAATTATCCTCTTTGTTTTAATATAATCGAAATTTCAACACTATAAAATGTCAGTTGGAGATGTTAGAATCTAATTTCTAGCCATGTTATTCTCTAGGGAGGTTCTGTGTCTACATTTTCTTTACCTCCGGGTGATCAGTGGATGCAGCGATGGAAAGATCCGAGTTTTCGACTTATGCAATGGTAGCCTTCTAAGAGTGATGAGAGCAAACGGCCGTGGTGATCCAGTGATCTCGTTACACCTTGCTGGAAATAGGTATGTATGTAGTAAATTCTCAGAAACTGAACATGTTACCTTGTGGGCTATTGGCTTCCTTATTTGTCTTGGCTCTCAATTAATTAGAAATTGCCACCTTAGAGCAGCTTAAAAGAAAGACTTGCATTTACATAGCACCTTTCATGACCACAGGATGTCCCAAATCACTTTACAGTCAATGAAATACTTTACAATGTAGTCACTGTTGTTAATATAGGAAACATGGCAGCTAATTTGTGCATAGCAAGCTCTCACAAACAGCAGTGTGATAATGACCAGATAAACAGTTTTTTTGTGATGTTGATCAAGGAACAGTATTGGCCAGGACATCTTCCAAATAGTGCCGTAAGATCTTTCAGATTGACGGCTCAAATGGCTAAAGTTTGACTAACTTTTTGTTTTGGATATTAGTACATAGTATGAGAGATTTGCAGAAGAAAGATTGCAAACAGTTGTGAAATTTCCTTTCCTCTTCTATGCTGCATTCCAATAAAATGGCAAAGCATTCTACAGACATTACATCTGCAGCTGCTTTAGTCATTTGATCTTAATATCCTGCCTTCATCGAATGTGTTAATCTTTGTACTGCAATTCCTTTATCATTTTTTAATTGACTTTTATCTACCTAGCATTGCCAGGACTACTATTTTGGCGTCAGTTTTCCAAACAGTTGGAATATCCCAGCATGTATTTAGTATAGCAGCATGGGAAACAATATTAGCCTTTAAAAATAGTGAGTGATTTTGGACTAAAACTAAAGCAAAGAACTATAGAAACTTCCATAGATGACACAAACAAGACACCTCCTCCTACCTTGCAGCCAAAGAACCTGAAAAAAAAATCTATGATCCACATATAAGAATCCCGATCAGACACCACAGTTCTCCAGGAAGCAAGGAGTTTGATATTAATGCAATGTGATTGTTTCATTTTGTTGTCGTGTTTTGTCTACTGAATTCTTATTCCAAAGAATGTGTCTAATATGCACTTACTCTAAAGAATTCATAACAGCAAACTGGTGAAAGGTATCTCAAACATTTTATTCATACATACTACCCGTCAAGACACAAGGTGATCTGTCTCAGACTTGAGGCTGCTCTTTGTTCTCTGAGTCCCAGACTCAGGATGCTTCTTGCGAGCATCAATCCCGGGTTCTCATATTTACACACTCCTGGCCTTTCCATAACTGAACAAGTTTTTTGAGTTGGCACCTGGTAATTTTATCATTTATGTGATGAGCTGAGTCCTCCAACTGGGTGTCATTTATCCAAACTGGCACCTGTCCTGCATTAATTTGTTTCAGATTTTCCCGGTTTCTTCTAACATCCACGAACTATACATACTACAGACACTTACATTATTTGAAATATCATGGACCTCCTTTACCTTTTCTATTATATCATTAATAGTGTGAGCATGACCTTCCCGTACTCTCACCAGTCCCATCACCGCGTCCGTCAAATCCTGTCCTACTTTAGCTACACCACTCTGTGCCTTTTGCTACTTTTTCAAAATATCCTTTACTAGCTGGCTGAGAGTTCTAACCTTCTGGTCCACACTTTCCAAATCTATAGTATTGACAATTGAAGCTCCCGTATTAAAAACAGTGGTCGCGTCATTCATTAAACTACGTTTATGCCTCTTTCCTTTTATTATTCCATCGTCACCGAGCTCTTGTCCCAGCAATTGTTGCAATAGTACCTTGTACAACTCTCGGGTCTTCTCAGGGCACCAGTCAGGTAGCTGAATATCTGAGATATTCAATATTACCGGTACTAACTCATGCTGTATATTATCACATACGATTTTATTAGTTTTTATTATTGCAAGTCCATTTTCGGGTCCTATAGTTAATTCTGGACAGTCCGGGTTCATCCAGGGTATGGGAACTGGGGTTTCACCTGTCGTATCAGTTAATACTGTGGTGATATGAGGTGGAATTGTGGACTGGGGGTGCTTTGAGTAAATTCACCATGGCCCACTCCCGCTGCATTGGCCTAAAGGTGAGGTTACCTACTCCTTTACTGCATCTAATCCTCACATAGCCTTGTGATAGGGACCAACATATACTAGCATGGCTCCCATTCGCAGGGCAGCCTTGCTGCAATTTTTGTAAAGGCAAAGCCGTTTGTCCAAATCGTGACCATGCTGTGACATTTGATGTCTGCAATTAAATTCTTAAATTCTCAAAGCTGCTGGATCTCTTGCTGTAGCATCAGTTCTCATGTGGCCTTGGAACCTACCGTCACCTGCTTAAAAAACCCACAAAGAATCCCTTGTGGCTCAGTCCCTGAGCCCAATGGGTTAATTTGTCAAATTATATCTGTCAATTTAGAAACTTAAAATTTAATAATGTCCAATATATATAAATTTTACTTTCAGTAATGCAAAAATTGTGTGGTGAATTAAATGGAAAAACAACAGCTGCAGCGGGGTTAATTTTTTTTTTGCTTGTCTCCATGGGGGCGGAGCAAAACCTTCTCAGATGCATCACTTTAAGTAACGTTTTAGAAAAAAAACTTTCCTGATTGAAAAGAACTAAATTTTAAGCTTTTTTTCCCCCAATTATTTTGGTATCGTTAGGGTTTGAAAACAACAAAATCATTAGTAACATTATCAACTTCAAAGAAAAGCATCTCCATCAGGAAAGACAACATTTTAGATTAAACTCCAATTGTTTCCAAACTTTTAGCATCTTTTGTAAGAGGTTTCTAATCCAGGGATTTTTTTTATACAACAAAGAAGATTCCAAATTCCAATTCACGACAATAAACATTTAAAAATCAAAACTGCCAATGTTATACGAGTGAGTCTTATGTCCGGAATTAAAGACTCCCTCAAAACTTGATGTAATAAACTCGAAAGTTCATTGTGGCCACAAATGAAATTCCAATTTTCTCAACTTAACAGGTCACGTAACCTTAATAGTATAAACTTAATTCAGACTTATTAACTTATAATACTTATTAACTATACACAGAACAGAATAGCATGTGCTTTTTTAAAAAAAGGTAAATTATGTCTTTTTTTCCTTGTTCTTTCTTCGAGCGCCTTTTCAAATGGCTAATAAAATCAAAAACTAAAGAAAAAGTTATTTAACATTCTTATAACAAAAGATTTAACACCAGCTTCTTACACAAACTTTAAACATTCCAATCTTTCCCATATCTCCTTTCTTTATCCTTCTCTCCCTTAAACCAATATCCAATTACTGACATTTGCTACTTAAAACAGTCAGTAAAACATGTCTTTAAACTGCAAAAAAAACAAGAACAGATTTTAAACTGGAACTCCAATTAAAGCAGGGTTTTAAACTTCAAATTGGATTTCTGCCAGACATCTTCAGACCTTCAAGGCTTAAGCTTATCTCTTAGAAACTTGTTCATTGCCTTTTCACAGTTGCAAAACCAACTTTTAGAATAAAAATAAAAACTTTAATTTAAAATATAATTCAATTTTATACCCCACTTCTGTTGCACAATCTCAAATTGAACTCAACACTCAACAATCACTTTTCACACTTACTGAATTCCAAACAACTTAGAAAATTGATTCCTGTAATGGGTTTTGAATTCAAAGAACCAAAATCTGTGTCAAATTCCCTGTCCTGATGCCAAGGAACACACACAGGTCCAACTATTTCACACCCAAAACATGACTCAGGATTCCCACAGAAATATACATGTGTAAAAATAGAATAAGTAACAGACTCATGCTTTCAGCATTAAAGCCAGACAACAATTAGTTAACGACTGTCAGTTCTACAGAACACAAGCTGCACATCTCAAGGACATTCATGTCATTCGTGGAGGCTTCCAATTTTCACACATTCGAATCAAAAGACACAGTAACTTGTTTTTACTCACTTGAAATTTCACTAAAACATAGTCTTTTTATGTTACTCTGCCATAAACTTAGCCATGGAGCCCTCTGGCCCCCATCTGTATGATGAGTTACTAATGACGCCATAGGTAAGGCCAGGGTGGGGACCAAAGGCTCGATTGGGGGTTCGGGTGGTTCGAGGGGCGGTCATCCCAAGGACTGTAACCATCGTCATGGTACTTACTAGCCTTACTTGCCAAGTCGGCCCAATTAAAGTCGTCATTGTCATCATCCTCTCTTTCCGCAAAAGCGCATATTATGCCCGAGAGTTGAGACTGTAATTTACTTATCTCCTGCTGACATTTTGTATGATCCGCTGACTGGTACACTTGCTCCTTCTGTGAGCGGTGCAGAACCGTCAATGTGGTCTGTAAGTCAGAGCATTTCTGTTCCGCTCATGTGAGCTGTTCCTTCGCTCTTTCCGCCTCCCTCTCAGCCTGATTGCAACTGTGTTCACCCTGAGTCTGGAATCGGCTTAAGTGCACAATTTGTGCTGAATTAATTGTTTTTGCCTTTAGGACCCTATCATGCCACTCAGCAGTGGCTTTCACTAACTTAGGTGCCAGTTCTGCTTGATGGGTAGGCACATCCTCCCGATGCTGTACTCTGATGGACCCCTGGCCCGTGTACTGTTTAACTGCAAAATCTCTCCAAGAGGGCCACTTGTCCTCCAAATATTTTCGGAGTTCTAACTCCCTATCTGACCTGGCCACATTAACTCAACCGTTCACCTATCCGCTAAACTCTTAACTTAGTTTTTAAATTAATTCGAACCCAGCGAGACTATTCAAAATAACTTTAAATATTACTACAACCAAGTCCCATCTGGGATGCCAATTATGTTGTCCTGTTTTGTCTACTCAATTCTTATTCCAAAGAATGTGCCTAATATGCACTTACTCGAAAGAATTTAGGACAGCAGACTTATGAAAGGTATCTCAAATGTTTTATTCACACATTAAATCATCAAGTACAAGCACTCACAACTTGCACAGTATACTACCCGTCAAGACACAAGGTGATCAGTCTCAGACTTGCAGCTGCCCTTTGTTCTCTAAGTCCCAGATTCAGGGTGCTTCTTGCGAGTGTTGGTCCCGGGTTCTTGTGCCATTCCAAGATTCAGTCAGGAGTTAAATCTTGTTTCCAAGACCCACCCTCTTACTTACTCACAGGGGTCTTGTATAATGACATAATGATAATTCCTTATTTGGTTTAGTAAGACCCTGGTCAGCACTTCTAATTTCTTACACTTCCCCATTGTCTAAACGTAGGTCTAATCATATCTCGTGTCCATAGCTACTCCTTATCTGGCTTGTTCAAGGACACTGAGTCTGCTAGCACCATGGCTAATCTCATCCTGTTTCAGCCTGTTTTTCTGGACTGTTTGCAATTCTCTGGGCCATCTGTGTGCTGCTCCCCTTTTTACCCAACCCTCACGGTTTTTACCCAACCTCAGGGTTTGCCACACTGTATATTGTTGTGTAATTGGCCCGGTGTCTCAACTAAGTTCTGTCTGTTTTTAATGGGTCCACAATTTCTTTGTCACTACTTTTTCTTTGATTCAATCATGGGATGTGGGCGTGGCTGGCTATGCCAGCATTTCTTGTCCATCCCTAATAGCCCTTGAGAAGGTGGTGGTGAGTTGCCTTCTTGAACCACTGCAGTCTTGTTTTTATTTCAGATTTCCAGCATCTGCAGTATTTTGCTTTTATTTTATTCTAAAAGTTACATTAATAAGAGAAATGAGTCAGGTGCAGAAAAGGTTATGTTTGGCCACAGCAAAACTCAAAATAATGAAATGAGGAGAGAGAGAGCAAGAGTGAGAAAGAGGGCAAAGATAGAATAGGGAAGAGAAGACAGGGTAAGCAGAAATAAAATCTCATTTAAAATGTATTTATAATTTGTAATGGGGTTATAATTAAATAAAGTTGCAATTAATATGAGTGTTTTTTACTATATTATAAAATGTTTATTTCTGCATTGTAGTATGCAAGTTGAAAACTTTAAGATAAATGGCTGTCCTAGATACAATGGAATTTCACTGGATACAGTTCCACATATTATGATAACTCAGTGGGCATATTAATGCACAAAAATAATTACTCATATGTGAACCTTGACAGGGAGTGCTGGCAGGCTGTTCTACTGCAGCAGGCATCATAGTCAAGCTGGACACATAGGGCTGAATTTTATGAGCCCTCTGGCATCGGTGGGGGGGGGGGGGGTGGTGGTGGTGGAGGGGGAGGGACGGTGGGGGGGGGAGACCTGGAAAATTCTCCGGGGACAGGTCCGCCATGTCCTCCGATGCCGAGAAGGCCCCTCCGAGTTTTACCGGCATCGGCGAGGCCTCAGTGAGGCCTCCCCGCCGCATGGCAGCGGGGCCATCATTTCAAAATTAACATTTCGTTAAAAAGATGTAAATGAACTCACCTTGTCCCAGCGGCCGGCCCATGCCGATATTCTGAAGCGTGACACTGGTGGGGAGGAGTGAAATTATCAGGGTGGGAGGGGGGGAGCAGTGAAAACACTTTTTATTGGCTGTGGGGATGGTGGGAAGAGGTTGAAGTGCAAAGGTAGTGAGGTTGGGCGAGGGGGGGATGTTCGCATTGGCAGTAAAGTTTATTTAGGGCTGGTGGCCCTAAAACAAACATTTCCAGGGTGGGGGGTGTTGAAAGGGCCTCCAACTTTTATTTAAATTTTTAAATCACATTCACAATAATATCCTGAAGGGCCTGAAGCCCTTTAAAAATGGCACCAGTGCCTGCGCGTTGGCACTGGACGCCGTTGCCAGGGATGGAGCAGACGTCCCCTCATGTCATCGGGGGCAGCCGCTCCGCCCCCTCTAGTTAAATGAGCCCCCAAGTGAAATATCGCGGGAGCTCAGCAACGGGCAAACTGCGCCTGAAGACTGACGAGATGAGATTGTGCCGCCGCAATTTTGGGCGCACTCATAAAATTCAGCCCATACAAGTTTCCAGCATGGGTCGCTGGATAGTGATCAGGAGCAGGAATGCTGGTCAGCTTCCCACTACCTGACCCAAGAGCTTTACAGCTATTTATTGGTCCTTCCTACTGAGCTGAAATCAGATCACTCAGCACAGACTGGGTATCAATTAGGGATTTTTCTGATCTGTTTTTCTCAGCTGTTAAGTGAGCTGCCAGCATTTTATGAGTTAAGCATGGATATTTTCTTAGCTGTGCAAAGTTTGGAGCTTTTAGAGATAAAGTAATTTAATTTTGTGTCTCTGAGATGACCACAGATTCCTTTGTTGTGCTATTTAGAATGGTAATAAACACAGTCTCCAGTGTGGTGAAATTTCACTTTGAGGAGATTACATGGGATTACACAGCACTAGCAGCAACCATTGCAAGTTTAGCACCACTTGACAAATTTAAAATGGCACCACTGAGGAAACAACCGTACAGTTATGTTCGTGCTCAGCGCATGAGAAGAATTGGTTCAACCAATCAAAAGATCTATCACAGAAAGGAGAATGTTGCAGAACAGGGTCTGTTGCACCATGCACGCTTCTTGTCAACCAGATGCATGCAGGCAGCGCAAAGTAAGTATTTTCAAAAAAATTCTAAGATAGTTATCTATGTGGTATTAAGGGGTTACTTTTTTATTCCATCTAGAGCTGCGGGATTAGATTTCTATGATTTCCGGTATACAGAAAGCATAATGCAGTTAAGCATAGAACAATATAAAACCAGTTGAAAAGCTGAATAACATTACAGTTAGTTCCTTGTAGATATTATTTTCCTTTCTGTTATTCTTTGGAAGGGATTCAATCAGATTCCATGAAAATTCTCAACTTGAGGGAATCTCAGTATCGCCATCAAGGTGCAACGCACATTGACCTGCAGTCAGAATTATCTTCAAAGCCAGCCTCATCAGGTTGGGTCTCGAGGAGCCCAGAACTGCTTAGCCAAAAGAGTTTAAGACGAGATGGACAGTCCAGAATTGGTTATGGTGAGATATCTCGTACAAGAGCTTTCATTTCTTTTGATACCTTTGTACTTGCGTTGCAAATTGCTACATTAAATATTGTTAATTTTGATTCAAATGCCTTTTATCAGGACTTATAAAAAAAAATTGTTATGTGGGTTGCTGTGACAATGTTCTCCCGTTCTCTCGTCTTGGATCTGGCGCTGCCAATTATTCTCTGATTCATCCTCATTTGGACATTTTTCACTTGTGAGCCTTAATTTTTATTTAGAAAAGGTTGAAAGGGTTTCATTTTATGTTGTTATTGTTGAGCTGAACAGGAATTTGCACATTATCTCAGATCACTGTGAAATACAGAAGAGTACTTGTTGCTTTTTTGATAACACAGGATTTATGGATGGATACACTGAGAGTCCTATAAACCTTTACAGTTCTTCTTACGCAGGCTAAGTCATAAAGGGAGAGTGAGAGTCTTGCTGGGCTGTTGTTTGGATTTCGTGAGGTTGGAGAAGCTGGGGGGATGGGGGGAGGTTGGAATTTGTCCCTTTCACAGATCATTCCTGAACATTTAATATTTTGATCAGCTTATCGACTACTAGTTCATTGATTAGGATGGAATGACTATGCTCCTCAGGAATGGGCAGCCTCAAACTGAAGGGCAGACATTTATCAAGAGGATAACAACCCCCTCTGCCTTTGGATGTGATTGAAACAGTGCCAGTTTGCCCACCGATAATGCTGTGCTTTGCTGCAGGGGTAGGGTGGGAGGTGGGGAGGAGCTGACATTCAATTATGTTGTTTTAATCTCAATCATATTTGGAACAGAATTTAGATTATTGTATTTAGAACAGCTGAAATGGCCATGTAAAGTTGTTTTCTATCTGGGGTACAGGCTCCTGGCGTGGGCCTTCATATATGATAGGAAGGGTGCCCTTGATCAGAATAACTAAGGATAATTTCTGAACTGTCCCTGCCAGGTTCACTTGCTCTGTGTATTAGGCTTTCTATTTGCCTGAAGTTGGATGATTAATCCCTTCCTGTTTTCCAGCTAAGGGACTAAGGATGAATTTCATTCCTAGCTTCCTCTGTTGTACCTAGCCCTTCCTTAGAGGAAATGCTTGTGACTTTGAGGTTGTGTAAGAAGGATGGAGGCGGGGTATGGACCAGTATAGTCAGTAGCCTGGTTCTGGAGAGTAGTCTTAATGTTGTTGACGGCCTTGCACCTCTGTTGTATTTCGCAGAAGCAATCTGCGACTTTGAAATGCAACAGTCTTATTGGTACAGTGCTTTCTTGTTTTGAGTTTTGCCAAGGTGATTTATTTGGATTCTAAGTTATGGATGCCCTGGGTGTTTGTGTGAGTAGGAGTGTCCCAAGTGTCCTGATCATTGTTAGGTCTGTTTTATTGAGGGCCAGGATAAAGGAAATGGGTCTATTTTTACCAGGTAATTAAGGGTTGTCAATTCTAAATATGATGACTGAACCCTCAGTCATAGTCTTTGTTCACTTGCTTGTAAAAGACGAACTGCCTGTATAAGAGCATGAGGCAGTGAGGCGATGGAGAAGAATTTTACCAGATGCTGAAGTGGGGAAGGGATGGGGGCGGTTCTGGTTTCTTTGGTGCCTGCAGTGAGTGAAGGAGTTAGAGATCGCTGGAGCACATGGCTGGATGGTGTCTGCTGGCACTTCAGAATTCATACTTTGACTGTGACTGTGTTCTATACAGTGAGCTGCCAGGCCAGCTGTAACTTTGAACATAGAAACATAGAAAATAGGAGCAGGAGTAGGCCATTCGGCCCTTCGAGCCTGCTCCGCCATTCATTATCATCATAGCTGATCATCCAACTCAGTAACCTGTTCCCACTTTCGCCCCATACCCTTTGATCCCTTTAGACCCAAGAGCTATATCTAACTCCTTCTTGAAAACATACAATGTTTTGGCCTTAACTGTTTTCTGTGGTAGCGAATTCCACAGGCTCACCACTCTCTGGGTGAAGAAATTTCTCCTCATCTCAGTCCTGAATGGTTTACCCCGTATCCTTAGACTAGGACCCCTGGTTCTGGACTCCCCCACCATCGGGAACATCCTTCCTGCATCTACCCTGTCAAGTCCTGTTAGAATTTTATAGGTTTATATGAGATCCCCCCTCACTCTTCTAATCGACTCAATCTCTCCTCATATGTCAGTCCCACCATCCCAGGAATCAGTCTGGTAAACCTTCGCTGCACTCCCTCTATAGCAAGAACATCCTTCCTCAGATAAGGAGACCAAAACTGCACACAATATTCCAGGTGTGGCCTCACCAAGGCGCTGTTAAATTGCAGCAAGACATCACTGCTCCTGTACTTGAATCCTCTCGCTATGAAGGCCAGCATACCATTTGCCTTTTTCGCCGTTGCACCTGCACGCTTACCTTCAGCGACTGGTGTACGAGAACACCCAGGTCTCGCTGCATATTCCCTTCTCTCAGTTTATAGCCATTCAGGTAATAATCTGCCTTCCTGTTTTTGCCACCAAAGTGGATAACCTCACATTTATTCACATTATACTGCATCTGCTATGCATTAGCCCACTCACTCAACTTGTCCAAATCACCCTGAAGCCTCTCTGCATCCTCCTCATAACTCACCCTCCCACCCAGTTTTGTGTCACATGGACCCTGCCAGCTGATATTATTTCTGTTTGGAGGTTACAAGTGGGACTGAGTGGTTATATTATCCAGTACTTCACTCTGAGCCCAACGCATGTTTTGAGTCTTAGTGATTCTAGTGTCGGAGGGCAGGGCAGAGACTCAGGTGTTGACCTTTTAGGATAGAGATCCCACTCTTTAGAGAGAATTTTTCAGCCATTTTAGGAAAATTTTAATTCAGCAGCCAGTTAGCGTTCCTTGTTCAGGTTGCTTCTCTTGCTATCACCTCATCAGAAATCTCATGTGAGCCTTGATAATGAACATCAATGTAGCAGAACCTGATCCCGTTGCCTCTAACTATCCATATGTGCACAATTCCAGCAGGGGATAATTGGATAGTGACCAGGAACTGAAAGAGCACTGATTTTCCCCCTTCCTTTAATTGAGATTTTAAGGACAATTGTAGCACTCATACTGGCACTCTGACTTACTCAGTATACACTGGGGAACAAACTGTGTTTGAGTTTGTTAACATAAAAGGAACTCAGCCATTGCCAGCTGAACAGCAATGAACTGCAATTAATACATGGCTACCAGTCATACTGTAGTGAAAATGTAGTTGATGTTGCATCACTCAATGCTGTATAAAAATGGTTTTAGTATGCTCTGCTCCCTGTTTTTCTTATCTTTCTCTTTCACTTTTTTCTTCCTTCTCTCTATCTGGTGTGGAATTTGTTGGTGTCAATGCTTTATTTTCCTCTTGTTCTGAAAATGAAAGAATACGGCAGAAGCAGTCCTGTCCCAGCATCCACAGCACAAGTAAAACTATGGGACTAGATCACCTGTAATAAGGACGCCCAGATAGCCCAGAAACTGCCTATGTAAATTTGTCAGCCATCGTTCAGTAGTAGCACTCTCGGTTCTGAGTCAGAAGGTTGTGGGTTCAAGATCTGTCCTCTCAGGTAGGTGTAAAAGATCCCATGGCACTATTTCAAAGAAGAGCAGGAGAGTTATCCCCAGTTTCCCAACCAATATTTATCCCTTGACCTCCAGCACTGAAAGATATAATCTGGTCATTATCACTTGCTTTTTGTGGGATCTTGCTGTGTACAATTCAGCTGCAGTGTTTCCTACATTTCAACAGTGACTATACTTCCAAAGCACTTCACAGACTGTGCTTTATAAATCAAAGTCTTTCTTTTCCCTTTATGTTAATTGTACCCTCTCCCAACCAATCGAGCTGACGTCTGTCTTTTAAAATGGACCGGTGTACCTCCTGATCTATCTGCTCTTTACAGCAAAACCAACAGTTTAAGTTCCCTCTAATATTTTATAATATAAAAATAAAGGCTAAATGTATTGCTGAAAACCTTGCTCCATTATCCCTTTCTCTCAAACCTCATTTTACCTAAAGATTATATTTTGTCTGGACTTACTGAGTGGCATTTAATGGGCGCCCTGGAAGCAGGCTAGGAGGTGGGTTGACCATAGAATTGCGATGGGGGGGGGGGGGGAGGGGGGAGCGGCGGAGGGCCCCATGCCTTCCCATCACACTGCGAGTAAGTTGGGGGCAGGAAAGACCTTTCCTGCTGACTGGCCCCAGTGACCCCACCACACTCACCTTGGGTCCTGGACTCCAGCGCTGGGCCTGCTCCCAGGCCTTCTGTAGTAACAGCAGTGGCCCCTGCTCCTGGTGGCAATGGCGATACCCCTGAACTGCTGGCCCTCTGATTTGCCAGCAGATCTTGGAGGCGAATCCCTGACTTTAAAGGCACTCAAGTGCCTGAGCGGCATTGAATCACACTGGGGGGGCGGCATTGAATCACACTGGGGGGGGGGGGGGGGGCGGCATTGAATCACACTGGGGGGGGGCGGCATTGAATCACACTGTGGGGGGGGGGGGGCGGCATTGAATCACGCTGGGGGGGCGGCATTGAATCACGCTGGGGGGGGCGGCATTGAATCACGCTGGGCGGCGGGCGGGCCACAAAAAGCCGAGGTGAGTTCCCCTTGCCTTTTCAGCCCAGGGACGGGAACCCCGCCGGCAGGACCAGGTTCAGCTCTCCTTGTGCAGTGCTGTGGGAGATCGATTCATAACAGAAAAAGTGTCCAACTGTATTTTTCACTTCTGGAATCATATTGTCCAGGACATTCCCAGATACTTCATAGATGTAACCCAACTACAACAGAAATAATTTCCTGTCAAGAGGAGTTGGCATTTGTTGAGGGTCATGGATTTGTTGCTTTGTAAATATAATACAATATTATCATCCCATAAATTCTTCAGTGGAGCTTTATTTCCTCAAAGTTAGGCTCAAGAAGCTGGAATATTAACATAGGGGTGAGAATTCAAGGATGAAACAGAGAATCCAAAGGGTTTGGGCTATAATTATTTCAAGTGCAACAGCATTGTGCATGTTTTCAATTACTCTCATTTCTCTTTTATCTAAAAAAAATTCTAATTCATTGCAACAGAATGCTATAACTTGTTTTTGGCCTTTGTATAGGTAAAAGACCTGAATCATGGTCAACGGCTTCTAGATTACTGTCAGTGAGTGAGCAGGATACATTAAAACGCATTAAGAAACATGGGCTCTATAGGCCCAGAACTTCAGACCAGATTTACTTGACAGTCAATGCTATCCACAATTCCCTGAGATTTGATGAAACATCTATAAACACTCTCTACAATAGTTCACTTTCAGAGGATTGGGGTCGGCTCCTATGTCCTCTTGAAGACACAGGGAAAAAGCCCACTGTTACACCAAAAAAGCCCAAAGTCAAGATCAGCAGTATTAGTGATGATGTTGAATTAACGGACGAATGTATTGACGCCAAAACACTCTTCGCTCCTTTTGAGTTGAAAGGACAAAAATTTAATCAGAAATTTACATTTCACCATCTCGACAAGAAGTGCTTTACAACAAAACCAATGATTACACGATCAAAATCAACACTAGGCTTTGTAGACCCTGTCCAGTTTAAAAGGCAAAAGAATAGACCCCAATCTGCACTTGAAGAAATAGCTAAGAAGACGAGGCACATAACAACAGGCTCAAAAGAGGGAAATCGAGACAAAACTTTGGTGGATGAAAAATTAAAATTACAGCAATCATTAAACATGAACCCATATCGAAACAACAGTGGCTTCAATCTTTGGACAATGAAACAACAAAAGGCGTATGCAGAAAAAGTAGTCATGGAGCACAATGCTAACCAGCAAAGAAAAGAACAGGAAAGCCGCACAGCTAGCCGGAAGGCTTGGTTAAAGAAAGCCGAAGGAACTGATCATGGGCCTAATTTGCATAAATGAGCTGATAAAATCTTATGCTTTAAAACAGTTCATATATACAGTTTATATTGAGTAATGGTGTAATAAATCTTTTGCCTACTGCCTAGCTAATGTTATACACGGTTTGTGTGTCAATTCCTGTATGTGTTAAGTTAGAATCTGAATATGATACATAAGTCATCATAACATGTGAAGCATCAAAATGGCTAAAGCCTTTATTTGCATACATTAACATCAGAGGTCACATGTGTACAGCAAGCCAAAGTATACCAAAGCAAAACAACTTTTGCTGCAATGGAGAAGTTGATATTGTAGGATGACACTAGGTTATAGTTTCAATAGGATTTGCCTATAATGCAAACACAGTTTGCAAGTTTCCCCATACATTGAATGTCTTACTTCATGCAAAATATTCCTTCTAATATATATTATGCAGAGTGGAGTGTAAATTAATTATTGCAATCTAGCATGTATTGTCGAAGTATTCTTATTCAAAATGACCATCAGATAATAAATAAATCATTTCCCACTGCTCCAATTGACAGTGAAGTAGATTCAATGCTTGTACCCACTGTAAGTGCAATCTTGAAATGAGGAACCATGAATAAAAAGTTTTTAGGTTAAACATGTAACTAATCAAATGGGGGAATTCAATTCATATAACTTTGCAAATGAGACTGACAGATTTTTTAACTTGTTCATCAGATGTGGGCATCGCTGGCTAAGCCAGCATTTATTGCCCATCCCTAATTGTCCTTGAGAAGGTGATGGTGAGCTGCCCTCTTGAACTGCTGCAGTCCATGAGGAGTAAGGACACCCACAGTCCTGTTAGGAAGTGAGTTCCAGGATTTTGACCCAGAGATCTAGTTTCAAGTCAGGATGGTGTGTGGCTTGGAGGGGAACTTGCAGGTTGTGGTGTTCCCATACATCAGTTCCCTGTCCTTCTAAGTGGTAAAGGTCATGGGCTTGGAAGGTGCTGTCAAAGGAGCCTTGGTGCATTGCGGCAGTGCATCTTGTAGATGGTACACACTGCTGCCACTGTGCATTGGTGGTGGAGGGAGTGAATGTTTGTGGATGGGGTGCCAATCAAGCGGGCTGCTTTGTACTGAACGGTGTCAAGCTTCTTGAGTGTTGTTGGAGCTGCACCCATCCAGGCAAGTGGAGAGTATTCCATCACACTCCTGACTTGTGCCTTGTAGATGGTAGACAGGCTTTGGGGAGACAGGAAATGAGTTACTCACCACAGAATTCCTAACCTCTGACATGCTCTTGTAGCCACAGCATTTATATGACTACTCCAGTTCAGTTTTTGGTCAATGGTAACCCCCAGGATGTTGATAGTGGGGGATTCAGCGACATAATGCCATTGAATGTCAAGCGGAGATGGTTAGATTCTCTCTTGTTTGAGATAGTCATAGCCTGGCACTTGTTGGGCTTGTGTTACTTGCTATTTATCAGTCCAAGCCTGGATATTGTCCAGGTCTTGCTGCATTTCTACACGGACTACTTCAGTATCTGAGGAGTCCTGAATAGTGCTGAACATTGTGCAATCGTCAGCGAACATCCCCACTTCTGACTTTATGATTGAAGGAAGGCCATTGATAAAGCTGCCTAGGACACTACCCTGAGGAACTCCTGCAGTGATGTCCTGGAGCTGAGATGATTGACCTTCAACAACCACAATCATCTTCCTGTGCGCTAGGTATGACTCCAACCAGCAGAGAGTTTACCCCGATTCCCATTTTGCTCGGGCTCCTTGATGCCATACTCGGTCAAATGCTGCCTTGATGTCAAGGGCAGTCACTCTCACCTCACCTCTTGAGTTCAGCTCTTTTGTCCATGTTTGAACCAAGGCATTAATGAGGTCAGGAGCTGAGTGGCCCTGGCGGAACCCAAACTGAGCGTCACTGAGCAGGTTAATGCTAAGCAAGTGCCGCTTGATAGCAGTGGCGACGACCCCTTCCATCACTTTACTGATGATCGAAAGTAGACTGGTAAGACGGTAATTGGCTGGGTTGGATTTGACTTTTTTGTGTACAGGACATCCTGGGCAATTTTCCACATTGCCAGACAGATGCCAGTGTTGTAGCTGGACTGGAACAACTCGGCTAGGGGCACGGCCAGTTCTGGAGCACAAGTCTTTAGTACTATTGCCAGAATATTGTCAGGGCACATAGCCTTTGCGGTATCCAGTTCCTTCAGTCATTTCTTGATATCATGTGGAGTGAATCGAATTGGCTGAAGACTGGCATCTGTGATGCTGGAGACCTCAGGAGGAGGTCGAGATGGATCATCCACTTGGCACTTCTGGCTGAAGATTGTTGCAAATGCTTCAGCCTTATCTTTTGCACTGATGTGCTAGGCTTCCTCATCATCGAGGATGGGGATATTTGTGAAACCACCTCCTCCAGTTAGTTGTTTAATTGTCCACCACCATTCATGTCTGGGTGTGGCAAGACTTAGCTTAGATCTCATCCGTTCATTGTGGGATCGCTTTTGTCTATTTTATGCTGCTTACACCATGCACGCAAGTAGTCCTGTGTTGTAGCTTCACCAGGTTGACAGCTCATTTTGAGGTATGCTTGGTGCTCTCCTGTACTGTTCATTGAACCAGGATTGATCCCTGACTTGATGGTAATGGTAGAGTGGGTGATATGCCAGGCCATGAGGTTACAGATTGTAGTTGAGTACAATTCTGCTGCTGCTGATGGCCCACAGCACCTCATGGATTTCCAGTTTTGCGTTGCTAGATCTGTTCGAAATCTATCCCATATAGCACGGTGGTAATGCCACACAACACGATGGAGCGTATCCTTTATGTGAAGACGGGACTTCATCTCCATTAGGACTGTGTGGTGGTCACTCCTACCAATACTGTCATGGACAGATGCATCTGCGACAGGTAGATTGATGAGGACATGGTCAAGTCTGTTTTTCCCTCTTGTTGGTTCCCTCACCACCTGCTGTAGACCTGGTCTAGCAGCTATGTCCTTTATGACTCGGCCAGTTCGGTCAGCAGTGGTGCTACCGAGCCACTCTTGGTGATGGACATTGAAGTCCCCCTCCCAGAGTATATTATGCACCCTTGCCACCCTCAGTGCTTCCTCCAAGTGGTGTTCAACATGGAGGAGTACTGATTCATGTTTATGAGGTCCAGAGTCGATGTTGAGGACTTCCATGGCAACTCCCTCCCAACTGTATACCACTGTGCTGCCACCTCTGCTGGGTCTGGGACAGGACATACCCCCGGGATGATGATGGTAATGTCTGCAAGGTATGTTTCCGTGAGTATGACTGTCAACCTGTTGCTTTACTAGTCTGTGAGACAGCTCTCCCAACTTTGGCACAAGCCCCCAGATGTTAGTAAGGAGAACTTTGCAGGGTCAACAGGGATGGGTTTGCCTTTGTCATTTCCAGTGCCTAAGTCAATGCCAGGTGGTCCGTCTGGTTTCATTGTTTATCGACTTTGTAGCAGTTTGATACAACTGAATGGCTTGCTAGGCCATTTCAGATGGCATTTAAGAGTCAACCACATTGTGTGACCCTGGAGTCACATGGGGGCCAGTCAGAGTAAGGACAGCAGATTTCCTTCCCTGAAGGACATTAGTGAACCAGATGGGTTTTCACGACAATCAACAATTTCATGGTCATCATTGGGCTAGCTTTTCATCCAGATTTTTAAAAAATTAATTGAATTCAAATTCCACCATCTGCCGTGGTGGGATTTGAACCCATGTCCCCAGATGGGTTACTAGTCTAGTGACAATAACCCTACTCCACTGCCTCCCTCAGTTAATGATATTAATGGAGAAATATATGGTAATACATATTAAAATATGAAGTGTACACAATGAAGGAATCCTATTTAGGAAAAGTGATTGAGGACCTGGCTGGAATTGAACTGCTGCTGACCTCTGGCTTTTTCAAAGTCAAGAGTACACTAACCCAGCACCTATTCACGGAGACTCCAGAGAAGACATACAGTACAGGGATTCTGTTTTGCAGTTGGACATGAAAGAGTTCTAATTTTGAATGTGCTAATTGAATTGGGGCAACACCCAACCTCACCAGAATGAATCAAGTGCATCTTGTTGATAAGGGACGGCACCACTAGAATTTCACAGAGGGGTGTCCCAACCAAACAGATGTTTAAACAAAGCAAACCAACAGAAAATAAAAATAAAATCCAAAGGTGAATTCAGAAAAATTAAACAAAATATTCTGTGTGGTGCTCACCAGCCACAGAAGACATGCAGTGAGTCAGTTGACACTGCCTATTGGCGCTACAAAATCACCTGGGCTGAAAGCAAACAGGCTGAACAATTCTGTCCAGCAATCTTACATATCCTGGACCGGTGAAAATTATGATGCAAGATTTATCGGAACCAAAATCTCTTAGGCCCAATCTACCACCATAAATGTTGCTGAGTGCAAAACATGATGTACCCATAGACAAAGGGGTTAGCTGCTATATTTTTGGCAGGCACCTGTGCGAGTATGGGCACATGTGGGAGAAGGGAAGCAATGGCACTGGCAACACCTCTTCCAATCAGAGTTCACTTGCCAACCAATCAGCACTCTCCTCATACAGTATAAAGTGGTTGCTTTCCCTTACATTGGTATTCTTGTGGATTTCCTGATGTGTGCTAGACGAAAAGCATCAACATGTCTTTATTTTCAGCAATACACAAAAAAACTGACTATAAACAGGTCCCTTTCTTTATTCACTGAGGTCATGGTTGAAAGTGAGCCTGGAGCAACCTGGAACTGTATATTTATTAATTCGCTGTCTCAGCACTGTGAACACCTGCCTGTGTTAAGACACAGCTCTCTCAGTGTCAAAAGTTTGTTGGAATTGACCTTACAACGTGTGGCAAAAACCTTTGGTAGACAGTCCTGTCGTAGTTTATTTGCACTTGGCAACCACCATTTTGCGCATTACTTTGCATGAATACCCGCAGCTTTGGGTGACCAAGTTTTTCCGATGGCATTTTGGCACTTGCAAAAGCGTCCACAAGTTCCATTGTAACTAACTGATGATTTTCTGAGCTCTCTGTTGACTTCTTAAAAAGAGATGGCATTTTTTGAGTGTTCATTTTCCAGCAGCGTGGTGTCAGATTCTCCCTTTCTGCTGTGATGGCTTTCAGACTCTAAGTGGTGCTGAACCAATGCCCAGTGTGAAGCCAAATTCTTTCACTCGATGTGCTGCAGTAATGGTTGTGGCTATTTTTGATTTGCTAATTCTGGCATTCTCACTTGCCTGCTAACACTTAGGACTGCTACTCCCTTATCTACCAATCCGTGAGTTGAGCCTCGTGTCAATCACTAAAATGCACGATGTTGTTATGAAAGTGCTTCTATTTTTTAAAAACCTCATATTTAAACTGTGGAAATGGATTCATTTGGAAGACTGAAGATTTCATAAGTGCTGGACTTTGTTTTTTTTCTGTTGAAAGTTCACTGAAAGGACACTTGAGAAGTTGTGTTTGAAAACAACCTTTACCGGATGCCAAGTGCCTTAAGATAAATAAACAACAGAAGCCTTCTGACTATGGGAGTTGTTTACAGAGAAGTGACATGTCAAGATTTATGGTGCTCAGGAGGTTCTGACTTGCTGTTTGGGGTTTCACTTTTGGAATATTGTTTTGGTTCAGTTGGGGGTGTGGACTGTGTTGAAAAGCAGTTGGAGTTCAGCCTGCCAAGAGAGAAACACCCAGCTCATCTTTTTATTCCTGTCGCTGAGAAACCCTGCGTATTCAATGTGATAACTGAAACCCCTGATGCCACATTTCTCCTGGAAAGCCTACCAGACTAATTCTCAACATCTCCAGAACGAACTGCTTCTGAAAAGATCCCAGTGTCCCGTCTCCATGTACCCAGACACCAGACCAAAAGGGACAACTGCCGTCCTTCCATATCTTCTCTTTTTTTCTTCAAGAATTAGCAAGTATTTGGCCAAAGTATTCTTTTTTGTCTTCTTTTGTAAAAGACCTCTGTAGAGAGAATTTCTTTATTTTTCAGTGTGTGTGTTAGGTATTTAAAAAGAGAACTTTCATATTTCAATCTGTGTCTTAATGCCTTGCTTCATTACTGGATAAGTCTTGTTTGATAATAAACTGATAATTTTGTTGTTTATTAAAGAAACCTGGTTGGTGTATTTTATTCTGGGATAAAGAGTAGAGTATATGATTGACCGTATAGGTAACTGGGTAAACATTTAAATATATATTGTGACCTGTGGAGAAGTGGAACTAGAAAAGACGGTGCACTCTTCCCGCTTCAGTCATAATATATAATTGGGGGTTCTGTGTGGGATAGCCCAAAGCCGACGACATGCAATTGTAAGTGGGGGGTAATAATAATTGAAAAGAGGAAAGGGGAAAACCAGGTTTCTTGTGCATTAAAGTAAAGTTTACATTACCGGAATGGATTTGTCAGTTGCTACGACCTTTCTGGAGGAGGACTTATCCCTGAGTGATTTGAGAAACTTAACCAAAGTTAGGGTAATAGCATTGGCAGCAAAATTGGAGTTGGAGCTAAAACCAGGAGCTAAGAAAGCAGACATAATTGAGTAATAGCACAGCATTTGAAATTAGAAGAAAAAAGAGAGAGTAGTTCCGTTGTATTAGCTGGGATTCAGCTGCAGATGAAGCAGCTTGAAAGGGAAAGAGAATTTGAAACAAAAAAATGATCTTGAACAGGAAAAAGATGTAAAAAACTTGAACTACAGTTTCAAAGGGAGCAAGCAGAGCGGCAAGAAAGAGAAAAAGGAAGGGAATTTGAATTTTTAAAAAACTCGAACCAAGACAAAGGGGTAGCCCTGACTCCAGGGACAATTTTGTGGAGGAAAGAACTGCCACTAGCCCTTGAGGAAAGGGGCATAGAGGCATTTTTCATTTCTTTTGAAAAGATGTCTAGACAGATGAAGTGGCTGAAGGAAAGCTAGACACTGCTTATGTAAAGTAGGTTGATGGGCAGAGCTCATGAAGTTCATGCTATGCTTTCTGAGGAGGCTTCTGCAGATTATAAGATGGCAATAAAGATTATTCTCACTGCTTATGAAATAGTCCTTGAAGCTTATAGCCAGAAATTTCAGAACCTCCAGAGACAGCCTGGGCAGACTTAAAAGGAATTTGACAGGGTAAAGCAAATTAATTTTGATCATTGGATGTGGGCACTAAAGGTAGAGGCCACGTATGAGAACCTGAGGGAAATAATTCTCCTGGAAGAATTTAAAGATTCACTCCCTCCGTTAATAAGAACCCATGTGGAGAACCAGAAGGTTTCAACAGCAAGACAGGCAGCTGAGAGCGGTGATGATGACGAGCTTGTTTACAAGCCCAAACACTTTATCCGTCACCACCACAAACCCGAAGGATAGAAGGTGGGAGGGTGAAATGAAGGCAAGTAGCAGGGGAGAAGAAGGGACAGCTAGGAACGCCCTGGGATCTCCTCCTCAGGCCAGAAAGGAAGATGCTGAGGGTGGAAGTGAGGTTTGAAAGCGTAAGTGTTTTCACCTTCGTGCCAGAATGCTGAAAGCTGCGGGGTAAACCCATGGGACTTACTAGGGTGCACAAGGCCAATGCAGAGAAAGGAGCCTGATCGAGAGAACAACAGATCAGGCAGTAGCTCTGACTGCAGCCGTAAGAGCAAGTACAAAAACCACTCTGTGTAGGGGACATGAACAAGATACCCGAGTGTTATAGGGAATTCTTGTCCTTATGCCTCAAGTGAGGCAAGTAAACCTATAGTTATACTTAGGGATACAGGAGCAACCCAAACTCTTTTGCTCTCTCCATCTGTTACGATTAGGTGAGAAAGGGTCTAGGGTTCCCTTTCAGCCTTCACCTGGTCTTAATGTAATTTTAAACACACTGTGTTTTTAGCTCCCCCTTGGAGAATCCTTGCTCACTGCTTTCCAATTATAAGGCAAAGAAACCAGCACAAACAGGCTTTCTTAGGTTTAAAGAAGAAAAATTGAAATTTATTAAACTTAAAACTCTAATTCAGTTAATGCCTTTGGATACACACCGCGTCCCACGCTAGCATGCATATGCAATATACATATGCAAACAGAGACGGAAAAGAGAAGAAAAATAAAGTGGAAAGGTTTGAGGTAATATCTGAAGAGTTGTTGTTATGGTTCTTCGAGCTCACTGTAGAGTCCTTGATTGGAGGTAGATCTTGGTTTCTGTTGGGGTCCAGTATTCTTCTTAAACCTCTCTTGGGGTTCATGTGCTTTCAGTGGATTCAGAGGCTCATGAGAAACAGAGATCGGAACAGACAGGCACAGTGGCACAGTGGTTAGCACCGCAGCCTCACAGCTCCAGCGACCCGGGTTCAATTCTGGGTACTGCCTGTGTGGAGTTTGCAAGTTCTCCCTGTGTCTGCGTGGGTTTCCTCCGGGTGCTCCGGTTTCCTCCCACAGCCAAAAAGACTTGCAGGTTGATAGGTAAATTGGCCATTATAAATTTCCCCTAGTATAGGTATGTGGTAGGGGAATATAGGGACAGGTGAGGATGTGGTAAGAATATGGTATTAGTGTAGGATTAATATAAATGGGTGGTTGTTGGTCGGCACAGACTCGGTGGGCCGAAGGGCTTGTTTCAGTGCTGTATCTCTAAAATAAATAAATAAAAATAATATCTTCTCAGTCCAGGAGCAAACTGATTTTTTGCCCAAACTGTGTGTACAAATTCAAAAAACTCAGGTTGCCCAGCAGGTTAGTCACATGACTAGCTGGTTTGACTATGTCCGTTTGTGTATTCGGCCATCTTAGCAGGCAACCTGGAATGCGAGCTCCCCCACCTTCAACATCTGGTGATGAAAAGTCCATTGTGGGTTGTATGTGTCAGGGAATGGCACTTTGTCCTTCCAAACATTGTCTGTTTATATGCAAATGTCTTTTCCAGCCACGGCTAATCTGTTTAACAAGTCTTCCCCTCACTCCAGTAACAGTTTAAAATCAATGTTCATAACAAACTTCATGTGCCTCATTCTTAGCCTGTGGGGGCCTAGCATGACACTACCAGAGAGCACATTGAAAGCCAAGGTTTTAGTGAATGGTATCAGCAGGGAGTATATACCTGTACCTTTGCATCGGGTGCACCTGGAGTGTGACCTAATGTTCTGGAACGGTAACCATAGGAGTTGTTAATAGTTTGCTTGTAGGCGGAGTTCACTTACTCCTGGGGAATGATTTGGCCAGAGTTAAAATAGTAGCTTCTCCAGTAGTCACAGAAAGACCAAGTGAAGTCAAAGAGGCAGAACAGTTACAGGACAGGGTTCCAGGAATTCTTCCTTCATGTGTAGTGACCCGAGCAATGGCTAAATGAGTTCCATTGTCGGAGGTAAAATCGACACCAGACACATAGCCAAATATCTGAAACTTTCTTTGGAGACTTGGATAATCAGAAGGAAATGTTTAATAAATCTTCTCTGATCACAGCACAGCAAGCTGACCCAGAGATAAATAGAGTGGCACAATCAGTTCTAACAGAAGCTGAGGCAAAGGGAGTTCCGGAAGGCTACTATATTAAAAATGGGATTCTGATGAAGTGGAGACCTCCTCACGGAATGGATGGCGCTCACCACATAGTGGTACCGCCCAAGTATCGCTGGGAAATATTAAGGTTAGCCCATGAAATTCCTATAGTGGGGTATATGGGGATCCGGAAGACCCAATCACATATAGGTCGACATTTTTACAGGCCCGGACTTTCTAAGGACATGGTGCAGTTCTGTAAAACGTGCCATATGTGCCAAATTGTGGGAAAATTGCAACCTGCCATAACACCGGCACCTCTAATTCCCATAGCAGCTTTTGGGGAACCATTTAGTAGGGTGTTTGTGGGACCTTTACCGAAAACAAATGCGAGATACCAATATATACTCACTATTATGGATATGGCTACTCGGTTCCCAGAGGCCATTCCCTTGAGAACAATTTCTGCTAAGGTAGTGGTACAGAGATTAACCCAGTTCTTCACTAGATATGGATTACTGTTACGGCCAGGTAAGAAAGGGGTCTAGGGTTCCCTCCCAGCCTTCACCTGGTCTTACAGTAACAGGGTTTTATTTCTAACACTTTTTTTTTTAGCTCCCCCTTAGTGAATCCTTGTTCACTAATTTCCAATTATAAGACAAAGAAACTAGCCAAACAGGTTTTCTGTTTTAAAGAAAAAAGGTTGAATTTTGTTAAACTTAAGCTCTTATTTGGTTAACGCCTACGTGACACACCCAAGCTAGCATGCATAGACGATGCACACATGCAGATAGACACAGGAAAGAGCAGAAGAAATAAAGTGGAAAAGTTTGAAGCAATATCTGCAGATGGTTTTGGTTACTGTTCTTTGAGCTCGCTGTAAAGTCCTTGATTGTAGGTAGGTCTTGCTTTTCGTTGGGGTCCAGTATTCTTAAACCTTGTTCGATGTAGGAGACTTTTTGCTCTTGAAGTTCATTTGTCCTCAGTGGGTCCAGAGGCTTGTGAGAAAAAGATGGGAGCAGACAGGAGAGGTCTTCTCACTCCAGGAGCAAACAGTCTTTTCTTCTGAGTTCAAACTCTGTGGCGAGTTCAAAAAAAGACCCTGGACCAGCCAGTTAGTCATGTGACCTGCTGGTTTAACCAGTCCAGGCTTTCGTGAATTGTATCACCTCAGCAGTGCTCTTCCATAAGGAATGCTCTTCCTTACACACCTTCACTGTCTGGTGATCAAAATCCATTGTGGGTTGACTATGTCAGGGAATGGTCCTTTTCTCTACACAAACACTGTTAGTATGCAAATGTTTTTCAGCTAAGTGGCTGGCAGCCCTTGTAGCAGGCCTTCTCTTCACAGCAAGTTTAAAATCAATGTTCATACCACAAAATTAATATCCTCATTCTTGGCAGGTGGGGGCCTGCATGACAATTACCGATTGAGATTCAGTCCAATCAAGGTTCCAATTTTGTGTCTAAAATTTTTCAGGAAGATATGGGTAATTGGGTATAACACGGTTAAAGTCCTCAGCATAACACCCACAGACACAAGGTGCTTTAGAATGGTAGCATCAGACCCTCAAAATGATGAGGGCATACTATCATGAATATCCCCATGACTGGGATAAAGGGCTAGAATTTCTTTTGTTTGTCACTAAGGATTCACCTAATCAATCTACTGGCTTTAGTCCTTTTGAATTAGTTTATGAATATGAGATAAGAGGTCATCTAAAACTAATGAGAGTTTTTTTAAAAAAAGCAATGCAGGTGAGCAGAATTGAGATATATCACACGAAACCAAATCCCAATCCCATTAAACCTCACCATTCCATTTCAATAAGTGGATATTAATTAGAGGCAACAACTTGGATAATTGTTCCACTCTATAGCCCTGGGGCATAATGTAGCACATACTATAAACCCTTTTAGCTCTGATAAATAGTCAAACCAAGTTATTGCAATTCTGTATTAAATATAATGGAATTCCAAGAATTTATATTTTTACAATGATAACACTATCTTCCTAAAGGTCCACTGTATGCATGTTAAATACTTAGTTTTTAAAAATACACTTTCATAACTATGCCTATGCCCTTGGTTAACTTCTCTAATTCATTAGGTGATCAACATGCAATTAAATTTCTTGCCTCCCCCCCAACCTATCCCCATCTGAATTCAGTGGTTACAGCTTCGAGAAGTATGAACAAATACAGCTAACATTTTTAATTTCAATTGTTCTTTTGTTACAACAACATTGGCACATCCAAGATTCATCATATACAGTATAGAGTACAAGTAAATGTGATAGCAAATGTACCTCAATAGTATGCAAATAATCAGTTTATGGTATACTGATTAAACTGAACATAGTCAACATCAGGTAGCTTTAGTTTTGTTCTTATAGATTTATAGGTTACTACATATAGCACAGCCTACCATTTTACCCACTTTGTAAACTTCAGCCTATCAAATTCTGCTACCCATAACCTATCCGACACTTGGTCCTGCTCACATTTCACCCCTACCCTATTTTAAAACTCTCATCTACATTTTTGAACCCTTTCATAGCTTTGTTCCTACTTCTAACTTCTAGGGGCATTCACACCTCCCCAAACTCTCTGTTCCTTTTACTCTGGGCCTTTAATACATCCTTCCCTTCACCCCACTGATGGCAGCTATGCCCAATAACCTGAAATTCCTAGCATGAACCCTGGCACTTCTCCACCTTCTTAATCCCACCTCTTTGGCCAGAGTTTTAGCAACCCGTCCTAATACCTTCTTTAGTTTGTACACCACGTTTTGTCCCATTACACATTTTGGGATCATTTCTCTACTTTTAAGATACACTATATAAAACTTATTAAGCAAGAGCAGAGAATTTCCTGGCCAGTTTTCCTCCATGAAGCCAGGACTAACAAAAAATACCCATATCAACTGGTCATTCATCTCATCCTGGCTCCTTACTACATGCAATGTGGCCGCCTCTCCTACCTACAATCAGTCATTGTGAAATACTTCAGAGGCTCATCAGCCCTACCCCGACCCTGACCTCTGCCCCTCTTGTTACAATTCTCCGAACGTTCACACATTGTCCCGGAACCGCCACATTCCTAAATGGAACGTGACCCGGGGGCAGAATTCCGCGCGTGCGCACAGAGCTCCCCGCCCAGGCCGGAAGCATCGGCGGGTTCGGTAAACAAGAGGCACGTGGGAGGAAGTGCTGTCAATGGCGGAGCGGAGTGATGATGCGGCAGGTGAGGGGGGTGAGTGGGGGGAGAGACATTGAGACACAGCACCCAGCTCACTCAGCCTGCACACCTGCCTTTCCCCGTTCTCGGGCCACCACTCACTCATTTCTGCGTCTCTGTTTTTGCAGGAGTCCAGCGATGAGGCGGAGGACGTGACGCCTTTTGATGCTGAGGATGAGGGGCAGCGAAAACCGAACAGAAGGAAGATCCGGTAATATGGTGGGGAGAGTGTCAGCGGGGATCGAGGAGCTCTGAGCCCGAGGGTTAGCTCGGGCGAGGGGAGTTAACTCTTTTTGAGAGTGAGCTCTGTGGGTGGTGGAATAGGGGGGGAGGGGGTAGTTCGATCTGTATGGAGTTAGCTCTGTGGGGTGGGGGGTTAGATCTACAGGGTGTTAGCTCTGGGGGCGGGGGCTAGGTCTATATGGTGTTAGCTCCAAGTGATTAGATATATAGGGAGGTAGCGCTCGGGGGAGGGCTTAGTTAAGGAGTTAGTTCTGTTTGGGGGAGGGATTAGATATATAGGGAGTTAGCTCTGGCGGGGGGTTAGATCTACAGGGAGTTAGCTCTGTTGGGGGGAGGGGGTTAGAGCTATAGGGAGTTAGCTCCAGGGGATTAGATCTGTAAGGAGTTATCTCTGTTGGGGAGGTGGTGGGGGTGGGTGCAGTTGTCAGATCTATAGGGAGTTAGTTGCAGGGGATTAGATCTTTAGGGGAGTTACCTTAGTGCTGGGGTGGTGTTAGTTTCAGGGGCAAATTAAGCTCTGTAAGGGAGGAGTTAGCTGTAGGAGTGAGTTGCCAAAGTCAAAAGAACCTGATCTTCTTGAAAGGTGAATCTAGGTTTTAGAAATATCAGTGAAACATAAAATGTCAGGTCTGTGTGATTCAAGTGGATTAAAGTCGAGCCTCGGGGAGGTGAAGAATGCAGTTCACTTGGGGGATTTGGATCACTGGGAGTGCGCCGGCCTCAATGTCTTTTTCCAGGATGTCATTCTGATCGGTTGGTCTCTAGCCTGACGGGTGTTTATTTTTAGTCTTGCAGAATAATTTGTTGAAAATATAGAAAATGTCACAATAGGTCTGTAAGCAGACTGATTCAAGCAAGTAAGAAGTAGGTTCAACGCTGAAACGTTCTTTTAATTCAGATTAGCCCAGCCCTCAGGTCTTGTATCTTAAGGAAATCTTACTTCACGCTTGCCCTGCCCAATGCCAGCAGATCACCTGCTTGTTGCTTTATTGTGTGATCAGTGCAAAGAGCAGTTTGCCAAATCAACATCCTTAGTAGAAGGAAAACTATTTTTAGGTTCATTAAATACATTAGAAACTTCATAAAATTTCCAGGAAATACAACAGAAAATAGAACTGATTATTAGTAATTGACCTCAGGTTAGGCATAGACTTGCTTGGAGTAAGTTATAAAATCTTGTACATTTGTACTGTAGCTGTAAAGTTTGCCATTGTTCACTGCGCTGTTTTTGAGCTATTATTGTCGTTGCATAATTATACTTGAAGTCCATGTATAACTTGTTTACTGGAGTGCATTGCTACTGAAGCTTTTACTTTTGATTTATAATTGCCTAGTTTTTCAAAAGAAACTAATTATATAGGTTGATTTATTTTGGTAATTCCTAGTTCATTAACTTTTTAGTAACTTTTATGTAGCAATCATTACAATATACTGGTACATGAGCTAGTACACCAGAAAAGTAATCTTTTTTCCTTTTGTCTTCATTTGTTCCCTCTCACTTAATTGAGTCAATAAGACTTGGTTATCAGTTTTTTTCTCTTTATACTTGCCTTTGACTCTCATTAGTTTGGCAGGGGTGATCAGAAATTGGAAATTTTGCACATAAGTCATGAAATTTTGACGACAGCAAAAATGTGATTACTAAATAAATATTTAAACAAAGTTTTATCCCTGTTCTAAATTTTCAGGAGATTCCTTTGTATGAACTGGTGCTCTCACAGGGAGCATGTTGTGGAAAATCGCAGGCTTGCAGCCAGTGTTTTATCATCCATTAATTTTAATGCGATTATTGGATCATAGGAAATAGGAGCAGGAGTAGGCCATTCGGTTCGTCGAGCCTGCTCCACCATTCAAACAGATCATGGCTGATCATCTACATTTATGCCATTTTTCCCCACTATCCCCATATCCCTTGATGTCATTAGTATCCAGAAATCTATTGATTTCTGTCTTGAAGATTCTCAATGATTGAGCTTCCACTGCCCTCTGGGGTGAAGAATTCCACAGATTCACCACCCTCTGAGTAAAGAAATTCCTCCTCATTTTAGTCTTAAATGGCCTGCCCCTTATTCTGAGACTGTATCCTCTTGTTCTAGACTCACCAGCCAGTGGAAACATCCTATCCCTGTCACACCCTGTAGGAATTTTGTAAGTTTCAATGAGATCACTTCTCATTCTTCGAACTCTAGAGAATACCGGTCCAGTTTCTACAATCTCTCCTCTTAAGGCGATCCTGTTATCCCAGGGATTAATCTGGTGAACCTCCGTTACACTCCCTCTATGGCAAGTATATCCTTTCTTAGATAAAGAGACCAAAACTGTGCACAATACTCCAGGTGCGGTCTCACCAAGACTTTATACAATTGAAGCAGTACATCTTTACTCCTGTACTCAAATTCCCTTGAAATGAAGGCCAACATACCATTTGCCTTCTTAATTGCTTGCTGCACCTGCATACTAGCTTTTAATGACTCATGAAAAAGGACACTCAGGTCTCTTTGGACATCAACACTTCTCAACCTCTCACCATTTAAGAAATATTCTGTCTTTCTGTTTTTTCTACCAAAGTGGATCACTTCACACTTATTCACATTATATTCCATCTGCTATGTTCTTCCCCATTCACTTAATCTATCCAAATCCCCTTGAAGCCTCCTTGCATCCTCCTCACAACTTATATTCCCTCCTAGTTTTGTGTCATCAGCAAATTTGGAAATATTATAATTGGTTCCTGTATCCAAGTCATTTATATAGATTGTAAACAGCTGTGACCTGTGCACTGATCCTTGTGGTACCCCACTCGTAACAGCCTATCATCCTGAGAATGATCCATTTATTCCTGCTGTTTGCATTCTGTCTGTTAACCAATTCTCAATCCCATGTGCTCTAATTTTGTTTACTAACCTGTGTGGGACCTTATCAAAAGCCTTCTGAAAATCCAAATACACCACATTCACTGGTTCTCCTTTATCAATGCTACAGGTAACATCCTCAGAAAACTCTACAGGTTTGTCAAACATGATTTCCCTTTCACAAATCCATGTTGACTCTGCCCAACCATATTATTATTTTCCAAGTGTCCGGGGATCTCATCCTTTATAATAGGTTCTAACATTTTCCCTAATACTGATGTCAAACTAACAAGTCTGTAGTTCTCCGTTTTCTGTCTCATTCCCTTCTTAATTAGTGGAGTTACATTTGCTACTTTCCAGTCTGCAGGAACCCTTCCAGAATCTATAGAATTTTGAAAGATAACCACCAATGCATCCACTATCTTTATAGCCACCTACTTCAATACTTTGCGATGTAGCTCATCTGATCCAGGGAATTTATCAGCTTTCAATCCAATTAATTTATTGAGTACTACCTCTTTATTGATACTAATTATTTTTAGTTCCTCATTTTTACAAATCCCTTGGTTCCCTAGTATTTCACGGAGATGTTCTGTGTCTTCTTCCATGAAGCCAGACACAAAGTAATTACTTAGTCGCTCCGCCATTTCTTCATTCTCTACCACAAACTTTCCTGTCTCCACCTGCAATGGACCCACATTGGTCCTTGCTAGTCGTTTCCTTTTCACATACCTAAAGAAGTTTTTAGAGTCCGCCTTATGTTTCTAGCTAGCTTACATTCATAATCTCTTTTCCCTTTCTTTATCAGTTTCTTAGTCCTCCTTTGTTGGACTCAAAATTGCTCCCAATCCTTGGGCTTACCACTTTTTCTGGCAACCTTATAAACCACTTCCTTTAACCTATTGCAATCTTTAACATCTTTCGTTAGCCACGGATGATTCATCTTTCCTGTTGGGTTTTTGTGTCTTAGAGGGATGTATATTTGTTGTAAACCGTGTAATACCTCTTTAAATACTAGCCATTGCCTGTGTACTGTCAAATCTTTGAATGTATTTTCCCAATCCACCGTAGCCAACTTACCCCGCATACCTTCATAGTTTCCTTTGTTCAGATTTAAGACCCTAGTTTTAGAATGAGCTATATCTCTTTCAAACTTAATGTAGAATTCTGTCATATTGTGGTCACTATTTCCTAATGGCTGCTTTCTCATTGCATAATACTAAATCTTAAATAGCCCCATCCCTAGTTGGTTCTTAAACATACTGCGCCAGAAACCCTTCTTGTACATACTGCAGGAAGTCATCCTCCACAGCATTAGTGCTAATTAGGTTTACCCAATCTATATATAAATTTAAGCAGCCTATTATAACTGTATTGCCTATTATAGATGCAGCTCTAATTTCCTGATTTATACCTGTTTTTTAATTCATTCATGGGATGTGGGCGTCGCTGACCAGGCCAGCATTTATTGCCCATCCCTTATTGCCCTTGAGAAGGGCAAGCAGATGTTCCTGCTGGCAGCACTGGATCACGGAATCAGCCCAGTATGTAATTTCCAAATTTAGCATGCAGGATTTGGCATTAGTTTTGGCTAATCATTACATTAAAGGTGCATTTATAGTACAACTGTCGAGATTTTGCATTGATGACTGTCGTTACAATGCAACTGTGGCCTGAATCCTGTGACAGCACCGAACCTGACACCATAATAAAACAGAGTGAGCTTCGTTGGAGGAAGAAATCTGATTCCACTTTGCTGTGGAGTCAATTCAGACTTTTTACCTTCCAAGCTTTGGTGCAAAATGGTTTTGGCTTAGTATTGATGCTAAACTTTGAGTGTGAATGTTTCCGAAGTGGCTATTTTTGCAATCCTGAACAATCAATATAGTGAAAATCTTTATTATATAATATTATCTTAAAGGAAACTGACCTAATATATGATTTTAAGTATCCTGCTGTTCTTATAGTTGGACAAACTTCTAAATAGACCTACTCTGGTAAAACATGAAATTTCTCTTGTTTGTGTTGCAATAGATTACATAAAGATGTAGAAGCAGTCTGAATGAAGCTTTTTTACTTGGAACAATGTTTTAAGTTTTTGGAGATTAGGGGCTGGATTTTAAGTTGCCGATAAGCTGGGAGCGGGGGGTGTCTGGTAGTGTGCAGGAAACCTGGAAGTAAGCGCAGTGCGTCTGTCAGTGGCTTTTTAACCCAGTCACTGCATTAATGTATTATTTCTGGGTTTCCCAACCAATTAGGTGAGCAGGCATGATGACGAGCCATGTGAGTCAATTTCAACTTCACTATTTAAAGGGATATTGCAAACATGAAATATGATGGATTCTGGAGTTGGGAGCAGAACACAGGAAGTGACAGAATGGAGTGCACATGCTCAAAGGGTGTGCCTTGTTTTGGTGGCACCTCCCAGGATGTGACAGTAAGGGCCCACAGGGAGATATTGTTTCCTACAGACTGGAGGAAGGAGCCTGTCAGTATATCCACAGAGGCTTGGCTTGGGATTGTGGAGGAGGTCAGCGGCAGGAGCACGGTGCCACACTCCCGGTTTCAATGCCGAAAGCGGTCTAATGAACTGAACAGGGCAGGAAAGGTGAGTACAGTGGCACATTTAACTACACGTGATGTTTGTAAAATGCCAACCTCATCACTACATTCTCAAGCCTACTCCAACACATCACTCCTCACACCAACTTACCTTGCAGGTGCACCCATCCCTCTCTGTCTATGAGCTTCCTCACATCCCCATCTCTCCATCCACCACTGACACTCAGCCTCATCTTTATGCAATGTTACACCCATCCCTCATAGTCATCCTCCACAAATGCTCTCCATCCATCTGTTCAACACATGATGTTACTTTCACTCAAAGGTCTCTTTCCCTCCTTGCAGGAGATGAGAGCACAGGACAAAGGGAGAGGCAGAGATCCGGAGATGGCCCTCCAGCCGTCTCACGACTGACAGCTGCAGAGGAGGACATCAGTGCAGTTTTGGCAAGCCTGGCTGTCAGCAATGGGGGCCTTCCAGCTACCTGGTGACAGAATTAAATATGACACTGCCACATGGCATACAACACTAACTCATGTTGACTTGATGTCAGCAGTGAGTGAAATATGATCATTTGCATAATGATCACCTAAAACGTTCTTACCTTGGCAGTTCTAATTCATCTTTTAATCTCTGCAGAGCAGTCAAATGTCCCACAGGGGGTTGGTGCAGGAGGAGGATAATGTCTTCTCAGAGGAGGTCACTCACTCTGATGGTGCAGCATCACAGGACTCATGCAGGCCTGCACCAGCTCGAACTCTCACTTCGGTGGCACCGGTAAGGAGATGGGAGTTGAGTTTTCACTTGGTGACTTACATAACAAAAGTAAGCAAGTGCAAATGGTACAGACAAAGACACCAGTGGAGCGTCCGTGTTGGAGGCCACAGAATGCTCCAAGCTCTGCTCAACTGGATGTAGCTGCTGAACCTCTCTGGCTGTATTAAATGTGCAATGTACTGGAAGGCATTCCAGCCGCATTGCACATGCTTGCAGAGTAATTGGAGGAGTCTGTCTTGAGTACGAGTGCCGTGATGTTGCCGGCCTTTGCAATGATGTCTTTGTCCATGTAAAGAGTGGCCAACCGCATGGAGTATCAAACGCAGCAATCACATGAGTACATGCAGGCCTTCACCAATGGCGTGCATGCTATGAATGCCACCTTAATTAGGATGACTGATAGATACCCACGCCTTGGTCATTTATCACCCCACTGACCTACAGCAAAGTGTTCTCCAGCTCCTTGCTAGCAGCCATGAGAAGGATGCTGCTGAAAGGGGTGCTGGAAGTGGGGTGTCCACTCAGTGTCTACTTCTCACCCGTTTCTCCCTTCAGCCACCCCCCCCGCCCCTTCCACCCCACTCAGTCAGTGCCCCACAAGCTGCCTTGTGTGCTGATGACCGTGCCTACCCCTGCACAGGTACAGGTGGAGCAGTCTTTGGCAGGGTCTTTACAGGCTCCAAAACCCAGAAGACATCGGCCAAGAGCATCTCAGCAGTCAGAGCAGGGATCTGAGCAGTCTGCCTCTGCTGAAGCCACAGGAGTTGCAACACATAGAAGTGCCAAGGAGAAGAAAGTTTTGTAATTGCACAAGTGTTTACACATGGGTGCATTACACAATGTTAAAATGTTAAGTTTCTGTTTAATATCTGAGCCACAAAAAGTTTGTTTCTGCCACTTTACTGTGATGCTCATTTTTGGTTGGTGCCTGGCAAGCGGCCTTTCCACTTGCAATGAATGGTACGACAAGAGTTGACTCTGAGCAATGGGGGTGCTGTGAAAAGGATGCTTGGCTGTTTGCAAGACTGCTTTGTGTTGGGGGAAGGTTAGTGCTGGGGGAGTGACTTTTGCATGTAGCTGTCAGATAGATTCACTGGTGGAACCCAAGTGAACCTTGCAATAATGATGGCATCCTGGGCAGCAATGTGTGCCACGGCTGGTGCCTTGGCTGTGTCACGTTCCACCGCAGCCTCCTTTGAATCACCTGAAGAGGCTCTGTGTCTTGTTCCCCCTGTAGATCTAAACCCCACTGCTGTACAATATTGTGCAGAATGCAGCACACCACGGCCATTCTGGAAACTCTGGCAGGTGAGTATTGAAGGGCACATCCAGATCTGACCAGGCAGTTGACATGCAATTTCAGCAGTCTGATAGCTTGCTCAGTGACACATCTGGTTGTCATATGGCTGTCATTGTATCACTGCTGGACTTCATTGGTTGAGTTTCTCATGGGTGTTATCAGCCACATTTTAAGTGGGTATCCCTTGTTTCCGAGTAGCCATCTGGTAAGTCTGCTTTGACGTGCAAAAGAGATGAGGGAGAATGGAATACGGAAGGCCAAAAGCATCATGGAAGCCGCCCTGTAATCTTGCATAATTCTGTATCAAGATCTTTTTGTGGTTGCACACCAGCTGGATATTGATGGAGTGGAAACCCTTGTGGTTGATGAGTACGCCTGGGTGATCCTTATTTGCCACGTGTGCAGCCGATTACATCCTGCACCTGTGGGGAAACCAGCTAGAACTGCGAAGCAGTATCCACTCACTCTGGCTGGCATCATTGGTGGCAAAGTTGACATAATTGCCCATCCTGGCATCAGTCATTTGTCTTATGTAGTCGTGGGCTACTGACTGAGATCCTGCAGATGTCTCTGGCAGTGCCCTGGAAAGAGCCAGGGGCAAAGAAGTTGAAGGGGGTGGTGACTTTGACGGCCAGCAGGTCCACTTGGCGGCAGGGCTTGTTTCAAATGTCTTTCACCACCTGGTGATAGACCCGACCCTACCAAGATGTCAAAGAAGCTTATTCTCTTCATGTACACTCTGTGTTGGGTGAATTGCACCTCTCTGCTCATCCCCTCCCTCCTGTGGTGTGCAGACCTGTGAAGCTGTTGTTAGTTCTGCTGCTAGTGCTGCTGCTCCTGCTTCTGCTAGTGCTATTGATGCTGCTGGTCATCTTGGTCCTCATCCAAGGTCCAAATTAAAACAGCATAAACAGCACCCATGCTGTTAGGGGAGGTGGTGGTGTAGTGGTAATGTCGCTAGACTTGTACTCCAGAGCCCAGACTAATGCTCAGGGGACATGGGTTCGAATCCCACCACGCAGATGGTGAAATTTGAATTCAATTTATAAATATGGAATTAAAATCTATTTGATGACCATGAAAGCATTGTTGATTGTTTCAAAAATCCATCTGGTTCACGTATGTCCTTCAGGGAAGGAAATCTGCTGTCCTTGCCTGGTCTGGCCGACATGTGATTCCAGACCCACAGCAATGTGGTTGACTCTTAACTGCCCTCTAAAATGGCCTAGCAAGCCACTCAGTTGTCAAGGGCAATTAGAGATGGGCAACAAATGCTGGCCTTGCCAGTGACGTCCACATCCCATGAAAGAATAAAAAAAAAAATCTGCACGATCACTGCTCCAGAGTGGAGATCATTCGTAGAAATCTCCAGTGTTGTGAAAGTCACCTCCAAAACTGTCAAAGTAACTTCTCAGCACAAGTACTGTGATCAAGATCTTTAACACAATCAGGGAAGAAAGCAGCTGTGAGATACCAGTACTTTTTGGCATATTTTCCTGTCATGTCTTCAGCTCCCTCAGTTGCTGCTGTGTTCTCATCTTGCTTTCACTGGCAAGTTCCAGGAAGCCCGGGAAACCCGTGAACCCATAGGTAAGTTCCAAAACCCACGTTGCTATCGCTGCAATTGAATGATTAACTGATTGAAATTGACAAGTCACATCTCTCCGAGAGGGTTGCTCGCACCCAGCCTAACGTGCTGCAGTTTAACGTGGAAGTCGGTGGCTTGGAGCCAACTTCCCGACACGCTGTCAATTTTCACGTTTTTAACCTCTCCACCTGCACTCAAACCCACGCGTACCTATGTTAATTGAGTATCAATGGTTTGATTATATGTGGGTGAAGGGTGTTAATTGGAGTCTTTGTTGCGCACTTATAAGCAGACGCTCACTGAGACTGGGAGAGGGTTTTGAGTGAGGAGCTACATGTTTGTAATCGTTTTACTCTGCCCATTAAATGTGAAATTGAGTAAATATAGGCTTCAGCATTATCCTTTCATACCAAGCTTTCTGGAGTTTAACAACCTAGAGGTTAAAATTAGGTTCTATAATGACACTTTTTTGCTGTATGTGTAATATATAAAATTGATATTGACAGGAAACTCGCTGTGATATACCACACATAAGATGATATTGTGCTGTAGTTGTGCTAATGTACTGTTAGAAATCAGTGGATTTACTGAAAAATATTTTCTCTCTTTTTCAAGGCATCCAGTGGCATGCTTCTTCCACCTGTTCTTCCGAATTAGTGCAATAGTTGTCTACCTTCTTTGTGAGTTTCTGAGCAATAGCTTTATTGCCTGCTTTGTGACAATAATTTTGCTTCTATCATGTGACTTCTGGACTGTAAAAGTAAGTAACCTTTGAAAAACCTAATTTAGCTGTTCAGTAAAGGGAAATTGTCTGGGCCATGTGTTGTATTGAATACTATTGGATTACTGGCATACACCATGACATCCAGTGCTGTGTCTTCGCTAAAGAAATGTAAGACCAACATATATTTTTTTAAAAACCTGTTCAATACCAGTTTTCTTTAGGAGTTGGAAAAGACCATTTGGTAGAATCATGACTGTTCCTTTTTCATCGCTTTTAACCCCACAAAACTCACTATATTCTTCAATCTGTTCTCTCTCTTCTCCCCCCCCCCGCCCCCAAAAAATGTCTAGTTGCCCCAAAACCCACTTGGATCATTTCCTGCAGTGGCTGCCCGAGTAACTCATTCCACAAATCTAATACCTATATGTAAAAGAGAAATTAAAGCTGATTTTCCTTCTTGCACTGAACTTCCTAATCTTCAGTCTTTCCTGGTATTTAAATCTTGTCATAGCAAACAGTTTGCCTTCCTCGTGTTTACATTCAGCCCAATGAGAGGTTGGCCATTGCAGGAGTGGGGAATCTTGCAGGGCTCGGCATGAATTGGAGGTCAGTGGGGCACTGGTCCATTTCCTTAACCAATGAAATATAAGGATAGAGAAAGAAACAGAGCGAGTGACTAGGAGAAGAATTATAGTTAAATTTGATAAAGGAAGAGAAATAAAGATAAAAAGAAAAATTGTATTGAGAGAGAAAAATGTGACAAAGAAAAGTGAGATGAAAAACTTTTAGAAATGTAAAATTTAAATAATTTCCAGCAACACTTTACTACTTGCACCAGTGAGACTCCACATTTCAGTTGTTCTCTGTCTGGTCCTCCATGGTTGAGTTTTATGTCAGGATCATAAATCGCATCATTAGCAGGGTCCTTATGATGTGAAATAGCAACTCGGCTATGGCGCGATTCATTCATATTTATGGTGTAAATCCAGCAATTTCTTGAAACTCATGGGGAACTTGATCACGCAATCCTGCTGTTAACCTCACAAAACCGGAGCAGTGCAAATTACATGGAATTAAGTAGAATGTACAGCACAGAAACAGGCCATTTAGCCGAACCAGTCCATGCCATCATTTATGCTCCACTTGCGCTTCCTCCCATCCTTCCTCATCTAAGCTGGGGGATCAACCCTGGTTCAATGAAGAGTGCAGGAGCAGCACCAGGCATACCTCAAAATGATGTGTCAACCCAGTGAAGCTACAACACAGGACTACATGCATGGCAAACAGCGGAAGCAGCATGCGATAGACAGAGCTAAGCAATCTCACATTCAGTCGTGAATGGTGGTGGACAATTAAACAACTAACCAGAGGAGGAGGCTCTACAAATAACCCCATCCTCAATGATGGGGGAGCCCAGCAAATCAGTGCGAAAGATAAGGCTGAAGCATTTGCAACAATCTTCAGCCAGAAGTACCGAGTGGGTGATCCATCTCGGCCTCCTCCTGAAGACCCCAGCATCACAGATGCCAGTCTTCAGCCAATTCGATTCACTCCGTGTGATATCAAGAAATGACTGAAGGCACTGGATACTGCAAAGACCATGGGCCCTGACAACAATCCGTCAATATTACTGAAGATTTGTGCTCCAGAACTTGCGCTCGTAGCCAAGCTGTTCCAGTACAGCTACAACACTGGCATCTACCCGAAAATGTGGAAAATTGCCCAGGTGTGTCCTCACACAAAAAGCAGGACAAATCCAGCCCGGCCAATTACCGCCCCATCAGTCTACTGTCTTTTATCAATAAAGTGATGGAAGGTGTCATCGCCAGTGCTACCAAGCGGCACTTACTCAGTAATAACCTGCTTACTGATGCTCAGTTTAGATTCCGCCAGAGCCACTCAGCTCCTGACCTCGTTACAACCTTGGTCCAAACATGGACAAAAGAGCTGAACTCCAGAGGTGAGGTGAGAGTGACTTCCCTTGATATCAAGGCAGCATTTGACTGAGTGTGGCATCAATGAGCCTGAGCAAAACTGGAGTCAGTGGGAATCGGGGGGAAAAGTTTCCATTGTTTGGAGTCATATGTAGCACAGAAGAAGATGGTTGTGGTTGTTGGAGGTTAATCATCTGAATCCCAGGAGTTCCTCAGGGCAGTGTCCAAGGCCCAACCATCTTCAGCTGCTTCATCAGTGACCTTCCTCCATCATGAGGTCAGAAGTGGGAATGTTCACTGATGAGTGCACAATGCTCACCATTTGTGACTCCTCAGATACTGAAGCAGTCCACGTCCATATGCAGCAAGACCTGGACAACATTCAGGCTTGGGCTGATAAGTGGCAAGTTACATTCGTGCCACACAAGTGCCGGACAATGACCATTTCCAACAAGAGAAAATCCAACCATCTCCCCTTGACAACGGCATTGCCATTGCTGAATCCCCCACTATCAATATCCTGGGGCTTACCATTGATCAGAAACTGAACTGGAGTAGCCATATATAAATATTGCGGCTTCAAGAGCAGGTCAGAGGCTGGGAATTCTGCGGCGAGTACCTCACCTCCTGACTCCCCAAAATCTGTCCATCATCTACAAGGCACAAGTCAGGAGTGTCAAGGAATCCTCTCCACTTGCCTGGATGGGTGTAGCTCCAATAACACTCAAGAAGCTTGACACCATCCAGGACAAAGCAGCCCTCTTGATTGGCACCCGATCCACATTCACTCCCTCCACCACCGACACACCGTGGCAGCAGTGTGTACCACCTACAAGATGCACTGCAGCAAATCACCAAGGCTCCTTTGATAGCACCTTCCAATCCACGACCTCTACCACCTAGAAGGATAAGGGCAGCAGATGCATGGGAACACCACTACCTGCAAGTTCCCTTCAAGCCACGCACCATCCTGACTTGGAACTATATCGCCATTCCTTCACTGTCACTGGGTCAAAATCCTGGAATTCCCTTCCTAACAGCCCTGTGGGTGTACCTACCCCACGTGGACTGCAGCGGTTCAAGAAGGCAGCTCACCACCACCTTCTCAAGGGCAATTAGGAATGGGCAATAAATGCTGACCTAGCCAGCGACGCCCACATCCTGTGAAAGTTTTTTTATTCTATCAACTGAACCCTCTATACCCTTCTCCCTCATCTCCCCCTAAATACATCTATACGATTCGCATCAACCACTCCTTGTGGTAGTGAGTTCCACATTCTTACCACTCTGTGGGGTAAAAACATTTCTTCTGAATTCCCTACTTGATTTCTTGTTGATGGCCTCTAGTATTGCTATTCCCCCACAAGTAAACACGTTTTCTCTGTGTCTACTCAATTAAAACCTTTCATAATTTTAAAGACCTGTATTAGATCAGCCTTCTCTTTAGACCCAGCCTGTTCTTCCTTTCTCGATGGGTATAAGCTTGAAGCAATGGTCCAGCAAGTGGTGGTGATTTATTACTCCTGGTTTATCTCTTCCTCGTTATGAGTTGCTGAGATTTTTATGCACTAGTGATGGCTTGTACAATGAACTCATTTATTTTTCCAGCAGTATCTGGGCCATTGAGCAAACATGATGTACTTTGTAGTGGTCAGCAAATGTTCAGCCACTATGAGTAATGCTCTGTCAATTATGTAACCATTCGAATGGATTAATGGTGATGAGCACATCTTTAGCAGATACATAGATGACAAGATTCTTAAAAGTTTTAATATTCTCATAGTAGGACTACACATAGCAAATAGTGCTTTAAATATGCAGTTATGATGTTGCTGTAGGAATATGCTTGCCCGGATTTTGCAGTTGTAATGACAGCGAAACTGTCAGCATTCGCTGTCATTACTCTGTGAAGCTGATAGCAACTTCTAGCATCCGCACATCCATAGATAAATGCGAAAATCCAGAGGTTACTGTCAGTGATTCCTTGCTTTCCATAGGGTGCTCTGTTGAAGTCCTGACAAATGGAAATCCTAGAAATCAACTGAATTGATGCCAACTTCCACTTTTTTTGTTCTAATCTCACTGAAAACCCCACCCCCCACCAAAAAATATTTGAGCCCTGTTGCAAGAGGTTTTTAATGGCATGCTAAGTTATAATTACTGTTGAACAATCTCAGGCCCTGATAAACTAATTTTTATTACATTTGGGGAAAGTCAAATTTCACCATCCATTGATAAGTTTCATAACTTTTTTTAATTAAAACTGTTTAAATATGATTCTTCAGCTTCTACATTATTCCCATGTTCATGTCCCAATCTTTATTTTGCTTTCTGTAAAATTGTAAAAAGTGAATGATAAAACCTGCTTGTTACTTCCTGGTTTGCTGTCTGTGAGAATTCTGTAATGTGTTTGGCTGCTTAGCCTGCTTGAAGACATCACTTGCCGGACGCCAGAGTTCCCCTATAGTTGGCGCCAGAATGAAACTGATATTGGGAAAGATGAAATTCCCCAGCACAGAGATTGCTCGATCTTTGTGGGCAGCTTTTCTCAAGGTCTGTGGTGAGTGCTGTCGCTTTGTTGCTGTTTGCAAAATCTGGGCTGCAGTTCAGAGGTGACCGTTTTGCTGTAAGTTGACTGCTGCCCAGTGTAAAGGAGTTGAGCATCATTTATCTGTGTTGAATAGTAATGCAGATGGTCAAATTCTGTACAGCTTTTATTAAATGAGTGGTGTAGCAATTGTAATTGTTACCTACTGTTTGTAACATTGCTACTGCATATTTGAATTGTCATGTTTTAAATCTTTATAAAGTAAATCCTCAATGTACGAAATTCAGCTAAAAACCCAATGTTCATGCTATGATGTATATTCAGTATTACTATGCAGCATACATTAATGTAACAGACGCGATCTTCTAATTATCCTGCACTGTTTCTATTTCGGGTCTAGAATATCACTGGTAGGCTACTGGTGGGGTTACGCTGGTGGAACCAGGTTGACGATGATGGAAAGAGCCACTGGGTCTTTGAGGCCAAGAAGGTATGGTTGACCAAAAGTTTGTTCCTTTGTTTAGACGAGACCAAAAGAAGCTTGTGTGTGAGAGATGATCTGTAAACCAGTGTTCATGTGCCTTGAGACTTGGGAAGTATGGATGCTACTTTAGAGTTGATCTAACTTATGATGCCTTCTTGCAGAGTTGATTTACCAGCAGTATATGGCCACTGCTGTGATATAAACATGTCTTGCTTTGTTAAAGTGATCAACATGTACTGGACAAAGAGACCCCTTAAGATGCTTCCACAATAATAATAATCAAAGAAATTAATAATGAAGAAACCATTAAATGTGAACAAATCAGAGCACTGTGTGGTTAAAAAAAAATATTGTAGGTAGTAGTTGAATGGCTAAAATATTTGTGTAAATGTTTAAACTAATTGCATACATATTGATATTTGAAAGCAGAGAGCCTGTTAAATGAAGCTGGATATGTGTATATCCGAGAGAATAGTTGCATTGAGTTGAGTTCTGAGGAAAGAGTAGAACATTTAGTTATTCTGTTTTAATTAAAAATGTTTTTTCTGTACGATCTTCATAGCCTTCAAGAAAAGGGAAAAGAGTCTCTTCTGAAGCTGAATCAAAAATCTTCTGGTTAGGATTAATCATCTGTCCCATTATGTGGGTCATTTTTGTCTTCAGCACTTTCTTTTCCTTTAAACTAAAATGGTTGGTAAGTTCTTAACCTGCTGCATGAGTTTAATTCTGTGGTGTCGATTTTTCTAACAAAAATCATGTTGCCCATTTTTTTTTGCAAGCTTTGCAGATAATTTTTTAAGTTTTGGGAGATTGCAATATAAACACAGATGGTTATACCAGTGCTACTTGAAATCTTGTTTTCAAAATTCGTGCCATTCTTAAAATAAATTTAAAATGGTGGGGATGGGGAGAGAACAGTAACCGATGTTATTCTACACAGCCTTTTGCGGACTCAGTGGTATAAGGTGGGGATTGTTTTGTGTCCATGTGATATTCTTTTCAAGTGTTCTTACTGTTTTTCTTCCTTTTGAAACAGGCTGTGGTTATCATGGGTGTTACCCTTCAAGGGTCTAATTTGTATGGTTACATAAAATGTAAAATAGGAAGTGGAAAAAATCTGACCAGTATGGCTACCTCCTATCTGGGCCGTCAGTTTTTCAAGACGGTGAGTTAAATCTGAGACTCTTGTTACTTTGTGACATTTTAGTGCTTCCCAAGTTGGGAAGTTTACTGTATTTATTACACACTTTTAACTCGTAAGACAATGTATACTTTTTTAAATAACATTTTGCGAAACTAAGTTCAGTAGTGTAACTCAGGTGGCATAAACAGCACTTTTGTTTGTTTGAATTATACAGTACAGTTGTAAGAATCTGTTGTTCACTTATGAGATTTACTTTCATTTTACTGAGCAGTCATTTTTTTCTTAAGTTTTGAATAATGATTTCCACAATCTTGGGAGTTTTAATGTCTTAGAAACTCTTCAAAGTTTGCCGACTTGTAATGCACTCCAGTTGGTGTGGTATCCTAAATGTATGTATTGTAGACTGCACGTAGAATACTTAATGAATGATATCAAAATCATCATTCACCCTCTCTGAATCTGGTTTACACCGAGCCACAGTCAGCACAAAAACTAACCAAAAACAGAGTAATCTTTAGAATCAGAATATGGCCAAAAAAAAGTCATTCTTTTTTGAAATTAAAGAAAAAAAGACTTGCATTTATATAGTGCCTTTCATGACCACAGGACATCTCAAAGTGCTTTACAGTCAAGTACTTTTTGAAGTGTAGTCGCTGTTGTTAATACAGGACATACAGCAGCTCATTTATGTGCAGCAAACTCTCACAAACAGCAATGTGATTATGACCAGATAGTCTGTTTTTATGATGTTGATTGAAGGATAAATATTGGCCGGGACACCGGGGAGAATGCTCCTGCTCTTCTTTGAAATAGTGTCTTGGGATCTTTTACATCCATCTGAGCAAGCAGATAGGGCCTCGGTTTAACATCTCATCTGAAAGATGGCAACTCCAACACTGGAGCGCTTTCTCAGTACTGCATTGGAGTGTCGGACCTTATTTTTGTGCTCAAGCTCTGGAGTGGGATTTGAACCCAGAACCTTGTGATTCCGAGGTGGGAGTGCTACCAAATGAGCCACAGTTGGCACATAAACAAAATGGCGTTACCTACTTACTTTTTCATTTCCCTCAATCCTTTCTCTCTCCAGGAACTTGTCTGGTTCTCTCTTAAACCTAGCAATGCCTCTCTCATCAATGCCCTTCCCAGGCAGTTGGGAGTACTTTCACTACATGGAGTGTGGCTTGGCATCATCACAGGGACAACTTGCTAGTGCCAGCCATCACCCAAGAATGAATTTGGAAAATTTCACAACTTAGTTGAACGATTCTTCATCACTTAACATACTGATTTCAAGTTTACATTTGAACTCTGACATTGTCAACAGTTTGCCTGGTGAATCTCAATGTTTTGCTACAAAATTGAAACAAAATATATTAACAAACAGGAGGAGATGACCTTGAAGCTGTAATCCAATTTCTGCATTTGGTTCTGTTTTCATGCAAGCTTTTCCCTGGTAGTTTGATAACATTTGAACCAGTAACGTTGCACACATTCCCAGCTATCCATTATCATTATAAGTACACTGATTAATTTTGCAAAGGCTTACAGAATTAGCAAAAATGCTGCTATACCTCTAATTCTGTACAGTCTGCACAGTTTATCCAATATAATGAATTTATGGAGCTGTGCTAGTTATCTTGTGCTTGCAGTGCTGTGCACAATTTACAATGGAAAGTTGTTCTCCAAAGAACTGCAGATCCCCCAACACAAATCTGCTTAATATCTCAGCAGAAGCACTTAGAAACATTTTTTGAGTGTGACTGCCCTTTGGGGTTTTGGCATTCCACAGGTTTCTGTGACCGCACTCACCGGAGAAGAAAAGTGAAGTTTGAGACATTTACAAAATGAAAACTTATTAAGAGTTTTCAGAATGATCAAAACCGTTTCCTGTTTTGTTCTCTTCGCACCTGAAGCTGATGATTGGTGCTGGGTTCCGGTTTCACAGATGCTGGCAGCCCCTTCTGGTGTTCCTTAAGTGGTCAATCTTCATTTTCTAATCCTCTGCAGACTTTGGGGAGCGTCACGGCCAGGCTGGATCTTGACTGTTATGTTTTGAGATTTTATTCCAGATGGTTCTCTTGTGCTCAGCACCCGACACCATAAATGGAGGTGCCTTCTCCCAACAGAGTCTTAATTTGGAAGTGCAGTATCTGCCCAGTTGCATTATCCAGGGGTTAAAGAGGAATTCTCGTTATTCTGATAGTTTACTGTAGTTGGCACTAGCCTTCTCGTGTCCTAGTCTTTGATTTGTGGAAGAAGAAACTCTATCAGACAATGTAACTTTGGATGTCAGATACCAATCCATTTATTAAAAGTAAATTGTTGATGTAGATGCAAATGACCACAGCAGATCACATTCAATTTCATAACTTTTAACTTGCGTCTCCTTGGCTACAAAAATAAGATGCAATATTTTACCACCACATTTAGTAATGCCAGACCTAGCCAGTGCCTGCGATGTAAAATTTCATCCACAGTCTCCAACCTCTAAAAAGAATGGGCAGAAAGTAGCCAAATATCTCTTTCTGCCTGAGCAAGAAGCCACCAATCGAATCTTGCTCAACAGCCATTCACTGGGACCTCAAACTGGCAGGACAGGTTACTTGAGATTGAAGCAGTCATTTGAGGATGCCATGCAGTATTCTGAAGATACAGTAACACCGATCTGACTTTTGAACAGAAGAAAGCCAACTCTGTTAGCCCAGGCTGTTGAGAATGACAAAATTGACCTGAGACATGGGGCTGAATCTTAACTCTCAAAAGGGCAGATTGGGTTCATGTCAGAGGTTAAAATGCAAAAAAGTCTGGAACAAGAATAGATTCCGCCCACTTCTGATTTTAATGGAGATGGGACGAGGGGATGGGTGACCAATCCAGTCACAGGAAGCAGGTTGGTCATTTAAATATTATAATGAGGCTGCCTATCTTTTTACAGTCGGTCTATTTTTAAATCACAGGCAGTGGGGTTTCCCAGGCCTTGAAAAACTTGGCAGGTAAAAGAAGGCGATAAGGGATGAATCCATAGTCTCTTTACAGGTCTACTTGTGGGCCAGGAGGAGCAGGAGTGCTGCCTCCAGGCCTAACAAGCTACCCAGGAACACCCCTCCCCCCTTCCACAATCTGTATGCTGCCCCACCCCCAACCACTATTTGATCTCCCACCCACCCCATTATGACCTGCCCACCACTACCCACCCATGCACCATCACTACAATTGGGAGCCCCCTGACCACCATCAGACTCCTGTGACCAACATCTGCCCCCAGATCACCATCAGCCCTGCCTGAATTGGAACCCTCCCCCCCCCCGACCTCCATCGAACTCCGATCACCATCTGTCTCATGATCACCATCACCTCCCCCTCCTCGCCCCCCTTCTTCTGGGTATCCCAACCTCACAGCACAGAACTCACCTCCAGGCTAAAATCCAGACCATAGACTGAAGTAATGAAATGAACATGTCTGTTGAGTTAATTGCTTAGTCACTGCCTTAACAAAAGGCAGACCGACCTCCTATATTATATCCAACCGTACTTGCCAGGTGACCTAAGGCTATTGTAAACAGAATTAAAGTGACTCACAAAATCTCATATGCATAAGTATTTAAAAAAAAATAGTGGCTTAGAGCTTCAGCTTGTTGTTTGGTTTGGAGTCAGGTGTGGTGATGGTGAAGACATCCGGTTCTGTCCCTTCAGCAAATTCTTCTAATTCTCAGCTTCAGCATGGGGTCTGTCTCGGGGTGTTCCCAGGCTCTCATGGGGATGTCGTTAGATGTGCTGCAAGCAACAGGTTTTGGTGCCATTCTGGGCTGCAAGTGGGCCCCACCAGAAGGAATTCAAGCAACAATCTATCAGAGAGAGGTTGATTGCTGTTTTGGGGCTTACATTGAGGGAGCATCACCCCATGGCCCAACTGACCATAGTTTAGTCCTGCTGCTCTGAAAACCTACCATTTATGCCGAATGGGTTGCCCTTGTAATGCCACTGATGATGCCTGTGTCCATCTTCAATATGTTAATAATCCTGTTCCCAGGATATGGGAAACTGTGTGGTGAGTGGAAATTCTGTCCTGCTGTACGTCCAGCACCACCAGAACCTTTACCCTGGAATCATCCTTAGATTTGAAAAGGACATGTCTCTTAACCATCACAGTGGATGCATTTGACATCCATGCCTACAAACCTCCAGCACAGGTTATTGGATTCCCATCAGGAGTGGAAACGCTACCTGATTTTTTTTTTTCCCTGCCCACCCAGTGTTGCTGAGGTGACTTATAAGATCTCCAATGCTGAGATTACCTAACTCAGTGCAGTCCAGGGACTGAACCTTGGCTGTCCTGGACAGTGTGGCTCATACCACATCGCACAATTTTTTTTTTACAGACTGAGCCATAAGGCAACAACAAAAACGATTTATAAACATCTTTTAGTGTAATAAAACATCTCAAGGCGCTTCACAGAAGCTTACAGGAGTATGACACCGAACCACATAAGTAAATATTAGGTCAGATGACCAAAAGCTTGGTCAAAGAGGTAGATTTTAAGGAGTGTCTTAAAAGCAGAAGGAGAGGCGGAGAGGTGTCGGGAGAGAATTCCAGAGCTTAGAGCCTAGGCAACTGAAGGCACAGCCACCAATGATGGAGCGATTAAAATCGGGGATGCTCAAGAGACCAGAATTAGAGGAGTGAAGATACTTCAGAGGATTATGGGGCTGCAGGAGATTACAGAGATAGGGAGGGCTGAAGACATGGAGGGATTTGAAAACAAGGTTCAGAACTTTAAAATCAAGAAGTTGCTTGACCGGGAGCCAATGTAGGTCAGCGAGCACAGGGGCGATAGGATAATGGGACTTGGTGTGAGTTAACACACGGGCAGCAGAGTTTTGATGACCTCAAGTTTATGGAGGGTAGAATGTGGGAGACCAGGCAGATGTGCATTGGAATAGTCAAGTCTAGAGGTAACGAAGGCATTAATGAAGGTTTCAGCAGCAGATGAGCTGAGACAGGGGCAAAGTTGGGTGATGTTACAGAGGTGGAAATAGGCGGTCTTAATGATGGCATAAATGAGGTCAGAAGCTCATCTTGGGGTCAAATGTGACACCAAGGTTGCAGACAGACTGGTTTAATCTCAGACTGTTGCCAGAAAGAGGGATGGAGTCCATGAAGAACGGAGTTTGGAGCAGGGACCGAAAACGATGGCTTCAATCTTCCCAATATTTAATTGGAGCAAATTTCTACTCATCCAGTACTGGATGTTGGATAAGCAGGCTTGAAGTTTAGCAACAGTGGAGAAGTCAGAGAGGTGGTGGTGAGGTAGAGCTGGGTTTCGTCAGAGCATATTGAAAACTAATGTGCTTTCGGATGATGTCACTGAGGGGCAGCATGTAGATGAGAAATGGGAGAGGACCAAGGATAGATCCTTGGGGTTCATCAGAGGTAACAGTGAGGGAGCAGAAAGAGAAGCCATTGCAAGTGATACTCTGGCTATGCTTAGATAGATAAGAATGGAACCAGGTGATAGCAGTCCCACCCAGCTGGACAACAGTGGAAAGGCATTGGAGGAGGATGGTGTGGTCAACCGTGTCAAAGGCTGCAGACGGGTCAAGAAGGACGAGGAGGGAAAGTTCACCTTTGTAACAGTCACGTAGGATGTCATTTGTGACTTTGATAAGAGCTGTTTGGGTACAGAGGCAGGGATGGAAGCCTGATTGGAAGGATTCAAACATGGAGTTCTGGGAAAGATGGGAATGGATTTGGGAGGCTACAACTGGTTCAAGGACTTTGAATAGGAAAGGGAGATTGGACGGTAGTTGGCAAGGGCGGTGGGGTCAAGGGTTGCTTTGTTGAGAGGGGTGATGACGGCAGATTTAAAGGAGAGATGAACAACACCTGAAGAGAGAGAACTGTTTGCAATATCAGCGAACATGGGGACCAAAAGGGGAAGTTTGGTGATCAGCAGTTTAATGGGAATAGGATTGAGGGAGTAGGAGGTGGGTCTCATGGACAAGATGTGCACAGAGAGGGCATGATGGGAGAGAAACTAGAGAAAGATGTGAGTTCAGGGCTAGAGCATGCAGGAGCTTCAGAGGAAGTTTGTCCAGGTTGGCTTGTGGAAGGAAGGGATGCAGCAGAGACAGCTGACCAAATGGTCTCGATCTTGGTGACAAGAGAAATCCATGAGCTCCTCGCACTTATTGTTAGAGGTGAGGTTGGAGGGAACAGGGGAGAGGGGTTTAAGAAGATAGTTTGCAGTAGCGAAAAGAAGCCGGGGTTATCTTTGCATTCCAGGATGATCCTGGAATAATCAGTTTTAGCAGATGAGAGCAGGACCCGATAGTATTTTAAGTGGCCCAGCCAGAGCTGGTGGTGAATGGTTAAACCAGTCGTCTGCCATATCCTTGCATCCTTTGGACTTATGGGAGTGGAGATGAGGGGAATGGCCAGGACGAGAGTGAATAATGATTTTATTGGGAACGAGGGCATCAAGGGTGGAGTTGAGGGTGTGGTTGAGCAAATCAGTAGCTGCAGAAATGCTGTGGTGAATGGAGGGCCAAAGGCTAGATAGTTGAGGTTTTGAAAGTGCACTTGTAAGTGAATTGGGGAATATTTTTTTCAGGGGTGGATACAGAGGAGGTAGGGCTGGGGTGGGGAAGGGGCAATGTGGGTGGATAGTGATACAATGAAGTGATCAGAGGTGGTCTTATCTGTGATTGATATAATGGGACTAGCAAGACCACGTGAGATGGCAAGGTGAAAGGAGTGGCTGTGAATTTGGGGGTTGGGGAGGTTACAATGAAGGAGAGATTTAGGGAAGATAAGAGGGCAGTGAACTCAGGAGAGAAAACATAAGTTGAGGTGGAGGTTGAAATCACTGAGGGCGAGAAGTCATTTGGTGCAGACGCTAAGGGAGGAAGGCAGTCAAGATATCTCGGTGAGAAAATTTTTATTGTACTTGAGAGGTCAGTAGGGAATGATGGTATTTTTAGGTCCAAATTCATAATTGTACATCAAAATCCTGCTTTCAAGAGTCAGAGGATCACAATAGTTCTTAAAGCCAATGACATTTTCAGTGATATCTACAGACGCACTGCTTTACTGTGGTTAAATGGTTTTTAATTACACCTATCCATCTCCTGGATCAAAACCTTAAGATTGTGTTGTCTGAAACAGGTCAAATTAAAATGTTCCATACAGACTGCATTCAAAACCATTTCAGTATTGATGTAATATGATTATAAACATGGAGATCAAGGTTTCAAATGTTAATTTATGGGGAGTATATTTAGATTTATTTCAGCAACAGCAGCCCATTAATCTCATAGCTTACAATAAGTGGTTGTTCTCTGCACCTCGACAAAACTTAAATGACCTTGACGAGATGCATCCATGACTTTTCTACAGCAGTAAGATGAATAATTTGTATCTTGTGAGCTGAACAGAAAAACAGCTCCTATCCAAAATAATCTAGAGTGTGTGCACTAATATCCTAATAATGAAAACGGTGCAATGATTGATCCATCATGGTGCAAGTGATGTTGTCAGCTCCGGGGGAGCAGTGTGACCGAGGTGTAGCATTTGTATAAAATGGCTGTTTGAAAACTTTCTGGTTTCCACTTTTCTGTCTGAATAATGGAGTCTGAAAGTGAGTATCATGAGTCTTACAGCACCTGATAATAGTGCCAATTGATGCAGTATTGACACCAGGAGAACATACAAAGTTAAACATTTCTTTTAAAAAGAAGAAATCTGCCCAAAATGATGCCTCCATACAAGGATTAGAAATGTTTGTGAGTGTCTTCTTATCGTGATCTATAGCTGTGTGAAACCAACTGATAAGTCCTATTTAATAATAAGTATTGAGCTTCTGGCAAATGTATAATGCATGATTTGTGGGCTCTTTCTCTTTGTGGCTGCCTGCCTCAGATATCTTGTCATTTACTGCTAACTAACAAATTATACATCCTTTTGCCTACAGCTTTAGTTGTTAAACAGTAGCTTTGGTGCTATATATAGGGAGCCTGAAGTATAGGGTCCTTGCTTATTTTGCGTGAAGAAGTAAGCTGTTAATTTATAATGAATACTGGGTATAGAATGCCCCAGTAAGCATTCACATTTTGTTTTGATGAACTTAATTGTGCCCCTACAGGAATAAAAACAGACCAAAAAAATCAAATGGACTTTTCTTCAGTCATTTCATGTGCACACATCCAACATTGAAACCATAGATTGCAAATGTTAAAGAGAGAGTGAGTCCCAGGCTGTAATCTGATCTGATGGTTCAGATAATGTTTGTGTACCTTGTGGGTTTCATTGAAATAGCTTTATAATGTCATGGTCAAAGTAACTGTAATGCTATTATCTAATGGTTGGCATGATACTAAAAATACAGAGATGGTTACATGATGATAGATTGCTGTGTTTTGGAAAACCAAGCAGACTCTGAGCAGCCTGGCTGATCGAATTCACTTGTTTATCATTACAGGCAATGACGAAAGAAGACAACACAGAATCTTAAGGATGGCATTTTGGAAAATAAACTTGACACATCTTTTGTATTGTGAATTTTGGAACTCTTGCTGAAGACTGCCAATTTTTACATATTTTTCCCCCTTTAATATTCATGAACACATTTAAGGAAAAATATTACAATCCTCTCACAATTTAAAGCTTTTCTTTCTTTCCATTAATTATGCATCGGAAGCTGTCGTCTCTCAACTCAAATTGATTTAATTTTCTGTGATTGAGCTTGAAATGAGCCTTTGTAGCAAAATTTAATTTTAGAATCATTCCAGATTGATAAACTGATGTAATTGTGTTTGTGGCTAGGGGATGGAAGAGATATGCAAGAGGAAGCAGCATCCTTATTACTCCTTGGGGTGGGAGGGGAGGGTCAAGCTCAAGTTTTAGAACTTTTATAATAAACATAAAAATATGTTGATGGGATGAGGTTTAGAAATTGCATGTACTTTTTAATAAAACGCTAGAGAGAGATTTGTGAAGCGTTTGAGCTGCTCTTTAAGGAGAAATATGTGGCGAAGAAAACAACATCCTTTATAAATGCACAAAACATCCAGAGAAAAGCAATTTCCAGTTTATAAAGTATAGCAATAAATTCATGTTTAAATGCATGACATCTTCTGCACTACAGTGAAGTGGGAAGAATTTACTTTTGTACAGACTTGACGTTTGTGGAAGGATTAAAATAGAATTTGGAAAACTTTTGACTGTGATTCAAGCTGTTAAGATTTAGCTGGTGAATGAAACCTCTTGAAGGATAAAGGCAATCAGGACTCAGCTGAAATATAGCCTGCAAACTAGTACCAAATACTCCATTTCAGAGTAAGTCGTCAAGAAGCACTTTGAGATGGTTCTGATGTGATGTGTATAAATGTGAGTCTTGTTCGTGTTTTCATACCAGACAGATGTTACTGTCTCACTGTATCACACTGAAGCCGAGCACAAATGGATGCCCAACAGTCGGGTTTTGGATTCTCCTTTATATGTATGAAATAATTAAACTGTGAAATAAAAGGCCCATCATTCAACATCTTAATGAAGTTTGCAGCAGATTGTAAACATAGGCCATGATATTCTTATCCACATGATGTAGCCATCCAGATGATGCTTCATGCAGTTTCCACAGCAATTAAGCAGTGGACTGTGTTCAGACAGGAAGATTCCTGTAATGGATGATAACTATCTTGCTGTCAAGAATAGACACTAAAATAACCCTATTTTCAAAATAATTCTAAAATTATTGCTGTAAAATGAAGACAGACTAAAAGGGATAATTTTAAAGGAATAGCAGGTTCCGTTACCTCTAACAACTTCACTTGTGCGATTGCACACTTTCTTGGACTGCCTCCAGCTTTGCTTGCAGAGGACAGTGGGCCTCGCGCACCAATGAAGGGACATATTGCTGCTTTATTGGTGAGCAGGTGAAACTGGGGTGGGTCTGCCTACCAATGGCTTGTACAGCAACAGCTTGTTCCTGAACCTCACCAAGCCTTCTGCCTGAAATTTAAATGGACCTACTCAATCTAGACAAAGGAAGAAGAATCTGAATCAGTAAGTTTCACTTCATGATAAATTATGTGAACAGTTTGGAACAAGCAGTGGAAAGATCATCAACACACCTCTAAAAGGGACAGCGTACATGTAAATAGCTCTATTTTAAAGGGAATTCCTCTTCCCCAATGTAATCTCCTTCTCAAGAGCATTTTTGTTGGCATTTTTCCCTTCTCCTGAAGTCACTGGAATTCACTGAACCATGTTTCCCTGGCACCAACTCAAGCTGGGAAGTGGTTCACCTGGCACTGACTCACTGGGTAGAGTTCCACAGGTGCCCCCCCCCCCCCCCACCCCCCATGTGGCCATTTTTCACATCAGCTTGAACAATATTGTGTGCTGAAAGGTCATATGATAGAATGTCATGTGATCACTTGTCCAACCCAAGTTGGCAGCCCTACTTGCCAGTAAAGTGGAATTTGGGAGGAGGAGGGGGCATCATCAGGTTGGCCGATAAAGACGGCGATCGGACTGAGCGCGTTATCAAAGCTGATACTCATGCGTTGCACTGCGGGAGTGCTGCTCTGTGGGAGGTACTACCTTTGGAAAAAGGTTTTCAATCATGGCCCTGTCTGCCTATTTGTAAAAGATCCCATGCTCCTATTTAATGAGTAGAGGAGTCTTCCTCCTCTCCTGACCAATATGTGCTCCTTCAACCACCACCACCAAAACAGATTGCTTTGTCATTCATCACATTACTGTTTCTTATGTGCACATTGGCTGCCATGTTTTCCAACAAGAACCTGGTCATCAGGTGCAAGCCAATCACATTGTTGCTATATGTGGCACAGGTCTGGCCCATATCCCACTCCTGCGCTGTGGCGGTCACCTGAGCCATTTTCTGCTTTATCTTGAGATGCAAAATGCATGTTCAAACCTCTGGCTAAAGGCAGGAAAAATGTACCCAACGTTGCCCTCATCCTGATGACCACCTTTGTGTGCGGCTGCATCAAGCTGTGCGTAGAGGCCCAGTACACAAACACCAAGTGTCAATACCTGCTGAGGTTCTATCTGTCCCCGGTGTTGCGAAGGATGGGTCTGGCCACATTGCTGCGGAACGCTCTGCCCAGTTGGACCGTGCCGTACCACCTATCCTTTGTGGAAAAGTTTGTGTAGAAAAATACCTTTGACCACCAATCCATCAGGCAGTGGTATGCACGGAATGTCTGCAAGGTCTTATGGGAAAATGAGATGGTGGATCCTGTTGGATGGTTCCCTGAGCAGACCGCCAAAGTCATTTGGCAGAATGCCCTCATCACCAGAACTTTCAAACAAGCACCAAGATGTAGCTTGGCTGGTGGTGAGAAGAGCCCTCCCTGTCAGATCCTTCCTACACGCCCGGAATCTCACCACCTCCACATGTTGCCCCCGAGCTGGCTGTGGTGGGGAAGAGACTGTTGCCCACCTCCTTCTGGAATGTGCCTTTGCAAAGCAGGTCTGGAAAGCGATGCAGTGGTTTTTGTCAAGGTTCATCCCAAGCAGCTCTGTAACACAGGAGTCTGTGCTCTATGGACTGTTCCCAGGGACGCACATTGAGATAAACATCAACTGCTGCTGGAGGACCATCAATTCAGTGAAAGACGCTCTTTGGTCTGCCTGAAGCTTGCTGGTCTTCCAGCGCAAATTGTTGTCCATGACCGAGTGATGCATACTGGCACATTCCAAGATCCAGGACTACATACTGAGGGACTCACTAAAGCTTGGGGCAGCCGTTGCAAAGACTCAAGGGGAAAGACCAGTGTGTAAGGTCCTCCCGCCATAGTGAACTGAGGGGCTGCTCCATGGAAAACCCCTCAGGCTGTATACACTAAATAGGGGTTTGCTGTAAAATGTACATGGCATGTAAAATGGAATGGAAGGGTTGTGAGGCAACTCACTCCTGTATTGAAGAAAACTGATTTCTTTTGCACTTTCTGAAATGTCAACTTGGTGCTGTTTTGAACTGTTTTGTAATGTATTTTTCACAGATTTTTATGAATAAAGTATATCTTTGGAAAAAAAATGTTTACCAACAACAGCAATGCCAACGCTTAGAAATATTTCTCAGTTGTAAAGTGCTTTGGAACATCTTGAGGATCTAAAGGTGGCCAATAATGGCTCTGCTCAGTGCTGATGAATTTTCAAGAGGGATCTTAAGCAGGCTTTTGGCTTGTTACATGCAATGGGCGTAACATCTGTTGAAGGCTACAAGCAGTGATGCCAGCATATCACCTGACAGAAAATGCAATAGTGCCATGAAATTGAACCTTCAGGTGCGTTTTCTGCCCGAGAAACAAGATCCAATGTCACTTCCAGTCATTCATCGGTTGCATTAACAGAGATTAAGGAGGGGTATTTGAATTGGGATGGTACAAAATGGGCAATAATGAATCAGCCGCCCATTTTACACCCTGCCCGATTTTCTTTTCCATTAAAGATAAACTTGAGTGAGATAGATGAATGAATTGTATCAGTTAAATATACGACTAAAACCCAGATTTACTGAGATTAAAAACTTTAACCATGAGATTCATTATCGTTAGTTGATTGCTTGTTTACCCTAATTGAAATGTGAACTCCAGCTTGTACTTAGACTGTAACACTGAAAATTTCAAATTAATGGTCCCAGCTTCACTTTCGTTCTTTAACTAGGAAAACAATGTCATCAAGGAATGAGTTGCACAAAACCAGAATACATTCTGAATAGTGACACTGATGAATTAAAGTGCAGTGTGGTTTCATTTCGTTTGGATTGTAAAATAGATGCAAGTACCTGACTTGATTACTAAAGGCTGCAATCATCTGCAACACATTGCTGAGAGCTTATCAATTATTGGGATAGTTGGCATTTTAGAAATCCTGTTTAACTCTTACCTATGTCTGAAAAAGTGAGCAAACACATGTTGCTGTGAGCCTAATGTAGTTCTTGTGTAATGATGTATATTAAAAGGAAATTTATATTTATTAGCATTTATATACCGCCTTTCACAACCACTGGATGTCTCAAAGCGCTTTACAACCAATGAAGTACTTTTTGAAGTGTAGTACTGTTGTAATGCATAGTGTTGCTGGAATATATCACTGATTCTCCAATCGAGCACATGACCCCAAACACTCTGTTATAATCTTGTAATATGAATTGGATTTCTACACTTAATGTATCACCAGGAAAAGCACGTCAATAATTACACATAAATTGTACTTTGCTTAAAGTGAGTTCAGGGTAAAAGTGCTGTTATATCTTATTTCCACCAGAGGGAACTAAATGATTAGATTCACTGCCAAATGTCTCAGATAAGTGAGAAAGATCAAGTGTGCAACAGGGACTGTGGATTAGAAAAAACTTTCCAAGAATATGGCAGTAAATTAGTAGCTGAGCAAACAGTTATTAAAAAGAAAGCAGGTGCTATTTTTATTATTAGAACTGATGTAGTAGTGCCTTATCTTGCAAGTAGCCTCGATAACTGCATTCCATCATTATAAATATAACATCACTTCTTAATTGGTTAATCTTTTTAATTTACTTCCAAACAGAGCCTTAACAAGCACTGTTATGGAATTGTTATTTTCGAATTGGTTGCAAGGGTTGGTTACAATTTTATTAATAAAAAATAAAGGAACAGTTATTCAAGAGTTCCAGTAGGCATTTGATAAGTTGCCACATCAAAGGTTATTGCAGAAAATAAAAGCTCACAGTGTAGGGAGTAACATATTAGCATGGACAGAAGATTGGCTAGCAAACAGGAAACAGAGAGTCAGCATAAATGGGTCATTTTTTGGTTGGCAAGATGTAACGAGTGGTGTGCCACAGGGATCTGTGCTGGGGCCTCAACTTTTTACAATTTATATAAATGACTTGGATGAAGGGACTGAAGATATGGTTGCTAAATTTGCTGATTGCACAAAGATAAGTAGGAAAGTAAGTTCCAAAGAGGACATAAGGAGGCTAAAAAGGGATATAGATAGGTTAAGTGAGTGAGCAAAGACCTGGCTAATGGAGTATAATGTGGGAAAATGTGAAATTGTCCATTTTGGCAGGAAGAATAAAAAAGAAGCATATTATCTAAATGGTGAGAGAATGCAGAGCTCTGAAATGCAGAGGGATCTGGGTGTCCTAGTGCATGAATCGCAAGTTAGTATGCAGGTACAGCAAAGGGAATTAAGGAAGGTTATGCTTCAGTTATACAGGGCATTGGTGAGACCACATCTGAAGTACTGTGTACAGTATTGGTCTCCTTATTTAAGGAAGGATGTGAATGCGTTGGAAGCAGTTCAGAGAAGATTTACTGGACTAATACCTGGAATGGGCGGGTTGTCTTATGAGGAAAGATTGGACAGGTTAGGCTTGTATCCAATGGAGTTTAGAAGAGTAAGAGACGACTTGATTGAAACATATAAGATCCTGAGGGGTCTTGACAGAGTGGATGTGGAAAGGATGTTTCCTCTTGTGGGAGAATCTAGAACTAGGGGTCACTGTTTAAAAATAAGGGGTCACCCATTTAAGACAAGAGATGAAGAGAAATTTTTTCTCAGAGGGTCGTGAGTCTTTGGAACTCTTTTCCTCAAAAGGCAGTGGAAGCAGAGTCATTGAATATTTTTAAGGCAGAGGTAGATAGATTCTTGATAAACAAGGGGGTGAAAGGATATCGGGGGTAGGCGGAATGTGAATTTGAGGTTACAATCAGATCAGCATTGATCTTATCGGATGGCGGAGCAGGATAAAGGGGCAGAGTGGCCTACTCCTGCTCCTAATTCGTATGTTTGTATGTTCGTATGAGTTATAAAAGAAAGGAGTTGACATGCTGCATATAATCAACATCTTTCAGATACAATTACATTGTTAGGATAGAAAATGCAAAACACTTTGCACTGTGTTCTAATGCCCCGAATGCTGATGTTTCATTGTGCTATTTCAAGGGGGCAGTAGGTTTTCTGAATAGCCTTTGTTTTTCAGTGTGTGCTATAAAGGGTATTTATTGTACTGCATGCGTTCTGTATTCTGGTTTGCATTAGGTACCTTATGTACAGAGTCGAAGTTGTCACTGTCAGCATTTCGAATGGTTTGACCATTGACTTCTGTTCTGCATTCTGCACAATTAAGTTTTGCTGTTACTACCCTGTTCTAACTTTTTATAACATGCATGTCTCAATCCATCACCTGATGTTCATTCCCTGCTCTCTCTGGTTCATCATTAAATGCTCCTGTTCTTTGAAACATGCTTCCAAAACCAGTTCATTTTAATACCTTCCTTTAAATGTTTCTTTAAAACTTATATCTTTGTGCTTCTGCTCTCTCAAACCCAACAAAAACCTGTATTTATATAGCAGCTTTTACTATTAATGTAGTACAAGACTGTTATCAGACAAAATTTGACACCGAGCCAGAAGAGGAGATATTAGAACCGCTGACCAAAGTGGTAGGTTTTAATGAGTGTCTTTAAAGGAGGAGGGTGATGTAGAGAGGGAGAGATGTTTAAGAAGGGAGTTACAGAGTTAGGGCCTTGACAGCTGAAGACACAGCCACCAATGATGGAGTGATGAAAATTGGGGATGCACTAGAGACCAGAATAGGAGCAGCACAGATATTTTTGTGTTTTGTAGGGCCAAGGGAGGTTAGAGAGATGGGAGGATGAGGCCTTGGAGGAATTTGAAAGAAGGGCTGGAATTTTACACGCCTCCCCATGTTCCCCCCCCCACTGGAGTGGGCTGGTGGTGGGGGAGCTGCATAAAATTGAGTGGGAGGTGGTGGGGGGGTGGGGGGGTGTGGTTTCCGACACCTTCCCACCCCTGCTGCAATTTTACCAGGGGCGGCGACGGCGAGAAACGGCCCACCCACCCTAGGCCAATCAAGGTCTTTAAGTTGCCAATTAATTACCACTTAGGGGTTTTCTCCCATGCGCCACTGGTATTTTGCCAGCAGCTGGCGGGCGCCTCAGGCCCCCAGAACGCCGCCAAATAAAATCTGGCAGCCTCCTTGCGGGCTGTGGGGGGCTCCTGCTCAGGCACCCTGTACCCCGTGAAGGGGCCCCCCCGAAGCCCAAACTGCGCTACTGAAATAAAATCCACCCCTCCCAACCAACCCCACATGCCACACCGGGGCCTGGCCGATTGTCCCTGACGAGGCCCCAAAACTTACCTTTGTTTCAGGGCTGATGTCCACAATCCTGCTATTGGCTGGCTGCAGTCCCAGCAGTGGCCACCGCTCCCAGTGGCGCTGCTGGGACTGAGAGCTGCTGGTCCACTGATTGGCTGGCAGCTCTTGGAGGCGGGACCTCCTGCCTCAGAGAGGTGGAAGTCCCGCCCAAATCCAGTTAAGGGCCTGGGGATTGTAAAATCCTGGTGTGGCTCCCTACGCCCGGTGGAGGCGGGCTCATCCCCGACTTTTGGACTGGTGGGCAGGCCTCCTACCTAATGTAAAATTCCGGCCAAGGATAAGAATTTTAAAATTGAGCTGTTGCTGAACTAGTAGCCGGTGTAGGTCAGTAAGCACAGGGGTGATGAGTGAGTGTGACTTGGTGCGAGTTAGGACATTGATAGTATTTGAGGTAGTTTAAGTTGTGGGGTGTATTGGGACACTTCTCTGTGCATGCGTGGACGACATTGTTTGTGAAGTGGGGGGAATCAGTCACTTAGCCTAATATGTTGATTAGATTCTACATAGGATTTATTTTGGCTGGTTTATCTTTGGTTTTATTGTCCTCAGCTGTCAATAGGATTGGTAATGGGATTTAAGGTTGGGCTCTGGATAGTCACATGTATGCCATCTAAAATGCTTGGCACTTTGGGGACACCCCTGCCACATGGAGAAAGTGTTGTTTTCTCTCATGGTGCTGACAGCTTTCCAAGGAGAATGCTCACTGTGGCAAACAACAGATGTACGTGTTTCCACATCACTGATTTGCCATCGATACAAAACTGATTTGACTCTGAAAAACTAAAACCTGTCCCCTAGCATTAACCATTGCATATGGGTTACGTAGGCACTGAGTGCAATTCTGGCAAAAAAATTCCTTGAGTTGATTTAAATTAATTTGAATATTTTTGGGGCCCTTGTTGATGCCGGAGGACCTAACTGGCCCAGACATTTTATGATGCTTCTCTCAGGGAAATGCAAGTCCTTTTAATTCACCTGCCTTCCCTCCCTCCTTACCAATTATTTTAAATTAAAAGTAGCCAGAGTGATGTTCCTGGTGCCCTGCAAGCCTTATTGTTTCGAATATGGTTCACACAACCTTTCCATCCCAACTGCATGTATCCGGAAACCTGATTGGATTTTGCAGGGACTCACTGTGGCCACCATCCCTGTGGTCTCTGTGACTCTATCTGACCTGTGAGTAGGCTAGGATTCCATTCCCTTTAAGCATGTGGACTTGAAAATCTCCTGGAGTCTGGCTAACAACAGGGTTACACTCTATTTTGGAAACTGGATGAAACCCAAAATTGTCTGAAATATATTCTCTGAAACCAATGTTTTCAGTTTGGTTTATGACTGTTGAATTTCTGCCAATATAAATGAGATGCAGTTGGTTTTATGTTAATACTCATGAACCAATCTTTTTTACATCCCCTGTTTCAATAGCTCGACCTGCTCTGTGGGCTGGATTTTAGTCCGGCAATGGGGGTCCCAGCAGCAGCTGGAAGGTGGGGTAGACCCCTCTTCAGTCTTCTGTCTGCAATCTCACAGTGGGCAGCCAATTAACTGCCTTCCATCGGGGATGCCATCCTTTTAAGGGACAATCTCCCGCCTCCAGAGCTACCGACCAATTGGAGGCCCTGCAGTACCGAGGGCGGCACAGTGGTTAGCACCGCAGCCTCACAGCTCCAGCGACCCGGGTTCAATTCTGGGTACTGCCTGTGTGGAGTTTGCAAGTTCTCCCTGTGTCTGCGTGGGTTTTCTCCGGGTGCTCCGGTTTCCTCCCACCACCAAAGACTTGCAGTTGATAGGTAAATTGGCCATTATAAATTGCCCCTAGTATAGGTAGATGGTAGGGGAACATAGGGGCAGGTGGGGATGTGGTAGGAATATGGGATTAGTGTAGGATTAGTATAAATGGGTGGTTGATGGTCGGCACAGACTCGGTGGGCCGAAGGGCCTGTTTCGGTGTTGTATTTCTAAATATAAAAAAATGTTGGAGACCCTGGGACAGGTAAGCGGGGGCAAGGTCGCTGGGGCCGTTCAAGCAGGGCCCAGCAATGGGGTTGTGGTTGGGGTTGGGGGGTGTTAGTGAGGGTGGGGGAGATCTTCCCAGGGGAAGGGGGGTGGCTCTGCATTGCTCCCAAAAGAGGGACCCACGATCCCGCTAGGAGGCCGCCAAGTCTTGGTGAAGTCTCCACGTGGCGGTGGGCCCCTCTGTCCTCTATAAAATTGGAGTGGAGGCGGGAAGAGGCCCTTTAGTGGCCATTAATTGACTACTTAAGGGCCTCAATCGGCCAGGGGCAAAATGGTCGCCCTCGGCCTTTCCCGCCCCAACTAGATGGCAGGGAGCATAGCCAACATCAGGAAACTGTACCTAGTGCCATTTTGTTTATGCCCCCGCCTCCGTGCCTGTCTCCAAGGGCAGAATAAAATCCTGCGCTATGTTTCATTGCTGCCCACTGCCGCCTGTCCCATCTGTGGTGTTGGCTGTTACATTTTGATCTCAACAGATTTTGAGTTTTTGTTTTTGCTTATAAGGGCATATAGGTACCAAATAAAATGACAGATAAAACTGGGACTGCACTGCTCAATCTACCCACCTGGTTTGGAAGTCTGAGTTGAATTGAGTCTCAGTGTAACAATAGCATAAAGTGTTGGAGGAACGGCCATCCAATGAACGAATTAAGCTCAAATCTCAGCCTCAATGAACAGTCACACTTGAACTCATGTTTCGTTTGCTTCAATGAGTCATGGTTATCTGGGGAAGTAAGACTCGTCCATCGTGGGAAGGAAGATCTGTCTATCTGGGGAGGGAAGAAGATCTAAAAGTCCAGCCTGTTCCTACTCAAGACCTTTTGTTGATTGACTAAGAAGCAGTGTTGATACCATCTATGGAGCATACTGTTGATTTGGACACGTCTATTTAGGAAAAGGAAATGGCAGCAGGAATATAAAGTAGATTGAATTACATAATGAACCATAATGAAAAGAAATGTATGAGATATGGCTCAGTGGGTAGCACTCTTACCTTTGACTTACAAGGTCCTAAATTCAAGCCTCACTCCAGGATTTGAGCACAAAAAGCAAGGCTGACACTCTAGTGCAGTACGGAGGGAGTGCTGTACTGTTGGAGGTGCTGCCTTTTGCACCCAAAGTTAAACAGAGGCCCTATCTGCCCTCTCAGGTGGACATAAAATATCCCATGGCACAATTTCGAAGAAGAGCAGGGGAGTTATCCCCAGTGTCCTTGACAATATTTATCACTCAAGCAACAACACAAAAACAAATTATCTGATCATTATCACATTGTTGTTTGTGGGAGTTTGATGTGTGAAAATTGACAACCACTTTTCCTACACTTCAAAAGTGCTTCACTGGCTGTACAGCTTTGAAACATCCAGTGGTTGTAAGATACAAGTCTTTCTTTCTTTAATACTAATGTTTTATCATCCCCAATTTGAAAATTGTCCCATTGCAAAATTTTGTAATGTTTTATTAACATTTCGATATGGTAATCTTATTTGTCAGATATCTTGATAAATTCACCCAAATTTCCATATAGAGTTTAAGATGACCAGCTGTTGGAAAGGCAGTTTTGGTTTAGTGTGAACAACAAACCGAATGACCACAGTGCTGGGCTTTGACTTGTGATGGTCACATCTTGTTCAGGTAGCGTAGTCCTTCTGGGAGCATCTCACCAGGGTTGTGTCTATAATTAATTTAGCTCTCATGGAAATGCTATTCTCCTTCGTACTTAATACACTAGAGTCAAAATGAGACTCTGGCTGGTGGCCAAACAAAACCTGTCTGTTCACCTTAACACCCATGTATACCGTAAAGCTGCTCCTTCAATGTAAAAGTAATGTGGCAGGAGCCGAATTCATTGTATGTTACAGATGGCATTGTGTTGAAAGTAAAGCATTACAGCATGTCAGAATCCATGAGAAAAGGCATCATCACCCTCATTTACAAGCAGAAGGGGGAGAGGGCAGAAATCAGAAATTGGCGGCCCATCTCACTGCTTAATGTTGACTACAAGATTCTGTCCAAAGTCATAGCCAGTCGAGTCAAGTCTGCTCTGGAGTTGGTGATTCACCCCGATCAGACCTGTACTGTACCCGGCAGGAAGATCTCTGATAGTCTCGCGCTACTCAGGGATACGATCGCCTACGTACGGGACAGGAGGGTGGACACCTGCCTCATCAGCCTGGACCAGGAGAAGGCTTTTGACAGGATATCGCACACCTACATGATGGACGTGCTTTCCAAAATGGGGTTTGGGGAGGGAATCTGCAATTGGATCCAACTGCTCTACACAAACATCAGTAGCGCAGTCTCAATCAACGGGTGGGAATCGGAAAGTTTCCCGATCAAATCTGGAGTCAGACAGGGCTGTCCTCTGTCCCAGGTCTTGTTTGTTTGCTGTATTGAACCCTTTGCTGAGTCTATTAGGAAGGATGCGAGCATAAGAGGGGTGACAATCCCAGGCAGCGGAGGCACTCAGGTCAAAACCTCCCTGTACATGGATGACGTCGCCGTTTTCTGCTCGGATCCGCTGTCCGTGCGCAGACTGATGAGCATCTGCGACCAGTTCGAACTGGCCTCGGGAGCCAAAGTTAACCACGGCAAGAGCGAGGCCATGTTCTTTGGCAACTGGGCTGACCGATCCTTTGTCCCCTTCACCGTCAGGTCAGATTACCTGAAGGTGCTGGGGATATGATTCGGAAGGGCCGGGGCGTGCACCAAAACATGGGAGGAGCGAGTAGCCAAGGTACGACAAAAGTTGGGCATGTGGGGGCAGCGATCTCTCTCCATTGTGGGTAAGAACCTGGTCATCAGGTGCGAGGCGCTCATGTTGTTGCTCTACGTGGCGCAGGTCTGGCCCATACCCCACTCCTGCGCCGTGGCAGTCACCCGAGCCATTTTCCGCTTCGTCTGGGGATCTAAAATGGACTGGGTCCGGAGGGACACGATGTTCAAATCTCTGGACAAGGGCGGGAAAAATGTACCCAACGTGGCCCTCATCCTGATGACCACCTTCGTGTGCGGCTGCATCAAGCTGTGTGTAGATCCCCAGTACGCAAACTCCAAGTGTCACTACGTGCTGAGGTTCTATCTGTCCCCGGTGTTGCGAAGGATGGGCCTGGTCACATTGCCGCGGAACGCTCCGTGCAGTTGGGCGGTGCCGTACCACCTATCCTTCGTGGAGCAGTTTCTGCGGGAAAACACCTTTGACCACCGGTCCATCAGGCAGTGGTCTGCACGGAATGTCCTCAAGGCCCTACGGGAAAAGGAAACGGTGGATCCTGTCGGATGGTTCCCCGAGCAGACCGTCAAAGTCATTTGGCGGAATGCCTCATCACCAGAACTTTCAAACAAGCACCAAGACGTAGCTTGGCTGGTGGTGAGAAGGGCCCTCCCCGTCAGATCCTTCATGCACACCCGAAGTCTCGCCCCCTCCTCACAGTGCCCCCGCGTTGGCTGTGGTGGGGAAGAGACGGTCGCACACCTCCTCCTGGAATGTGCCTTTGCAAAGCAGATGTGGAAAGAGATGCAGTGGTTTTTGTCAAGGTTCATCCCAAGCAGCTCTGTAACACAGGAGTCTATGCTCTACGGGCTGTTCCCAGAGACGCACACCAAGACAAACATCAACTGCTGCTGGAGGACTATCAATTCGGTGAAAGACGCCCTTTGGTCTGCCCGAAACTTGCTGGTCTTCCAGCGCAAAGAGTTGTCCACCACCGAATGTTGCAGACTGGCACATTCCAAGGTCCAGGACTACGTGCTGAGGGACGCACTAAAGCTTGGGGCAGCCGCAGCAAAGGCTCAATGGGGAAAGACCACAGTGTAAGGTTCCCCCACCAAGCTGGACTGAGGGGCTGGATCCATGGGAAACCCCTCGAACTGTATCGTTAATATTCTCAATTGCTGTAAATGTAAAACTGTAATTGACATGACAATTGTGAAACGGAAGGGTTGGGAAGAAACTCATGACAGTATTGAAGGAAACTGATCTCCCTTGCAATGTTTGTATTTTTTGGTGCTGTTTGGAAACTGTTTGGCAATGTAATTTTGACAGATTTTTATGAATAAAGTATATTTTGGAAATAAAAAAAAGGTTCCTCCCCAGTAGTATCCCCAGTACGCAAACTTCAAATGTCACTACGTGCTGAGGTTTCATCTGTCCCCGGTGTTGCGAAGGATGGGACTGCTCACATTGCCGCGGAATGCTCCATGCAGTTGGGTGGTGCTGTACCACCTATCCTTTGTGGAGCAGTTTCTGTGGGAAAACACCTTTGACCACCGGTCCATCAGGCAGTGGTCTGCACGGAATGTCCTCAAGGCCCTACGGGAAAAGGAAACGGTGGATCCTGTCGGATGGTTCCCCGAGCAGACCGTCAAAGTCATTTGGCGGAATGCCTCATCACCAGAACTTTCAAACAAGCACCAAGACGTAGCTTGGCTGGTGGTGAGAAGGGCCCTCCCCGTCAGATCCTTCATGCACACCCGAAGTCTCGCCCCCTCCGCACAGTGCCCCCGCGTTGGCTGTGGTGGGGAAGAGACGGTCGCCCACCTCCTCCTGGAATGTGCCTTTGCAAAGCAGGTGTGGAAAGAGATGCAGTGGTTTATGTCAAGGTTCATCCCAAGCAGCTCTGTAACACAGGAGTCTGTGCTCTACGGGCTGTTCCCAGGGACGCACACCGAGACAAACATCAACTGCTGCTGGAGGACTATCAATTCAGTGAAAGACGCCCTTTGGTCTGCCCGAAACCTGCTGGTCTTCCAGCGCAAAGAGTTGTCCATGACCGAATGTTGCAGACTGGCACATTCCAAGGTCCAGGACTACGTGCTGAGGGACGCACTAAAGCTTGGGGCAGCCGCAGCAAAGGCTCAATGGGGAAAGACCACAGTGTAAGGTTCCCCCACCAAGCTGGACTGAGGGGATGGATCCATGGGAAACCCCTCGAACTGTATCGTTAATATTCTCAATTGCTGTAAATGTAAAACTGTAATTGACATGACAATTGTGAAACGGAAGGGTTGGGAAGAAACTCATGACAGTATTGAAAGAAACTGATCTCTTTTGCAATGTTTGTATTTTTTGGTGCTGTTTGGAAACTGTTTGGCAATGTAATTTTGACAGATTTTTATGAATAAAGTATATTTTGGAAATAAAAAAAAAGTAAGGTTCCTCCCACCAAGCTGAATTGAGGGGCTGGTTCCATGGGAAACCCGTTGAACTGTTTTGTTGATATTTTCTTTTGCTGTAAATGTGAAACTGTAATTGGCATAACAATAGTGAAATGGAAGGGTTGTGAAGAAACTCATGATAGTATAGAAGGAAACTGATCTCCCTTGCAATGTTTGTATTTTTTGGTGCTGTTTGTAACTGTTTGGCAATGTAATTTTTGCAGAATTTTATGAATAAAGTATATTTTGGAAATAAAAAAAAAAATTACTTCCAATATGAGCTGCAGTATTCAAAGCCATGGGCTTTAATCGTTATAATTCTGCGTTACCAGACAGCAAATCAGAATTATTTGTACTCCTTTATTTCTTGTTATCTCCCCTTTATAAAAACACATCAGCATTGAAAGAGGAAATGAATCACATCAATCAGAATCCAGAACAGCTCTCCTGGGCCTTTAACACATATAATGGCCAAAGTGTGGCAAACGCTAGCACTTACTGGGTAACTTTCAGTAGAGTTTTGTGGCTTCCACCTCTACCTACAAGTGTAGGTTCATCATGGGAAGGAAAGGAAATTATGCAAAAATATCCAATAATACAGCAACTACATGAAAAAGAGCAGGGGAGTTCTCCCTGTGTCCTGGCCAACATTTGTCCTACAATCAACAGCACTAAAATAGATTATCTGGCTTTTTATTCCATTTCTGTTCGAGTCAGTTTGTTGTGGAGAAATTGGCCACAGTGTTTGCTGCATGACAACATTGACCACACTTCAAAAGTACTGAACTGACCATAAGACACTTCGGGACGTCCTTAGGTTGTGAAAGCTGCTAGATAAATGCAAGTCCTCCTTTCTATGTGTTAAAAAGAGTTGAATAATAGCTTTTTTAATTCCATTATTATTTGAATAATGGATTCCAAGCCTGGAAAATGTTTGCAGTGTAATAATTCCATAAACAGAATGCTAGAGAGATTTTTTTGTAACTGATACATATAAATTATGAAACTCCTCCCAATTCTGTCCTCCAATTCCTCAAAATTATACATCCAGCTGGCAGCAGAGTATCACAAACCAGGCCCCAGACAGCCAATCAGAGCTGAAGATATGATAGGGATCTACTGCAATTACATATTGTGAGGTTGAAGGCAGAGTATAATGAAACATGAGGGAAGCACAGATAAATGTCACATGACATCATGCCAACCATCAAGCAAATTGAACAAAGCTGTCAAAAAGAAGCCTGACCACTGCCCTCAAAAAACTTAGCAAAGCATGCACTACTTTCCAATTCCCATAATCTTTCTCCTTGGGGTATACTAAAGTGACACAGATAAACTAATCAGTTTAAGCACCAAGGATATAAATATTTCGACAGAAGTCACAGATTGTTTATCCAAATCTCCTTAGCAAATCAGCCAAGATATAAATGGTTCTATCTGAATCGTTTGTCAGGTACAAATGTAATAATAATTACCAAATGCAGCTGGTCAATTTTTATCTGAACATTTCTGATATTTCCAGTGATCAGCGGCAGACTATTGATCAATGAACGGGAAGGATTACATCGTGAATAATGCATCCAGGGCATCAACAGCTGAAGTCTGTATACCTACAACCAATCCAGACACAACAACTGACCAAGCAGCAGGCTATTTGACTACAACAGCCATCATAGTAAACCAAATGTAAATCTACTAGGAGTTGCTAAGATTGCCAGCCATTTTTAGCCAGGAAGATTTGATTTGAAGCCGATTGTGTGAGATGTGCATTTGGGGAACCCGGTAATGCTAAAACAGTACAAAAATGGCCTTAAAAAAAAACTATTCTCCGATGATGACTCAGTGAGTTTATCTAACTGCTCGAGCCAAAAAGAGGATGTAAGGTCTTAGGTTCAGTCCCTGGTTTGTGCTGAGTTAGATGATCTTCACCGGGACATTGGTTAGAGGTGCTATAATTGGGTTTAGAGCTTCTGAGTTGGGAAGCGGAAGATTGGTTAAGGTCCCCATTGCTGGAGTGTATGTGTGTAGAACCCGGTTCAGCCATGAGGCAAACCATAATCAAATAGCCTGCCAACATTTGTTGTCAGGGATCACGTATGGATAATGGTGATCGGTGATTGATGCATTTTAAGCCATTCCTTCGCAAGGAATTTTTTTAACAAAGGGAGGAGGTGTTCAGCAGAAGCTGAATAATATTTTCTTTTCCTGTTGGGTGTGGAAGGTTACTACTGTAACTTTTGTAAATGATGAGCAAATTGTTAGATTGCTTAGAATCCACCAGATTGGCCAGACAAGGGATTCAATTTAAATAACAAAGTTGATTTCATTTGCATTCTTCCCAACACACATCAGTTATAAACTCGTCTTCATCACCAAGCTGAGGAAGACAAGCTCACAGAGTAATTTTGTGCCTTGCTTCTAGGGGTAAAGTACTACCAGTGGCAAATTCAAATTGCTGTTGCTACTTGGGTTAAAGGTCAGCTCCAAAACTGCATGCACTGGTCAGCTATGCAATTTTCCATATTGCTAGCCTGAATGGACTTTCCTCAGTCATGTGCAAACGTCTTTATTCAGACTCAAAGGTGACCTTTGAGCAGTGGCTCATGCACAAATTCTACATTGTCTCCAGCCTTGAAATCCACACAATAATGTAAAGGGGCTGAATTCAGAGCATGGACAACTGTAATGCATTGCAGAAATGACTTAATTGCATTATAACTGGGGGCTAATTAACAAGGTGACATGTGCGATGCATAGTATGCATTGAAGTTACACTGACCCTATGTTTCCATTATAATGTTCCCTGTGCAGCAAAATGTATTGAGGGACAAAAAATGCTTTGCAACACATACATAAATAAGGAAGGTCTGTTGGGAAGTTGATTTACAATACTGTACTACACTGCACAGTTGTCTGATATGTCCTTTGTTTCTTCCCTCTATTTTTGTTAAAATTATTATTCTCAGATGCCGAGATAGTTAAGGAAAGCAATTTTTTTCTTTTAAAGTTGCTAATTCCATTTTGTTAAGTTTGAAATGGTGGTACTGCACTGCTGTTCTGATCAGATATTTTTAGAATGAGGTTTTAAGTTACAGTATTTAAAATTGACCTTTTATTTCTCTACATCTTCCCCTGAGTGCATTTTGCATCTAGCTCCATCCAGCTGACAAGTTCTGAATGTGGCGTTCTCTGTTCCAGTGATATTCTGTGACTGAGGAACAGGAGGTTTAACAGAGCAATCGCCATTTTTTTTTTCATTTCTTTTTAATGATACATCACCGAAGGAGGCCATTCGGCTCATCATGTCTGTGCTCGCTATCTGAAAGACCCATCAAAATAATCCCACTCCCCTACTCTTTCCCTACACTCTTGCAACTTTTTCCCTTTTCAAACATATTTTCATTTTGAAAGTTACTATTCATCCAGATTTTGCAGTGGTAATGATGGTGAAATTGTCAGTTCTTGCTGTCATTACACCACTGAAACTTTCAGCAACTGTGGAGTTCACACAAGCACAGACAAATGTAGAAATCCAGGAATTGCTGTCAGTGATTCTACACTCCTCCGAAGGGTGCACTGTTGAAATCCCCCTCTCCCCACCATGAGTCTGCGATCAATTGGAAATCATTGAACTGGTGAGAACTTCCACTCTTACGCTATTAGTTAAAAACCCTTGAAAAAGTTACACCTTATTGAATGAGGTGTAATTGGATTTTTTAATGGTGTACTAAGTTTATAATTACTGCTAAACACCCTCACTGCATCTGAAAAGACTTTAATTTCCTGGTTTGTGCTCTATGAGAATTCTTCCATCTAATTAGCTTGCTGACATCACTGCAGCTGGATGTGAAGAGATCTCTTTGACTTGATGCCAGACTTAAACTGCTGTCGGAAAAAGGGGATATTATGTCAATGAGATTGCTAGATCTTTGGGAGCAACTTCCTTTGAGGTTAGTGCTACGCATCGTTGCTTCACTGCTGCTTGCAACATCCAGCCCAGTGAATCTTCTTCCACCATCATTTCAGGCAGTGCATTCCAGATCAGAACAACTTTTTGCATAAAAAAACAATTCTTCTCATTTCCCTCTGGAATTGGTTAACAACCCTCCTACTGTATTAAAACACCTCATAATTTTGAGCACTTTTATTAGATCTTCCTGTAAGCTTCTTTGCTGTAATGATAAAAATCCCAGATTCTCTAATATGAAAGGCAAAATACTACGGATGTTGGAAATCTGAAATATAAACAGAAAAAGCTTGAACTAGTCAGCAGGACAGGCGGCATCTGTGCACAGCAAAACAGATACAGGTCGCAAAGCCGATATGTTATTAGACTAGTAATCCAAATGCCTAGATCCATAAAACATGAATTCAAATCCCACCTTGGCAGCTGGGAAATTTAAATTCGATTCGTTAAATGAAATAAAAAGCTAACATCATTAATGGTAACCATGAAATTACTGGATTATCATAAAATCTCATCTGGTTCACCAATGTCCTTTAAGGAAGGAAATATGTTGTCCTTACCTGGTCTGGCCTATATGTGATTCCAGATCCACAGCAAAGTGGTTGACTCTTAAGTACCCTCTGAAATAGCCTTAGCAAGCTACTCAGCTGTATTCAAGAAGGTGGCTCACCACCACTTTCTCAAGGGCAATTAGGGATGAGCAACAAATGCCAGCCTTACCAGCAATGCCTACATACTGTGAATGAATTAAGATAGAAGATGGTGCCTGACCTGTAGAATATTTCCAGCATTTTCTGTTCCTATCCCAGCTTCTCTAATCTCTGCAGTTACTGTGTCTTCTTTCTGAGCTAAGTTATTCTTCTTTCTTCTTGAATTTGTTTTTAGTTGATTCTCAGGATGCCACTACCATTTGTGTGCATTTGGCCTAGTTGCCCTGGAGACAACGGATTGGCTTGCTAGACTACTGCAGACGCCTTAACATAAGGGCCTTAGATTTCAGTCTCTGCTACGCAAAAGTTAATGCGTGCTGAGAATGTATTTTTGTATGTGAACATTTCTGTGTGTGCACAGTATAATAGTTTAAAACCAGATATAGGTTAACATGGCCACAGCTGTGATTGGCCCCCACACTGAATTTGGGGAAGAGACTCGACAAGGATTGATGGCCTCGGAATGATTAATAATTATTGAGCTAGGAAACTACAACTAACCCACGGGAGTCCACAGCACAGGCTGTGCAGAGAGGGGACAGTCCCAGGAACTGTAAATCTGGCAAACAGTTTGTCACATGAATGTGCAGGACAGAGATTCTTTTCTCCTCAAAGCACAGATTGCACCAGTTTCTGTCAAATTGAGGGAAAATTTATATATATAGTGACTACATAAGTTGGAATCAGCTAGCTCAGAACTGGCAATAAAGTTTATTTTTTCATTGAGTCAGGTCACTGAGTTGACTACATGCTGTAGCACAAGTCATTGTCTTCTACCCTGCCACTGTTATAGATGTTACAACTGAGGTGGGAGGAGTGCACTGTCTTTTTCTAGTTCCACTTCTCCACGGGTCACAACATATATTTAAATGTTTAACAAGTTACTGATATGGTCAATTATATATTCCATTTGTATTTCAGAATAAAATCCACCAACCAGGTTTCTTTAATAAATAACAACATTTAAAAGAAAGGATAAGATATGGAAGGATATCAGTTGTCCCTTTATTCTGGCGTCCCATATACACATAAACAGCTGTCACTAGGATCTTTCTGGAGCAGTTCTCTTTAGGCGATGTCGAGGCTCAGTCTGGCAGTCTTTTCAGGAGAAATGTGGCATCAGTTTCTCAATTTCTCACACTGGATTCTCAGGATTTCTCAAAGAGGTTGCACAAGATGAGCTGGGTGCTTTTCTCAGCAGGTTGCAATCCCAACTCAAAACAATATCGAAAACGAAACCAACTCTTGACCACAATAAATCTTGACATGTCACTTCTTCATAAACAACTCCCCTAGTCACCAAGGCTCTAGCTTAAAGCATGTGACATCCAGTAAGGGTTTGCTTTTAAACAAAGTTCCCAAATCCTTTCTGTGACCTTTTTTTAAAAAAAACTAAGTCCAGCATCTATGGAATCCCTTTAGACCCAAATGAATCCATCTCCAGAATCTTCAAACACAAGTTCTCAAAAAAAAATTTAAAAATGGAATCACTTTCCTAACACAGAAAATATTAGTTGGATAAACACACTTCTGGAGATTTACTGCGGTTAAGTTTTGGTGTTAAAGGATCATGAGAAGAAGAAAGAAAACTTGCATTCATATAGCATCTTCCACAACCACAGGATGTCCCAAAGCACTTTATAGATAATTAAGTACTTTTATCTTTAAACTGTAGTCACTGTTGTAATGTAGAAATAATTTGAAGCAGCCACTTTTTTGCACAGTAAGTGTCCACTAACAGCAATGATATAATGCCCAGATCACCTTTCATATTGTGACTGGCTATTAGTTTTCATTACCATTAACTAAACTGCATTTTCAGGAATTTTCAAGATCGTGTGTTCTTGTGATTTTGTATCTGATCATTAAAATGTGCGTTCTTTTTTGAAAAAAATAGAAAATCAAGTCCATGATTCTCTATCAAAGATTGAAGGGATTCCGTAGATGCTGGACTTTGTTTTTCTTTTTAAAAAAGGTCACTGGAAGGACTTGGGGGAACTTTGTTTAAAAACAAACCCTTACAATGAGTGATAATCAAATATTGTGTTGTAAGATCATTGCAAGGAAGATGCATTTTAGCCCCAGCACTCTCTTGAACATGTTACTTATTTTCGGTGTCAATTCCTTTACTGTGTAATTCATGTTTTGAATTGCTTTCCATGTTGGGAAGTATATATTTGGGGGAATACAATATAAGAGAGTCAGGGTACTAAAAGAGTGAGTTTCCTGCCCTTGACTATGTTTAGCAGTCATGCCAAGAACTGACTAGATTAGTTAAATGAGGTGAACAGGCAGCCTTGGAATGTAGACCTACCATTTGCAGGTCAAGTGTTACTCAACTAAACAAAAATTGAACAGGTCTGATGCAAATCCTGCACCCTTAATATGTGTTATTAATGGAGAAATATTTGAAATGTGAGGAAGATACCAAAGGCTCCACCCACTGTAAATAGCAATCTTTTTGTATATTTAAATATTTCACAAATAATATTTTCCCTGTGCAATATTCTTCTCTCCTGACAGATTTGACTCATGCTGGGGTATGGACCCATTACCACATCCAATGTCCATTCTTTTGTGAGCCAAGATAATGTCAGATGGCTACTGACCATGATGGGAATCACAGACTGCTTTTACCTGACATTCACATATACACTTTTCAACAGATATTAGAGTGGGAATCCTGGCTGATGTTTCTGCACCTCAACACAAAGGTATGGAGACCAATTGTAGCAGCCTTATCACTGATTCAGCTGCAATCAATTAACTGAGCACCATCCAGCGACCACACTTCAGATCTTCCTTGCATACAGAGTTTGGCTCCACACTTAGGGAGGGCATTGCCTTGACCAATTGAGTTATTAAAAGCCCACAAAAATATTTTATATTACTAGAATTTTATTGTTGTGAAATGAAGCAGATTAGAGAATTGTACATAAACCCCCATAAAACAGTGACTGAGTTGTTAACAAATATATATTTTAAATGCATATGATCAAATGCCTCTGGTCCAGGTGGATAGCCAACTGTGGCCAGTAAAGGTCCTATTAAGGCTCCTCTCCTGCGCCAACTGAAATTTTCCAGTTGGCAGATGCCCCCCCCCCGCAATGGCCGAAACATGACCAGAGAAATGAGGCAGTAGACCCGGGGGGTGGGGGGGGGGGGAGGGGTGGTGCCAGTGCTCAATTTCACTATTTAAGTATCCTCCCACCTCCGCAGCTGACTTACAAATGGCTGCAGACCGCCCTTTGGAAAGGTGGTCTGGCATCTGTGACCATTTGTAGTCTCAAAGATTTTAAAAGTGCTGAGATGGGCCTCCACCTTGAGGTGCCCTCTCTCTCCCTTACCTGCAATGGCAGGCTACAGCTTTCTTACTGCTGGAAGGCTTCCTTAATTGGATTATGAGCTTGCCCTTTGTTCATTGATTGGCCAATCCAACAAAAATGCTGTTGGGCATTTCATGCCCACGCCGTGTGGGTAGCGACCCGGAAATTATCCCAACATCGGGGCCCCAACTACAAAACTGAAATCCTGTCCACTGTTGCAGAGAGCCAGTAATAATCTGTTCTGAAAACTGCATTGAAATGGCACTATGAACGTTTGTCAAGAAAAACATTACAATCTTATTTGGCATTTTTATTAAATTTTTTTCAGTTTTCATTTTCCAGTTTTAACTGGAAATATAAAGAAGTTGAAAATCTTATTGTGCAGTTTAGTAATAAACACACTAATGAGTCTGCATCAAATTCCTCAGAGTTACACTTTTGTGAACATTAGACCAGGAATTTCATTCAAATGTGTTAAAATGTTTGTTGCTAACATCACACAGTGGAATTTCAACTCATAATTCTTTTTTTAGCAGCAGGTGTGATGGTGTCATCACACTCCCAACTGTTATGATTCAGGCTCACTCCAAATACTTTACTCACACCCAGTGCAAACATCCTCTTCCTGTGAACTGAAACATGACTTTGTGTGCAAAGTAATCTTGGTTAGATTGTCCTGTAGGAACAGTGAACTCCTTTATCGGTATTGGATAGTGTGTATGTATTCTATTATGTTGGACAGCAGTTCATAAAATAGATAAAGCAGCCATACCAGCCACTCCTTGGAAACAATTAAATGCTGAATCAGACTGTTCACAAGCTTGACGTAAAGGCCTGCTCGGGTCTGCAAAAAAAAAAACTGACCTGAGCCCGACGGAACCACATCCGACCCGAGCCTGACCCAGCCCTAGTCCTCCCATTTTTTCCCGCGCCCGACTTGACCCGACCATCAGTTAACTTACCTTCCGTTTTTCACTTTGTTGCTGATCTGCACAAGCTTAAAATAACTGCAACAAAACCACCTTTCTAGTCCAAAAATTAAATTAACAGTGCAGCCACTTACCTGTGATAGAGTGTGTCTGACCCGGCCCGACCCGAGCCCGAATGCCGGACCCGGAAGTGCAACCCGACTCAACCCGAACCCGACACGTCGTTGGGTCCCGTCGGGTTCGGGTAGCAGGCCTTTACCTTGTCGTCGCATTTGACCCTTAAATGAGCTTCTGACCCCACATCCTGTCCTTCGCAAAGACCACTGAGTTCTGTAATATCACCTGCCTCCACCTCTGTCTCTGCTTATCAGCTGCTGAAACCTTCAGCTATGCTTTTGTTACCTCTCGACTAGATTATTCCAAAGCTCTCCTAGCTACCCTCCCATCTTCCATGCTTTCTGAACTTAAACTCATCCAAAATTCTGCTGCCTGTGCCCTAACCTGCACCAGGTCCTGCTCATCCATCACCCCATTGCTTGATGACTTACATTGCTTCCTGGTCCACCAATGCCTTCATTTTAAAATTCTCATGATAGTGTTCAAATCCCTCTGTGGTTTTTCCCCTCCCTATCTTTGTAATCTTCTCCAGCCCCACAATCTTCTAATAACTCCGTGCTCCTCCAACTCTGGCCTCCTGTGAAGAGATTTTTTTTTAAACTTCCTTGGAGACCTTTAGATTAAAATACTTTGCCGAAAGAAACTTACTTATCAGAAAGCAAACAGATATATGGATTTTGTAGAAATTACATTGACACAAACCCATGGGGCCACATTCTTTAGAAACAAAACGGAACAGCTGATATTTGAAATATCCCAGAGTTTTATACACAGAAAGAAAAGCTTTTCTTTGAAGGTCAGTCTATGAGACAGAGGTAATCTGCTTGAACAATGTCAATACAATTTACAAATCCAATAAACACAAAAGCTTGATAATAATGGCCTGTGTGTTGCTGTTTCAAAACATCCCATTGACATGTGGCTCAAAACACCACTTAACTCAATTGACCTTCTTTGGGTCACAATGAAAGCACTTGCTTTGATTGGATTATAGTGATTGTTTAAAAGTGGTGCATTCACTTTATGAGTGTTATAATCAAACTACTTGTGTATTAAGGATAATCTGTCCCTTTATATGCACCCCTAGATCTTTCTGTTCCTCCATACTAAGGGCACTGTTGATCTTGGCTAAGAAATTAAACCTGCATCCAAAATGGGTGCAAAGTTGGAGCCGCGATGGCTCTGTGTACTAGTTTGTGCTGGTCTGAGACTCAAGTCAAACTTGGCAGCCAGGCCTTGGGCATCAACCAGATGGGTGAAGTGCCACCCATTTTGCAGGCACAAAATTTATCTTGCCTTGTGTCTCTCTAGCCAATATGTAGGTTTTTAAATGGATGTGTAACTTCCATTTTGAGTGTGCTTTTTTTATTCTTTCACGGGATGTGGATGTTGCTGGCTAGGCCAGCATTTATTGCCCATCCCTAACTGCCCTTGAGAAGGTGGTGTTGAGCTGTTGCAGTCCAGAACTTTACTCCGCCCCCAAAGAGCGGGCTGGTGGCAGGGGAGGGTGTAAAATGGATCGGGAGGCTCAGGGTGCCCTTCCTGACCCACTTCTGCCTCCACCGCCATTTTACAGTGAGAACTGGCCCGCCCGCCCCAGGCTAATCAAGGCCCTTAAGTGGCCCATTAATGGACAATTAAGGCCCTCTACCCGCCGCCACAGGGATTTTATGGTTGGCAGACAGGCGACCCAGGCTTCAGAAAAACCGCCTGATAAAAGTAGGCGGCTTTCTGATGGCCTGTGCGGGGGTCCTCCTGACCGGGCACCCTGTGCCCAATAGAGGGCTGCCCCTGATGCCCCAACCACCCCAGTGCACCCCCCCACAATCGACCCCCCCTTGCCTCACGGGGGACCGACCAATCGCCCCCGGTGAGGCCCCAAAAACTTACCTGTTCTCTGGGGCTCCCCGACATCTTCAGTCTTCAGCTGGCTTGCAGTCCCAGAAGTGGCCACCGCTCCCGCTGGCATTGCTGGGACTATGAGCGGCTGGGTCGCTGAATGGCCGGCAGCGCCATTAGGCAGGACTTCCTGCCTCAATGAGGTGGAAGTCCCAGCAGTGGCCAATTAAGGGCCTGGGGACCGTAAAATCTAGTCTGGATAGCCAGGCCCGACGGAGGTGGGTTCGCCACCAACCTATCGGTTGGTGGACGGCTCCCGTCTGGCCACCATAAAATTCCGGCCCTTGTTTCTGTTCACTTACATGGTGAAATATCTTATAAGATACTAGTCCAGATAATAATGCTCCTTAGCAATGGAAGGTTGCTTCTATACTTGTGCATGAAAAAATCCCACTCATTAAATGACTAGCGCAATAGTCCACTGAACTTTTGTTCCTGACTTTAATCTACATTGTTTTTTATGCTGCTATTAAGATATTAGCTGTGGAAAATACCTTATTACAATGAAATTCTTGGCTCCCAAGGATTATGTTACATTTAAGGTGGGGTGTTATTAAATCATGCCATCAGTTGGTGTGTTAAATGTCAGTCAAATATGTTCTCCAGACATTATCTCAGGCATTTTCAATGTTTACTCTCCAAGTATTCTGAATGTTTAGTTTGGAAAATTGCTGATTTAGGTGGGTCTTCCAGATAGCACAAAGATCCTTGCTTTGCACAGGCCCACCGCTTCAAGGTCTCCATTGGCAACACAAACAGTCCAACTCAGAAGCAACAGAGTGTGAATGCTTGTAAAGAGCGGGTCTTTTCCACGCTAAGTTAACTGAACTACAAGAAGCTATGACAGGCAGTATATATCAGGTTAACTTGGAATGAAAGTTCTTGTGTTTTTTAGATTGCATTCAGTTTTTGATAGTGCACAGGGGAAATGGCTGGAGGGAGGAAGATCCCAGTCATGCCATGACCCATCGCTCAGCACTGTGGAGGATGTCAGCCTCACAGCAGGAACATCTGTTTGCCGAAGCCTTGCGCGACAACCTGGATTAAGCAGTGGGTAATGAATAAGTCTTCTACGCATATTGTATTTCAATTTTTACATTAAGAGTGGAGACATGTCACACGCTGTTGTGCATAGATCCTTCCAACACACTGAAGATGACTGTCACCTAATGACAAAACCATGATTTGGAGTGATAGCTATTTGAAGACAATGACCGGAATTTTATCTTCAGGAATCGGGTCCCATCGGAGGCGTCCGAAGGTAAAATGGAGTGCGATGATGTCGGGCCAGGTCCCTGTTGTCATTATGTGCAGACGCCATTTAACTGAAGTAGGAAGTCAGGCGTGATCGAGTCTGCGCTCGCCACCTGACTACAAGCAATTGAAAGCTCATTAAGGTACTTGAAAAAGCAATTGACAGCAATTTTACATGTGCTGTCTGATTTTACGGCCGTAAAGCGGGTCGTGGGGCGTCTTGGGAACCCGGCAGGTTTAAAAGGGCGGCAGGCATTGATTCATGAGGGAGTTGGAGGTACAAATTTTATTTGTGCTCTTTATTAATTCTGATGTTATTTGTGTGTCCTAACAAGGGGTGTTATTTGCAGCTTGTGCAGAGGGTTCACCTGAGTGTTATTCACTGCTGCTCGGTCCCCATTTGCTCTGAGTAATTGGGTGAAAGGAAGAGGGTTTTGTGAGCCTGTCCTAACAGCTGGAAGCTAATACCTGTGGTCATTGTATCTGGTCTGCTGTACAACAATGGGAATTGTTCACTCTGGAGGTGGATCATCAGATGAGGAGGACTATGCCCCAATGAGGGACAGAAGGACAAATGGGCAGGGGAAAGTGCAACCGGCTGGCCCAGTGCATCCTCGTAATGTGGGAGGGAGAGCAGGTGGCAGAGTGGGCCGGGTGCAAACACATGTCAGGAGACGCGCCTACCCAGCAAGCAGGGTATACCGCCCGCGTCTGAGCTATCTGCAGCTGTCAGAACGTCAGTGCAGAAGATGGCTATGGCTGTCACGGGAGACTGTCACATCTCTTTGTGAGATGTTGGCAGTGGATGTTCCCTCAAACTGTATCGGTGGCCATCCAATGCCAGTCGCTCTAAAGATTACAATAGCTCTGAACTTCTGTGCGTGTGGCTCGTTCCAAACCTCAGCGTCAGACTTGTGCAGTGTCTCACAAGCAGCAATGCACCACTGCATAATGGTTGTGCCTGATGCATTGTTCCAACGTACTAACCATTTCATCGCATTCAAGACCCTCAACACTAGTCAGGCTGAGAGAGCCAGAGGCTTCAGCACTATATCTGAGTTCCCAATGGTACAGGGCATGATAGACTGTACTTATGTGGCCCTGAGAGAACCAGCAGGTTAGTTGGGGGCATTCATGAACTGCAAGGGATTCCATTCAATGAACGTTCAGCTCGTCTGTGATCAATGGAAGAGAATCATGCAGGTGTGTGCACTTTACCCTGGTAGTTGTCATGATGCTTTCATTCTCCGAAACTCCCAGATGCCTGCACTTTTCTGTCTTCCTGACAGAATGGAGGGATGGATACTTGGCGACAGGGGTTACCCTCTGAAGACATGGCTCATGACACCAGTGAGGAATCCAAGGGGTCATGCGGAGGAACGATACAATGAAAGCCATGCGGCCACAAGAGTGACAATCGAACAAACTATAGGCCTACTAAAGATGAGATTTAGGTGTCTTGACTGCTCTGGTAGGGCACTGCAGTACGCACCATCAAGGGTTTCAAGAATTATTGTCGTCTGCTGTGCCTTGCATAACCTGGCGATTGAAAATGGAGAGGCCCTGGAGGATGATCAATGTCAGCACGATGCGTCATTAGATGATGATGAAGTTTCTGATGAGGAAGCTGGGCATCAGTTATATTGCCATATGAGATGAGTCATTGTGAGGATCTGAGAGGGCAAATTCACTTACCTTCGGGGGAAAGATAATGTGACGATGCAGTCCTTCACATCATGAGCAAAGCAACCCAAGTGTGTGACCTCACATTTAAAACTCTCCGGGTGCTCCGGTTTCCTCCCACAAGCCAAAAGACTTGCAGGTTGATAGGTAAATTGTCCATTATAAATTGTCACTAGTACAGGTAGATGGTAGGGAAATATAGGGACAGGTGGGGATGTTTGGTAGGAATATGGGATTAGTGTAGGATTAGTATAAAGGGGTGGTTGATGTTCGGCACAGACTCGGTGGGCCGAAGGGCCTGTTTCAGTGCTGTATCTCTAATCTAAAAAAAAACTACTTTTGTTGAGCAACGATGTTGATGATGTTGTATGTGACTTCAGGAATGACATGTCAAATAGTCAAGACACAAAATTTATTACAATTTTTTCTTACACAAATCAAATAAATAACTTACAAGTAACCCAGTGAACCAGTAGTGACGTTAAAATAATTTCTTAATTCGTTTGCGAGTGCTCATGCGGGTGGACGATCCCTCGCCACCAGACTCACCAGAGGCAGCTGGTTGATCTGGTTGCCGCCCTGCTTGTGATGACTTTGGCGGACGTCCTCTACCTGCTCGAGGCCGTGCAGGCCGCGGCATATCAGGGTTCTCTTGATAAATATCACGAGGACTCTCTAACACCCTTGGAGTTAACGGTTCACATGTCCCTGGCAGAGGGAGCAAGGAGCTGCAGGATGCATCAGGGGCACCCTGAGAGGATCTCCCATATGCGATCTGCTGTCCCTGTGCCCTTCTGAGGCTCGGCTAGTCCTCAATGGTGACTTCAGAGGGATGAGCGGCCTCGACCTGGCACCAGCGCATCAGATTCTGCTCTCTGATGCTCTGGTCCAGGGAGGCCACACTCGCTCTGAGGTCACGAATTGCATCCAGAACTGGCCCCTCCACTGCAGCCGCCAGTCTTTCAATGGAGGAAGCCAAATGTTCAAATGCCTGAGAGTTTGCTGAACTCATACTCTGGATGGATGTCTCCAGAGTATGAATCATAGCGCACAGTGCCTCAGGCAACTCCGCCAGATTTCCATGCACCGCTTGTTGCACCTGCAACATCTCCTGACGAATGGCTGTTATCAGAGGCACGTCATCATCTTGCAGCTTTGTACTGGCCTGGCATCCCACGCTCCTCCTAGTGTGTGAGACATCAGCCGGTTCTGCCTCTGGTGTCTGGTCCAGCAACTGTGCTGTGCTCACAACTGTATGTGAATTCAACTCCCCAGACATGCTAATCCCTACCGTGGTGTAAGTATCTGCGCTAGTACTTGGTGCGTTGCGAGGATGTGACGGTGCACCCTTTAAGGCGCCATCCTCCACCTCAGAGGTGGATGGTCGGGCAACGGAGATTCTTCCTGGTCCATGCTGTGTTTCACCCGTTGGAAAAATCATATTGATCAGTTTGATCAGCAATCCAGACCTAAGCACATGTTTTTGACTCCATTAAGGTCACATCTGTGAGATTTAATATTTGAGGGCACAATTCAGTGCCTTAGACAATCACCCACCACTGGCCCACCACCGCTCCCCCACCTCCCCTCCCACATACACTCTTACACCACATTCTGGATCACTCATTCTCATGGCCAGGTCCACCGGCCTCGCCATCTGCAACAGTGCGTCCTCCTTCCTCCCCTGCTATTGTCAAAGCATCTTCCTCCATTCTACTCAAGAATGCCTGACTGACCATGCCACCACCTGTACGGGACCTCTCTCAGGCATTGTGTGCCCTCTTTTCCTAATTAAACAAAAATATGTAGTTTAAACGTATTTGTTGGCATATCACGCAGTCACCCAAAGGGGTTGATGTTACATTTCACTGCTGTGCCAGTGCTGAGCGCAACCTGAACACTTCCGCATCACCGTTCATCTCAGACTTGACCATCTTGCGTCCCAATGCAAGGCAGCAGCCAAGCAATGATCATACAGGGCTTCCACATTGCAGCATGAGGACACATAGACCCTCCCTTGACACATTAACAATTAGATGAATGAGGAATGCCCTTTACCCGGGTAAAGTAAAGCAGGTCATTGAGGCGCTTGTGGCACTGGATCCATGTCTGCTTTACAACGCCACGGCTGCTGACCTCCTCCGCGACTTCCAGCCAGGCCCTTCTGGTCACTTGGGAGGGTCGCCTTCTACCATCTGGATTGCAGAGGATCTCCCGCCTCTCCTCAACCACCTGAAGGAGGACCTGCAGTGACTCCTCTGAAAATCGGGCGGCTGAGCGGATGCTTCTTTCCTCCATCACTTGTTGTACTTCTCCTGTACTCTGCCAGTCCTTTTCTCCTTGCAGGTGTAGAGCCTTTTAATCCTCCAGACCTAATGCCACTGATGTCTTAATGTCAAGCCAGCTAAGAACTAACTGAAGAATTTCATTGCAGTAAACCTTTTTCAAGGGCTTAAATCAGCCTTTCCCGGATGTGGCCCCGCCCCCAATGCTGAATATCATCCCGCCCGCACGCCCCCTTTCATTTCACAGATACGCCGCGGGGCTGCTAATTGGCTGCCCCACACGTGATGCCGGTGGCCAGGAGGCACTGAGTGGGATCGGAGCCCTCATCCGCTTCAGACACATCCACCCCGGAGCCACAGATAATGGTAAAATTCCAGCCAATACTTGGAGGTCAGATATGAGAACTGATGCTCATGTATCCAGTAGTCAGTACCTATCATGATTGGGTTGTAGAAAGGCAAACTGCTGAGACTCCTTATGTACAACTGATGGAACCATGGTTCGATGGATGTATGGTGTGTATTCAAGCTGTAGCCAGCAGAACGGGAGCAATACATTCACACAGCTTATGGTGAATTCTTCTGTTCACCATGTCATCTGTGAGCAATTCCTGTCTTCTTAGTGAGGGGTGAAGCCCTCATTTACCAGTTGTCTAGTGACAACTAGTAACTATTCTCCTTGGAGCAGGTGATAAAAGTAATCAGGATCTGCTGTAATACCCCTATGCACATTTGGGGTTTGTAAACCTTGGCTCTTAGCAACCTTAAGCTTACTTGATGTAATGCAAAGTGTCCCTGTAGGGACAGTATGTGCACTTCATATGAGATAAATATAAACTCTACCTATGTGAATTTCCTAATATAAAAGCAAAATACTGCGGATGCTGGAAATCTGAAACAAAAACAAGAAATGCTGGAATCACTCAGCAGGTCTGGCAGCATCTGTGGAAAGAGAAGCAGAGTTAACGTTTCGGGTCAGCGACCCTTCTTCGGAACTGACAAATATTAGAAAAGTCACAGATTATAAACAAGTGAGGTGGGGGTTGGGCAAGAGATAACAAAGGAGAAGGTGCAGATTGGACCAGGCCATATAGCTGACCAAAAGGTCACGGAGCAAAGGCAAACAATATGTTAATGGTGTGTTGAAAGACAAAGCATTAGTACAGATTAGGTGTGAATACACTGAATATTGAACAGCAGCGAGTGCAAACCTGAAGAAAAACAACCTGAAAAAAACAGTGGGTAAGCAAACTGAACAAACTAAGATGAAATGAAATAAATGCAAAAAAAGATTGTAAAAAACGTAAAAAAGAATGTAAAAAAAAAGGAAGAAAAAATAACTAAAAATGAAAGTAAAGTGGGGGGCTGTCATGCTCTGAAATTATTGAACTCAATGTTCAGTCCGGCAGGCTGTAGTGTGCCTAATCGGTAGATGAGATGCTGTTCCTCGAGCTTGCGTTGATGTTCACTGGAACACTGCAGCAATCCCAGGACAGAGATGTGAGCATGAGAGCAGGGGGGAGTGTTGAAATGGCAAGCAACCGGAAGCTCAGGGTCCTGCTTGCGGACTGAGCAGAGATATTTCGCAAAGCGGTCACCCAGTCTGTGCTTGGTCTCCCCAATGTAGAGGAGACCACACTGTGAGCAGCGAATACAGTATACTACATTGAAAGAAGTACAAGTAAATCGCTGCTTCACCTGAAAGGAGTGTTTGGGGCCTGGGATAGTGAGGGGAGAGGAGGTAAATGGGCAGGTATTACACCTCCTGCGATTGCAAGGGAAGGTGCCCTGGGACGGGGACGAGGTGGTGGGGGTAATGGAGGAGTGGACCAGGGTGTCGCGGAGGGAACGATCCCTTCGGAATGCTGACAGGGGAAGGGAGGGGAAGATGCGACTGGTAGTGGCATCACGCTGGAGGTGGCGAAAATGGCGGAGGATGATCCTTTGGATATGGATGCTGGTGGGATGAAAAGTGAGGACAAGGGGAACCCTGTCACGGTTCTGGGAGGGAGGGGAAGGGGTGAGGGTAGAGGTGCGGGGAATGGGTCGGACACGGTTGAGGGCCCTGTCAACCACAGTGGGGGGAAATCCTCGGTTGAGGAAAAAGGAGGTCATATCAGAAGCACCGTCATGGAAGGTAGCATCATCAGAGCAGATGCGTCGGAGACGGAGAAACTGGGAGAATGGAATGGAGTCCTTACAGGAGGTAGGGTGTGAAGAAGTGTAGTCGAGGTAGCTGTGGGAGTCAGTGGGCTTATAATGGATATTGGTAGACAACCTATCCCCAGAGATGGAGACAGAGAAGTCGAGGAAGGGAAGGGAAGTGTCAGAGATGGACCATGTAAAGGTGAGAGAAGGGTGGAAATTGGAAGCAAAGTTGATAAAGTTTTCTAGTTCGGGGTGGGAATTTCCTAATACTTTGGTTTGGAGACTCTTAAACATGGCAATGAGTTTCTGTGTGTGCCAGAAAGCTCGCAGATGAGCTGTTCACAGGAAAATGTTTAAAAACTAAACAGGAGCTTTCTTTGTGAAAAGTTGATTGTGAGCTGGAAGTCATTGTTGTTTTGGTTTTTTAGCGTACATTCCTCATTTGTTCCTTTTTAGTGACCAATAGATTTTGTTTTCCATTTATATTAATGATTTGGTCATTGCTATAAAAAGGATACTGATATTTCTTGCTGATATCAAATTAGAGACATAGCAAACTCTACGGACAGAATCTTCCTGGTCCTACAGGGGCAGACCTGAAGGTGGGACAGGGAGAAATTTCACATAAATTGGCATCGGGCCAGGCGATCTTCCTGAAGGCAGGCTCGGCATAATTAAGTGCCTATTTGTAGGCTGATTGTGGCCGCTGCTGGGATCTTCCCGGCAGCAGACAGACCTCCCCAATGAGGACCAAGCCCGACAAGTGCCTGGAGGTGGCTTGCCAGCAGCTGGCCCATTTTAACCCACACCCCAACCATCAATGGGTCACATCCACTGCCACTGGGGTTTCCCTTCCACATGAGTGGTCTCGCAGCTGTAGCCACCGTTTATTTTATTAAATTGTCACCTATTCAAAGGGCGCCTTAAGGTGGAAGTTTGTACACAGATTAGTGGAATGGGCAGATAGGTGGCAGATGCAATTCAATGTCAAGAGTAGGGCATTTTGGGGGAATAATAGTGAAAGGAAGTATACCCACTATGGTAGGATTTTTAACAGTGTGAAGAAACAGAAAGGTCTAGGGGTGCATATAAATATGTACAGTTCTTTAAAAGGTGGGCATACAGTAGATAAAGGCACTAAAAAGACAAATGGAAATCTAGGTTGTATACATATGCAGACTGAATGTTAAAGCAAGGAATTTAAAGTATTGATTAGAACATGTTTAGTGTATTGTATGCAGTTTATTCCATGTTTATAGAAATATGTATGATTCTAATTGTAGCCATTCTTCATGGGTAACCCAGTTTCTGATGAGAGACCAAAAACAATTTGTGATCGAATAAATATGATGCATTTTAAGGTTATTAAGCCAGTAAATTAGTACTTATGCATGAGGATTTATTAACTAATCATCAGTGTATAATTCTCAGGCTTCCCAATAGCAACAAAAAAATTGTATTTATACAGCATCTTTAACATAATGAAATGTCCCAAGGCACTTCACAGGAGTATTATAAAACAAAATGTGATGCCGAGCCACATAAGGTGATATTAGGGCAGATGGCCAAAAGCTTGGTCAAAGAGGTTGGCATGAAGGAGCACCTGAAAGGAGGAAAGAAAGGTGGAGTGTAGAGAGGTGGAGAGGTTTAGTGAGGGAATTCCAAAGCTTAAGGCCTAGGTAGCTGAAGGCACAGCCACCAATGGGGAGTGACTAAAATCAGGGATGCTCAAGAGGTCGGAATTAAATGAGCGCAGATATTCTGGAGGGTTGTAGGGCGAGAGGTGATTTCAAATAAATGTTTGACAAGAGAAAGTAATACATTTTACCATCAGGAGTATTTTTTGCTTTTATTGATAGGTCTCCAGTGTTTGCAGATATGCAGCAAAGCAATTTGAAGCAAATAATTGTGCGGAATTTATAAAACTTTTAAGTTTCTGGGTGTGATTCTTCCATTTGTGCTGCAGTAGGTGAAGGTTTGTAAGTAGTAAAAACATTTCAACATACTTGCAGATTACCTTTTAGAAAGATGCCTGCAGCATTGATAGCAGGAAGAATACACATGCTGTGAGGAGGGAACTGGGTGCATTTAGCAAATTGTTTAAGCCAGTCAGCATAGTTTCCCATTCTACAGTACATACTGGAACAGTCTCTGCCGCCAGGGAATTAACTCAATAACCCCTCCCAGTGTGACTGAACTGACTAATCCAAGAGGAATGTGCTGTAGCAAATGTAATCATGGCAAAGTGACTCATGGTTTACACACATTGTAAATTGCAGGCTAAATGCTGTCAATTTAACATTTAAAGCAGTAGTATACATTCTATTGTCCTTTGTAGGTTGGGATTATTATTTACTACAGTATTACGTACTACAGATCGGATTTACAGCCAGTCAATGGGAAATTATTGCTCATCAAAAACGTGCAGTAATGTTAAAAAATAATCTTCCTTCCATGCCTACATTTCCACAGAACTCAATATCTACCACTGACAGACTGTGGCTGCAATATGTTCCATCCACATGATACACTTCAACAATTCACCTCATTTACTTTAAAATCTCCCGGCCCTGTAACCTCTACCACCAAGAAGTCATGGAAGCACCATTAACCCCACTGCCTCTCCACCACCTCCCCCCCGCCCACAAAGTTCCACTTCAAGTCACACACCATCCTTACATGAATATACCTCTCTCTGTTCCTTCACCACTGCTGGGACAAAATCGTGTAATTTTTATCTGACGCCATCATTGGAGCACCATCACCGCACCATCACCTGTTGCAGCTCAGGAAGGCTCAGCACGATTTCTCCAGACAACTAAGAATGAGCTATAAATGTGTTCTTGCCAGGGACACGCACATCCCATGAACAAATAAAATATACATTTTCATGAAGTCAAAACAGCACCAAAATCAAACTCCAGAAAATTGACTGTATAATAACAGCACAAAGTGATTTTGAGAGAACTACCTAATTTTGGGGACTGGTTACAAAGCATCTGATGTTTTTTATTCAAATAGTTTGAGTTAGACACGTGTATGGGTCTAAACAAGAGGATGATTGAGAAGAATGGACTGGTCTTTTATTGTTCTAGACTTCTTATGTTCTTCGAATGCCATTTGGAACCCCTCAAATAGATTATTTTTCCTTATAGCAGCCTCTCCCCGTTTCCATTCGCTATGCATAGTTAGTGTTCTCCTAGATAAAGGTTATAAACATTTAAGCATCTTATACGGCAATTTAGGAACAAGAGCAACCTTTCTGAGGTCCCTTTTAAATGTAAATGACCTCTTTTCCACAATATTTTAATGTTGCCACAGTCAGCTAATTAGCCACTCTGCCAATACAATCACTGTAGATTTCAATGCAGAATCACCAGACTTTACTTAAATAACTTAAGATTCCGATTCTATTTAATATAGTTTCTTTTAGCTCTGCTCCTTTCTCAATGCCATATTGGATAATTCAGAAAAGGACCAAAACAAGGTTAATACTAAAAGGAACATGGAATAATTTGGAATGTTCTATCTATCATAATTAAACTGGTGAAAATGGGAATATATTGGTCTTAGTTGCTTGGTCAGAAGAATTTGATCTGAAAAGCTGGTGGCAGGACACAGATGTGGTAGGATGTCTTGGGGTTGAAGCAAGAATCCAAACAATATTACTGGAAGTGTAGGTGTGTGAATGATATGCCCAGTACTCATAGACCTTGACATGATGGAGACTATTGCCCACCTCCTTCTGGAATGTGCCTCTGCAAAGCAGGTCTGGAAAGAGATGCAGTGATTTTTGTTGAGGTTCGTCCCGAGTAGCTCCGTAACACAGGAGTCTGTGCTCTATGGGCTGTTCCCAGGGATGCACAGCGAGATAAAAATCAACTGTTGCTGGAGGACCATCAACTCAGTGAAGGACGCACTTTGATCTTCCCAAAACTTGCTGGTCTTCCAGAGCAAAGGGTTGTCCATGACCGAGTGTTGCAGACTGGCACATACCAAGGTCCAGGACTACGTGCTGAGGGACGCACTAAAGCTTGGGGCAGACACTGCAGAGGCTCAATCGGGAAAGGCCACTGTGTAAGGTCCTCCCGCCATAGTATACTGAGGGTCTGGAACTCGTGTAAAACCCCTCAGGCTGTATACACCAAAATGCTTTTTGCGATGTAATGCCAACGTACATTGTATTTGAAATGGAATGGCAAGAATTGTGAGGCACTTCATGTTTTCTGTTTCGAAGAAATCTGATCTCTATTGTACTTCTGAAATGTGAAATTTGAACTGTTTTGTAAAGTATATTTTTGGAAAAACAAATGGACCTTGAAATGACTTCAGGCCATTAGCATAGGGGTTTCCCTCTCATACCACCTCACACAGGGCCAGTGACTTGTCTTCCCCCTATTAGTCAGTCTTTGGCATTCTCAGTCTTCAGTGAAATTATCCTGTTCGGTGGTATCATTGCTGTTTTTAGGATTCTAAAGGGACTAGATAATGTAGACCGATACAAGCTGCATAACCTTGTGCAGAACAGTAGAATCAGAGAACGTGGTCTGTGCATGAAGCGGTTAAATACAAAACCAATCTGTGGGAAGATTATTTCAGTGAGCGAGTAGCCAACTTATAGAACAGGCTCCCTAAGGGGATGATGGAAACAGACAGTATTGATGAACTCAAATGAAGGTTGGATAGAATTCTTTCAGAAAATATTATTTTGGGAAACAGTATAGGAGTAATTTGAGACATGACATACGCTAAATGTAAATGAGGTAACTTTGGATGTATGGTTCCGAAAGCTTCCCAGCAATGGGGTTTTCCTTGCCTCATGTCTAGTTCTGTTGTGGATGAACTGATAGAGATTGATTGCTCTGATTAGTCAACAACTCCATTATTGTTATACAGAGTTTTACAGCACAGAAACAGGTCATTCAGGCATTTATGTTCCATACAAGCCTCCTCCCACCTCACTTCATATCACTCTGTCAACATTTCTTTCCATTCCTTTCTCCCTCATATACTTATCTAGTTTTCCTTAAATGCATCTATGCTAATTACCTCAACCACTCCATGCAGAAGCGAGTTTCACATTCTCACCACTCCCTGAGTAAAGAAATTTCTCTTGAATTCCTCAGTGATTATTTTATATTCATGGCCCCTAGTTTTGGACTTCTCCACAAATGGAAACATTGGGCTGAATTTTATGCTCCTCTGTAAGGTGAGCTTTTGTGGGGGAGGGGGCTGGGCGCAGAATTGGCATGGATTCGTCTGCCACAGAACTCAACACCATAATGCTGTGTTACGATTGTGTTGGAGGTGGTGAAGTGCCGTGGTGGCACTTCCGCACTGCAGCGACGGCATTGGTATTTACATATGTTAAACTCTCTAGCATAGATCTGAATCTAATTAATAGTGATCTTACCAGGCATTCACAATCTTGTGTTGGGCGTACAGCACTCACCTGCCTTCAGTTTCGCGTCTTTAAAGAGCCGGCGGCACCGAGACAAGAGTTCTTGGTGACTCGAAAGGGTAATTTACTTTACCGCTGTTATCTAGGGGAAGTGGTTGGTTGGAAGAACTCTGCAACTGCATTGTGTGTGAGGGAGGTTTTGGGACAACTCTGCAAGCGGTTTGTCTGTGAAGGCTGGGCGTTGGGAGAACTCAGCAAGTGTACAGGTGGTTTTCTTTTGGCAGGCCAGTGTAAGGCACTGAAATGTTGTTGGTTTGCTCATGATGGCTCACACTTTTGGAATTGTTGCAGGTCCAGCATCAATCCATTGGGTGGCACAGTGGTTGGCACCACAGCCTCACAGCACCAGTGACCTGGCTTCAGTTCTGGGTACTGCCTGTGTGGAGTTTGCAAGTTCTCCCTGTGACCATGTGGGTTTCCTCCAGGTGCTCTGGTTTCCTCCCATATGCCAAAGACTTGTGGGTTGATAGGTAAATTGCCTCTAGTGTTGGTAGGAGAATTGAGGGCAGGTGAGGATGTAGGTGGGAAATGGGGTTAATGTAGGATTAGTATAAATTGGTTGTTGATGGTCAGCACAGACTTGGTGGGCTGAAGGGCCTGTTGCAGTGCTGTATCTCTCTATGACATACCATGGAGCTAATGTAGGCTTCTTACAACCAAAATTCAAACATCTCTTTGCCCAGATAGGTAAACTTAACCTTTGAAGGACCAGGGAGGATAGAGATGGGTATGATTCACCCTGTTTTCTTGGATCCCCCTGCTGTGCTGAGGCGAATCCGCCACAGGCAGGCCCAGCAGGCAGTGTGACACAAGAGGAGCCTCCCAGACGTGAGCAGCAGCAGCTGAGAATGCAACGAAGAGCACAGATACAGCAGTGAGTATATAGAACTCGCCTAACATACCTGAAGATGTCTGAGTGGAACTACCGGAGAAGACAGCGGCAGGGAGGCCATCACAGACCTCTGCGCACTGCTGAATGACAATTTGTGACCAATGGGTTCACATGGTCACCCTATGCCTGTGGCCCTGAAGATTACTTTTATGCCTTTGGATCATTCCAGGGATCCACTGGGGACATGTGTGGGATCTTTCAATCCGCAGTGCACCACTGCATCAAGGAGGTGGCGAATGCTCTGTTCAGGAGGGCTGGCGAGTATGTACGCTACAGGACAGACCCTCAGAGTCAGGCTGAGAGGGCCATTGGATTTGGGGCCATTGCGAGATTCCCACAGGCCGAAGGAGTGATCAACTGCATACATGTGGCCTTTAAGGCTCCCATGAACCATCCAGCTGCCTTCATCAATAAGTAGGGTTTTCGTTCCATTAATGCACAATTTGTATGCGACCACAGAAAGTACTTCCTACAAGTGTGTGCCCGCTTCCTGGGAAGCTGCCATGACTCACTCATACTTTGGCAGTCCCAGGTGTCACATCTTTTCACCCATCCCGCTTGCCTTCAAGGGTGGAATCTTGGGAATAAGGGATACCCATTGGGGACATAGCTTCTGATGCCTGTAAGAAACACCCAGCAATGCCACAACTCTACCAGAGCGACCATCGGGCAGGCCATTGGTATGCTGAGATAACGCGCATCATTATGGTCTACTGTGTTCTACATAACATAGCATTACAGAGGGGGGAGGCCTTGCAAGAGGAAGACATGTGGGAGTATGAAACTTCCTCTGACAAAGAGGACACAGTGGGCACACAAGGCCAAGCAGCCATGGAAGATCCTAGCAGAGTGATAGAGGGCAGACATCTTCAGCAACGTGCAAGGGAGGCAACGCAGAGCCTTATAAGAGAGCTTTTCCAAACTCTATGATCAATAAATATACTTCTGACCGAAACTCACCCCATGCATGAATTGTCAAGTTTTCTGCCTCCGTATTATCTTGCCCTCCAGCATGAATGGCAACATCCAATTCAACCAGTGCCCATGTGACATCATTCGAGCAATGAAACAATCATGCTCATTGGCATGTTAATGATGTCAGTGGTCACTTTGCCAATGTAGTAAGGTGTTTGAGGGGATAGCAGGAGTCACAATCGCACCATGGTGGAATGCAATTATCCATCAATGTAGGCTGAGGATTTGCACCAATGAACTTTTAATTACATTAAAAATGAGATATCTGTTTCACCGTGAATACCCATGTCTGTCAAGGTGTCTTTTTTATACATTTGCATGTGCTCCTACGACAGCAGCTGGACTGGAGGCAGGCTGCTGATCATGATGCTCCTTGGCTTGGGATGACTTCGGCGGGCATCCTCTGCGTTCCTGAGAATAAGCAGGGAGGCATCACTGAACCATTGGGCCAACCTTGCTCGGACCGCTGACATGATCAGATGAATGCCCAGTGGGAGAGCTTGCTGAGTTTTAACTTTTTGGAACAGCACAGAAGTGTTGCTTCAGTGAGTTTCTATAGAATGCAGGGAGACAGTAAATGCAGTGTTGGCAAGCTTTTAAAGATGGTGCCAGCACCTAGTCCTACATCAGATGACGCCATGAACGCCATCTCCATTTCCATCACCGCCATGTGATTGGGGGGGGTGGCCACCTCCATTATGCAAAATGGCTGCCCACTGCATAATTGCAGTAGCGCTGGGAAACACGGGACAAGCGGGAGTGCTGCCATTTTGCACATCTATTGCGGGGAGCAGCGGCGTGATCAGAAAATTCAGCGACATTTTCTCCACCTACATTATCAAACCCCTTCAAAGAACAAAGAACAAAGAACAGTACAGCACAGGAACAGGCCATTCGGCCCTCCAAGCCTGCTCCGATCTTGATGCCTGTCTAAACTAAAACCTTCTGCACTTCCAGGGACCGTATCCCTCTATTCCCATCCTATTCATGTATTTGTCAAGATGCCTCTTAAATGTTGCTATCGTACCTGCTTCCACCACCTCCCCCGGCAGCAGGTTCCAGGCACTCACCACCCGCTGTGTAAAAAACTTGCCTCTCACATCCCCTCTAAACTATGCCCCTCTCACCTTAAACCTATGTCCCCTAGTAACTGACTCTTCCACACTGGGAAAAAGCTTCTGACTATCCACTCTGTCCATGCCGCTCACAACTTTGTAAACCTCTATCATGCTGCCCCTCCACCTCTGTCGTTCCAGTGAAAACAATCCGAGTTTATCCAACCTCTCCTCATAGCTAATGCCCTCCAGACCAGGCAACATCCTGGTAAACCTCTTCTGTACCCTCTCCGAAGCCTCCACGTCCTTCTGGTAGTGTGGCGACCAGAATTGCACGCAATATTCTAAGTGTGGCTTAACTAAGGTTCTGTACAGCTGCAGCATGACTTGCCAATTTTTATACTCTATGCCCCGACTGATGAAGGCAAGCATGCCGTATGCCTTCTTGACTACCTTATCCACCTGCGTTGCCACTTTCAGTGACCTGTGGACCTGTATGCCCAGATCTCTCTGCCTGTCAATACTCCTAAGGGTTCTGCCATTTACTGTATACTTCCCACCTGTATTAGAGCTTCCAAAATGTATTACCTCACATTTGTTCGGATTAAACTCCATCTGCCATTTCTCCGCCCAAGTCTCCAACCAATCTATATCTTGCTGTATCCTCTGACAATCCTCATCACTATCCGCAACTCCACCAACCTTTGTGTCGTCCGCAAACTTACTAATCAGACCAGCTACATTTTCCTCCAAATCATTTATATATAATACAAACAGCAAAGGTCCCAGCACTGATCCCTGCGGAACACCACTAGTCACAGTCCTCCATTCAGAAAAGCACCCTTCCACTGCTACCCTCTGTCATCTATGACTGAGCCAGTTCTGTATCCATCTTGCCAGCTCACCTCTGATCCCGTGTGGCTTCACCTTTTGTACCAGTCTGACATGAGGGACCTTGTCAAAGACTTTACTGAAGTCCATATAGACAACATCCACTGCCCTTCCTTCATCAATCATCTTCGTCACTTCCTCAAAAAACTCAATCAAATTAGTGAGACACGACCTTCCCTTCACAAAACCATGCTGCCTCTCGCTAATAAGTTCACTTGTTTCCAAATGGAAGTAAATCCTGTCCCGAAGAATCCTCTCTAATATTTTTTCTACCACTGACGTAAGGCTCACCGGCTTATCATTTCCTGGATTATCCTTGCTACCCTTCTTAAACAAAGGAACAACATTGGCTATTCTCCAGTCCTCTGGGACCTCACCTGTAGCCAATTCATAATTGTAACGACTTCTATTAGGTCACCTCTCAGTCTTCTCTTTTCTAGAGAATTGAGCCCCATCCTGTTCAGTCTTTCTTGATAGTTGTACCCTTTCAGTTCTGGTGTCATCTTTTTTGCACTCTCAGTTCTTCTGTATCCTTTTTAAAAATATGGAGGCCAGATTTGTGCACTGTACTCTATGCATAGTCTAACCAAGGTTCTACTAATATAAATTCTCTGCTTTTGAATTCCTCTAGAAATGAGCCACAGTGCTTTGTTTGTACTTTTTATGGCTTTGTTAACCTGCATAGCTACTTTTAATTGATTTGTAAATCTGTACACCTTTGTGCTTCTACCCCATTTAGACTCTTATTTTCCAAAGAGTAGGAATTACTCCTCCTACCAAAATGCACCACTTTCAAGTTATCAACATTGAAATTCTTTTGCCATTTACACATCCATTCTGCAATTTTGCTAATGTTGCTTCATGCAACTACCAGGATGGTAGAAGCTAAACTAGATGAACTTTGATCTTTTTCCATCAAGTGATTTCTATATAGTAGGTACTGGGTGAGTAATACAGAATTCAAGTTAAAGCAAAGGAAACGATTTGTGAGATTTTATTTTATAACTGTGACAAGTATAATGCTTCGGCGAGCACACTTTCCTGTTCCCTGTGTAACTGGCAGAAATACACATTTTTTTCCAAGTCGGATGACTGATCTGTTTTACTCTGCTTCCCCCTGTATGGTTGCACAGGATGACCTTTGTGATATTTCCTGAGGAAACTCTAAATTACTAATTAGAAACATGACCTTGTGACAAAGATGTGGTAATAAACTTTTTGGTTTAAATTCACCTTGTGTCAGTGCCATATACATCAATCATCCAAGCCCTCAGTGGTTAATTTATTTTAATTCTGGTTAATTTACACAGGCAGAAACTAGGCTTGAAACAAAATATACTCTCCTTCACAAAAGCACCATGTGAGGCCATGGTCTAGCACTGCCGGAGTGGGTACAATTCTAACAGACAATGTTGATTTTTATTTTATTACAATCTAGAACTTTGAGAATCAGGGTCCATATAAAATATAAGAGGGTTAAAACTCAGGTTGATAAAATATACGTTCAACATTTAATTAATGTTGTACAATGTGGCATTATGTGCTGAAAATTGCTAACATTTTCCAAATATGAATATTCACATATGACTTGGTAGAGCTTTGTAGGGAGACTACAAGAAGAAAAAATAAAAATAATAACTCAAAAAAATGAAAGTTTGATATGAGTTCTTTTTATGCCCCATTCTCAGTGGTTAATTTCTGAATGCACAACATACTCTCATGACAGCATGAATTCTTTTGGTTAGCCAAAGACTAATGGTGACCTTGTGTTGGGGTGTGGATGAGGAACCATTGCTTGTATAACTGCACTGTTTCACTTCAAAGTCAGACTTATTGTGTTGTTATTTCCACAGCTATTTGCAATATTTTGTTCCTGCCAAGTTTATGCCCCTCTACTCACGTTATCCCTCTCAGTCAGAATGATCACCAGTTTCTAACCCATGGATGATTCAGCTGAGAGTGGTGAAAATGTCCCCTTCTGAAGAAGTGTGAACATCAGCTGGGATTGAAACTCAGAACTTGCGATTCTTAGAAGAAGTCCTAACTTCTAGCATTGTATTAATCGTGCCACCCCTTGTCAAACTATCTCCCAAAATATTTGGCCCATCTTAGTTCCTCCATCCAGAAAGACACAACAGTTTCCCCCATTGTAGCATCCAATTAATTATTTTTATAATTCCAGGGTTTTTGCCTCTACCACTTTACTCAGAAGTCCAATGTGTTGATTACTCTTTGGGGGTAATTTTCACCTTCGCTGCTTTTCTCTTGATGCCAATTAAATGAAAAGTGAAGGTGAAAGATTCCCCCTTTGTGTGAAGATGAACTTTCCTATGTCAATCCTAAATTTTACTTTCACCAGTTTGAACCTCCTCTGGCAGTTTATTTTGAAGTAAATTTTCTAATTCCCCTTTTCTATCCTTTTTCTAACTTCTATATTTCTGGAAGATCATTTCTCATGGATGTGGACATTGCTGGCCAAGCCAGCATTTATTGCCCATCCCTAATTGCCCGTGAGAAGGTGGTAGTGAGCTGTCTTCTTGAGCAGCTGCAGTCCTTGGGATATAGATACACGAATAGTGCTGATAGGAACAGTTCCAGGATTTTGACCCAGTGACAATAAAGGAGCGGTGATATAGTGTAATGTGTAATGAGGTAGGATTAATAAGAAATCTCATAGTTAAGGATCCTCTAGGGTGAAGCAATCATAACATGGCAGACTTTCAAATTCAGTTTGAGGATGAGCAACTGGGGTCTCAAACCAGTGTCCTCAACTTAAACAAGGGCAATTACGGAAGTATGAAGAAAGAGTTGTCTAAAGCGGGCTGAGAAAATAGACTACAGGGGAAGTCAGTAGATGAGCAGTGGCAGACTTTTAAGCAGATATTTCATAACACTCAGCAAACATTTATTCCGGTAAGAAGGAAGGATTTGAAGAGAATGATGAACCACCCATGGATAACAAAGGAAGTTAAGGAGAGTATCAAATCAAAAACAAAGTCGTATAAAGTGGTGAAAGCTAGTGGTAGGCCAGAGGATTGGGAATTTTTTTAAAACCAGCAGCAGATGACTAAAAAACTAATAAAGAGGGAGAAAATTGAGCTTCTACGGGTATATAAAAGGAAGAGTAGCTAAAGTAAGTTTAGGGACCCTTAGAGGATGAGACTGGGGAATTAATAACAGGGAACAGGGAAATGGCAGATAATTTAAACCAATATTTTGCATCAGTCTTCATGGTGGAGGACACTATAAACATCCCAACAATAATAGATGAGAAAGTTGCAAATGCGAGGGAGGAACTTTCACAATCTCTATCACGAGGGAAAAGTTGCTGGACAAACTGATGGGACTAAAGGTAGACAAGTTGCCAGGACCTGATGGCCTGCATCCAAGGGTTTTAAAAGAAGTGGCTGCAGAGATAGTGGAGGCATTGATCATAATATACCAAAACTCACTGGATTCCGGTAGGGTACCAGTGGATTGGAAAACCGTTAATGTGACACCCTTGTTCAAGAACAAAGTGATTCCTGACAAAGCAGCCGGCTACTGATGTCATCAGGCTGCGCCAAGGTGTGCACTTGCGCAGACGTGCTCCTGCTTTCTGCATACTTGATGCCAGAAATGGCTACTGGAATGTGAAGTTAGACGCAGAATCTTCACTGTTGACACCATTCAACACACCCTTTGGACGGTACAAATTCCTGCATTTACCCTTTGGCCTCAAAGTGAGTCAGGATGTGTTCCAACAGAAGGTAGACGAGTCATACAGGGGATGAAAAGGAGCAGTCAGCATAGCTGATGATATCCAGATATATGGTATAGATGGAAAAGGTCATGACAACCATCTACATGAAGCCATGGAGAGAACCAGGAAATCTGGGATTAAGCTAAATGCAGACAAGTGCATTGTGAAAGTGACAGAATGCCAATTCTTCGGAATGATGTACACACCTGACGGAGTTAAGCCGAGCCCTGAAAGAATCTCAGCCATCTCGGGGATGGAAGCCCCAAGAGATAAGAGAGAGTTGAGAAGTTTCCTTGGTTTGATATAATACATGAGCTCCTTTATTCCGCACATGTCGGAACACACAGCAAACCTGCGGGAACTGATGAAAGAAGATGTAAAGTTCCAGTGGTCAGAGTCATATGACAGGAGTTTCAGCAAATTCAGAAAGGTAGTATGCAGGGATACAAGTCTGTCGTACTACGACAGAAAGAAAACTGTTAATCTGCAAGTAGATGCTTCCTCAAAAGGACTGGGAGCAGCCCTGGTACAAGAGGGAAAGCCAATAGCATTTGCATCCAAAGCTCTGACATCAGCTGAGACAAGATATGCCAACATAGAGAAAGAGCTTTTGGCAGTCGTGTATGGATGTGAGAAGTTCTACACATATCTCTATGGGAGAAAGTTCACAGTGGAGAGTGATCATCGTCCATTGGAGCAGATCTACAAGAAAAATCTATGTAAAGCACTAGCAAGACTGCAGAGGTTACTCTTGAGGCTTCAGAGTTATGATTTCACTCTGAAATACAAGCCAGGAAGAGAAATGGTGCTGGCAGACACCCTATCTCGATTGTCACCACAGGAGAAACATGAGATAGAAGATCTAGGCATAAAGATTCATCACCTAGTGAACGTAACACCACCGAAACTGAGTCAAATTGGAGATGACATCAGCAAAGATGAGGTGTTACAGATGCTATCTCAGCAGGTGATCCAGGGTTGGCCTGATAAGATACAGCACACACAGCCAGCAATACGACAGTACTGGTCTATCAGAGATGACATCTCACTAGAAGATGGTGTTCTGTTGGCTGGATCCAGAATAATCATACCCAAAACAAAGCAGGAAGAACTTCTCCAAAATATACACCAAGGCCATATGAGAATGGAGAAGTGTAAGCTCAGAGCCAAATGAGCTGTGTACTGGATAGGCATATACAAAGATATTGAAAATATGATGGCTACATGCAATGTATGCCAGAAGTACAGAGATTCACAACAGAAAGAGGAGATGACAGCTACTGAAGTACCACCCAGACCATGGCATACTGTAGGAGTCGAATTATTCACACATAATCAAGAATGGTATCTCATAGTTGCAGACTACTACTCAAAATTCCCTTTTATCTGGAAGATGAAAGACTTGAGAGCCACAACAATAATCTCAGCAGTACGAGTTCTGTTCACTGAGCAAGGGATTCCTGAAAGATTAATATGTGATAATGGCACCCAATTTACATCCAGAGAATTTAAGGAATTCTCTGACCAGTATGGGTCCAACACCATCATCTCATCACCACACTACCCACAGGAACACGGATTTAAAGAAAGACACGTCCAGACGGTCAAAAGAACACTTGTGAAACGACAAGAGACGAAGGAAGACCAAAACCTGGCCTTATTGTCACTCCGATCCACACCTCTCAAGGTCGACACGAAATCACCTGCAGAGCTGTTAAATGGAAGAAAATATAAGACAAGCCTGCCAAGCAAAATACATCCTTCACGTGACCAGGAGGAAGTGAGACAACAACTCATTGAAGCACAGGTAAGAGGAGAGCAACACTTCAACAAATATGCTAAATACCTACCCGACCTGTTGAGAGGACAAACAGTACACATACAGGATCCAATCATGAAAACCTGGAGCCCAGCAAAAGTTGTGAGTGAAGCTGAGACTCCAAGATCATATAGCATTGAGACTGAAACCGGTAACCAAATGAGAAGGAACAAAATCCATATTCGATCTACATCTGAGCTGGAACAACAGAAAAGACCATCAACAACATTGGAAACATTACCATCCAGTGATACAACATTAACAACATCACCAGTAAGTGACACAGCATCGCCTGTGCAGCGTGCCAACTCACCACTAAGAGCAACTAATGCCAAATCTACAAGATGGAGACACAACATCTTACCACCCAAGTGATACCGTGAATAATAAAAAAAAAATACATGCTATAAAAGACTCTAAAAAGGGGTTAAGATTATTTTCACAAGTCGGATGATAATCTTCTTTATTTATATTGACAGTTATAGGGGCATTATGTTTTAAAGAAAGAGGGATGTTATATATGTATATATTGTTATACTATCTGCAAAGTGTTCTGAACTAATTAGCTAGGAACTGGTTGTTATGTGTAAGTGTTCCAGTGGGGGGGCCACATTCATGGCTGCACTGGGGAGTCAGGTTATATGTAACAGAAGAATCAGGCTCTATAATACAAAGTATGGTACTGTAATAAACAAGACTGACTCCAGCCTTTTCCAAGTTCAAAGTGTGATTCTTTCCAACATCTGGGAACCAGAAACAACATAAAGACAAAACATGTTCAGGCAGTGCATTCCAGATTCTAACCACCCTCTGGGTGAAAACATTTTCCCTCAAATCCCCTCTAAACCTCCTGCCCCTTACCTTAAATCTATGCCCCCTGGTTATTGACACCTCTGCTAAGGGAAAAAGTTTCTTCCTATCTACCCCCTATCTATACCTCTCATAATTTTATATACCTCAATCACGTCTCCCCTCAGCCTTCTCTGCTCTAAGGAAAACAACCCTAGCCTATCCAGTCTCTCTTCATAGCTGAAATGCTCCAGCCCTGGCAACATCCTGGTGAATCTCCTCTGCACCCTCTCCAGTGCAAACACATCCTTCCTATAGTGTGGCGACCAGAACTGTACACAGTACTCCTGCTGTGGCCTAACTAGCATTTTATACAGCTCCATCCTAACCTCCCTGCTCTTATATTCTATGCCTCGGTTAATAAAGGCAAGTATCCCATATGCCTTCCTAACCACCTTATCTACTTGTGCTGCTGCCTTCAGTGATCTATGGACAAGTACACCAAGATCCCTCTGACTCTCTGTACTTCCTAGGGTCCTACCACCCATTGTATATCTCCTTGCCTTGTTAGTCCTCCCAAAATGCTTTTGTTTTTAACGTATGTAGGGTTTAGAGCAGAGTCCATAAAGCTGTTTCTTGGCCTGTTTGAAGAGTTCATTTGAATCTCAGACCATGGTCTGTTATAATTGGCTTTAGCCAACTTTGAGATCAAGTGGAGCTGCTGAACCTGCTTCCAAATCGACTTCAGAATCAACAAAATGAACACGTAATCCTGAGGTTTGTTTGGAATGTTAAGCAGGGTATTAGAGTCAAATACTTAAACAAATAAAGTAAGGTGCAGACAATGCCTTAAGAACACAAGTTGTTGCAGTTGCTTAGCTTAGTGGCCGGTTCAAACAGGCTAAGCTGATAGTTGACTTTTATACAGCTGTTTTAGGGGAACTTGTTAAGGTGGGATATGAGAAAGAGTTGAAAGTGAAATCAACTGTGTACTTCCATCAGTGATAAATCTGCATTGTTGTTATTGTCCGTGTTCTGCCTTTTGTCTGTACAACGTGGTACCTGGTTGGTAGAAGGGACTGCAAATCTGCGGAATTGATTATTCAGGAGAGATGGCACTGGCCTGCCAGTTCAAACTGATGGTACGTGCAATCTTGCAATCTGACATTGCATGGTTTAAACACAAGTTCTCTTGTTTCTTTACCTTCAAGAAACTGAGACAGAAAACAACCTTTTTATACACAGATATTTTCTGTTTAACACATGGTACTTCCTAAAACTTAAAATTCCAGCTATTATTTTACTGATTGTTCTGTTATTCTCTGGTAATTAAAACCACTTGTGTTCTATGTTAGAAAAGTTTTAAACAGGAAGTAATCATAGCAGGAGTAAAATGTCTTAAAGTTTATTGGCACACTGTTGGAATGTTATACCAGTTAAAGAGCCAGACAAAAAAATCAAATATTTCAAATATTAGAAGAAACATATGACCATTTTAGAGTCAAATCAGAATCTCAACACCTGATGCAGCACAAGATGGAAAATGTAGGTTTTCTGCATCTAATTTACAATGTACCTAGATAGTAGTTTGAAAATAAAATGCTTTAAAAAATCTAACATAAGTTCCAAAAGGGATAGTTGTTGCTCATGTTGTAATATGTTACATTTTTAAAGTTTTGATTTCTGGTTCTTCACTTCCATCACCAACTAATGACTACACAACCAGCTATTCCTCCTTATAGTCTAGTTCAACAAGTAATCAGCTCCTTAACAGTCTAGTAACCATATCATGCCCATGTTATAATCTCACCAACTTTCTAAATGACCACTGGTACCTGTGACACATGCAATTAAAGAGTCAATCAGTGGCCTTGTTGCCTCAGTGGGTGAATGGACTGTATGATGTGCTGCTGGGCCATTCAGACTGGGAAAATCCCTGGTTTGAACTGCAGTCCAACTGAGTTCTGATGAAGGGTCACTGACCAGAAATGTTAACTGTGTTTCTCTCTTCATTGATGCTGCCTGACCTGCTGAGTATTTCTAGCATTTTCTGTTTTTAATTCAAAGTTCCAGCATCTGCAGTGTTTTGCTTTTACAAATTTAGGGTTTGCCATAGATATTCCTTTGAGAACAGTTGTGTTAGTCACTTCTGTAAGTGAGTTCAGTATCTTATTTATCTTATTCCCACACTGCCTGATATCTAACTATATAATAGTATAAGCTGGGTATAACAATAACATCCCCCTGTGATTAGAACTGGATATTTGTGTCTTTATAAGGTGAGAAATTACTTGCTCAGTCAAGGCCAGTTATGAATCATTAAACTGCCTGTTATGATCAGGTGAGGAGGGGGTGAAAGGCTCCCCTCTTGTCCCTCTCCTTGTTTGACTGTAACAGGGTTTATTTCTTTTAAACAGTGGATGTGTTTACCAATTCAGTGAGTGTTTAACCCTTTATGTGCTATGATCATAATAGAACCAATTGGACAGGTTTTCTTGAGTTTAAACAAGAAAGAGGTCAGTTTATTGTACTTAAAATCAAAAACCTGATCTAAGTAAAAATAATAAACTATGCTCCAACATTCACACACCCATGAGAATCACACACACACAAATAGTTTACAGAGTGAAGAAGGATAGTTCAGTTGGATTAGAGTCCAGAACAAATAAAATAATATACAGTCTGTGGAGTCTGGTAATTCAGTTGTTTTCCAGCTGAATTTGTGGTCCTGATGTTTCTGGTTGTTAGAGGTGGCCATCTGGTTCAGGGTTTTCTTGAAGACAGTGATGTAGATGGCTTTCTCCCCAGAGTCTCTGCCTGCAGCAATGATAGACTTGGATGTTTTGCAGTCCGCAGACAGGGTTCTAAACTTATGGTATTACCTGGAGAGAGAGACACACACACACATACACACAGCTCCACTGGGTACTGCACTGATTAGCTCTCAAAGCTTGTCTCATATGTCCAAAAGAAACTCCAAGGTTTCACACAGATGGGCAGACTGTCACATGATTGTCTCAGTGTATTCTCTTTTTCACTTCAATGCGATCCATGTGTAAGAATTTCAAACTCTATCAGGTCTTATTGTTTCAATGATTAACCCCTGGAGGTTCGTTTCCACTAGGGTTAATGTTCCAAGATGGCTTTGAATGTCTTGCTAACGAGGGCAATACCAGATAATTCATTCAACTGCTCAAGCTATTGTTCTGGATGAGGGCTTGTTCAGACATGCGTCTTCACTTTGATACCTTGGAATGTGAGGTATTTCAATGCAAATTGCGGTGGTCATCTTAGCTGCCGTCTTTTTAAAAGTTTAATTTAGGATTCCAGCTTTTCTTTTAAAAGTTTAAAGTGGGTTTCCAACCGATAAATAAAACATCATCGTTCAGCATAGCAAGTTTTCGTGACATGCTTTTTTCACATCAAGTAAACATACAGAGCAACAGTTATGACTGGATTCACTTGCATTAATATGCAGTTTGTCTTTGTGTAATAATACAAACAATGAACATACTGCACTTCCCAACACCAGTGGATTGTCCAGCTTGACACAAACAGAATAATTCCAAATTGCCTTCTTGCATTCTACTTCCGAATGGTCTAGGACAGATGAGGACAGATTAAGAAATTCAAGGAGTCTAAACAAATATTCCATTAAAGTGATTATTAGAGTATTCCCAATGAATCAGGAAAAACTTCTGTCTACACAAGGGTATGTATTAAATTCTTCAATAGATGGTAGCACACCACATTCAAATATCTGCAAGCAGTTCTTTCCATCATCGGCCTTGCCGCCAAATAACTTGCCTTCCTGTTCTCACAGGTAGTACATTGAGTGTGGAATGGAAGGATTTGGGGTGTGAAGTATCCTCAATGAGAGTGAAATAAAACAATACTACTTCGACCAATTGTTATGGTGGTGATCTGAATGGTAATACACAAACATCTTACCTTTGCTTAGAGTCTAGGTCTGTTTAGGTATCTGGGAGGATTGTAACAATGCCATTTGCAACAGATGGGCATTTAAATTAGAAATTAAATGTTAACAATCCTCTGAAGTACTAGCCTTTGATTTGAAAATGTAAACTTTTGGCTGACCCCCATCTCTCCTGCCCAAACTGCAAAATGTCTGACAGTTTGGATGTACATATTATTGGTAATGGCAATCCAAGTCCACAATGTCCTAATTCCAGTAATCTCAGTGATCCAACTTATATTATATCTCAACAAGAGTGAGGATTAAATTAATTCTTAATATATTTCTCTGCATGAACATAGAGGTTATAATATGGAGTTGAAGAAATATCTTCAAAGTTGAGCATCTGGGCAATAGATACCAGTCTTATAAGCAGCATCCAAAAGCCGAGAATGAAGAAAAACAACACATCAATGATAATGTGAATGCCCCAGGTCCATAATGAGATTCAAAAACAGCCACAATAGTAAGTTATATTAATCTGTGCATTATATAGATGGCTAAATCGTCAGGTCACTAGAGGGCTGAAGTAGATCATTTACAGGTTACTATGGTTATTGGGTAGTTTGCAGCAATTTTTTTCTTCTCTTTCTGTCTACAACATTGTCTGTTTTAAGTTAAATTTATAAATATATTTATATTGAAGAATAAAAAGGTTTCTCCATTGCTTGGAAGATTTTGGTTCTTCAAATAATAAAAATATTTGAATTCCAAGCAGAAAGCTATCAGTTCATCAGTTCAAGTCCCATGGTTGTCTGTCTATAATATATTAAAATTCTTCGTATCTGTGGGCACTTTCCTTTTTACACAATCTTATTTCCTGCTTTCACATTTTGTGTCTTCTCTTGGCATTATAAATTCCTATAGCCATTTATAATACAAATTGTCTATGTAAGCTTAACATGCTATAATTACTCACCCACATCAGTAGTGGCACCGTGGAACATCTGTTTTGCACTTCCCAGCTTCTCAGCAAGTAGAACAGAGAAGTTCTTATGTTCTAACTCACTCAATCGTTCTGTTTACTAAATTACTGCAAGTTTTTCTGGTTGAGAATAAATAATACATCAAAGTATTATATAAATATGGCAGAATATATAACATTAAAATGCAGACTGAATGATGTCTCTGTGTCTTGGTTTCATTATCTGAGTTTCATCTAAAAGCTATTCTTGTTCTCGATCTTCATATGCTTTGCCACGGGAAGCTGACTATTCTCATTGATTGTTTGGGTATATTTGATCAGTTTTTAGCAGTGGACCCTAACCAGAGAGCTATACAGCACCTGTGACGTGGGTCATGACACAACAAACATAAAGAACAATCTATATTCACTGAGTCACATTTGTGGAAGTTAGAAACAAAACTAATTTGCATAATTTTTATTTATTTCCTGGAACTAAGTCTGAAAGTAAACGATATGCAGAGAAAGCTATACTACATATTGTACTTTTTTGTTGTAAACTTAGTGGGTCTCTTTAATCTATAACATGATTAGTAACACTGACACACGGCCACCTCATATCATATCTGTGCCACAATGTCAAGTTTTATATTACAGCACTTTGTGGTATTTATCCCACTACAATATGTTGTCAGTGTTCCTAAAACTTTATTAGTGCCTAGCTGCTCTGAAAACAAACATCATGGTGCTGACATTTAAATACGTAGATGCGTTTTTTGTCAATCCAATTCATCTTTCAGAGTCAATCCTCAAATGTTACCATTTGGATGAATTATACTTTAAAAACTTCTCAGGAAGTCATGTGAGCCTGCACTGGAAAAGCCTTAGAAATATATGGAAAACAGAGGAAAATCATTCCATGGGAAAGTAATACGTTTGGGTCACATACAATGCAAAAGGTCCTTCATGTGCATCACAGGTGACCCATATTTGTTCCTTTGATCTCTTTCAGTGCCACAACTGATAGAGAAGCTTGCCAACATTTTGTGAAAAGGAACTGCCAAGTTAAGCTCTTACTATAAGTTTTGAGCCTGAATATGGATCAGCAGAGGCCAACAGTGTTTTCAATTATTTTAACAACATGATACCAAGACATATTTTTAAATATTACTTCAATTCAGTTGTACGTTTATTAGCTTTTAATGGCACATGTCTCCAGAAAACCTGGACCTGGATTTTGCAGTCAGCAGTGAAACTGACAGCTTCCCACTAAGTTTTCCTGGGCTTCAGAATGGAGACTTGCTTGAATCAAGAGTCTGATCCAACATGGCTCCCTCTACAGGGCATCTCTGGCATCTGTGAGGAGGAAAAGAACCAGGGAGGCTGTTCGAATAATTGGATGGAAGAGTCCTCGCTGAGACTCTGGGCTTGAATTTTAGCCCCTATTGGGGCTGGGATCGGAGGTAGGGAAGTAGGTGGGCATTAACAATAGACTCGCTGGCCAGCATGTTGGTTCTCCAGCTCCATCCCCTCCCAGGCCATTTTTGGGGAGGTGGAATGTGTGGTGGCAGGTGTATCTGCCCGCTCATGGCAGGTAATTGTCACGGCTTGTTAACGGCCAATGAGGCCAATTAAAGGAGGCCGACTGGGATTTTCCAGTCAGCCTCCAGGTTCCGACGGGTGGAAGGGGCCAGTTTAGCTGCCTGGTGGCAGCCTCCCAGTACCATACCGGGATCCAGAGCTCCAGGCAGGCCTAGAGGAAGTCCCTGCCTGCCTGGGTGCAGGAGCAGCCACAGGCCGCCCTGTAGAGAGGGCTCCCCCTCTCTCCACAGTGGTGGCCTGGTGGCGATAAATTTAAAAATTTAACTTTAAAAAGTTGGAGAGAAGCTGCCTCCATTTTGAAATGCTTTCTCCCTTACTTACCCTCAATTGCAGCCTACTGCTTCTTTCAAGCTAGAAAGCCTCTGATTGGCCCACCAGCTTCGATAGTCCAATCGCCGTTCTTAATTCGGGGGCAAGCCTGCTCTCTGGCCATTAATTGGCCACCCCTGTGAAAATTGGGGCCTGTGAATGTTTCCCTGGGGGCAGGTTCGAGACCCAGAAACAGTCCTGACCTCCTTTTCCTGGCCCCGGAGAGAAAATCCTGTCCTCTAAGTCTAAGTCTGAACCAGTGTCACACCAATGTGTTTTGCTGAATGATAATTTTCTTTAATCCACTGACTGGAGATCTGAATTTATATATTTTTTTAAAGACATTTTAAAAAGACAAGCTGCCAGCAAAGTTATCCTTTCATCTTAAGTTGGATACCTAGTTTGCTACACTGTATCCTTCATTGCAAAGGAAACAAAATGTCTGTGCATTTCCCAGCAAGAACCAAGACCCAAGAAATTTAAAGGAACTGCTTGTTCTTTTCAGAAAGCAGAGAAATACTGCTAACTGCTACGTTTGAATCACTGAATGACTGTCATGTGACATGACACTCCCCATCTGTGTTTTTTTTTAGTTAGTGTTTTCTCAGCGGCAGAGGAGAAGCAACTAGACTCTGACATGAGGAGACCCTAAATGGGGGTCCCCCTCTCTCTCTCTCTCTCTCTCTCCATTCCAGTTTGAAAGCTTTCAAATCCTGCTTGTTGGCTGACCACCTTTGCACTTAAAGGCCTGCTCGTGTCTGCAAAAAGAAACCGACCCAAGCCCGACAGAACCACATCCGACCCAGCCCGAGTCCTTCCATTTTTTCCCGCACCCGACCCGGCCCGACCATCAGTTAACTTACCTTCCGTTTTTCACTTTGTTGCTGATATGCACAAGCTTAAAATAACTGTAACAAAACCAACTTTCTAGTCCAAAAATTAAATTAACATTGGAGCCACTTACTTGTGATAGAGTGTGTCCGACCTGACCCGGCTCAAGCCCGAATGCAAAACCTGGAAGTGCAACCCGACCCGACCCGAACCAGACACATGTCGTTGGGTCCCGTCGGGTTCAGTCGGGTAGCTGGCCTTTACTTTGCACTCTCTGGCTACAATCAGAAACCTCGTTGGAGGAAATCATCCGCATCACTATCTCCAAGTGACTCACCGAACCAGTAATCTACCTCTTCAAACTAAAAGCCTCAGAACCACTGAATTCAGCTAAAATCCAGCCGAATTGCCAAACTCCACAGACTGTATACCTTTTTGTATGGACTCTAATTCAACCAATCTACCTGTCCCCACTCTTTGTATTTGTGTCTGTTTAAACCTCCAGTGTGTGTGTGAGAGTGAATGTTGATGCGTTGTTTATTATTTTCTTAGTTCGGTTTAGGTACAATAAAGTTAACCTCTTTATTTGTTAACTCAAGAAAACCTGTCCGATTGGTTCTAGTTATGATCATAGCAAGCAAGTAATCACACACCTACTGAACTGGCCAGTATATCCACCTTAAGATGGATTGTGGTCTAACAAGGAGAGGGAAAAGAGGGAAGTCCTTCAACCCCTCCTCACTTGACCGTAACAGAAATTTGGGGCTTACATCTGGGATCAAACCCAAAGACAAACTGGAAATTGGAAGTGGGAAACCAAATTGATCCCTAACAATAATTTAAAACTTCAATACTGGTTTTCTTGTGATTTTCAGTGCTAGAGTACTAAAATGTCCACATTCGAGGCAAGTACCTTCCTAGAACAGAGTTAAATAACATGGGCCAGGTTAAAAGCCCTATATGTTGAAGAGTTGAGGAATGTAGCTGGGCAGTTGGAGATAATTATCCATCCAAAAGCTAGCAAGCCTGAAATTTTAAAATTGACACTGAAGAACAGGAGACAGGCATAGAATCTGAAACAGACAAAGTAACATTAGCTAAGATACAACTAGAACAGAGGAGACTAGCCTCAGAATTCCCAAAGAAGAAAGAGCAGAGGGAGTTCCAGGAAGAGGAGAAAGAAAGAGCTTTCCAGAGAAAGAGGAGAGAGAATTCCAGGAAAGGGAAAAAGAAAGGGAGGAAAGGGAAAAAGAAAGAGCTTTCCAAAAAGAGTTAAGGCAGCTTGAATGGAATAGGGGAAGACCCAATGTACCCAATGAAGGCACTGGTAGTGAAGGAACGACCCCTTGCTCAGGACCAGGTGCTGAACTCTTAAAGTTCCCCCAGTTGATACCAAAGTTCATTGAGGGGGATGTGGAAGCATTTTTCATCCCTTTTGAAAAGCTTGCAAAACAGTTGAAGTGACCAGTAGACAGCTGGACACTGTTATTGCAAAGCAAACTGACAGGAAAAGGTTTTTTCATTGTTGCCTGATGAAAGTTCATCAGATTATGAGATGACTAAAAATGCTATCCTGAGTGCATACGAGCTAGTACTGGAGGCGTACCGACAAAAGCTCCAAACTCCGCGAAAGTAGCTGGAACAAACTTACATCAAGTTCAAAAGGGTTAAGCAACTCACTGTTGACCGATGGATACAAGCACATAAGAAAGAGTTCAAAAAACGCTTCCCCTCTCCATAAGAAACCATGTGGAGGAACAAAAGGTTCTAAGAGTTAGGCAGGCAGCAATCCTGGCTGATGATTATACAATCATTCTCAAGAATGAATGAATTAATCCTGTTGTGGTCTAACAAGGAGAAGGAAAAGAGGGAAGCCCTTCAACCCCTCCTCACTTGACCATAACATCAGGAAGTATAAATTAGATTTAAATTATGTATAGAAAGCAAAATATAATTTGAAAAAAGACATATGGGATTAAGAGAGAAAAAATAAACAGACTGAAAAAGTACAAAAATCTCCAACATTTAGCAACTTCTGAAGATATGCAATTCCACGCTTGTAAAATTAAATATTCGGGGCTAGAGAGGCTGCTTGGCAGTAATTATCACTTATCATACTGTTAAAATTTCACTTACCACTGAATGCACCAACCCTAACCTTTTCTAGTTTAAGTAGGAATGCAACAAGTTTAACTTCCAAAGTTCCCTAACACTCAGATCTACCCACCTGAGTTGCATATGTTTTGTCAGTTATTTTCCTGGATGATAGATACCCTGACATAGAAGTGAGGAATGGAATCTACAGCCTCTGGCTTGATCAACTTAAATTATGCCTGTCATTGATCACCCAAGCATAGAATCAATAGCCCGGAGCACCACATCTCAGACTGTCTTCCAGAACTAGGAGGATGTTACAGATGCACCAGTAAGCAGTCGTTATTGAATATATATACGAGGTTAAGATTAAAGGTATAAGCAGCTATGATTTTACAGTAAAGAATATAAGGAATATTTCTGACTACATACATTGCTTTAAATGAGAACTGGATAAGTGTTGACTCAGCTGGGAGTGATCTTTGTGTCAGTGTTGGCTTTTGCTGTGGGCTCCTTCTTGCATTGGGAACTTGAACCCATACTCAATAAAAACAGCAAGTGTACTATTAATATGCCATTGCACCTTTGAAAATAATAATTATAAGCTTATTGAGTTTTTGAAAGGTTGAGGTAAGGTTTCCATGGGACTAATTGGATAGAACAGGAATAATGCCCTGAATTATACTTCCTCAAGAAAACCCTCTCAGCAACTTGGTTCCCCTCAGGCTCCAGAATTAATAACCTGTGCATTATCAATGACTTTCCCTCGTTAAATGTTTATCCAACTTATGGTAATCTTGAGCACACAGATTTGCAAAGCACAAAGGAAAAGTTAAAGCTGCAGCTCTGAATCATTAAATTCTAGTATCAGTATTCATGGAAAACTCATATTTTTGCCAATCAATGAATAAAAACACTTGTAAATGACATTTTCTGAAACATTGCTTAATGCGGTCTAGCAATGGGCTGCAAGACCTGTCACTTCAGTAAAGGGGCAGGTAGATCGGAATATGTAGATTTTGATGTGCTAGCTTTAAAAGTGAAACCATTGGCCCGAATTTGGGGTTAATAATAATGGTGAGACTGATAGCTCTCACTGTCATTATGGAGTAAATTGGACAGTAATCTCTGGTGTCCTTATGTGTCCAAATCCAGACGTTACTGTCAGAAATACTCTGATCCTCCTCAAGATGTACTGTAACAATCTTCACCAACAGACTAAGCACTGAAATCAATGCAATGGCATGAACTGGTACTTTCCCACTATTTTTCCATGAAAGACGCCAGTGAATTTTTAATGGCATGATAAGCAATAATTACTGCCAAATAACCTCTCTGACCAAGAAATTTTAATTTTACAAGTGTGGAGTCTCATTCCTTCAGAAATAAATTTTTAAAAAACTTTTTCTGTCTGTTTGTTTGATCTCTCTTAATCCCATCTGCCTTTCCCAATCTTTATTTCACTTTTTGTACATGATTTAAATCTAATTTATATTCCCTGGTTTAGATTCTGTGGGCTGAATTTTTGGGCCCCAACATGGGCAAGAATGGAAGCGGATGAGGCCCGAAAATACTGGTGCCAGCCAGCATGCCAGTTTCCTGATGCCTTTCTCACCACCGGTCATTTTAGTGGAGGCGGGTTCGGGACCGGCAGGGCTACTGGCCCCCATGTGGTAGGTAGCCCACTAGGCTTGTTAAGAGCCTTGTTAACTCCAATTAAAGGAGGCTGACTGGAATATTAGATGCCTAGAGGCGGGCATCCAGTGGCAGGCTGGGGGACCATGCTCCAGGCAGGCCTAGAGATCCTAACTTCCTGTCTGGGTGTGAGAGCAGCCATATGCCACCCTGTAGAGGGGCTGCCCACCACCCTCCCCCAACACACAGTGGAGGCCTGGCTGCAAGAGCCATTTTATAATTAAAGTTTTAAAATAATTCGTGAGAGGGGGACTTCATGTTGAAATGCCCTTTCTGCAGCTTACCTTCCATCACAGCTTGCTGCTTTGCTGCTCCTCTCAAGCTGGAAGGTCTGTGGTTGGCACTCCAGCTTTAAGAGCCCACCCACCGCAATTAATTGGACAAGGAACCTGTCTCCATACTAATTAAAGGGGTGCCTCTGTGAAAATCACAGTGAGTGACTGTTACCTCCCAGGAACAAGTGTGCACCCAGAAACAGTCCAACTTCTGTTTTCCGTCCCCGTAGGGAAAATCCAGCCCTGTGTGTCTGTCTCAGTGAGGGTTGAGAAGCCTGGCTATTTCTTGCCCTGATCACAGATACTACAGACACACTGTAGGGAATGCCGCACTGTATCAGAAACCAGGATTTTGAATCTGGGGTCCGGATCCCGATAGCTGGATCATTTCCAGGTCCTCACCCCTCATCGTGTCACCATCAGTGATGCAACGCAAATTTTAAATACAAAGGCCCGCTGGCACATTCGGCACCCAATTAGTGGTGCTGGAAGCGACCTGGAGGCAGGGCTTCATCATGGAAGGTGATTTTAAAAGGCAAGCGGCAGCCACGACTGGGCTTGCTATTACCTGGAGGAATGGAGCAGCAGGGAGCTTAGAGTGCCAGCACTGGCCATGGCAGGTGGCCCCACACTTTTTTGATGCCTCCCATGAGGCTTTGATGGACGCTGTCTCTGAAAGGACAGATGTGCTCTTCCCTCTGTCTGGAAGGAGAAATCCTCCCAGCCAGACCAAGAGGGCATGGATGGAGGTGGCTGCGGAAATCAGCAGCTCGGGAGTCATTCGGAGGACATGTGTGCAGAGCAGAAAACACTTTAATGATCTGCTAAGGTCTGGAAAGGTGAGTGGCAAGCAATACCCAGGTGACAAGCCTCTAACTCTGTATACGCCAACATGCACACAAGCTGAGCAGACTGAGTGCCCATAGTTCTCCTTAACTTAGTCAGATCAAGTGGCCAGTTGCATTAATGAGACGTCAGCAAACCTCACGTCTGGGGCACAATTGAGCAGAGGGCATCACTGAGGAATGCAACATCTCATGTGAATGTTAAGCTGGAATGGGTGAGGGAGGGCAGCCTTCTCATAAATCTTTCTCTCGTCATCCTGTAATTCAAGAGAGATGTCTCGGACTGGTGGAGGTGTGCCACAGCTCCACACACTGACCCCTATGGAGGAGGCAACCCTGGAGATGGCAAGGGTGCCATCGTGTCATGCCGTGGGCTGTTGTGGTATACCTTTAAGGGGCGTGTCTAAAACTGGTGTCGATCAGCAGACAGGATATGACGTATATAATAACGTAATCATTGGGCAGAGGTTAGGCGCAGTCAAAGAGACCAGACATGTTAATTTACCTCCCAGGTATTTGTTGTACATAGTTTCATACCTTCAAATAAAGAATGCACTTATTTTAGTTACCAATCCTTCTCATGCAGTGGTGTGTTTGGGTTAAAGAAAGAGAAGCACAATATGGTGGTAGCTGGTGGTATTTGAAGTTTTGATTCAAACATTGTGCAGGATCTGCAACACTGCACCACCCCCTGCACCACCCCGCCCACTCCCCCACGCCCCCCTCCCCCCCAACCACATGCTACAGAACTCCACTGTGTGGATATTTGAAGGCGTAACAAATACATCTGCAGTACTTACAGCAGTGTGGAAGTCTCTGTGTGAGCGATTCTGCAACAGTGTAGGTGTCCATTATACAGCAGAGCCATGCAGTCCTGGTAAAACTACTGCGAATCAGGGGAGTGTTAGTCTGAGTCCAACTGCTGATACAGCTTGCACAGGAAAAAAGGTTAAAGAACAGGCTCCATGAGGTGTGGCACTGGGCATCGGGGCACTGGATCAGGAGCACCGGGAATGGGGTGGGGGGGGGGGGGGGTGGCGGTGGTTACAAAACACTTGTGACAGGGCCAGAAAATAAAAAAAAATATTAAGAGGTCTATTCAGCGGCAGCCTCCAACAGCTTTGAGAAGACTCAAAAAGACCTTTATCGCCATTAAAAATTTTGGCGCCGCAACTCATCTTTGTGGGTTTGGCCTCACAAAAGAGTGGGACAGCAGCAACAGCACCGTCAATCCTAAATCCAACAATTAGGTGTGGTCATCCAAGGTACTGCAAATCAGTGGAGCCACAGAATCTAATCCCTTAAGGCCTGTGAATGCTTGAATATTTGTTCCCACCCCATATTTAACTGAAACTCCTACAAGCACTGACAGGATGACTACAAAATTCCCATCCCTGAATTGGAAGCTGGCAGACCACCTTACTGAATTTAAATTGTTCAGGCAAGGGATGGAACCACGTTTTTTGGACTTGGCTGTCTCCAAACCAGACAGACAAGCCATCACGGTAAAATTAGCCATAAGGAATGAAAGTCTTCACAGACTGAACACATCAGGACTGTCGGAGGACGACCTCAAAGACCCAAGCAAAATATGGTCTACACTGGAAGACCAGTTAAGGGTGAAGCTGAACTTTTGAAAACACCATCTTGAGTTTATGTCATTCAGACAGCAACCCAAGGAGATGATAGATCAGTTTGTGAGCTGCTGCAGAGATAAGGATTGTGACTTTACAGAGGCAGAGCTGGCTGACAGGATCATCGCTTGTGATAGCTTCTATCCTTCTTGAAGCATTTCAAAAAGATCTTTTGGACCAATCCAAAGGTTACAGCTTAGAAGCATTGCTCAAAAGCGGACACAAGTATGAAGCAATCCTTATGGGTAGACAGAGTTTACAGGCTCTGTGCACTACATCCACCATTGGCACGGTGGTCAATCCAAACAAACTTAGTAAGCCATGCAGGTAGTGTGGTCTTATACATGCACCTGGAAATAGTCCAGCTTTCCATGACATATGCAGGACATGTGGTACCAGAGGACACTGGAAGCCCCAATGGAGGAAGCCAAAGCCATACCAGGTGGCTCGACACCAGGGCAAGCCACAGTTGGATGCAAGACAGGTGCAGCAATTCAATAAGAAAAAGGAGTGTACCAAATATCACAAGCGGCACAGTTAGATGACAAGGATGACCAGAGCATTGATACATACGGTGAGCAGGCATTCCATACAGGCAACATCATTGAACATGTTGACACCATGATACCACTATTCACATAGTATGCCCACAGAAGCCTGGTAAGTATACACCGTGGACAAAACCGATACAGGTTTACATTCTTCCATCTGCATACTGAAAAGCATATACCCACAGAAGTGAAAAGTGATGGCTTAACCAACCACTGCCAAGCTCACAGCCTACAAAGACTTGGAGAGTCCGTCCCTGGGATCTATTACACTTGAATATCACTACAACAACTCACCATGGTCAGCCCAGATATTCCACATCGTTGATTCCACAGGTCCAGCAATTGCAGGCCTACTGGCATGCAGAGTCCTGATCTTGGTTACCTTTCATAGCATCGACATGATAACGGTGACGACAACAGACCACAAGGACAACTGAAGATGATCAGTGATGAGGAGGAGCAGACACTGCAGGAGCTGGGCTACAAACACAGTGAGTCAAAGCTCAAAATTGAGACAATCAAAGAAGCCAACAAGGCACTGCAGGGTCCAACTGGAAACTGATTTAAGATTGAGAAGGAGTGGAGACGGCACTACAGAATGACCTTCAGAGGGAGCGGGACACCATCTCAGAACTGAGCTCACAAACACAGCAACTCAGCACCCTGAAGAAGGAATTCCTTCGATTACAAGAAGAGAATGGACAAAATGTATGAAAACAGCACCCAACTGATGGAACAAGGAATCCAGCAGAAATTATAACTCCCTGTCCAGAACTACGATCATACCAAATAAGAACTCCCAATGACATGACATTGCGAAGAAATCGGTGCCAAATCAGGGAAGTTCAAGAACAAGAAACATCAAGTAGCTCAATTGCAAGTCGAACACAATCAAAGACACGATCCAAGCACAACACTCCTACAGACCACCAGAGTTGTGAGAACATACAGTAATATCTCAAACCAACTTCACAGTAATCAAGTCTGGGCGTAGCAATAAACAGCATTACGCTTCAGAGACTTGTAGGTTTACCACTTCGTATAATCATATATAATGAAACGCAACAGTTTCCTCTGTTCTGATAAATGGTTCTGATTGTTTAAGGGTACAATTTTAAACTTAGAACAAAAGGGGGGATGTTGTGGCATATCTTTAAGGGGCATGTCCAAAAGTGATGTCTATCAGCAGACAGGATATGATTTATACACTCATGTAATCATTGGGCAGAGGTTAGGAGCAGTCAGAGAGACCAGACCTGTTAATTTATCTCCCAGTTATTGTTGTTCATAGTTTCATATCTTCAAATAAAGAATCAACTTATTTTAGTTACCAATCCTCCTCATGTGATTAGTGTGTTTGTGTTAGCATGTAATTTAAGAGAGATGTCTCGGACAGACAGTGGTGAGCCACAGCTCCACACGCTGACCCCTACGGAGAAGGAGGCTCTGGAAATGGTGAGGGTGCCATCGCGTCACACTGTGGGCAATGGTGAGACGGGAGGTTTTGAGAACAGGGTCATTTGAGAGCTCAATCAGGGGTGAAGGGCATGGAGGTCACTCCTGCCCAATGCATGCTGTGGCTATACAACTGCTTTCATCTATGGGGTTGGTTGTGCTGAGGCAACTGCTGAGTAGCCTGAGTTCTCACCACCACCTTCTGGAGCATCAGAGGCAGATGAGTTCCCACATGTCGGAGATCTGAGGCATTGCAGAGCCATGGGCAGAAAATGCATGACACATGCAGTACATGTACTCCGTTATGTCTTAGGATTTTGAGTGCATGAGCTCCTCCAATGAGGGAGTGGCCAACCTCTTGGGCAGCCCTGTGCAGCAGCACTCTGAGTGTGCTGTGTGCTGAAATGCACGGAAAGAGTGACTCTCTGGATAGCATTGACTGCCCAGTGTTGCTGATGGTGCGGAGATACAGGGAGTGGATGCCACTTGCATCCCAGTGGTGGCCTCATCCAGCATGCAAGAGCACCATGAATGTGTTGAGCCGTTGAAGGGGCTGCTGAGGGTCCACCCCTCAGGGAGCACTGGTGTCATCCCTTGCCTCCTTGGCACCTCTGACTGAGGAGCCATCCATACAGCAAGGCGCTATGGCAGAGGTTGCCCCTGCAACAGGTTGTGAAGGAGCCCCCACGGACACCTCCAAGACATGAAAAGAAGCCACGGACATCTCAACTGTGAGCAGAGATAAGGGAGCAGGCTGCCTCCACCTCATCCTCAGCCACAGGCGGAGCACCATGTGGGAGCGTACCTGAACACAAGGCGCCACGTCAATATTCAATGAATGGTATCCTTTTCTGTTGAGGAATCTGACTGGCTGGTCTGTTGGTGTCTTGATGGCTACGTGGGTGCAATTGTTGACCCACTGGACCTGTGGGAAGCCATCAATGGTGGAAAAGCCCAAAGTCCTCTATGCCTGCATTGGACCATCTGTCTCAAAATGGATGTATTCCCCCCCCCACCCCGCAACACACCCCACTTTCAGCTTACGTTGGCTACCTAGTTTGCAACATTGTAACCTACATTGCAAAGGACTGTGAGGTGGGAGATGAAATGGCTGCATTTCCCAGCAAGAACCAAAACCCAGTAAGTGTAAAGGAATAGTTTTTTCAGCAAGCAGAGAAATACTGCTAACTGCTATGTTTGAATTACTGAGTGACTGTCATGTGACAAGCCACTCCCCATCTGTGGTTTTAAGCTGGTGTTTTTCTCTGCAGCAGAGGAGAAGCACCTGGACTCTGATATGAGCAGACCCTAAGTGGAGATCCCCCCCCCCCCCACCTTTCTCTCTCTCTCCATTCCAGCTTGAAAGCTTTCAAATCCTGCTTGTTGCCTGACCACCCTTGCATACTCTGGCTACAATCAGAAATCCCGTTGGAGGAAATCATCTGCATCGCTATCTCCAAGAGACTCATCAAACCAGTCATCTACCTCTTCAAACTAATAGCCTCAGAATCATTGAATTCAGCTGGAAGCCAGCCAAATCACCAAACTTCACAGACTGTATACCTTTTTTAGGGACTCCAACTCAATCAATCTACCCTTCCCCACTCTGTAACATATTTGTGTGTGTGTAAACTTCCAGTGTGTGTGAGAGAGTGAATGTTGACACATTGTTTATTATTTTATTAGTTCAGTTTAGGTACAATAAAGTTAACCTCTTTCTTTGTTAACTCAAGAAAACCTGTCCGATTGGTTCTTGTTATGATCATAGCAAGTAAATACTCAAACACCTACTGAATTGGCCAGTACATCCACTTTAAGAAAGAATTAAACCTGTTGTGGTCAAACAAGGAGAGAGAAAAAAGGGAAGCCCTCCAACCCCTCCTCACTTGACCGTAACAGAAATTTGGGGGCTTATATCTGGGATCAAATCCAAAGACAAGCTGGAAATTGGAAGCCAGAAACCAAATTGATCCCAAGCAAAAATTTAAAAACTTCAATACTGGTTTTCTTGTGCTTTTCAGTGCTAGAGTACTAAAATGTCTATATTCAAGGCCAATATGTTCCTACAACAGAGTGAAGTAACTTGGGCCAGGTTAAAAGCTGTTAAAGAGTTGAGGAATGTAGCTGGGCAGTTAGAGATTATTATCCATCCAAAAGCTAGGAAGTCAAAAATCTTAAAACTTGTGGCAGCCATTTTAAAATTGACACTGAAGAACTGGAGACGGCTTAGAATCTGAAACAGACAAAGAGACATTAGCTAAGATTCAACTAGAACAGAGGAAATTAGAATTAGAAATCCAAGAAAAAGAAAGAGCTTTCGAGACCAGAGAGAGAAAAAGGAGAGTGAATTCTAGGAAACAGAAAAAGAAAGGGAGGAAAGGAAAAAAAAGAATGGGAGGAAAGGGAAAAAGAAAGAGCTTACAAAGGGAGTTAAGGCAGCTCGGACTGAATAGGGGAAGACCCAATGTACCCAGTGAAGACAGTATTAGTGAGGGAACTACCCCTAGCTCAGGGCTGGGTGCTGAGCTCTTTAAGTTCTCCCAGCTGATACCAAAGATCAATGAGGGGGATGTAGAAGCATTTTTCATCTGTTTTGAAAAGCTTGCAAAACATTTGAAGTGGGCAATAGACAGTTGCACACTGTTATTGCAAAGCAAACTAGCAGGAAAAGCCCATGAAGTTTATTAACTGTTGCCTGATGAGAGTTCATCAGATTATGAGATAACTAAAAATGCTATCCTGAGTGCTTACGAGCTAGTACCGGAGGCATACTGCCAAAAGCTCCGAGCTCTCCTAAACTCTCTGAAAGCAGCTGGAACAAACTTACATCGAATTCGAAAGGGTTAAGCAACTCGCTTTCGACTGATAGATATGGGTACTTATGATAGACTCCACCTATGAAAACCTTAGAGAGGTGATCTCTGTCGAGGAGTTCAAAAACTTGCTTCGCCTTTCCATAAGAAACCACGTTGAGGAACTAAAGGTTCCAAGAGCCAGGCTAGCAGCAATCCTGGATGATTAATATACATTTATTCACAAGCTCTTGTGCCAAGGGAAACCCTTCCCTAGTCACCTCCAAAAACTTGAAAAGGATAGAAGGTGGAGAGTGATAGGAGAATTAACCGCCATGAGCGAGAAGGGAGAGCTGGAAACACAGGGGGCCCCCTCAGGCCAAAAAGGAAGGTGCTGAGAACAGGAGCCTGTATGTTTCCATTGTAACAACACAGTTCACTTTTGAGCTGACTGCCGGAGGTTATGGGGAAAACACATAGGTTTAGTCAGGGTACACCAGACCAGGGCAGAAAAAGGGGCCCTGATGGAAAGCACAGCAGACCAGGCTGTGGCTTTAACTGCAGCAGTAAAACCCAGTAAACCTACTGCTGAGAGTGCGGGAACACTTAACAAAATCCCTGAAAGTTACCAGGATTTTGTGTCCAGAGGAAAAGTGACCCCATACCCATCAAGTGAGGTGAGTAAGCCCATAGTCATACTTAAGGATACTGGGGTAACCCAATCCCTTCTGCTGGGAAAAGGCATGACCTTTCCCTCAGAGAGTGCATTGAATGCTTCAGTGCTAGTTAACAGTATCGGAGGAAAGTATATGCCCATACCTTTATACCGGGTACACCTGGAGCGCGACCTTGTTTCAAGATTGGTAATCATGGGGATTGTCCCTAATTTACCAGTGGATGGGGTCGACCTGCTCCTGGGTAATGATCTGGCGGGGGTGAAGTTGGTAGCTTCCCCAGTGGTTTCAGAAAGAAAGAAAGAGTTCAGGGAGACACAACAGTTACAGGAAAAGGTCCCTGGCATTTTTCCTGACTGTGTGGTGATCTGGTCCATGGCCAAACAAGCTCCATCAGAGGAGGCTGAACTGGCACTGCAGACCGATGGTTATCTGAAACCTTGTTTGGGAAGTTTGAGGACCCAGAGGATTGATTAAAAAGGTCTTCCTTGGTTGAGGCTCAGCAGGGTTAAAAAAGTTAGTACTGACTGCCCAAACTGAAGCCGTAGCAGAGGGAGTTCCAGGGTGCTACTATTTAAAGGATGAGGTGCTGATGAGGAAGTGGAGACCTCCTCACAGACCTGCAGATGAAGAGCAGTCAGTGATTCACCAGACAGTGGTACTGCCGATGTATCATAGGGAAATATTGAGAATAGCCCACGAGATTCCAATGGCTGGACATGTGGGCATCAGAAAACCCAAGCCCGCATTTAACAGCATTTTCACTGGCCACGACTCCACAAGGATGTGGTGAAGTTCTGTAAGACTTGCCACATGTTCCAGGTTGTGGAGAAGCCTTAACCTGCAATAAGGCCTGCACCCCTAATTCCCTTACCGGCTTTTAGGGAACCATTTAGCAGAGTGCTGGCTGATTACGTGGGATCCCTGCTGAAACCAAAAGGGGACTACCAGTATCTTCTTACCATTATGGATGTGATTACCCGATTTCCAGAGGCCATTCTTCTAAGAACTATCTCTGCCAAGATATGGTGGGGGGGGCTCACCCAATTCTTTACCCGATATTGTCTGCCTGCTGAGATCCAAATTGGATCAGGGCACAAATTTCATGTCCAGTATTTTTCAAAAGGTCATGGGTAATCTGGGCATTACCCAGTGTCATGTAAACCATACCTGCCAAAATGAGACATATTAATTTCATCATATGGAACATTGATTTTAAATTGTTACTGGTCCAAAAAAAAAACTTGGTTTAAAAAGACCACTGAAACATGACTGCACATATTTACATTCTAAAAGAACAATGGCTGGAAACGTGACTGCTCGGTTTGCATTCTACAAGACATTTGAAAGAAAAGAGACAATGAGAACTGCTCACTGATTCAATTAACAGAGATTGGTCTCGGCAACAGTGATCCATATCTTGGCTGTGTAAGAGACAGCACTACACCAACCCCCCCCACCCCCAAAACGAGAGTTTTGAAATCCACAAACTGCAGGAAAGGTTGTCCCAGATAGGGAGTTAGTCATATGATTAACCTGCTGGCCAACTTGCAGTTTTTAATTGTGCTCATAGAACAGTTTGAAAACAGACTGCAACTGAACTTGAAGAAGAGAGCAGTTGTCTCCCTCTCTCTCAAGAATTTCCAGGAATCCACAGAAGCCACTTAAACCTCAAGAGAGAAGACTCCTGCAGCTAAATAAGTGAAATTGTGCACTGGGCCCCAACGAGAACTGCAAGAATTAACTGCAATCAAAAACTGTACATCTAATCCACAAACAGTAAATGAACTCCAGTTATTGCTTAAAACCTTTTCTCCTTTGATTCTTTCTCCTTCTCTGTCTCTATTTGCATATGTGTTTATTATGTATGCGTGCTAGCCTGGTCACGTCGTGTATTTCTAGTAGTTTTAATCGAAAAAGTTTTAAGGTTAATAAACTTATACCTTTCTTGTTTAAATGTAAGAAAACCTGTCTGGTTGATTTCTTTGCCATTACAATTAGAGAGCAGTGAACAAGGATTCACTGAGGGGAAGCTTAAAGCACAGTGTTTAAAAAAAAATATACCCTGTTACGGCCAAACTAAGCAAAGGCTGAGAGGGGAGCCCTAGACCCCTGCCTCACCTGGTTGTAACACCAGCTAAAGTCCTCAGCCTACCACCTACAGTCACAAGGGGCTTTGGAGCGATACCACCAGATGATAAACACAATGATTAGGGCATACTGCTATGAATACCCCCATGACTGGGACAAAGGGAGGGGATTTCTTCTGTTTGCTACCAGAGACTCACCTAATAGGTCAACTGGCTTTAGTCCTTTTGAATTATTTTATGGACACGAGGCGAGAGATCCTCTAAAACTAATCAAGGAGAGGTTTTTGGGACATAGGGACAAATCTTGTTAGACTACATCTCCATGTTCCAAGAACGTATCACGAGAGCCAGGTGGATAACCATGCCAAGGCCAGAATATTTCAGGCCGGAGACCATGTGTTAGTGCTATTACCAATACAGGGAGAACCATTGAAAGCCTGGTTCAATGGCCTGTACAGAGTAATAAACAGAATTAGCAAGGTGACTTGCACAGTAGACACCCAGATCATAGGAAAAAGCAAAGGCTGTGCCACATCAATATGTTAAAATGGTATCACTGCCAGGAAGGGGATAAACAAGCACAGATCTGTCAGGCAGTCAGAAAAAAGGAGGGCAAAAGCTACAGTGATGATGAGTTAGAGGGAGACCAGGAGGATTCCCAAATTGAACCCCTGGTTAGCTAACACTGAAATGTTCGGGAAATTAGACACCGTACTCTCCTATATAAACACAGAACAAATAGGAGACCTAACAAGGCTGCTCACAACATTTAAAGGGATCTGCAGGGACAAACCTTTCCCTACACAATGTGGATGTAATAGAAACCACTCCCATAAAATAAAATCCCTATCGCCCAGGTCCCAGGAAACTGACTCAGGTTCGGAAGGAAATTCAGAATGAAGACCTAGAAATTAAAGATTTAAATTCTGAAGGGAGACACAGAAGCTCATAAGCCAAAGGAAAACCCTAATACCAAAAAGGTTTTTGTGGCAGATTTGGAGGGTGGTGATGGTGGTGGTGACTGCAGGTCAAGTATCCTAACTGAGGGGGATTTGTGGGCCAGACTGGTTGAGCACAGAAAAAAACATATACAAAAAGCACTGGATGATCTTCACAAAGTTATGAACAACTTTGAATCCAGGGTTGAGTTCACTGATATAGAGAAACTGGAAAAGGATGATATTGTAGAAATACTCGTGGAAATTCAATATATGCTGAAGCACAAGTTGACTGACCCCAGTCAAAGCAGTTGGAGTTCTCCAGTTGTGCTCATGCCCAATCCCGGATGAAAAAAAAAACTTGAGTATGGCTAAGACAATGAGACTGAGTGTGTGTGTGCAGTTTTATTCAAATTTCTGGTCCCAGAATGAAATGTTGCTGTTGTCACTTTTCATTTTGCATGGTGGAGAGGTGGTACGCAATGTGTTTTGTTGAATGATAATTTTCTTTAAGCTAGAAGCAAAGTCATCCTTTCATCTTATGTTGGCTATCTAGTTTGCAACACTGTAACCAACATTGCAAAGGACTGTGAGGCGGGAGATGAAATAGCTGCATTTCCCAGCAAAAACCAAGACCTAGGAAGTTTAAAGGAATTGCTTTTTTCAGTAAGCAGAGAAATACTGATAACTGCTACGTTTGAATCACTGAGTGACTGTCATGTGACAAGCTCCTCCCCATCTGTGGTTTTAAGCTGGTGTTTTTCTCTGCAGCAAAGGAGAAGCAACTGGACTCTGACATTAGTAGACCCTAAGTGGGGGTTCCTCTCTCTCTCTCTCCATTCTAGCTTGAAAGCTTTCAAATCCCGCCTGTTGCCGGACCACCTTTGCATATGCTAGCTCAATCAGAAACCCCGTTGGAGGAAATAATCCACATCACTATCTCCAAGAGACTCCCCGAACCAGTCATCCAGGTCTTCAAACTAAAAGCCTCAGGACCATTGAATTCAGCTAGAAGCCAGCTGAATCACCAAACTTCACAGACTGTATACCCTTTTTATGGACTCTAACTCAACCAATCCACCTTTCCCCACTCTGCAACTACTTGTCTGTGTATAAACCTCCAGTGTGCATGTGAGAGTGTAAGTTGGCGCGTTGTTTATTCTTTTATTAGGCCAGTTTAGATTTAATAAAGTTAACCTCTTTCTTTGTTAACTCAAGAAAACCTGTCTGATTGGTTCTTATTATGATCATAGGAAGTAAGTAATCAAACACCTACTGAATTGGACAGTGCACCACTCTAAGAAGGAATTAAACCTGTCTAACAAGGAGAGGGGGAAAACGGAAGCCCTTCAACCCCTCCTCACTTGACCATTACAGACTGCCATGGGGGCTGCAAGGTCTCAGGTCACTGTGGACCTGAGCACAAATCTGAGACCAACTGCCTGGATAGCCGCAGTCTCTTACGGCACTGGCGCTCTGCTGACTCTTGGGCGATATACCCAATGTTGTGGGTAACACCTTCTTCCCCTTCCAATCTCCCGTTGAGCTCCTCTGGCCTCATCCTGATCAGGAGAATTCATTTGCTGAAGCTCCTCTTTGCTACTATGTCCAATGTCAGAGTAGCCTGCTCCCAACTCAACTCCCTAACCTGCCACATGTTGGTTTACTGGGGCATCCTCTACCCACCTCTGATACCTAAATGTTGCCAGTAACTTCACGTCACTCTTAACAGTCCAAACACTCGCTGTTCACAAATGCAAGCCTCTCAGTACCAGTGATGGCAACTGTTTGCCAATAGTTGAGCAACTGAGTTTAAATTTCCCATTTCTCACAACTGTTGAGCAATACATTCATGAGCATTCATGGCTCCTCGCTGTATTCCTGACAGCTGGACCCTAACTTGTCCCAGAGCCTCTGCTTTCCCCGTCCCTCCCAAATGAAAATCTGAAACGGCTACTTTTTATAATTCTTTCATGGGATGTGCACATCACTGGTAAGGCCAGCATTTGCTGTCCATCCCTAATTACCCTTCAGAAGGTGGCGGTGAGCTGCCTTCTTGAACTGCTGCAGTCCATCTGGTGCGGGTACTCCCACAGTGCTGATACGGAGGGAGTTCCAGGATTTTGACCCAGTGACAGTGAAGGAACGGCAATATATTTCCAAGTTAGGATGGTATGTGACTTAGAGGGGACCTTGCAGGTGGTGGTGTTCCCATGCGTCTGCTGTCAAAGACTCCTAAGTCTTGAGCATTGCTGAAAATAGAGACATGTTGTCGAAGCTTTTCATCTTGCACTCATCAGGACAGACTGCAAGAATACCAATGTAAAGGAAAACAGCATAAAGTTGTTGTTTTCCCTTACATTGGCATTCTTATGGATTGTCCTGATGAGTGCAAGAGCTTTGACAACGTGTCTCTATTCTCAGCAGTGCTCAAGTTCTGTACTACCAAACGACTATTTGTATACCTGAGACAGAAGTACAACAAAGAACAAATCTGGAATATCAACAACATAGTTCGACTTACAGGTAAGCTAAGAATAGGTAAGCTGTTTATCGAATTTCTCCAAGAGTGTATTAAACCTAAGGTTGTGCCAGTTTTCATTTCCAAACATATCGATAATGCTGAAGTGAAACACAGTCCTGCGATTGAGTGAGAATTTATGCAAGATGAGATTGAAAAGATTGGTAATAGGGTTACAAATTTACGCCATGCCCTATGCTGCGCTTGATCTGATGTGTGCAAATTTCTTTCATTTTTCGATTTGATCTGTTTATACTGCTATATTGCTTCAATAGATGACCGCACGATAAACTGTACCCGTGAGAAACACACCCACACTATAAACTCACTTAAGCAGAAGTAGTTTGGCAATGCAATTAACGATGCCACTAAACACGTAACAAATCTCTCTGACCACGTACTCTCAGAAAGTGAGGAGTTTATTCTTGCGCATGGCTTCAATTTTGGTGTGCCTTCATCCCAAATCAAACGGGAAGAGATATTTGCTGAGTTCGAACTCCTCTCGCCACAAACCAGCATCCACTGAGGATGCTGAATCCTTGATAGCTTGCCTCGCTGATCTAGTGCATGCACATTGCGGGCTTCCGAACGTGTGTCTGATTTCCACATGCAACATCAATGTCTGACATAAAAGCAAAATACTGCGGATGCTGGAAATCTGAAACAAAAACAAGAAATGCTGGATTCACTCAGCAGGTCTGGCAGCATCTGTGGAAAGAGAAGCAGAGTTAACGTTTCGGGTCAGTGACCCTTCTTCGGAACTGGCAGTGTTGCGAGGCCTTAAGACCAACTGGGACATACACATCAGTAAACCTGACCAAAGGATGGGAATAGTCATCCTTTACAAGTGTGACTATATCAACAAAATGCACGCCATTCTTAATGACAGGTCCAAATTCGTATCCATTGGACCTGCTGCTCAACATGACCAGTCAGCCTTGCTTGAAAGTAAGGTAAAAAATGCTTGCTGGACTTAAAGCCTGGCTACCTAACCCAAACCCAACCTAACCCGACTACATGAATCGGGTTTGGGTCGGATCGGGTCTGTATTCTGCGGCCAGCATTTGGGCTCGGGTTGGGTCGGGCTGGACTGTACTGTTTATTTTCATATTGTTTCCGTTTTAATCTACAATTTTTTTCTGTTTCAATGATATGTTTGTTTTTTTTGGGTCGGGTCGAGCATTTAAAAAAATTAAAGGACGTGGGTCCGAGTCAGGTTCGGGTGGCTGTTGTCTGGTTGGGCCCGGGTCGGGTTTTAATTTTATACCTGAGCCAGGCTTTAGCTGGACTTGCGTAAGAGTAATGAGCTGCCAGGTGATATATATGACAGGGCTCGTCCTCATGGCTCGCTGCATTCGTGTATGTATGGGCTGCCCAAGACACACAAAAATGATGTCTCTCTACACCTTATCTTATCTATGACCAGTTCTGCACAACATGAATAGGCCAAATGGTTGGGTGAATTGTTACTACCAGTTTGAGCAAGTTCTCCACATACATGGTGAAGGATTCCTTCACATTTGCTAAGACCATACAGGACTTGCATATCGATAGCAATGCCGTGTCCATGTGCTCATTTGACATTGCTAGCCTATTCACCAATGCAATAGATATTTGCGCTGCAGCACTATATCATGGCAATCTAGACATGCCACCATTGCGTGAATCAGTATTCATTGACCTATGAACTTGGCAACTCGCGCTGTTGAGTTCAGTTTTAATGAGACCATGTATGCCCAAATAGATGTTGTTGCCATGGGACCCCCTCTAGGCCCAGCTCTCGCAAACATCTTTTTTGGGTTCCATGAGAAACGTGTCTTTGAGGGAATGACACTTAACCCCCCCTACCTTATGCATATTTCCGATATGGAAGATGATACGTTTGCTACATTTGAATCCGCAGCTGCATGTAATAATTTCCTGATACATCATAATGGGCTCTATCCTGCGCTCAAATTCACCTTTGAAATGGAGCAGTCAATGAGCTCCCTTTCCTTGACGTACTGGTTGAGAACTCTGCGAAGGAGTTCTCTACCACAGTCTACTGCAAACCTACCTTCACTGGTCAATACACACATTGGAATGCTTACAGTCCCACGCGCTATAAAAGTGGCCATTTTGGCAACCTCGTAAATAGGGCCCGAGCCATTTGCTCACCATGCAAGCTTGATGCTGAAATAGGGCGAATCAAAGACATCCTGCCTGACAATGGCTACCCCGATCAGATCATTTCTCGCTGTATATTGTGCAAACTTATGAATGGGCCTAAGGCCATCATTTTCGACCCTGAAAAGTGCCCAGTCTACCTCAAATTACCCTGTAAGGGTAATGAATGCCAAAAATTTGAGCAACAGGTGAAGCTAGCTGTTTCATGCTGCTACTATGCAGGAGCAACACGTGTGGTGTTCGCCACTAACAGGTTGCTGCTGTCAAGCCAAAAAGACGTCCTGTCTCTCACTCAAATGAGTAATTTGAGATATGAATTTCAATGCCAGTATGATGCTTGGTATATAGGCCATATGTCCCAAAGACTGGCGGATCATATCAAACAACAGGTCCCTTCCAAGGTTTGCAATGGGCAAGGTACAGGCCGTACACAGCCAGCCGGTGCTTGCAAAACTCCAAAGACAGTGTCCAACGTTAGATGTGATTCCGCAATTGGACAACATTTGCTAAATAATCCACAGTGTGCTAAGAATTATGCTGACAACCAATTTAAAATTGTTAGTAGGGCTCACAGTGTGGTGCATTCGTGTATACTGCAAGCTACATATATTAATACACAGGGCCCTGTTCTTGGCGGACAGAAAGAACATGTACACACATTGCGTCTGTTTCAGCTAAACAGAATAAGTGACAGCATTCGCTGGTTCATTCCTCAGGGCAATGCTTTGACCAATCAGAGTCAAGCTGCCTGGTTTAAATTTCAAACAAATTGTGGCAGGTAACTGTCAGTCACCATAAACTGGTGCATTCTTCATGGCAACGCCTCTACCAATCAGAGTTCACTTGCTAACCAATCAGCACTCTCTTCTCATACAGTATAAGTTGTTGTTTTCCCTTACATTGGTATTCTTGCGATTGTTCGGATGAGTGCAAGATGAAAAGCTTTGACAACATATCTCTATTTTCAGCAATGCTCAAGTTCTGTACTACCAAATGACTACTCCTAATTGGAGATGTGCAGGTTGCCAGCTCCCCCACATGCCCCCACCCTCCCTTTGAAAATCAGAGGCATCGGGAACCAGTGTCGCCATTCGAGATTGCGCTTTTCAATGCATGCCTGCACCCAACCGTGCCCTCATGGGTGATTAAAAATCTAGCCCCGGATTACAGCAAACCTCTGCTCTAAAGCCTTCTCAAACATTGTGGGCCCTTTGTCACTGACTACGAAATCTGAGGCAAATAAAAGCAAAATACTGCGGATGCTGGAAATCTGAAATAAAAACAAGAAATGCTGGAACCACTCAGCAGGTCTGGCAGCATCTGTGGAAAGAGAAGGAGAGTTAATGTTTTGGGTCAGTGACCCTTCTTCGAAATCTGAGGCATTGAGTACAGACTGCGAGCATCTTCACAGATGTTTCAAAACAACTGTACCTAAACAAATCTGTTCTGGATGAGAATATACTGTACTGATATACAGTGAAGCCCTGACCGGATAAATCTCAAGTTACTAAAGAATAGCTTGATGTTCACTGGAATTTGATCTTGTGAGGGATGAAACTATGCAAATGAGCTCTGATCTGAACAGAGGTTTATCAACAATCTTAGGTTGGTCCTTTGGTATTAATATGCAATCCATCACAGTCAGCATGGTTTTATGAAAGGTAAATTGTGTTTGACTAATTTGCTAGAGTTCTTCGAAGCTGTAACAAGCAAAGGGAATAATGGGGATCCTATAGATGTAGTTTATCTGGACTTCCAGAAAGCATTTGATAAGGTGCCGCACAAAAGGTTAATACACAAGGTAAGATCACATGGGGTTGGGGCAATTTATTAGCTTGGATAGAGGATTGGCTAACCAACAGAAAACAGAGAGTTGGGATAAATGGGTCTTTTTCTGGTTGGCAAGATGTAACTAGTCGGGTGCCACAGGGTTCGGTCCCCAGGCCCCAACTATTTACAATCTATATTAATGACTTGGATGCAGGGATAGAAGGTACTATAGCCAAATTTGCAGATGACACTAAAATATGTGGGATGGTAAGTTGCAATTAAGAAATAAGAAATTTACAAATGGATATGGATAGGTTAGGTGAATGGGCCACAATTTGGCAGATGGAGTATAACGTGGATAAGTGTGAGGTTATTCTCTTGGGTCGGAAGAATAGAAAGGCAAATTATTATCTAAATGGAGAGAAACTTCAGAATGCTTCAGTGCAGAGAGATCTGGGTGTCGTCGTGCATGAATCACTGAAAACTAGTTTGTAGGTACAGCAGGTGATAAGGAAGGCAAATGGAATTTTGGCATTTATTGCAAAAGGAATAGAATATAAAAGTAGGGAAGTGTTGCTGCAACCGTACAAGGTATTAGTGAGACCACACCTGGAATATTGCGTACAGTTTTGGTCTCCTTACTTGAGGAGGGATGTAGTTGCATTGGAGGCAGTTCAGAGGAGGTTCACTAGATTGATTCCAGGGATGAGGAGTTTGTCTTCTGAAGAGAGATTGAGCAGTTTAGGCCTTTAGTCTCTAGAGTTTAGAAGAATGAGAGGAGATCTAATTGAAGTATATAAGATGATTAAGGGGATTGACAAAGTAGACATAGAGAGGATGTTTCCTCTGGTGGGGAAACCTAGAACAAGAGGTCATAGTTTTAGGATAAGGGGTAGCAGATTTAAAACAGAGATGAGGAGAAATTACTTCTCTCAAAGGGTCGTGAGTCTGTGGAATTCACTACCCCAGAGTGCGGTGGATGCCAGGACATTGAGTAAATTTAAGGAGGAGATAGACAGATTTTTAATTAGTAAAGGGTTGAAGGGTTATGGAGAACGGGCAGGAAAATAGAGTTGAGGCCGAGATTAGACCAGCCATGATCGTATTGAATGGCGGAGCAGGCTCGAGGAGCTGAATTGCCTACTCCTGCTCCTAGTTCTTATGACCTTATGTGTAAAACTATGAGCTTTCAAAATATATCAATAAATCAAACACACACCTCGATTTGCAACCTAGCAAAGTCATAGTTGCTTATTCAGTATTATATGAAGGCTAATTTTATTTTGGAGGGTCATTGTTGTGAACTGCTTCAGGACACTTATCTTCTGTTACATAAAAAGAAAGAAAAATATATGTTTTGCTTGGTACTTTTAAATTTTTATTTGAACAAAGTATTTTCAGTGAAATATGATCTTCCAAATCTTTTACATGTAATATAAGGGCGATAAGGGTGATAAGGGTGATAAGGGCGGCACAGTGGCGCAGTGGTTAGCACCGCAGCCTCACAGCTCCAGGGACCCGGGTTCGATTCCAGGTACTGCCTGTGTGGAGTTTGCAAGTTCTCCCTGTGTCTGCGTGGGTTTTCTCCGGGTGCTCCGGTTTCCTCCCACAAGCCAAAAGACTTGCAGGTTGATAGGTAAATTGGCCATTATAAATTGTCACTAGTGTAGGTAGGTGGTAGGGAAATATAGGGACAGGTGGGGATGTTTGGTAGGAATATGGGATTAGTGTAGGATTAGTATAAATGGGTGGTTGATGTTCGGCACAGACTCGGTGGGCCGAAGGGCCTGTTTCAGTGCTGTATCTCTAAAAAAATCCTGTTTTAAGATTCTTTAAGCTTTTGTAATAATTTGTACAGAATCATACTGAATAAAGAGCAAACTCTCCTGAACTATTATTTGTTGGATCAATTAGGGTAAAGTTATAACATCACAAGTTAACCTTTGGTTAAGACAAGACACAACCATCTAGAATTCAGCCTGTAAGTTCATGCTGAACCTGTAGAGGGTGCTGTCCAGCCTTGCTCATAATGTGCCCAAGCCAAATTTAGGAGAATTTTTGATTTTCATCCAAAAAATGATAATGTCTGGAATATATTATAACAGCCGACTCCACTAAAAATTTTAGGGGAGAAAATGAGAATGGAGGAAGCTCACCTTATGTGGAAGGGGGTGGGGCAAAATAGCAGCTGTGACATACCGTACATAGCTGTCTTTAAAAAAAAACTCTACCCTGTAAAAAAAAAGCCTCAGTCCAGAAAACGAGGCCAAGAAAAGCACAAAATAAGAAATGGAAATCTCTGCATCATCTTGTACAGTTACTGCAGACTATTAAAGGGAGAAAGGGGGGAGTGTGATAATTTGTTAATGTCTGTCAGTGATTTTAATAGTACCATTTTAGTTTGTAAAAGTAACATACATCTCATAGTCTTAAATGTCAGATGAGAAGCAGCCATGTAGTCAGCTTCTAAATCTGTATGAAAGACATATGAGTATAGCAAACATCCTTTAGCTGTCTAGGAGATGTTTGAAGTTTGTAGTTATATAAATAGTTACAGATGCAAAATTGTTAATTTCCCCTAAAGTCAGTGCTTTAATAAGTAGTATAATTTTGGAAATATATACAGACTGAAGAACAATACATCTTACAACAAGGATGAACTAGGCTGCAGCTGGGCTTGGGAAGGGTACAAAATACCTCCAGAAAGTATTTAAAACTGCAGGGTCAGCAAGATTAAGCCCGACCATTGTCCTGCGTGATTTTAGCCACTCGGAGAAAATTATAGAGAAAGTAAGTTGCCTATAAAGGAGTTCCTTTCGATTTTGTGAGAACAATCACCCCTTTGAAAAAGGCTTCTCTTTATTTGATTTATATGCATGTAAAACATGCCAGAAAAAAATAGCCCATAAGGATTTTGAAGTCTTTGGTGCTTTAGATATTCTGAAAGCTGCCAATAAATCAGCAAAGTATTACAAAATCCTTTCGCTAGTACTTTTGGTCAGGGTACAGTTTAATCACAAAAGAACTGATGTTATTTTCAGCTATGCCTCTAACAGTGATTATGCCCTTGGAATGGGAATGCTGAATTCATGCAATCTTGTAAAGACTTGCCGATTGCCTATTAAGTGGCCTTCTGGAAAACCTAACAGGCCACAGCTGCATTGAATTCCAGTACCTGTTCCCTCCCAGTCCTTTGAGTGTTCTCTCCCAGCCTCGAACTGAATGTCTGGTCTGCTTAACATATTTTATCCATTTCAAATATTTATAAGAATTGCCTTGCAATCTTTTATTAAGTATACAGACAACTGTAATTCCAAAATCAATAGGAGAATGAAATATAAGTGAACTGTGCTCATTAAACTAAAATTACAACCTAAAACTACAAAGCAGACAGATTGTTTTCATTATCCAGTGGCCCCAAATGGGGAAGAGGAGGGTCTATGAGAATTTCACAAGAGTTAAAATGTATATAGCTGTTGGCCGCATAGTCAGTGTTGGTTCAGAAGCAAAGGAATGAGGGAGGAGGTAGAATGAGCTATAGCATAAAACGGATAAAAGGCAATTATGATAAAAGAAATGTTTAAGAGGGCCATGGTTGAAAATAGACAAAAGATCTTCCATTCAGCCAAGCTACCAATTTTATTTTGATAACCTAGTCATGTACATTTTTCTTCAGTGGGACAGGAACTTGCAATAAATTACCATGGCATTAAATTCACCCTGAGAGGACTGATGCTTCCCCTAAACACTTTAATGGGATGTAAACCTTTTGATCACTGTGCCTATCATCATAAGTCTTTACACTCTGGACCCACATCTTGCAGAATTAGGTTTCCCCTCCCCGGGAACATAAGAATTTCTAAACTGTCAGCCTTTTAGCTAATGTAAAAGTAACTTGGTCTGCTGAACTTTGTGTTCAAATGTTCTTAACCGAGGAGGATGATTTTTTTTTAGGTAGAAATAACCACCAAAACATGTTACAGCATTAGCTCATTTCTCATAAACTGAAGTTTAATTTACCCAGGATGTAGAAATGCATGCACGATTACATTTATAGAAGAATAGAGAAGGCTGATCACATTTTTACAAGAGTTTAAGCTCAACCCAAGTAGCATAAATTAATCTGAGTCTAATTAGACGAGCCAACTTTAGGTGAATTCTGTTTTTTGATCCCGTTTCAAGCTTTCCCTTATATTAAGAAAAAAACATGCATTTATATAGCACCTTTCCCAACCCAGGAGGTCGCAAAGTGCTTCATAGCCAAAGAAGTACTTTTGAAGTGCAATCACTGTTGGAGATGTAGCAGTTATTTTGCAGACAGCAATGAGATAAATGACCAGATAATCTGCTTTGGTGGTGTTGTTTGAGGGATAAATGTTGGCCAGGAAACCAGGAGAAAGGTTCTGTTGAAAGGTCATCAAACTGAAACGTTAACTCTGTTTCTGTCTCCCTGGCTGCAGCCAGACTTGCTAAGTGCTTCCAGCATATTATGTTTTCATCCAGAAGAACTTTCCTGCTCTTCTGCAAATGGCATCACTGGATCTTTTACGGCAATATGAGAAGGCATTCATGGCCTCGGTTTAACATCTCATCTCAAAGACAGTGCCACAAACAGTGCAGCACTACTTCAGTGATGTATTGAATTTTCAGCCCAGATTAGGTGCTCCAGTACCTGGAGTCTGACTTGAACCCACAATCATCTGACCCAGAGGCAAGTGTGCTATCACTTAATCAAGGCTCATTATTTATTATTCAGGCCTGTTGTTTGAACAATTATTTTTCCTGCTTTTCCGATAGCATTACATTAGCATTGCTGCTTCTTATATGTGTCAACAGAATTTTTTTCCTTATATTTCACCTCTGTCGCACCTGAGATCAGCAGTAGCAGAAAGTGTTTTTTTGTACTGTAGAATGGTTGTCTAATTTTAACCATTGGTAGGACTGGAAAGAACAGGGAATTTTTAAATTGTTTGAAACATATAAAGCCATCATTTTGAATTTGTTTCATGTCATCAATATCCATTGAGTCTTAGATGGCTCCTGCCATGTGTGAATGTCAACAGTAAGCCTCAGAAGTGAGGGTAATTTTAACCGAAGTGAGTATTGGCACCACCATGTCAGCTAATAAGTTAGGGGTGTGGTTTTTACAGCAGTCTTATTTACTCAGCAAACAAAGTCTATTTAAACAGAGTCTCTATGGACTACAGCAAACAGAACTGATGACTGAAATTACAGCAAAGTCTTCTGATAAAAGCAGGATTATTTCTCCAGGAAATTGCATTGCGTGGAGGATAATTACCGAACACAAATGATGTGCATAAAACCAATCTCAGCTACTTAAATCAGTGCGATCCCCAGGTGTGACTGACAAGGGAATTGCCCAATCATCTTCATTCTGGCCGAGAGATAGGCAGCCAATTTTATTAAATACTATCAATAATTTCTGACTTCATTTTATTCCTGTCCAGCTGTTTTTCAAACGTGAGGCCTTGCGGAGCTCACAAGCTTCTTGGAATGATACTTAGAGGATTTTGCTCCAGATCTTCATGGAAATGAAAACATTAAGGAGTCTTCACGAATATGTCATTAATTGCATGCACAGACAATAGTAAAAACGACAGGAACAGAAACAGAAAATGCTGGAAATGTGCAACAGGTCAGTCAGCATTTGTGCAGAAAGAAACACATTTATGTTTCGAGTACAGACCCTTCCTCAGAATTGAAAAATAAGAGACAACCAAGCGCATTAATATAATCAGAAAAAAGCAAACATATTTAAGAAACCAACATAGAGATGAATCATGAGCAGAATGAACAGATCATCTCAGTCAAGAATTGGACAGCAGCAATAAGACATAAAAGAAGAAAGGGTGTGTATATAGCGAAGGTAATCAGAGGCTAAGGAAATGAGAGAAAAGGTAAGAGATGGAGAACATGGTAAACCTAGGGGTCAGATAGAAATTAAAACAGGATTGAAAATGAAGATATGCTTTAGTCTGAAGTTACTGACGTTCAAGTCTTCAGAAGAAGGAATTTTCCTCCACACAAGATCAGGTAGCAGGTTGTTCAACCTTGCCCATCTAAGAGCGAAGACCAAAGTGCGGAAAGTCTTCATCAGGGAACTCCTCTTTGCTGACGATGCTGCATTAACATCCCACACAGAAGAGTGTCTGCAGAGACTCATTGACAGGATTGTGGCTGCCTGCAATGAATTTGGCCTAACCACCAGCCTCAAGAAAATGAACATCACAGACAGGATGTCAGAAATGCTCTATCCATCAATATCGGTGACCACGCTCTGGAAGTGGTTCAAGAGTTCGCCTACCTAGGTTTAACTATCACCAGTAACCCGTCTCTCGATGCAGAAATCAACAAGCGCATGGGAAAGGCTTCCACTGCTATGTCCAGACCGGCCACGAGAGTGTGGGAAAATGGCGCACTGTCACAGAACACAAAAGTCCGAGTGTATCAAGCCTGTGTCCTCAGTACCTTGCTCTACGGCAGCGAGGCCTGGACAACGTATGTCAGCCAAGAGCGACGTCTCAATTCATTCCATCTTCGCTGCCTCCGGAGAATCCTTGGCATTAGGTGGCAGGACTGTATCTTCAACACAGAAGTCCTCGACGCGGCCAACAACCCCAGCTTGTACACACTACTGAGCCAGTGGCGCTTGAGATGGCTTGGCCATGTGAGCTGCATGGAAGATGGCAGGATCCCCAAGGACACATTGTACAGCGAGCTCGTAACTGGTATCAGACACATCAGCCGTCCATGTCTCCGGTTTAAAGACGTCTGCAAACGTGACATGAAGTCCTGTGACATTGATCACAAGTCGTGGGAGTCAGTTGCCTGCGATCGCCAGAGCTGGCGGGCAGCCATAAAGGCGGGGCTAAAGTGTGGCGAGTCGAAGAGACTTAGCAGTTGGCAGGAAAAAAGACAGAAGCGTAAGGGGAGAGCCAACTGTGTAACAGCCCCGACAACCAATTTTATCTGCAGCACCTGTGGAAGAGCCTGTCACTCTAGAATTGGCCTTTATAGCCACTCCAGGCGCTGCTCCACAAACCACTGACCACCTCCAGGCACTTACCCATTGTCTCTCGAGACAAGGAGGCCAAAGAAGAAGAAGAAGTTCCTGAAATTAATTTGCAGAGCAAAGAGTTGCAGGATGCATTGGAGAAGTTGTTCTTGAGGCTTGTGCTCATCTTAGTTGGAATAATGTACAAAGCCAAATGACAGCGAGGTCAGACTGGGACTGGGAGGGGAGTTAAAGTGATGGACTGCAGGTAGCTCGAGGGGAGAACAGGGGTGCCCTAATCTGCAAAGCAGTCAACTAAGCTGCATTTTGCTTCATCATTACAGATAAAGTCCCAGCATGAACAGTGAATACAGTGTACTGGATTAGACAATGTCTACGTACATTGCTGTCTCACGTGGAAGGCATGTTTGGGGCCATGGAGGAAGATACCGTTGCTTTTGTACAACATGTAAAGGTATTATTCAAAATCTGTCCACAATAAAATGAAACTCAAAGACACTTCTGTCTTTGAACTATATTATTGTAATACATCAAATACCATAACCATTTATTTTGTGATCACGAAGGAAAAGAGATGGGATTTACCAACAAATTCCATTTTGTTAGCCTGGTCTGAAGATGCTTGTTGACACACGGCTCATATCCTCAGACAGAATGACTGTTATAAATAGTGACATGTTTATTGTTAGCTGTCTGGTTGCTGCCAGTCAATATATCAAGTGGTAATGCCAGAAACAGTCCTGAAACATATGTCCTGTATCTTCATTTCTTGTGGCCTGAAGACAACAATACACAGAGAAAACAATGTGGGTGAAAAGAATTGAACATGCCATGTGTATGTATAAAATGGATTGTTTTGATTCAATTTCTTCTCTCCCAAATCCAATGCAAATTTTGACAGGTAGGAGGGATGGAGATGTGGTATATCTGTTCCCGCACAGATTATGGCATTTTTACGCTGATTTCAGTGGGATCCAAGTCCTTTTTTCCCCTGGTGATTTATTGTGCAGCTGTATAGGTATGTGTAAGGGTCAAGCGCCCGGTGATCTAGTGACAGATTGGCCTCGGAACCATGGAAATCCAAATGGAGGTAAAGCATCTATTTTTCACCTTCTAGAAATATTGGTGGGCTGATCGGTCAAATGTCTTCATTTGCTCCCAATCAGTCTAACACTGAGTATGCATCTGTGTGTCCAGATGATCTCACTGTCACTAATCTGTTATTTTCTCAGTCTGCTGGACTGAGGTTCCTTTCAACTTAGTCAATAATTTAATGAGATTTTACTCTGATGTTGAGGCCTAATAAAAAAAACTACACAAACTGAAAATTCATCTTTTACAAGCTGTTCAATCTGGAAGAAGGAAAGTTGGCATCGACTGTTGCTGTGTTGAATCATGATTCCTGCAGCCAAACTGACTGGCTGAAGGAAGTCTGTCGACCTTTTTGCCTTCACTGATGTTAGTGGAAATGTATTTGTGAGTAAAAGGTGGTGTAATGTTGATGGAAAGTACTGACAGACTAAAAAGTAGGCAGTATTGTGGATCGCAATTCCCCCAAAAAACTGGTAAAGATCCCCAAAACCAATGTAATCGACTTAGAATTTGACTAAATCCATTACTGAAAACCAGTGCCCTAATTATAAAGCGATGGAATTCAATCCAGAAACCCCAGGAAAAATCATACAACACAAGCAGTGGACCTGTCATTACTGATGAATAACACTCCACAGTACTTAATCAAATTGGAAACTGAGCAGTTTACTTTCAGTCACAACTAGAATTAATTACTTCATAACAAGGAGGAAGAGCTTGTTCACCCTAGCAATGAAAGGTGTAGATACTATACAGAGGTTATCTGCCTGAAAACGTGATGCAGTGGAAAGATAACAGCAGGAGGAGGAGAGGGCAGCATGGGTATGCAGTGGTGTTACAATTGGCAGCAAGTAAATACAAAAACAACTTGCATACATGTTGCACCTTTTTTGTAGTAGAAAGTCCCAAGGTGCGTAATCAGACATTTTTTTTATTCTTTCATGGGATGTGGGCATCGCTGGCAAGGCCAGTATTTGTTGCCCATCCCTAATTGCCCTTGACAACTGAGTGGCTTACTAAGCCATTTCAGAGGGCAGTTAAGACTCAACCACATTGCTGTGGGTCTGGAATCACATATAGGCCAGAACAGGTAAGGACAGCAGATTTCCTTCCCTAAAGGACATTAGTGAACCATATGGGTTTTTACAACAATTGAAGATAGTTTCATGGCACTATTACTGAGACTAGCTTTCAATTCCAGATGTTTTATTAATTAATTGAATTTAAATCCAGTGACATTATTATGGCATCATCTCCCTGACCAATGAGCAATGAAAGAGACATTAGGGTATGTGACCAGAAACTTGGTTGCAGAGATAGGTTTTCAGGAGATTCTTAAAGGAGGAGAGATAGGTAGAGAGTCAGAGAGGTTTCAGGAGGGAATTCCAGAGCATAGGGCCCAGGCAGCTGAAGGCACGGCCTCTAATGGTGGGTTGAAGGAAGCGGGGGATGTACAAGAGGCCAGAGTTGGAGGAATGCAGAATTCTCGGAGAGTTGTAGGGCTGGAGGAAGTACAGAGATAGAAAGGGGCAAGGCCATAGACAGAATTGAAAATGAGAATGAGAATTTTAAAATGGAAGCATGCAGAGTCTGGGTGCTAATGTAGGTTAGCAAGCACAGGGGTGATGTATGAATATCTTGGTGCAAGCTAAGATATGATTAGCATAGTTTTGGATGAGCTTAAATTTATGGAGGGTGCAAGATGGGAGGCTGGCCACGGGTCTGGTGGTGACGAAGGCATGAATGAATGTTTCAACAGCAGATGTGCTGAGGCAGGGTGGATATACGTGATATTGCAGAGGTGGAAATGTGTGGTCTGGTGATGGGATCAGATGGGGTCAGATACACTCCAGTCTTTAGTGTATCACATAAAAGTCAGCTGCCTAGGCATGGTGGTGAAACAGTGCACAGGGCGGCTGAGATTATCTAATTCAACAGAGGCTAAATGGTGAACCCAGGATTGAACTGCATGGTTCAATATATCACCACAGGAAGTGTATGTGTGCAATGCACTTTCCAACAGGTGGATTCTTCGTGCTGCCAAAGAAACAATGGGCTGGATTTAACATAGATCGCAGGGGTCCCCCCGCCGGGGGCAACAACTGGGTGGTGGTGCAGGGCGACCCCATTTCGGCAGGCAGTAGGACCCAGGACCGGCTGCCACTAGGGCTGCCACCCACATTACGAATGGTGGCCGACACCCCAAGAGCTGCTGGCCCAATCAGAGCACAGCAGCCTCAGCAGCAGCACCACCAGTGGTGGCCACTGCTGAGGTTGCATCTGGAGGATGAGTGTGCTTCGATGTCTGTGCCATCAAAGTCAGGTAAGTGGGGTCTGGGGGCGCCAGGGCTAGACAGGCAGGTCCTGGTGAGCAGGGGTGGTGGCTGTGGGCAGGCAGCGCCATTGCCTTGGGGCAGCCGTTGATGCCAGAGGGCCCCTCTGTGCGCCAAACAGTGCCCAAAAGGGACGGTTCTGCCATCACCTGCCCCCCCCCCCCCCCAGAGCTCACTGGGAGGCACCAGCGTTTACCTGCAATCTCCCCACACAGCACTGGGCCTCTTTGCAGCTGGTAAAATGCCAGTGAATGTGGGAAGAGTTTCTTAATTGGCCACTTAAGTGGCTCAATTAGGCTCCGAGTGGGCAGCTCATCAGCCATCTTTCTCGCTGCTGGGAAGATGGCATGGCAGTGGAAAGATGATGGGCACCTCCTCTCCCCGCCAAAGCCTTCCTGCGCCATTTTGCCTGCCTTCCCACCTCACAGCCGGACCCCAAAGGGCTGGTAAAATTCAAACAAAATATTAAAGATGCTGGAAAAATTCAGCCCATTATCTCTTTCTTACTTCCTTTTCTGATATTAATTACCCACCATGAGCAACTGAATGCTTGACCTTTGTGTACACATATCCACATCATGTACAGTTAGTAAATGGGAGTTATGAGCATTACAATGGAAAAGCTGCTCAATCGATGTCTGGCTTGGGTTGGCACTTCCAAACCAAATTGAAAGATAATTGCTCCACTCAGGGGATGGATTTTTTGATGTTCTTTCCAGATTCTAGGTATTCTGGTAAAGCTTGACTTTCCAGAAACAGACAGCTTCCTGTTTTGCATTGTGTTACAGTTACTATTATTGATTGAGCTCGTCACAGTGCAGATTCATTCAGCGACTACTGTTGCAAATATATGTAAGCTGGTGAGATGGGACTGAGGTGGGGGAACTGAACAAGATGGTCAGGGTGCCTCTTGGTTCTTAAACTCTCATGGCTCCTATTAAAACACTTACTGACTTTATTGTTTGCGTGGAGACCCGCTTTCCTTCTGCATTTAAAAGCTGCATGGGTGCATTGATTGCAGCTTTCCAAGATGTCTGATAGACTAATAGCGCTCTCTGTTATTTATTGCACAAATGGCACAGCAACTTCAGACAAGGGGCAGCTGCACGGTTAAACGCAAATATCCAAAGGTTGATGTCTGAGGTGCACTGATCTGCTGTTAACTTCATGAAAATGCCATCTCACTGTCTGTCTCACCATTGAAATGCACTGAATAGTGTGGAGTTGCTGTACTTGCATGATAGAAATAAACTCACCATAGAAAGCTGAGTCTAGCAATGTCAAGTCTGAGTACATAATAACAATATAACTAATGATGCTAATCAACCACTCTAGCACTGAAAATTAACTATTATAAGTTTGTAGTCTCATTCCTTCAGGTCTTAATTGTTGATGGAGATTTTAGAAATATCAAGTAGCTTTTTGTACTTTTCCTTTCTGCCTTTTTTTTTATTGTAATCCAATCTTTCTTCGCCTTCCTGGGTTGGATTTTACCAGCTCTTTGGAGACAGGCTGGGAGGCAGGAGGAGTGGTAGTATGGTTGGGGAAAGTGTTGGGAGGGGAGCCCAATGTTTTCCCACTGCTTTGGCATATTACCAGCGGTGGAAACCTCACCAATGTGGCTGCCCAATGGGCAGCCAATTGATCCACTTAAATGCCCAATTAAAGGGCACTTCTCATCTCCACTGGCATTTTTCTCATGTCCACTGCTGCATAGGGAGACCGCCAGGTAAACCCTGGTGGCCTCCCAGCAGGTTGCTGGGGTGGGGGGGGAACCTACATAATGGCCACTCCATGGCCCATGGAGGGGCCCCCTGGCAGCAATGACTGCCCCTGTAGCTATGGCGTGCTGCTAGAATATGCCCACTGCCCCGTGCCCACCCCCCCCACCCCCACGACACCGATCACCAGGGCCTGTCTGCCTGGCCCCAGCTTGCTGCAACTAAACTTACTTGGTTTTCAAGAGTTCCTTGGCATGGGAGCACCTTGTTCCGTATCCTGCAGCCATGGCAGTGGCCACCGCTAGTAGCCTGTTTATTGGCCACTGCCAGTAAAATGCCACTCCAGGTTCTCGCTGCCTGTCAGTGCATGGTCGGCTCCCGTTTTTGGCCTCAGCAGCCAAACTTGATCGTCATTGGCAAATATTCAGTCCTCTTTATTTCTCTGTCTGCACCTGATTTAGCATTGAATTCACCCACTCTAATTTACACTTCCTTCTCAGTCCTTGTGTTGGTATTTCACAATCTTTCAATCTGACTGGTTAAGGAGATATACAGTTGCTTGCGCTGTTCACTCACATCTTAGATGCCCTGTTTCCCTCACTGTGACATTGCTAGCTCACACTTCCAACAACTTGTGGCGCAACAACTTAAAAAACCTAAATGTGCAGACAAGTCTAACGAATGACAGACACAATTAGATGTCCTGCTACAGCAAAATCTGGCCTAATTATCCTCTGAAAAGGTAAGTTCCAAAGCTGAGTTATTACTTTTTTTGCAAATGAAAACATCTGTAACTTTCTGGAGGCTCGCTTTAGCACCCTCTGTGCTTTGCTGTTTTGAGCTCATTTATGTTAAATTCATGTCCTCTTTATTTTAATGCAGTCATTAACCCATTTAATTTAAACAGGTTAATGACCATGTTAAAGAGTGCAGACAGGAATTCAACACGAATTTTAATGAGTGTTTTAAAAACAATGCACAGAGGCAATCAAATATATAAATGGCAGCAATAGCAGATGACAAGCAAAATGGAAGCTGATAATTCAAACCAGAACTATTCTGAGGATTTTTAAAAAAACACAGCATTAATTGATGCTGTAATTATTAGGGTAGAAATATCTGTCAGTGAGATTATTGTATGCATGCTTAATCTGTTTATTTTAAGTAAGTTAACATCTCTGTCAAAATAACAGAGAAAGGAAAGGAGTACAATTATGTTAAGCGTTCATCCGCTAGTACTTTTATTTTATTGAAGGTTGAATTTGGGCCAATTTCAATTCTGATTATACCACTGAAGCACTGTATAATCATGGAAATTGACTTCTAATGAATCAATGGTAGTAATAATGCAAAATAATACACTTTAGAATGATCTAATAATCTAAGTAAAATAATAGTCTGCAACTTTAAGACAACTGATACAGTTTCTCTTTCTGTATATTGAAAAGATTGGAATCTAATTTAACTGGGGAATAAAATTTGTCCTAAAAGCTTACACAGAGATGGAGGTCAGTTTAGTGGGTGCATTCTCTTTTATTTCTTCTATGTACCACCCAACGCATTTAATTTGCAAATATCTTTTAAAATTTACATTATTTGCTTTTGAAGGAAGATCACTTTATTTATTAAGTGCAATACGAGAGGTTCTCCTCAATTCATTGCAAGCAGCCTGGGGAGAGGGTGGTGTAGTGGTATTGTTGGTGGATTATTAATCCAGAGACCCAGGGTATTTCTCTGGGGACACGGGCTCGAATCCCACCAAAGCAGAAGGTGGGATTTAAATCTGGAATTAAAAGCTAGGCTAATGTTGGCCATGAAACTATCTTCAATTGCTGTAAAAACCCATCTGGCTCACTAATGTCCTTCCTTTAGGGAAGGAAATCTGCTGTCCTTACCTGCTCTGCAGAAATGTGGTTGACTCTGAAATGATATAGCAAGCCCACTCAATAGTAGCGAATCACTATAAAGTCAATGAAACTGGACGGACCACCCGGCATCAACCTAGGCACTGGAAATGACAATGTAAACCCAATCCTGCCAAGTCCTCCTTACTAACCTCTGGGGACTTGTGCCAAAGTTGAGCTGTCCCACAGACTGGTCAAGCAACACAGACTGACATGGTCGTACTCAGAGAATCATACCTTACAGACAATGTCCCTGACACTGCCATCACCATCCCTAGGTATATCCTGTCCCACCGGCAGGAGAGACCCACCACAGTGGTTTACAGTCATGAGGAAATTGCCCTGGGAGTCCTCAACATCGACTCCAGACCCCATGAAGTCTCATGGCATCAGGTCAAACATGGGCAAGGAAACATCCTGCTGATTACCACCTACTGCCCTCCCTCAGCTGATGAATCAATATTCCTCCATGTTGATCACCACTTGGAGGAAGCACTGAGGGTGGCAAGGGTGCAGAATGTACTCTGGGTGGGGGACTTCATTGTCCATCACCAAGAGTGGCTTGGTAGCACCATGACTGGCCGAGTCCTAAAGGACATAGCTGCTAGACTGGGTCTGCAGCAGGTGGTGAGGGACCTCATCCTCACCAATCTGCCTGCTGCAGATGCATCTGTCCGTGACAATATTGGTAGGAGTGACCACCGCACAGTCCTTGTGGAGACGAGATCCAGCCTTCACATTGAGGATACTCTCCATCGTGTTGTATAGCATTATCACTGTGCTAAATGGCATAGATTTCGCACAGATCTAGCAATGCAAAACTAGGCATTCATGAGGCGCTGTGGGCCATCAGCAGCAGCAGAATTGTACTCAACAATAATCTGCAACCTCATGGCCCGGCATATTCCCCACTCTACCGTTACCATCAAGCCAGGAGACCAACCCTGGTTTAATGGAGAGTGCAGGAGGGCATGCCAGGACCAGCACCAAGCATATCTCTAAATGATGTGTCAAGCTGGTGAAGCTACAACACAGGACTACTTGCATGCCAAACTGTGTAAGCAGCATGCGATAGACAGAGCTACGTGATTCCTTAATCAACAGATCTGATCTAAGCTCTGCAGTCCTGCCACATTCAACCATGAATGCTGGTGGGCAATTAAACAACTAACTGGAAGAGGTGGCTCCACAAATATCCCCATCCTCAATGATGGGGGAGCCCAGCACATCGGTGCAAAAGATAAGGCTGAAGCATTTGCAACAATCTTCAGCCAGAAGTGCCAAGTCGATGATCCATCTTGTCCTCCTCCTGAGGTCCCCAGCATTACAGATGCCAGACCTCAGCCAACGGATATTGCAAAGGCTATGGGCCTTGACAACATTCTGACAATAGCACTGAAGACCTGTGCTCCAGAACTTGTTGCGCCCCTAGCCAAGCTGTTCCAGTACAGCTACAACACTGGCATCTACCCAGCAATGTGGAAAATTGCCCAGGTATGTCCTGTACACAAAAAGCAGGACAAGTCCAACCCGGCCAATTACCGCCCCATCAGTCTACTCTCAATCATCAGCAAAGTGATGGAAGGTATAATCGACCCTGCTATCAAGCTGCATTTGCTTAGCAATAGCCTGCTCAGTGATGCTCAGTTTGGGTTCCGCCAGGGCCACTCAGCTCCTGACCTCATTACAGCCTTGGTTCAACATAGACAAAAGAGCCGAACTCAAGATGTGAGGTGAGAGTGACTGCACTTGACATCAAGGCAGCAGCTAACCAAGTATGGCATCAAGGAGCCCTAGCAAAACTGAAGTCAATGGGAATCAGGAGGAAAACTTTTCTCTGGTTGGAGTCATACCTAGTGCAAAGGAAGATGGTTGTGGTTGTTGGAGGTCAATCATCTCAGCTTCAGGACATCACTGCAGGAGTTCCTCAGGGTAGTGTCCTAGGCTCAACCATCTTCAGCTGCTTCATCATAAGGTCAGAAGTGGGGATGTTCACTGATGATTGCACTATGTTCAGCACCATTTGCGACTCCTCAGTTACTGAACAATCCATGTAGAAATGCAGCAAGACCTGGACAATATCCAGGCTTGGGCTGATAAGTGGCAAGTAACATTTGCGCCACACAAGTGCTAGGCAATGACCATCTCCAACGAGAAAGAATCTAACCATCTCCCCTTGACATTCAATGGCATTACCATCGCTGAATCCCCCACTATCAACATCCTAGGGATTACCATTTATCAGAAACTGAACTGGAGTAGCCACATAGATACCGTGGCTACAAGAGCAGGTCAGAGGCTAGGAATCCTGAGGCGAGTAACTCACCTCCTGACTCCCCAAAGCCTGTCCACCATCCACAGCGCACAAGTGAGGAGTGTGATGGAATACTCTCCACTTGCCTGAATGGGTGCAGCTCCAACAACACTCAAGAAGCTCAACACCTTCCAGGACAAAGCAGCCCGCTTGATTGGCACCCCGTCCATAAACATTCACTCCCTCCACCACTGATGCACAGTGGCAGCAATGTGTACCATCTCCAAATGCACTGCAGCAAGGCACCAAGGGTCCTTAGACAGCACCTTCCAAACCCACCTTCCAAACCCAACTAGAAGAACAAGGGTAGCAAATGCATGGGAACATCACCTGCAAGTTCCCCTCCAAGCCACACACCATCCTGGCTTTGAACTATATCGCCAACCCTTCACTGTCGCTGGGTCAAAATCCTGGAACTCCCTTCCTAACAGCACTGTGGGTGTACCTACCTGACATGGACTGCAGCGGTTCAAGAAGGTGGCTCACCCCACCTTTTCAAGGGCAATTAAGGATGGGCAATAAATACTGGCATAGCCAGCGCGCACACATCCCATGAATGAATAGAAAAAAAGCTTCCATTTCTTTTAGTCCTGTGGAAAACTACAGCTGCAAACAAAACTAAAGTGAGTTTGGCCACTATTGTAGATATGTATACAGTCCAAACTATTGTGTTCCTATAATCCTCTTTAACTACATGTACATAAGAAACCTGGAATCACTACACAGTAACCAAATATATGATGCAATGGGCTGGATTTTAAGAAGGCCTCACTGCTTACTGTGTATTAATATGCATACTGCTGTGATTCAGCTATCAATTCACAATCTTCATCTGGACGTGCGGTGGCTCTAATGAAGGGGATCTCAACTCTACATTCATGAAGGGAGGAACCCTATACCTTTCTTCCATAAAGGAGGGCACTCTGTGCCCATTAATGTTTGGGGGGAGGAAGGGAGCCGACCCTACATTCGGCCAACGATGTTTGGGGGAGGGGGTATCAATGGCAATCTATGATCCCATGGTGAGGGCTACAAATTAGCTGGTTTAAGGTTATGGAGCAGGTTGTCCAATCCAGACAATTGCATTAAAAGTACATTTTTGATAATAGATAAGAGGTTTGGCTTGGACATAAATTGGTTAGTCTGGAGTTCAATCTTACAAATAGTAACGAAACATTTTGTAACTGAATAGCACATGCAGAAACAACCGTTCAACTTTTTGCAGAAAAGCTTTTTGTTAATAATTATCTTGTCAGAGCTGAATTGGAATCGACAGTGATTAAACTAGTGTTGGATAGCTACCATTAATGTCTCTGTCCCTCCCTCTCCCACTCTGCTTTTCTGTTTTACATAACTCTTCTGAAGTACTATCTGCTCCATCCTATAAAATTTTCCTGATTTGGAGATCACTGCCCTTTTGTTGGCTGCCCTGTCTTCAGACACATGTCACAAACAGGTAGAGAAGTTGAACAAACATTGACCATCATGGGTTAAAATGTCTTGTGACAACAGCAGTTTGAGAAATGGTCCGTCTTCCTATTGCTGATTTTTCTACCTCTTCACCCTCATTAACCATAATAACAGTCTTTTCCTTGAGTTTCATGGTTTATTGGATGAATTTGCACTCCTAACACAGTGCAAATCCACAGAGGTCATCTGATAAGATCCATTTATCACCACGTGACATGGCATAACTAGCTCTGTTCTGTCAACAAAGGTAATTCACATTGGCATTTCATACTATTTTGCTTGCTAGCTAGCTAATACAATTGTGCTCCTCTCCATTGATGTTTGTATGCTTAGCTACTTTATTTATGGCTGGAAATGTGTTTTAAATTGGATGGTGTTTTGATGGCATTAGATTGGATATACACTATATACAGATTAATTGCCCCCATGTCCGTGGCTGAGTCAATACTTTTGTCAAATGTCTGTGGTGCAACATCTCGGTGCCTATTCCTGACCACAACCATCTTCCTTTGTGTTAGGTATGACTCCAACCAGCAGCAGAGTTTTCCCCCGATTCCCATTGACTCCATTTTGCTAGGGCTCCTTGATGCCACACTTGGTCAAATACTGCCTTGATGTCAAGGGCAGTCACTCTCACCTCACCTCTCCTTCTTAAAAGTTTTCCTTAAAACCTATCTCTTTGACTCAAGCTACTGATCACATCTCCGAATCTCTTAATCATCTTCTTTGGCATAGTGTTCATTTTCCATGTGCCCCTATGAAGTGTCTTGACATGTATTTTTGATGGTAAGGGCACCAGACAAGTGCAAATTGTTATTGAAACTAGAAAAGGGAGTTGATGAGTAGGTCAGTGTTCAGCAGTTTCATGTTTACATTCATAGCAACTAAATTATCAAGGAAGAAATAGGAGTACTAAAACATGGACACTAAAATATAACCATGGATGATAAGAGTATTTTAAATGCACCAAGAAGGGTTATTATTTAATTTCTTACTGTGTAAATTTATGGCAGTAGTCACAAGCCTGCACTTGAGCGTTTGGAGGAAGAAACAGAGCACTTGTAAAAGTCTAAATAATTTTTAAGGCAGCTGCAGGCTTTGAAGGTACAGAAAGGTCCTAGAGGTTTATTTGACAATACAAAAGAAGAGGTTGTGAGGTGTTGGCAGAGCTCTTTGAGGCCTGTAGATGCAGAGGAGATACCTGGGAATTGGAGGAAAATTAATATGATAACAATGCAAAAGATATACGAGCATTATCGTCAATTATGTATCTGGTTAACATGATGAGGAAATGATCATAAACCATTTTAGAGTGTGCAGTTCGAAGATTTTTGACAAGTTCAAAGTGATGAGTGTCAGCTTTGGTTTAGCAATGTAAGTATTCTCAGAGAGTCTGTTGAAATTGTGCTGGTTTGGGGAAGTGAAGAAGGAGAAGAGAGTTGCTGACATTGTTTGTTTAGATTTTTAAAGGTCTGGTAAGACCCCTCAGAAGAGGTTAGTTAGGAAGTTAAAGACACTTGACATGAGGGTAACATGGTAAAGTGGATAGATTAATGACAAAAAAGTATTAGAAGGATATTATTTGTATGACGGTTTTGTTTTGTTTACAAACATATCATTGTGTCAAGAATGATGCATGGCTGTTCTCCCACAGTAAAGAAGAGTTCATTAGAAGTTGAAGATTGTGCCTATTTAAGAGTGCAGCAAGATTACTTAGGGGTTACTTCTTGGCCAGGACTCTTTCTTATCCTCAACAATGACCTTGAAGAATGAGTGCTCAGGGTATCCGCAGAGGGTACAATTGTGTGGAGAAGGAAATAAGGTCAAGAGACCATAATTATTTCAGGTTTTTTTGAAAAAACATTAAAACATTGGATAGAAAACTGGCAGATATCCTTCCACATGGACGAAAATAGATTTTGAAATTGAATTTCGAAATAGTAACAACAAAAAATAAAATGAGAATATATGCATCCAAAGAGGGATTTAGGACCATGTACAGCCAGGTATTAAAAATGTCATACCGGTGAACTTTTGCATTTAACAAGGGAGTAAGAAATTAAGTTGTATCACTAGTACAAGGCTCACAGTAATTTTGCTTACTGCCGAGGACCTATCCCAAGACTGTGGAGGGTCAATGCTAAATAAATGCAGCCTCCTTACACTCCTTTCTCATACTCTCCAGTAATTTGCCTGAATGGGTGCATAGTTGAAATACTTAAGTGCATTTGTCCTGCCAAGATTTCAAATTGAAATTTCACATCAACAAATCCCACAAATATATAGTCATGATTTATCTGGCTTCAAAAAATCAGACATTTTTCAGGATGTGCCTGGATTATGTCAATGCGAATGTTTTCTGAACATACTTGAAACCAGTTCAGGAAAATCGTAAATAAAAACAGAAAATGCTGGAAACACTCAACAGCTCAAGAAGCATCTGTAGAGAGAGAAAATCTTATGATTAGCTGAACTGAACACCAGAACCAAACAATTTGCACATCTTCAATGTGATATTAGTGAGTTGGTTCAACAACAACAGATATGTTAAATTAGCAATACAAGGGCAATTAAAATTTTATTGTCACCTCTTTTCATAGTTGCAGTAAAGAAGGTAGATTGAGCCTGGCTTCTTTATAAGCAGTTCATAAAAACACAAGTGGATAACTCAGACTTGACTGAAATTTGAACTTTCCTGGCCACACGAGTTGAATTTCTCCTGTTCTTGGCGAGGTTGGTAGATGGATTATTTTGTGATAGCAGAATATGTCAACTTGGTGGAATTGAGAGGGAGGAAATAGCTGGCAGTTCAAGGATCTGTCTTGCAGAAGTGCACTTCCTCTCTCCACAGATCACAGAGCAGCAATGACAGACTAACATTGCAATGGGACTCAATGGAGGGGAAATAAATAATGAAACTATGGAAACAAATATGGCCAACAGCATCAAAATTTTTCTTAATGAAATGGTTGCCTTGCATTGAAGTTTTTGCCAATGATGTTGATTCACAGCCTGACCTTGAATGGTAATAGGAGGAAATGATCTTCCTTTAAAAATACAAAATAAGCAAGCAAGCATTTGATTTTTAAAAAAGACAGAGAGTTAAAGCCAGGAAAGGACTTTCACAATATTGCAGCTTTGGATGGAGTACATTTACGGGTCTGTCAAGTTGTCCAGAGCTTCACCCACTGGCAGTGCTTATCAGAAGTGGTCAGCTCCCAATTTTCTGACCATTGGTGGGCAATATTTCCAAATGTGCTGTTGGCAGGTAAGGCTCCCCGTTGGTAGCCTCCACCTGTAAAACTACCTCGTCAACCTTTCTAGTGCATTCCCAGTTGTGCACCATCAGTGCGACATACTGACTAACAGACATTTACAAAGTGTTGTGAGCACAAATATACTGAAGTTTAGGCTCTTCAACGATATAATAATACTGCTGGAGGTAACTTATTTAGGTTTCCAATGTTTCTAAAATAACACCCAATATAAAATCTACAACTGACTGTCTATATAAATTCATCAACTTCCCAGAAAATGAACTCGGCTCATTATTACTCAAAGTTTCCCAGAAATCTGGTGAACAAAGCAGATTATGTTGGCTGGTGTTTCCACTCCTGTGCTCTCCAAGCCTGAGATTTTCTACACGTATATTTTACCATGCGGAAAGGTTGTGTGTTGGTGAATACAGAATTGGAAAACCCCAGCCATTCAGTGTAAGCTGACCAGATATTTTGGGTTGACATGAGCTGTCCTGGTTTGTTGACTCATTTCTAATATTTTTGTTCCAAGATAAATGGGTGCTTTGTTTATTTTCTCCTTTGCTCCTGTTTGGTCTCTGCAAGCCATGTATCATGACTGACCTGATCACGCAACTTCAGCCCAGACCCATACCAATGCTGCTGTGTAACCAGCCACTACCAGGTGCATGAAAGTGGAATGGAGTGACATCCATCCAACCTTCTCCTGCACCCTCCCTGTATAGGAGGCACTTGGCTTCCATTCCACTCTAGCCTGCCTCTTCAGCAGCTCCCCAGAACAGTACAGTGGTGTGTAGAGGTTTACAATATGGAGGCTCAAATCCTACAGTCAGTAGCAGAGTACAGTGATCTTCATGTTACCACACCTGAGTTTATAGTCCTCCTTCCAGTCACTCTCACAAAAAGATTCACGGAAGTATATTTGGGATCTAAATTATTACACTGTCTTAATCTGAACAAAAGTCACAAAAACTTGGCCACTTTCACCAACACGTATTTAGATTCCTTCCATTCTATTTCAGATTATTCTCTAAAACTTCAAGCTCCTCAAGATCCTACCCAAATCATCATGACTTGTGTTTGAGGTTATAAAATCTTCAAGAAAATGTCACTGTGATATCTTTGTACAGAACAAAAAGATCTCACTAATAGGTGTGCTGCTTGTATTTACCTCCTGAATCTGCAATATCTTTCTGAGTAAATAAGAAAGGAATATGTTTCCACATCTAAGCTTACGAGATTCAATATGAGAAAACACGGTCTGAATTTAACCCCCATCGGACGGGAGCCGTCCACCAACTGAAAAGTCGGTGGCGAACCTGCCTTCACCTGGCCTGGGGATCCAGATCACATTTAGCGGTCCCCAGGCCTTTAATTGGTCTGAGGTGGGACTTCCAACTCATTGAGGCAGGAAGACCTTCAGAAGGGAGCTGCCGGCCAAACAGCGGGCTGGCAGCTCTCTGTCCTAGCAGCGCCACCGGTCATGGTGGCCACTTCTGGGATTGCAACCCAGCTGAAGACAGAAGATGTCGGGGGGCCCCCGGAGAACCGGTAAGTTTTTGGGGTCTAACCGGGGGTGATCGGTCAGGCCCCGACAAGGCAGGGGTAGTTGACTGGGGAGATGGGGTGGCATGTTGGGCATGGGGGTGGTTGAGGCACCGGGGCAGCCCTCCGTCAGGCACAGGGTGCCTGATCAGGAGGGCAACCCCCCAGGCCGTCAGAAATTTGCCAACTTTTAACAGGCAGCTTTTCTCGGGCTTGGGCCACCTGCCAGCAAGTGTAAAATCCCCGTGGCGGTGGGCGGAGGCCCTTAAGTGGCCGTTAATCGGCCACTTAAGGGCCTTGATAAGCCTGGGGTATGCGGCCGCTTTTCGCTGTCGCCAACTACTGTCGAAACAAACTGAGGATTGAACCTGTGAACTTCCTGTTCTGAATGTGTCACTTCCTATTTTGCTGATGGGGTTGGGTGACAATTCTGTGGCCTTGTAGTGTCTGTCCATCTGATCGCGGGAGGTCAATTGGAGAGGTATGAAATTTCAGGCCTGGTTCATATGGCCTAAGCTCCATGAACACCAAGAACCACCAAATCAGAGGCTTGAAATTCTATTACCATCTAGCATTAATGATGGCTTTGTTAGCATAAATATAAAATCGAAAGTGTTATGCTTTGTCAATTTTGCCTCCTGTCATGTGTGAAACGTAACTAAATAACACAGACAGCTATCGAGCCAATTGCAAAAATACACCATGGGCTGAATTTTATGGGGTCCCCCTGAGATGGGTTCGGAGGTGTGGAACCCACAGAATCGCGATTGGAGCCGGGAAGCGGAGGTCCCATTGCCTCCCCATCGCCAAGCGATTTTGCCAAGGGTGGGATGGGCAACAATGGCCTTCCTGCCCAGAGGCCAATTGAGGCAGGACCCCTAGTGGCAAAACTATCACCTCCATGGACTCCCTTCCCCCGGACTTCATGGCCACCCTCCCACCCATCCTTTCCTGGCCCAGGCAACCCTGCCTCACTTACCTGAAGTAGAGGGTTCCAACACTGGACCTGGGTCCAAGGTCTCTGCAGTACTGGCAGTGACCACCACTCCCTATTATTGGCTGGCAGCTCTTGGAGGTGGGATCCCCATCTTTAAAGGCTTCCAGAACAATGAAGGATAGCGCATGGGGTGGGGAGGGGTTCAAAAAGACCGAATCAGGGATCCCCTTGTCTTTTCGGTATTGGGAGCCCCGTCAGCTGCACAAAATAAAGGACCCTGTGCCTGAGCATGAAATGGAAATCCTTAGCAGGACAAGCAATTCCTGCTTCCCCCCAGAATCCACCTGATCACATATTAATATTTCAGTAAAGATCTCCATTGCTTCAGCAAAATTTGTTGTCTGTCCTCCAACAGCAAACGTTAAACATGAACAATATTTAATTCCAAATATTGTAATAGGAGTGTTAAACAAGAACTTAAAAGTAAGTAAAACACAGTAAAAAGCCAAAAGGCAAAATATTGCGGATACTGGAAGTCTGAAATAAAAATAGAAAATGCTGGAAAATACTTAGCTGTTCAGTCAGCATCTGAGACAGAGAAACAGAGTTTCGGGTCTGTGACTTTCTGTCAGAACTGGAAAATGTTACAGATGTAACATGTTTTGAACAAGTACAGAAGCAGGGAAAGGGGAGGGGAGGAAGGAATGGAAAGCAATATAGAATGGAAGGCAGGAGAGATGTAATGGACAGAAAGGGCAGAGTGGGATTGGGGTGATGAATTAACATGGCAAGTGACCCACTGCTCAGGGTCACGCATGTGGACTGAACAGAGATGTTTTGCAAAATGATCACTCAATCTGTGTTTAGTCTCCTCAGGGTAGAGCAGCAAATACATCTAATATTACTTGTCCCTTTGATGTGTGAACTATTGTCAGATTCACAGCACTACAAGTAATATCTAACGAATACATGAGTTTTTATTATAACTTAAACTAGAACAGATATATCCACAGCTACAACAGGAGCCACATCTACATACATTTTACTCTGTCGGGCCACACCCACAACTCCCTGGTCATGTGTGACACGATATCACTTCTTCCAGTGATCTTCACTTATATGCTCTTAAGGTGGTCCCCTCTTAAGGTGGTCCCACAACACACCCCTTTTTTTCCAAAGATAAAAACATATGTACAATATACAATGATGTTGCATTTCAGACTAACTATACAAGATTAAAACAAAATGTTATTTACACATAAGCAAGTTTAACACTCTCTAAAATATAACGTTTTGCTTATTTGTCCCAATCTTGTTCTCGTAAATCTCTTCCCAGAGCTGAGATCATCTTGATGACTCCTCTGAGACGCTGGTGACTCAGAACTCTGGTTAGCATTTCTTCCTCTGTGCTCGCAGCCGCTGTATGTTCATCTTCAGATTTTGTATTTGAACGTGTCTGCAATGCCATGGGGTTGTCACATGTAGTGTTGTTATATAGCTCTCTGAGTTGACTTTGGCTCCAAAGTCAACCACCCGAGAATCGCACCATTGATTGTCTGGACCTCGTACGATCTGGGCTGGTTGCATATCCTAGCAACCTCTGCAGGATAGCAAATTCCCAACATATGACTAAGGACTCTGACCTTCTGTCCTACTCACAATCGAGCTAATTCTTGTCTTGCTTACCTGTCATATGATTCTTTCATCTTCCCTTGTTTGGAAAGCTTGGAAAAATGATGAATGGCAACATCACCAATCACTGGCAATCCCTCTGACCTCTGTGTACTTGCTGCAATGAACTGAAGCCCAAGGAGAGACTCCCGGTCATATCGCCTCTTTGTGTCAAGACTCCTAGCCTTTGTGTCAGCCTTTACATGGACCGACTCGATACTCTCGACTTGGATATTTTCTACCATCTTTGGTGTGTTACTGGTTTCATGTATTGTGACAATTCCTAAACCTTGGCATACTGGAAGTCCTGTGACAGCTGGTTCAGTTGTGTCTACAATATAAAACATTTGTGGTAGCCATTTGGAGCTCCCACAGCTGCACTTTAAAGTTATCATTCCCATGCATTTGATTGGAGAACCATTGTAGGCAGTCAGCCTAGCCGTGCTGGGTCATAGAATAGAATCCCATTTCTTTAAGTTCATGTCCTTCAGCATAAAGACGGGTAGAATGTTTGCACTTGCTCTGGAGTTGATTTTCACTCTGAGCTTATGCTTTCCATCCTTCTGCGGGCATATAACCCCAATCATGGCAAATGCCACAGATTGTGTAATAGCATTGACGCGTTGATCCAAATTCACTATGTGAAATGCTTACTTGCTGTTCGCACAAGTGCACTCTTCATCCATGTCCTTCTGGGAATGTATCTCTCTGCTGACCTGATGTACCTGCTTGGGCTTTTGTTATGTGTTGGCAAACCTTTTGCTGCATTTGCCATCCTGTCTTGCAAATGTTCTCTCTGCGTGTGATCTGCCACCATTCCTGTGTGCAGTATCTGAGCTCGGCCTTCTGCACTGCCTTGCTCAATGTTCTCGCATGCCACAAACTTTGCACCAGTCCTGGTAGGCCGGGAAACAGTGAATTGGGTGAGTCATGCCACATTTGCCACAAGGCGTAGCAGACATCTGAGCCTTGGTTACCATGCCAATTGGTGTAGCCGCCCCTAACACTTGTAACTGTTGGCACCAAGCCATGATAGCTTTAAATTTCCTTCCATCATTAAGTAGTGCATCTATGGTGTGTCCTTTCTTCTTTTCTATCAGGGCTTTTTGAAAGGCCTCTGTTGGGGTTGAAGTGATTCCTAGCTCTATAACCCATTCTGACAATTCAATATCTGCAAAGTCACATTCTTGAGCTTTGTCTCAGCATCTTGCAACAAACTGGTCAATGGACTTATCTTGACTTTGCCAGTAGTTCATTAGCTCAAGCTTATGTACTTGGAAATTGACCTTTACCTTGAGTTGATCTTCCAGGAATGCCCACAGCTAGCTCGGGCCCTTCCGATTCTCAGCTGACAATTCTGATGTATTGATCCGTTGCAGGCCCTCATTACCCAGTGCGATCTTGATTTTTTACAGGTTGTTTCTTTGGTTCACTTACTTCCTGATCCAGGAAACACAGTTCCATCTGTTGTCAAATTCAGACACTATGTCCGACACCTTCCAATCCATAACTGGGTACCTGTAGCCATTTTCTGAGTGATCCTGTTTGTTTTTGCACAGTTATAGGACTTTTCACAGGTTTTCTTTTTCACAGGCACAATTCTTTTACAGGCTCTCTGCTTTACAGGTTTTCTGTCTCACAGGTACAGCTTTCTGTTTCCCTTTTTCGACAGGTTCATTTTTTTGCAGGCCTGTCCCTTTTAAGAGTAAGATGACAGTTTTCTTTGTTTATACAGATTGTATTTTTTTAAACTGAGAAAGCAGTTTTATTCTCTCTTTGGTTTCTCCTTCTGCAGAGAGCTGCAGCTTGCAGTACTGGTAGCTGCCACAACCAGCCTTTTACTTGTGCTGTACCTCCAGTGGCGCTGTTGAGCTCTTCCCACTCTTTTTAGCTTAGGCCCCAACCATGAAGCAACAAAATGGGAAAACTACTTCTTTTTAAACTTTTTGACCTACTGCCAGATTAGTTGAAAGCTCTGATCCCCTGGCAAATTCCTGACTGTGCTCACAGAGTTTCAACACCTTCTGGGTCCTGTCTGCAGTCCTAGATTGCTGCATTGTTGTGGGGCCTTCAGCTACTCCATGTAAGCAAATGGCTGTTCCTGGTTCTCTCTTAGCGTGTTCTTCAGAAGAAAAAAATCAAACGTTGCCACGGTGTAATATTTGGTGGTCTACAGAAAAAAATAAATCCCAAGTTATGCCACCATATAGTATTACTTGTTCCTTTGGTCTGTGAACTATTGTAAGTTTCACAGGACTACAAGGAATAGCCAAATAATACATCAGTTTTTATCATAACAGACTAGAACAGATATATACGCAGCTACGACAGGAGCCGCCTCTGCACACATCTTACTCTGTCAGGCTGCACCCACAACTCCCTGGTTATGTGCGACATGACATCACTTCCTCTGGTGACCTCCACTTACAGCCTCTTAAGGTGGTCCCAAAACACAATATTTATTTTTTATTTATTTATTTAGAGATACAGCACTGAAACAGGCCCTTCGGCCCACCAAGTCTGTGCCGACCATTAACCACCCTTTTATACTAATCCCATATTCCAACCACATCCTCTCCTGTCCCTATATTCCCCTACCACCTACCTATACTAGGGGCAATTTATGATGGCCAATTTACCTATCAACCTGCAAGTCTTTTGGCTGTGGGAGGAAACTGGAGCACCCGGAGAAAACCCACACAGACACAGGGAGAACTTGCAAACTCCACACAGGCAGTATCCAGAATTGAACCCGGGTCGCTGGAGCTGTGAGGCTGCGGTGCTAACCACTGCGCCACTGTGCAGAAACAGAAAATATACTAAATTGAAAGAAGTACAAGTAAGTTACTATTTTGCCTGAAAGGAGGGTTTGGGGTGATAGACAGTGGGAAGGGAGGAGGTAAAAGGGCAGGTATTCTATCTTCTGCACTTGCATCGAATGGTGTCATGGGAGGGGGAACAGATATTTGAGGTGTTGGAAAAGTCACCAGAGTGCTGCGAAGGGAATGGTCCCTTCAAAACGCTGGAGTGGAGGGGAGGGGAATATATTTTTGGTGGTGGCATCACACTGGAGGTGGCAGAAATGGTGGCTCTGTAAATGTAGATGCCAGTGGGGTGGAAGGTGAGGACAGGGGGAACCCTATCATGATTCTGGGAGGGAGGGAAATTTGTGTGGGCAAAAGTGCAGGAAATAGAGTAGACATGGTTGAGGGCCCTGTTATCCATAGTGGAGGGGAATCCTTGGTTGAGGAAAAAGGAAGACATATTTGAAGCACTGGTGTGGAAGGTGGAACAGGTGTGACGGGGTGGAAAAGCTGGGAGTATGGAATAGATTCCCTACAGGAAGTGGATTGGGAGGAAGTGTAATCAAGGTAGCTATGGGAGTCAGTGGGCATATGGTAAACATTGGTTGAAACCTATTCCCAGAATATAACCAAAATATACAAACTGGGTGGTTTTATTTTAATAAAAAAAAGTCAACAGATGAAACTCTCCGCCGAACAAAGATAGGGAAGATAGGAGATAGAGAAGGGAAGAGTCAGAGATGGACCATGTGAAGGCAAGGGAGGGGTAGAATTGGAAGCAAAGTTGATGAAATTTTCCAGTTCGGGGTAAGAGCAGGAAACGGCACCAATACAGTCATCAGTATACCAATAAAAGAGGTAAGGCAGGGGACCTGAGTAGGATTGGAACAAAGAATGTTCCAATTATCCAAAGAAACGGCAGGCATAGCCAGGACCCTCACAAGTGAGTGAAGTTAAAGGAGAAGTTGTTTAATGTAAGAACAGGTTCAGGCAGGCGAAGGAGGGCTGTGGTGGACGGGGATTGGTTGGACTTCTGTTCAAGGCCGTCCCGGTGAGGGACTGGAGGTACATGGTGAAAAGAAGGCAGTCAGAGCCAGGAGATCAGAAAGACAGATTTCAGCACATGAAACAGAAAAGAATATAACCAAAGTTTATTACACTTTGTGTTCAGATCCAAACAAAACAATATTGTTTCCTGCCATATCTGAGGTTCCCCTTAGATCATAATTCATGGTCATCTATCTAGCAACTATATATATATATATATATATCTATGTCTGGTTTTATATAGTACCTTTTATTTTCTTTGGCATACACTGTGGGTAATAAACAGTGTTGAAAGCCATGATTCATTTCAGCTGCATATCTCAGTGGTTTCTGAACTATCTGATTCACTGTTACTCAAAACTGGATTTATGGCAGCTCAAACTGTGACTGCATCCTATGCCATTTTTCTGCAAAACAGAAAATCTCCCCACAGTTAATTAGATAAATTGGCTGAAGTGCTACTCCTGGACAAACTCAAACTTTCATATCCTTGCATATTATTCTATGCGAACAATGGAACAACGATGTGAATGCTGCAAGTGTGCACAATTCTGCCATTATCACTACCACTGGGGAAGGCAGAACTGCCTGATGACTTAGGGAAGTTACCACTTGCCTGCTTAGGAAATTTTAAGCTTAAAAAAATTAAGTTTTACAACTCTTTACACTATTTAACTCACAGAATCCATTTTATACCTGTGCACGGAAGAAAAAAAAAGCTCATGAGGTATAGCAAAGCATATGGGATCTTGGGCTACACAAATAGAGATATTGAATACAAAAGCAGGGAAGTTATGCTGGACCTTTATAAAGCTATGATCAGGCTACAACTAGAGTAATGCATCTAGTTCTGGTCACCACACTTTAGGAAGGATGTGAGGGTCCTTGAGACGATGCAGAGGAGATTTACCAGAATGATTTCAGGGATCAGGAATTTTAGCTACAATGTTAGGTTGGAAAAATTGGGGTTGTTCTCCCTGGAGCAAAGGAGATTGAGGGGAAATTTGATAGAGGTGTGCAGGATTATAACAGGTTATAACGAAGAAAACCTGTTCCCATTAGCTGATGGTACAAGGACTAGGGGACACAGATCTAAGGTTTTGGGAAAGAGATGCAGGAGAGATGTGAGGAAGAACTTTTTGATGCTGCGAGTGGTAATGACCTGGAACTCGCTGCCTATGAAGATGGTGGAAGTGGAGACAATAAATGATTTCAAAAGGAAACTGGATGGGCATCTAAAGGAAATAAACATGCAGGGCTACGGAGATAGAGCAGGGGATTTAGACCGACTGAACTGCTCTATAGACAGCCGGCATGGACTCGATGGGTTGAATTGTCCCCTCTGTGCCGTAATGTCTCGATGGGCTGAATTTTCCTGGCCCATTGGCAAAGGGATGGGAGGTGGGAGGGCTGGCAAAATGGCAGGGGGAGGTGTCGGGTGGCTAATTGACCTACACTAGTGGCCAATTAAGGGCCAATTCCTGCCCAATAAGCATTTTGTCCATGTCAGGCGGACCAGCCAGGTAAACCCTGGGGGCCTCCCAGTAGGTTCTGGGCGGGGGAGAGTGAGCCTCTTTGATGGGTGCTCCATGGCCCATGGAGGGCCCCCCACCAGGTGAAAGTGGTGAAAGGTCACAGACCTGAAATGTTAATTCTGCATCTCTCTCCACAGATACTGCCAAACCTTTTGAGTATTTCCAGCATGTTCTGTCTTTATTTCAAATAATTTCCAGCATCAGTAGTATTTTGCTGTCTTTCACTCACACGACTGATGGCTGTTCAAATCCCTCAGCAGCTGGGAGACAGTAAATCCCAACCCCCACACACGCACTCGAAGATACCCAATTTTCTCTCAAGCAGTTGGAAGAGATTTAACCCCCACCATGGCACACATACTACTTTGGGATTGCTTGCGCATGTTTTCAGTTCTCTCCAGTAGCAAGATATTTATCTTGTGATACTTTGTTTCATATTTCATCGGCAAAAAATTACAATATGTACTGCATTGGTCTGATAATTCATTCATATCTGATGTTATATGGATGGTACATGCCTCTGTGTCAACATCTGTATATGTATGCTGGAAACTGGTATCACAAAGAAACCGATACAGTAACTCTGAATATCAGGTACATGATGTGTATACCACTGTCCAATTTAGTCTATATGTACTATATAACTAAATAAATAGAACCCTTGTTAGTTATGTTTTTGCCTCGTGTTTTTGTAAAACTCTATCTGTTCAGATTATAAATATAATATTGGCCACTTCGATTGAACAAGAGATAACCCTATGCAATTGAACCAAGTAACCAAACATATATCATATTACCTATTTGCTTTATTTTAACTTTGTTGGAGCTGCATTGTTTTCAATACTAGCATAATCTTGATATATTGGATTTATATAAAAACATAAAGCGCTGGAAATACTCAGCACGCCTGGTAGCATCTGTGCGAGTTAATGCTTCAGGTTGATGAGCTTTCATCAGGATTTATATGTTTGGCTAATCAATTATTGTAACAATTAAAACTGCCTGAACCATAATATTCTCAAGGATCAGTCATTTCAAGTTTGCCTGCTTGACACAAGTACTCGCACTATTTTAGGTGAGCAGATAGTGGGCTGAATTTTATTCGGAATTTTATTTGGAACTCGGCAACCTTCCAACACTCATTTAAATAGAGGGGATGGAGCGGCCGCCCCCGATAACGTAGAGGGGGCAGTCGCTGCACCCCCAGCAACAGCGTCTGGCGCCACTGCGCAGGCGCTGCCGCCATTTTTAAAGGGCTTTAAATCCTGAGATGAAATTTTAATTTTTAAAGGTAAAGTACTCGGAATTTTTAATTAACAAATAATAAAGACATGTAGGCCCTTTCTCAACCGCCCCCCATGGTGATTTCAATGTCCGATAGGCCTTTTTTCCTACCCAAGCTCCCCCCCCCCACCCCCGACCTTCTAACTTTTGCCCTTCCCACCATCCCCACATCCAATAAAAAGTGATTCCCTGCTCCCCACCCCTCCTACTCTGAAAATTTTATTGCCCCCCCGCCCCCCAGGTTCTCGCCTCGGAACTCTATACCGGGGGGAGGCGGCTGCCCCGAGATCCCTCACCACCTGGCCCTTGTTGAAATCGGGGGTCGAGGCGGGCCTCTCTCTGCAGAATTTTACCGCCCCCCCATCGCGGCGTCGAGGGGCTGGTAAATTTGGGCCAGTGTCTGCAGTTTAGTACTCACTCACATAATGGAAGAGTCTTTTATAAAGGGCCTTTCATGATTCTCTGTTAAACTTAAGGAAGGCCCAGATGTCTATTTACATCCCCGTGAAGTGGGCTAGTTAAAGGATCTGGGCAACATAGGAGCTGAGGGATTCTATTTGGTTTCTTTGGCATATAAAGTTTGGCAGTTGAAGACCAAAGGGCAGCCAATGACTTGAGCACTCCACCCTTCTTTCACTCCTTTTTTAATGCATAAAGAATTCTCTGGTAATTATGTTGAGTGGGTAATGAATACAGTAACTTAGATTATCAAAATATGTTAACAGCTTAATTATTTTTGATAAATGCTAAGAGGTACAAATAACTAGAAGTATGTTAGTACTGAGGGTAAATGTTAAGAGAGTAAATGTTACAAAGTACCATTCTTCCTACTTTTATTCATTCTTATTTCATTTGATGACTTTTTTATACCAAAATATCTCTGCAGTAATCTCAGTCGCAGTACATGAAGTAATTAAAAAACAATTACAGTCAACAGAACATTGCAAGTGCTAAATATCCTTCCATATGTTTAGATTGTTTATGAATTGAGAGATGTTATACTAATGCTGCTAGTTAATTGGTATCATACTTCAGTTCATTTCTTAGTCGGTTCCTACTTTTTTGTTCAGAGTTGGGTTTTTTTGTACAGATGCAGGCTGCGATCCTAATATTACCATGAAGGAAGAAATACTGATGAACTGATCCAGACTTTTATCAAAAAGGTACGTCTAAAATTAGGTTTGTTGAAATGGATGAGAAGTTAGTTCACTTTAAAACTGGAATATATTAAAAAAAGAGGGGTGCAGTAAGGAACCAAAATAGTGGAAAGTAGCATTTGTTTAATTATCTCAATTTATATGTAAAGAGTTAATTATCAAGTGAGTCAACAAAACAATACTGAGGAAATTACAAAGTTTATCACTTGTGAATGCCTTTTAATTTTTAGAAAGAGGTTAATTAAGCCAAGCAATTTGGTGTGGTGCAACATTTCACCAAAAACTCTGCGGTGACCAAAAGCAGTGAAAATGCTGGAGCTGAGCAACACCAAATCATTTGCTGACCAAGTCAGTTGTCCTAGTGATGATGGCGCTCTCTCCAAAAAAGGCTGTACCTAAAGCAAGAGATTTTATTTTGAGGAAATCGAATTTGAAGGATGGGAAGCTTGAATTTAAGGATAATATTTACCGATGCCAGTAGAGATTGAGGGTATTCTCTGATATTGGCAATGATGGTTGTACTGGTAGGATGTCATCATTTCTTTTTGGGAGTTGCTGGCTCAGCCAGCATTTATTACCTTTGAACTGAATGGTTTGTTAGGCTATTTCAGAGAACATTTTAATAGTCAACCACATTGCTGTGGGTCTGCAGTCACACCAGGTAAGGACAGCAGATTTCCTTTCCCTAAAGGACATTAGTGAACCAGATGGGTTTCAAGGTCACCATTAGACTAGCTTTTTAATTCCCAGCTTAATTGAATTCAAATGTTATCATCTGGCATGGTGGGATTCAAACCCCTGTCCTCAGAGGAGTAGCCTGGGTTTCTGGCTTAGTGACATTACCACTACACCACTGTCTCCCACCTTTACTTTTTTGATATATTTACGAGAGTATGATAAATACTAAAATGCTTAAACATTTGTAAATCTGTGTAATAACTCAATTCCCTTTTATTCTCAAGCATCAGCCTGAAATTTTCCATACAAACAAAAAATAATGTAACTGATGAACTCTAGCTGCGGCCTAGTTTATAGGATTTGGTTGCCTATTCGTCTCCCACTATTTCACACTGTGTGTCTCTGGAGTAATTGAACACTCAGCAATGAAGTTATCAACTGCATTGGGTTTGTTCATCCTATGCTACAATACAATTGATAACATATTTAAATTTGAATAGCGCAAAAGTTAAAAATGAATATAGTGTCAAAGTTTGCTAACATAAAAAGTGATGTTTATAATGATTCTTGTGACCCCACCAGGTAGCAGAGGGAGGTTGTGGTGGTGGTGGTTGTTGTTGTTGTAATGTCACTGGCCTAGTAATGTAGGCCAGTGCTTTGGGGACACGGGTTTGAATCCCACCATAGTAGATTGTGAAATTAGAATTCAATTAATAAATCTGTAATCTTAAAAAACACTACTCTAATGATGACCATGACACCATCGTTAATGGTTGTTAAAACCCTATCTGGTTCACTAATGCCCTTTAGGAAAGAAGTCTGCTATCCTTACCTGGTCTGGCCTACATGTGACCCCAGAAGACTGACTCTTCAATGCTCTCTGAAATAACCTAACAAGCTGCTCTGTTCAAGGTCATTTAGGGGTGGGCAATAAATGTTGGCTGAGTGAGCAACAAACACCATCCCATGAAAGAATTTTAAAAAAAGGGAAACAAAACTTAATATATAAAAGCTATAGGCGAAAAATCATGAAATTCACTCAAAGGTTGACCTATAGTAATATTGCAAGGATACCTGAGAATGAGGCAAATATATATGATATTGTGGAAAAAAAAACTTTGTTACCCATGTTTGATAAGAATATTCCACTAGAATAGAACTGCTGCTGCAAGCTTTCCCCTCCCCCAAAGATGGAGTGTCCCATTATTGAGAAACAATCCATCTGGCAGCTTGTTTTAAACAAATAAAAATCACTAATGAAGGGGAATTGAGTTCCACGTTGAGGTTGAGATTTCAACTTAGTCAAGTGAGACTTGAGTGTTTTGTACTCTTCAGACAATTTGACCACCCAGTACTAATTTTCATAGGTACTGATACAAACAATAACATTATTTTATTCAGTGATGCAGCTGAGAACTGATTAAGCTCAACAAACTGGCTGAAGTAATTTAAAGTGACAGGCTGCCCCTACCAAACTAAATGTCTGAATGAGGAACAGCCACTGAAATTTGACATGCCTGGTATTTGTTTAGAATTTGTGCCTTTGTTGTTTTCACAGATGCAGACTCAACTATCTTCAGTTTACTAGTGATAGATTGATGTCTCACTGTACAGCCAATTAGTACTGGACTGTAGGTTTATAATGATGTTATTATCAAAGTATGTTCAATTCCTTTGTTTGGGTCATCTGAATCTGCCCTATGTACACACACATTTTACAGATCCATCAAGCTGTGTAAAGGTAATTTGAAAGTTTTGGCTTTTAATGGGAGAGTTTGTCATTTGATTTATATAATAATGACTCCACAATTCAGGTTTCATATACCACCATTTTATTTGACATTGTTACAATGTAATCCACTGCAATCAAATCAGAAGAAATTTTATACAGAATTAAAAATACCATATCATCAACAGATGCAATAAATTACAGTATTTGCAATGAAATAAACATTCTTAAATGATTTCCTTCTTATTGCATAGTCTCAATGTCACATACCTATTCCTCTTGCATTACTATGAATGAATTATTACATCTTGATCTCTTCCTTAAATAGCGCAATGAAGATCTTGACTTTTTCAATTCAGCATGTGTTGCAAGGCTAACCAGCCACTATCACCGCTTCCCTTTACTGGTTTCACCATAGTCTGCTTTTGTTTGCTGCCATTCTTCACATCACTATCTATTCTTCCATGTATTCTCCATTGCTAAAGCTTCCTCTAAAAGTGGGATTTCCTCTTTTGTACCACTTTTCCTCACATAACTCTTAATGATGTAAAGTCTATCCAAATCCTGAATTTTCCTTCCATGTCCTGAGAAAGTTTTCTAAGATCTCTCTGTTGATCTTTTGGCTAAATGCAACAAAAAAACTCAACATCTGATAATGACCCTGCTCTCATCTCTAGTCGCCATCTTTTTTTTCTTTCTTGCCATTCTCTATTTTATTGATAATATTATAGTCAGTGTTTACTGGAACTTTGCTTTGTTGTTCCTTCTAAGTTCCAAATGCACAATCTTACACACTCTTCCTTCTTCTTACAACCCCAGTGTGTTAAAAGCAGGACTCACCACAGTTTCTTAATCTAACTCATTCTCTCAGCATCTCAAATTTTTGATCTTGTTACCTCAATCAGTCTTTCCTTTCTACAATAATTGTGAAGCTCGGAAATATAGGCTTGGCATCACGTAATGACATCTTCCCTACTCTATCTTCTCCTTTACCCATGTCACCCTTTCTTGCTCGTGTCCTCAGCTAAGAGTCTTAGCCTTTTAACTTCTCAGTAAGTTTTTTTTTGGTTTATTTTTGATAATGCACTTCACCAAGAGCAATAATTTAGCATTTTAGTCAAGTTTTCAAATTATTCCAAGAAATAATTTTTCCAGATGTAAATTTGTTTACAATGTACCATATCTTTGGCAATAAGATAACATCATAGGGCCCAAGTGTTACTTTGTATTAGAGGCCTGCATGATGATCAGTTGCATCTTTACTGCCAGGCCAACTGAGCAGGAAGGAGAATTGGGGCCAGAAAAGACCCAATATGGTTGGTCTTTTTACTTCTTTGGAACATAGAACATAGAGAACATAGAACAGTACAGCACTGTACAGGCCCTTCAGCCCACAATGTTGTGCCGAACCTTTAACCTACTCTAAGATCAAACTAACTACCTACCCTTCATTCTACTATCATTCATGTACCTATCATGAGTCGCTTAAATGCCCCTAATGTATCTTCTTCTACTACCACCGCTGGCAGCGCATTCCATGCACCCACCACTCCCTGTGTAAAGAACTTACCTCTGACATCTCCCCGAAACCTTCCTCCAATCACCTTAAAATTATGCCCCCTGGTGATAGCCCTTTCCACCCTGGGAAAAAGTCTCTGGTTATCCGCTCTGTCTATCATCACCTTGTACCCCTCTATCAAGTCACCTCTCATCCTTCTTCGCTCCAATGAGAAAAACCCTAGCTCCCTCAATCTTTCTTCGTAGGACATGCCCTCCAGTCCAGGCAGCATCCTGGTAAATCTCCTCTGCACCCTCTCTAAAGCTTCCACATCCTTCTTATAATGAGGCGACCAGAACTGAACACAATATTCCAAGTGTGGTCGAACCAGGGCCTTATAGAGCTGCAGCATAACCTCGTGGCTCTTAAACTCAATCCCCCTGTTAATGAAAGCCAACACACCATACGCCTTCTTAACAACCCTATCAACTTGGGTGGCAACTTTGAACGTTCTATGGACATGGACCCCAAGATCCCTCTGTTCCTCCGCACTCCCAAGAATCCTGTCTTTAAGACTGTATTCCGCATTCAAATTCGATCTTCCAAAATTAATCACTTCACTCTTTTCCAGGTTGAACTCCATCTGCCACTTCTCAGCCCAGCTCTGCATCCTGTCAATGTCCCGTTGCAACCTACAACAGCCTTCTACACTATCCACAACTCCAGTAACCTTCGTGTCATCGGCAAACCTGCTAACCCAGCCTTCCACTTCCTCATCCAAGTCATTTATAAAAATCACCACTGGTCACCGAGCTCCATGCTGAATACTTTCCATCTACTACCACCCTCTGACTTCTATGGGTCAGCCAACTTTGTATCCAGACAGCCAACCTTCCCTGAATCCCATGCCTCCTTACTTTCTGAATGAGCCTACCATGGGGATATCAAACGCCTTGCTAAAATCCATATACACCACATCCACTGCTCTTCCTTCATCAATGTGTTTTGTCACATCTTCAAAGAATTCAATAAGGCTTGTGAGGCATGACCTGCCCCTTACAAAGCCACGCTGACTGTCTCTAATCAAACCATGCTTTTCCAAATAATCATAAATCCTGTCTCTCAGAATCCTCTCCAATAATTTGCTCACTACCGACAAGGGAACAAGGGAACAACATTTGCCACCCTCCATTCATCCGGTACTACTCCAGTGGACAGTGAAGACGCAAAGATCATCGCCAAAGGCGCAGCAATCTCTTCCCTCGCTTCCCGTAATATCCTTGGGTATATCCCATCTGGCCCCGGGGACTTATCTGTCCTCATATCATTCAAAATTTCCAGCACATCCTCCCTCTTAACCTCAACCTGTTCGAGCATATCAGCCTGTTCCACGCTGTCCTCACAAATGACCAGGTCCCTCTCACTAGTGAATACTGAAGCAAAGTATTCATTTAGGACTTCCCCTACCTCCTCCGACTCCAGGCACAAGTTCCCTCCACTATCCCTGATCGGCCTACCCTCACTCTGGCCATCCTCTTGTTCCTCACATAAGTGTAGAACGCCTTGGGATTTTCCTTAATCCTACCCGCCAAGACTTTCTCATGTCCCCTTCTAGCTCTCCTATGTCCTTTATATATAAGTTCTTTATACTTTCCTTGAGAAGCCTGATGGAGCAATAGTGTTCCTCTGGGCCTTTAAGGTTGTTTAGGCTTCTCCAGCCTCTCCAGCCTCCCATGATCACAGTTTCAAGCAGGAAACTGACTAAAGCTATATAGTATAGGCAATTTTTTATGGTGCGGAGGTTGGGACAGTTTGTCACCTGCCTCAGCTCCTACCCACTGTACATTCCCCACAAGTTAAAATCAAAGCTCAAGTTTCTAATGCTTTAATTTTTATTAACAGGGCTCTCTGTTTGAAGAAGGTTAGTGTATGGCGCAATACTTTCAATCTAAAAGTATTCCCACCACCTTTGCAAGGTAAACACATTGAAAAAACCTTATTGCCACACAGGAAATATTTGAATTTATTTTGTTTTCTTTCCCTCATATTGACCTGCCAGGTCTCGGTGCTCAGCAGGAAACCACTAAGCAGATGTCAGTGATGATTGCCATCAATGAGTCGCTCTTTGGAGACTAATTTGGATTGGCATCCATTCCAGTCCTGGATGTTGATTAGATGGGCAGCCAAACTGGGTAATCTCAGCACCAGCTGAATACACAGCACTACATTGTTTAATTGAACACATAGGATCACACTTTGTCAAGATGAAATGAACTTATAAAAGGTTCGATAGAATTTTTTCTCTAAACAACCACAGTTAATAATAGACAACATTTCATAATGGGTAATCTAGTGGGCATGGTCTCAATTAACATGATTAATTGATTCTGGTAAAAACTCAGTGAGAGATCTAGGAGTAGGAATTTTACTCGGGTGAGTTAACTTGATATTAACTAATCTATTGAAGAAAGTTCCTATCAATTAGTTTTGAGGAAGAAAAATAGAAGATATCTATATATCTCCTAATAGAATTACTAGTCAAAAACTGGGCTTTATTGGATTTTTGATCTATTAAACTCTGTGCAAATCATTTGTTTCCATTCTTATCTATCCAGTCGTAGTCAGGGAGTCACCTGCCATGGCTTCTGCTGCACTGTTACCTCTGGTGTCCTGCAAGGATCTATCATTGGTCGGCTTCTATTTCTAATCTACATGCTGCAGCTCGGTGACATCATCCAAAAACAGTGTCGGTTTACACATGTGAACTGACGACATATGGCCTGTCGACATGTGGCACTACCTCACTACCACCTCTTTTGATCCCTCCACTGTCTTTAAATTGTCAGACTACTTGTCTGACAGCTAGTACTGGATGAGCAGAAATTTCATCCAACTAAATATTGGGAAGACTGAAGATATTATCTTCGATCCCCATCATAAACTTTGTTCCCGAGCCACCATCTCCATCCCTCTCTCTGACAATACTCTGAGGCTGAACCAGACAGTCCACAACCTATTTGATCCCAAGATGAGCTTCTGTCCAAAGATCCACCGCCTATTTCCTCCTCTATAAGATCACCCGACTCCACCCCTGCCTCAGCTCATTTGCTGAGAAATCCTCATCCATGCCTTTGTTATCCCTAGACTTGACTATTCCAATACACTCCTGGCTGCTCTCCAACGTTCTACCCTCCATAAACTTGAAATCATCCAAAGTTTTGCTGCCTGTGTCCTAACTCCCACCAAGTCCTGTTCACCCATTACCCTTGTGGTCACTGACCTACAATGGCACCTGGTTAACAATGCCTCAATTTTAAAATTCTCGTCCTTGTTTTCAAATCCTCCATGGTCTTTCCCAACTGTATCTCTGTAATCTTCTCCAGCCCTGCCACCCTTTGAGACATCTGCACTGCTCCAATTCTGATCTCTTGAGCATCCCTTATTTTAATCGCTCCATAATTGGCATTTGTGCCTCTTGCTGCCAAGGTCCTAAGCTTTGGAATTCCTTCCCTAAAGCTTTCCTCCTCCCTATGTCCTTTAAGACATCTTTAAAGCTTATCTCTTTGACCAAGCTTTTGGTCACCTAACTTAATACCTCCTTATGTGGTTCAGTGTTGAATTTTGTTTGATAACGCTCCTGTGAAGCAGCTTGGGACATTTTATTATGCTAAAGGTGCTTTATAAATGCAAGTTGTTTTTGTTGTTGTAATCATTACATCATCAAAATATTGTACAGTGGTCTGATTCAGAAATATGTAGCAAATATTTCAGACACAAAATGTTCATCTTATTAACAGTAACAAAATGATAAGGACATTTATTTCACCCCACTCAACAGGACTGTACATCAGTGAACTTTAGTGTCCGCTTTGCAATGCTCCCAATTACACAAGGATGAATTTTGGAAAGTGAGGCTCCCAGTGTAGGGAGTCACTGAGCAGGACGAAACATCAGGAAATCTCTGCAACGTATTCATGAAGCTTCCAATGTCCCAGTCATTATTAATTGGAAAAGTTGAGAAGACTGCAGATCAAGTGTTCCCAGTCGTTGGTGTGCACTTACATCAACGGAGCCTTCGTACTCGAGGACAGCATGCAAAATTAACAATTATTTTCTTCAGTTTCCATACACTAACACAAGTTGCTTTAAATTCACACCAACTTTATTTTGCTAACATCAGAAATCAAAGGAACATAGGCTGTCGGGTTCAAATGGTTTGTACTCCTCGGTTTCTACTAAGCGTAAATACAAAATTAGAAGATTTTGAAACATGAAGAGTCCATTTTTTTTCAGTTTTATATAACACTGAACCATTGTAGAACACAGTTCTCAAATATGTCCAAGCTGCTGAATATAATGGCACAATGGGTGTGAAATTGGGCTACACCAGAAGTACAAAATGGCCTCAAAATGAATTTGCAGCCCATTTCACATTGAGTCCCAATTTCTTTTCCATTGAGGTTTTACCAGCCTCTTATGCAATCACCATATAAGACTGCAGAGGTAGCAGTAACAAATGCATTAGATGTATATGCACAGAGTCTGTTGGGAATTGATTGGTGCTATAAAGTTACGACACTACATTTTCACCAATTGGGAACTGTTTAATTGTAACCAAAACTGATGGGATAAAAGTGTCTGCTTTTACCACATGAATTGAGTTTGAGGAGTTGTAGCTCAGGTTTTAGAGAAGTGACTTCATAGCATAAAGTAGCTAACTGTATTAATTGTAGCAAATTATGGACAGCTTTACCGGCACGGTCCAACAGGATGGAGCGTTCCGCGGCAATGTGACCAGACCCTTCCTTCGCAATACCTGGGACAAATAGAACCTCAGCACATAGTGACACTAGGTGTTTGCGTTCTGGGGTTCTACAGCTTGATGCAGCCGCACACAAAGGTGACCATCAGGATGAAGGTGACGTTTGGTATGTATTTTGCCCCCTTTATCCAGAGGTTTGAACATCGTGTCTCTGCAGACACGGTCCATTTTGGATCTCCAGATAAAGCGGAAGATGGCTTGGGTGACCGTTACGGCGCAGGACTGGGGTATGGGCCAGACCTGTGCCACATACAGTAACAACGTGAGTGCCTCGCATCTGATGATCAGGTTCTTACCTGCAATGGAGAGAGAACGCTTCTCCCAAATGTCCAGTTTATGGTTTACCATGGCTACTCGCTCCTTCCAGTTTTTGACACATGTCCAGGCCCCTCTGAACCATATCCCCAGCACCTTCAGGTAGTCTGATCTGACGGTGAAGGGTCAAAGGATCGGTCAGCCCAGTTCCCAAAGAACATGACCTTGCTCTTGCCACAATTTACTTTTGTTCCCAAGGCCACCTTGAACTGGTTGCAGATGCTCATCAGTCTGCGAATGGACTGTGGATCTGAGCAGAAGACAGCGACGTCGTCCATGTACAGGGAGGCTTTGACCTGGATGCCTCCGCTGCCTGGGATTGTCACTCCTCTCATGCCCGCATCCTTCCTAATGAACTCAGCAAAAGGTTCGATACAGCAAACAAACAAGACAGGGGAAAGAGGACAGCCCTGTCTGACTCCGGATTTGATCGTGAAACTTTCTATTCCCACGCATTGATTAAGGCTGCGCTACTGATGTTTGTGTAGACCCGTTGGATCCAATTGTGGATTCCCTCCCCAAACCCCATTCAGGAGAGCACATCCATCATGTAGGTGTGCGATATCCTGTCAAAAGCCTTCTCCTGGTCCAAACTGATGAGGCAGGTGTCCACCCCCCTGTCCCGTACATAGGCGATTGTATCCCTGAGCAGCGTGAAGCTATCAGAGATCTTCCTGCCGGGTACAGTACAGGTCTGATCAGGGTGAATCACCAACTCCAGAGCAGACTTGACCTGACTGGCGATGACCTCGGAGAGAATCCTGTAGTCTACATTAAGCAGTGAGATGGCCTGCCAATTTCTAATTTCCGCCCTCTCCCCCTTTCGCTTGTAGGTGAGGGTGATGATGCCTTTCCTCACGGATTCTGACATGCTGCCGGCCAGAAGCGTACTCTTGTGCACTTCCAGCACGTCTGGACTGACCCAGTCCCACAGAGCTGAATACAATTCAACTAGTAAGCCGTCACTTACCTATAGCCTCCGTGATAGATGACAGGAAAGAGTGGGAGGCCATGCTGTTGGTGGGCTTCATGTCGTACAGCCCAGCATAAAAGGATTTGCTAATCCTTAGTATGTCAGACTGCGATGACGTTGCCGAGCCATCCTCCTCCTTTAGGCTGCTGATCACAGAACTCTCTCTGTGTAACTTTTGGAAGAAGAAATGTGAGCACATCTCATCCTGCTCAATGGAGCAGACTGTGGACCAGGAGATGATCTTGGAGGCTTCCATGGCAAAGAGCGAGGCCTGCTGGCTCTTCACCTCTTGGAGATCCTCCTTGACATTGACCCTCATCGACTGCAGCCGGAGCAGATTCTGCAAGCTTTTCTGGAGTCGGGACTTTTCCCTCTGTCTCTCTCTCACCTCCTGAACACATTTGAAGAGAAAGAACCTCTTGATGTTCGCCTTGATCACTTCCCACCAGTGCACCAGAGACTCAAAGGGGGCCGGGGGGGTTGTTCACGGTTCTCTAACTTTTGCAATCCCTTTTGAATTCCTCAATGTTCTCTGGGGTCAGCAGTGTTATGTTCAGCTTCCATGTTCCCCTTCCAACCCGCTGCTCATCCTGTAAGTGACAGTGTGCCAGTAGAGGCAGTGGTCAGAGAGGAACACTGGCTTGACGTCGGTGGATCTGACTGTGAAAGCGCGGGACACAAACAAGAAGTCAATCCTGGAACGGGCAGACCCATCCAGTCTTGACCAAGTGCATTGCCGCTGTTCTCCATCTGCAGGACTGCTGAAGACATTGTGCAGCTTGGTATCTTTTATTGTTTCCATTAGGAATCTGGACATAGCGTCCAGTTTGCTGTCGTCACTGCCGATTGTCCAGCTGCAAATAATGATGCGGTTAAAGTTACTGCCTAGAATGACCAGCCTGGACATCGCCAGCAGCAGTGGGAGCTGCTGAAGGACAGTCAGCTGCTCGTTGTATTGGACCGGGGCGTACACGTTGATTAATCGGAGCGGAGCATTGTTGTGCATTACATCTGCTACGAGGAGGCGACCGCCCACCACCTCCTTATTTTCGGAGATAGTGAACTTGCCTCCCCATAGCAGAATACCCAGGCCAGAGGAATGGGGATCATTTCCCCCTGACACTATCGATGGCCCGTGGGACCACCATTGCGACCATTGCCTGTAGGTACTGAGGTGCAGAATTCCACACTGCTGCAGATACAACAGGTTGGCTTTGACCTTGGCAAGATAGCCCAAGGTCGAAACACATCGCCTAGTGGATTTAACACTACGCACATTAATGGAAACAATCTTTATACCTATTTAAAGCTGGATGTTGCTTACCACACCATGTATCCTTACTAGTCCCAGTCCTTGGGTATTTTCCTGCATACCGATAGTGTGCACATTCGTTGGGCTCTGAAACCCCTCCTGGTCACTCATGCGGGGTTTGTTCCGCTGGGGTGACATCGGGGGGGGTGGTCTTGTAGGCAGCAAGATTTGCACTGTTCTCTGCTGGTGGTGTCTTTCCTCTCTGTTCCTCCTTCAGGACATTACTGTTCCCGGTTTCCCAGAACTGGAGTGCACTGGACACTTCGCTACTCTCGGTCTCCTGGAGCTGGGATGGGCTGGGCATCTCACTGGATTCAACGCTTTGGGGTTGGGACGTCCTGGGCCCATCGCTGCTTCCAGTACCATGGAGCTGGGGAGCTTTCTCTTCCAGCTCCTTTGCATTCTGCTGCTTCTTTTGCAGGCGCCATCTTTCTGGCCCTTCCTCGTCCAATAAGGAGGAGCTGCCGTAGTCTGTCTCAGACAGCAGCTTCCTCTTGCCATTGGTTTGGGTGGTGACCTGTTCCTTTTTTTGGGGCTTCTTCTTTGTGGTTCTACTTTTGACCATTTGCCACTCACCCGGTTGTCCCTCTGCTGCCTCCTCCTCCACTGATTCTGTCTGTTGAGGAGTTGTTTCTGGGCACGGGGTAAGTGTTGGGTCACTTGTTGCAGCTGCCTCCCCTTTCCTTTGCTTCTTAGACTGATTTTTCTCACTTGGGGGAGGCTTGGTGTTCTCCTTCGCAGCAGCAGGCATGTTCACCATTCCTTCCTCCAGCCTTTCCTTGGACTTTGCTCTCTGTGCGTAGCTGAGCAGCGTTTGGGGCAAGTCTTGTAGAGGTGGACTGCCCCACCACACAGGTTGCAGCACTTACTCTGTTTACAGTCCTTTGTCTGATGGCCTTCCTGTTTGCAGTTCTTGCAGATGACTGTGCTGCAGTTGGCCGCCACATGACTAGATTTGCCACAGATACGACAGACTCTGGGCTGCCCCGCGTAGACCAGAAAGCCTCGACATCCCCCAATAGCGAAGCTGGAGGGAGGATGCATGATGGCTCCATTGGTGTCGACCTTCAAGGTCACCTTTACCTGTCGTTTTCTGGTCCAGATCCCAACTGGGTCCTTGACCTCGGTGCTGTTCCCGGCCACCTTGATGTACCTAGCGAGGAAAGTGAGCACGTCGATGACAGGAACATGGGGGTTGTAGAGATGGATTGTCACCACCCTGTTCCGTTATGATGGCAGCATGAAGAGCGGCTCCACCATGAGGATCGACAGTGGTTCCTGATTTCTCTTCTCCTTAGACACCTTCAGGAGCTTGACGCATCCTGCCACATTCTTGAACGCCACATCAAAGTATCCACTGCTGGGAAGTCTTGCAGGCAGAAGATGTCTGCAGCTTGGAATCCACAGCATTCAATCAGGATTTTCTTAATGAAGAAGGCACGGTCAATGGCAGCACCTCCTTCGCTATCTTTCACTGCCACCCTAATGGTGTTACGCACTCCCTGGCCTGGAGCTCTATTGTTGGTTGCAGCCATTTGCTTGAAGCTTTCCTGGGACAGGCCCTAAAGCCCAACCAACAGGAAAACAACAACCACGGTAGATCGCCAATTCCAAAGCACAAAATGTCGTAAAAATGGCGTTGACACCCCCCAAAAAACCCCCAAAACAAAAAACACAAAAACGCCACCTACAGGATTAAAGCCCACTGATCATGGTCTCTCCCCTGCCAGGTAAGGCAGAGACCAGATGGGTCCGTCTGTTCCAGGCAAGATTTCATGTTAGTGTCCCAAGTGCTCACAGTCAGATCCACTGATGTCTTCTCTGACACTGCCCCCTACTGGCTAACTGTCACCTACAGGAAGACCAGAAGAAAGCTCCTTTTGAGTCCCCGACGTATTGGTGAGAAGCGAACAAGGTTAACAGCAAAAGATTCTTCATCCTCAAAGGTGTTCAGAAAGTGAGAGAGAGACAAAAGGAAATGTCCCGACTCCAGAAAAGCATGCAGAATTTTCTCCTGCTGCAGTTGATGGGAGTCATGTCAAGAAGGATCTCCAAGATTGTGAAGAGACAGCAGGCCGCGCTTTTTGCCTCAGAGGCCTCCAAGATCATCTTCTGTCCAGCGTCCATTCCATCAAGTAGGATAAGATGTGTTTCATCTTCCAAAAGGTACAGAGAGAGAGAGCTCTCTGAACAGCAGCCCAAAGTGTTACAATCGACCGCTCCAGTCAAAGCCCCCAATCAAAATATACAGCTCTGAGTGTGGTAGGAGAAGCGCACTATTAATTCAATCCCGTCCCTCCACAGATTGCCTAACATATCATTTTAAACTTTCCAAATTAAAGAAAGACCCAGCCAAATTGTACCGTCTATTAACCCCCGAATGAGGCTAACAAAACCAGGTGTCCTTAAATCAACAAATTAACTGTTTAATTAAAAAAACTAAATTCTTAAACACAGTGAAGATATAAACAACACTTAAAATAGAAAAAATGAGAGTCCTTGCAAATTTAGTCCAATGTTGCTTTAAGTCGTCACAGCCGTCCAATGGGGAAAAAAGAGTTTTTGAAGGATAAAGGATTGTCACAGTCGAACTTCCCTTCAGTTTAAATTACCAGAGAGCTCTTTTTTGGCTTGATTATTTTAGCATTTTGAGAGATAATCATAATTAAACAGACTAAAATTCTCTTCCTTCAGTTTAAATGGCTGAGAGCTCTTTTTTCAGGTGCGAACATCAGCTGTCTGTCTGTATTCCCTGTTAGAAAACTGTCTTCAACTAAAAAGCCAGTTCAAAATTAAATTGTAACAAAAGTATCGCGTGATGCTCAGTCCAAGTGGCTGTATCCAAGGTAATGAGAATGCACCCTTTGAATCGCAGTCTCCAAATGGCTGCTGCCGGGTAACCAGGATGCATTCTCTGAAGCTGGTTGATTCCCTCTCCATGTGGTTGTATCCAATGGCAATCAAAAATGCATTTTCTCTAACTCCTGAGGCTTGCTGGTTCTTAAAGTAGTACCGATCCTTTGCAAGCCTTAAAGACACACCACATATTTCCTGGAGAGAAAAAAGAACTACAGGACCATGACAAAAGGAAGATGGCCTGGTAATGTCATCGCAGTCTGACATAATGTGATCAGCAAATCTTTTTATGCTGGGCTGTATGTCTTGAAGCCCACAGACAGCATGGCTTCCCAGTCCTTTCTGTCCTCTATCACGGTGCTCTTAGACAACAGTATGTGGAAAAGTCTGGACAAACCAGTAACTCTGAATGAGCTGACAAAGGCCATCAGGTCCTTTGAGACATGTAAATCTCCCAGAAGCGACAACTTACTGGCTGGGTTATACTTGATTCTGTGGGACTGGATCAACCCAGACCTGCTGTGTATGAGAGTATGCTTCTGGCTGGCAGCATGTCAGAATCCACGAGGAAAGGTATCATCTCCCTCATCTACAAAAAGAAGGGGGAGAGGGAGGAAATCAGAAATTGACGGCCCATTTCACTGCTTAACATGGACTACAAAATTCTGTCCAAAGTCATCGGCAATTGGGTCAAGTCCGCTCTGGAGTTGGTGATCCATTCTGATCAGACCTACGCTATACCTGGCAGGAAAAGCTCTGATAGCCTTGCCTTACTCAGGTCTATGTGCGGGACGGGGGTAGACGCCTATCTCACCAGCTTGGACCAAGAGAAGGCCTTTGATGGAATATTGCATAATTACATGATGGATGTATTCTCCAAAATGCTGCTTGGGAAGGGAATCTGCAATTGGATCCAACTGCACTACATGAACGTCTGTAGTGCAGTTTTAATCAAGGGGTGGGAATTGGAAAGCTTTCCAGTCAAATCTGGAGTCAGGCAAGGCTGTCCTTTCTCCTCTATCTTGTTTGTTTGCTGTATTGAACCCTTTGCCAAGTCCATCAGGAAGAACGCAAGCATAAGAGGGGTGATGATCCCAAGCAGTGGAGGCAATCAGGTCAAAGTCTCCCTCTACACGGATGATGTTGCCATCTTCTGCTGGGATCTGCTGTCAGTTTTCAGACAGATGAGCATCTGTGACCAGTTTGTACTGGCCTCGGGAAACAAAGTAAATTGTGGCAAGAGTGAGGCCATGTTCTTTGGGAACTGGGCCAACTGATCCTTATCTCCATCACATTCAGGTCAGACTACCTGAAGGTGCTGGGGATATGGTTCAGAGGTGCCAGGGCATGTGCCAAAAACTGGAAGCAGCGTATAGTCATGGTGAAATGGAAACTGGGCATGTGGGAGCGATGCTTCCTCTCCATTGCCAGTAAGGACCTGGTCATCAGATGTGCAGTGCTCTTGGTGTTGCCGTACGTGGTGCAGGTTTGGCCCATATCCCACTCCTGCACCGTGGCGGTCACCTGAGCCATCTTGCTCTTTATCTGGAGAAGATGGACCATGTCTGCAGGGACACCATGTCTTTCTTTGGCCTCCTTATCACGAGAGACAATGGGTAAGCTCCTGGAGGTGGTCAGTGGTGTGTGGAGCAGCGCCTGGAGTGGCTATAAAGGCCAATTCTAGAGTGACAGGCTCTTCCACAGGTGCTGCAGAAAAATTTGTTTGTCGGGGCTGTTACACAATTGGCTCTCCCCTTGCGCTTCTGTCTTTTTTCCTGCCAACTGCTAATTGCTAAGTCTCTTCGACTCGCCACACTTTAGCCCCACCTTTATGGCTGCCCGCCAGCTCTGGGGAACGCTGGCAACTGACTCCCACGACTTGTGATCAATGTCACAGGACTTCATGTCGTGTTTGCAGACGTCTTTAAAGCGGAGCCATGGACAGCCGGTGGGTCTGATACTAGTGGCGAGCTCGCTGTACAATGTGTCTTTGGGGATCCTGCCATCTTGCAAGCGGCTCACATGGCCAAGCCATCTCAAGTGCCGCTGACTCAGTAGTGTGTATAAGCTGGGGGTGTTGGCCGCCTCGAGGACTTCTGTGTTGGAGATACGGTCCAGCCACCTGATGCCAAGGATTCTCCGGAGGCAGCGAAGATGGAATGAATTGAAACCTCGCTCTTGGCTGACATACGTTGTCCAGGCCTTGCTGCCGTAGAGCAAGGTACTAGGACACAGGCTTGATACACTCGGACTTTTGTGTTCCGTGTCAGTGCGCCATTTTCCCACACTCTCTTGGCCAGTCTGGACATAGCAGTGAAGCCTTTCCCATGCGCTTGTTGATTTCTGCATTCAGAGACAGGTTACTGGTGATAGTTGAGCCTAGGTAGGTGAACTCTTGAACCACTTCCAGAGCGTGGCCGCCAATATTGATGGATGGAGAATTTCTGACGTCCTGTCCCATGATGTTCATTTTCTTGAGGCTGATGGTTAGGCCAAATTCATTGCAGGCAGCCGCAAACCTGTCGATGAGACTCTGCAGACACTCTTCAGTGTGAGATATTAAAGCAGCATCGTCAGTGAAGAGGAGTTCCCTGATGAGGACTTTCCGTACTTTGGACTTCGCTCTTAGACGGGCAAGGTTGAACAACCTGCCCCCTGATCGTGTGTGGAGGAAAATTCCTTCTTCTGAAGACTTGAACGCATGTGAGAGCAGCAAGGAGAAAAAAATCCCAAAAAGTGTGGGTGCAAGAACACAGCCCTGTTTCACGCCACTCAGGATAGGAAAGGGGTCTGATGAGGTGCCGCTATGTTGAATTGTGCCTTTCATAGTGTCATGGAATGAGGTGATGATACTTAGTAGCTTTGGTGGACATCCAATCTTTTCTAGTAGTCTGAAGAGACCACGTCTCCTGACGTGGTCAAAGGCTTTGGTGAGATCAATGAAAGCAGTGTAGAGGGGCATCTGTTGTTCGCGGCATTTCTCCTGTATCTGATGAAGGGAGAACAGCATGTCAATAGTTGATCTCTCTGCACGAAAGCCACACTGTGCCTCAGGGTAGACGCGCTCGGCCAGCTTCTGGAGCCTGTTTAAAGTGACTCGAGCAAAGACTTTTCCCACTATGCTGAGCAGGGAGATTCCACGGTAGTTGTTGCAGTCACCGCGGTCACCGTTGTTTATATAGAAGGTGATGATATTGGCATCGCGCATGTCCTGAGGTACTGCTCCCTCGTCCCAGCACAGGCAAAGCAGTTCATGTAGTGTTGAGAGTATAGCAGGCTTGGCACTCTTGATTATTTCAGGGGTAATGCTGTCCTTCCCAGGGGCTTTTCTGCTAGAGAATCAATGGCATCACTGAGTTCCGATTTTGTTGGCTGTACGTCCAGCTCATCCATGACTGGTCGAGGTTGGGCTGCATTGAGGGCGGCCTCAGTGACAACATTCTCTCTGGAATACAGTTCTAGGTAGTGCTCAACCCAGCGGTCCATTTGCTTGCGTTGGTCAGTGATTATGCCCCCTGATTTAGATTTGAGGTCAAAAGGACATTGCTGCTAGACAGGGTCTGCGGCAGGTAGTGAGGGAACCAACAAGAGGGAGAAACATACTTGACCTCGTCCTCACCAATCTGCCTGCCACAGATGCATCTGACAGTATTGGTAGGAGTGACCACCGCACAGTCCTTGTGGAGACAAAGTCCTGGATACTGCAAAATCTATGGTCCCTGACAACATTCTGGCAATAGTACTGAAGACCTGTGCTCCAGAACTTGCCGCACACCGAGCCAAGCTGTTCCAGTACAGCTACAACACAGACATCTACCTGGCAATGTGGAAAATTGTCCAGGTATGTCCTGAGCACAAAAAGCAGGACAAATCCAACCCGACCAATTACTGCCCGATCAGTCTACTCTCTTTTCTTTTGGGCCTCCTTATCTCGAGAGACAATGGATACGCGCCTGGAGGTGGTCAGTGGTTTGTGAAGCAGCGCCTGGAGTGGCTATAAAGGCCAATTCTGGAGTGACAGGCTCTTCCACAGGTGCTGCAGAGAAATTTGTTTGTTGGGGCTGTTGCACAGTTGGCTCTCCCCTTGCGCCTCTGTCTTTTTTCCTGCCAACTACTAAGTCTCTTCGACTCGCCACAATTTAGCCCTGTCTTTATGGCTGCCCGCCAGCTCTGGCGAATGCTGGCAACTGACTCCCACGACTTGTGATCAATGTCACACGATTTCATGTCGCGTTTGCAGACGTCTTTATAACGGAGACATGGACGGCCGGTGGGTCTGATACCAGTGGCGAGCTCGCTGTACAATGTGTCTTTGGGGATCCTGCCATCTTCCATGCGGCTCACATGGCCAAGCCATCTCAAGCGCCGCTGACTCAGTAGTGTGTATAAGCTGGGGATGTTGGCCGCTTCAAGGACTTCTGTGTTGGAGATATAGTCCTGCCACCTGATGCCAAGTATTCTCCGAAGGCAGCGAAGATGGAATGAATTGAGACGTCGCTCTTGGCTGGCATACGTTGTCCAGGCCTCGCTGCCATAGAGCAAGGTACTGAGGACACAGGCCTGATACACTCGGACTTTTGTGTTCCGTGTCAGTGCGCCATTTTCCCACACTCTCTTGGCCAGTCTGAACATAGCAGTGGAAGCCTTACCCATGCGCTTGTTGATTTCTGCATCTAGAGACAGGTTACTGGTGATAGTTGAGCCTAGGTAGGTGAACTCTTGAACCACTTCCAGAGCGTGGTCGCCAATATTGATGGATGGAGCATTTCTGACATCCTGCCCCATGATGTTCGTTTTCTTGAGGCTGATGGTTAGGCCAAATTCATTGCAGGCAGACGCAAACCTGTCGATGAGACTCTGCAGGCATTCTTCAGTGTGAGATGTTAAAGCAGCATCGTCAGCAAAGAGGAGTTCTCTGATGAGGACTTTCCGTACTTTGGACTTCGCTCTTAGACGGGCAAGGTTGAACAACCTGCCCCCTGATCTTGTGTGGAGGAAAATTCCTTCTTCAGAGGATTTGAACGCATGTGAAAGCAGCAGGGAGAAGAAAATCCCAAAAAGTGTGGGTGCGAGAACACAGCCCTGTTTCACACCACTCAGGATAGGAAAGGGCTCTGATGAGGAGCCACCATGTTGAATTGTGCCTTTCATATTGTCATGGAATGAGGTGATGATACTTAGTAGCTTTGGTGGACATCCGATCTTTTCTAGTAGTCTGAAGAGACCACGTCTGCTGACGAGGTCAAAGGCTTTGGTGAGATCAATGAAAGCAATGTAGAGGGGCATCTGTTGTTCACGGCATTTCTCCTGTATCTGACGAAGGGAGAACAGCATGTCAATAGTCGATCTCTCTGCACGAAAGCCACACTGTGCCTCAGGGTAGACGCGCTCGGCCAGCTTCTGGAGCCTGTTCAGAGCGACTCGAGCAAAGACTTTCCCCACTATGCTGAGCAGGGAGATTCCACGGTAGTTGTTGCAGTCACCGCGGTCACCTTTGTTTTTATAGAGGGTGATGATGTTGGCATCGCGCATGTCCTGGGGTACTGCTCCCTCGTCCCAGCACAGGCATAGCAGTTCATGTAGTGCTGAGAGTATAGCAGGCTTGGCACTCTTGATTATTTCAGGGGTAATGCTGTCCTTCAATCATCTGTCTACTCTCAATCATCAGTAAAGTGATGGAAGGTGTCACGACAATGCTATCAAACGGCGCTTGCTGAGCAATAACCTGCTCACTGATGCTCAGTTTGGGTTCCGCCAGGGCCACTCAGCTCATCACAGCCTTGGTTCAAACATGGACAAAAGAGCTGAACTCAAGATGTGAGGTGAAAGTGACTGCCCTTGACATCAAGGCAGCATTTGACCGAGTATGGCATCAAGGAGCCCTAGCAAAACTGAGGTCAATGGGAATCAGGGGGAAAACTCACCGCTGGTTGGAGTCAGACCTAGTGCAAAGGAAGATGGTTGTGGTTTTTGGAGGCCAATCATCTGAGCTCCAGGACATTGCAGCAGGAGTTCCTCAGGGTAGTGTCCTAGGTCCAATCATCTTCAGCTGCTTCATCAATGACCTTCCTTCAATTATAAGGTCTGAAGTGGGGATGTTTGCTGATGATTGCACAATGTTCAGCACCATTCGTGACTCCTCAAATACTGAAGCAGTACATGTAGAAATGCAGCAAAACCCGGACAATATCCAGGTTTGGGCTGATAAGTGGCAAATACCATTTGCGCCACACAAATGCCAACAATGACATCTCCAACAAGAGTAAATCTAACCATTTCTCCTTGACATTCAATGGCCTTACCATCACTGAATCCTCCACCATCAACATCCTGGGGGGGTTACCATTGACCAGAAACTGCACTGGAGTAGCCATATAAATACCGTAGCTACAAGAGCTGGTCAGAGATTAGGAGTCCTGCAGCGAGTAACTCACCTCCTGACTCCCGAAAACCTGTCCATCATCTACAAGGCACAGGTCACTTGCCTGGATGGGTACAGCTCTAACAACACTCAAGAAGCTCAACACCATCCAGGGCAAAGCAACCCTCTTGATTGCCACCCCATCCACAAACATTCAGTCCTGCCACCGCCGATGCCAGCGGCAGCAGTGTACACCATCTACAAGATGTACTGCAGCAACGCACCAAGGCTCCTTAGACAGCACCTTCCAAACCTGCGACCTCTACCACTTAGAAGGACGAGGGCAGCAGATACATGGGAACACCACCACTTGCAAGTTCCCCTACAAGCCACACACCATCCTGACTTGGAACTATGTTGCTGTTCCTTCACTGTCACTGGGTCAAAATCTTGAAACTCCCTTCCTAACAGTACTGCTGGTGTACCTACTCCACATGGACTGCAGTGGTTCAATAAAGCGGCTCACCACCATCTTCACAAGGCCAATTAAGGATGGGCAATAATTGCCAGCCTAGCCAGAGACGCCCACATCCCCTGATCAAATAAAAAAAATCTTTAGATGAAGGGCGAAAGAGCGTACCCAACGTCACCCACATCCTGCTGGCCACCATTGTGTGCAGTTGCATCAAGCTGTACGTAGACCCTCGGTACGCAAATGCCAAGTGTCACTACGTGCTGAGGTTCTATCTGTCCCTGGTGGTGTGAAGGATGGGTCTGGCCACTTTGCCGTGGAACTCTCCATGCAGTTGGACCATGCTGTACCACCTGTCCATCATGGAAAAGTTTGTGCAGAAAAACACCTTTGATCCCAAATCCATCAGGCAGTGGTCCACAAGTAATGTCCTCGGCGCCTTGCAGGACCAGGAGATGGTGGATCCTGTTGGACGGTTCCCTGAGCAGACAGTCAAAGTCATATGGCAGAATGCTTCATCGCCAGAACTTTTAAAGAAGCACCAAGACATAGCTTGGCTGGTGGTGAGAAGGGCAGACCCTGTCAGATCCGTCATGCACACCCAGAGTCTGAACACGACCGCACACTGTCCATGAGGTGGCTGTGGTGGCTGTGTGCTCACCTCCTTCTGGAATGTGCTTTTGCAAAGAGGATTCGGGAAAGAGATGCAGTGGTTTTTGTCGAGGTCCATGCCGAGCAGCTCTGTAACACAGGACTCTGTGCTCTACAGGCTGTTCCCAAGGGCAAACATCATCTGCTGTTGAACGACCATCAACTCAGTGAAAGACACACTTTGGTCTGGCAGAAACTTGCTGGTCTTCCAGTGCAAAGAGCTGTTGACCACCGAGTGTTGCAGACTGGCACATTCCAAGCTCCAGAACTATGTGCTGAATGATGTACTAAATTTTGGGACAGCTGCTGCAAAGGCTCAATGAGGAAAGGCCACAGTCTAGGGCCCTCCTGCCTTGGTATACCAAGGAGCTGGAACACATGTAAAACCCCTCGGGCTTTATGCTTGACATGAAATGTATATTGCAATTGCAAGTGTAGTGAAGCACCTCAGAGTGCCACATATTGTATTAAAAGAAATTGAACTGTACTGCAGATCACGTAATGTCAAATGTGAACTTTATATAATGCATTTTATGAATAAAGTCTATTTTTGGGGGGAAAAAGTCATATTGCAGAAATCTGTCCCACACTGGGGGGAATATTAACATGGGTGCGCAGGTGGGATTGGGTGCAGGTGGGAATTAAATGGACAAGCATGTCAGGACATCAGCTCCAATCCATTGACCTCTGGGTTCTACTGAGGGGGTCAAGAGTAAGTTATCCCTCTCCCAGGAGGAGGATTGGCGTTTGAAATATGTTTCTGAGGCTGGAAGCATTGGATTTAACCTGCTTTGCTGATTTAACTGTGGCTGGCTGGGATTCCTATGAAACTCAGCAGCTGCAGCATGGCAAGGACAGCCTCCGGGAAAGGCAAGTACCTGGGAGAAGCAGGAATGTTTCTGCCTGGTGCCCAAGCTCCCCCACTGTCAGACTGCTCCCCACCCATCCAACCTTCCCCACGCCCCGGGATTGGACCCCCCCCGCCCCATCCCCCGTCCTGTGGTCGATGATTGGTCCTCACCTTGGGGTTGGGGATCAGATCCTTTTCGGATGGGACTCGACAAAAACCACCACCATCCGCCACCCCACCCCCCCAATCCCGCACCGCATTATGTCTGACCTGAGAATGATGGATGCACATTGGGCACCTAAAGTGGAAACATGTTCCATTCACTAGTGGGGAGATTTCTCATTGTGAAGAGTACATAATTCAGCAAATCATGACTACACAGTGAACAGACATTTATGCTTTGTTAATAAATGTTGTATTTAAATAACAGCTTCCTCCACACAGCCTGAAGAATAATTTCTCATTATTTGTCTTTAAAATGTCCCTCCTGCTGAAACACATCCAAGATTGAGAATTTATTATATGAGGGCATTCTCAGTTGAGACCAATGCTGCAAGCTCCATTGCTCCACTGCATTATTATTATTCTTCCTCTTTGGCCTCCTTGTCTCGGGAGACAATAGGTAAGCACCTAGAGGTGGTCAGTGGTTTGTGAAGCAGTGCCTGGAGTGGCTATAAAGGCCAATTCTAGAGTGACAGACTCTTCCACAGGTGCTGCAGATAAAATTGGTTGTCGGGGCTGTTACCCAATTGGCTCTCCCCCTGCGCTTCTGTCTTTTTTCCTGCCAACTGCTAAGTCTCTTCGACTCGCCACACTTTAGCCCCACCTTTATGGCTGCCCGCCAGCTCTGGCGATCACTGGCAACTGACTCCCACGACTTGTGATCAATGTCACAGAACTTCATGTCGCGTTTGCAGACGTCTTTAAAGCGGAGACATGGACGACCGGTGGGTCTGATACCAGTGACGAGCTCGCTGTACAATGTGTCCTTGGGGATCCTGCCATCTTCCATGCGGCTTACATGGCCAAGCCATCTCAAGCGCCGCTGGCTCAGTAGGGTGTATATGCTGGGGATGTTGGCCACCTTGAGGACTTCTGTGTTGGAGATACGGTCTGCCACCTGATGCCAAGGATTCTCTGGAGGCAGCGAAGATGGAATGAATTGAGACGTTGCTCTTGGCTGACATATGTTGTCCAGGCCTCGCTGCCGTAGAGCAAGGTACTGAGGACACAGCTTGATACACTCGGACTTTTGTGTTCCGTGACAGTGCGCCATTTTCCCACACTCTCTTGGCCAGTCTGGACATAGCAATGGAAGCATTTCCCATGTGCTTGTTGATTTCTGTATCGAGAGACAGGTTACTGGTGATAGTTGAGTCTAGGTAAGTGAACCCTTGAACTACTTCCAGAGCATGGTCGCCGATATTGATGGATAGAGCATTTCCGACGTCCTGTCCCATGATGTTCATTTTCTTGAGGCTGATGGTTAGGCCAAATTTGTTGCAGGCAGCCGCAATCCTGTCGATGAGTCTCTGCAGACACTCTTCAGTGTGAGATATTAATGCAGCATCGTCAGCAAAGAGGAGTTCCCTGATGAGGACTTTCCGCACTTTGGTCTTCGCTCTTAGACGGTTTATGATTTGAAGACTATTATGTCACTGGGTGACAAGGAAGCAGCATTTTGTTTCTCTATATTTTGACTGGGAGAGCACTGCAGCATAAAAGAGCGACCTTGGTATTAGAGAGAGAATTTCTGTTTTGTTGAAGTGCATAATCCAATCAGCATAATGACTTTAAGAAAATGATGCTTATCAATGTAAATTTAAAATCCAGGCTAATGTCAAGTAATCATATGCTATTTTCTCAGCTAGATGTTCCCTGGATATATTGGACTGTGTACTTCGGCTGCAGTTTCTGTGCATTGTTGGAAGTGTTCCATACAAGGAACTAACCTGTACCTTGTACTTGACCAGGAACCACTATATGTTATCTACGGCTAGATTTTACCAGCTCTCCAGAAATGGACTGGAAGGCAGGGGGCCTTTCAAATAGTGAGGGAAGGTGGGGGTGGAGTGCCCATCATCTTCCCACTGCCATTTTACCAGTGGTGGTTAGGTGAAGGACGCCTCTCCCGCCCAGAAACCAACTGAGCCACTTAAGTGGCCAATTAAGGGCCTGTTCCCACCGCTGCTGGTATTTTTCCAGTAGTGAGTGGGCCCACTGCAGCATGGGGAGACTGCCTGGTGAACTCTGGCAACCTCCCTGTGGGCTCAGGTGGGGGGGGGGGGGGCCTCCTTTTTAGGCACTCTGGCTCACGGAGGGATGGCCGACAGCATTGGCCACCCCTGCGGCAACACCACCCCCCCACCCCTGCCCTCACCATACCCCACCCCTTGCCGGAGTCTGCCTGACTGGCTCTGGCGCCCCCAGGCCCCACTTATCCGGTTGGGAAGATGGCCTGCTCCCATGGTGTCCTCTCTTCTTGGCTCTCAGTGGCACCACTGAGACTGCTGAGCTGCCAGCCCTCTGATTGTCTGGTTCCTGGGGGCAAGCGGCCATCCTTTAAAGGGACGGTAGCCCCAATGGCAACTAATTAGTTGCCTGACAGAGGTAAAATGTGACTGGGGATCCCGCAACTGCCAAGGTGAGATTGTCCTCAGCTTTCTTGCCCATCGTCAGGACCCCCGTTGCAACAACATTGTTTCATATATTTCGCTCTCTGTTTATTCCTGACAAGACATTGCATGATTAAATTGAAAACCAAGATGAGAGAACATTGATCAAGACTGCAATACTCAGTTTCTAACATTTTGTTCCTTATTTTGGGCTAACTTATTATTTGAAAATCAAATTCTTAAACCAGTCATCTTTTTGTACTAAGTGACACAGAAGTGAGAGTCATCACCTTGCTGACGATTTGAGTGTATTTAAGTTTCATTAACTTCCAAAGGAGAAATAATCACAAAGGATTACAGAAATTCAAATAGAAACAATATACTTTGGTTTTATTGTGGAGTTCACTATTGCATTTGTGAGCAATTCTGTGTTTTGGATGTCAATTCAGATGTAGATATACTTAGATAAAAATGTAGATTTTTTTCAATTCCTGTTGCCAAGTATCTTAATCACAATGCTTGTAAAAATCTCCTTTTAATGTTATTTGAGGTAATCCAATTGCAGGACTTTAGTAATGGCAGGAAAAGATGGAAAAACAGGGAGATTAATTTTGTTATCATGCACTGGTTATAGTCATAGAGAGATACAGCACTGAAACAGGCCCTTCGGCCCACCAAGTCTGTGCCAACCAACAATTATCCATTTATACTAATTCTACATTAATCCCATATTCCCTTACATCCTTCCCTCAATTCTCCTACCACCTACCTACACTAGGGGCAATTTACAATGGCCAATTTACCTATCAACCTGCAAGTCTTTGGCTGTGGGAGGAAACTGCAGCAGCTGGTGGAAACCCACACAGTCACAGGGAGAACTTGCAAACTCCGCACAGGCAGTACCCAGAACCAAACCCAGGTCCCTGGAGCTGTGAGGCTGCAGTGCTAACCACTGCACCACTGTGCTGCCTACGTTATATTGAAAGTGAAAGTTTTTTTTTCTTCCAGGAACACCCAGGATCACTCAAATATACATTCTTGGACTAGGGTGCATCATAACTCATGCACAACCGCGTGTTCATTCAGAAAAAAAAATCCTGCAATAACAGAGCTGACTCACTCATTAATCTCTTAACAGTCATATGTGTGTGATAAGTAATGCTTAATGGATTGATTCAGTTGTGGAATGTTTAATTTGAGCACTTATGGAGGAAGTGTGGCTCAGACAGGCCCACTTCAAAGCTGAGGCACAGCAAATGATTGTGGCTGGTGTCAGACTGGAGAAATGTCCAATCTAGGTCAAAAAGGTGATGAACCAGTAGATGAAGGGTCCAGTAGGCACAGAAGCCAATCACACAGGAGGTCATTATGGTGTCAACAACTCATTATATTTGGAAAGACATGTCGAAGAAGGTGTCACTTTGAAGAGCAGTTTTAAACTGATCTGTGAAAATCACTACAAATTGTCTTAGATTGCTGTCTGTGGCTCTGACAGTCAATTATTTTACTTTGATTGAGATGTGCTTGTGTGTGTAATATCTTCTGTTAGTAAAAACATCTTTCTAAGGAGGTTATAGGTTTCAGCCATGTTTGACTAAGTAGTTTTACAGTTGAGTGTAAACAGTACTGTTAATTGAAATATAACCAGTAACTTGTTTAAGTGAGGAGTAAAAGAGAGGTATTGAAAATATTACAGAAGTATTACAACAGAGTAGCAGATATGTTTACAAGTAGCTGTGAAGAACTCTTCATTAACTGTTATGCACAGATTGAACTGACTATTCAAGAATTGCACACATTTCATCCTACTAAACAATGCAATATATGCAACGGGGGGTCAGACAGGAAAGTGAAGTTGAGACCACCACTAGATCAGCCATGATCTTAACGAATGGCGGAGCAGGCTCGAAGGGCCAAATGGCCTACTCCAGCTCCTTTGCCTATGTTTGCAAAAATACACCTCAAGCGATGCATGCTGTTGGTTTCTTTGCAGAAGAAGTCAGCCTTCATCAAGAGTCATAATGCCAGACTTAATGGTGTCAAGCAGCAAATAAACAATTTCGCTGTTAAAGGCCATTGTGGGGATCTTTGATTGAAAGACTGCACAGACTTGGGAGAAACAAGGCTTTTCATTTGTACAATGATAACAGCAAATGTTCAACATGACATTGATTTTTGCCATCAAATGATCAAAGTGATTTTGAAAGCTGAAAAAGAGCTTTTCTGTGAACACTGAATGCTGACACTTGGTGTTTGAAGTGTGCAGACTGCAAGACCTGTTTCCAAGCAACCAGGAAGATTTATGACTGTCTTGTGACTTGACTGTTGAAAAGTTTAGTTTCATTTTGGGTTGAGTTCAGTTGCTGCTAGAGACCTGCCAGAAAGGCAGCCCAGAAATTCTTTCTCTTGAAAATAATTCCTGTATCAAGTAAAATTCTAACTTTCTCATGAAGTTAAAAGAATTTTGAAGGAGTGGCGAATCAAATGTATGAGAGCTAAAACCCTTGTTGCTGTGACTGCCTGGAGAGAGGAAGCCTTGTATTTCAGGTGTGGCAGATTACAGTTGCCTCCAGTCTCTGAAGAATCCTTGCCTCCAGAGTGATTCCTGTTGCCTTTTGTGTTTTGGGAGATCCTGAAATCCCAAGAAGGCATCTATTGCTAGACTGTTACTTCAAAATCCAAGTAGATCTGTTGCTGCATCCCTGATGGAAGACCTTGTGTGATGCCTGCTGCAGATGAATTGCCTTGAATGCCTACCCATCACAGACTGCTCATTCATCTCATCTGGAGAGATTTTGAGTGGCATCTGGCTATTCGACTCTGGGACACCTCACCGGTCTGGAAATATTCTACCAGACCGTTTATTAATAAATAGTTAATTTTGTTGTTGTTTAAAGAAACATGGTTTGGTGTGCTTTATTCTGGGGGACAAATAATTTCGCTATTTTTCTGGTAGGTGGGAAACTTTACTAATATGCTATGACCTGTGGAGTAGTACGACTGAATTAACATTGCATTACACTGCCTTGGTTGTAACAAAGGTAAGAGGCCATTTCAAAATTGCTTGGTGTGATCTAGTTGTCACTACACAGTATGCTACATGGATGCCACTGCCATTTCACAGACAGGGATGTCATAGCAAATTAATGGCAGATGACTGACTGCATAAGTAAATCAAGTCTACCTTGTTAATACCTCAGAGTTAGACAGGTTGAGTCAGAATGCCACCAACAAAGCATCCCCCAGGTGTCGATAAAGCGCCCATGTTAGTAGAACCGTGGTGACAATGTTCAATATCTGCAACCTTGCTCTTTCAGGAGATGAGGGCCCATAAAAGGAGGGAGACGGCCAGGACTGGTGGCGGAGTGCCTGACCTGTATCCTTTAAGTCAGGTCGAAGAGGAGGCACTGCAACTAGCTGGGAGCCAAAGAGGATGTGCCATCTCAGATGTGGAGTCGGGGTCTCAGAGCAAGAGAGTGATCATATAAAAATGCAATAGTCATAGTGAATTAGCTCTAGCATGCTGTCCTTAATGGGATATGTGTAGCCTAACCCACACATATGTTGTTTGCATTGTATCTTGCAGGTCGCCGTTCACAGGAGGTCACAGACCCCGAGAGACTGACAACATCCTCTGAGGACGAGGAACGCTCAGAGGATGCACCATCCCATAACTCTAATGCCCCTTCCACCAGTGTAGATACTTTCACCTTGGTGGGAATCTACTAGTCTTCACAATCAGGGTCACAATCTGGTGAAAGCACAATGTATGCTCCCGAGCAGCTGGCTGAGGCTTCTGACAGTCAGAGGACTGTGGGTGGCCATTCCCAAGCTGAGCCCCAGGCTGATGACGAGCCTCTGGTTCCAACAGCACAGGGAATGCTGGAGCTGCAGGAAGAGGCAAGGCAACATCGTATGGAGATGCCGGAGGCCATGTGTAGCCTTGAGCGGACAGTGGGGGAGTCCATCCATGCCATAACTGCTGTCATGTCCCAGGCATATGAGCGCATGGCTTCATTCATTGAGAGGATGGCAACCCTCTTGGAGAGACACATTCCACAAATGCACAATGATCTGCAAACCTTCACCTTGGCCATGAGGTCCACTCATCAGAGGCAGGACAGAGAAGGACCAGAAGGCCAGAGAATGTTCCAGCTCCTAGTCCTTCTCCAGTGAGCAGGGGGGCTCCAAGGAGCCTTGAGATGGAGGAGGAGAGGATGTGCTCCACATCTCAGGTCTCCCTTCAGGGTGATTCGAGTGTTCACACCAGCTCCTCATCCCCTCTGCCAGTGAGCCAAGCTCCAGCAGCCATGATGCACGAGTGCAGGAAACCTTCAGGCAACCTGGACCCTCCAAGCCTCAGGGACCCAGAGGATGTCTGCCGAAGTTATCCCAAGCCAAGGGGCATCATGATCAGCAGCACGCCTCCAGTGCAGCTGCTTTCGCAGGGGATGTACCACGCAGGAGCGCAAGCGAACTGTAATACTCTTAAAAAAGGGGGTCTCACTTCCCTCTAAGTCCTGATCCCGTACTGAGCATCAATCGCATGAAACGGACATTGGATACAATTTCCACTTTATGTGGAACACCTTTATTAACTCACCAAGCAACTATCTATACTTAAAACACCAGTTGCTTAGTTAGACCAGCATACAGGAGCTTGTTCCCGGGTGGTCAGGTCCGCTAAACGACTTCTCCCAAATTACTTTTTGTAACTGACCAAGTTATAGTTCCTGGCTGCAACAACAATGTCCCTTTCTGACCGTGGCCCCATTGACATATATGGTAACGTTTTGAATTGGGTCATTCAATTGGGTTTTACTGCCTTATCAATCCCACGCTGGCTATGCAAGACCACCTGTATGTGATCATAGCCTGCTCTCAGTGGGATGGAGGGGTGGGGGGTGGTCTTAGGTGCATACCACCCTTGGATGTGATATCTGCCTCTTGCTAAGGCAAGAAGGAAACCATTCACGCATATTTCAAAAGACCATTGTCCATGAGAGTGGTTGTCGACAGGCTTTCTGAGGTTGTAAAAGCCCAGGCTATCATATCAGTGGCATATCCTAACTTGTCTGTTTGTGTGTGTGTGTATGTGGGGGCCCTTGTTCAATTACATTGTCTTTTATTTTTAAAAAGTCCAATATGAACCCCAGCAATGATGTCTTCTGTCAGAATTCTTCTTTCTTCATCCCGACGTCCTCCTGGCGAGTTCCACACGCTGGTCCACACCACAGCTAGTTACTCTTTACTTATGGATAGAAATGCAAGAAATATTGACAAATGCCTCCCAGCATAACAAAAATGCAAGAGATATCCATATGTCTTACAAAATGCATAAAAATGACACCTTGACACAATGGTAAATCGTGGGTGAAACAGATATCTCACTTTTAATGTAATTAAAAGTTTATTGGTGCAAGTCCTCAGCATTCATTGATGTATAATCGCATTCCACCATGGAATGATTGTGACTCCTGCAATCTCCTCAAATGCCTTACTACATTGGCAAAGTGCCAACTGACTTCATTATCATGCCAATGAGCATGATTGTTTCATTGCTCAAATGCTGTCACCTGGGCACTGGCTCAATTGGATGTTGCCATTCATGCTGGAGGACAAGATTGTATGGAGGCAGAAAAATTGACACTACATTAATGAGGGTGAGTTTTTGTCAGAAGTATATCTATTGCAAGTCATGCATTTTGGAAACACTCCATTATAAGGCTCTGCCTTGTCTCCCTTGCGCATTGCTCAAGATATCTGCCCTCCATCACCCTGCTAGGATCTTCCATGGCTGCCTGGCTTGTATGCCCTCTGTGTCCTCTTCATCAGAAGAAGTCTCATACTCCCACATATCTTCTTCTTGTAAGGTCTCCCCCCTCTGTAGTGCTATGCTATGTAGAATGCAGCAGATCACAACGATGCACGCAGCCTTCTGTGGGGCATACTGAAGGGTTTCACCAGATCTGTCGAGGCAACAAAACTGCATACCAATGGCCTGCTCGATGGTCACTCTGATGGAGCCATGGCAGGTGTTGTAATGCTCTTCCGCATCATTGCTGGGGTTTCTTACAGCTGTCAGAAGCCATGTCCTCAATGGGTAGCCTTATCCCCGAGAATCTGCCCTTGAAGGTGAATGGGGGGAGTGAAAAGATGTGGCAACTGGGACTGTTGAAGTATTAATGAGTTGTGGCAGCTCCCCAGGAAGCGGACACACACTTGTAGGAAGCGCTTTCTGTGGTCGCATACAAGTTGTACATTAATGGAATGAAAACCCTTCCTATTGATGAAGGCAGCTGGTTGGTCCATGGGAGCCTTGATGGCCACATGCGTGCAGTCGGTCACACCTTGCACCTGTGGGAATCCTGCAATGGCCCCAAATCCAATGGCCCTCTCAGCCTGACTCTCAGGGTCTGTCCCGGCCCTCCTGAACAGAGCATTGGTCACCTCCTTGATGCAGTGGTGTGCTGCAAATTGAGAAACCCCACACATGTCCCCGGTGGATCCCTGGAATGATCCAGAGGCATAAAAGTTTAGGGCCACAGTAATCTTCAGGGCCACAGGCATAGGGTGACCACCAAACTGATTGGTTGCAAATTGTCATAGAGCAGTGCGCAAAGGTCTGTGATGGCCTCTCTGGACAGCTGCAGCTTTCTCTGGCAGTTCCACTCAGACATCTGCAGGTATGTCAGGCGAGTTCTATATATTCATTGCTGTATCTGTGTTCTTCGTTGCATTCATGGCTGCTGCTGCTCACATCTGGGAGGCTCCTCTTGCACTGCAGCTGCCTCTTGGACCTGTCTCCGGCAGATTCAACTCAGTACAAAACGGGGTTCCAAGAAAACAGGGTGAATCATACTCATCTCTGCCCTCCTTGGACCTTTGGCTTCCTTCATAGGTTAAGTTTACCTATCTGGGCAGAGAGATGTTTAAATTTTGGTTACGGGAAGCCTACATTAGCTCCATGGTATGGATTGATGTTGGACTTGCATCATTTCCAAAAGTGTGAGCCATCATGAGCAAACCAACAACATTTCAGTGCCCTGCACTGGCCTTCCGAAAAAAAATCACCTCTACACTTGCCGAGTTCACCTAACGCCCAGCCTTCACAGACACATCACTTGCCGAGTTTTCCCAACCCACGCACCCACCCCCCCCGCCCCACCCCAACCACAATGCAAGTTCTTCCAACCAACCACTTCTCCTAGAAAACAGCAGTAAAGTAAATTACCCTTACGAGTCACTGAGGACTCTTGCCTCGATGCTACCAGCTTTTTAAAGACGCGAAACTGAAGGCACTTGAATGCTGTATGCCCAACACAAGATCGTGAACTGAAAACAGAAAGTGCTGGAAAAACTCAGCAGGTCTGGCAGCATCTGTGGAGAGTGAAGCAGAGTTAACGTTTCAGGTCAGTGACCCTTCAGAACTGGCAGATATAAGAAATGTAAAAGATTTTAAGCAAGTAAAGCGGGGATGGGGCAAGAGATAACAAAAGAGAAGGTATTGATAGGACAAAGTCACAGAATAGCTGACCAGAAGGTGTGGGGGCAAAGGCAAACAATATGTTAATGGTGTGTTGAAAGTCAAAGCATTAGTACAGATAGGGTGTTAATGGACTGAAAACTGAACAGCCACAAGCACAAGAAAAGGACCGTGATTAGGCACAGTAGAAACAAACTGAACAAACTAAATTAAAATAAACACAAAAAATAAAAGAAAAAAGAAAAAATAACTAAAGATAAAAGTAAAATGAGGGCCCGTCATGCTCTGAAATGATTGAGCTCAATGTTCAGTCCGGAAGGCTGTAGCATGCCTAATTGGTGAATGAGATGCTGTTCCTCGAGCTTGTGTTGATGCTCACTGGAACACTGCAGCAATCCCAGGACAGAGATGTGAGCATGAGAGCAGGGGACGGTGTTGAAATGGTGAGCAACCGGAAGCTCGGGGTCATGCTTTTGGACTGAGCAGAGGTATTCCACAAAGCGGTCACCCAGTCTGCGTTTGGTCTCTCCAAAGTACAGGAGGCCACATTGCGAGCAGCGAATACAATATACAACATTGTGAACGCTTGGTAAGATCACTATTAATTAGATTCAGATCTATGCTAAAGAGTGTTTAACATGTGTAAATGCCAATGCTGTTGCAGCATTGCGGAAGTGGCACCATGGCACTTCGTTCCTCCGACAGAATCGGCATCAAGTTCTGTGGTGGACGACTCCACACTGATTCTCTGCACCCCCACCTAAAAATTTACCTTCCAAAGGAGCAAAAAATTCAGCCTATGTTGTGACTGAAATGAAAGATACTTCAGAAGTGGTGAGCAAATTATTTGCCTAATTTTGCAAGACCTGGCAAGCCGATCAAAAAGGTGTTGCACTTTCTAACAAGTCTTACAATCTCATGACACAAGAGTTCTCTGGTTAGGAGACCAGTCTTGACTAACATTCAGTATCAGTAGCATCTTCAAAGGACATGTTACACAAACAGGTGACACACATGAACATGGCTAAGGAATTTTCCATTGATGATGTTGTGGTATTCAGGTCCATAGTGTACATGCAATAAAGCCTCATGAATCCTAGTGTACTTTCTGAATGAGTGCGAGACAGTTATTTTTGCCTTTTCAATTTGGTTTTGTTTCATTTACTTTTCGTGCTTTTTATGTATAATGGAGCAATTTTTTTCTCATTTTCTTTTTTCACCTCCTACCATTCAAGAGAGTTTCACTGCTTTTTGAAACAGCCTCGGCTGGTAGGATGGACTTTCTTTTGCCTTCAGGAAACTAGACGGATGAGGAGGAATTCTAAAGGAATGAGTAGAGGGAGCTGTGCCTGAGGTAGTCTGCACAGATGTGCTGTTATCCAACTACACTAACCTGCGGACTCCATCAGAGTGTTACTTGGCCATGTCTGAGGAGAGGTGCATTGAACATCTGCACTTTATCAAGATGGCCTTTCTTCAGGTCAGTCTGTGCCCTCAATATGCTTTCTTGTACCAACAAAGTCATAATCTCAGTTGCTGGAAGTTGAAGGAGCATGTGTACAGTGAAACATGTTTTCATTATTTTATTGCCAACCAGAGTGCCTATAAGTGACTGCACACTCTGCAACTAGGCTGGTTTACAGTGTCTTGAGGATAATTCCCTTGAAACTATAAGTGTAATAAGGTTTGCAGTTGTACATTGCATTTTGGAGTTGTGTCCTGCTGAGGTATGAGATGCAATGAAAGGGCTGTAAATTTGTGGGACCTTGCTATGAATAATCAGGTTGATGGACAACATTTTGCAGAATGCACCCTGTGATGTCTTCGGGCTTTGAGTGAGGTTTAGCCGAGTTTGGTATAGGATGTGAGGCAAAGACAGAGAGAGAAAGGCTGTAACCACTGAACATAATGGCTTCTCCTTTTATTTTATCTGTTTTCGTTTCACTTTTACTTTGCTCGCATGTGTGTTCTACAGCAGCCTCTAGAGTATATAACATACAATGCAATTGTAATTTCAAAACACTAAAACACTACATACTCCTGGGCTGCCCACCAACATCTAGTACTGTCAGATAGCCTGACCTTCCAAAAAATGTCATGTTCCGAGTCTCTGCATGTAATGTACAGCATTGAGCCTGGTCACCATCTCCCCCAGGAATGGTGCACCACTGTCCTCTGGAGTTGGTGCACTGAAGTGCTAAACAGGGAAATACTTCTTGCACAAACCTCATGTTGAAATTTGGCTCTTTTGTGTCAAAGTGATGAGTTCTCATTTTGCCATTCCATTCTCCTCCAAGCAGCATTTTTAGCACTTTTTCTATCATTGAAACTTCTGGATTTGTTTCAGCTTTGTTAACACATCACATCCTGTTCAAAAATGAACTTACAAGCTGGCCTAGAACTCCCTCTTTTGTGCCTCCATCATGCTGCACACAGATGCAGAGTAGAAACACACTTTTCAAGAGTGTCAGCTTGATTAAGTTAGCAGTGTTCTCTGCACTGTGCCAAAAAGATGCATATTTAAGCTCACTCAAAGAGGTGATTAAAGTCAGCTAAAAAAGTATATTTGTATCTTGGACCTTGAAAATTATTTAAACTTTGTGAAAATAGATACTGCAGATAAAGCTTCAGGTAACTGCCATGATATTAGCACCTGCCAGCTGTAATCCTGCTCTAATATCTAACTTATCTATCATTCAGAAATAGCACCACACTGACATATAACTTACGAGACTGCCAGGAGGTAAATATCTCTGGGTCTTTCTGCAATAAAGAACAAATGACCAGTTTTCATTTTGTACTTTCTGTATTTATTTGTCCATTCATTTCAGAAATCCTTGTTTCTTTTGTTTTAATAGTCATTCACCCATTTATTTTAGCACATTAAACATTTATATAAGATCACAAACTGATTTTCTAATCTAGCTTAATGTTGCTACCAAAACTAGAAGAATTTGAATGTTAATAAACAATTCAATTCGGAAAGAAAAGGTGAATGGAGTTCAGAATTGGATCTATAATTGTCTAAAGTTGACTGTAGTTCCTATTCAGGATGTTACTTACTGGAATTCTATAATAGATCAGTAGATCATACAATATAAACAGTTACTCATGCAGAAAGCTTACTTTGCTCTTCTACGCATGTTAAATAATTGCAGAATTATAGTTTGAATCAACAAAGAAAACTGATGTGAAGTATAAGGTTTACTTTGTGCATTCAAAGTAGACCAGGACTGGTCTAATTAACATCATACTCTATTCATTTGATATACTCTATGACTGGAAGCAATTTGATGAAGTTCTGAAGTCTGTAGAAAATCTTGCTGCAGTCATCAGGGTCAATATACCAGGTTACTTTTAAGTATTTACTCTGAATAAAGAGTGAAAGAAGGTAACCACAACAGCTTGGCTAAGCTTCAAGACAGTATTTCTTAACTGGATGATGTCAAAGCTTTTGCTATAGCATGTTAGGAATAAAGCAATATCACCAAACCCCTGAACATATTAATCTATAGCTACATAAATGCCAGTTTGTGGCTCTGCTGATTTATTAATAGCAGTACCTACAAAATAGTTAACACCTAGGTAATAAAAACAAGGCTTAAGGGACGAAATGAAGTTTCTAACTGGAAAAGTAGAAAACGTCACAGGATACAGGCCGGTCACATCAACGGTTACTGTAATAGTTGAACAAAATTATCTACACAGTACTTGATCTCTTACATAGCAGAGTTGCTGCCAATGCCAGAATCCTGGTTCAACATTGTTATTCTTTTCATTTTCTTTTCACCCTTGAAAAATATTTGCAATTTCTGCTCTCATCTGAACTGAAAAGGAAGGATATTTGAACATTTCTTTGATAGGCCTCTCAGCCACTTCAACAACAATTCCCAGATTCATTACCACTATCACCAAGAAAAACAAGGCCATCAACTCTACGTTTCCTCTCCAAGTCACACACCATCCTGTCTTGGACATATATTGCCATTCCTTCATCATCCCTGGGTGAAAATCTGGGAATTTCCTATCTAGTAACATCATGGATGCACCATCAACATAAGGGCTGCAGCAGCTCCAGAAGAAGTTACATTCTGAGGGCAATACATGCAGCCTTGCCAAACATCAGCTACATCACATGATAAAAACTCCCATCAGTAAGAATAGGTAATGTACAGAATTCAAGATCACCGCTTGTTGAAACAATATATTGTTTTTTAATGCATTTATTGGATAATGTGGGCAGAATTATGACTCTTTACTTCAGTTTCAGGATTCTGGTGACATCAGAAACTGAAGGAACACAACTTGAGTAGCTTATAATCATAGAGTCATAATGGCACAGAAGGAGGCCATTCGGCCCATCCAGTCCATGCCGGCTCTCTGTAGAGCAATCCAATCAGTCCCACTCCTCCGCTCTATCCCCATAGCCCTGCAAGTTTGTGAACACAATCACAAGAATCATTTACTGCCTTAATTTCTCTACAGCATCCACCAATGCATTGTTACTGTTTACAGTGGTCAAAATAAATATCTTTCTTTTAATTTTTTTATTTGTGTTTGGTAAATGTTTTGCAGTAATTCATACGGTATTGGTATATACAAAATGTACAATACAGTGGGCTGCAAATGGACAAAGCAGCATTGAAAAACTGGACAACTGATTACACTGTATATATATTTATAGCAACACAATTTTATAGATACACTATCCCATGATGACAGCTGGAAAGTGTTGTAGTAACATTCCTGGCAGCATGAGAAATCCCAAGACAAGCTCAGTATATGTGTTTTTTTTGTGTTATAGTATATCACTGGATGATTATATTTTTAGTGCATGACAATTGATAGTGTTTCAGGAAGGTTGGGCGCCTTGTATAGGAACCATCCAAAATCAATGGGAAGGAAGATTGAACAATGTCAATAGCAGGCACACAACCTACGGCACAAGTTTGAAAAGACCACTATGGTGTCTCTAAGATCTAAGGGAAGCAAGGGAATTTTGATACATTATTTACATATCAATTTACCATAGTCTTTGTAACATGTTCCCACTTATCTATATGGGAGCTTGCTCCATTATGTTTATCCTTGAGAAGAAATTTTAGTTTTAAAGCTATAGTTTCACAGTCCCACACCAGGGATGATATCTTAGATGGTTCCTCAAATGAGGCTGTATGAGTAGAACTTAAAAACAAAAAGGGGGCAATCACTTGGCTGGGAGTGTACTATAGGCCTCCAGATAGTCAGGGAGAGATAGAGGAGCAGATATGCAGGCAAATCTCAGAGAGGTGTAAAAATAATAGGGTAATAATAGCAGGGGATTTCAACTTCCCCAATATTAACTGGGATAGTCTTAAGTGCAAAAGGCTTAAAGGGGGCAGAATTCTTAAAGTGCAGACAGAAGAGCTTTTTGAGCTAGCACGTAGCAAGTCCTGCAAGAGAAGGGGCGGTACTGGACCTAATCCTAGGGAATGAAACCAGACAAGTGGTAGAAGTGTCAGTGGGGGAGCATTTCGGGGACAGTGACCATAACGCTGTAAGATTTAAGGTAGTTGTGGAAAAGGACAAAGATGGACTGGAAATAAAGGTACTGAATTGGGGGAAGGCCGATTTCAATATGATAAAACAGGATCTAGCCAAAGTGCACTGGGAACAGCTACTTGGAGGAAAGTCTACATCAGATCAGTGGGAGTCGTTCAAAAAGGAAATAGTGAGAGTTCAGGGCCAACATGTTCCCGTAAAGGTGAAGGGTAGGACCAACATGTCCAGGGAACCCTGGATGTCAAGGGATATAGAGGATTGGATAAGGGAAGAAAAGGAAGCTTATGGCAGATTCAGGGGCTGTAAACAGTGAAGGCCCTAGAGGAGTATAGAAAGTGTGGGGGGTGGGTGGGGGTGGGTAAGCCATTTAGGACTGAGATGAGGAGGGATTTCTTCACCCAGAGAGTGGTGAACCTGTGGAATTCTCTACCACAGAAAGCAGTTGAGGTCAAATCATTAAATATATTCAAGAAAGAGTTAGATATAGTTCTTAGGGCTAAAGGAAAAAAGGGATATGGGGAGAAAGGGGGAACAAGGTACTGAGTTTGGATGATCAGCCTTGATCATATTGAATGGCGGTGCAGGCTGAAGGGCTGAATGGCCTACTCCTGATCCTATTTTCTATGTTTCTGTGTACTTAAAAACGTAATTAGGAGAGCGAAGAGGGGGCATGAAAAAACACTGGCTGGCAAGATAAAAGAAAATCCCAAGGCTTTTTATAAGTATACTAAGGGCAAAAGGATAACCAGGGAAAGAGTGGGGCCCATTAGGGACCAAAGTGGCAATCTGCATGTGGAGGCGGAGGACATAGGTGAGGTTTTAAATAATTGCTTTTCATCTGTGTTCACAATGGAAAAGGACGATTGCAGGTGCAGAGATCAGGGAGGGGGATTGTGATATACTCGAACAAGTTAGCATTGAAAGGCAGGAGGTATTAACGGTTTTAGCGGGCTTAAGAGTGGATAAATCCCCAGGTCCAGATGAGATGTATCCCAGGCTGTTATGTGAGGAAAGGGAGGAAATAGCAAGGGCTCTGACACAAATTTTTAAATCGTCTCTGGCTAAAGGAGAGGTGCTAGAGGACTGGAGGACAGCAAATGTGGTACCATTATTTAAGAAGTTTAGTCGGGATAAAACAGGCTGATGAGTCTAACATCAGTGGTAGGGAAACTATTGGAACAGATTCTGAGGGATAGGATTAATCTCCACTTGGAGAGGCAGGGATTAATCAAGGTTAGTCAGCATGGCTTTGTCAGGGGGAGATCATGTCTAACAAACATGATTGAATTTTTCGAGGAGATGGCCAGATGTGTAGATGAGGCTAAAGCAGTTGATATAGTCTATATGGACTTCAGTAAGGCTTTTGATAAGGTCCTGTATGGGAGATTGGATAAGAAGGTAAGAGCCCATGGGCAATTTGGCAAATTGGATCCAAAATTGGCTTTGTGGCAGGAGGCAGAGGGTGATGGTCGAGGGTTGTTTTTGCAATTGGAAGTCTGTGACCAGTGGTGTACTGCAAGATGGGCAGAGCAGTGGCAAATGTAATTTAATCCTGAGAAGTGTGAGATGATGCATTTTGGGTGGACTAACAAGGCAAGGGTGTACAATGGGTGGTCGGACCCTAGGAAGTACAGAGGGTCAGAGGGACCTTGGTGTACTTGTCCATAGATCACTGAAGGCAGCAGCACAGGGAGATAAGTTGGTTCGGACGGCATATGGGAAACTTGCCTTTATTAGCCAAGGCATAGAATATAAAAGCAGGAAGGTTATGATGGAGCTGTATAAAAGGCTAGTTAGGCCACAGCTGGAGTACTGTGTATAGTTCTGATCGTCAGACTATATGAAGGATGTGATTGCATTGGAGAGGGTGCGGAGGAGATTCACTAGGATGTTGCCTGGGCTGGAACATTTCAGCTATGAAGGGAGACTGGATAGACCAGGGTTGTTTTCCTTAGAGCAGAGAAGGCTGATGGGAGCCCTGATTAAGGTATACAAAATTATGAGGAGTATAGATAGGGTAGATAGGAAGAAACGTTTTCCCTTAGCAGAGGTGTCAATAACCAGAGGGCAACAGGAGGTTTAGAGGGGATTTGAGGAAAAATGTTTTTCACTCAGAGGGTAGTTGGAATCTGGAACACATTGCCTGAAGGGGTGGTAGAGGCAGGAACCCTCATAACATTTAAGAAGTATTTGGATGAGCATTTGAAATGCCATAGCATACAAAGCTACAAGCCAAGTGCTGGAAAGTGGGATTAGAATAGATAGGCTTGATGGCCTGCGCATACACGGTGGGCTGAAGAGCCTGTTTCTGTGCTGTATAACTCTCTGAAACTATGACTCAAACTCATTAAAGTGCAATTAAATTTCTTTCCTCTTCAAGTCTGTGGTGTTCATATTGCTCAGATCCCAATCGCACCTGTGCTGCTTTAGGGCAAGTGCCAATTGAAGGCCAGGAGCTTCCTCCCAAGGAGGGAGAATTATAACGGTGTCCTACTCAAATCCCTGTTAATGACTACTTTCAGAGACATTGATCAATCAACCCATTCTCTCAGCCACTGGCAGGTATGACCAGGTGAAGAAAGAACAGATTTTTTTTCTTAAACTATTATTTCTACAAAAACAAATTGTTCTGGTGATCGTAATCCAATTTCTTTTAGCAACCATAAACTAAGAGGTTGTTACAAAGATAAAAACATTAAAAAAAAATAAATTAGCATTACTAGAAATGGAACCATTCACTTTTTTGCACCAAGTGCCAACATTGGATGTCCACAGATATACAAGAAAGATCTCTCTATATGCCAGCAATGTATCTCAACCTCACAAGAACACCTCTTACTACATCATTCCCCATCCTTCTGGCCTCAGAGTGAGATTGCCAATTAGTGCCGAATTAATTGCACTATTTTGCATTGTGGCTGATACAAGTAAAGAATTCAGTTAAGGCTGCCCCACAGTGTTTTAATATAGGACACTCAAAGCCAACAGATAGAGGAGGCTCCATGCCTTGAGTCTGGATGTGATTCAACTCAAAGGTGAAAGGACAGTGTTGAAGCCCATTGTTCCGAGTCCCTTAACTGGGAATGAGCTGTAAAGTATTTATAGCATATTCTTTATTTTAGGACTCTGAAAGTCAGAATTGTAAAAATAAACAATACTGTATATTATTTACTTCTTATTCTTTTAAAGGAGTGTATTTTTTATCGTGTGTTGATTTTTCTGGAAGCATTAACAGTGGATGTGAACAGAGGATTTCTTGGAGCTGCAGATAATCCCATCTCATGACATATGAATGTTTTGATATCAATGAGGGAATGCTGTTCAATTTTTTTTTCCATTTATTGTGCTTGAATATTGGCCTAGTGAGAAATCAAGAAGGGATAACATAACTGCAACAAAGCTTTAAAGAATGAAGATTAAATTGCTGTTTAGATTCTAATGGGTAAAGAGTAGCAGAAGAGTTCATGAACAGAAAGTAGCAAAATTTCAGCCCTGACAATGTAGATATTATCACCTGCCTCAATGATAGAGATGCTCTTGTCTCAATGATTCAGAAATGTGCTTTGTGGATCAATGATGAAGTTGTATCATTCAAAATATAAGTATTGTGGAAATTAGGATTAATTCTCTGTGGAGATGTTTCCTTGCAAGACAGTACCCTAGCTCATAAAAGTTATATTTTGTACTGTTTTGTCTATGGGTTGGTCAGTTGGCTTGGTTTTCTGTTTCTGATTTATTGTCTGTGTGTGGGACAACTGCTGTGAAATGTTTGCAGTAACAAATAAAATCCATCCCGACAGTGAATCAATCCTTGTTAACTAATTAATTAACAATATATGGCTTTCTGAGTAGCCATCCAGTAACACTTTACATGTTTCAGTTGGTATTAATTTATCGCAGCCTACATTTAATCCACACAACAGGAACAATACTTTGGTATTTTCCTGATGTTAAATATTGCACTAACAATTGCACCATTGACCAACAGAAAATATAGACTTGACAGAAATGATCTCAGAGAAAACTGCATTGAGGCTAAAGCAGGTAAAAGAAAATTGCATGGGATGTATATGAATAGGACAAGAATGGAAAGGTCTTTACTAAAATCAATCGCACTTTTCTAGTTTTAAGGCCGAATTAGATTTTTGGTATTGTTTGAAAGGCTGACATATTGATAGCTGACAGGGGCAAAATAATTAAAATACTACATTAAGCCATAAAAAGTGATGGCTGAAATACAACAGTGATGTAACAATCAGTGTTGAGCGAGAGAATCATTACAGAATCAATTTATGCAAATCTTCATTCAAACATTGGACAGCTGGACAAGGGGCTTACCACATAATTATAGCAAAATGACTTTGGAATATTTGCAGTTGGTTTTATTAATTTTATAAACTGAGCATCCGACAAAATAAATGGGGAGACTAATGTAGACACATTCATAGTCTCAAGTGAAAAAGTCATATGAAAATTTGAGCTTTTCATGTGGAATTCCATTTACACAATGGGCTGATTGACAATTTGCACAAAATCTGTTATTCGTTATTTCTGCAAGATTTATAGCACAGATGAGCTGTGTTTTTTTCTTTAAAATACAGAGCAGATTTGAGCAGCCGGTCACTGGTAACTTCAGACCTCATATGTGAATAATATTCTAAACATTGACATACCACAAATATCTTACAAGGGACAAAGTCACCACTTGCTTTTTGAAAACATTCTAAAAAAAAGACCTTTGGGGAAGCATTTATTATGAATTAAAGAGCTATTTTTGGTAAGCGTCATGCTAATTTTTCCACAATAAAGCCCTCAAAACTTTGGAGAGCAAAAACAATAAAAACAAGAGTGGTGTGCAGCTGCTGGTAAGCAGTTGAGTTATATTTGCAATCAGTTCAACAGAGCTGTGAAACAACTCATCCCCAGGCAAATTGAAAAGTGGAAAGTTCCACTCAATGAAGTTTGAGCTACCCAAAAATGTAGCGTGGTATCTGTGCAAAGACTGATTGCTGGTGATTAAATGTATCAGTATCCCTCCTCTGAACCCTAACCAGCCAAGACTGTAAATAACAAGACATGTTTGGGTGATTTTATGAGCCCCCCTGAGATGGGGTCGGAGGCAGAGGGCCCATAGATATGTGACAGCAGCCTTCCTGCGTTGAGGCCAACTGAGGCCCTTAAGTGGCCTATTAATGTCCACTTAAGGGCCTCTTTCCCCCCACCACTGGGATTTTTCAGCCCAACGCCGAGAGTCCTGCCACTGCTACAGTGCCATGTATCCAGTGACAACACTGTGCAGCAACTACCAGGCTTCGGTCAATTGTGGTCCATCCAGAAATCCTGATACAGTTCAGTTACAGTCAGCGAGATCAATTCTGAATCTCAGCTCTGTGAGCACCTTTGGGGTATGACTAAACTAAAAGTTCTGACCCTCTCTATTGTCCAGAAGGATTTCCAGGACATTTGATAAGTAATACCATTTGTTGGTTTTGATAAAAATATAAATTTTGCCCAGGATTTTGCCAAAATGAAATCTTTACCACCCTAATGATAAAAGTAAAAGCAAAAGATGCTTGAAATCTGAAAGAAAAGAAGCAGTTAATGCTGGACAATTTGTCACTATAGTTCTGATGAAGGGTCTATGTCCAAAATGCTACCTTGTCTTTGATCATTGCAAATGCTGACAGACCTGCTGTTTATTTCCATCATTTACTATTTAGATAGTAAGTGAAACTTTGCAGCAAGGAACTTAAAAATGAAGTTAATATGAGGTACAGAATTGGTATGATTTAAGATAAATTTATAAGCTTTCTGCTTATTTTGAAAACTGAAACCATTGTATCTTAAATCGCCCTGTGCTATACATGAACTGTCCAGCAGAGCAGAATAGCTTCCAAATTTTAAATTCAGGAAATCTGCTTAAATTTAGGCAGAAAACGCAGAAGCTCCGTTGAATAATAAATACAGACAAAACATCCTTTATCTCTAAGGACTTTAAGTTGTTCCAGATGCTGACGGAGGAAATATCACCAAGTTATGGATAGCATTACAGAATGAGCAGAATATTAAATGACCCACCTACTGCTATCAGCTTGGTGTTGGTTGGGCATGTTGCAACAAATCTGATTGATTTTGTACATATTATCTCTGGCTTACTGCATATCCTTTCAATGTAACAATGAAAAGATGAGTCCTTTTAAAACCTCATTTAACAGGTGAGGCTGAACTTTTACTGTGAGTTTAGATTCTGGTTACAATAAACAAAACAATATTCTGTGACTGCACCACAGATATTCAAATTCAGAGTGAGCTTTGGTCTTCTAACTCCTCAATTGAGCAATTTAAATTTTGTACAGACTAACACATCAAAGGAAGGAAAAGGATATTTTCAGGGAGGCACCCAGATTAAAATGGTTTTCAGTTCTAACATTGCTGGGAACAGCCACGAGCAGCATTGATGTTGCTATGCTGTCATAACAAGTTTACACTGCAGGAGCTACTGTGCTTGCTACAGAATAAACTTTTAATGCAGTTACTGCCTCTGTTGAAATAGAAAACTAAGGAATTTAGCATGAAGATGGTTAGCATTCCTATGTTAATTTTTGCGCAGCATAACCTCAAGGTCATTGTTCCTTGAGTAACTGATCCGAAACAAACTACTGTTGAGATGAACAGATCAAAAGATAGATATAAACACTTTCTGCCTGCCTAATCTGTGCCCTGCTGCTCTCACATGCGTTCAATTCTTCAGAAGAAGGAATTTTCCTCCACACAAGATCAGGTGGCAGGTTGTTCAACCTTGCCCGTCTAAAAGCGAAGACCAAAGTATGGAAAGTCCTCATCAGGGAACTCCTCTTTGCTGATGACGATGCATTAACATCTCACACTGAAGAGTGTCTGCAGAGACTCATCGACAGGTTTGTGGCTGCCTGCAATGAATTTGGCCTAACCATCAGCCTCAAGAAAACGAACATCGTGGGACAGGACGTCAGAAATGCTCCATCCATCAATATTGGCGACCACGCTCTGGAAGTGGTTCAAGAGTTCACCTACTTAGGCTCAACTATCACCAGTAACCTGTCTCTCGATGCAGAATTAAACAAGCGCATGGGAAAGGCTTCCTCTGCTATGTCCAGACTGGCCAAGAGAGTGTGGGAAAATGGCGCACTGACACAGAACACAAAAGTCCAAGTGTATCAAGCCTGTGTCCTCAGTACCTTGCTCTACGGCAGCGAGGCCTGGACAACATATGTCAGCCAAGAGCGACGTCTCAATTCATTCCATCTTCGCTGCCTCCGGAGAATCCTTGGCATCAGGTGGCAGGACCGTATCTCCAACACAGAAGTCCTCGAATAAAAACAAGAAATGCTGGAACCACTCATCAGGTCCGGCAGCATCTGTGAAAAGAGAAGCAGAGTTAACGTTTCCGGTCGAAATGTTAACTCTGCTTCTCTTTTCACAGATGCTGCCAGACCTGCTGAGTGGTTCCAGCATTTCTTGTATTTATTTCAGAATTCCAGCATTCGCAGTATTTTGCTTTTATTACAGAAATCCTCGAGGCGGCCAACATCCCCAGCATATACACCCTATTAAGCCAGCGGCGCCTGAGATGGCTTGGCCATGTGAGCCGCATGGAAGATAGCAGGATCCCCAAGGACACATTGTACAGCGAGCTCATCACTGGTACCAGACCCACCGGCCGTCCATGTCTCCGCTTTAAAGACGTCTGCAAACGCGACATGAAGTCCTGTGACATTGATCACAAGTCGTGGGAGTCAGTTGCCAGCGATCGCCAGAGCTGGCGGGCAACCATAAAGGCGGGGCTAAAGCGTGGCGAGTCGAAGAGACTTAGCAGTTGGCAGGAAAAAAGACAGAAGTGCAAGGAGAGAGCCAACTGTGTAACAGCCCCGACAACGAATTTTTTCTGCAGCACCTGTGGAAGAGTCTGTCACTCCAGAATTGACCTTTATAGCCACTCCAGGCGCTGCTTCACAATCCACTGACCACCTCCAGGCGCTTACTCATTGTCTCTCGAGACAAGGAGGCCAAAGAAGAAGAATCTGTGCCCATCTTTCACACAACTCTCTTTGTCCAATCAGGACTTTACCCCTGCCACAGCACTGAGTTGCAAAAGACATCCGCTGTGCGAAAGCCACTGCAGAATGAGTTATGTTGATGCATGTATGGAATGGTTGTGATGCATCATTAAATCTGCACTGTCTCCTGCAGGATAAATGCAACAACAACCAGTGCTAGAATGGGATGAGGGGTCCCTGACATCAGGGTGTTGACCACGACTGAGGAGGAGGCATCAGAGATTGCAAGCGAGGAGGGAGGCAGGGTGAGTGGAGATGGCGAGGCGAGATCCACAAGGCATAAGGATGATGTGTCATCTCCACTTTTGCAGTCATATTTGGACGCTTAAGGAAATTGTGTGAACTCATGTGCATCAGATGCTCAAAGTGTCTCTGTTTGTGTCTCCACTGCAGGTGCCCACACGTGAGTCGTGGAATGCCACATGGCCCAAGAATCCTCCTCTGGGAGGAAGAAGAAGCCAATGCCCCAGAGGGGTGGACCATCACCTGCCTCTTCTTTCACCTCCACAATCGCAGATACATCCACACAGTCTGCGGCGGGAGGGGCGGTGGTGGGCGCGGTCTGGTGGTCATGACACAGACATATCCCAGCAGCTGAGGGAACATGTGCGAGCCGTGTTCCCTGACAATCAGAGGACTGCTCAGCCCCACGCTCATGATGATCCTTTGTTTGTTGCCATGAGAAGTCTGCTGGATGTGCAGCAAAGCCAGTTGGAAAATACTTTGGTGATGCCTGAGGTTATGTGTGGCTTTGCCCATGCCATGGAGGAGACCATGATGTCTGCCACATCCCAGGCATTTGAGCGTGTGGTTTTCTCAGGCGAGAGTCTGGCAAGCTCTGTGACAAATCTGGCGGAGCATTCGAGCCATATGCTGTCTGATCTGCACTCCATTGCTGTTGCCGTGGGCTCCATGCAGTGTTCTTCTTGTTCTTCCATCTGCAGAATGTTGTCGCGTCTAATTGCAAGGTTGTGTAAGGCACAGCAAACAATGATTATTCGTGATACCCTCTGTGGCGTGTACTGAAGAGCCCCTCCAGACCATTCAAGGCAGCGGAATCGTATTTTTAGCATTCCAATGATGTGTTTAATGATGGCTCTGGTGGATGCATGAGCAGCATTGTATCTCTCTTCAGCAGCACTTTGGGGATGACACACTGGTGTCATTAACCATGTAGAAAAAGGCTAATCCTTGTCACCCAGGATCCAGTTGTCCACTTTGGCTGGTTTCTCGAAAACCGCTGGCAACTGGGAGTTCCTTAAAAAGTATGAATCATGACAGCTCCCTGGGAAACGTGCACAAACATGCATGATTCTTCTCTTGTGGTCGTAAACCAATTGAACACTTAAAGAGTGGAAGCCTTTGTAATTCACAAAGACAGCAGGCTGGTCCCAGGGAGATCTAATGGCCACATGAGTACAATTGATCACTCCTTGCACTCTAGGGAATCCAGTAATGGCACCGAAGACCGCAGGCCTTGCCGCCTGGCTGTCCCCGTCTACAGGTAAATAGATGCAATCATTGGCACGTCGAAATAGGGCATTGGTCACCTCTGTGATGCACCTGTGGATCACAGACTGCAAGATGCCACATATGCCGTCGATGGATGCCTGAAATGACCCGCTAGCAAAATAATTGAGTGCAGCAGTCACCTTAAGGGCAACTGGCATGGGATTCCCACTGAAGCCTTGCAGCTGCAGGTCATGCGCAGAATCCTACAAATTTCTGTGACCTTTTCAAGTGACATCCTTAGGCATCTCTGGCATTGCCTCTGACATTAGTAGGTAATTTATCCTTGTACTGAGGATGCGATGACATGCCACTGCCCATCTTCTATAAGTCCGTTCCTGGATGTTATCATTCAGAGCATCCTCACTTTCCTGTTCCACCTGTTGCTGGCGCTCAGGCATCATGAGTTGAGGAAAAAGAGCCCTCCTTAGTCGCTCCCTTTGCTCTTCTTCCCGTGGTACTAGACAAAGTGGGTGGTTACGATCAGGTGAGGAGGGGTTGAAAGGCTCCCCTCTTGTCTCTTTTCTTGTTTGAATGCAACAGGGTTTATATCTTTTAAACAGTGAATGTGCTTAACAATTCAACGAGTGTTTAACTCTTTTTGTGCTATGATCATTAAAGAACCGATCAGGTTTTCTTGAGTTAAAACAAAAAAGAGATTAGTTTATCGTACTTAAAATCAAAACTCGATCTAAGTAAAAATAATAAACTATGCTTCAACTTTTATACACACACACACACACACACACACACACACACACACACACACACGAGAATCACACACACACAAATAGGTTACAGATTGATGAAGAGTAGATTGGTTGGGTTAGAGTGCAGAACAAATAAAAATAATATACTGTCTGTGGGGTCTGGTAATTCTGTTGTCTTCTGGCTGAATTCATGGTCCAGAAGTTTCTGGCTGGTAGAAGTGGCCCCCTTGGTTCAGGGTTTACTTGGAGACAGTGATGTAGGTGGCTTTCTCCACAGAGTCTCCATCTGTAGCAATGATAGACTTGGATGTTCTGCAGTCCTCTGACAGGGTTTGTAACTTACAGTATTACCTGGAGAGAGAGAGAGATAGATAGATAGAGAGAGGGAGAGCCCCATTGGGGTCCTGCACTGATTAACTCTCAAAGCTTGTCTGATGTGTCCAAAAAAAGCTCCAAGCTGTCACAGAGATGGACAGACTGTCACATGATTATCTCACTATATTCTCTGTTGCACTTTAATGGGATTCAAGTCAAATAATTTAAATATCGTATTGTTTCAATGATTACCCATTGGAGGCTCGTCTCCACACTGGCTAATCTTCCAAGATGGCTTTGATGTCTTGCTAATGAAAGTGATATCAGGTAGTTCATTCAACTGTTCAACCCATTGTTCTGGATGAGAGCTTATTTAGACATGTGTCTCCACTTCAATACCTTGGAATGTGAGGTATTTTAGTGCAAATTGTGGTGGCCATCTTAGCTGCAAGCTTATTAAAAGTTGAATGTATGATTCCAGATGTCCTTTTTAAAACTTTAATTTCGGTCTTGAACTGATGAATTACAAATCATCATTCAGCAAAGCACGTTTTCATGGCAGGGTGTATGAGACCCATGTCGCTGTAGCTTTTCTGAACAATAAATAAGCAAAGCATGGCAATTCAGCCCTCTATTGCCAGTGAGCTGAAACGTTGAGGCAATGATCAGCTCCCTTATATCTGCTTTCAAATTGCAGCCATGGAGAAGGCACACCCATTATTGTTTGTCTCCTCCCACTCTCCTTGCTATCCCATGTTTTCCATTTTAATTGGAGAAAATGGTGCGCATGGAATTCAGGGCAAGTCTCCCACCTTTCAACCTCCTCCTGCAACCTTCCAGGTTGAACCCATCACCCTTGACCCACCCAATGTTACCGTTACCCTTCCCTCCGTAACGATTGACACTCCCCCCCATTACCATGCACAGTGCAATCATCAATTTATTCATACCATCCCTACCCACTATTCCTACCCCTGTTACTATCGACATGCCGACTCTTACACTTGAACCTCCTCACATCAACCTGACCGTTGTTGCTGAGTCCCGTTCCCCTCCATATGAAGTTGTCGAATACCCAACTATTAGTTTTGACCTTCCCCCCTACAGAATCCATTTGCCCCATTGACTGTGACCATTCTCTCTGCTAACCAGTACCTTCAATTTGCTCCATAGCTCCCCGACGTTGGCAACACTCATCCCTCCCTTTAGGCCCTTGCCAAATATCTTCACACTGTAGTGTTGCAATCCAGCCACCACCCCCACAGCTGACAACATGCATCTTCACCATCAACATCAGCCATTCAACCATTCACCATCCTCTGCTCCTCCATGCACCCGATCAACCCATCCTTCCCTCCCCAAATACTCTCCTCCGATCCTCCAAGCACCCAATCAGCTCCACCCTTCCATCCCCAAGTATGCTGCCCTGCTCCTCCATGTAGCTACTGCCCATGCCTTCATCGCCATCCCCTGTGAAGATTCACCCTTGCTGGTGCTGAGCTGGAGGCAAACATCCATTGCAATGCTGGCCTGGAGGGGAGCATCCATTCAAATGCTGGTGTTAGTTTTGCAGATGAGTTGAAGAGTGAACAGCACAGACCTGAGACTTAACTGCACAAATCTGACTGCTACATGCCATGTTAAAACAATGGTGAACCAGGTGGCAGGGGAATATCTCTCACCGTTCACCTAATCCGGCAGGTAGGACTGAATTGTAAGGATGCGTAGGGTAATGAGTATTCATGTTATTCAAATGAATGCAAAGCTGCAATCCACCACCAGGCTGGAGGAACCCCAGTATGCCGCAAACCCGCCGCTGGCTTAATTTCTCTAAAATATACTGCTGTCAGGAATCTGATAAAACACCTCCTGCCTAATTACATCACCCCACATGCCACCAAATCCGCTCTTGCACAGCCCATAAAATTCCACCCTATGACTCTAAATAGTGCCAAGAAAAGTTTAATAATCAGCAGGAGGGGTAAAGTAAATGTGAACCTTTACGCAGATGCAAAGTTGTTTGTTTGGTCTGTGGCTATGCCCTACCATTTCCTGTCACTCACCATTTTTTGCTCATTGATATAACATTTTGTAAGCATGGTACCAAGCTCAAACCCACTGTTTGGTCGCCAGGCAGTACAAGGATGTGATGCATGAAAGCGCACCAACTTTGCACCACACTCACAGCCATTGTTGCTCATTCTTAATTTAATGGGAAAAGGATGTGCAATTGTTGTGGGCAGGGGGGAGGGAGTGTGTTTTGATGATGCAGATAGTCATGTAAGTGTCATATTTCTCTGCACAAGAAGGAAAATTTCACAGTAGGAAGGCTAAAGCTACTGGAGGAGGATCTGCTTCAGTTCAGTAAGTGACTCATGTGAAGAAGGGGCAATGGAGCTCCAAGAAAACAACTTGAGAGAGGTGGTAGGTGATGGTAAAGTGTGTGGCTAAGTCCCCATTGATGGTTTCTTGTTCTCTTTTCTTCTGTCCCTCCCAGTTCTGGTCAATGTCTTTAAAAAATGCCAAAGTTAGGACCTTTCTGTAGAGTTGACAGTGATGATGTAAGTCTCTGAATACTTATGGCGTGAATCAAGGTCAGACCCTCCATGACACACAGGAAACAAATTACCTGGAATCTCTTGCCTTGTGACCAAACAGTGAGTTTGAGCTTGGTACTATGCTTACAAAATGTTATATCAACGAGAAAAAAACAGCGAGTGACAGGAAATGGTAGGACATAACCACAGACCAAACAAACAACTATGCATCTGCGTAAAGGTTCACACTTTTTCCCTCCTGCTGACCATTAAACTTTTTTTGGCATTACTTAGAGTCATAGGGTGGAATGCAGCAGCTCAGTTAAGTTCACTTGGAGGAGGAATCTAGGCAGAGGGTTTGAGGGCAGTACTCAGGTAGAATCATTGAATATTGGGCAACAGGAAGAGGAAGAGCAGGACTGATCAGAAGACCCTTCTCCAGTAGCTGCATAGGAAGAAGGCCCAGATCTCTTGTCCTGCATTCAAAAGTAATATTTTTGTAGCGTGAAAGACCTGGGGCAATCATCAGGGGATATACCTGGCTGTTTTTGCACTTTGGTGATGTGTGAATGAGGCCACCCCCAACATGTTTGAGGCAATGGTGCATGGTATATAGAGAATGCACCCTTTATCATAGGGTAGCTCCAAGGCCATCTGTTCTGCCACACTGACAGTGAGGCCTTATTGCCAGTATTAGGTTCTCTTATGAATGTTTAGGCTTCTGCATTGCATACCTTTGGCAATACTATGGTAGCCTTCAAGGACAGGCTTACAGAAGAGATTGCTCAAATAAGGGAGGTGGGGAATAGTCACCATCATGCACCGCCATTCCTCTCATGGGGTCTGTTGTATGATCGCTTTAAGAGTGATGTCCCTTTAAGAACTCAATATGCCAAAGAGCTAAGTACCAGGATGTAGTCATGGGACTAGAAGCCATAGTCACTCTGCACAGCAACACCCTGGACAAAGGTTCTGTATTGTATGTATTAATTTAGCTGTTAATAAACTGTCCACAGATCTTCAAGGAGCTGGAATCCATGTACCTCATTGTGTTGCTTAAGATAACACAAAGAATCATGATATGGTGGAAGCAGTGGTGAAAAGACAAGATATAAGCTTTACGACCATGGGTAAAACAGCAAACAAGTGAAGAAACTTTAAAACAAATACCTGAACAGAGTGAAAGAAAGCTACATACCTTAGAGGGCTGAGAAAAGCTCCATACAATGGAAGCATGGCTGAAAAGCAAGCGATCAAGTGAGTCATTGTGCCGACGATCAAGAAATCCTGGTTAAAAAAAAGCCTTTGAAGAGTTTTTAAAAAATTCATTTTCTAAAAGTTCCATGTGAGCGAAAGAAAAAAGGGGAAAACCCTGAAAAACATGCAAACTGAAAGGGGAGGCAGTGGTGTAGTGGTAATGTCACTGGACTAGTAATCCAGAGGTCTGTGCTAATGGCCTGGGCATAGGGGTTCAAATCCCACCTTGGCAGCTGGTGGAATTTGAATTCAATTAATGGGTGGCACAGTGGCGCAATGGTTAGCACCACAGCCTCACAGCTCCAGGGACCCGGGTTCGATTCTGGGTACTGCCTGTGCGGAGTTTGCAAGTTCTCCCTGTGACCGCGTGGGTTTTCGCCGGGTGCTCCGGTTTCCTCCCACAGCCAAAGACTTGCAGGTTGATAGGTAAATTGGCCATTGTAAATTGCCCCTGGTGTTGGTAGGTGGTAGGGAATATGGGATTACTCTAGGGTTAGTACAAATGGGTGGTTGACTCGGTGGGCCGAAGGGCCTGTTTCAGTGCTGTATCTCTAAATAAATAAATAAAATAAAAGTTCGATAGTGAAAAAAAGCATGGGAAACCCCTCCCCCCCCCCCCACCCCAACACAGCAGGGTCTCCATTAAAGCAGTCAAGCTGAAAAAATCATTAAACCAGTCCAGCATGAAGAGATAAATAAACTCTAGCAAAACAAGAGCCTATCAAATGGCTGTGTAAACATGCAAGTGAAGTGCTGAAATAGAAAAAACAGAGGACATTGTCAAGCACCTGTTACACTCCATCAAAGAACTAGCCTGAAGAAAAGAGCTTCTTAAAGGGGGAACAGTGCAGATTTTGAATCCACAAATAGAAAAGTCATAAGTACAGTACTGAAGTCATACACAGCACTGAATAAAGTTAAATATAGAGCAGAAAGCAAAAGAACAGCAGAAGGATGGATATCAAATTTCCCAGCATGTAGTGGAAGGCCATTGATATCCTATCCAAGTTTAAACTTTAAAACAAAGACCAAATGGTTGCAGAACCAGAAAAACAGGCTCTAAAGGTGCTAATAGCAATTCGAAATGAGGGGTTATATAGAATCAATACCTTTGGCTTATCTGAAGAGGGTAAAAGTGAATTATAGAATTCATCACCTGCAATTGATGTCCCTACAGGTATCAGCCATAGGAATCAATAGATCAATTCATCAGTAGATGCCGTAGTAAGGGCAACAAATGTGATTATTCAGAAACTGAGCTGTTGGAGCAAATAATTGAGCTGATGATTGTCTTAACACCTATTGACGTGTTTCAAAAAGACCTCATGGGGAAAAAAGAAAGGTCACAAAATTGATACGCTGCTAGAAGATGGCAGGAAATATGAAGCCATTGTAGAGATAACAGCATCTGCAAGCACTGGGTACAGCTGACAGTGTCGTCATGGTAACCAGGTCACAAAAAGCAAGCAAGCTGTGTGGTTGGCCCACTCATCGCGAAGTTGTCCTGCATTTCAAGATCTGTGCAAGGCTTGTGGTGCAAAAGGCCACTGGATCCACCTATGCAAAACATCTGGCTCCAAAGATACAGCCAGAGGTCACATTAGGACACATACAAACAGAAGACAGGTGCGATAACATGGCAACAGCAGCAAGGAGAACGCCAGAGACTTGCGTAAATGCGCAAGCCGATACATGAAACCCGCTGCGAAATAGACCTGAGACAAGACTCACAGTGGTGTGATTCCCAGCCAGAAGACGAGCAGGCATTTCACATTCTGATCCCGAAACTTTGGGGTAGATTTTAAGAGCTCACTGCCGATCTCAGCTGCAAGCTCAAAAAATGGCGGTGACTCATTTAAATGGCCGGGGTGACCAGTCCCCCAAATCACGTGGAGGGTGCGGGCTGTTCGTTTCCAGCAATGCCATCAGCTGCCTGTGCGCAGGCGCTGACGCCATTTTTAAAGGGCAGCCAGCCATAAAGTCAAAGAGTTACACAGCATAGAAACAGGCCCTTTGGCCCATCATGTCTGTGCCAGAAATTAAGCACTTATCTATTCTCATCCTATTTTCCAGCACTTGGCCCGTAGCCTTGTATGCTACGGCGTTTCAAGTGCTCATCTACATACTTCTTAAATATTGTGAGGGTTCCTGCCTCTACCACCCCTTCAGGCAGTGTATTCCAAATTCCAACCACCCTCTGGGTGAAAAAATATTTCCAGAAATCCTTTCTAAACCTCCTGCCGTTTACTTTAAATCTATGCCCCCTGGTTATTGACACCTCCGCTAAGGAAAAAAGTTTTTTCCTATCTATCCTATTAATGCCCCTCATAATTTTGTATACCTCAATCAAGTCCCCCCTCAGCCTTCTCTGTTCTAAGGAAAACAACCCTAGCCTATCCAGTCTCTCTTCATAGCTGAAATATTCCAGCCCAGGCAACATCCTGGTGAATCTCCTCTGCACCCTCTTCAGTGCAATCTTATCCTTCCTATAGTGTGGTGACCAGAACTGTACACAGTACTCCAGCTGTGGCCTAACTAGCATTTTATACAGCTCCATCATAACCTCCCTGCTCTTACATTCTATGCCTCGGCTAATAAAGGCAAGTATCCCATATGCCTTCTTAACCACCTTATCTACCTGTGCTGCTGCTTTCAGTGATCTATGGACAAGTACACCAAGGTCCTTCTGACCTTCTGTACTTCCGAGGCTCTTACCATTCCCTTGCCTTGTTTGTCTTCCTAAAATGCATCACCTCATACTTCTCAGGATTAAATTTCATTTGCCACTGCTCCACCTATCTTACCAACCCATTTATATCATCCTGTAATCTAAGGCTTTCCTCCTCACTATTTACGACACCACCAATTTTAGTGTCACCTGCAAACTTACTGATCATACCTCCTATATTCACGTCTAAATCATTAATGTACACTACAAACAGCAAGAGTCCCAGCACCGATCCCTGTGGTACACCACTGGTCACAGGCTTCCAATTGCAAAAACAACCTTCAACCATCACCCTCTGCCTCCTGCCACTAAGCCAATTTTGGATCAAATTTTCCAAATTGCCCTGGATCCCATGGGCTATTACCTTCTTATCCAATCTCCCATGCAGGACCTTATCAAAAGCCTTACTGAAGTCCATGTAGACTACATCAACTGCTTTACCCTCATTTACACATCTAGTCACCTCCTCGGAAAATTCAATCAAATTTGTTGGACAGGATCTCCCCCTGACAAAGCCATGCTGACTATTCTTGATTAATCCCTGCCTCTCCAAGTGGAGATTAATCCTGTCCCTCAGAATTTTTTCCAATAGTTTCCCAACCACTGATGTTAGACTCACCAACCTGATTTATCCCTGCTACCCTTCTTGAATAATGGTACCATATTTGCTGTCCTCCAGTCCTCTGGTACCTCTCCTGTGGCCAGAGAGGATTTGAAATTTTGTGTCAAAGCCCCTGCTATCTCCTCCCTTGCCTCACATAACAGCCTGGGATACATCTCATCTGGGCATGGGGATTTATCCGTTTTTAAGCCTGCTAAAACTGTTAATACATCCTCCCTTTCAATGCTAATTTGTTCGAGTATATCACAATCCCCCTCCCTGATCTCTACACCTACATTGTCCTTCTCCATAGTGAACATAGATGGAAAGTAATCATTTGAAACCTCACCTATGTCCTCCGGCTCCACACACAGATTACCACGTTGGTCCCTCATGGGCCCTACTCTTTCCCTGGTTATCCTCTTACCCTTATTAAACTTAGAAAACGCCTTGGGATTTTCCAGCCCTGCTGGAACATTTAAATTTTTAAAGAAGTAACCCCCAAAATTGAAGAAATAAATTTATAATGCCCCTTTACCACCACCCCCCCCCCCATAACAATTACAGTAACTCTTTGCCCTTCCTCCCAAAACACTTACCTTTTGCATCTGAGCTTTCCCCCCAAACTGCACAAAGTTTAGGAACAACCCTTCCCACCATCCTCTACACCCGTTACATTTATTTGACCCTGTTGCACCCCCCCCCCCACCACCCTGCATTGAAAATCTTATCTCCTCCCCACTCCCCACCAGTGTCGCACCGCAGTTATCTGGACGGGGATTTGAAGGCGCGGGAAATCTGGCTGTCGCGCCGAAGATTGTGGTGGGCCCTCTAGATCGCAGGTAAGTCTCTTTAAATATATTAATTATGTTGATTTGAATATTTTAATTTAGGTCCTGCAGCCCCGCAGCGCGGGTGGTGGGGTGGGGGGGTGCTGCCACGGAGCCTTGTCGCTGCCAGGAGGATCAGGCCCGGCCTTCATGGCCTCATCTGGAGCCATCTTCAGGTCCCCCCCCACCACAGAACCCGATGCCTGGGGGAGAACAAAATCCAGCCAATTGTGTTGATGAAGTCAAACAATTGGAAACTTTTGCTAATCATGTGCCCAAAGAAAGTTGACAGACACATACTGAGGACTAAGATTGACATGGGAACTAGTGCAAATATCCTACCAGTCTGAATCCTGAAGTATATGTACTGGAGTCTTTGGAAATTAATGATACAACCGACAACTGCAAAGTTGACTGCATACAATGGGTCACCCATTCTTTGCAGTGGCAGGCTAATAATGCAATGCAGCTAAGGCAAGTCGGCATGGAAACCACAAATATTTTACCTGGTAGACACGAGCGGACCAGCAGTGGCAGGTCTACCAGCGTGTAAGGACCTCAACATCGTGACTATCCACAAGATCACTACAGTACCCATTACAGCAGAGTGACCAAGGGTATCGGCATTGAGTCAATCCAGGACTTACAACAAATGTACCCGGTTAGGTGCGATGCCATCGGAAATTTCAAAGGTGATGCTGTTCTGCACCTCAGAGAGGATGCAATTCCATCAGTCGACCCTCCTAGAAAGTGCAGTGTACACGTTCAAGCAAAGCTTAAGCACGAGTTGGATGACATGGAACGCAATGGCATCATCCGTCGTGTTCATCATCACACAGACTGGTGCAGCTCAATTATGTGCATGCTAAAGAACGAGGGAGCAATCAGGGTATGTCCAGATCCGAGGCATCTAAGCCTCTCCCTAAAGAGATGCCTCCACAAGATTCCAACACTAGAGGAATTGCATCCCAAGTTCACGGGAGCCACATTCTTCTCCAAGTTGGATGCTAAACATGGATATTGGTCAGTACACCTAGCTAAGGAATCTCAGGAAGTCACCACCTTCAGAGCTCCATATGGAAGATATTGCTTCCAGAGACTTCCCTTCGGCTTATATGTCAATCAAGATCTGTTTCAGCAGAAAAAGGACAGAATTAGAGAAAAAGTGCCTGCATGTATATGCTTTGCCAATGATATTGTGGTAATGGGAAAAATCAAAGAAGAGCATGATCAAAATCTTCATTCTCTGATGGCAGTAGCTCATCACAAAGGGCTTGTTTTTAACAGGAAGAAGTGCCAGGTGAAAGTGAGTCAGATCAATTTCTTTGGCTCCATCTATTCAGGTTGCGGAATCTGTCCTGACCCAGGCAAAGTAGAAGATGTGAGGCATATGCCTACCCCACAAGACAAAGAAGATCTACAGAGATATCTTGGATTTTTCAACTTCTTGCCACCATACATTCCAATTTTTTCTGACAAAGCATCATCTAGGAGAGAGCTCTTTAGGAAAGACGTACCATATGTATGTAGGAGGACCATCAGCATATATTTGAATCTCTCAAATAAGCATTTTCAGCAGAAACCTGTACCCTGCAGTACTATGATCTATGAAAGAAGACAATCCTGGAAGTCGATACCTCACAGAAAGGGCTAGGAGCATGCATCCTGCAGGTTGGCAAACGAATTGCATTTGGATCCAAAGGTTTATCTTCAGCACAATCCTATTACTCAAACATAGAATGTGAAACACTTGCTTTGGTTTTTTGGATCACAAGGTTCCACACCTACCTGTTTGGTAAGCAGTTCATTGTGGAAACCGACCACAAACTACTGGAGATGATCTGGCACAAACCATTGGCAAGCACATCACCTCGACTACAGCGACTTTCAGTGAAAGTACAGGGGTACGACTTTGACGTCTGCTACAAACCAGGTACCAGAATGGTCACCTCAGATACACTGAGCAGATTGCCAAATCTGAACAAGAATGAAGAAGACCCACTGGATCTACAAGTAGACAGCATGGACATTCAGGTGGAAGATGTGCTCAAAATCAATTTATTGCATTTTGGTCAACACAAATGTGACCAACTGTAGTCATAAACAGCAGAGTCATCATAGAAGGATAGCCTGATACAATGAAAGAGGTGCCAGAAACCCTCAGATGCTTTTGGCCTTATAGAGATGAACTCGGTATCTTGAGTGGAGCCACCTTCAAGGGAAAACAAGTGATCATGCCCAAAGTTCTCCAACAGAACATCTTGTCATAACTTCACCAAGGCCATATGGGCATAGAGCGAATGAGATGACTGGCACGAGACACTGTTTATTGTCCAGGGATCAACGGTGACATCAAAAAGTTAGTGAGGATGTGCAAGGCATGCCAGAGCCACCAGCCACAACAATGTAAAGAACCTCCACACCCTCAAGAGATTCCATCAGTCCCTTGGTCCAAAATTGTCACTGATCTATTTACCTTGAATGGAGATGACTTTACTTAGTCACCGATTATTTCTCCAAATTTCCAATTGTCAGACAGGTAAAAGACACTGCAAGCGCAGTCATCACAGACACATTGAATGCCATATTCAGTCCGTTTGGTGCACCTGAAGAAATTATTTCTGATAATGGGCCACAGTATATGGGTAGATCTTTCAGGGATATGTGTGCCAAATGGGGCGTAAACCATGTTACCTAGATCCAACAGTCTTGCCGAGCATATGGTTCGCACAGTTAAATTGCTTATCCTGAAGTGTAGGGCAATGAAACAAGATTTTCATGTTGCCATGTTACACCTCAGAACTATACCTATGGATATGAAATATTGTCACCAGCAGTGATCATGTTTGGCAGACAAGGGAGAACGATTCTGCCAGCCATCATCTGTCCAAATTCTCTGAGATGCAGGAGACACTGCTTGAAAAACAAGGGAGAATGATGATGGTGTATGACTGACATGCAGGGGCGGAACTACCTCAACTACACAAATGTCAGTGTCATACATCCCACAATAAGAACATGGTTACCCGCAGAGGTATCAAAAGTATGGAATGAGCCTAGGTCTTACAGGTTTACAACATTTAACGAGCAGTGTTGAGGAGGAACCAAAGCCAATTAAGAGAAGTTTGCCATACTCCAATTGTGCATAGCAGACTTGAAAGAACACACTCTAATGATGAGGGTGAGATGGAACAACAGGACAACAACCAACACATTGACAACACGTCTGCAAGCCAAGAACAACCGAGGGTGAAATTCACATCCCCAGAAGGTTATACCGTAACAAGATCTGGAAGAGTTGTCAAACCACCGAACAGATATATGGACTCTTAAGCTTCTGCATTTGTAAATTTTGCTATCCTTATCTTTATAATCTCTATCCCTGTATAACTAATTTTGATATTATCCAATTTTATGTGTTTTTACTTGTAGAGTGCAAAACTTATCTTTGGAAAGAAAGGTGATGTTGTATGATTGCTTTTAGAGTGATGCTCCTTTGAGAACTCAGTATGCTAATGAGCTAAGTACCAGGATATAGTCATGGGACTAGAAGCCATGGTCACCTTGCAATGTAACACCCTGGATAAAGGTTCTGTATATAGTTTGCTCTGTATTGTACGTTCTATTTTAGCTGGTAATAAACCTTCTAGAGATCTTCAAGGAACTGGAATCCATGTACCTCATTGTGTTGTTTAAGACAACACAAAGAAACTCATGACAGGGTCCAAGAGCCTTCAGCTATGTAGGCAGAAGGGCAGAGAGGCAGGGAGGAGGGAAGGTTTGAACAGAACAAGTGTATCTGTCTTTGTCCAGATAGGTATCAATCGCTTCCTTTTTTGTGAACGCACAAGAACCTGATAGCTATGTAGGGTATGCCACAGTAGACAAAGTGGTGCAACCTAAAGCAGGCCTATTCTCAGATGTAGATGCTCACAGAATGGAGATTTTTGGACCTAGAGCCTGATAGTAACACACAGCTGACATCCTTTTACCTCAGGCAAACCACTTAGATAAAGCACCAGACTAGATCACCAAGCATAAAAGAGAGCCCCTGTAAGTTAAAGAAAGGGTGTGGCCCATTAGAAAATAAAACAGAAAGATGAAGGAAGTGGCTGAGGTGCTAATGTATCTTGCTTCGGTTTTCACAGAAACGTGTAATAATGAGAATGCAAGGCTAAAACAGGAGCAGGTGGAATAATTAAATAAGATATAAATAAGGAAGTAAAAATAGAGGAATTAGCAGAGGCTCTGAATACAATCTCTGAAACATCCTTGGATATGGAAATTGTGCCCGAAGACTGGAGAATTGCCAATATAGCACTTTTATTCAGAAAAGGAAGAAAGGGATAAACAACATAACTGTTGACCAGCCAGCCTAACATGAGTAGTGAGGAAGCTTGTAGCAGCCACAATACAGGATAAAATATATATTCACCCAAAAGACATGAATAAAAATTAAGAACAGTCAGTGTGGAGTTTAAAGGGAAAGTAATATCTGACAAATTTAATTGAATCCTTTGAAATTTATTGTTTTCATGGATTTTTAAAAGGGTGCTGTTTTAGAAATTTGTTGATGCAATTAAAGCACACTTTATTAAAGGGAATATGGTAGTATGGCTATAAAGGTGGCTGAAGGACATGAAACAAGGTGATGGATATTTTGGAACTCCGGGAATGTAAATGATGGCATTCCCCAAGAGTCCATATTTGAACATTATCCTTCTGGATATGTCAAAGTGATCTGATCTTGGGGGTAAGGGTGCAGTATCAAAATTTGCAGCTGGGGCAAAAATAGAGAGCATGATTAAATGTGGAAAGGTGTGTAGGTGGCTTCAGGAAGACATAGACAAGTTAGCAGATTGGGCAGATGGATGTCAGATGAAAGTTAATGCAGGGAAATGTGTGGTGAGATTTTGGGATGAATAATAAGATGTATATACTAAATGGTAAAACTCAAGGAGCAGAAAGATATGCAAGTTGGTAAAAGCAGAAGGGCAAGTTGATAAAATTGTAAAAAATGGTTAATGGCATCTCAGCTTTCATTATTATGGGTATAGAGCACCAAAACAGAAAGTTGCTGATCAGTCTATATAAAGTGTTAGTTGGGCAGCCATTAGAATATTTTACCCAGTTTGGGCAGCTTACTTTAGTAAGAATGTAAAGAGCACGGAGAAGGTGCAGAAAATATTCACTCAGATGATACCATAGATGAGAGGCTTTAATTACAAGGAGTGACTTGAAAAATTGGAAATCTTTTTTATTATAATGAAGAAGGTTAACAGGAGCTCAAATGGAGGAATTCAAAGTAGGCTTGTATAAGGTATCCATGGAAAAACTGTTTCCAGTGTCCAGTGGATAAGTAACTGAAGGGCATAAATTTACAAAAAAAAGGTGGAGTTTTTTTTTAATTCAGAGAGTTGTCGTGATGTGGAAATCTCTGTCAGAAACAGTAGTAGAAGCAGAATCCTTATTAGATTTTACAAGCAAGGTGGATAATTGTTGATAAAAACAAGATTTGAAAAGGTTGGGGAAAGGGCAGGAGAATGGGACTAAGTAAATATCTATTTAAGAGGGCTAGCACAGGCCTGGGCTAAATATCTTACTACTGTCAGAATATGAATAGTTTAATGGCGTAGGATTGTAGCATTTGATGAAGTGTTTGACGTCTCAAATAAAAAGTTACAAAGTTAAAAAAGATGGGAAAAAAAACTATTTGGGCAATTGGAATGCATTCACAAAGAAGAGAGTATTAAATATATTTTATTTTACTGCCATCCAGTGACACAGCAAACCGGAAATGTTAGCTTGCTTTGATTATATATACCTATACTTCACTGGGTTGCCATACCACTGTATATCTTTCCTGCTTGATAAACACATTAAACAAATAAAATTGTTTTATCTGAAAATGCCAGCCAGACAAGTTGTGGAAAGGTTAAGATTTCCGTTCTCACAACAAGCCTTGACCATCTGTCCTGATGATTAATGTAAGTACACTTTTGTTACTGAGAATTAAAACTGTGTCAAAATGGTAACATTAGGTTAGAAACAATGCTAGGATAATAATGCTCCCATTGACCCTTAGGTCTCAAAGATACTTGTGGAAATAAAGAAGATGACAGAGACAGTTTGTTTTGTTATTAGAAACACTGAAAGAACAGGCAATGGAATTTAGAAATTGTAATTTTATCAGCATCTAGGGCATAGAGGATATTTTTGCTGGAGACTAGTTGATCTCCAGTGGTGTATTTTCCTGGGCAAGGCTGTCTGGGGGTAATTTATGCAGAGTGCACTGGAACAGCTGTTGAATTTGTGTGCATTCTTCCTATGTGCCCTCATTAGAATGCTATGGGCAGGTGTTGGATGTCTGTTGATATACACAACTGGTGGGATGCTCCCAGGGCAGGAAGGTTGGACACTGTTGAGGCTGTAAAAGGCAACACCATTTAGCAGGTACCGTAACAGCCCTGCGACTTAGAATTAGACTGATATAACTGTGTTTTGTTGAAACTTGATTTTTATAATGGCAGCTGCTTATTAATAATTGAGAGTAATGTATTGTACCAGACAGAAGCAAAAATTTACCTGTCTCTGTTCCTGATTATGTTGAAGTGCCTGCCCTATGAATATGACTGGGATGGCAACAGCACCCAGAGCAGGAGAAGGGAGTTGCCCCTGCTGTCTGCCTTAGAGAAAGCTGGTTAGAGGGTGCCAGGCATTGGATGGAGGATGGGGAAAGTAAGTGTGGTCATGAAGAATAATGGTATGGGAATAACATGACTTCTTCTTTCATTCCAGATGAAACGGAGAAGTTGTAGGGTCAGGGAGGGAGGACTTTTCCTCTTTGTGAGGAAACAATCGGTAGTGGCACAAGGGAGAGCAATTACTTCAGCAGTTGTCAACGGCATGTGTGACTGTTTCACATCATCTGCTTCCAAATAGGCCATAGTACAAAGAGGGGAGGGATTGCACGGTACTAATCATTGCCTCCATCTTTAAATGTAAGTGACTCACAGCATTTCTGCACAAGTACAAAAATCTTCAAAACCATTTCTTTCTAAAAAAAATCAAAATTGAAAGTTATTCTTGACAATACAAGCTTAAGCTTTCGGATAGATTGAGTTTAAATTGTACCTTTGGAAGCACGTGCACTGACGTTTTATAGGGCAGATGCTGATCTGTATGTGTCACTGTTGTAGTGGCACCTGTGCATGTGATGTACATTGTTGTCTCTTCAGGTGTAGCTACCAGAAAAGCTATGCAGGAAATTTGGATGCTATTCATGTGTAGAACAGGAAAAAAGAATTAGCTCTCCATTTTTGTTTTCGTGTACTATTTTGAGCCTAACCTGAGGAAAATCCACCTTCTTATATCTTTCTCTTCTTGTAACTACCTCCTTGCTTGTTCCACCATTTTGTTTTGCTCTTTCTCTCCACTCATCTTTTTGTTTGTTGTCCTACTCAATCCACATCCCTCTTTTCCTCTCTGTTTCTCCCTGTAGCCCAGGAAGTGCTGTCAGCATTAAGCACAAGGTCAGTATCAAATGTGCAATGGTGACCAGTAATGTTGCAGATGTGGTTCAGTGCTTGCCTCTGGGATGTTACAAAATTACAGTGGAAAGAATATGCTCAATTTGTATAAATAAACAGACAAGGCCCTTAAGAGTGAAGGGTCCCATATTGCTACACTAATGCATCACTTGTTGGACGCATCCATCTCAACTGAGTGGAACAGTAATTGTTGAGAGGCTCCAGTGTGAAAGTTGAAGTGCTCAGTTAAAGATGAGGTTCATTTGTTTTCCACCTTCTAGAAATTTGTGCACTGTGGAACTGCATACAGCAGCATTGGACTTGGCAGAGGAGAACTCGCACTGAGAAAGGGGCAGATGGCAAGCAAGGTCTATCCACAAATTCCACTGCTCCACCACAAAGTTGAGAAGATTCAGTTTACAGTTTTCCCTTTTTTTGCTAAATTGGCTGAAACCGACTCAAGTAGTGATGCTTTTTTTTCAACATATTTTTAACTTTATTCATATATTTTTGCTATTGAAAAAGAGCTGGTATTAATGTTCCACATTATAAAGTGTCTCTTATTTAGTTCTGCAAATATATCAAAATAATAACTCATTGTGTTTCACACTTCTTTAAGTCTTCAGAAGAGGTTATAGAATCACTAAATGAATTTAAGGCATTTAATGCTTCTTAGGGTGCAATCATTCAGCCCAATATGTCATCCTCCAGTCCAAAAGTCAAAGATGACTCCTATAAACTTTTCTCCGATTATTTTAGGTGGCTCTAGAGCACAATGCATAGTCTGGTAAAGCTTTTCCATGTGTATGGTTAGTCCATGCCCTAAGCTACCATGATTTTATTTATTCCTTGACAGGATGTGGGCATCAATGGCAAGGCCAGCATTTATTGCCCATCCTTAGTTGCCATTGAGAAGGTGGTAGTGAGGTGCCTTCTTGAACGGTCTGTGAAATGAGGGTACTCCTAAGGTGCTATTAGGCAAAGTTCCAGGATTTGACCCAGCACAGATGAAGGAATGTTGATATATGTCCAATTCAAGGTGTGTGTGACTTGGAGGTGATCTTGGAGGTGTTGGTGTTCCCATGCAGCTCCTGCCATTGTCTTTCTAAGTGGTTCTCAGGTTTGGAGGGATTTTCAAAGAGGTTCTGGTGAGTTACTGCAGTGCATCTTGCAGTTGGTACACACTGAAACCACAGTGCGACAGTGGTGAATGGGGTGCCAGTCAAGCGGACTGCTTTGTCCTGGACGATAAGCTTTTTGACTATTATTGGACTTGCACAAATCTATGCGAGTGAAGAACATTCCATCGTACTCCTGATGTGTCTTTTAAGTAATGGAAAGGCTTTGGGGAGTCAGGAAGTGAGAGTGACAGAATACCCAGTCTCTGACTTATATATATTAAATGATACTTTTTGAAAAGGGTTTCTTCCCCTCCCTGTATCTTGGCCTTTTGATGCATGTAGTCTCCTGATTGTGAGGATAACTAGATGACCTGTTCCATGCCTCTTTATTTCTCTGCAATTTTCACCTTTTCTCTCCAAAAAATGTGGCTTCCTTACTGGAGGAAACGTCCATAGACAATGGGCACAATGTCCCATATTCCACTCAATAATCGGGTGGCAGGAGTCACACCTTTATGACTATCATTACGGTTTTCTTTTACATCATCCCATGGGCAAACATGTGGTTTTCCGCTGCCCCCTCCCCAATATAGCTAGTTAAGATAGGGAGCATATTATCTGGGGAATCCTTGACATAAACTAATGCTCCATAACTGAATACCAGACCCTGCTGGAGATCTAACGCGGAATATTATAGTTCCAAACACTAAAATATTCTCATTCTAACACATTATATTACAGTACACATGTGACTCCATTGGAAAGGTTTTAGTCAATATGCAAATAAACAGGCATGGTGTTTCATCAACACTATCATTACTTATTACTAATATGAATTACCCTTATCCACCACATCCTTGTATACTAAAGGTACTGAATATCTCAGAAGTGATGTGTTGCAAAGTGAAATACAGGACATAGAAAAAGGGGAGGGTACTTATCTCCACTGGAAGAGTTTGTAAGCAATCACAGAGACAGTGGAATGTTTCCTGATTGGTTCCAAGAAAATACATAATATTTTCCTTATCAGCGTCAGGTAGATAAGTAAATTTGTTCCCTCACAGTTCACACTTACGTAAATGAATCGATTTCTGTGTGTAATATGGAGAAACAATTGTTTACCTTTACTGTTCCTTCTATTTGGGCTTTTTATATTGAAGGCCAAAAAATATATAATTTAGATTGATCTTTTCTCATTTTCTTCTTTCCTTCTTTATTAAATATTTATGCAACAGCACTTAACATATTTAAGCAGACCTTTTCGGTAAAATGCTTCAAATTGAGGCTTTTTATTCAGCACTCCTCTTCAAACTTGAATAATGCTGCAGTTCCTCTGGAACTTATTGCCTGTTTACATTGCTCCAAAAATGCCTCTGTGTTTTGTTAAATATATTTTTTGAAAATTCGTTTTTGAAAAATTGAAGAAATGTTAAACTTTGGGGTTATCAAAGGGTGTCATGTAAAGGCCACTTGACTTAGAAAAACAGTCCCTGGTCATATTTTTTAAAAGGGGCACTGAGAAGTCTTTTGAGGAAAACAAGCCTTTCTGGGAAACCACCTGACTTCCAGCAACGACAACAAGCCTTTCAGGAAGCCATCTGATTTCTGGCTCAATAAACAACAGAGAACTTTGGACACCTGGAGAAGTTGTTTACAAAGAAGTGACAGGTCAAGATTGAGGTCAAGGTTGACTTCCTGTTGTCAATTTTGTTTTTGAATTGTTTTGAGTTGGGATTGAACTGCATAAAAAGGGAGAGAACTTCCAAGGAGAGAAGAGAATTCCCAAGGAAGGAGAGAAGACCACAACCCAGCTCAGTTTTCCAGCACCTCTCTAAAAGACCCTGAGAAGTCCACTGTGTCAAGTCATCCTATCTCCTGTCTTTGAAGAAAAGCCTGCTAAATTACTTCTCAATGCCGCCTGAAAAGAACTGTTCTAAAAGATCCCAGTGATCCATCTACATGTACTTGGAGGCCAGGCTGTATGCCAATTTTAGAACAGAATATATCTCATCTGCTGTTTCGTCAAGAACGAGCAAGTATTCAGCCCAAGTGTTTTTTTTTTGTTTGTAACAGAGCTCTGAAAACAAAAACCCTTTATTTTTCCGGTTAACAGGTGTATGTATGTGTGAGTGTGAAGAGTTAAGGTAAAATCGGAACATTAATATTTCAATCTGTGTGTTTACACTTTACTTCATTGCTGGTTAAGACTTGTCATAGAGTCATAGAGTCGTACAGCATAGCAACAGGCCCTTCGGACCACCACGTCCACGCCGACCATAATGCCTATCTATACTAATCCCACCTACCTGCATTAATTCCATATCCCTCTATGCCTTTCTCATTCAAGTACCTGTCCAGATGCCTCTTAAATGTCGCTACTGTTCCTGCCTCCACCACCTCCTCAGGCAGCTCATTCCAGATACCCACTATTCTTTGTGTGAAAAATTTACCCCTTTGATCCCCTTTAAACCTCCTCCCTCTCACCTTAAATCTATGTCATCTAGTTTTAGTCACCCCTACCATGGGAAACAGACTCTGGCTATCTACCCTATCGATGCCTCTCATAATTTTATATACCTCTATCATGTCCCCTCTCAGCCTCCTTCGCTCCAGGGAAAACAAACCCAGCCTATCCAATCTCTCTTTATAACTCAAGCCCTCCAAACCAGGCAACATCCTTGTGAATCTTTTCTGCACCCTCTCTAGCTTTATCACATCTTTCCTGTAGTGCGGCGACCAGAACTGCACACAGTACTCCAAATGCGGCCTAACCAACATTATATACAACTGTAACATGACATCCCAATTCTTGTACTCAATGCCTCAGCTGATGAAGGCAAGCACGCCATACGCCTTCTTCACCACACTGTCTACCTGTGTTGCCACTTTCAGGGAACTATGTACTTGCACCCCAAGGTCTCTCTGCTCAACAGCACTCCCCATTCACTGTATATGTCCTGCCCTGGTTTAACTTCCCAAAATGCATCACTTCACACTTGTCTGTGTTAAATTCCATTTGCCACTCCCTTGCCCACTTTCCCAGTTGATCTATATCCTGTTGTAACCTTAGACAACCTTCTTCACTGTCCACGATACCACCAATTTTGGTGTTATCTGCAAACTTACTAATCATGCCCCTTACATTAACATTCAAGTCATTAATATATATGACAGACAACAGAGGGCCCAGCACCGATCTCTGCGGCACTCCACTGATCACTGGCCTCCAATCTGAAAAACAACCCTCCACTTGTTTTATAATAAATTGATAATTTTGTTGTTTATTAAAGAAACCTGGTTAGTGTGTATTATTCTGGAAAAAATATCGGTAAGTGGGAAAATTTAAATATATGTTGTGACCTGTGGAGAAGTAGGACTAGAATGAATCGTGCACTCCTCCCACCTCGGTGGTAACAATATGAACAACTGATTTTGAGTACCAAGTATAAACATAAATAATGTTTTAAGAATTTAGAATTTCTTGCAAAATATAAAGGTACCACTTTGAAATTTGGCATTGTTTCATGTGCCATGCAACCTGCTTTGAACAACACCTTTAATACAATAACCTGCAATTTTTTCAGATAAATTAATTCAAAAGGACTTCCTGATTTCACGCTGCACCTTGTACAAAGACTGAAATTTTGGTGACTTTCATTGTCCTAAAAATGGGTTCCCTTGCGGTGGTGGTGGTGGCAGGAGCTTCATTATCAGTAATTTGCTATTGGTATGTTGGACTGGAGAAGAGCATCTAGCTTGTAAATGGCAAGCCTTTGTGCCTTCTGTGAATGATTAATTCTACAGACATAGGTACAGGGTCTGCAGTGTGCTTGCTTGAATGTCTTCAGCTAACAGTGAAAGGTCCAGCAACCTGCATGAACTCAAGGCTTAAGCTTCTTGGAATGCACTGCCTGAAAGCATACTCAATAGTAACTTTCAAAAGGGAATTGGATATATACTTGAAAAGGAAAAGAAATTGCAAGGCTGTGGGTAAAGAGCAAGGTAGTGGGACCAATTGAATGGCTCTGTTGAAGAACCAGCACAGGTACAATGGACTAAATAGCCCCCTTCTGTGTTCTAAGATTCCATGGAGTATAGGCACCTGATAGAAAACATTGTTATAGGCACTTTGAACACAGAAATTGCCATTTTATCAGTAAGTTCAATCATATTCTTGTTTTTTTTTTGTTTTTATTATGTTTTAAACCTCATTTCCTGCAGTAAGTGGAGAAAGTAAGATGGTAACTGAAAGGATTTTCACAAGAAATTTTGGAACAATGTGATTCATTCCCCTTCATTTGCTTCTTAGCAAATTCTATAGACATTTCATGCTTGACTTTCTGTCTTATTCTTAAGCTGAAAATCATTGTAATTTCATCCATCTGATTTCCTTACATTTTACACATTTGTTATTTTTTCACTTAAAATTTGTTGACATTTTATGAACTAGACCTAATGCAGTACAAGTGTGAGGCATGGTTTGCATATCAATTGCAATGCCAGCATGTCACCTTGGAAGTGTGATGGACCAAATGTATGCAAGACACAACTGTGAGCATTCTGCTCAAAGGGATGGTGTTCCGGCAGGATGGAACTTCTGACCACCTCTCTGGATCTGCCTCAAATCCATCCCATTTCCCTGGGATGCGGATCATTCACCATGCATGATGAGATTCCTGACATCAAGAGGGAGGTCAAGGGTGAAAAATCACAGTGGTAGTGCAGCAACAGCTCCAGTCGGGATCTTAAAAAAGGAGCACCTCCCCGAAGGTTGGGAATACATATCCCACTGAAGGTCGAGGCTGAGACTGTGGTCTTCAGCAGATAAGCGTACCACTACCTTTTACCTGATGGCTGCCAGAAGTGGCAATGAGTGGGGAGAATGAGTGGTAAATCTTCCAAGGAACTGCCCATCATCACCATCTCCATATTGCTTGTGAGGAGAGAGCAGCCAGTGGTAGTCCCATTAAATGTGAGGGTTGGGGTTGGGATTGGGGGGTGGGGACAGTAATTTGAAATTTTGGTCATGTCACAGTGAATCATGGTAGGCCTTGCCAGCCAAATGGCCCCTCCTTCTCCACATGATTCCAGAAAATTCCCCGTAAAGTGCTCCTAGCTCTAAATAGACATTTTATCGGTTAATTGTTTGTGGGTCGGAGGGTGGAAGTTTGGACAAAGCTTTAATGATTTTTATATGATGTAATTGGATTAATATTAACTTTGCTTTCTCTCTGAGGGTGACCCGCTTCTCTACAGCTGACTGGTTTCCTGAGGCTCTGGTCACATTTAAATCTGCAAAGCAGTTTCAACCCGAGGCTTCCAGTCTCATTAACATATCTAAACTCGCAACCTGGGAGTGGATCGGTTGCCTGCCCCTTGTCCCACCTGAGTTAAGCCCCATTTGGAACTGGCTTCCTGACAGGCTGCCATTTTTGTCCTGTGTAATTCCCCACCTGGATTCAACCCCACCAACTCACCTTTGTTAAAATTCCCCCCCACAGAGGCTGCAAGGATGGCTGGTTTGGGAAATGTCACACTGCTTCATTAGGAGTGTTCTTCTGAGGTTGATGTTAAGGCATGTTTAATGAGACAAAGTAGAGAGAGATTCATTTTGCATCTAGGTGTGTGCTGCATGATTTGTAGGTAATTGATGCTGATACAGGGTGCCAAAAATGGAAATGGTCAGTTCGACTACATTGGTATCTGTCACTTGGCTGAACAAAAAAAATCAATGTCAATTTACTTAATGTTTCCAATGGATCAGATCCAATTCTAACTGTCTTTAGTAAGAGCAGTTAAAAGTTTTACAAGTAGTGCTTTATTTAACATCAAACTCCTTTCCCCTTATTTGGGTTGTTTTTTGTTGTATTGCAAGTGTCACAGAAATACCTTCCTTAATATTTTGACTCTCTTGAAAAAAACTTCAGAAATATACTTTAATAAATATAGGGTAGAAAGCCAACATTAAAAAAAAAATTCTACTGCTATTGTTGGTGTGGAATTCTTTCTTTCTATAGTGATTAGGATTACAAGTCAAGTGTCCATGCTTGTGAAGTTTAACAACTAAACTCTAATATTGCAGGTTCACTGACAGGGCTCCAGCATATACTTATGTTGACTATTCTCCTATCAGTAGTGTGTGCACTATCAGTAGTCCCTGTTCCTTGGCCATTACAAAAATATTACCTTCCTTCCTCAATTTCCTGCTCTGCCTTGCTCACTTAGGAATTGTGCTGTGTGCAATGCCCATCACAGAATGACTGCTTAAAAAAGGTAATATTAATACTATCATTTGTTTGAAGCCTGTTTATTATGCCTCAATATATTGGAGGCTATGTGCAAAAGACAAGGCTGAAGCATTTCCATCCGTCTTCAGCCAGAGGTGCCGAGTGAATGATCCTTCTTGGCCTCCACCTGAGGTCCCCAGCATCACAGATGCCAGTCTTCAGCCAATCCGATTCACTCCACATGATATCAAAAAACGGCTGAAGGCTCTGGATATTGCAAAGGCTATGGGCCCTGACATCATTCCGGCAATAGTACTGAAGACTTGTGCTCCAGAACTAGCTGCGCCCCTAGCAAAGCTGTTCCAGTACATCTACAACAGTGGCATAGACCTGGCAATGTCGAAAATTTCCCAGGTATGTCCTGTGCACAAAAAAGCAGGACAAATCCAACCCAGCCAATTACCGCCCTATCAGTCTACTCTCGATCATCAGCAAAGTGATGGAAGAGGTTGTCTACAGTGCTATCAAGCGGCATTTGCTTAGCAATAACCTGCTCACTGATGCTCAGTTTGGGTTCCGCCAGGGCCACTCAGCTCCTGACCTCATTAGAGCCTTGGCTCAAACATGGACAAAAGAGCTGAACTCCAGAGGTGAGGTGAGAGTGAGTGCCTCTGACATCAAGGTAGCATTTGACCGAGTATGGCATCAAGGAACCCTAGCAAAACTGGAGTCAATGGGAATCAGGGGGAAAACTCTTTGCTGGTTGGTGTCATACCTAGCACAAAGGAAGATGGTTGTGGGTTGTTGGACGTCGATCATCTCAGTCCCAGGACATCACTACAGGAGTTCCTCAGGGTAGTGTCCTAGGCCCAACCATCTTCAGCTGCTTCATCAATGACCTTCCCTCCATCATAAGGTCAGAAGTGGGGATGTTCGCTGATGATTGCACAATGTTCAGCACCATTCATGACTCCTCAGATACTGAAGCAGCCCATGTCCATATGCAGAAAGACCTAGACAACATCTAGGCTTGGGCTGATAAGTGATAAGTAACATTTGGACCAGACAAGTGCCAGGCAATGACCATCTCAAACAAGAGAGAATCTAACCATGTTCCCTCGACATTCAATGGCATTACCATCGCTGAATCCCCCACTATCAACATTGTGGGGGTCACCATTAACCAGAAATTGAACTGGACCAGCCACATAAATGCTGAGCTACAACAGAAGGTTGGAGGCTGGGAATTCTATGGCAAGTAACTCACTTCCTGTCTCCCCAATGCCTGCCCAAAGTTTACAAGACACAAGTCAGGAGTTTGATGGAATACTCTCCATTTGCCTGGATGGGTGCAGCTCCAACAACACTCAAGAAGCTTGAAATCATCCAGAACAAAGCAGCCCGCTTGACTGGCACCCCATCCACCACCTTCAAAATTCACTCCCTCCACCACCGACGCACAGTTGCAGCAGTGTGTACCATCTGCAAAAGGCACTGCAGCAACCCGCCAAGGCTCCCCAGACAGCAACTTCCAAACCTGAGACCTCTACCACCTAGAAGGACAAGGGCAGTGGATGCATGGTAACACCACGACCTACAAATTCCCCTCCAAGCCATACACAATCCTAACTTGGAACTATATCGCCGTTCCTTCACTGTCACTGGGTCAAGATCCTGGAACTCCCTCCTTAACAGCACTGTTGGTGTCCCTACACCCCAGGGACTGCAGCGGTTCAAGCAGGCAGCTCACCACCTTCTCAATGGCAATTGGGATGGGCAATAAATGCTCGCCTTGCCAGTGACGCCCACATCCCCTGAACGAATAAAAAAAAGCCTCTTGAGCTTGTTCTGTCATTCAATTAGATTATGGTTTATCTCTACCTCAACTCAGTTTACCCAACTTTGTTCCATATCCCCAAATAGCCTTACCTGACAAAACTCTATCTCATTTTCGAATTTTTCAATTAACAGCTTTTTGAGGGAGCAAGTTCCAGATTTCCACTGCCCTTTGTCTGAAGGAGTGCTTCCTGAAATCACCCCTGAATGGCCACGCTCTAATTTTAAGGGTTTGACCCCTTGTTCTGGACTCTTCCACCATAGGAAATAGTTTCTCTCTTTATCCACCCTATCAAATCCTTTAATCATCAGTGAACTCACCCTGGACGGAGAGATAGTCAGTTTATCCCGAGGTTTAATTTCTCCGGGAATTGTAACAGTTCAAGCAGGTGCATAAAATTTCTCTCTGTGCTTTTTAAGAGCTGCTAGAACAATTATTGTAAATAAATTTACGTAGTGCACAATGGAATTTTTATGTAAAAGTACAGCTCAACTCGGATGCTCTTTATAGTGAAATGATCTGGTAATGTTCACTGTGTAGGATCTCACATGAAGAATGGTCATTTAACTGAGGTACTGGAGGGTTGGATTTCCTTGAGGAGAGGAGAAAAGTGCAAAAACAGCTGCAATTTAGTGACTGCTGAGGCTCAATAATCATCCATCTACCTTTTGTCTTCTCTCTGAGAATGGTTACATTTGGATACACGTGCATGCACACACACACACACACAGAAATTTCAGTGAATAATTATGCTTGCAGGAGAATACCAGGGATTATTAAAAAAGTAATTTACCTATTGCATTGAATGCTTCAATTAATAAACTGCTTTAATCCATATATTTGTGTTCTATACTCCAGGGTAGTTAGGGCTCGGATTAAGTAGAGGTCATTGGAGGAGAGATTCAGAAGTGTTCAGTTGCTGGGGTTGCAATTGCAGGGATTAGGATGGCAAAAATTAGGCCTCAGAGAGGGAATGACTGGGGAATGGGGGTTAGAGGAACATGATGGGGGACTCAAGGGAGGCAGTAACTGGGGCCTCAGGGTGGCAGCAATCTGGGGTTGGGGGATGGTGATCAGTGGTTGGGTTGGAAGGAGATCGAGGGTTAGGAAGCATGGAGGTTGGGGCTGGTGGGGAGGGACACCAGTGTTTCAGGCCAGAGCCTGGAGGTCAAAGGTCAGAGTTGTTGTAGTTGGCCACAGTAGCATTCAGGATGATGATTTTGGTATGTAACATTCCTCTGAATTATGCAGGCGCTCTTTAGGGTTGACTTTCTTGCCAGTATTGCAGTGTACACTTGAAGCAGGCTCCTTATTTGCATATGCTTCAGGCATGGGAGAAGGATGCCTCTTTTTGTCCTTCCCCAATTTGGTGGGTGGCATACATCCGGTCGGAAGAAAAACCATTAAACATATTGCACATGTTTTCCCAACTAGTGGAAAAGATTGTTTTCATAACATTTGCAGTTTTTTTCTTTGCTTTTTATATATAACATCTTTCATATCTCATCGAAACATCTCAAAATGCTTTACACACAAAGAATTACTTACAAGTGTGGTGATTGATGTTATGTAGACAAATGATGTACAGGCAAATGATGGATTAAAGAAGAGTAAGACTAGCCTGAAAACAAAATATTGAAACAGACTGTAGTTGGAAAACCTCCTCAATGTAATGGACTTTGAAGTATTTTTGACAGATCCTGAGGTACAAATCCTATACAAAACCTCTCCAATCTGTTTCAGCCACATACTTATGAGTTCACCCATTTGTATGGGCACATGGGAATGTTGGAGCTGGTCCAAACTACATTAATTGTGGTATAGCACCTCGTTAACATAGCTCCTCCTTTTTCAAGGAGACTGATGCTGGTTGTCAGCACATCCTCCCTTTCTTTCACTTTTCTAATCCTGCTGCGTTTGAAATCCCAACTCACACATAAGCTACAGCGAGGCCTTAAACTCTCAGCAGACCCACACAGGTTCAAAGCTTATATATACAGATTGTAATGGTGTTAGTGTTAGTGCAAATAGTGGTATTGAAGTTTGAGATCTACTCATTCCCATGAGGAGATGCTCCTGCAATGAGATGAGATCAACAGATGAATGATGAATGGTGTTCGATAGTGATAGATTTGAATATTAGACACTGAAACAAATCTATAAGCAGCAGGTCACAAAGCAAGAATTTTTGCTGTGACAGTTTCAGATCCCTGCATCCCTTTTGAAATATATGACTTCCTACTTCCCCTTCTATCATTGTGATGGGCGTTCACCATGAATAGTGAGTGAATGAGCATAACAATCACTAAGGGATTTCTGTTATGATGGTGGGCTGTTAGACAGGAATAGGTGTGGAACATCAAGCATGTGTGTTTATATCAAAATGGAACAGAATTGTGGAAACAGGGCAGTCTTAATTATCTCAGATGAGATGACAGACTATTTATTTATGCATCTGGGAACTTCACAGTGCTTGCAGGAAACACATTGCATTGACGCATTTATCGCCAAGATGCAGGTTTATCACATTCATTTATTATTCTATTTTATTCAGGGTGTCAGTGTTTATTAAATTGAGGGATGATGTTGCCAGTTAAGTAATTTACCCACACTTGTAAAGAAGAATGTGGCTAAAATGAAGATAGTCTTAAGAGAAAACAAATATTCTTTTGTTAACTGTTTTATTTCTCGTCCACTTCTTCCAAAATAACCAAAGCTTTCTACCTGCAACTCCTGGTGTAATAATACTAAATAGTGCTTGCAGCTAGATAGTTTCAGCAGCAACTCCTTGAATAGTTATTTGATGTTTGAGGTGCAGAATGAGAAAAGAATAACTATTTTGGAAAACAGATTGATAAAAGACCTTGTAATTGTTACGACCAGCTGCGAAAGATGTCTAGGGGTCTCTCACCTGGTCTTATTGTAACAGGGTTTAATTTTAAACACACTGTGTTTTGAGCTCCCCCTTTGTGAATCCTTGTTCACAACTTTCCAATTATAAGGCAAAGAAATGAGTACAAACAGGCTTTCTTTGGTTTAAAGAAGAAAGATGAAATTTATAAAAACTTAAACTTAAACTCTAATACAGTTAACACCTACGGATATACGACGCACCCACGCTACATGCACATGCGATACACACATGCAAATAGGGACAGAAACGAGCAGAAGAAAAGATAAGTAGAACAGTTTGAGGCAATATCTTGTTACTGTTTCTCAAGATTGCTGTAGTCCTTGATCGAAGATATGGTCTTGCATTTCACTGGGGCCCAGTAGTCATCTTAAAACCTTGTTCACATAGGAAACCTTTCTCTCTTTGAATTTCACGTGTTTTCACAAGATTCAGTTCCATGGGAAAGAGTTGGAGGCAGGCAGAGAGGGGTCTGCTTCAGTTCCATGAGCACAGCCTTCTTCACTCCATGAGCACGCGGTTTTGTGAGTTCAAAACCCTTTGTTGGAAGTTCAAATTCAAAAACTCCAGCCAGCTAGTCATGTGACTAAAACTGGTTTGACCACTTCTGTGTATTGGAGAAGCAGCTACTGGGTCCCCATTGTTTCAACATTGTCTGGTACTATGCAAATGTCTTTCCAGTCAGGGCTTGCAATTTTAAGTTTTTGTTCATGTGGCGAAATAATGTGTACCTCAGTCTTGGCAATTGGGAGTTTGCCTGACACCTCCACACGCAGGGGAATGACATGCGATTTGAAGAAAATGGTAAATTTCATTCCAGAGTTTGAGAGAAATATAAGATACAGAAAAAAGCCATGCATTTCTCTCATTCAGTTCCACTCATTCACCAATCTTGAAGCTCATTAAAAATGGTCTGTTCTGGGTGCCAGGGCTGCTTTAATTTCCCCCTTGTTTTTCCTCAGGAGAGTTAGTAGGGAGGCGGGTCTATCCTGAACTCTGAGTCATGCAAAGACTTTTGGCTTCAGGGGATGGGTGGTTCCCTTTTCTTGGCAGCTGGGGGTTTGCCTGATATAATCCAAGAACTAAAAAGTATTAATACTATTTACACAATTTGATTATTGGTTATGGTGTAATAGTAGTTATGTTATTAGACCAGTAATCTGGAGATATGGGTTCAAATAGATCACAGCACTTGGGGAATTCAAATTTAGTTAATTAAATCAATCTGGAATAAAAAGCCAGTATCAATAATAGTAACCATGAAGCTACCAGATTGTTGTAAAATTCCAACTGGTTCACTGATGATTTTTAGGGAGGAAAACTTGCTGTCCTTACCTGGTCTGGTCTATATGTGACTCCAGACCCACAGCAACATGGTTGACACTTAACTGCCCTCTGAAATGGCCTAGCAAGCGACTGAGTTGTACTGAAAGCCATTACAACAGACTACAGCTGTTCAAGAATGTGGCTTACCACGACCTTCTGGAGGACAATTGGGGGTGGGCAATAAATGCTGGTCTTGCCAGCGATGCCCACATCCTGTGAATAAATAAATAAGAAATATTGCATCACCTTCACTTATTCCAGTATATTCAGCCAATGAGCTTACATTATTCATGAACTGGGAGAAGCGACACACTGTTTGGATTTTAATGGTGTATTCCAGCCATTAGCATAGCATCCACTTTGCTCAGTGTTTCTATAGGCACAGCTGCAGTACATTAGTGATAACCTCCCCCAGAGGATGATTTATGGAGAGGAACATCAGTCACTGCTTCAATTTGGAACTGAGTGTCCTGCTCTTATTAGTGACCTCCATTCTGAATGCTGCTGTCTGGAAGGCGCATGTTTTCATTCTGCATGTGTTTACTTAAGCAGACAACTAAAAAAAAATCAAAATTGTGATCAGATGACATCCTGATGGCAGCCCAGGCACACTCCAGAGTTTGTCTTTTCATTTGATCCACCCATGTTCTCTTTGCTGTTTCCTTCTATGGTTCAACTCTTCGAGCCCGGTCATTCTGGGTGGTACCCTGACAGCATTCTGATTGCACTTTTAACTCATACTCACCCTCTCTGGAAAGTACCATTCTGTTCTTGGCACTAGACAACTCAATCTAATTCTTCTTTATTGGGCTTTATCGATATTGATGGTCAAATTGTTTTGTGCACTGACACACTGAATTTTATCACAGGGTGAATTTTTCATCTTAGTTGTTTCCAAATTCAGCCATTTCTTGATGTTGCAGATAGCTGGATAAATTATCAGCATAATTTGATTTTCTGCTTATAATACAGAATTGAAATCATTTCAAGTCGAATATCCCGAGGGTTTAGAAAGAAATTTAGGTAAAATGTGTAATACATATTATTAACAGATACACCTAAGTTTCAATAACAGTGCTTTAAGAATTTCATAGACGTTTGCTTCAAATTGTGCCTGAGTTTCCAGGATATTCTCGGAGTTTAATAGCTCATCATGTAAATCATTCACAGCTGAGGTGTAATATACATAATTTTATAGAAATATTCCCCAATGATTCAGCTGATAAAGGCATTACACAGTGCGCAACTGGGTATAGTGAACAGGGTCCCTTAGCCTGTGATGAGCTAGCTGACTTCATCCAGTATATTCATTAAAATGGGCCTTAACATCCTGCAACTAGGAAGCAGCGAAAATAATCAGCCTGGATTTTTGATCCTGATCACTATCCAGTGACTCCTGCTGGGAAATGTATTTGTGAAGCTAGAATTGACGAGCTGTGATGACAACAACAGTAAAAAAGCCGATTAATATTCACCACCTGGGCACACAGTTGATAAGTAGTCACTTAAGTGAGGTGGCTGGCATACTCAGTCAGCATCTTCAGAGAAGGATGAAGGGAAATATCATTTCCTATCTTAATAATGCTCCATTTAAGTTATTTCTGCAGCTAATGTTTGTTAAGAACAAGCTACTGGTAGAAAAGATTTTCCTCCTCAAACTTAAAGTTCAAATACCGCTGTGAGCATCTGCATTTTCATAAATATTTCTCAGGTTCTCATTTCTCAGAATGTGACTTTTTGAAATAAAGCACCCACACTCTGAAAATCGACACTCACTCTTTGTTTGCACTTATGGGGATAGCTTTTATGGCAGGGGTCCCGACGCCAGGACAGAAAGATAGGGGTAACCCCGCCTCGGCTGTTTGGAGGACCCCTGGCCGCATTTTACAGCACTCAGACAGTAAACTGCCTGGCGCCGGGGTTACCATCCCTTTATGGATGGGGATTCCATCTCTGAGAGCTACTTACTAATCAGAGGGCCGAGAGCTCAGCAGTCTCAGTAGCTCCACTATGAGCAGTGGCCACTGCTGGGACTGCACCCAGCTAGAAGAGGCAACCTGAACGCTGGCCTTGGAAGCAGGTAAGTGGGGGCAGGTTCGCTGAAACCAGTCAGGCAGACCCAGGAAAGGGGTTGGAGGTATGTTGACGCGGGGGCGGCCTTTGGCGCAGGTGGCCCTCCGTGGTTCACAGATTGCCCAAGCAGGAGGGTCCTTCCCACAGCCTGCAGGGAGGCTGTCTGATTTTACTGGCTGGTCTCCCCACATGGAGGGGGTCCAAACAGCTGCTGGTAAAATGCCAGCGGCGGCAGGAAGAGGTCTTGAAGTGGACATTAATTGGCCACTTGAGGGCCTCAATTGGTCTCTGAGTGGGAAAGTCATCCTTGACCATCCCCCCACTCCCCCCCCCAACAAAATTCAATGGCATCAGGAAGGTGATGGGCACTCCAACCCACACCTCCCCCACCCCATATTCCATTGCCATTTTACGAGCCCCCACCCGCCTGCCTCCTAGCACGTCCATATAGGCCTGATAAAATTCAGCCCCCTATAGTCTCAAGCATCCAATTTTCTTCATTTCCAAGAGCCTTCTCACTTATAGGCTCACCTCACATGACTGTATCTCTTAACAGGAGAAAAAGAAGATAAATTATATAAACTAAACAAAAAGATTAGGTGCTCAGGGATGTATTACGGATATTTATGATCTCCTATCAATTCTACATGTAGATATGACTGTCACTTTTATATGCATTGCTCCTAGTCTGTGGTCATAATGAAAATCTGCAATCTCAGTTTGATTCACACCCATATAATAGTTTTCAAACAATCCTTTTTAATTGTTATTTTTTATTTATTTTCGTCCTTGTGGGTGAAAGAGCACAATGAATGATTGAAATTTTAGTTCTATGGATCTAAGCATGTGTAAAAGCCTGTGAAAAAGATGTGTTTGTGGGGGTTAAGGCTCAGGATTCTATCTATTGTTCTATGACAAGTACCACACCTCTCTCTCTCTCACACACACACAAATTTAGTGAGAAAGCTGAGTATGTGCTTGCAATTTTCAGCTGTATGTTTCTCCTTCCTTCCACCCCACAGAATACAAGACAAGCTATAAAATGAGCCAGATGAGCAACTTGAAGATCATTTACATGCTACTCAAAGAAACCAGGCTGAGAAACAAAGAGATGCCAACCCACCAGACAAAAGAGAACAGTGAGAGCATCCAGAAGGAAAACTCAGCAGAGACAGACTGCAGCAAAGTCATGAGGCTCTCAAGTGTATATGGTGTTCATCAAAATGGGACTGAAAAACCACTTTGGGTATTCTCAAGACATAAATACAATATTGCAAGTTTTAGGTTTGGATTCAGATACCCTAAAGTTTTGGTTTATGTGAAGATAAAATCACAAGCCAATTCCAGATTTGTCTGTGAATGCCAAGCCTTTAAAACCACCATGAAATATCAAAGCATTGCCTCTGCTAAATTACTAGGAACACAAACTCTCACAACTAGATTGACAGGAGATATCTCTCTGACCCACTCTTCCTGCCCCGGCCACCACCCAAGACCACATAAACGACTAGGGAACTTATAAAAGGACATAAACCCATCATCAGACTAGTAGAGGACTAGATGCAAAACAACTCAAATTTACCAGGGGATCACATGACCTATCAAGTTTGCAGGGCACCACTTGCTGACTGTGGAATCAGCTCTCACTCCCCTCATATCCCACATTGCAAAGAAATTACACACAAACCATAATTCAAGGTTGTGCATAAACTAGCCCACCAGGAAACCAAGTGCAGACCACAAATAGGACACGAGAAACTCAACATCTTCAATGGGATTATCAAAATAAAACTAATTTATTTTTGTTGAAAGATCTCCGTTATTGGTATGAATCTGGTGACAATTATCAGGCAGTTTGCTGCTATTCACTAAGATGATCAAAAACCCTGTTATGTACACATTAACTTTAACTTGGCCTTAGACTTTATAGTTTCACCTGGGTGGCTTCCCCAAATGCACACATGTGGAGCTTGGAGATCAATGTCGCCATGCTTCTCAAATTTAATGCCAAAATTACAGTTTGTGAACATTGTAAAAGAAAATAACCAGGCACACAAAATTAATTCAAAACCAAAACTTGATCTTGTGGTTCAGATGTGATCTATGAACAGCTGGCGTTTGAAATATGCAGTTTGTCAGCTGAATCCTTCCTAATTTTGCAACATTGTCAGTTCAGGCAATTTTATAGAAAGAAGTATTGCATTTGTTCAATAGTTATCTAATCTTTCACTGTAACTGGAAAGAATGCATTTGTCCAGGAAAGAGGGAAATATTGTTTCGAGAGGCCTAATTTTCCTTCCGGGGTCAGGAACCAACATCAGGAACCCACCCGGGATGGGGGGTGGGGTAGGGGAAGCAGTCAGAGCCCCTGATTTTCATGGAGGGTTAGACAGCCAATTACTGGCTGCGGGGAAGGGAACGGAGGCAGGACTCTTCGAGTGCGGGCCTGATTTAAGCACGCAATGGCAGCCATTACTGTGGCTGCCATTAGACTGAGGGTATTGAAGCAGCAGTGATGGGAGAGGAAAGGCAGAGGGCTCGAACTCAGGGCAGGGCTGCCCCTCGCTTTGCAGATGCCTATCTGGATGTTCTGCTTGAGGCAGTGAAGGAGAAGAGGGAGGTCCTCTTTCTGGAGGCTAGCAGGGGAAGGCCACCCTCCCAAACCAAGCACGCATGGACTGAGGTTGCGGGGAACATTAGCAGATGAACTGTAGTCAGGAGGAAATGACCTTATTCATTCAGGCAAGGTGAGTGCAACACCAGACCCCCATGACAGTCCTCTGGGTATGCAACTTCCAGCAGACACTCCAGCTGATGAGTCTGAAGGTGCATACTGCTCCTGAACATGGGAGGAATGTGTGTCCAGGGTAATTACTGACCCCTCAGCAAGGCTCAAAGCCATAGCGATGTTGAGGTCTTGCCAGCACTGAAACACGCAGTGTCCTATATCAATGAGCCACTGGTATTTGTCCCAGAGGCCAGCAGTGCCTTAACTCTCTCCCTCTTTTGTCCTTGCAGGAGAAAGGGGTTCACAAGGCCAGAGAACGGGCTCTGACAGGAGGAGAACTGTCCCGTCTCCACATCCTAACTGCCATGGAGGAGGGAGCTGTGCAGATCGCCAGGGTGTCCCCCCTCCCCGCCCCCCCAGGAGGAAGTCAGGGAAGGCGAGATAGGCATGCTGGAGAGCGTGAAAATATATTGCAATCTGTAGATGAAGGGGGTAGAGTGCATGCCCTCCCATCCAACAGCATGCCAAAGACTCAGCTGCATTGGGAAGCCTCAGCAATGCAGAAGCTTCTAGTCTCCAAGGCTTGCTCTTATGATCTTTTCTGCTGGTTCTGATGTGGAGGGGCAAGTACAGAGTCCTGTGATGGCACCAGGGCAAGCGCTGAAAGCAGAGAAATCAGAGCAAGCACCATCACATCTTACAAGCGCACCCTCCATCAGCGCAGAAACACTCACATCGGTGAGTCCTTGTGCACGATTAGATAGGATGGAACTGGGTGATGAGCATGTCATGAGTGAGCAGAAGTGACAGAGGCAGAGGTAGAGGCAGCTGTGGACAGTTCCTCTCGGAGGATGGAGGACAGACACAGCCCTGCTTAGCTGGGCACAGATGCAGGGCCTCGGGAGTCACAAGAAAGGAGGCTGTACTTACAGCAGTGGCAACAAATGTTTCCCACATGTCAAAGTTCCCTGATGCACTATGGGGTCATGAGCTGAGAATTGAGGAATCCAACCAGTTCATGTGTGCAACCCTAGCTCAGGGCTTGGAGCACATGAGCTCCTCCATTGAGAGAGTGGCCAACCTCATGGAGAGCCATATGTGGCAGCACTTGGAGTGGATGCAGGAGCAGCACACTAACATGCACAGAATGCATACCACACTTAGTAGCATTGACCGGTCTGTGGCTCTGATGGCACAGAGATGCATGGAGTGTATGCCAGTTGTGCCCCAGCTTTTACTCACCCTCCAGCCATCCACAGTGCCATCCAAGGGCTGACACAGTTACTGAGGAGGATGAGGGTGCCACCCTTTATGGGACTCCATTCATCATCATCGGACTTTTTGGCCCCCCTGACTGAGGGACCATCTATGCGGCAGAGCCAAGTTACTGAGGCTGCCCCTGCATTAACACTGGTGCAGCAGCCTCTGGAGGTGCACCCACTGGCACCTCCACAACAAGGACAATCACCATTCTGCATCTCAACTGCAAGCAGAGACAAGCCAGAAGGCTGCCTCCACCTCCTCTGAGGCTACAATGGGAGAACTACGTAGGTTCATTGTGCTTTGCCTCACCTGTAAATGTGCACTTTTTCACTTTTTGAACACAATGTAAATATTGACACATGATGCCAGATGTGTGAGCTTCCATTCTTTAATGGTGAGACTGGAAAAGAGGCAAGAGGTGGTGAAGGGAAGCAAGCGTCCTTGAAGGGGGTCAGTGAAGACTATGGACAGAGGTGGATCATTCACTGGCAGTAAGAGCGGCTGTGCCTTCAATAGAAGTGCTCTCATCGGCAGCACAAAGTGAGGTCCAGACCATGCTGTCCTCCTGGGTTAGAAGGGCTCAGCTGAAACATGCCTGGATCAGATGATGCCTGATGTTGACGGCATCCTGATGAGACCCTCGAGTCCTGCGCCAGCCCCGGCCATCTCCCTGCCCACCTCCTGCTCTTCGTCTTCCTTTGATGAGCCATGTTGTCCCAGGGCATCTCCCTCTTTGTAGTCCACACTGCTCTGAAGGGCCATGTTATGGAGAGTGCAGTAGACCACCACAATGCACGAGACTCTTGCAGAAGCGTACTGCAGGGTGCCATCCAACCAGTCGAGGCACCGGAACCACATCTTCCGAAGCCCAAAAGCCTGTTTCATGGTGGTCTTTGTGAGCAGATAGCTCTGTTGAAGCACCTCCGTGCCTCGTCATCAGGGTCTCATAAAGGGGTGAGGAGCCATCTCTCCAAGGGATAATCCTTGTCCCCTAGAACCCATCCATGGAGTTTGGGAGGGTGAGGTGTGGAGTGAAGAGCTGCAGCACCCTGGACTGTCAAAGGTTGAAGGAGTCATGGCAGCTGCCAGGAAGTGAGCACACACGTGCAGGAAGCTCTTGAGGTCACAGACCAGTTTAACATTGAGGGAGCGGAAGTCTTCCTGTTGATGAATCTCATTGGGCTATCACTCGGTGCCTTGATGGCCAGATGGGTGCATCAATGATGCCCTGCACCTGCGGGAATCCAGCAATGGAGGCAAAAACCACTGCCTTCTGTGTCTGCGAGGTCCCATCTGTCTGAAATTGGATGCAATGTCCAGCACTCACAAATAGGGCATCAGTGACCTGCGAGATGCAGTGGTGTGCAGCCATTTGCGAGACACCACCAAGGTCTGCAGCTGATCCTTGGAAGGAGCCAGAGGCGAAGAAGTTCAAGGTCACAGTGACTTTGACAGCTACTGGCAGGGAATGACGAGTAGTGCCACGAGGTGTGAGGTCTTCTACGATGAGAGCACAAAGCTCAGTGCAGTCTCCTGCAGCACTGGGTCTCTAACAAGTCCAGGTAGCGCCGCCTTCAGCGGTAGATACAATACTGATGGTATGGTCTCCATTGCCTTCCTGTTCCTCATCCCTCTCCATTGCCCACCTCATGCCCGGGGCTGTGCGTCTCCTGCTGAGGATGTTGCTCCTCATCGCCACTGAACCGTAAAGCTGAGAGTCACACTCTCATTGCCAGCTATTGGTTTCTTGTGCTAAGCTGGACTCCCTATTACCCCCTCTTCTTATGTTCCCGCAATCCCAGGAGGGTGACAATCCTCTGCACCATCCTATGCCCAAGTGCATAGAAACCTCTCTCTCTGCAACCTCTTCACACCCAATGGCACCTGTGTGTCAACAACTGAGTGCCCGTCTAAGCCATGCTCCCTTTTATGGGCCCACCTAAGTTAATGATACCGCCATGACTGGCTCCCTGCTGTGTTGCTCTCTCCATGCACCTGGTCTGCCCCTGACCCAGTGTCCTGACCCAGCATGCAATCTGTGCATTCCACCAAACATCCAAACTGGTCCTCAATGAGCTCTCCATGAGCTCCTTGACTACCTTAATTGGACTCACTGCAGAATCGGTTGTGTTGCTGGGGCCCGCCTTCCCTTGCCCTGATGAAACTCACTGGTGGTGGGAATGGCGACGGGAGACACATGCTGGCTGGCGGTGCTATTTTTAATGTCTGCCAGCCTCCGTTCCCACTGCCAACAGGACCTCAAAATCCTGCCCTAGTTCTTTTCCTGGATGACTTATAAAAAGTGCTGCAAGTGCTGTTTTATGTGGGAGCATGTTACCAGATGCAATTAAAGAAATTCTTTCTGACTCTCAATGTTTCTCAGATTAATCTCTAAGTGTGTATGCAAAAGTATCGAGTCATGAATGCAAAATCATGGAAATGGAACAGGAATGGTGAGGAAAAGTCACTCTAAAGGTTTCCCTCAGTGTTTTAGACTGATGTTTATTTCAGGCTTTCAAAGTAGAAATAAGGAACTTGTTACACATTCACATTGATTTAATCTCTATTGTGCATTTTAATATATCACAGCACCAAATTACTTTGCAAATATGCCACTCAGATTGAAATAAGGTGAACTAATAATACCAGAAGTTAAAAATCCAGAAAAAAAGTTTAACTGAACTGTTGAACGCTGCGGAGAAGAAGGATATAGTAAACATTCCTGTGACTTTCACTTCAAAACTAAACTGTGGAATTTCCCAGAAAGGGGTTCCTATATAAACCTCAAATGTTGAAGTTTTATCTCCTCGGAAAGCCCAGCAGAGGGTTTCCTCTCGTCTGCTGTTAATTTAAAGTCTGTTTTGATTGGTTTCTTGCGATCGCACCACTGACCTGTGACAGGAAATCACTGACAGGAAATAGCTGTGCAGAAGAGAAGTATAAAAGAGCTCCCCGCACCCCCTCCCGCAGCAGTCGAAACAAAGAAAGCTTGTGTGGAAAACAGGAAAAGCAAGTAATGTTATGCCCACAGCTGTGCTCAGAAGAGATTTTTGAATATTGTTTGAGCTTGTTCAAGTGATAAAAAAGTTTTAAAGATGTGCCATTTCCTGCAGTGTGTCTTTTTACTTCAGCTACATTCTCTGGCATTTTTGTTGGACGCTTGAAAGCAAAATAGAAAGTTAGATATCTCTAATTGCTTGCAATGAAAATGCTAATATTCCTGAACCTATACAAACATATTATGGGCCAGAAATTGGTGGCATGTCATGCCATTAGAATCCAGCAATTTGCAGAATAACTGAGCCATGAGCTCTGATCCTCTGTAAATTGCTGGACGATTTGCGCTGTGCATCAGTTAACCTTGCCAAAGCCAATAAAAGTCGGCGTGAGGCTCCCCATTGAACTTAAGGGAGATCATGATTTTGTTGGATTTACAACATTATTACAAACTAAACATGCAACAGCCATTTAAGGCTTCAAATCAATGTTGTGGAGGATAGAAAATAAGGTGATTTATGGATCTTACATGACCCACGATCATGAAGGCTCATAAAAGGACCAGTTGTGGAGGCTTACACCAGCACTTAGTGAATTGCTCATAGAGGTTTTTAGTCTCTTTATCTGTCTTGGCAGTCTTTTCAAGTCAGTTTTCCCGTCCACACTCCTGTTCATGTGGAAGGCAATCACTTTCAAGACACAAAGCTGTTTCAACACTCAGAAGAGGGTGAAAACAGTGAAATAGCTTAGCTACTGGGTGTTCCACTGTTTCTGATCATGATGGATGACCCAGAAGAGGAGCATAGGGTGCAGACCCATTGAGTGAGGCACCATGGTTGGAGATCTACCAGTGTAACTACTCACCGTCGCCACCCCACACTCCTCCCCTCACCCCATACACCCCGAGAGTCTACAGAGAGAGAATGTCCTTCAAGACAATAATGGAAGAGCTTAGTGTGTGCAGACTGTATTCCAGCAAGGAGTCAACTGGCCACTTCTGTGAGATGCTGAATGAGGACCTGAAGTCGTGGTTCCTTTCAGGCAGGCAGTGGTGACTTCTGCAATATTATCCATGGATACACTGCTCTGCAGGGCATCAGACTTCATCAAGTGTGACATGTCCCCAGCAAAGTGAGAGTTCCATTGGCTTCCATTAGATTTCTGGCTTCCCTGGAGTTCAAAGAGCCATTGTTGGAACCCACATGCTATTGAGGACACCATCTGATGACCCTGTCCCATGCATAAATTAGGAAAGATTACCATTGCTACCAAGTTATGATAGTCTGCGATGACCAACTGTGCATCTGCATGTTAATGCAGAGCATTGGAGAAGTACTCACAATGCCTTAACTCTTTGCCACTTCAACATCCATGATTTGTTCAGCAGGGAGGGAGAGGAAGTGCAAGGATTTTAGGGGACAAGGCATGCTCACAAAAGCTGTGGCTGATAGCATCCTTCCTCATAAATAACAATGCAGCACGGGAAATATACTATAGGGCAAGATGTCCGCATGGCAATGGTGGAGAGTGGGATGCTTAAAGCACACTTCTAGCACCTGTTCAGGTCAGCTGAGGTGGATTTACGATACTTGGCTAGCAAGGTGGCAAAGATTATGGTGGTCCACTGTGCACTCTGCAATTTTGCTCTGTTTATTGATGTGAATAATATGAGTGTTTTTCTAACATTGCCTCAAGCCCAACTTCCGAACAGTATCCTCTACTTTACCGGTGCAACAGTTCTGTTTTTCACGAGTCACCTTTTGGCTTCCTGAGTGGGGTGTCAAATAAAGCTTAAGTAGGGGCAGTTTTATACAGTGGGCTCACTCCAACAAGGGATTACATTGAATCTGCCAAACCTTATTTCACTTGGAATTCTTACAGCCAAAGCACGTAGATAAACCTCCCATCCAGAGAACAGGCAGTTGGTTCATTACCAGTTTGTGTTTCAATTTCTGCAGCTATGCATTCATTTTGCTCTTCAAATGTGCAAGATGCAGCACTGTTTTATTCCTCAACCTGCCTAGACTTTAATTAAAAGCTGCCAAAAATAACATCTCAAAACTTTATTCATCAAATATAGGTCAGGTTTTCAGCATTTTCTCTACAGAACTTCACTCAGAAGGAACACTCATTAAGCAGGGATAATAGCCCGACTGTTTTCTTCTGCAACTTAACATATTGCTAATGCCTTAGAGATTTCATTAAGGTCAAGATAGAATAACAAAACATGCTATGAAAGATTGTTCTTCATTAGATTTTGAAAAATTTAGATGTTAAAGTTCAACAGAAGCACTATCATCTCTTTAAACGGATGTAGGAAGTGAGGAAGCAGACACTGGACATTACTCATCCCCCTGTCCCCAGCTCTGTTGGACAATGCAGTGACCTTTCATGTTCCTGCACAGTGTTTTGGAAAGTATTCCAGGAAACCTACTTCAATTCCAAAAGAGTGGGGAAGGAATATTTGAATGGGAGAAGTGATTCAATCCCTCAAGCCTGTTCCACTGTTCAATTAGATCATTGCTGGTCAAAGTAAGTCATATACTTTGAGGGAAAATTGCATTGATAATGGGATTCTATATTCATGTGTATAAAACGTCTGGCAGAAGAAAGCTCGAGGATAATTATGTTCTTCAGGATCCTGCCGTCAGGCTCAAATGGAAGCCTGTACTGTGTTGAAAACAGTCATTCGGCTGTGATTTTCCCTGAATTGACCAATTAGTAACCCTAGGACAGGCACGCTGTCCAATTAAGGATGGCGGGCAGACTGTCATAGCTGGAGGGCCATTAGGAGGCCCTTCAGCACTAAAGATGTAGAAGCTGGCCTTTCAAGGTAAGTGAGGGAGAGGGCGCCCCAAGATGGAGGCACACTCTCTCCAACTTTTTAAAATTTCAAATAAAAAAACCCTTAGCAGCCAGACCATCATTGTGGAGGGGGAGCCCCTCCATGGGGCAGCCTGCAGCTGCAGCTTTAGCCGGGCAGGCAGGTGGGGCCAATGCCTCCAGGGTGTTATATTCCAGATGACGGATAGTACTGGAGTCAATCTTCACTCAGTCTAACATTTATTTACAGAGTGAAACATTACAAGCATACGCCTCCTAACACAACCACATCACAGTTTCAGTAAGTGTCTCTTTATATGTGCTCTAAAGGCCTGCTCGGGTCTATAATTGAAACTTGATCCGAGCTCGACAGAACCACATCCGACCCAAGCCTGACCCGGCCTGAGTCCTTTGATTTTTTTTCCAGCGCCCACACCTACCCGACCCCACCAACGGAATGAAGTTGATTATATTAAAGAGGTTCTGCTGTACCTTGGATGGAATTGCTCACTGCAGACCAGTGTGGAGTCTGGATGCACGGTTCCCGCCTTGACGTCCTGGCTGTCACTATGTCTGACCCGGCCCGACCCGACCCGAGCCCAAATGCCGGACCCGGAAGGACGACCCGACCCGACCTGAACCTGACACATGCCGTCGGGCCCGGTCGGGTTTGGGTCGGGTAGCCATGCTCTAATGTGCTCAAGTGAAACCCTAATTAATATCGCCTGCCTGTACATATTTAAACATTATTCATATACAACTAACATAGGGACCTGGAAGCCAACTGGTCTGAATAGGCCATTAACAAGGTCAATTTGGTTACCTGCTGCTGGCAGGTGGGTAGCCCTGCCACCCCTCCAGAAATAGAAGGGATCTGGAGCTAGAATAATTCTAATCAACTGGCCCAAAGCAGCATCTGGGACTGGGGTTGGAAGCGAATACTAAAATTACAAAATCTGCATGGCATATTGCAAGTGGCCTGACAAATATACAGTGATTTCCTGAACAACAGTCGATTTTCAAAGCTCTGCCAGCAACCAGTCGACAACTTCAGATTCATGGACAGATCCATGAACATATGACTGTTCATTTTGTGCAGTTGCAGTGGGCAAATGGAATCATAGCAGGAGCCAAGTAGGTAAGAGTTTCAGCTCTAAAATCAACATCCATCCATTCCAGAACAATTTGTGTTTTCTGTCAGCTTAGAAATATTTTCCTACCGTTTTCCCCCTTTTCACCATGATGATTGGAGATCTAAATGGTAGACATTTCAACTCAATTTATATCTGGCTAGTACCATTTACTAATAATCACAACCACCACTACTCATTTCAGTCAAAAGGGAAAGGAATGAAGTCAGGGTAATTCCATCATGTCCGCTGAGTGCCTCTGATCTAAAGTGAAGCTCTGTTTCACTGATAACATTTTTTAGTAACTCAGTTTTTGGAGTGAATAAACATTTCAATTTGAGCCACTATTAGCTCCCTGGCTAGTGTTATGCTCACTTGAGAATTCCCCAGGTTGAGGACAGCAGTCACAAAGGCCTAAAACAGGTGCTGCACAATTTAGCATTGGGTCATATGTGAGGATTATTTTTGAATAAAATAGTTCTATTGATGGCTTTAATGAGAATGCTAAGGCATTCCAATAAACTCAAACTAGAATAAAGATAAGATGTTAGGATGGTTGTTTTATTGTAGTTAGTCTGAATATGTAACTGTATAATAGTGTAGATGTACAAAGGATTGAGAATCATTTCCATGAAGAACACTTTTAGAGATACGGCACAATGTCAACACACTAAACTACTGATTTTTTTTAGTCTTGTCATTTATGAAACTTTTGTTTTAAAGTTCCTCCCAAAATGTGTTTATTTCAGACAATAATTCTGTGTTTACTAAACTGGACTAGACAACATCGTTAGATGATGAAAAAGTACATTATGTGTACAAATACTACGCACAGAGTTCAGAATAAATTGTTACCACTGGGTGAGGAAGGGGTCTCAGGCTCCCCTCTGGCCCCTTTCCTGGTTTGCCATAACAGCATTTAACTTTTAAAAACACAGCGTTTTAGTTTCATCTCAGTGAGTCCTTACTCACTGCTCTAATTGTAATTGTAAATGAACCAATCAGACAGTCTTTCTTAGGTTTAAACAAGTATTATTTTTCTCCTCTGATTAAAACAGTGTGTCTTTAAGACTCTGTTAAAAACAGTGCGCCTTTAAAACAGGAACAGACGTTTTGGATTTCTGGGGGCACAGTGTGTCACAGCTGCATTTTGTTACCTAGGCAACAGCAGGAGAGAGAGAGGACACACGGTATAATGTTTCGATTTGACTCTGTAAAACTGGCAAAAAACAGTCTGAACCAGACTCACTAATGAAGTGTACTAAAGAGAAAAAAGCTGTCCATTTTCTCTCAGCAGAAATTCTACAAGGAGCTACAGGCTGAATTAATTGCCTAAAGATGAAATAACCTTTATAAGAGACCATTTGGTATTGCGAAAGGAACTGTTGATGCCTGCTGCAGCCGAAGAATTTGAATGCCAATCAAAAACAGACTGCTTCATCAAATACAAGTGAAGACTTCTGGTAGCCTTTGATTAGTTCCACATTAGAATACCTCATCCATCAGGAATGTAACCCACACAGACTTACTTATTTATTTATTCTTAAGAAACAGCTAATTCTTTTAAAAACACCATTTTTAAAATTGGTTAACAACTGTTATTTTTGAGTGTATGTGTGTGAATGGAGAAGTTAGTTTAAACAAGAAGTTATAAGATCTTTAGTCATAGGTTTATCTTAATAGTGTTTAAGATTCAGTTTGTATAAATAGTTAATTTGTTGTTATGTAAAGATACCTGTTTTGGTCTGTTTTATTCCGAGGGTTACTCGAGTGTTTAATTTGGCTGTTTCTCGGTTGGGTGGAAAAAACTTTCATAATATGCTGCGACCCGTGGAGTGACAAGACTGAATTGACAGTGCCCTGCTCCCACCGTGGTCGTTACATAAGGTGTAAGTTTATTAACCTTATCACTCTAACTTAGTTAAAATTACTAAAAATACGTGACACAGCCATGATAGCATGCATATGAGGTAAACACACACACAAATAGATGCAGAGGAGGAGAAAAAATTAAAGGGGTAGGGTGTGGAGTAGTAGATGGAATTCAGGTACTGTCTTTAGTTTTCCTGTAAAGTCTTTGGTTGGAATTGCGGTCTTGTAGTTCTCGCTGGGGCCCAATGCACACTTTCAAACTTGCTTCTCTGGTACCAGAAGGCTGAAGAGGTCCTCTGTCTTCAGGCTTAAGTTGCTTCCATAGGTCCCTGGGACTTTGCTTGAGAGAGAGAGAGACAGGGAGATAGCTTCCTTCTCTTTTGTCTTCAAATTGCAGTCTGCCCTGAACCTTTCTGTGAGGCACAATTCAAACAGTTCCAAGGTTAGCCAGCAGGTTAGTCATGTGACCAGCTCTTTTTTTGGAACAGCATCATCTGTGAGGGTTGTTGATTCTTCAAAGCTTACTAGACACACTCGGTTGGGGGTGGGGTGGGGTGGGGGGATGTGGAGTGTCGGCTCCTACTCAGACAAGATGTGGATCATCACTGTTGACAAAAACTATCTCGCTAATTGTATCAGGGAGCACTCCCATTGTCTCTCTATGCAGCTGTCTCTCAGAATGCGAATGTGTAGCCATGTTTTATCTGTTCAGCTCTGTGGTCCTTTGAAACAAGTTATGTTCAATGTCCTGTAAAATGTTCAAGTAGTGTTTCATATAATGAAATTAATATGTTTCCATTTGGCAGGTGTGCTTTCCGTCAGACCTCCACCACTCGCTGAATGAAATGCGACATTAGGAGAGCATGTCATTATAAATTAGAAGGAAGAGACAATATAGAAAAGTACACATGCATTTCTCTCATTCATTCTCATTCATTCAGAAATCGTAAAAATTGTTTCAGCCTGTCTTTTCTTTGTAGCAGTGCTACTTCAAACTGCCCCTTTTCCTTGAGGTGGGTCTGAGATAGTTATGTGTTGCCCAAGGGGTTTAAAGTTTCTTCACTATCAACTTGCAATAAGTTGGGACTAGACATCCCAATAAACATGTGATTTTTGGGGAGATTTGAAGCTTGCACATTTCTATAATTGTCTAGATTGCCTTTGTTCCTGTTGGGGTCTGCACGGGGATGGTTAGATTTAATTAGCCCTGGTTTGGAACTCTGATCATGGGCGTTGGCAGAGGGTGAATCCTCCTGACAGTGAGGGAGGATTCTTTGCTAATCTTCTGGTTTGTCCTGTCGGACACTCCCACTTGCAGCTATTTGTCCAGATTCTGCTGCACTCCGCTGTGGCATTTTGACTAGGTGAGGCATCACCCTCACGGTTTCTCTGCCCACTTGAGGACTTTCTTTGCCCCGGCAGGTTTCTGTAAATGCTGTTAGCAACCCTGGTGGGGTGTTTCGGTTGTCTGAATTTACATAGGAGGATGTGGGGTCTAGTTTTTCCAACATTTCGGGGTTGGCCGACCAGACAGTAGGGGGTTTTATTTGGGAATCCTCCTGGACCTCCTTTAACCTGCCCTCTTTGTCCCTTTTCCCCTTTCCTCTTTAACGTTTTGACAGCCCTGTGCCTGTACGTCCCCTTTGGTTCTCCCTTACAATTCACCAGCCCTCTGCTGGAGGGTTTCCCAAAAGCCGATAGAGGACTTAGGGGTGCAGGTTTCACTGCAGGATGGGGTTTCCCCTCAATCTGGCATAGGTGGCAACTCCTACAGCACTCCACCACATCTTTGTGGAGTTTTGGCCAGTCAAACTGTTGTCTTATGCAGGCTTTGTTTTTTCGTATACCAACATGTAAGCCATTGTAATCTCATGGGCCATTCTTAATATTTCTTTCCGTTATCTCTGCGGCATCACTAACTGGTGAACGTCTAATAATAATAGCTTGGACTTTGCATTTGGAATAATGGTGAGAATGTCAGCTCACTGTTATTAAGGAGTAAATCGGACAGCAACTTCTGGCATCTGCACATGTGCAGTTATACACGGAAATCCCAATGTTACTCTCAGAGATGCCTTGCTCCTCCACAGGCTGTGCTGTAACAGTTCTTGCTGATGGACTCAGCACTGAAATCCATGTAAGGGCATGAAGTTGCTGTACTTGCCCACTACTTGCCAGAAAAAGCTGGGGCTGGTGCATTCCAAATAAGCGAAATTTTAATGGTGTGAAAAGTAATAATTACTGCTAAATAACCTTGCTAACCCTGAAAATTTATTTTTTACAAGTGTGGAGTCTCATTCTTTCAGAATATAATTAGTATTGGAGATTGAAAAAAAGTACCTTTTTTTTACTTTTTCTGTTTTTTTTTATTCCTGAGTCCCATCTTTCTTTCTCAATCTTTATTTTGCTTTCTGAGCACAATTTTAAGTGAATTAAATCTAATTTATACTTTTTGGTTCAGACACCACATGCCTCAATGAGTATTCTTCAACCTGATTGGTTGAAAAGTCTCTCTGTTTTTTAGCCTGCTTGTGGGCAGCTGGAATGGCAAGCACCATTCCTTAACCATTGACCTCAAAATCCTGCCCAATATGTTTTAACGTATTAATAATAATATTGATCATTTTAAACTTGCACCTGCTGATGAATGTAGTGAAGAACCTCTTTGTCAAGTGCCTAATGTATTTGAAGCCTAATGTTGACACATGGTATATGCTTACTATTCCACCTAAGGATCAGTGTACTGCAAAACCATAAAGTCGAGGTTTACTGCTAATGGCTGATGGCTATAACAGATATATTCAAAACCTGTAATACTCATTCACTTTAGATACTCTATTTGAAGTTCCTCAAATTAATGAGAAAATACACAAACTTCAGTCTTATGGATGTGGTGCATTGCTTTTTCAAAGCTCTGTATTAGAGCATGAATTAAGACTGCAATCCTAATCCTAGCCATGCTATCAGGGAAAAAGGCAGAGCAGGGCCTGGGTACTTCTCCGTAGAGACTCAAGAAAAATTAGTGCCTGAGTCATTCTGGGTCAGCATTGCACCCACATTTACAGGTAGTCACAGATCGATAATTTAGTAAACACCTGGGCATAGATTACCTGCCAAATCTTTTGACTAGGGTATGACAAGTTTTTTATTCATTCATGGGATGTGGGCATTGCTGGCAAGGCCAGTGTTTATTGCCCATGTTAAGTGCCCTTGAGAAGATGGTGGTGAGCTATTTTCTTGAACCGCTGCAGTCCATGTGGTGTAGGTACACCCACAGTGCTGTTTGGGAGGGAGTTCCAGGTTTTTGACCCAGCGAGGGTGATATAGTTCCAAGTCAGGATGGTGTGTTACTTGGAGATGAAGTTGCAGGTAGTCCCATGCATCTGCAGCCCTTTTCCTTCTAGGTGGTAGACGTCGTGGATTTGGAATGTGCTGTCGAAAGAGGCTTGGCGAGTTGCTGCAGCGCATCTTGTAGATGGTACAGACTGCTGCCACTGTGCACCAGTGGTGGAGGGAGTGAATGTATAAGGTGGTGGATGGGGTGCTGTTCAAGCAGGCTGCTTTGCCCTGGATGATGTTGAGCTTCTTGAGTGCTGTCAAAACTGCACTCATCCAGGCAAGTGGAGAGTATTTTATCACACTCCTGACTGGTGTCTTGCAGATGGTGGACAGGTTTTTGGGAGTTAGGAGTTGAGTCATTCGCTGAAGAATTCCTAGTCTCTGACCTGCCCTTGTAGCCACAGTATTTAAATGGCTGGTCCAGTTCAGTTTCTGGTCAATGGTAACCCCCGAGGATGTTGATGCTGGGGCAATTCAGCAATGGCAATGTTGTTCAGTGTCAAGGGGAGATGGCCATTGCATGGCACTCATTTAGCGCAAATGTTATTGTTTTGATAAATGCTATTTATCAGCCCAAGCCTGAATGTTGTCCAAGTGTTGTTGTATGCAGGCATGGATTGCTTTAGCATCTGACAAGTTGCGAATTGAATTGACCACTGTGAAATCATCAGCGAGCATCCCAACTTCTGACCTTAACTTAGAGGGGGATGTCATTGATGAAACAGTTTATGCTGGTTGGGCCTAGGACACAGCCCTGCAGCGTTGTCCTGAGGCTGAGATGAGTGGCCTCCAAGAACCACAACCATCTTCCTTTGTGCTAAGTGTGACACCAACCAGTGGAGAGTTTTCCCCCGATTTCCATTGACTTCAATTTTGCTAAAGCTCCTTGATGCCACATTCGGTCAAAAGCTGCCTTGATGTCCAGGGCAGTCACTCTCACATCATCTCTGAAATTCAGCTGTTTCGTCCATGTTTGGACCAAGGCTGTACTGAGGCCAGGAGCCAAAGGGCCCTGGTGGAACCCAAACTGAGCATCAATGAGCAGGTTATTGCTGAGGAAGTGCTGCTTGACAGCACTTGTTGACGACACCTTCCATCACTTTGCTGATGATTGAGAGTAGACTGATGGGGCGGTAATTGGCTGTATTGGATTTGTCTTGCATATTGTGGACAGGACAAATCTAGGCAATTTTCCACATTGTTGGGTAGATGCCAGTGCTTTACTGGAACCACTTGATTAGGGGTGCAGCTAGTTCTGGAACACAAGTCTTCAGTACTACTGCTGGGTTGTTGTCAGGGCTCATAGCCTTTGCTATATCCATTGTCTTCAGCCATTTCTTGATATCATGTAGAGTGAATTGAGTTGGCTGAAGTCATCTGTGATGTTAGGGACCTCAGGAAGAGGCCAAGATGGATCATCCACTAGGCAGCTCCTCCATCATTGAGGATGGGAATGTGTGTGGAGCCTCCTCCTCCCGTTAATTGTTTAATTGCCCACCACCATTCACAACTGGACGTGGTAGGACTGCAGAGTTTTGATCTTATCTGTTGATTGTGGAATCACTTAGTTCTGTCTATCGCATGCTGATTCCACTCTCTAGCATGCATCTAATTTTTAGTTACGCTTGGTGCTTCTCCTGGCATCTGTCATTAAACCAGGTTTGGTATAGTGGCTTGATGGTAATGGTAGAGTGAGGGAAATGCCAGGTCATGAGCTTACAAATTGTGGTTGAATTCAGTTCTGCTGCTGCTGATGGTCCACAGCGCCTCATGGATGTCCAGTTTTGAGCTGCAAGATCTGTTCTGAATCTATTTCATTTAGAGTGGTGGTAGTGCCATATAGACACAATTGAGGATGTTGTCAGCATGAATTTGGGATTTCATCTCCACAATGACTATGCAGTGGTCACTCCTACCAATATAGTTGGACAGATGCATATGTGACAGGTAGATTGGTGAGGAGAGGTTGATCAGGTTAGTTCACTCACCATCTGCCGTCGGCCCAGTTTGGCAGATATCTCCTTCAGGACTCGGCCACCAAGCCACTTTTGTAATGAGTGTTGAAGTCTCCCAACCAGAGTACAGAGTACATTCTGTGCCTTTGCTACCCTTAGTGTTTCTTCTAAATGGTGTTCAACACAGAGTGAGGGCAGTGGGTGGTAATCAGCAGGAGGTTTCCTTGCCCATGCGATATCATGAGACTTCTCAGAGTCCAGAGTAAATGTTGAGGTCTCCCAACTCCGCTCCCTCCTGACTGTGTACCACTGTGCCACCACCTCTGGATGGTGACAGAGGAGTCTTGGCCATTGACTGTCAGGTATGATTCAGTGAGTATGATTATATCAGGCTGCTGCTTGACTAGACTATTACAGCTCTCCCAATTTTGGCCCAGGTCCCTAGATGTTAGTGAGGAGGACTTTGTAGGGTCAACTGGGCAGAGTGTGCCTTTGTCGTTTCCTGTGCCTAGGTTGATGCTGGATTATCTGTTCAATGTTATTCTTATTTACCTTTTCTGTAGCAGGTTGAAAGAACTGAGTACCATACTGGGCCATTTCAGAGTCAGTTAAGAGTCAACCACATTGCTGTGGGTCTGGAGTCACATGTAGGCCAGTCCAGGTAAGGACAGCTGATTTCCTTCCCTAAAGGGCATTAGTGAAGTAGATGGGGTTTTATGACAATCTGGTAGTTTCATGGTTCCCATTATTGATGCTACTTTTTTTTAAAATTCCACATTTATTAATTAATTGAGTTTCAATTCTCCCAACTGCCATGGTGGGATTTGAACTCATTGCTCCAGAGCATTAGCCCAGGCCTCTGGATAACTAGTTCAGTAATATTACCACTGTGCTACCATCCCTATATCATGATAACATGGATTGTTTCTTTAACGAGCTACTGGAATCTTTACAGGATGAGATATTTGACAGTTTGGCCAGGATGGGCTTTCAAAACACATTAACTTGAGATTCTACTTCAAATGTTTCTTCCCTTTCAACTAGATCTTTAAACTAGTTTTTCATATTCAATGATAGCATTGGACTTAGTTAATGCTTTTCCTGTTGCTTTTTGTTAACATTTTTGTAATTTTTTAAATTTTAAGGTTAAGGTAGTAATTGTTCAAATGCCTTTTCCTGGCAGGAGTGCATAACAAAAATTCGGGTTTACACTTCCAATAATTTTCTATCCTTTAAAAGTAGTGGTTGGAAAATTGTGGTGAGCACATACCTGAATTCCCAGTATGCTGGTGGATGAAATTCTATGCCAGCTGCTCACATTTATAAAATTATTTTACTTTTTGGTCCATTTTATTCAGTGAATACACACAAATCACTTATCTTTGCAAAGTGCCAGATGCACACAGATACAGGTTTGTGTGCATGTGTGAGCGTCAGATCCATACCTACTGGAAACCATCAGGTTTAGACCTGTTGGTGTATAGTGCTTACTACAAGTGTAACACTTGACTGCTTCAGTGGTGTATCAGACATTGTATCCAGTGTTCCTGTCAAGCCCTGTTGGTATTTTGAAAAATTTTTGTCAAACTGATTTTACACACCTATAGTTCTAATAGGGATTGTATCAGAATGCTTCGAAGAAGGGTCACTGACCCGAAACGTTAACTCTGCTTCTCTTTCCACAGATGCTGCCAGACCTGCTGAGTGGTTCCAGCATTTCTTGTTTTTATTTCTATCAGAATGCTTGTCTGATTGTGAATGTTCATCAGAAGGTGGTTGTGAGCTGCTTGCTTGAACTGCCACAGTTTATGTGGATTATAGTTTTCCATAGCAGTTTTGAAATAACTGAGCATTTCAGAGGGCAATTAAGAGTAAGTCACATTACTGTGGGTCTGGAGTCACATATAGGCCAGACTGTGTAAAGGACATCAATGAACTAGTTGTGTTTTCACAACAATATGGTTACCATTACTGATACTAGCTTTTTAGTCCAGATTTATTTAATTAACTGAACTTAAATTTCCCCAACTACCATGGTGGGAATAGAATTCACATCTGCCAGATTATTAGCCCAGGTCTCTGGATTATTCGTGCAGTCACCTAACCAATATGCTAACATACTCATACTGTGTGCAATTCCTTCCATCATAATCCATTTAATGAACAGTTCCAGGAGAACTGATGTCAACACTTCAAGAGAACATTTTGCACAGGATCAACTTGGCTTCGAGGCTGTGCTGCTGTTTCTTGATTCAACCTGGCAACAAATCTGTTTACATTCAAACCAGACAACTAGGGATCAGGTTATACTTGGGTCAAGATTTTGTAACAATATGTTATGTTGCTATGTATTTTGCGCAGTGCAAGTCAATGACAAGTGGGTTAGCACTGCAGAATTTTGCCCTGGATCTGAATTATGCTACGATTAGGTATGCATTAATCTGGAGTCAGCTGTGTAATACATCGAGCCAGACAGCTTTGTTTTATTGCACTCGTTTTACTTCACATCAAAGATCAAAAGAGAATTGGAAATTTGCTTTTTATGAAAAGAATTGTAAAGGAATGTTCAGCTGGTTTTGGTTAATAAAAATGTTTGTGTGTGCCATGAGTTCAATGGTGATGCTGAATATGCAATTTCCTCTTCCCTCAGTCTGTCCTTGGCTTGGGGGTGGATGGAGAAATGGACCTGATACTAGAACTGTTGATACTCTGACTTCTCACTTGCAATGTCTTTCAAGACATAAGAAAATCTAGGGTTGAATGCAGTCTTTTCATCTCTTTATGAAAAATAGATATAAATATATTATTCCTATGAAAATAGTTATTTTCTTATCTCTCTTTGTGACTACGTATTTAGAGTCCCTTGTTTCTCGATTGTTTTGCTGATTCACTCATTTTATTAAATATAGAGATCATGGATTCTTTCCCACAGCTGGTTGAAAGAGCAGCACTGGACACTGTAGGATATCTCAATGCTTATTGTTCATATAGCTCTTCAAGTTATTCCTCTTAATTTTATATCAATTATATTGTTTTTTATATTTGTTGGTGCAGGGTATGGTGCTATTTCTGCGCACCGCTGAATGCAGCATACGGAATATTTCTTGAGTCTCAAGACCTATGGCCCGCAAAATTCAACTACTTAGTGCTTGTATTTTCAGTGCTATAAGTGCCGTTTTGGTTCCAAAATGGCATCTGTGGCGTCCACACAGACTTTTGGTGCGAGCTGTGCCTGACACCATTTTTGTGAGGGTGTTAGTGGGAACATAGGGGTTGTCCACTGGAGGTATATATTGTGTGTTGTTGTTGTATTTTTAGTGTTGCTAGGGTGTTCTGGAGAAAGTCTTAGACTCTGGATAAAGTCAACTAGCAATTCTATTCTTTACATTTACTATATACGCTCACCACAAGCCTCCTAAGCGACCATCCTCTGTGCTGCTCTCTCTTCTCCTCAAGCCCATACCACGTGACTGTTACATCATTACTTACAGTGGGAGGACTTGCTCTCACTGTCTTCAGTATTAACCCTTTACCTCCTTATACTACAGTAGCACTGTAGACAGATTATGGTATCAATCAACGTATAATGTTCTTTGATGTTGCCATTTTGAGCTCAACACTCCAGCTAACAACATCTCTTAAAAACACACAGCATTCAGCAGCAAGATGGACTCCCCACCCCACCAGCATTACTTAAAGGGATCATCAACTACTTTCAGGTTAGTTACTGATTGATTTCTATTGCCTTTTGCAGCAATTGTAGAAGTGTTTGGTGATTTCTAGAGTTGTTTAAAGTTGCTAAAATCTACAGGCAGTGGTGTGTGAGGTACTGAAGGACTTTGTCCTGACTTCAAGGATTCTGCACAAACTACTTGTTCCCAGGCGTACGAGCAGTAGTAGGCATTCCCCTTGGTCCTCAGCATAACAGGGAGAATGAGATAAGGCAACATATGTAATATGTAAATCCATAAGACTCTGATGGAATTTTGAGATACTAATGACTAGAGCATGCTGCCCATTCATACTAGACACAGAGAGGCCTCACTAGCAGTTGTTAAAGGGACTGCTACAGATCGCTCCAAAGCCAGGCATGTTTCTGTTTGTTTACTGATTTTTGTAGGGTCAGTAGAAGCATGAATGCTTCTCAAAAATCTCCCATTCACATTTGTCTCCCTGCTTTAGCACCTAACTTTTCCTGCTCACTTCTGATTGGCAAGTTATAGAGTCATAGAGTTATACAGCACAGAAACAAGCCCTTTGGCCCATCGTGTCTGTGCTGGCCATACCGCACCCAACTATTCTAATCCCATATTCCTGCACTTGGCCCGTAGCCCTGTATGCTATGGCGTTTCAAGTGCTCATCTAAATACTTCTTAAATGTTGTGAGGATTTCTGCCTCCACCACCTCTTCAGGCAGTGCGTTCCAGATTCCAACCACCCTCTGGGTGAAAAATTATTTCCTCAAATCCCCCCTAAACCTTCTGCCCCTTACCCTAAATCTATGTCCCCTGGTTCTTGACCACTCCACTAAGAGAAAAAGTTTCCTCCTATCTAACCTATCAATGCCCCTCATAATCTTGAACACCTCAATTATGTCCTCCCTCAGCCTTCTGTGCTCCAAGGAAAACAACCCTAGCGTTTTCAGTCTCTCTTCATAGCTGAAATGCTGCAGCCCAGGCAACATCCTGGTGAATCTCCTCTGCACCCTCTCCAGTGCAATCACATCCTCCCTATAGTGAGGTGACCAGAACTGTACACAGTACTCCAGCTGTGGCCTAACTAGCATTTTATACAACTCCATCATAACCTCCCTGCTCTTATATTCTATGCCTCGGCTAATGAAGGCAAGTATCCCATATCCCTTCCTAACCACCTTATCTACCTGTGCTGCTGCCTTCAGTGATCTATGGACAAGTACACCAAAGTCCTTCTGACTTTCTGTACTTCCTAGGGTCCGACCATCCATTGTGTATTCCCGTGGGTGCCACTTCAGTCCTGGCAGATTGCTAATGAAATGTAAATGAGGCCTAGCCATCAAAATGGCTCAGGCTTATTGCTGAGGATGTCGGGCAGTTCCAGCATTCACCCCTTATGTTTCTAAATCAGAAACACATTATTTACTTGTTGCCTTTATTGTCTGAGGCATTACACTCAGTTCTTACTATAGTGCTACAGACAGATACAGCCACATGTAATTTCTCAGCCTGTGGATCAAATGGTACTGTTCTAGGAATATATAGCTGTTATTTCTTCCAGCTACTTCGGTGAAACATTTCATCCTGCTGCAGATCTGATTTGTTAACATATGACTTTTTGGTCAATTTTGATTAACTTGTATATACACTTTTGAAATAGATGTGCTGAAAGTGATTGAAACTTTTAGGCTAAAGGGGTTTTGAAAGGTAATTGAAAAAGATAGTGGCATTGATGCCCACTTTGTTAAAAAGTACTCTTTTCCATAATTTATACTAAGGTACAGTTCTATAAATTGTGATCTATATGAAGCCCTTATCTTCTCTACAACCTGATGATCAAGTGAATATGGAACTGACATTTTAAATCATAAAAATACATTCTTCAACAGAGGAAGTTACTTTGGTGATTGATTTTTTAACAGCTTTATAGTGCAGCATTATTTTGCTATCGTTGATTTATTTATTTTGTGTACCCTTGCATCCTGTTTGACAAGCCAATGAACAGAATGCATTTTTACTACATCGGTATTAATTATATTTTCACTGCCAAGGAATGTGATTAGTACCCACAGAGAAATAAATATCTAATTGCAGGCAGTTATTATAAGACGGCTTAGATCACATACATTTCTCATGCAATAAACAGCACATCTGTTTAATAAATAGAAAATTGCACCATCTGCAGTGCGTTATGAAGATTTTCATGAAAAATAATCAAAGGGCAGCTTGTGATTTATGAGTCTTTTATACTTCCTATAATGCATCCATTAACAGTGCCTATAATGTGAAATACATTGCTCTAATTGAATAGTTTCTTTTTCGGACTCTACAATGAATCTAATATGTAGCAGCTTGGCTCAGTGATTAGACTCGCATTTTTGAGTTAGAAGGTTCTGCATTAAGCCCAACTCCAGTACATGAGCACATCATTGAGGCTGATGTCTCAGTGCATTATTGAGGGAGTGCCAATTGTTGGAGATGCCATCCTTCAGAAGAGATGCCAAACTGAGGCCCTGTATGCCTAGTCATGTGAACATTAAAGATCCCACAGCACTGATGTCCTTGCCCACTTTCCTGCTTCAGCTAAAACAATAAGAAAACACAAATTAACTGGTTGTGCATCCCATTGTCGGAACGTTTCTGCAAAAGTGATTGCCATGGTAACCCACATGAAAACAATAACTGCACAATATAATTCCTTCTAAGTAAAGCGCTTTGGGACATTTCTGTGAGACTTGACAAAGGTGTTCTTTCTTAATGACATATTATGTAATTTATACATAAAATATTTTGCGTTACATTTATTGTAGAGCATCCAGATATCTTTCCATTGACACGTTATTTCTGTCCTTTTACATATTTATGAGTAACCTGAGAATTGCATCAGAACAGGGCAGCAGGGTAAAGCAAAGGTGACGTTATTCATTTGGACATATGAACTTGTGGAGAACTACAGTTCTTGAATAGGCGTCCCAGGAGAGCAGCAAAAGAAAGGAAGATTCAGTCATGTTATAAGCAGGTGGTGTGGGATTGAGAGTTAAGGCTGACTCAGTTTGTCCAGTCATGGATGTGTGCTTTTTGAGATAGATGAAAATGAGAGGTTTCATATTGAGGTCACTTTTAGAAATTAAATACTGAGAAAAAAAATATTAATTTTAATAACCTTTTGCTTTACTGATTAATTTTTAAGTCAATGCACAGAGTGAGGAGTCCTTTTTGTGAAAATGAATATGAGGAGGTGTTGATCCCAGACAGAGTTGAATATGTTAATGGGATAGGGTGCTTGATTTTCTTATTCATTCATGGGATGTGGGAAGGCCAGCATTTATTGTCCATCCCTAATTGCCCTTGTAAAGATCATGGTGAGCCACCTCTTGGTGACTTCCATTTTCTTGGGATAAATGAGTGGCTCCTTTTTGCATTAATTATGGCTACAGTTGTCTCCTCAGTCAGTAGGAAGTCAGTCACATGTCTTCATAATGATGTGGTTTTAAAATATATTTCAAACCACTGAGCCACCCTTTAAGCTAGCAGTGCTCAACAACAACAACTGGCATTTATATAGTGTTTTTAACATTGTAAAATGTCTCAAGACACTTCACAGGAACATTATCAAACAAACTTTGACAGACCAGGCACATGGAGAGATATTAGGGCAGCTGACCAAAAGCTTGATCAAAGAGGTAGGTTTTAAGGAACGTCTTCAAGGAGAAGAGAGATGTAGAGAAGCGGGGAAGTTTAGGGAGGGAATTCTAGAACTTATGGTCTCGGCAGCTGCAAGTGCAGCTGTCAATGGTGGAGTGATTAATATCAGGGATGCGCAATAGGTCAGATTAGAGGAGCGCAGATATCTCGGACAGTTGTGGGACTGGATGAGATTACAGAGATAGGGACAGGCAAGGCCATGGAAGAATTTGAAAACAAGGATGAAAATTTTAAAATTGAGGCCTTGCTGGACAGGAAGTCAATGTAGGTCAGCGAGCACTGGAATGGTGACTTAATGGGACTTGGCGCAAGTTAGAATATGGACAGCAGAATTTTGGTTGCGCTTTAAGTTTATGGAGGGTGGAAGATGGGAGAACATTGGAATAGTCAAGTCTAATGGTAACAAAGGCATGGATGAGGGTTTTAGCAACAGATGAGCTGAGGCAGGGGTGGAGTCCAGCAATATTACAAAAATGGAAGTAAGTATTCTTGGTGATGATATGTGGTCGGAAGCTCAAATAGGGTCAAATATGACACCAAGGTTGTGAACAGGCTGGTTCAGTCTTAGACCATTGCCAAAAAGAGGGATTATAGTCTGTGGCTAGGGAACGGAATTTGTGCTGGGGTCCGATAACAATGGCTTCAGTCTTCCCAATGTTTAGTTGGAGGAAATTTCTGCTCATTCAATACTGGATGTCAGACAAATAGTGTGACAAGTTAGAAACAGTGGAAGGGTGAGAGAGGGGATGGTGAGGTAGAACTGGGTGTCATCGTGGAACGTGGAACATCATTTTGTTTGGATGTTCATGCTTGCACATTAATAACCTTTGAACTAGACTAGGCCCCTCGTTGCAGCTCCTGGGTTAGCCAGCCCACGCACTCCTCCACCTGGCCTCCCAGCACTTAACATCCTTCCTGATATTTTTGACTATTATTTGTGTTGCTTATTTGTTAACACTATTCAGGGTCCTTAAGTGGGTACAGAGGAGATTTACAAGAATTGCTCCAGGGATGGAGGATTTTAGTTACAAGGTTAGGTTGGAAAAGCTGGGTTTGTTCTCCTTAAAGCAAAGAAAATTGAGAGGAGATTGAATAGAAGTGTATAAGGTTATGAAAGGCTTAGATAAGTTAGACAAGGAAAAACTGTTTCTATTAACAAATGGTACAAGGACTAGAGGACACAGATTGAAAGTTTTGGGCAAAAAAACAGGGGGAATATGAAGAAGCATTTTTTTATGCAGCGGGTGGTAATGACCTGGAACTCGCTGCCCACAAGGGTGTTGGAAGCAGAGATGATCAATGAATCCAAGAGGAAGTTGGATGGCCACATGAGAGAAATAGACTTGCAGGGTTATGTAGATCGAACCAAGGAGTAGGACTGACTGCATAGCTCCGTGACGTGCCGGCATGGACTCGATGAGCCGAATGGCCTCCTTCTGTGCTGTACATGACTCTGTGACCAGTTCACTAGGCAAGCTGTGGCAGCCAAAGTTCTGTCCTTTTTATTATTTGCCTTCGGGATCTGGGAAACACTTGCAAGGCAGCAATTATTCCCCAACCTTTGTTGACCTCAAAGGCATTACGGGTTAACCACATTGTGTGGACTGCAGCCAGATGCAGCCGAGTGTGGGGAAATGTGGAAGGTTCCATTCTTTGAAGGTCTGTAGCAAACCTGTCAATTTTTTATAACAATCCAGTAATTTTCATGCTCATTTTTCTGATGCCAACCCCCAAAACAACAAATTTATTGAACTGAGTTTCACAATTTGACGTGATGGGAAACAAACTCTAGAGGCAGGATTTTCCTTCCAGGGTCGGGAAACCGACGGTGGAACCGTTTCCGGGTCTCATCCCTGACCTGGAAGTGGGGTGGGGGATGTAGGCACAGCCTGCGATTTTCATGGAGGTGGGCTGCTAATTGGCAGGAGGGTGAGTTGGCAGCCAATTAGTGGCTGTGGATGCAGGAATGGAGGCAGGACTGAGCAAGTGCAGGATCGATGCAAACACATCACGGCAGCCATTATTGTGGCTGTCGTTTGCAGGAGAAAATGCAAGCACCAGGGATCAAGGAAGAGAGGCAGAGGCTTGGTACCCAGGGCAGGGCTGCCCCTCAATTCTCTGATGCCGGTGAGGGAGAGAACGGAGGTCCTTTTACCGGAGGGTGGAAGGAGAAGGCCACCATCTCAAACAAAGCTGGCATAATGGCTGCAAGTGGCTGAGACAGTCAGCAACAGAAGCGTGGTCCGTAGAAACTGGGACCAGTGCCGGAAATAGGTTCAATGACTTGCTTTGCTCTGACAAGGTGAGTGCAATTCCAGACCCTAATGACAGTCCTCTGGGTATTCAACCTTCAGCAGACACTCCAGTTGAGGAGCCTGAGGCCGCATGTTGCTCCTGAACATGTGTGCCCAGGGTATCCATTGACCCCTCAGCAAGGTTCAGAGCCATAGAGCCATTGAGGTCTTGCCAACACTGAAACATGCAGCTTCCTATGTCAATGAACAATGGCATTGGCTACAGAGGTCAGCAGTGCCTTCTCTCTCTCCCTTTTGTCCTTGCAGGCTAAAAGGGCTCTGACAGGAAGGGAAGTGCCCTCTGTCCATACCGTCACTGCATTGTGGAGGAAGCCAAGGAGATCGCATGGGTGGCACCCCAGGAGCAAGTTGAGGAAGGAGAGATAGGCATTCCTGGTAAAGATGGTGAAAAGATATTGCAATCTGTTGATGAAGGGGTGGAGGGTACTCCTCCCCAACTGACAACATACCAAAAACTCAGCACTGCAAAGGCTTCTGCTCTCAAAGCCTAGATCTCATGCTCTTGTCTTGTGTCTCCCACAGGTTCTGATGTGGAGGGGCAACAACAGAGTTCTACAATATCACCGCGGAACTTGCAAGAAATCTAGACAGCAGAGTAATATACCGATACATTTTACAAGCGCACCCTCCACCAGCGCAGAAACATTTACATCGGTGGGTCCTCGGGAGCGATTATATAGGATGGCACCGGGTGATGAGCACGTCACGAGCAAGCAGGAGGAGGTGACAGAGACAGAGGCAGCTGTGTGCAGTTCCCCTCGGAGGATGAAGGGAAGACAGAGCCCAGCTTAGCTGGGCGCAGATGCAGGGCCTCGGGAGTCACAAGAAAGGAGACTCTACTTAGACCAGCGGCAAGAGATGTGTACCCACATGTTAGCGTTCCCTGAGACAGTGCAGGATCATGGGCTGAGAATTGAGGAGTCCAATCAGCTCATGCATGCCACCATAGCTAAGGGTTTTGAACGCATGGGCTTCTCTATTGAGAGAGTGGCTAACATCATGGACAGCCATATGCAGCAGCACTTGGAGAGATGTAGGAGCAGTGCACTGGCATGCACAAGATACATGCTACACTCTGCAGCATTGATTGGTCTCTGGTGCTGATGGCACAGAGATGTTTGGAGCGGCTGCCAGTTGTGCCCCAACTGGTGCTCCCCTCCAGCCATCCAGAGAGGGCTGAGGTAGTCACTGAGGAGGATGAGGGTGCCACCCTCATGGGGCACCATCAATATCATCTGCCTGCTTGGTCCCTCTGACTGAGGGACCATCAATGCACCAAAGGAACCATTAATGCACCAGAGCCCAGTGACTGAGACTGCCCCTTCATTGACGCCAGTGAAGCAGCCTCTGGAGGTGCTCCCACTCCTCCACAATGAGGACAACCACCACATGCATCTCAGTTGCAAGCAGAGACAAGTGAGCAGGCTGCCTCCACCTCATCCAAGGCCACAAGGGGAGCACAGCGAGAAGTGGCTGCAAGCGGATGCAGAGCACGGTGTGGTTCACTGGAGTTTGCCTCACCTGTAAATGTGCACTTTTTCACTTTTTTAATACAATGTGAATATTGACACATGACACCAGATGTATGAACTTCCACTCTTTATTGGAAAAACTGGAGAAGAGGTAAGAGGTGATGAAGGGAAGCAAGGCTCCTTGAAGGGGAATAGATGTGTATCATTCATTGGTGGTAAGACTGGATCTATTCCAGGTTACGTCTTCAATGGAAGTGCTTTCACAGGCAGCACAAAGTGAGTTCCAGACCCCTGGGTTAGAAGGGCTGCGCTGAAACACGCCTGAATCAGATGATTCTTGACATTGACGGCATCCGGACGAGACCCTAGAGTCCTGTGCCGTACACAGTCACCTCCCTGTGCAGCCAGAGAACCTCTGTATTCTGCATCTTCCTCCTTCTCCTCTTCCACCTCCTGCTCTTCCTCTTCCTCCAATGAGCTGTGTCATTCCAGGGCCTCACCCACTTCAATGTCCACACCTCTCTGGAGGGCCATGTTATGGAGAGTGCAGCAGACCACCACAATGTGCGAGACCCTTGCAGAAGCATACTGCAGGGCGCCATCAGACCAGCCCAGGCACCAGAACTACATCTTCAGAAGCCCGATGGCTTGCTCAATGGTGGTGCTTGTGAGCAGATGGCTTTGGTTGTAGCACCTCTGTGCCTCCAACTTAGGAACATGTAAAGAGGTGAGTAGCCATCTCTTCAAGGGAATAACCCTTGTCCCCTAGAATTTATCCATGTAGTGTGGAGGTGGAGTGAAGAGCTGTGGTAGTCTGGGCTGTCAGAGGATGAAGGAGACATGGCAGCTGCCAGGAAAGCAAGCACACACATTCAGGAAGCTCTTGATGTGGTGGCAGACCAGTTGAAGACTGAGAGAGTGGAAGCCCTTTATATTGATGAATCTCGGTGCCTTGATGGCCACGTGGGTGCAATCAATGATGCCCTGCACCTGGGGAAATCCAGCGATGGAGGCAAAACCCAATGCTTCCCACTCTGTTGCCACCTCCTGCACCTAATCCAGTGAACAAACTGTGTGCCCCCACCAAGATCCCAAACTGGCCCTCAACCAGCTGCTAATGAGCTCATTACCTACATTAGTTGACCTCATCTCCAAATTGGGTGGGTTGCCAAGTCCTGCTTTCTCCTGTTCTGAGGAAAATCGCCGGTGGCAGGAACGGCGATGGGAAACTGACATATGGGCAGTGCTGCCATTTTTCGCACTTGCCCGCCTCCATTCCTCCCCCATTGGGACCTATAAATCCTGCCCTAGGTCGCTGGTCCAGTATCATAATTAGCATATAACAATTGTTTTCAAGATAAAAATCCATTTATATGCTAACTTTTAGTTAAGTTGATCTGAAGAAATCATTCATTAAGACTTTGAGTTGGTAAGTATCAGGCAAGTCTGTTTAACTTTGTTGGTGGGAAGGCTTTTAATGATGAAAGTCTGGAACAAAATTAACAGTCATTTGGACAAGTGTGAATTAATTAAGGAGAGCCAGGATGGATTGATTAAAGGTAAATCATGTTTGACTAACTTGATTGAGTTTTTTGTTGAGGTAACAACGAGGGTTGATGATGGCAATTCGGTTGTTGTGCTGCTCATGGATTTTCTAAAGGCGTTTGACAAAGTGACACATAATAGGCTTGCCAGAAAAGTTCAAGGCCACGGAATAAAAGGGACAGTGGCAGCATAGCTACAAGGTTGGCTCAATGACAGGAAACAGAGTAGTGGAGCAGGCTTGTTTGTCAGATTGGAGGAAGGTATACAGTGGGGTTCTCCAGAAGTCGGTACTAGAACCACTGCTTTTCTGCATATATACTAATGACCTAGCTTGGATATACAGGGCACAATTTCAAAATTTGCAGATGACTCAAAACTTTGAATTATTGTGACCTGTGAGGAGGGGAATGATAGACTTCAAGAGGACATAGACAGGCCAGTTGAATGGGCAGTCACATGGTAGATGAAATTTAATGCATTGTGGTGTAAAGTGATACATTTTGGTCGGAAGGACTAGGAGAGACAATATAAAATAAAGGGGGCTCATCTAAAGTGGGTGCAGAAACAGGGAGACCTGGAGATATATATGCACAAATCCTGAAGGTGGCAGGGCAGGTTGAGAAAGTGTTTAAAAAGGCATATGGGATACTGGAATTTATCAATCAAGGCAAAGAGTACAAATGCAAGGAAGTTATGATGAACCTTTATAAAACACTTATTTGGCCTCAAATGGAGTATTGTGTTCAGTTCTGGGCACCACACTTTAGGAAGGATGTGAAGGCTTTAGAGAGGGTGCAGAAAAGGTTTATGAGAATGGTTCCAGGGATGAGGGACTTCAGTTACTTGGATAGATTGGAGCAGCTAGGGTTGTTCTCCTTAGAAAAGAGAAGGTTGAGAGGAGATTTGATAGAGGTGTTTAAAATTATGAGCATTCTGGTCAGAATAGGTAGGGAGAAAGTGTTCCCGTTGGCAGAAGGATCAAGAACCAGAGGACACTGATTTAAGGTGATTGGAAAACAAAAAGCAACAGTGATGTGAGGAAGAACATATTTATGCAGGATCTGAAATGTACGGTCTGAGAGTGTGGTGAAGGCAGATTCAACTGTAGTTTTCAAAAGAAAATTGGATAAGCACCTGAAGAGAAAAAGCTTGCAGGGCTATGGGGAAAGGGACAGGAAATGGGATTAACAGAGTTGCTCTTGCAGAGAGCTTGCATGGGACATGATGGGCTGAATGGCCTCTTTCTGTGCTGTAACCATTCTATGATTCTATGATTTGATCTCCTATTAAGGAATAATGAGAAATCAAATATTATGTTGCAAAAGTGGACAATTTGTGGAACATTAACATACAGTTTTTATTCAATTTGATCTGTTCAGAATGTCAGAATAAGAAGGTAAAATGTCTTTGAAACACCAAAGACAACATTTGTTAAGGTGAAATAGAGTTTGTCAAATATAACAAAATTAATGGTCCAGATTTTGCAGTCGGGGCAAGCGATTGGCCCCAGCCACTCATTATATTTACAGTTGCCCATAGACATTCTATGGAATTTTACACTGGAACTAGTTGAGATTTGGAAATGCATTTTGCCAAAGTGCCTTCTACAGGGGACTTGAGATCTTTGTGAAAAGGGCAAGAAAATGTATATCTCCTTAACCAATCGGATTGAAGTGCAGTGTCTGAATCAGGACTGCCAGTTCCGAACAGTTAATTCAATGTCAATTAGGTACAGAAAGCAAAGAGAGAGAAATATAGATGGGATTAAGAGAGATACAAGAGACAGAAATAAAAAAAACGTCCAACAATAATTAGAAGCTGATGGCATGAGACTCCACACTTGTAAAAGTTAATTTTCAGTGCCAGAGAGGTTGTTTGACAACACTTTTTATGCCAATATAAATGTACTTACATGGGATGGGTAAGCCCAAATGTTTTCTTGTGTATTTAGTGGGTATCTATCATGTCAGTACAGCAATTTCTTGCCATTGCAGGTGTTTCAATTGCGAATCTCTCAGTTACTGGTACAGAGCAGCTTCCGCAGAAACTCAGACAGCGACTTCCTGATCTAACTGAGCATATGTGCTTACCAGTTATTGCTGCCTGATTTACACTTGAATAACAGTGAGTGCTGATAGCCTCACTGTTTCTATTGCAAAATCTGGGTTGTTAGAACTGTGAGTTTCAGATTGCCTCACATATTCTCTCAATTGAGAAATGATTCAATGTCAGGATCTTTAGCATATTTGAATGGGTGAGCTCTCTTTCACCTCAATCCTTTGGTCAACAGGTTTCTGCCGTCCATCACTAAATAATATGTCTCCTTTCACACAGCAGTTTCCCTTTCAATGAAGGACTGCTTGATTTCCACTCCATTCTCAGAGATCACTCCACAGGTCAACAGATTCATCAAAATATGACACAGCCTGCAGGATATACATTTTTGCGGTCTCACTTGGCCTTATTTGATCGCTTATTTTGTTCTATCAGTGAATGAGCTGGTACGACGGTTTCCTTTCTAGTGGTTTGCTACACATTCAGGATTTGTTTATTCACCTCCTCAGGATCACAGGGACTTTTCATTGGGTTGCTCTATCTGGCTATCTGTTTTTCTTAGCATGGAGGTCTAAAACTCAGGTTTTACATGTCATTTCTGATTTCTGCCTCATTAGGGATGTCTTAGAATTCAGATCTAGGAACAATGCTGTCTGGACATTTATTTGCAGAAATATGCTTCCCTAAGGGGAACAAACTGTCTGTTTGTGCAGCTGAACGTAAGCATCCTGCTAAGCTGAACACAATTAGTTCTTGGATAAAATTCATCTGTGCAGGTGTAGATTCTGATGCATACATTCTAGACCACACTCAGCTAGTGATGCTTTGATTTGATGGGCCACTAGACTAAGTTTGGATTTCCCTATAATTTTGCTGACAGATGGGGCAGGTTGTTGTAATCTTCATAGCTTCTATCAAAAGACCTTTTATTATTATGAGGCCCCAGTTTGCAGAACTAGCAAGGTATGTATCAAACGGACTTTTACTGAAAGATTTGTTACGGTACACATGCATTGCAAGAGAAGCCAGAGTTCATCATGAAGTTATGAATGACTGCCTCTTCATAATGACACAACCAATTTCTCTTCCACACATCTCCTGGAGGGCTATGGTCTTAAAATACATTCTTATCACATGTTAATTTTTGGTTTAATGTATTGCGTTTCTATTCACTGAATTTTTTTCAGACATCACTGTCCCCCTTTCATTTTTGTGTTCCATGAAGAAGAAAACATAAACTTGCATTTAGGAAGTACTGTATGAATACCCTTTACAGGCAACAAATATTTTTGTGTTTGAAGTGCAGCCACTGTTATTAGTGGACAAAAGGAAGGAAATGCACAAAGCAATTACCATTCCAGGTGATAGAAAGAAACCATCTTTCATCAAGGAACATTTCCCACCATTTCCTGAACATGAATTATTTCCTTACTATTTTTAATTTCCATCCACTCGACTAGTTTTTTAGAACTGTTCAGTAGTTACTACCACTTTTCACTGTGAGTTTTCATTAGAGCTGACTGGTTGCCAAGCTTTATCTAGGTTAAGTGGCATTCTATTGCCTTACTTCACTTGCAGTATTTGATCTTAATTTCACATTCCTGCACACTCCAGCCACTCCTCATCAGTGCCAAAGTCCTGATGGATGGCCCTAAACTTTTAGATCTTGCTACTGGACCAAATAATATTGGATGATTTCTTGAACAGTCCTAATGTAAGCTCAGTCATGCAGGAGCTGACCTTATAAATACTGATTTGCCATTTCACTTAAGGGAAGTGTTTATTCTTTTATAATTCACTGGCATGTGGAATGATGCTTGATGGTTGATACTGCATCTGTGGAGAGAACTGACAAGTTAATGATTCAGGTGCAGACTTTTCTTGTACTGGAAACATTACCTTGTCTGCCCTCTTCATAGATGCTGCTTGACCTGCTGAGTGATTCCAGCATTTTCTCCTTTTCTTTCAGATTTTTAGCAGCTGCATCTATTTGCTTTTTGTTTACGTTACAATGCAGTTAAATACCTAGAATTTACAGCACAAAAACAGGCCATTTGACCCAATTGGTCTATGCCAGTTTTAGTATCAACATGAGCCTCTTTGCACTCTACTTCATCTAACACTATTAGAATCTCCTTCTATTCCTTTCTCCATGCTATCCTTAAATGTATCAATCCTATTTGCCTCAAATACTCCACGTCCTAGCAAGTTCTATATTCTCACCATTCTCTGGGTAACTATGTTTCTACTGAATTCTTTATTAAATTTATTAATGATGACCTTAAGTGTATGCTCCCAGTTTTGGTCTCCCCTACAAGTGGATCTATATGGCAGTTCAGTAAATGAGAGGCATCTGATTTTCAACTGACACAATTGGATTCAAACCTTCACTGACCAGGTTTTTGTCATGTTAGGAGCAATCAATAGACTGTAGAAATAACCTTTGTGACGGTGAGTCTTGCATCATGTTGCCTGGAATTATTATATACAGCAGATATTTGAAAGAACTGTTGAGATTTCAGATAGTTTCCAATACATTCAGTGATGTATTACAAGCTCATTAAAATAGAAGCCAGTCAAAGATTTGGATTTGTAAAACTATGCAAGTACATCATATGCAATTCACGGTTTAAATGTAGCACTAAATCTGTGTACATTAAAATTCAATAAAATATTTATATAGTCTTTCATAGCACTGCAATTCCTGTTTGCTACTTCACTTACTTTAAATTTGGGTAGATGAACTGGTGCAAAAAGCAAATCAATGCAGACTGCACCACAATATCCAATTTGCGCTTCAAAATCAGTCTGTACTACTGTGAACTCATGCTCACCAATCTGCCTGTCACAAATGCATTTGTCCATGACAGTATTGGTTGGTGTGACCACTGCAGAATCCTTGTGGAGACGAAGACCCGTCTTCATACCGAGGACACTTTCTATCATGTTATATGGCACTAGCGTGATGCTAAATGTGTTAGACTCAGAATAGATCTAGCAACTCAAAACTGGGTATTCATAAGGCACTGTGGGCCATCAGCAGCAGCAGCAGAATTTGTATTTAGCCACAATCTGTAACCTCATGGCTTAGCATATTCCTCACTCTACCATTATCATCAAGTCAGGGGACCAACCCTGGTAGAATGAGGAGTGTAGGAGGGATTGCCAAGAGCAGCATCAGGCATACCTAAAAATGAGGTGCCAACCTGGTGAAGCTACAACACAGGACTACATGCATGCAAAATAGCGGAAGCAGCATGCAATAGACAGAGCTGAGCGATTCCACAACAATGGATCAGATGGAAGTTCTGCAGTCCTGCCGTATCCAGTTGTGAATGGTGGTGGACAATTAAACAACCAACTAGAACAAGATGGTCCAAAAACATCCCCATCCTCAATGGTGAGGGAGTCCAGTACATTAGTGCAAAAGACAGGGCTAAAGTATTTGCAACCATCTTATGCCAAAAGTGCCGAGTGGATGATTCATTTCAGCCTTCTCCCGAGGTCCCCAGCATTATAAATGTCAGTCTTCAGCATATTCAATTCACTCCACGTGATATCAAGAAACAGCTGAAGGCATTGGATACAGCAAAGGCTATGGGCCCTGACAACATCCCAGCCGTAGTATTGAAGATTTGTGCACCAGAACCAGCCGCACCCTTATCCAAGCTCTTCCAGTACAGCTACAACAGAGGCACTTACCTGACAGAAAATTGCCCAGGTATGCCCTGTCCACAAAAAGATAGACAAATCCAATCAGGCCAATTACCGCCCCATCAGTTTACTCCCAATCATCAGCAAAGTGTTGGAAGGCGTCATCGACAATGTTAGCAAACGGCACTTACTCAGGAACAACTTGCTCACTGATGCTCAGTTTGGTTCTGCCAGGGCCATACAGCGCAAGACCTCATTTTAGCCTTGGTCCAGACATGGACAAAAGAGCTGAATTTCAGAGGTGAAGTGAGAGTGACTGCTCTTGTCATCAAGGCAGCATTTGACTGACTGTGGCATCAAGGAGCCCGAGCAAAACTGGAGCCAATGGAAATCAGAGGGAAAGCTCTCCATTGGTTGGAGTCAAGGAAGACTGTGGTCAATGGAGGTCATTCATCTCAGTCCCATGCCATCATTACATGTGTTCCTCAGGGTAGTGTCCTAGGCCCAAACATCTTCAGCTGCTTTATCCTTCCCTCCAACATAAGGTCAGAAGTGGGGATGTTCGCTGATGATTGCAGAGTGTTCAGTACCATTCACAACTCCTCAGATATTGAAGCAGTCCATACCCACAAGCAGCAAGATCTGGACAACATTCAGACTCGGGCTGATAAGTGGCAAGTAACATCTGTGCACACAAGTGCCAGGGAATGACCATCTCCAACAAGAGAGAATCTAACCACCTCCACTTGACACTCAACGGCATTATCATTGCTGAATCCCCCACCATCAGCATTCTGGGCGTTACCATTGATCGAAACTTAATTGGACCAGCCATATAAAGACTGTGGCTATAAGAACAGGTCAGAGGCTGGGAACTTAACAGTGAGCAACTCACCACCTGAGTCCCCAAAGCCTGTCAACCATCTACAAGTCACAAGTCAGGAGTGTGATGATATAGTTTCCACTTGCCTGGATAAGTGCAGCTCCAATGACATTAAGGAAGCTCAATACCATCCAAGACAAAGCAACTCACTTGATCGGCACCCCATCCACCACATTCAACATTCACTCCCTTCATCACCGACGCACAATGGCAGCAGTGTGTACAATCTACAGCAACTCGCCAAGGCTCCTTCGACAGCACCTTCCAAACCTGAGACCTCTACCACCTAGAAGGACAAGGGCATCAGACGCATGGGAACACCACCAAGTTCCCCTCCAAGTCACACACCATCCTGATTTGGAAATATATTGCTATTCCTTCACTGTTGCTGGGTCAAAATCCTGGAACTCCTTCCCTAACAGCCCTGCAGTTATACCTACACCACATGGACTGCAGCAGTTCAAGAAGGCGACTCACCACCACCTTCTCAAGGGCAATTAGGGATGGGCAATAAATGCTGGCCTTGCTAGTGTCGCTCACATCCCAAGAATGAATAAAAAAAAGAACAAAAGAATATATCACTGAAACATCGAGATCATAGACTACACATTACTAAATATAGTTTTATCGTCCATGTCTTAGAATATGTCAACACAAGTGGATGATGGACAAAAATTATTTCAATGGAAAAAAAAAATCCTCATATTCTACTCTTGAGTATTCGCTTGACTGAATATATTTTATGTTTTAATTACTGTTTACTGAGCGTAGCACAATACTGTGCAGTAATGAAACCATTTGTGCCACATTAAGTTACAGGCTGGAATTTTTCATGATCTGGTGGTGATGTGGAGGCAGAATTGGAAGTGGGTGGTGAAGGGCCTTCCCCTCAGGACTCTGCTTGCAGAGCGATCTCGCCCCTGCCAGCTGATTAACGGCCGGCAGGCGGGGTCACAGACCATGCAGCTTCTGGAGGCAGGCTTTGAGGAGGTGGCCACGTTATCACCTAATGCAGAAGGAAGTGCTGATGGCATGTTTAAAGGGCTGCCAACACTCTTGCCCTGATTCAAACTGTAGCCAGCAAAAAGCCTTCAGCCAGTGACTACTCTTTTCAGCCAGCAACTAAACGCCTTCAGCCAGTGACCAGACGCCTGCAGCCAGCGACCAGATGCCTTTAGCCAGCGACCAGCCCTCTTCAGCCTGAGAAAAGCAACAAGACATGATCTGAGCAACAAAGACCGAGTTGAAATCCACTTGCAGGCGTGGCAGATGCAAGATCCTGGGTGACCCCACGATTCAGTCACGACTCTCTCCGTATTCTCCTGCAGGCTATGGGGGCAAGGCAGGAGCTCCTCTACCCCAGGGACAGAAGGAGGAGTCCTGCATGCCTAACAAGTAAGCCTGGACAGAGGTCACAGAGGAGGTCAGCGTCTGTGGGGCCGTCTGTTGAACCCAGCTGCAGTGCCGCAAGTGGGTCAACAACCTTCTCCCATCTGCCAGTGTGAGTGAAAAACCTCAATTCCCATTGGGTGGGCAGCGAATGGTTAAGTGTGATGGTGCAGATGCTGGGGAAGGAGAGCCCACCTTGTTGGTGGGTATGGGGGGAGGCAGCCGCATCTCCTGGGAAAGGAATAGCTGCAGCTCTGTCAGGGAATGCGAGCCTGGCACTGCCAACCTGCACAAGGATGGTCCAGTGGCCCAATGCCACATGCATGCCATTAGCCACAGAAGCTGCTGCAACTGTGCAAAACGATTAGGCATTGTGTTTGCTCCAGTGTAGTCACTAACATTATTTTCCTGTGTTCCTCCAGGAGAAAAGGTCCCAGAATGACAGGAAGAGGGCACAGGCTGGTGGCAGCATGCCAATCATTGCTGTACTGAATGGCGGAGGCTCCATTGTGGACGGTGAGGCCATAGTTCGATCACAGGAGGGTGAGTCGCCTCAGAACAGGGCATGAGGGAAGCATCAGGCGAGCATGAGGGATGGTTGTGTCCTCCAATGTACAAACATTTATTTGAATTGCAGCCAGTTCTGTGGGTTCCTGTCTGGAGGGGTGAGTGGACTTGATCATTCTGTTTTCTAACGCAGTTCAATCACAGGAACAGACAGCTGTCATCTCCAGGGGACACTCATCTGCCTGAGGAGGAGTAGCTGACTTTCCACCAGCGAAGATACTGTCATCTCAGTGGGTATATGTTCGCTAGTAGATTGGGGGTCGCAATCTGGTATGAGCACCATACACGTGCCTCGTTGTTGGAGGCTGTGACAGCCAAAGCCACTGACACTTGAAGAAGTGTGGGAAGCCAGGCCTATACTGAGCCCCAGGCTGATGACACATCTCTGGAGTTGCCCAGGAGGCAGCAGATGCAGGAAGTCCAGCGTGAGGTATGTGAAGATATGGTGGGTATTCCAAAGGGTATCCACACCCTGACTCGAATAGTGGAGGAGTCCATCCAGGCCATGAGACTGTGTGCATGGTCTCCTCCATCGGGAGATTGGCGACTGTCAGGGAGAGCCAGATCCAGCAAACCAGTCAGTGGATGCAGGAGATGTGCGCAGACCTGCATTCCATTGCCTTGTCCCTGAGTTCAAGGGAGCAGTGGCAAGGTGAGAGGGGGCTGGGCGACTGGAGTCTCCCCCAAATCCTTGTCCATCTCAGGTCAGCAGCAAGGTACAAGTGTGCCTTACAAGGGACGAAGAGTGCGGACATCTGAATCTGGGGGCTCCTCTCAGGGCGCTCCGAGTGTGGACAGCAGCTCCTTAGCCCCTCTGCCAGTGACACCAGTGCCTCAAGTTGCCACAGTGTCAGAGGAGGCTGCTGCACCCGTGCACTTGCCACTGCAGTTGACAGAGAAGGGGAGCACCATGTAGGAGCATGTGTAAGAGATTAAGAAAACACAGAGAGGCCCTTATTTGGCCACTGGGAGGGAAGGTCGTCACTGGCCTATACCGCCCCTGGGAGAATTGGAACTGGGAACCCCAGCGTTGGGTTTCGTGGTGGGCAATTCTACCCCGATTCTCCAGCACCCCCCCACCCCTCTCCAGAAAACCCACCATCAGGATGAGAATAAAATCTAGCCCAGAAGCATAGAATCTTACAGCAGAGAAGGAGGCCATTTGCTCCATCATGTCTGTGCCACCTCTTTGAAAGCGCTATCCAATTAGTATTTCCCCATAGCCCTGCAATTTCTTCTCCTTCAAGTATTTAACCAATTGCCTTTTGAAAGTTAGGAAAGGCAGCACAGTGGCACAGTGGTTAGCACCGCAGCCTCACAGCTCCAGCGACCCGGGTTCAATTCTGGGTACTGCCTGTGTGGAGTTTGCAAGTTCTCCCTGTGTCTGCGTGGGTTTCCTCCGGGTGCTCCGGTTTCCTCCCACATGCCAAAGACTTGCAGGTTGATAGGTAAATTGGCCATTAGCAATTGTCCCTAGTATAGGTAGGTGGTAGGGAAATATAGGGACAGGTGGGGATGTGGTAGGAATATGGAATTAGTGTAGGATTAGTATAAATGGGTGGTTGATGGTCAGCACAGACTCGGTGGGCCGAAGGGCCTGTTTCAGTGCTGTATCTCTAAACTAAACTAAACTAAACATTACCCTATCAAGCACTGCATTCCAGATCATAGTAACTCAGTGTTAAAACAATATACTCCTCCTCTCCCTTCTGGCTCTTTGACTGTATTAACAGGGCACTAAGCAGCAAGATGAATGAAAGAGCAGCAGTAGTTGTTAGAAAAGAAATGAAAGCTGTATTGCACTTTCTATTATAATCCTTTAGATTCACTTCCACCATTATGTCACCACCAAGCAATGCTATACACCAGCGATGGACAGAAATGAAGCACTAAAAGTGGAAACTTTTACTTAGAATGTCGCAACATAATTTGTGTGTCATTTCCCAATGCCTACTTCTGTTTGGATGGCATTTCCTTCTGCCTCTAAGACATCAGTCCAAAATAGTTGTGGACGGTATTGTGGGTGGCGATGTGGTGTTATGTAATTCTACACTACTCAGTATGTCTGTTGTGTCAATCTGTATATTTTAAATAGTCTATTTTTGATAAAATATGATGGCTAAAGTGTTACAGTTGCAGGAAGTGTTACACAACAGGAAATCCATGTAGATGAAACACACACACACACACACACACACACACACAAAATATATTGAGAAAAGGCTCTGTTTTTGTCACAGTGCTCACCACTAAAGAAGATGGCTGAAGCAGTTGTAATGTTCCACTCTGCTAAGTATAGGTGCTTTTGATCACTGGCCTGTGCAGATTTTATTCAGCCACTGGGAAATCTAATGTTATCAATGGGGGAGTTGCAAATAGTAACCTTTTTGGTTACATTATTTTGCCCTGAAGGTGAGGTGAGGTTACATGGGTGCTTGTCACCCTCCTGTATGTTCATTTTTAGGGGATGCTACTGGAGGGAAATCAGAAGCAGAAACCCTGGCTAATTCTCCCCATCCTAATGTGGAAGGGTGATGGTGGTGAGAGCAATTGATGTGCCCCTATATCCGCGCTGGTTGAAATCAACCAACTCAGCACTGATAGGAGATCAAACCTGGTACATTCCTAGTTTGTATGGCTCACTGCCTTAAACAGCTGAGTCTTGAGGGAAGCATGGGAACAGCAACTTTTAAACTGTGCATGTGAAAGTTTGCACAATGACATTTGTTTTAACAATCAATCCAGCTGTGGTGGAAACTACCCTGCAATTGGCTGTAAAGCATTAAAGTTTGGTAGTACAGCAGTAAATTACTCTAACCCTGAAAATTCAAAAAAGCAACCGATATAACGGTTGAGCCCCGAGTCACTTTCTGACTTTAATTCGGAATTGGCAAGCGTTCTAGTTCTAGATTAATTGCCATTTTGCATTCCTGGATGATGAGATAACTTCTGGTGTTTATTTTGAAAAACATACGTTGTGTCTGAGTCTATTCGGTGTTAAATTCTTCCAGATTTCTGGCTCCTCAACTATGCAAGGATGTGGCAGAATCTGGGACACTTGGGAGCAGATTTATAGCTTTGCATACATTATAACTACATCTGTTTTCAGAGAAAAGTATTATAAGGATGTTTTTATAAAGTGCATTTTTCAGATCAGTTTAAAGACAAGTGCTAGAAAACAATTAAGCCTCTATTATAAGTTGGTCAGTGTTAGATGATACTGTTACAACTAGTCTCTCATTAATATATCATGCACAGTACAGGCATACTCTGTTTTTGATAAAGCATCATTTACTTTATTAGCCTGAATTTCAGTGGCAAATGAAATGGGATTTCCTTTCAGTACGCTTACAGTTGCCCATAGACATTTTACGAGCTTTTGCTCAGAAAATTGCAGTGATCAGAAATCCAAAACAGCATGGCACCCTCTACAGGGGATCTAGGACCTGGGTGAACTGAACAAGCAACTGTGTATCTCCTTAATCAATCAGATTGAAGAACTGTTTATGAGACACAGAGTGGGGAGTTTTTACTTACCGGAAAAATAGGTAACTGGTCAGAATGTCATGGAGAACCTGCAATTCAGGATTCCCCCAAACGCTGCAGCTCTTTATTGCTAACAATAATTAAAATCTGAAGGAATGACACTTCACAAGAACACAAGAAATAGGAGCAGGAGTAAACCATATGGCCCATCAAGCCTGCTCCGCCATTCAATACAATCATGGCTTATCTTAGTCTTTAACACCACTTTCCTGCCGCTCGCCATATCCCTTGATTCCCTGAGAGACCAAAAATCTGCCTATCCCAGCCTTAAATGTATTCAATGATGGAGCATCCACAACTTTCTGAGGTAGAGATTTCCAAAAATTCACAACCCTTTGAGTGAAGTAATTTCTCCTCATCTCTGTCCTATGTGATTGGCCCCTTATCCTGAGACTGTGCCCCCGTGTGTTTTAGATTCCCTGACCAGCAGAAACAATCTCTCAGTGTCTACCCTATTCAGCCCCTTCAAAATCTTGTATGCTTCAATGATATCACCTCTTATTTTTCGAAACTCCAGAGAATACAGGCTCAATTTAATTAGTCTCTCATCATAGGACAACCCCCTCATCCCAGGGACCAATTTAGTGAACCTTCGCTGTACCTCTCCAATGCAAGTATATCCTTTCTTAAATGGGAAGACCAAAATGCCACACAGTACTCCAGATGTGGTCTCATCAAAGCCCCGTACAATTGTATCAAGATTTCCTTATTTCTGAACTCCAATCCCTTTACATTAAAGGCCAACATGCCATTTGCCTTCCTAATTGTTTGCTGCACCTGCATGCTAACTTTTGCATTCCTTGTACAAGCACACCTTAGTCTCTTTGAACATCAACACTTACATGTTTCACAGCTTTTAAAGAATATTCTGCTTTTCTATTCTTATGACCAAAGTGAATAACTTCACACTTTCCCACATTATACTCCATCTGCCACCTTGTTACCCACTCACTTAACCTGTCTATATCTCTTTGCAGCCTCTCTGTGTCCTCCTCACAGTTTAACTTTCCACCTACCTTTGTATCATCAGCAAACTTAGATACATTACTCTCTGTCTCTTCATCTAAGTCATTAATACAGAATGTAAATAGTTGAGGCCCCAGCACTGATCCTTGTGGCATTCCACTATTCACTGCCTGCCAACTTGAAAATGCCCTATTTATGCCCACCTGTTACTTCCTGTCCATACATCAATCCTCTATCTATGCTAATATATTACCCCCAACTCCATGAGCCCCTAATATCTCTATTAACCTTTCATGTGGCACCTTATCGAATGCCTTTTGGAAATCCAGGTATACTACATTGTCATGAACAGAAGAAAACCAACTGTAAATTATAGTATTGTTTGTGCACTTGGGTGTTATTGTCAGCTGCTATTATACACAGCATGTTAAGTTGATTTACTTCTGTGTTCAACTTGTTTAAAATGGAGGGGGGGAGATCACTTCACCACAGGAGGTAGAACATCTACTTGAAGGGGTCCAGTCACATGACCTAGAAGCCACCCTTTTTAGCCTGTCTAATTTTGAAATAGTTCAGTTAAAGAGAACAGCTTGTACAAAAAACAGTTGCCTGGAAGCTGCACCTCACTATCTCCAGGGCCTGCCTGCAAGAAGAAGAAAAAAGCCACAGTCTGAAAGGCAGCAAGAAGATATCTCTGCACTCTGCCATTTTCTCTCTTGTCAAAAAGGATGAAATCGGAAACTAAGCTGCCTCAGCTTGTCTCCAAAAGTGCAGAAGAAGAAAGTTTAAGAGAAGAGATTTCCTACGATTCCTACTCCACTAGGCATTTCCAGTTGGCTAATTCCAGCTTTGGACTTTATGTTAATTAAAAAAACAGATTCTGACTTCAACTGGGACCCCCGTCAGTTTGTAATTAAGCTATTTTCTACTTGGTAAATGTTCTTTCCCTTTTGATGTCTTTACCTTTCCTTATATATTTGTGAGTGTGCGTTGCCAAGTTAACCACCTCCTGAGTTTAAGAGTGTGTGTTAATAAACCCTACTTTTCTTTTACCTTTAACTCAGTGTTGTTGTGGTTCTTTAAAAGTGAGGGTTTACAAATTGATGGAGAGGAGAAATACATCATCAGGGTATCTTTTTTTTTAAAGGGAAAAATTTAAATCACAAATCTGCTTACAGACAGGTTGTTGAAAATATAGAGAAATTTACCAACATCTACTGGTTCCCCTTTATCTACCTTACTCGTTACATCCTCAAAAAACTCGAATAAATTTGTCAAACAGGATTTCCCTTTAGTAAAAACATGTTGACTCACTCTAACCATACTATACTTTTCTAAGTGCATTTTGAAGACTTCCTTAATAATAGATTTTAGCATTTTCCAAAGACTGATAGGCTAACTGGCCTGTAGTTCCCTGTTTTCTCTATCCCTCCTTTCTTGGAAAGCAGTGTAACATTTGCAAACTTTCAATCTAATGGGACCGTTCCCAAGTCTAGGAATTTTGGAAAATCATAGCTAGTGCATCCACTATCTCTGCAGCTCTCTCTTTTATAACCTTAGGGTATAGGCCATCAGTTCCCAGAGATTTGTCTGATTTTAGTCCCTTAAGTTTCTCCAATACCTTTTCTCTGCTAATATTAATTTGAAGACAGACACAAAAGATCTGTTCAATGCCTCTGCCATTTCCTCATTCCCCATAATTTCTCCTGTCTCTGCTTCTAAAGGACCAACATTTACTTTAGCTACTCTCTTCCTTTTTAAATACCTATAAAGCTCTCACAACCTATCTTAAAGTTACTGGCTAGTTTACTCTCATATTCGATTTTTTCCTTTTTGATCAACATTTTGGTGCTCTTTGCTGGTTTCTAAACTACCCCCCATCCTCAGACTTGCTACTCGTTTTTGCAACATTGTCAGCCTTTTCTTTTAATCTAATACTATCCTTAACTTCCTGAGTGAGACACAGATGGGTCTTTCATGCTGAGTTTTTATTTTTCAATGGAATGTATTTTTGTTGAACATTTTGAATTGTTTCTTTAAAGGTTTCCCACTGTGCATTTACCACCATACCTTTTAGTCTATTTACCCAAATTACCTTAGCCAGTTCTCCCCTCATACCTATGTAATTGGCTGTGATTTAGTTAAAGGTTTTTGTTTGTAATTGGAGTATGCCACTTTCAAACCTAATGTGGAATTCTATGGTATTATGATCACTATTTCCCAGTGAATCTTTTACTATGACATTACTAAATAATCCTGCTTCATTAAATAATACTAGATCTACGATAGCTTTATCCATAGTCAGTTCTACAATGTATTGCTCCAAGAAACTGTCCCGAAAATATTCTATAAACTTATCTTCTAGACCATTCTTGCCAATTTCATTGTCCCAGTCTATAAGAAGATTAAAGTCCCCCACAATTATTATATTGCCTTTGTTACAAGCTCCAATAACTTCTTGTTTAATGCTCTGTCCAACAGTACTGTTAGGGGGTCTATAAACTACTCCCACCAGTGTTTTCTGATTCTTGCAATTCCTAATTTCCGCCCATACTGATTCTACTTCATGATCTTCTGAGGCCAGATCCTTTCTCACTAATGTCCTTATGTCATCCTTTATTATCAAGGCTACCCTTCTTCCTTTGCCGCTCTGTCTGTCTTTCCAAAATATTGAGTACCCTGGAATATTTATTTCCCAACCTTGATCACCTCATAATCATGGGCTGGATTTTGTTCCCAGCCTGACGTCGGGCTCCGTGGCAGGAGGCTGGAAAATTGAAGCGGCAGTGGTCCCAATGGAACCTGACGTCAGTACTGTTGTGCCCGATCTTCCTGGTGGTGGGGATGTTCCGTGGAAGTCCCTCTGCTGCTCTGCAATGGGACCCAACTTAGCATATTTAAATAACACATTTGCATGGATTAAAATATAAACCACATCGATCTTACCTTCAGTTCCCAAGCGGCACTCACGTGCCTTCACTTTCCCATCCAGGGAAAGCTGGCGCCACCGAGGTGGGGAAGGGGTGAACTCTGCACTCTGATGGGTAGGGGGGAAGGGGTGAACTGTACACTTTGTGTATAGGGAGGGGAGGAAAGGGGCATCTCTGCACTTTGTTGAACTGCCTGCAGGCTAGCAGCCTTTTAAAAATGGCGCCAGCACCTGCTCCTGCATCACCAATGCCGCCCCTGCCAAGTGATGGATGGGGTGGGGGGGGCGGCGGCCTCCATGAATATGTAAAGTGGCTGCCCGCCACAAAATCGCTGTTCTGATGAATGGTCACAGACTTCAAATGTTAACTCTGCTTCTCTCTCCACAGATGCTGCCAGGTCTGCTGAGTATTTCCAGCACTTTCTGTTTTTATTAAGATGTATCATACTGTTAAAAATTCATTTACTCTTGAATGGACAAGCCTTAACTTTTCTGGCGAGTTTAGTCGGTATCTACTGGGTAAGTATTGCAAGTTCACGCTGTCCATTTGTTTTAAAGCTGACTCTCTTGACGAGATACTTTAATGGCGCAGTTTGTGAAAGCAAAGGGGAAAGTGGATAACAACTTCCTGATTTCTACGTTTAACTGCACATATGCAGATGCTGGCAGCTGTCTGATTTATTCTTTAAGAAGAGTGAGCATGATTGCCTCACTGTTATTTTTACCCCCAAATCTTCACCTTGTACTGCTTAGTATCTTCTTTAATCCAACCAACTCTACATTTCTGCTTCCCAAACAGCTGTCAGTCTTGCTATTTAACTATAAAAGGTTTTACAAAACCAAAGCATTATAGAAATCTGAACAGCTGTCCATCCAGGGGACTAGGATGTTAAATGTGTATCAATTGTTTAATTTTATGCAGGTAGAGGGTCTTAACTGGGGTCTTACTTGAACACTTATAAGGAGACTCTTACTGAGACTGGTGGAGGGTTTGAGTGAGGAGCTACTTGTTTGTAATCCTTTTACTCTGGACAATAAATGTGAAACAGAAAAGATAGGCTCCAGCATTATCCTTCCACAACAAGCTTTCTGGAGTTTAACATAGGAGACCTATAAAGAACAGCAAAGTAAGAAAACAAAGATACTAAGAGTTGCAAAAAGATAATGCAAAAATAAACCTGTGAGGGATATCAAGATTAACACAAAAAGTTTTTACAATTATATTAGAAGAAAAAGGGTGATCAAGGGTAATGTGGGCCCTAAAATACAGATGAAATAATGAATGAAAATAAGGAAATGGCAGACTTGTTGAATAACTACTTTATGTCAGTCTTCACAATAAAAAAAGGATAATATACATGGCGTTCCAAAGAAGCTGATAATGAATCAAGAACAGTAACTCACTGAAGTTAACATTAGGAAGAAACCAACATTGTAGTTAAAAAGGCACCACCGACTGACAAATCCCCAGTATTTGAGGATTCAGTGGTGGGGAGAGATACATAAACTAGTTTTCCACCCCAGGGTTTTAAATGAAGTAAATGAAGAAATTGCAGATGCTTTAGGCATAATCTTCCAAAGCTCTTTCAATTCAGAAATTGCCCTTTTAGTTTGGAAAATTGCAAATGTAACTCTATCATTTAAGAAAGGTAAAAGAAAAAAATGGAAAATGATAGACCTGTTAGTCTAACATCTGTACTGTGGAAGTTATTGAAATCTATAATTAAGGACAGAGTGAATGAGTGCTTAGAGAAATTGGAGCTGATTAAAGTGAACTAATTTGGGTTTTTAAAGTGTAGGTCATGTTTAACAAACCTCATTTAATTTTTTGAGGCAGTAACAAAAGTAGAAAATAGGAAAATGTCTACGGATGTAGTTCTGGTGGGTTTCCAGGAGGCATTTGATGAGCTAAAATTAAAACTCATGGAATTGAAGGCAAATTATTGACCTAGTTCGGTGATTAGTTAGGCAGTAGAAGAGAGAGTAGGAATTATAAATATGTACTTGAATTGGAAGGAGTGACTTGCATTGTCCACAAGGGTCTGTTTTAAGGCTTCAACTATTCACTATATTTATTAATGACTGAGATAACAACAATGACAAGAAATATAACTTGCATTTATATAGTACGGCCACCAATGATGGAGAGATTAAAATCAGGTATGTTCAAGAAGCCAGAATTGGAGGAGCGTAGAAATCTCCCTGGGTTGTCAGGTTGGAGAAGATTAGGGAGATAGAGAGGGGCAAAGCCATGGATGGATTTGAAAACAAGGATGATAATTTTAAAATTGAGATGTTGGTTAACCGCGAGCCGATGTAGGTCAGTGAGCATGGTGGGACAGGTGAATGCTGTGAGTTAGGACATGCGCACCATTGTTTGGATGACTTCAAGTTCACGGAGGGTAGAAAGTGGGAGGCCAGCCAGGAGTGCATTGGAATAGTCGAGTCTAAAGGTAACAAAGGCATGGATGAGGATTGCAGCAGCAGATGAGCTGAGTCAATGGCAGAATAAGGTGATGTTATGGAGGTAGTAATAGGCAATCTTAGTGATGGCACGGATATGTGTTCGGAAGCTCATCTTGGGGTCAATTATGACCACAGTTACAAACAGTCTGGTTCAGCCTCAGATAGTTGCCAGGGAGGGGAATTGAGTCACTGGCTAGGGAAAGAAGTTTATGGCAGGGACTGAAGACAATGGCTTTGGTTTTCCCAATATTTAGTTGGTTGAAATTTATGCTCATCCTGTACTGGATGTTGGGCGAGCAGTTTCACAATTTAGGTACGGTGGAGGAGTTGAGAGATGTGGTGGTGAGGTAGAGTTGGGTATCGCCAGTGTACATGTGGAAACTGACGCTCTGTCACAATATAGAGCCATATATCCAAGTTTGCTGATGACACAAAGATTGGTAGTATAGTAAGTATTGTGGACTGGAGAATAAAATTACAAAGACACATCGATAGAATAATTTAGTGGGCAGAACTGTAGCAGATGGATTTCAATGCAGACAATTGTAAGGTCATCCATTTTCGACCAAAAAGGGATAGATCTGAATATAATTTAAATGGTGAAAAGCTAAGAATAGCGGAGGCCCAAAGAGATTTAGGGGTTCATGTACACAGATCATTAGAATGTAATAGTCAGGTACAACAAATAATCAAAAAAGCTAATGGAATGTTAACCTTTATAATTAGAAGTCTAGAATAGAAATTGGAGGAAGTTTTGCTCCAGATTTACAAAGCCATGGTTAGACCCTTCTACTGGGCTACTCTCTAGTTGTAAAAGTAGGAAAAGTGAGGTAGGAGGCTTGAAAAGCTCCTGCCCACCTCATGTGAATTTTCACAGTGGGACTGCACCTGCTCCAGGCACAGGACCAGCAACAGTAATTTGGGGATGTCAAGGAAATTCCGGGGCAGCATAGTAGGCAGCAGAGACCGAACATAATGAGTCTCTGCTCCTTTTTTCCTCTTCTTTGTGGTGAATAAAGTTACGCTTATATCTCTCTCACATTCTGGCAATATTCTGTGTCCTAAAGATATGTTGGTGAGCGCAGCCATACTATTTTCAGTCTATAGTATCTGATATTGTGCCATTTGTGGACATTTAGAGCTTGTGGGAGGCTCGATCCATTTTGAAGGAGAGCTAATATTTGCATTTATATAGTTTCTTTCATGATCTCAAGATGTCCCAAAGCACTTTACAGCCAATTAAGTACTTTTGGAGTGTAATTACTATGACACAATGTTGCAATGTAAGAAACATGGCGGCCAACATTCACATGGCAAAGTTCCACAAACAACAATGAAACAATGGCCAGATCATCTCTACTTAGTGATGTTGGTTGAGGGATAAATATTGGCCAGGACATTTGGGAGAATTCCTCTGCTCTTCTTCAAATATTGCCATGGGACGTTTTACAACCACCTGAAAGAACAGACAGGACGTCAGTTTAATGGTCTCATCAGAAAGACAGCACCTCCAACAGCACTCCCTCAATATTGCCCTGGAATGTCAAGCAGGATGTTTATCCTTAAGCCTTTGGATTGGGATTTGAACCAACAATCTCTGACTCAGAGGTGAAAGGGTACCACTGAGCACAGCTGATATGATATGCAAAAGACTACTGGTGCCAAACTGTCATTGCGACCCTATCTACATCATAGGACCCCAATTTCCAAAGGTTAACGAGGTTGCTGAACTAACTTTGGCCTCTCAGCCAAAGGTTCTGGGAAAAGTGGCGGTGTTGAGGAACAGGACGGCAAGTCTACATCGCCATTTCTACCAGGTGGATGGAGAGAAAATCTAAGCCACTGTATTTGTGATCTCTGATAATAAACCTGTATTCTATTTGAGTATACTGCCAAAAAGAAACTCCTGTCCCCTTTCTAAGTGATACTATGATCAAAGATCAATTCTTGACTAATTCTTAAAAGCTAAGACAACATGAAGGGCTTCTTGTGCAGGAACTCGCCATGCTGCCTAGTCCCTGATATAGAATTGTAATGTGATCACGTGGAAATTGATGAGTTTAGAGGTGAGGGACAGTTTTGCATTTTCTAAAGTGGTACAAAATACAAGTCAGAATTTTCATTTCCTATGATGAAAATACTATTCTTAAAGAACTGGACATTGAAATATTTCATAAGTCACTGTAACTGGTGAAAAAGAAAACAGCATTTCTAAAATAATGCTATTCTTGTAATTTTGGATGCAAATGTGACACTCCATACAATGTTGGTAGTCAAATACAGATTTCAAAACTAACAAACAATAAACTATTGATATTCAGTCCATGTGCATGCATATATTATGTATTCAGGTTAATGAATTTACACATACAATCAAGCTGTTCTATATGCTGTGTCAAATTACAATGCGTTTGCGAAATGCCTTTGCACTAAGTCTCATGAGGATTTACATGCTTGGTATGTAGGGTCACTGGAGTGCAAGCTAGGGAAGTTGGGGAAGTTTGCATTGCTCAACACTTTCAATTATAGAATGCTATAATTAGAAATAGATCCATTGCTTTCAGCACAATATTATCCTGCCCATTTGTTTCAGTTATTCTTTTCTTACTTTTGGGTGATCAGTAATGCCAAGCACATGCTCATTAACTTGTGCACAGTGCTTTGAAAACAAATATATTTCAATTTCAGAGCCCTTTAAATTCTTGTATTGTTGTGCAAATAGTGGTGGTAGGAACAGATCTCCATTAAAGCTTATATTGACCTTCTACAGAGTTTTACCTTCTTATTTACCAAACAAATTATTAAAACTACATAATTACTGTAAACTTATCAGCAAAATGCATCATCATATAAAGGGTTCATCTTATTGGGGTTTGAACTGTTTTCCTGACTTGAATCGAAACTTCTTGGAACTAATGAGATGTTTGTTACAAGTTTGACAAGAGTTGGTTACAATGAAATTTGACTGTATTGGATATTTACAACTATCCCAATTGCCAATATGTTTTCAGGGTAAGATGTAAGGTCGAACAATATGTCATAGTGTCAGCCCCAGAGAATGCTTTAGTGTCACAGCTAAATTTCTTAAATTATCCTTTTGGACTTTTTGAGTAAACTACCAATTTGTTCTGTATTATGAGTTACAATTATGTGTCTTCTATGAGCTCCCTATTGTTGAAAAAACTTCTTCTGTTCATCAAGATAGGAGCTTGACTTTAACTCTGTAGGTTCCTCCTCCTCAAATTCACTGTTTCAAATCTAGGTTCAAGTTTGAACCTAGGGAAAGCTCAGGTCAAACTAGCCTGAAAATCTTACCTGAGGCTTGTTTACTTAGTCCTACTAGTATTTGAATAAGGAATTCTGGTTTGCTGTATACAAACCAGGTCAACAAGCTTCTTTGACTTTTCAAAGAACAAAATGTTTAGTGGTCAATATTTGTACAGAATATTCTTCAAGCATTCCCTTTGCAAAATTAAAATTATGTGACCTTTGACTTTAGTAGTTATGACCTTCCTGAAGGTTAGCCCATCCATGCTGTTTAGAAAATATCAGTTGTACTACGGTGATGTACCTCATTAATCTCTTGGTTAAAATCTCTGTTTGCAAGGATTTCACTCATGTCATTTTTTCACAGCGATCAATTGGTTGATATACCACAGCTGATAGATCTATAGTTAGCATTTGTATGCCAGAGAGCACAAGAGTTGAACTGAAACCTCAGCTCACATTCCATCATTATTATTAACCATGTGTCAACTATAATTAACTACAAAGGAAAGCGTGTTACTATTATTAAAGCATGTTACTACTTTGTTTTTGAGATTTTTACACCAAAAGGTCAAACATGAGAGTCTAAAGCAATAATATTGATTATTTAATCGGATCCAAATAAATTTTATTCAATACAATCAATACTGTTGGTGTATCTGAGATGGCACAGAAGTAGGATTGTGTAAATGGATTAGGTGTAATCCATTGTGAAAGGAAAATGAGTGGGATGAGAAGTTCTATTGCCACAAATTGCAATTTCAATTGATTTAAAAGCTTCAAACTGGGAGCAGTTTAATGTTCAATTCAGTTGATTATGAATTATAAAACATTCTTCACCAGTATTAATGAGCTAAGATATTCCTCCTGAATGAATGGATGGACTCAGCATTAAAGCCTGGCTTGGGTATAAAAGTAAAACCTGACCCGGGCCCGACCCGACCACCGCCAACCCGACCCCGACCGAGCCTGAGCCCTTTAATTTTTTCCGTGCCCAACCCGACCCGACCTGACCCGACACGAATCTCCTTCATCTGTTCCGGCAGCAAGCTATTCCTGCAGCTGGAGTTGTGGGCAATCATGGGTAAGCCTGACCCCGTGACTTCCCAGAAGCAGCACTGTCCAGCCCGACCCGAGCTAAGCCCAACACATGTAGTTGGGTCTAGTCAGGTTTGGGTTGGTTAGCCAGGCTTTACTCAGCATTCTTATGTATTATACTTAAACAACAAAATTCTCTGCAACTGTGAAAGAGGGCTACAATATTCCAATGCCACATGGATATAAACAGCTTTCATTTATATAGTGCCTTTAACAAAGTAAAGGTGCTTCACGGGGCGTTATCAGAGAATAGCAGGGTACTTTCTAAATGGGAAGAGGTTAAGTACAGTGGATGTCCAAAGAGACTTGGGGGTTCAGCTGTATAGATCTTTAAAATGCCACCAGCAAGTGCAGAAAATAATCAAAAAGGCTAATGGAATGCTAGCCTTGATATCTAGAGGAGGTTTGGAACTCTCTCCCACAAACAACAGTTTAAGCTAGAACAGTTGTTAATTTTAAATCTGAGATAGATAGATTTTTGTTAAGCAAAGATATTAAGGGATATGGGCCAAAGGCAGGTATATGGAGTTAGGCCGCGGATCAGCCATGATCTCATTGAATGACGGGACAGGCTCGAGGGGCTGAATGGCCTACTCCTGTTCCTATCTTCCTATTAGACACTGGAGGGGAGGGAGGAGGAATAAAATTATCAGGGCGGGGGGGGGGAGCAGGGAAAAGTATTCCTATTGGATGTGGGGATGGTGCCGCCGCTAATATCTGGTGGGGCCTTCTCGGCGTTGTGGGTAGTGGTGGGCCGCTCCCGCTAGCATTTTACGGGCAGCCCCGTCACAACCCATGGCGTCGGGGGGCTGGTAATATTCAGCCCCTCAAGTCAGTTTCACAGCTGACAGATCTTGACATTGGGAACAGCAGTTTCTGAACTTCGGACAGATTCGGCGTTTTTTAAAAGGCTGTCAGGAAACCCCGAATCTATCTGAAGTTCAGAAACTGCTGTTCCCAATGTCAGGATCTGTCAGCTGTGAAATTGACTTGAGATCTTTTTAAAAAGCCGGTCTGACAATGCGGAATTTCTCATCTGCAGTCACGGACCCCTGGGGAGGATGAAGAATGGCTCCAGGTACAGTTTACATCTGCGGGCCGGATGGAAACTTTTAGCGGGCCGCATCCTGGCCCGCAGGGAGTATGTTGGATAACCCTGGTCCAGACAGAGGTAGAGGACAACGTTGACTGACAGGTTCACAATAGAGGGGAAAAGAAGAAAAAAACAGGATGACGACAGCAATGTAGGCAGAGGAAAGGAATGACAAAGGACCATGCAAGGCAGCAAAACTCAATAGTGGAAATCAAAATAGAAGAAATCCCAGCAAAATAACAAAATTACATATAATCTTAATTTTCCTCCTGAACTGTTTTGTAATCTCCCTCTCTAAGCTTCAGCTGCAAACTATTTAACTTTGGAAAGCAGACATATAGCACTGTGTCTTAGAACATCAATGATCAACCAGATTAGGAAGCATGTTGGAAACTGGTGATACCAAGTAAAACATAAGGTCGATATGTAAATGTTAAGGAAGTGTGGTAACAGGATTATTTCACCCAAGATCAGAAAAAAATGCTCATGAATGGAATCTTTTTGGTTACTAAGAAGCAAAAAGGATCATATTGATGTCACTCATGGTATCACAGCTGACATATCTCATACATATATATATATGATACGCAAAATGTGTGACTGTTTTATGGTTTATTTTTTGTAAACTACGAGTCCCTGATGTGCATTTTGTACTTAATGAGGAATCTGAAGGATTTGTTGATACTCCTAATAGCTTCATGTGAGCTGCCTCTAGGGTTTCTCGAGCTGACTCTCTGCTGTCTTAAATATTCTCTTAACAGGGATGCTGTATTCAATTCACTGGGCCATCTGGTACATCTGAATTCCACATTCTACTACCATCGTGAGAGAATTATGGAGTGGATATCAACATTTAACTCCATGACCCACAATACACAAATCATTTTAGTATTTCACCAACTGCAGTTGTACAGAATGGAACACTAGTCCTGACACTTCAGTTATGCACAGCAGAGTTACTCTTACTGATGTTTTACCCAATGAGAAGTAAAGCCCTTGAAAGCTGCTGACTTCTTAAGTAGTCAGAGAGTAAAATTAGTTCCAGTTGTAATGTTGTGACAGTGTGACAAATTTATATAGTCACATTGGGTATGAGAACATATTTTAACCGGACTTACCATTTGGTTTTGCTAGAGTTAAACACATGGCTATAAGAAACCCTGATAAAGGCCATAAAATGGTGCAAAGATGATAATCATGGCTTCAATAGTTCTGGGTCAAAATTGTGCCTGTCAATAAAAGTTAAAGCTAACAATAAACAACAACAACTTGCATTTATATTGTGCCTTTAACATAATAAAATGCCCCAAGGCACTGCACAGGAGCGTTATGGATAAAATTTGACAGCGAGTCACAGAAGGAGATTTTAGGACAGGGAAGCTTGGTCAAAGAGGTAGATTTAAAGGAGTGTCTTAAAGGAAGAGAGAGGGGTAGAGAGGCAAAGTGGGTTATGGAGGGAATTCCAGAGCTTGAGTCGAGGCAGCTGAAAGCACGGCCGCCAATGCTGGAGCGAAGAAAATTGGGGATGCTCAAGAGGCCAGATTTGAGGGAACACACAGATCTTGGAGGGTTGTAGGGCTGGAGAAGGTTGCAAAGATAGGGAGGGATGAAGCTGTGGTGGGGATTTCAAAACAAAGATAAGAATTTTATAATCAAGGCATTGCCAGACTGGGAGTCAATGTAGGTCAGTGAGCACAGGGTTACAATGGATATAAAACTTCATGGTTCTGTTTTGTTTTCCAGTAAGTCTTTTATATCAAGAATGTACTTTTGCAACTGACCAAACAAAATGTTATTGTAAAAATAAAAAAGTGCCTAGCTGATTGAACTTATGTTAATGGCTTGTGGTTTTCTGAGTGGTGCAGGTTTGATTCACAATGATGTCACGCAGATGCCATTGAAACCATTCCTATAATTGCATTCCATCACTTCTTTTGTGCTGAATACCACATCCTGTTTAATACCTTAAGACCTAGTTCTCCTGGGACACAATTTCCTTGTTTTTTATTGTTGTAAACAATTTTAAGTATCTGTGCATAACAGTCCCAGTTAGTGCAAACTATATGGGGCTTGATTTTTTTAGCCCCTGCCAAGATCGGAGGCAGGCCGGTGATAAAAATGTGGTGGGTAGCCGAACAAACTTGTTAACAGCCACTTAAGTGCAATTGAAAAAGGCCAGCTGGGATTTTGCAATCGCCCTCCAGGTTCCTGCAGGCAGTAGGGGGCGTAGTTTGGGTGCTTGGAGGCGGCCTCCCGGCAGCAGGCCAAGCAGGCGTGCTCTCCAAGCAGGACTAAAGGCCCTGGCTGGGTGCCGCAGTGGTCACAGGCTTCCCTGAGGAGAGGTTCCTCTCCCCACAGTGGTGGCCCACCTGTAAAACCCATTCTTTATTTAAACTTTAAATGAGTTCGAGAGAGGGCGTCTCCATTTTGAAGCGCCCTCTCCCTAACTTACCTTTCATTGCAGCCTGCTGCTCCTTTCAAGCTGGAAGCTCTCTGATTGGCCCTCCAGCTTCGAGAGCGCACCCAACATCTTTAATTGGATGGCAAGCCCACCCTCTGTCCATTAATTGGCTGCCGGAGGAGGGAAAATCACAATGAGTGACTGTTTCCCACACAGTGCGGGCTTCTGACCCATATTTCAACCTGACGGCAGGATTCAGGAGCCTGCAGGGAAAATCCTTCCCATGATCTCTAAATACTGGGTTGACGAGTCACTCGCATCTGGAGGGAATGATCACTAGCCCAGTGGTGGTATCCCTGCCGCTGAGTCAGGAGGTTTGGGTTCAGGCCCCATTCCAACCAGTCCTGGTGAGGTGGAGGTGCGTGGACTCTGAATACTGGGTTGACAACTATGGGGGTAATTGGGCCTGATGGATGTGGATGGCCATCCCTCCCCTGTTGTAAATGGCAGCTGGAGCTCTTCAGCCTTGGTTGCAGCCCACCTTGGAGGAGGTTCACTCTGAAGATAAAAAAATGTAAGGAAACCACTTCAGCTACTCAATGGGTCAAGCATCGTATGTGTGAGACTTAAGTTTGGACCTGCCCTGGGGGAGAACACCACAGACAGGCTCAATAGTTTGTAATTTTCCACTTTTGTACAGGCAACACGCTTCTTGAAACAAAATGCATAGATCCTCTCAATAAGACTGCATGGGAAAAGCATGATTATCATTCAAATAATCTTCATGTGTAAGCCATTAATTGTCTTCCAGCAATCACTGCATGTCAGTGTTATAGTGAGAGGCTACTGCATTACCTAGAAATTACAGCTACCAATCTTAACAGACAGATGCTTAATGCAAAGAGCATTTCTTTGTCTGCTGTTTCAACACTGATAACTCACTTATTCTAAAATGGTTACCACCTCCCCTAAAATAACGGAGAAAGGAATGTCATATGAAAGTATTAAATGTTTTTTTGTTAATATCATCAACAATAACCTCTAGCTTAGATGTTAATTGCATGAATCAATTCACTGCACTTATGAAGAACTTGAAACTTGCTGAAACATACTGGAAAGAATGGATTCTGGCAGTTGCAGAGACAAATTCAGATGGGGGTCCCCTGACTCAAGACTCAGCCTAATAAAAACAAATCCAGCTGCCAGTTTACAAAGCAGTACTGGCAAAAAAAGTTTGAAAGGAGGCTGCACTTGTTCTCCCTTTCCATTGTGCTGTGGCGAATGATTCATGTACACATGAATCCATTAACTTTTACTAGTGTCCACAACACCCAACTTGCACCTTTTAAAAGAGCCAGCTGGGCTGAAATCCTGAAAGCATATCCATGTTCAGCATGTTTCTTCCACTTCATCAATTCTGCGAGCAGTGACAAATCTTTGTTTTTGTTCCAAAAACTGGCACTTAGCTACTTTTCTTTTACACGGCTAACAGTCTTGTTTAAAGTAATAAAAAGGTAAGTTTAGGATTGATGTCAGCAGATTCTTCATGCAAAGAATGATCTACACATTGAATATAATTCTAAATCGAGTAGTGGCAGCAAAATCCCTGGCATAATTTACAAAACAGGTGAAAGTTGTGCTGTGGGGAGACCAATTGGATTTTTCAGGATAGATGACTGAACATGGGACAAAATGGCTTCCTCATCATATCTACCTTGTGATGGTGGTAAACAGTCTTGCAAAAGACCTTGTACCATGTTTATTACAATAGACGGGCAGTTCCACAGTGATGTAATTACATTACTAATCTATCTGCCCATCAAAAACTTCATAATTTTGATAAAGCTCAAATACAAAAATTTGCACTGCAGCATTATATACTAGAACAGAAACAGCATCTGCTATAAAATATTCTCCATTTATCAGTCAGTCTTGGGTATATTTTGTAGAATTGTTATGGGTTATTGGTAGCTATTTCAGGAAATGAGGTTACCCAAAAAATTCCTGATGTGTAGTATTATCCTTCTGATATAATAATTTCCTTGAAGTTTAATGATATAGTTGCCTGGTGATGAATAACAAGCTTTTTAAAAGGATTATTAGAAAAATGTTTTAGCCTTGGACATTTCTTGTGAACATTGAAATCTTAAGGGTGGAATTGTATGAGTCCCGTAACGTTCCTAACGTTGGGACCGGAAGTTGTTGCAACTTCCGCTCCCGCTGCAAATCCCGTTTCCCACTCGATTTTATATTTAAATTAGCCATGCAGCGACGAGCACGGGGAACACATGGGATCATGCAGTGGGGGTGGACTATCATTGGTGGAACCCACCATCACTGCCCCAAGCACCATGATCACCACAGATATAAAACATTCTGTGCTTGCAGCTGCAACGAGCAGCAGCCTTCTTTTCATGTATCTTCAGAATAACTTAGTTGAAGCTTTCACCTAAATCAAAATTTTCTTTCCTCCCTTACTTTGTGAAACTCACCACCAGCTTCATATCATTTATTTTCCCTGCAACCAAAATGGCAGCCTGCAGGCAGCGTCCCACTCCATGGTTCAGTGATGACTCCCTGCAGATTCTCTTCCAGGCCGTCAGGGAAAGGTGGGAGGTCCTCTTCCCTGCAAATGGAGTCAGCAGACTCTCCCGCCTCACCAAGCCGGCCTGGTTGGAGGTAGCGGAGGAGGTCTCGAACCATGGGGTTACTCTTAGAACATAGGTACAATGCCGCAAGTACATCAGTTACTTGCTCAGATCAGGTCCTGGCGAGGCTGCTCCATTGATTTCTTCCATGGCTAAATGTCTTTAAGGCAGAGGGTATGCAAAGAATGCAGTCGAATGCAGGAGCAGCCTTGGTGCCATCTAATAAATGATGAAGATTGGAATTATTGATGTGATTGGATGTGTCGTGCGAAAGTCAACGCAGAATGAGTGATGTTGATGCATGTATGCAATGGTTGTGATGCATCATTTGCCATGTCATTAAATCTGCACTGTCTGTTGTAGGAGAAACCAAGGTACAATCTGCGTGAGCGTGCTGCAGGAACTAAAGGGTTAACATCTGCCAGGTTATATTTGTTGGATGAATTTATGTAAGTAATGGTCTGATAAAACTCACATGAGATGCTATGTTTTAAATTAGAATGATTTCAAATGATGCTGCGGTTATGCTTGGGAAGAGTTATATTTCATATATATATAATATATAATCACTGTATTAGATTAGAACTAAGCTGTGGACTTTTTATTTAGAATCATGTTGTTAAAAATGAAATGTATATCGGTATACTGTAGTGGGGAGAATTTGGAAGACAGTGATTTTTTTTCACAACCATACCAGAAGTAGCCTTGCTTTGAGACCAGATGTCCATTCTGCATTTCAAACTAAGACAGATTCAGACACAATAAGGGATAGACCTGGTGACCTCATAAAGGATGATAATGCAAGTAAAGATATTCAGAGACAATTCAAGACTTAAATTGACAGCAAACATTGTGTGACAATGACTAGGCCATCAAGCTGTCTGCAGAGACAATGCACAGAGGGTAGGGTCATATCTGCTGTAATCCGATTACTATAACCTAATCAAGAAGAGATAATGTACAGAAGGTGAGGTTAAACCTGACAAATCAAAGGGTTAAGGTGGACTATAGCCTAATATGGAAGGAAGGAACCCTCAGAGGGGACCATAAATGACAGTTGCTGGGACAACTCAGGGCGCACCGATTCAAGAAAGCAACCTACAGTTAACAGAACACCTCAAGAAAGCTTGGAAGACAAGGACTGAGGACACCCTATATCCTGCTGTATAACTACTGCCTTTGGTTAAGTATTGCTTGTATATTCTTGCTGCACTTAATAAACTCTCTATCTTGATTAAGAAGCCAGAGTTTGTACCTTGTGGGTTATAAGCTGGTCAACAACCCACCTAAACACAAAACGCTTACAGTGCAAAGACTGGAGGAGGGTCCCTGACATCAGGTTGCTGACAATGGCTGAGGAGGAGGCCTCTAAGATCGCGAGTGAGGAGGGAGTGAATGTAAGCTATCCCAGGTCCTTCCTCTCAGGATACCCCCAGGGTAAGCGGTGTCTTGTCCTCCCCCCCACCTCCGACATTGACCCCCTTACCTCTAGCAGGCGAGCACACAGGAGATCCTCAAGCACCATGGCTTACACCCCGGTATGATGGAACCATCAAGGCCCCGTTCCTCCAGAGCACATCCACCGTGGTCATCCACAGCAACGGGGCAGCGCACTGAGCAGACTGTCTCCACCTCAGCTGCTAATGTCGGGGTAGCATCTAGACACAATGGCAGGATAAGAAAATTGAAACTTTTCTGAGCATAAAGGTGGCACGGGTGATGTAAAAATGTTAACGAATGCAAAAATGTATTAAAGCATTTTTATTCCTTGCAAAATCTGATCCACCCTCGGTAATGTTTTGCTTGGTTACAGATGGATACAAAAAAGTTTTTTGGAGGCCTATGGCAGGAAAGCAATGATGCTTGCAAAGCATCTCAGGAAATGTCCAATGTCCAAATCTCATTGGAAATTTAGCCTTCAGTCTTCAATGATGGCCACTTTCCTATGAGTGCAATAGTAACCTTGAGGATAAGTGGCATGGGGTTCCCAATGGAAACAGGCTGCTGCAGGTAATGCTGAAGGATCATATACATTTCTGTCGCCATTGCAAGTCACATCATCGTGCTTCTCTGGTATTGCTTCTCATACATCTGAAGGTAATGTGTCCTTGTCCTGAGGATCCGAGGACATGCCAGCACCTGTCTGCAATAACGCCTTTCCTAGATGGCTTCATCTGGGCAGCCTCACCCTCTTGTGCTGCCTGCTGCTCCTGTTGAGGCATCATCCAGTGATTGCCAAGATCCCACCTCAGTCTCTCCCTCTTCAATTATTGGCGTGTTAGAGGACAAATTGCGTGTATCAGACTCATGTCTTTGCAGCTTTCCAATTGTTGAGATGAGAAGAGTGTTGTAAAACTGTCCTTCTGCCATTCAGCAGAACCATGAAAGTCATGAGCAGATCACTGTTACATGCCTTACATGTACATGCAGCTAGAGATCCCACCCACCATCATTTGTCTCCTCCTAATCGACTTGCAGTCCTTGATTGGACACCTGGTTTGCATTCTTCTTCCAGAAAATGTTGCGTCTGCAATACCAGGCGAGTCTGCCCACCTTCCAACCTCCTCCTGCCACTTTCCAGCCTGTACCCATTACCTTTGACCCATCCAACTTAACTTTCACCCTTCCCCCGGTTACCATAGAGCTTCCCCCCCATTACTGTTGACCAGTTCATCATCAATTTATTCATGCCATCCCTCCCCACTGTCCCTACTCACAGTGTTGAGACTGAACTACACATATTTAACTGTTGCACGTCACGTTGAAACATTCGTGAACAGGGTGGCACGGGTATATCGCTCGTCGTTCAGTTAATCTGGCAGGTAGGACTAAATCCTAACTATGTGTAGGGTATTTGTGGCACGTAACTGAGTGCAAAGCTGCAATCTGCCACCGCGCTGGGGGAACCTCGAAACGCCGTAAACCCTCCGCCAACTTAATTCCTCTAAAATATCCCGCTGTCAGGAATCCCAAAAAACACCTCCCGCATAATTATATCTCCCGACATGCCACCAAATCCGCCATAGAGGACTGCATAAAATTCCCCCCAAGGAGTCTTATGCATGCAATTGTAGATTTACTGAATTCACTGCCATATAGGTGAGTGAATGGGGACCCATGTGAAATATACAAAAAGGGAATGAATAGAATCTTAAAACAGAACAAAGAGAGGGATAAAGCCATTGCACTGAAACAATAGGAAGATAAAATCTCTGTTCAAACCTGGAACATGGACATAAATTACCTGATAAACTGAATAGGCTGAATTACTTTCTGATTGCTACATATGTTCTTCACTAGGCATTGGTCTCATTGCTAGAAAGGAATTACAAGGCAGCAACCATGCATCATTTTATCCCAGTGACATAATGAGTAAATGACAAGCTTCTACACAGTCCAGCAGTTAGCAAACATAGGATAAAATGTCAAAACTTATTACAAAAAGATTTCCCCTTTAAAACAATTGCTAAAGAATCACTAGTGAAATTTGACAAGCCACTTCTTACGAGCCTTCACAGGAAGGAGTGCTGTCATCTGACAAATTCTTTGGTAAAACACTTATTTGTCAAATTAATATATGGAAGGCTATGCTTGACAATTATACTTTTTTTTGGGAGTGGGATTTTAGCGGTGTGTCTTTAAGATAGCAAAGGATCAGTATTGTTTTAAGGTCAAGCAAGCCTCAGGAGTTACCTGGTTGTGCATCCTGGTTGTCTTGGATACAGCCATTCAGAGACTGAGGATATACAATGTTGCGATTAACTTTTAAACAGGCTTTTTGTTGAGACAGACTGTTCTAATAGACACAGACTGCTGGGCCAGCATGAACTGAACAGAGATCTCTTAATTTAAACTGAAGGAAGAATTTAAACTGTGACTATTGTTCATCCCTCAAAATTCTAAAGCCAGATTGATTCTATTGAAAGTTGTTGTGAGTTGTTGATCTGCTGTGGTCATCGCTGGAAGAAAGAGAAATTTGAAGCTTTGGATGTCGGACTGTTTTCCTTTCCTCATCGGACCCTGGAAGATTGTGAGTGGACTTTAATCAGAGGATTGTTCATCGGGAAGCGTAAATCTGCAAGGACTCTAATTTTTCCTTTTTTGTAAAATGTTTTTATCTTTGTGATGTTTAAGAATTTAGTTTTTCTAATAAACAGTTAATTTGTTGATCCAAAGATAACTGGTTTGGTTTGCCTCATTCAGGGGTTAATAGATGGTTCAATTTGGCTGTGCTTTCTTTAATTTGGAAAGTTTAAAGTGATATGTTAGGTGATCTGTGGAGTGACGAGACTGAATTGACAGTGCATTGCTCCCACCGCAATCAGAATCATATATTTTGATTGGGGGGCTTTGTCTTGAGCGGTCATGCTGTAACATTTGGTAAAACAATAATTTATCAAATTAGTATATGGAAGGCTATGCTTGACAATGCTGCAATGCCAATGGTGTTGATTATTCTTTTATTAAATTCTAGTTTACTGATAAAAATATATTAAAAAACATGGAAAAAGTCCATTGTAACAGATATAATATGGCTGAAAAGTCACCATTTGGGAAATAATGTATTTTTAAAGTTGAAAAGGATTCCTGTAAAACAGTGTCCCCTGCCAAAAAGACAGGAGTTATGTGGGAAAGCTGTAAAACATCTCCTGCTTTTGGCACAATCCAAATGTGTGAGGTTAATAATCTACGTGTTTTATCCATCCTATAATGGTTTTAGATATCGCCATTAACACTTATAATCAATTTGTAGCTGGAAATGTTTTTTTTTTGTCAAAATCCTTTGTGTACTAAAAATAGCAGAAAGATCAGCAGTCTAGACGGGGAGGTTCAGTTAACCAGTGGTCTGCAATATTCAAGCTGTGGGGCTGAAAGATAGAGGCCATTGGGATAATATGGGAAAATGGGATAACACTTTCGATTCCAAATTGCCAACATTCATGTGCTGCTGTGTGAAGGATTGTATTATTTTTCACTAGAGTAACCAGTTAACCGCCTGGAAATGTATTCAAGTTAAATATTCAAAATGTGGAAAGTCAGACTGCAGCCCATGCGCATAAAAGCAATGTATTTTGCAAGTCGTACATGAGTCTCCAGTGACTCCTGCATTTGAGAGGTTAAAAAAATTCATTATCATCCCCAATTACAAGTATCATTCTGTTACAGCGTAAAGAACTAAATGAACTTTAAACAGCCAGCCTCCAATGAAACAATGGCAGGCGTCTAAAACCTATCGCGTGGAGAAAAAATATTGTTGTCAAAGCTGATTCTGGTGGACATAAACCACAAGGCCATGAAACCAGCTGTAAAAATAAGACACAGGAAGTACTGACAGATGGAAAATGCCATACGTTTGGCTCATCTTCATTTTTGCAGGCGGTTATCCCTGTTTCAATGTTGAAAACCATACACACAGCTTCAGAACAACTGAAATAGACATTCGAGATAAATGATCAAACCACTGTCGCAAAAATATTTTTAAATGTGCTTCTTTCAAGTGATGATCCTATATAATTATAGAAGAAATGTTGTGCTGGTAGTTACTTTGAAGGTCTTTTATGTAGTAAAATGAAGGTGTTGCTGATCATGTGAAAACATTAAAGACCAGCAGCAGTCACGTTATATTTAATGTTTGTGCTCCAATATTATTATTTCTCTGTGTTTTTAATCTTAACTTGTTCTGCCCATTCTCTTTGCTATTGGCAATGACTGATGTTAATTTTGTGAGATGTCTGGCCTCTAGCTGTCACCTGCAGCTGTGCTGTGTTACTATGTCACCTGAAAATAAACAGGACAGGATGCCTGCTACTCTCTTTGGCCTCTGTAACAGGCCCCCAAAAAGTTGGATTAGGATGCAGACTGAACTGATTGTCCAATATTACTCCTTTTGGAGAAGAATCATGCTTCCTAACAAAAGACCCTTTTGAGATTGGAAACTCACTGGGGGGAATTTTATCTTGTGACGGGGGTGGGGGGTCTCGACCACCTGCTAAAGCACGTCACCTCCTCTGGGGAAGGCCCGCCAGATTATGTGTCGATTAGGCATTTAAGTGGACGGTGGCGGACCTTCCCTGGGATTGAGGACCCCAGTGACAGAAGTCCTGCCTGCTGAGAGCTGTTGGCCAATCAGAGGCCAGCAGCTCTTTAACTGAGCAGTGCCACCACGGAGGCGATGGCTGCTGCTGGTAGAGCACTCACCGGAGGAACCAGGCCACAGGTAAGTCAGGGCTGCAGGGGTTTCACCCCTTCAAATACCACTCCTCAGCTTCTGGTGCTGCAACAGACTTCCTGCTGAAACATCATCACACCTTGCTCCCTTGATGGCAGTGATCCTGCTGCAAGCCTTCCTTGCACGTTGAATAAAAGTGACCCTGGAAAACGGGTTGGATGTATGGAAGAATTGGGGCAGCAGCCAGACGCACTGCCGCAGAAGAAAATCTAAGGCCTTCAAGTCTGTGTTTTAACAGTTGCATTGGGAATTTGGAACAGATGGAGTTAGTCTCATAACTTGCATCATATGAAAATTGGTGAGTATTTGTACTCATGTACAATTGCACTCCAAGGAGTATTAGTGTTTTTGTGTTTTTTCTCTCTCATTGACGCCAAATTAATTTCACTTGGTTCAGTTTGTTATATTTTAATTGAAATCCACAATCTGCATATGGCATCTTTCATGGAACCTTTAACTTATCTGGGATTAATTGAAAGCCGCAAGAATGTGGGCCTGATGTGATGTACTGCCGAACTTGACTTTTTTTTTAAAAAGTGCTTTGTTTTAATTTACCCTTTTCCATTCAGAAATTTAGAGATTTGTTTATTTTAAATGAGTTGAGGAAGAAGAGTCTCAGTAGACAGGAAGGTCCATGTACCCTCCTCTCTGGAAAGTCTGGTCTCTCACCAACCTCTCTCTGATTCAAGGCTGTGAAGTTTGTTTCTAAATAATATATTTAGAAAGTGGCCTGATATTGATGTGTATTCAAATTAATGATCAGACAGATTTTTGAACTGACTGCAAAAGTCTTCCTGATCACTTCATTCTGATTCCTGGCCTTGGAATTCCTGGCCTTACATTAAAGGTGCTGTATAAACACAAGTTGCTGTTGTTAAGCCAGAAAGTAGCCGAGCTATACAGAACAGAGGGATCCCACATTCAGTCATTGCTCTACGCTGAGCTGATTTCAGCCTGGATGACAGAAGAGATGTCGCAGTTTGGCCTCAGTGCCCCAGGCTAGAGAAGGGATCCTGTTTTAGATTGTTATCCAGTGATCCCTGCTGGAAATATGTAGGTGTTCATTGGGTACCATAGTGGGCTGGTTTGGCCAGGAATTTCCTTGGAACCGCTCCCATTCTGCTGTTGTAACTTCATTGGAAATGGGGCAGAAACCCAGTGTAAATGAGGTTCCTGCCACACTTCTGACAAAGTTACGATGGCAGAGTAGGAGAAGATCTGAGGAAATTCTTGCCCATTATTTAGGTTCACACAAAGAATGGCTGTTTGGGTAAGGCAGTGGATTACTGGTGTCCATGGAATCATATCCCAATGAAGAGTGGGGAGTGAAGGAAAGGAAGGGAGAAAATTGGTGGGAAAGAATACAAGAGGGAAAAATAACTTCTTTAAAATGTCCTTATTGAATGCCATTGAGTTCCCATCTCTTTCACAAGCTCCAACATGTTCAATGCATAACCTTATCTTGCATAACCTCTGTTAAAATAGCTAAGAAGTAAAAACTTTATCAGCTAGGAGCCTTCCAATGACACTTACTGCATTACCTATCCTGGTAGCAGCCATACTGATAGAATAATAAACAAGAACTCAGCAAAGGTCATTCACTCTCAGACCTTATCTCCATGCAGCACTTGTTTAAATTATCATACACAAGTGAGCTGTCAGAACTACAGAAATATATTCCACCAGTTCGTCTACAGTGCCAATGCTATTGCCATTTTTAAAAGTAAAACATTTTTGTGATATTATGCACTTGTTATTTATATATTTCTTGCTATTCCATTTTCAGCTGCCAATTTATGATTCTGTCAAAATATTTTTGAACTTTTTTGTGTTAGTCCAAAAAATAAGTTGAGACTGCTTTGTGATATCACTTTGTCATTGTCATGTCATTCTTTGTTATGGTTACACAGCAACAACTTGTGTTTATATAGCACCTTTAATGTAATAAAATGCCCTAAGGCATTTCTCAGGAGCGTAATAAACCTTGGCCACAGAGTTACATCTTACGTTATTTAGGTGTTTTGGTTAGGAGGAATGAAAAAACATCTCTGCCTCCTGCTGGTTTCCCATTACTGACTCTATTACATGCTTTCCACCTGTCAATGAAATTGTTAAAAAGTGACATAGAGTGGGCATGTGATTATTGTTGACCAATGAGATTGCTTAAATGTATTACTAAAATTTAAAAGATGATGTGATCACCACCAATTCTTTTCATTTCAGATTTTTTCACAACATATGAAGCAACAATCAAATCATTAGTATGTAACTGTCAGTGTGAAAATCATGTTAGACATAAATTAATATTCTTTAAAACTATGGTGAATAGAATACAACACTGAATATTGTCAAAAATCAAGAAAATTTCCACTGCTAAACTGTTGGCAGCAACAACTTCTTTCTATGAAGTTCCTTTATAGTAGAAAATATCCCAAAGCACTTTACTGAGGCAAACTCAACACTAGCAGTAGTGGAAAAGATATGAGACAGCCAAAAGCATACTTTGGGTTTTGAAGGCAGGAGAAAGGTAGCAAGATGGAGCGGTTTATTGCAGGAATATCAAAGAGTGAAACTGAGAAGACTGAAAGCATTTCCATTAATGGGGAATGGAGGGAGGGAGACTGCAGTGAACAGAAGTTCAGAGTCAAACAATTGAAGGGTATGGACTGAGATTCAAGGCAGCAACAATGATGTGGGATGAAGACTTGGAAGAATTTGAACTCATTCACAACACCATCATTTGTGAGGTATTGAGTTCCCAAGCTTCTATATCCATTTCTTTTATCTCACTGTGTCATTCTACCAGTTAATATAAACAGAATTTATTCCATGAGGAAATAAAATACACAACTGATAGCTTGGATTTTACTGTCAGCAGCGAAGCAACAGTGCTTGCCACTGACCTCAAAGAAAGCTGCTCATGAAGATCTATCATTCGCTGTAGTGTGCATTTCTCCTTTCCTGACATTTGTTTGAATTTGGCGCCAAGTCTAGGGAATCTCCAGGTGTTCAACAGCAGTTGTTACAATCAGGTGAGAAAGAGGTCTAGGGTTCCCTTTCAGCCTTCACCCGGTCTTACTGTAACAGGGTTTAATGTTAAGCACACCGTGTTTTTAGCTCCCCCTTGGTGAATCCTTGTTCACCGCTTTCCAATTATAAGGCAAAGAAACCAGCACAAACATTCTTTCTTAGGTTTAAAGAAGAAAAATTGAAATATATTAAAATTAAACTCTAACTCTAATTTGGTTAACGCCTATGGTTACACGACGCGCCCACACTAGCATGCATACGCGATACACACATGCAAATAGAGACAGAAAAGAGCAGAAGAAAAATAAAGTGGAAAAGTTTGAGGCAATATCTGAAGAGTTGTTGTTGCGGTTCTTCGAGCTCACTGTAGAGTCCTTGATTGTCGGTAGATTTTGCTTTTTATTGGGGCCCAGTATTATTCCTAAACCTCGTTCGCTCTAGGAGACTTTTCTCTCTTGGGATTCATGTGTCTTCAGTGGATTCAGAAGTTTGTGAGAAAGAGACGGGAAGAGACAGGAGAGAGATGGTCTCAGTTCAGTGTTTCCATGTTCAAACTCTCTGTGGTCAGTTCAAAAGAAAACCCTGGAACAGCCAGTTAGTCATGTGACCAGCTGGTCTAACCAGTCCTGGTCCTTGTGGATTGTACCCTCCTTAGCAGACCCAGGAATGCGCTTCCTCACATTCGATATCTGTTAGTATTGTTACGACCAAGTGAGCAATGTGTCTAGGAGTCTGTTGCTGTCTTCACCTAGTCTTATTGTAACAGAGTTTAATTTTAAACACACTGTATTTTGAGCTCCCCATTTGTGAATCCTTGTTCACAACTTTCCAATGATAAGGCAAATAAATGAGCACAAACAGGCTTTCTTTGGTTTAAAGCAGAAAGAGGAAGTTGACTAAACCTTAAACTAAACTCTAATACAGTTCACGCCTACGGATATATGATGCTCTCAGGCCTTCATGCACACGTAATATAAACACGCAGATAGGAATAGAAAAGAGCAGAAGAAAAGAAAAGTAAAACACTTTGAGGCAATATCATGTTACTGTTTCTCGAGCTTGCTGTAGTCCTTGATTGAAGGTATGGTCTTGCGATTCGTTGGGGCCCAGTATTAGTCTTAAACCTTGTACACATAGCAAATCTTTCTCTCTTTTAGTTTCATGTGTCTTCAATGGTTTCAGTTCCCTGAGAAATGAGCAGGCAGACAGGCAGGAGAGTTCTTGCTTCAGTTCCAGGACCACACGGCGTTCTGCCTCAAATCCCTTTGTTTTGGAGTTCAAATTCAAAACAAAACTCACAAGGTGCCCAGCATGCTAGTCATGTGACTAGCTCCTTATATGGAATAGTCTCTTCAAAATTCCTTTGTGGGAAGTGCAAATTCTCTGCAACAGCCATAGTCATGTGGCTAAAACTGGTCTGACCACTTCTGCATATTGGGAAGCAACTGTTGGGGCCCCATTGTTTCAACATTGTCTGGTACTTTTCAAATGTCCTTCCACTCAGAGCTTGCAATGTTAAGTTTCTGTTCATGTGGCAAAATAATGTGTGCCTCAGTCTTGGTAGGGGTTTGCCTGACAGTATGTAAATGTTTTTTTTTCAGCCACGGCTGACCTGTTTAACAAGTCATTTCCTCACTCCAACAACAGTTAAAAATCAATATTCATGACAAAATTGATGTGCCTCATCCTTGGCAGGTGGGGGCATAGCATGACAAGTGATTTCATCAAGCAAGGTAAGCAGCCAATCACATTGAAATATTCTCACACACAGCAAACCAAGACGTTAAAAACATCAATTATCCTTCACTTTTTAATATCATTTTACAGAGAGTAAAATAAACAATTGGGACATACATTTGGGATTAAGGTAGAAGCTGAAATATCATAAACACATTTTTAAAACATATTATTTTGAAAATATGCAGATTTGTTTTATCATAATGGAGAAATTTGACATTCCACAAATATAAAATTAGTTTTTCAGGACTGAAGAAGTTTTTTCAGCAGCAATTATGAACTTAGTACACTGTTAAAAACCCAGTTACACTTCATTCAAGGGTTTTTCAAGAGTTTTTACAGTGAGACGAATAGTGTAAGAAGGCAAGTTTTCATCAATTCAGTGATTTCTAATCGATTGCTGTCTGTGGGGACTTCAACAGCGCACCTCATGGAGAAGCATAAAATCACTGACAGCAACTTTTGGATTTCCGTGTTTCACTGTGCATGTGCGGACTCCAGATGTTGCTGTCAATTTCAGTGGAGTAATGACAGCAAACACTGACAGTTTTGTCATCTTTACTTCCCCAAAATCTGGGCCAATATGATTGCTTCAAAGTAAGTAATGGCAATTTGTTTCTGGGTTTTAGAGATAATTGCCATTTTGAAGACAGCCGAACATTGGGTTGTGATGGCACATTGCGAGGGATGAGCCTGTCAAATTTCATGATCTAAGGCCCACCTCTAATTTGAATAGGCTATAAGCACATGGAATACTTGCCGAGAAGCCTTGTCGTATAGCACACTCAATCTACTAAAATACAGTGAGGGAACAGCTCTGAAAGGCTGTAGCTCATCATAAAATGGGATGTTGTGATGATTGCAAAAGAGTTTTGCATACATTTCTTGTGGGTTCCATCAACCGTCGTTGAAACCTAAGTTAGAATCTTCTATACGCTCTGGAGGTTTGGAGGTACTATTTCAAACATTGTGCACAAGTAGTGCCCTTTACGCACACACTTTGGCTGTTCCTAAGCTGCACAGCACATGTTTCACAAAGGTAGAGATGGCAGCTGAGGAACAATGAACAGATGTTAAGGCTTGCAGGTAGTTTTCTGCAGTTAGAGGGTTTCCTAGTGGGTCATCAAAATTGTGTTTCTTCTTCCAACAATGTGGGGATCATGGACAGCTGCACAATGAAAGGAGGCATCATTGCTGCTTCCTGGAGACTGGCCATTGATACAACTGATGAAGTTTGATTGATCAGGTATGGCCTGAGCATTAATTGAGTGGAAATCATAGAGTTGATATTCAGCTATTCTCCGCTGAGGAAAAGGGAGGGTATTGGGTTTCATGACAAGAGGAAAAGCTTGTGGCCATGAGAAGACTTCAGAAACAGAAGAAGGAATGGTTCTGTGTTTCTTGTCTTGCAGTAGCACATGATACCACCTGGCATATTGGCCTTCTGGTTGAGATGTCAAAGATGTTATTTTGATGGGTTGCTATAATTACAGAGATAATATTTTGATATGGACAATTCTAGCTGATGCTAGTCAATACATTGAGTACATGGAGGATCCAGAATAACAGACTCCCCAAGATTTAGTCTTGCACCAACTCTTTTCAACATATTTACGAATGATCTGCGTCCAACAATTTCCAGGGCATTTCAAATAGAGGTCAGCCACCTGGCTTCAACAGACAAGTGCTTCCATTTTTTAAAATATGTTTTGAGGACTCGTGTTTAAAAATTGTGGAAATTGATTCATTTGAAAGACTGAAGAGATTCCATAGATGCTGGACTTTGTATTTTTAAAAAATAGGTCACTGGAAGGACTTTGGGACTTTGTTTAAAAACCACTTACTGGAAGTCACATGTCTTCAGCTAAGTAAACAGCAGGAGCCTTCTGACTAGGGGAGTTGTTTACAGAGAAGTGACATGTCAAGATTTATGGTGGTCAAGAGTTTGTTTCATTTTGGATATTGTTTTGAGTCAGTTGGGGGTAAGCCTGCAAAGGGAGAAGCCATCAGCTCATCCTTTTTCCACCTCTTTAAGAAACCCTGACAATCCAGTGTGATCGCTGAAACCCCTAATGCAGTGATTCTCCTGAAAAGCCTGCCAGACTAATCCTCAACGTTGCCTGAAAAAAACTCCAGAAAGATCCCAGTGACAGGTGTCTACACGTATTTGGATGCCAGAATAAGGGATCACCTGGGAACATACCATATCTGATCCTTTTCCTTCAAGAATTAACAAGTATTTGGCCAAAATTTTTTTCTGTCTTTTTGTAAAGAGATCTCTGCAGAGAAAATTTCTTTATTGTTTTTCTTTTACCAGTGTGTGTGTGTGGGAGTGTTGGGTTAATTTAGAAGGGGACCATCATATTTCAACCGGTGTGTTAATGCTTTGTGTCTTTACTGAATAAGTCTATCACCAAGAGTGGCTCGGTAGCACCACTACTGACCGAACTGACCGAGTCCTAAAGGACATATCTGCCAGACTCAGTGTGCGGCAGGTGGTGAGGGAACCAACAAGAGGGGAAAACATACTTGACCTCGTCCTCACCAATCTGACTTCCGCAGATGCATCTGTCCATGACAGTATTGGTAGGAGTGACCACCACACGGTCGTTGTGGAGATGAAGTCCCGCCTTCACATTGAGGATACCCTCCTTCATGTTGTGTGGCACTACCACTGTTCTAAATGGAATAGATTTCGAACAGCTCTAGCAATGCAAAACTGGGAATCCATGAGGTGCTGTGGGCCATCAGCAGCAGCAGAATTGTACTCAAGCACAATCTGTAACCTCATGGCCCAGCATATAGCCACTCTACCATTATCATCAAGCCAGGAGACCAATCCTGGTTCAATGAAGAGTGCAGGAGGACATGCCAGGAGCAGCATCTGGCATACCTCAAAATGAGGTGTCAACCTGGTGAAGCTACAACACAGGACTATCTGGGTGCAAAACTGTGTAAGTAGCATGCAATAGAAAGAGCTAAGCGATCCCATAACCAACGGATCAGAACTAAGCTCTGCGGTCCTGGCACATCCAGCCATGAATGGTGGTGGACAATTAAACAACTAACTGGAGGAGGTGGCTCCACAAATATCCCCATCCTCAATGATGGGAGAGCCCAGCACATCAGTGTGAAAGTTAAGGCTGAAGCATTTACAATAATCTGCAGCCAGAAGTGCCGAGTTGATGATCCATCTCGGCCTCCTCCTGAGGTCCCCAGCATCACAGATGCCAGACTTCAGCCAATTCGATTCACTCCGCGTGATATCAAGAAACGATTGAAGGCACTGGATACTGCAAAGGCAATGGGCCCTGACAATATTCTGGCAATAGTACTGAAGGCCTGTGCCCTAGAACTTGCCGAGCCCCTAGCCAAGCTGCTCCAGTTCAGCTACAATACTGGCATCTAACCTGCAATGTGGAAAATTGCCCAGGTATATCCTGTACACAAAAAGCAGGACAAGTCCAACCTGGCCAATTACTGCCCCATGAGCCTACTCTCAATCATGAGTAAAGTGATGGAAGTTGTCATCAACAGTGCCATCAAGCGGCATTTGCTTAGTAATAACCTGCTCAGTGACGCTCAGTTTGGGTTCCGCCAGGGCCACTCAGCTCCTGACCTCATTACAGCCATGGTTCAAACATGGACAAAAGAGCTGAACTCAAGAGGTGAGGTGAGAGTGACATCAAGGCAGCATTTGACCGAGTATGGCATCAAGGAGCCCTAGCAAAACTGAGGTCAATGGGAATCGGGGGGAAAACCCTTGCTGGTTGGAGTCATACCTAGTGCAAAGGAAGATGGTTGTGGTTGTTGGAGGTCAATCATCTGAGCTCCAGGAAATCACTACAGGAGTTCCTCAGGGTAGTGTCCGAGACCCAAACATCTTCAGCTGCTTCATCAATGACCTTCCTTCAATCATAAGGTTAGAAGTGTGGATGTTCGCTGATGATTGCATCATTCGTGACTCTTCAGATACTGAAGAGGTCCGTGTAGAAATGCAGCAAGACTTTGACAATATCCAGGCTTGGGCTGACAAGTGGCAAGTAACATTCGCGCCACACAAGTGCCAGGCAATGACCATCTCCAACAAGAGAGAATCTAACTGTCTCCCCTTGACATTCAATGGCATTACCATCACTGAATCCCCCACTATCAACATCCTAGGAGCTACCATTGACCAGAAACTGAACTGGAGTAGCCATATAAATACCGTGGCTACAAGAGCAGGTCAGAGGCTAGGAATCCTGAGGCGAGTAACTCACCTCCTGACTCCCCAAAGCCTGTCCACCATCTACAAGGCACAAGTCAGGAGTGTGATGGAATACTCTCCACTTGCCTGGATGGGTGCCGCTCCAACAACACTCAAGAAGTTCGATACCATCCAGGACAAAGCAGCCCGCTTGATTGGCACCCCAAATACAAACATTCACTCCCTCCACCACCGACACACAGTGGCAGCAGTGTATACCATCTAGAAGATGCACTGCAGCAATGCACCAAGACTCCTTAGACAGCACCTTCCAAACCCGCGACCTCTACCAACTAGAAGGACAAGGGCAGCAGATGCGTGGGATCACCACCACCTGCAAGTTCCCCTCCAAGTCACACACTATCCTGACTTGGAATTATAGTGCCTTTCCTTCACTGTTGCTGGGTCAAAATCCTGGAACTCCCTTCCTAACAGCACTGTGGGTGTACCTACTGCACATGGATTGCAGTGGTTCAAGAAGGCAGCTCACCATCACCTTCTCAAGGGCAGCTAGGGATGGGCAATAAATGTTGGCCTCGCCAGTGACGCCCACATCTCCTGAATGAATAATAAAACATGGTATTAATATAATAAATTAATAATTTTCTTGTTTATTAAAGTAACCTGGTTGTAGAATTTTATTCTGAAATAAAAATAGTGTATATAATTGGTCGTATCATAACTGGATAAAATATTTAAATATCTAATTAAAGTAAAATACTGCAGATGCTGGAAAGAGGGAGGGGGAGAAAGAGGGAGGGGTAAAGAAGGGGGGAGGGGGAGAGCTGGGGGAAGTGTGGGGGAGGGGGAGAGGGAGGGGAGGAAGGGGAGAGAATGGGGGGGGGGGAGCAGCGGAACGGAAGAGGAGTGCCTTTTTCTGTGCATGCGCCATAAACACAACAGCAAAAGACTTACTGGCCAGTCCCTGGACCCGGTGACACCAAGGTCTTCGCACGCTCGCTCCCCGCGGCTCTCTACGGCCTCTCGCTTCCGGCCCTCTCCATTCAGCCGTTCCCTCCAGCTGCGGATGCCCAATCCAGTTGCTTTCTCCCCTTCTCCACAGTACTTCAGGCTTTCCAACTGTCTGGTCCCTGCATTTTGCATGCTCCCTCTCCCCACCCCTCCCTGCTCTACCCACCCCTCCCCCTCTTCACCCACCCCTCCCCCTCTTCACCCACCCCTCCCTCTACCCCCCTACCTCCACCCTCCACCATAGTTGAATATCTGAAGTGCAGTTGCAAAGTCGGGGAAATAGCATGCAAAACAAAACCTCAACAATTCTGGGTTTAATTATTGAGAAGTTTTATTAAGTTCATTAAGTATCCGAGGAACTGTTGTGCATGGATACATGAGTGTTGTGTCCAGCATTCCTGTTAGACAGACAGGTCGAGTCTCTGCTATGCACAGCTAAAGAGATTGTTCCTGGAGAGTCTTGTGGTGAATGAACACTTGGCTCTCTATTCCACTACTGTATTGTCCATGTGAAGAAGGCAAAGTCACAAGAGTCTGAGCTCTGTCTATTCTTGGTGGATGTTCCCCAAGCGCATCCCAATGTGCATTCCCAATTCATCCATAAATGCAGTGTTCCTTTCCACATCGTGATGAGCTCCGCAGCATGATCCAGTTGCCTTCGTTGCTTGAATGCTGACCATAAGTCTCGAGGATTGTTTTCTCGATGGCATGTTTTACATGAAAAGAAGAAAAGCAAATCAGAGTCAGAGCTTGCCTCCGTCCATCCACTGAAATTACTGTTGCGCACACCTTTTTAAGTTCTGCAGTGAAGGCACCAATGAATCACTTAGTACCCACCTCAGCTGTAGGAGTCAGGATGATGTAACTGCCCCTATCTCGTGATGGTTCAATGCTGCTCTCAGGGAAAACATGAATGATGTGAGGGTGCTGGAAAAAGAAGCACATTTCTTTTGGACTATGAACATAAAGCAGGCCATTTAGCCCAGCTGTTCCCTGCTAGTGGTTATGCTACTCGTGCGTCTTTCTATCCATTCCCATTTAGTCCTGCCTACTACTATCAGCATCATCTTCCATTTCTTTCACTCTTATCTACCTTTGCCTTAAAGCAACACTGAGGATGGAGAATGGTGTGGCTGCACTCCCACCTCACCAGTTGTGTACGCAGCAAGAGCATTCACATTTGTGCTACCACTGGACATGGCATGCTTGTTTCTTTTAGTGCTCAGTCTCTTCTTGCTGAATGTTCCCCAAGTGCTTGACCCCTTTGGACGCCTTCTCTGCTTGACAGGCAGCAGCTGGCAATTGCGGAGTCTCACAAGGCTCTGCATGGTTGTTTCAAGGGCGGATGGGGAAACATGTGGCTGTGTGTCCACGTGCACTGCTTGGATGGGTGCAGGAACAGGTGACTGTGTGTCCATGTGCACAGCTTGGATGGGTGCAGGAACAGGTGACTGTGTAACTGAACAGCAAGGAGAGGGTACCGCAGGTGGGGGAAGTGGAGCTTTGAACAGGCAGGCGTATGTATGGTCCATCAGATCATTAGGCCAGGGGGTGAAACGCTCAGGATCCATGGATTGTGGCACGCGACTGATGTCCAGCGCGTGGCCACCTCCATCCGAAGGTGCTTCCGGGCAATTGTTGGGCAAATTAATTGGCTCCATCTCATCAGCCAGTCCTTGTGTTTATGGCGCATGCACAGAAAAAGGCACTCCCCTTCCGCTCTGCTGCTCCCCCCCTCCCCCCCTCCCTCCCTTCCCCCCCTTCCCCCCCCCGTCCCTCCCTTCCCCCTCCCTCCCTCCCTCCCCCCCTCCCTTCCCCCCTCCCTCCCTCCCCCCTCCTCCCTTCCCCCCTCCCTTCCCCCCCTTGAAATGTATTTTCAGAGCAACTTACCTTGGAACAATCTCCTCTGTCTAATAAAAATGAAGCAAATGTCCAAAATGACTAAATAATTGAGATAAAATGCCCGACGAAACCTCTCCTCCTTCCATTTTCAAAAACTCGCGCCGAAGCTTTCGGAAGATTGACGCACATGCGCACACGGGCTCCGGTCCTCTGCGCATGCGCTGCGGTCCGGATTGCCAGGACCAGTTTGCACATGCGCAAAGGCCAACCTGGCGTGTTCCCCGAGGAAGATGACGTTACGCGATGACGTCATCTGCGCATGCGCAAACTGGTCCTGGCAATCCGGACCGCAGCGCATGCGCAGAGGGCCTGAGACTGTGTGCGCATGTGCGCACCGTGGCGCATCCTGATGACGTAGCGTTGTCATCAATCACTTTGTAGATTTAATTAGCCCTAAGTTGGAGTTCTGCTCAGGAGAGTCAGTGGTGGGTGCATCCATTCTGAATTCTCTTTCAGTGCTTTAATGAGTTATGCGAGGGCTTTTCACCTTAGGGAATGGTTGGTTCTCTTTTCTTCTGACTATGGGGGAGAATTCCTTGCTAATCTTCCCTTTGTCCTCTGGTACACTTCTGCTTGAAGGTATTTGTCCATATTCCACTCCACTGCGGCATTTAGACTGGGTGAGGCATCACCTACACAGTTTTTATGCCCTCTTGAGGACTTTCCTTGTCTCTGCAAGTTGCTGTAAATGTTGTTAGCAACTCTGGTGAGGTGCTTCTGGTGTCTGAATTTACATAGGAGGATGTGGAGTCTAATCTTTCAAACATTTCGGGGTTGGCTGACTGGACAGTCAGGGTAGCTGGGATTCCTCCCAGACTTCCTTTAATCTGCTCTCTTTGTCCCTTTTCCCCCTTTCCTCTCTAACTATTTGCCAGCCTTGTGCCTGTCTGTTCCCTTTTGTTCTCAGCAGGGGTTCCTTACAGTTCACCAGCCCTCTGCTGGAGAGTCCTCCAAACACCGATACAGGACTTGGGGGTACAGATTTCACTATAGTTTGGGTTTCCCTCAACCTGGCACATGTGGCAACTCCTGCAGTACTCCACCGCATCTTTGTGGAGTTTTGGACACTCAAACTGCTGTCTTATGCGGGCTTTGGGTTTTTGTATACCGACATGTACAGCAACTGTAATTTCATGGGCCATTCTTAACATTTCTCTCCGGTACTTCTGTGGCACCACTAATTGGTGAACCACTGTCCACTCCTTGCTCTCAGGTCTGCGAGGAGAATTCAACTTCCTCATCAGTACCTCATTCTTTAAATAGTAGCAGTCAGGGAATCTCTCTGCTTCAGTTTCAGACTGGGCAGCCTGTGCTAACTCTCTCAATACTGGGTCAGCTCGCTGAGCCTCGGCTAGGGAAGATTCATTTAATTAATTCCCCGGGTCTTCTAACTTTCCAAAGAAAGTCTCAGACAGTCAGACCTCATAGCCATCTGCCTGCAATGCTAATTCAGCTTCCTCTGGGGGAGCTGGTTTGATCATGGCCCGATTCACGACACAAGCAGGGAAACAAGCACGGAAGTATTCAATGAATGGCCTGACACTGGGAAGTTCCGAGGAACAAAGGAAACTTGGCATGTTTGTCCATAGATCTCTGAAGGTAGAAGGGCAGGTTAATAGGGTGGTGAGAAAGGCATATGGGACACTTGCCTTTATCAATCGAGGCATAGATTACAAAAGCAGGGAGGTCATGTTGGAATTGTATAGAACTTTGGTAAGGCCACAGCTGGAGTACTGTGTGCAATTCTGGTCGCCACATTATAGGAAGGATGTGATTGCACTGGAAGGGGTGCAGAGACGATTCACCAGGATGTTGCTTGGGATGGAACATCTAAGCTATGAAGAGAGGTTGGATAGGCTTGGGTTGTTTTTGCTGGAGCAGAGAAGATTGAGGGGTGACCTGATCGAGGTGTACAAGATTATGAGGGGCATGGACAGGGTGGATAGGGAGCAGCTGTTCCCCTTAGTTGAAGGGTCAGTTATGAGGGGACACAAGTTTAAGGTGAGGGGAAGGAGGTTTAAGGGGGATTTGAGGAAGAACTTTTTTACCCAGAGGGTGGTCACCGTCTGGAATGCACTGTCTGGGAGGGTGGTAGAGGCGGGTTGCCTCACATCCTTTAATAAGTATCTGGATGAGCACTTGGCATGGCATAACATTCAAGGCTATGGGCCAAGTGCTGGCAAATGGTATTAGGTAGACAGGTCAGGTGTCTTTAATGCATTGGTGCAGACTCGATTGGCCGAAGGGCCTCTTCTGCATTATGGTAGGAACTGCTGATGGGTGAGTGATGGGGGTTGGTAGGATAGTGGGTAGCAGATGTCTTAAGAACGTAGAAATAGGAACAGCATTCGGCCCCTCGAGCTTGCTCCTCCATTCAAGAAGATCACGGCTGATCTGATTGTGGCCTTAGCTCTACTTTCCTGCCTGTCCCCCATAACCCATGACTCCCTTGTAGATCAAAAATCTGTCTAACTCAGCCTTGAATATATTCAATGACCCAGCTTCCACCGCTCTCTGGGGAACTGAATTCCAAAGATTAATGACCCTCTGAGAGAAGAAATTCCTCCTCACCTCTGTCTTAAATGGGAGACCCCTTATTTTGAAATTGTGCCCCCTAGTTCTAGATTCTCCCACGAGGGAAACATCCTCTCAACATCTATCCTATCAAGCCCCCTCATAATCTTATATGTTTCAATAAGATCACCTCTCATTCTTCTAAACTCCAATGAATATAGGCCCAACCTGATCAACCTTCCTTCATAAGACAATCCCATCATCCCAGGAATCAGCTTGGTGAACCTTCTCTGAACTGCCTCCAATACATGTTTCTCCCTCCTTAAGTAAGGAGATTAAAACAATACACAGTACTCTAGGTGCAGTCACACCAATGCCCTGTTCAGTTGTAGCAAAACGTCCCTACTTTTATACACTGTCCCCCTTGCAATAAATGCCAACATTCAATTTTCTTGCCTAATTACTTGCTGTATCTGCATGCTAACATTTTGTGATTCATGTACGAAAACACCTAGATCCCTCTGTACTGCTGCATTCTGCAGTCTCTTTCCATGTAAATAATATTTTGCTTTCCTATTCTTTCTGCCAAAGTGGACAAGCTTACCCTTTCCCACATTATACTCCATCTGCCAAATTTTTGCCCACTCACTTAACCTATCTATATCTCTTTACAGACACTTTGGGCTGGATTTATGGGCCCACCTGAGGTGGGTAGGGAGACGGTGGGGGGGGGGGCGCACGGAGAATCATGACGGGTGGTGGGGGGTGGAGGGCCCGTCGCCGAGCGATCTTACTGGAGGTAGGATAGGCCGACAACAACCTTCCCACCCAATGGCCAGTTGAGGCCCTTAAATAGTCTATTAATGGCCAATTAAGGGCCTCTTCCCACCACCGCTGGGATCTTACCCGCGGTGGGGGGGGGAGGATGGGTGCATCTGCCAGATGGGGAGGGCACCTTGTAACGCGAGGTGGACTCCCTGTGGGCTTGGGGGGCGGTTCCCTCCACTGTGGGCAATCTGTGGCCCACAGAGGATACCTGCCCGGAACCATTTTACCCACTGGGATCCCTTCCTATGGACTGCACAACCAACCCAACCCCCCGCTGCTTCCAGACTGGCCCTGGCGACCCTGTCTCACTTACCTGAGGTCTGGGGTTCCAGCACTGGGCTTGTAGCCAAGGCCTCTGCAGTACCAGTAATGGCCATTGCTCCATGTGGTACTGCAAATGCTGCTGAGCTGCTGGCCCTCTGATTGGCCGGCAGCTCTTTGAAGTGGGATTCCCGTCTTTAAAGGGACGGAGACCCCGGCTCTGGAAACTTAGATTTAAAAAGACTGGAGGATCGCTCAGGGGTGGCACGAAATGGCAGAGGGGCTTTCCCCCGCCTTTTCAGCCCAGCGCCAGGAGCTCACCTCCAACACTACTACTAGTCTACTCTTCTTTGGCCTCCTTATCTCGAGAGACAATGGGTAAGCGCCTGGAGGTGGTCTACTAGTCTACTACTAACACAAAATCCTGTCCTTTGTGTCCTCCAACACAACTTGCTTTCCTACCTACTTTTGTATCATTCCCAAATTTGGCTACAATACACTCGGTGCCTTCATAAAAGTCACTCATATAAAAAGTAAATAGTTGAGGCTCCAACACTGATCTCTATGGCACTCCAGAAGTTACAGTTTACCAACCTGAAAATGCCCCATTTATCCTGACTCTTTGTTTCCTGTTAGTTAGCCAATCCTCTATCCATGCTAATATATTACCCCCAACACCATCAGCTTGTGTAGTAACCTTTTATGTGGCACCTTATTGAATGCCTTTTGGAAATCCAAATACATTACAACTACTGGTTCCTCTTTATCCACCCTGCTTGTTACATCCTCAACGAATTGTAATAAGTTTGTCAAACAGAATTTTCCTTTCCTAAAACCATGTTGACTCTGCCTGATTGCATTATGATTTTCTAAACGCCCTGTTATTGTTTCCTTAAAAATGGATTCTAGCATTTTCCCAATGACAGATATTAGGCTAATTGGCCTGCAGTTTCCTGCTTTCTATCTTTCCCTTTCTTGAATAGAGGTGTTACATTTGCAATTTTCCAATCTGCTGGGACCTTTCTCTGCAGCCATTTCTTTTGTGACCCTAGGATGCAGACCATCAGGTCCAGGGGACTTGCCAGCCTTTAGTCCCATTAGTTTTTGTAGTACTTTTTCTCTAGTGATGATGATTGTTTTAAGTTTCTCCCTCCCTTTTGCCTCTTGATTTTTTGCTGTTCTTGGGATGCCTTTTGTGTCATGCGGAGATGCACTCAGACCTTGACCACCCATGTGAGGTCATTAGACTTCTTATGGTATTGCTGCAGCTCCCTGCTAGACTCTGGGCATCCATCTTCCTGGCCACCTGTTCCCAGTCCCCTCAGAAGGTGTTGCTTGAGAGCCTCCTGACCCCTGCAGAAACATGATCTCTCTCCACATGTCAACATTCACCACTAAGGCTTCCAGCACCACATCCATGAATCTAGGAGTCCTCCCTCCTCCCTGGTGCACCTCGGCGCAGCTTCATCTTGCAGCTAGTGTCAGTATAGGTAGTCAGTAGTGGCTCCCTTCCACTGAGTGCAGTTTCCCTTTAAGAGGAGCAGGCTGGCAGCATCACATGATATCAGTGCATGCTGCTTGACTTCCTGCTGAGTGCTCAGGCCACCAGCAGCGTGGGCCCTGCTCAGCCCAACACTACAACCATTCAAATGGGGAGGCAGCATCAACGGGAATTGGCATGGGTAGATCACGAATCACAACTCCCAGTCTCAAAAACAGGCCTTAATGATCTTTTGCCCATTGTTTATGGAACAATCTGCTTGTTCGCCCCTCCTCCCCACTCCCCCATCTCTTCCATCCCCATCTTTGGGTTTCTGCTTATTTATATGCAAGTAATCGTGTTCTGAGGTTACGGACATGTAAATATAGTACAAAGGCACGTATTCATGCAGTCAAGTTCTATGAATCTAGCTGCTAGTTTCAAAAATTACATAAGGTTACTTTTCCATTGAACAAGATAAATATTTCAGTTTAATTCAATTCAAGTGGTCAAATTATAACTAAACAATGCGGAAATAAAATCACAAATTAGGCGCCATTTTTCAAATGGAGATGATTGACAGCTGAAATCCATTATGATCACAATGGTCTAGAAATCATCTGCATTGTGACCTTTTCTTGGCTGTTAAGCTGTCAATATTCTGGGCAGGAACTGCATGCTCACTACCAGCTGGAAGGGTGCTGTTTGCCAAATTGGTAAAAGCCAAAAAATCATCTGAAAAATGTCTGAAACAGGCATTCGGCCCATTAATTGCATATGCAAAGGGCCTAATGTCTGTTTGAGGACCCCACTGCATGATCGGTTTGCTCTGAGGCAGCCGGCACTATGTGCAGCCTTTAAATGCTACAAGATGCAACCAACAAAATACCTTTAAAAATTATTCCTGCTTGAATATGGAGCCAGGAGGAATGCTCCCACATTAAAAGAATGAAGGTTGCTATTGGCTACAATTTTCCTACTTCCCCACCCCCAACCATGTTCGTCACCTTTCCTTCCTCCGATCGCCACCACTGCTACCTGCTGATGTGCCTGTTGTATCCCTTCCCCGATCACCACTGTTCCAGCCCCACCCAGCTGCTGCTCCCTCCCACCTCAGTCGCCATCCCTCCCATCTCACTTACTTGATGGTCGTTGCGACACTAGAGGCGATCCAATCTTTAATTACGCTTCGCTGATGAGATGCTTGTTGCTCTCTGCAGCTTGTGGCCTTGATGGAAGCCTGAGGCTCAATATCAAGAGCACCTTATGCATCACCACTGGGGAACAGCGATCGTTCCCTGTTCCTTCTTGCGCACCCAATGCCTGAATTTCTTGGCCAACATCTTTCTATTTTTTCAAAGGTACATTTTCTAAAATTCAAACAGGAGATGTATTGATTAATACACAAAAGAGATTCATTCATTAATAATTTTGCCTCTTTGTTGCTAGGAGCCATTGAAGTGACTTTGTCTGCACTGCTGTTCCAATGTGACTTTACTACTTCAGGATATAGTATTACTTGCCTGGCGCTTATCATGTAAATTGTATTGATTGAAATGCAGAACTGTGTGCTATCAATTTAAGTGACTTCATTATGAATCATATTCTGTTTCAATGCCAGGGTTTGGTTCGGGCTGGATTCACCAGAGAGAGGATGTTGTGTCTAACAATATCGAAAACTCTGAGGAACTAAGCCTTTCTTATTTCTGCTACCTTCACATACCCGTTCTATTGATTGTTTTGGGATGTTAGTTTACCTTGAAAACATGCCTGTTTTAAAAATTCATGTACAGGCTTCCTGAATTTACTGAAAACAAACACAATTATGGTGCAATATTTTTATTGCAACATGCTAATTCATGCAGATTAATTCATCAAAGTCTGATATGATCCATATCCAGCAGATAGAACTATCCCAATAGGAAGTAGTTGGGGGTGGGTGGGGGTTGGGGGGGGGGGTGGTGTGGAGGTGAGGAATACCACTGTTAAACCAGTGCTCTTCCTGAATGTAAACCCTGGCTGAGGTTTTCAAAGAATGGGGTACTTGTTTTCTTTAATTATTAACTAATTAAACAAATTATATATGGTTTGTGGCTGTAACTATTAAATCAGCTTTGTGTCTATGATGGATGCCAAGCCAAAACATTCTGAAAGATAATGTTACTGTCAAAATTATATGGCAGCCATTTTTAGATGAACTCATATAGGGCTTTTGAATTGTCTTCTGGTGAGATGTAAACCTGAGAAAGAATTTGCAGTAAACTGTATATTGCTTTTCCACATAGCCACTTGAGGAAGTTAGATTTCAGATTAATAGTGCACCCACTTTTTAAAAATATAACCTTTTTCTTCTCCCCAATAGTAACTACTTTGAAATGTCTCTCTGCCCTGTACCATTTCCTTGGTCGAAACAGAAGGGGAAAATGCACTGCTGTCGGTCACCAATAGTACCCCTGTAACCAACTACTACGGCAGTGCTGATGTAGCTGGAGGGTGGATTAGCTGCTGTTTTGTCTTTCCTCCCCATGTGTAAGTGCCTTGGCTGCCCTAGACAATCTCGACTGAGACTGGAAACATGCTGAGCTGGATTTTATAGGCCCTTCGCCATCGGGAACGTTGGCGGTGGGGGAGGGGCGCAATGAAGATCGGCGTGGTGGAGGCCTACCACCGACCCCAATGGCGACAAGCCCCGTGCCATTCTCGGCGGCGGCAGCGAGGCCGTGCGGCGGCCGCCCTGCCACCCGGGACCCCAATTTAAATATGTAAATTAATTTACATGCCTGATTTATTGAGGGTCCTGTCACCTCCTTAATCGCCGCACTGATCTTCATACGGACAGCGGACAATGCTGCGCCTTTGAATCCCCATTCGGGGAAACGTGGCACGACAACTGTGGGGAGGGGGAGGAAGATTGTTTCTCTGTGTGGGAGAGGGGGAGTGGGGTGACATCGGTGTGGACTGGTTGGGGGGGGTGTTGATAGGAAGGGGTAAAGGGCAAAGGTGCCAAACTTTGTGGGGGAAGGTCAAATTCTTAATAAACAAATTTCGGAGGGGAAAAGGGCAGGAATATTTTGAAATGCCATTGGTGGGGTGTGGGGGGGGGGGGTGCGGGGGGGGCGGAAAATGAATTTAATAATTTAAATTTTCTTTTGGTCATTGAACTGATCTGGCCCTTTAATTTTAAAATCTCCATTATGGGCTATAAGCCCCTTTAAAATGGCGCTAGACGCCTGCGCATTGGCGCTGGATGCTGTTGCCTGCGACAGCTCGCCCACCCCCTCTTTGTCATCATGGGGTGCCGGGTTGGGGGGGGGGGGGGGGCACGCAGCCATTCAAATGAGCCACTGTGTTTGAAATCGCGGCGGCTCCATGACGCGGGACCTGTGTGGGCTGGGTGCATTTTTTTATGTCCGCCGCCTACTTTGGCAGCCGACTCTTAAAATGCAGCTTGCTTTGTAGGGAACGTTGGAGATCTGCACATGCTCTACCATTGTTGGCTCTTTAATCCACTGTGTCACCAGGACCACTTTGTAATCCAGAGTTCATCAATATGCTGCGTGTCACTAATAGCAATTTTCTGGGACTCTTACGGGACATTACACATTGCATTTCTTTAATGTATATTAGAAAGTCAGAAGTGGTAATCATTCTGGAAGATGAACTCTTTCAGTTGGATTTAAAATTTTGAAGGGGCTGGGTTGACACTACAGTATTCCTAGTGTCCTGTTTATTTTACACCCAAAACACAAACAACATTCATGTCACATCATAAAAAACTGAATGGCGTATTCTTTAACTGGCACAATCTCAGGACAAAAAACATTGAGATTACACAGCGAATAACAGAAATATTAAATCAGGCCCAATATGGCAGGCTTGAATTAATCAATGACTATATTTAAGAAGTTACTGTGTTGAAAATCATTTAGCAAATATTTCTTGTTCATTTGCTGTACATATTCTATACTTCTATGTAATTCTACTTATTTGTTTATGCTTTCTTCCTTGCTCTCCAATTCCTTCCTTACTTCCCTGTGATATAAATGATTTAAAAAATAACTCCCCTCATTCCTTTTCACTTTCATGCAATGAATTAATTTCTTTTAGAAATGTCATCATGTCACTTGTACATGAGGTTATGAAAATGAAAATGACTGTTCCAGCTGGCCTCCCACTCTGTATCGTTAAAATATAGAAGCAATGTTTGTATTTTCTTTTGCAAATACTTGGCATTTCTGACACAGCAAAATGAAAATAGGATGGGCTTGGATTCAGTGTAAGTTAATAAAGTGAGACTCAATGTATTTTCAGTCTCTGCTGTAATATTCAAAGTTATAAATATTCTTCATTTATATGAACATACGAACATACAAATTAGGAGGAGGAGTAAGTCACTTGGCCACTCGAGCCTGCTCCACCATTTAACAAGATCATGGCTGATCTGATTGTAAGCTCAACTCCACATTCCCGGCTACCCCCATATGAGGTTAAAGGCATTAATATTTGACACTACTATCAAAATATTTAGTGACAATTTTATTCTATAAGCTGAAATCAAAAGTTTGGTACAAAAACTGCCTGTAATTGCCTTAGATTTTTGGGTGCGTTTCACATGAACCGATGTTCCTTTTAAATCTGAACCCAGATCAGAACCACTCATTTTGAAGATTTTGATGGCAAACATGGATTCATATTTCCTACTGTGTAAACTCTACCTCCTCATCTGTCTGACACACAATTTAACGTCTGGTGTCATTAAAACAGGTTGAAACATAATGTGCAGTAGAACCTTGATTATCTAATTTACAGAGAAGAGCAATGCTGAGATCAAAACTTTTACAAATGTTTATCAAGGAATATTTCACATTGGAAATTCAAAGTCGCTAAATATGACTGTTTAATAATGTTAATGAGTACAGCAAGTTCTCAAAGATTACTTTCCTTCATTCTGCCAAGAATAACATCTTCTGAGGTATAGCAAAAAAGCCTTTTCGTTATCTCTTGCCCCACCCCCGCCTCACTTGCTTATAACCTTTGACATTTCTAATATTTGCTAGTTCCGAAGAAGGGTCACTGACCCGAAACATTAACTCTGCTTCTCTTTCCACAGATGCTGCCAGACCTGCTGAGTGGTTCCAGCATTTCTTGTTTTTATTTCATTAATGTTACTGGTACTTCCTGTTTCACTCAACTTGAATGTCTAGCCTGGAGTGTTACTTTAACAACAGTTGGCGGGTCTTACAGTTATAACCTTAAGCAAAATTAAAGCAGCCCCTTTGTGAAGTGGGTGAATGGAAGGAATTCCAGCCTGCAGCTACTGACTTTTTTAAACTCATAATATTTATAAACTTTATGCTTAAAACTCAGAAAGCATTACCTTATGTTCTTGGGGGAGTACTGCAAATCTGGTAGAGCTCTTTAGTTTATATCACATAGAGGGAGCTAGTGCATCTTTCAGCAGAATTTAAACTGCCACTGCAGGTGGAGAAGGCAAACAGTGTTATGTTCTCTTCATTAACAAAACTTCCATTTATTCAAACCTATTGATCTCTGGAATAAATTTATCCTGAGGGAGGGCTCTTAAGTATTACAAGGTAAGAGTAATGCTTTGCCAAAATGTCTTCCCTGTGTCCGAAAAGCATAATTAGGTTCCACAGATCAGTTTTCAAAGCAACTGTACAGCCTGTACAGAAGAAACCATTTGAAAACTCTGTGTTGTTAGTTTTAGTAAATCCAACAACCTCCATGAGCCATTCTTCTTTGAGATGATGTGGAAGCTGGATGTGCTGCTTGATTCAAAGTCCGAATTTCTTTGCCCACATCTGTTGCATCCGGCTTCTTCCACCTTCCATTTAACGGACTTTATTAAGTCCAGTAATATTCTGCTAGATCGAAAAATAACCAAGTTACAACATACACATCTCAGTCTGTTTCTGTCCTGACTTTTCTGCCATTGGCTCTGAGACATTTATTCATACCTTTACTATCTTAAGGCTTGACCTTTCGAATGCTCTTCTGGTTGGCCTCCTTGTTTCCATCTTCCACAAGCTGCACCTCATTCAGAATGCCTCATATTATTTCTCACTAGGCTCCAGTGACTTCCCTAAGAATCACCTTCTTGTCCTCAATATTAAATGCCTACATGGCTTTGCCCTACCTATCCCTGTTTTCACTGGTTTACTCCTTGGTCCCTGTTTTCTTTGCTCCACAATTGATAGTCACTCTTTCAGCCTTCTGGAGCTTACTCCCCAAATCTCTTTACCTAACCCTGCCCCTCAGTGTTTACAAAAGCCAACTGAGAATTTCTGTACTCTACCCATTAACCTCACTCTACTTATTCTCTTCTCACTCTGCATAAATTTTTCATTAATCTTTCAAGCACTCTAGATGTCTTTTTAACATTAAGAGTGCCATATAAAAGCAACTTGGAATTGTTTATATAGAGCCTGATATTTTCTAGCCAGTCACACCCCATGGCATTAAGTCCAGTAATATTCTGCTAGATCGAAAAATAACCAAATTACAACATACATATCTCAATCCTGTTCAACACTTGGACTGTAACTGAAAATTAAATTCAAATCTGTTTTTCAAAATGTAATAATTTTGTGTGATAGGTGTATGAATTCTAAAGATATACTGAACTAAAAATATTCAGCGTATTGAACAATGGAAGTACAAATACCAATACTTTATTGGCCTAGCCTTTGGCCTCTATTCACCACAATACTTTTGCAGCTACCAATCTGCTGAACCACTCAAGTCCACCTTTGATGTTCATATTTCCAATATGGTCTTTCGTCTCTCCCACTCTGGCCATACTCTCTTCCATCATGTTCGATCCCCTTGATATATCTCCCATTTTCACTCCCACAGTCTAAGGTGAGCAGACTTGAGTATATCTGGTATTAACTGGTTTAGCCATCTATCACCAGATCGGGCTGGATCACAGTAAGTGCTATATGGGGTCACACTCCTCTGTCATATCTGCCAACAAGACCACGTTGGAGGATAAAGATAACTTCCAACTTCTTTTCTACACTATTCAGCTTCTTTAAAACCTCTCTCTTGCTCCCTCTACCTTTACTCCAAGAACAAAGGAGGAATTTTAAATAGCGGGATTCGGGTGGTTGAGGGGATAGGGTGGGTGACAAACCCACACAATATCAGCAGCGTGAGGCATGACTGATTCTAAATGCCAGGCCTCATTGTAATATGATGGGTGGGCAGCCTGCTCCTGACCTTGTTGCCTGGGTGGCCCACTCACCCAATGCCGGGCGAGATTTCCAGCAGGCCTCCCAAGGGCTAGTTAAAGTGTGAATCCACCTCTTATAGGGAGGTTGTATTCACTTCTGCCAGATTGCTGACTAATACTGCTGAAAAGAGCCGATTTGTCCAAATGAGTCACTGAGCTCATGGATTCCAGCAGTATTATGCCCAGGACCTGGATTCAATGCAGGAAACACTCAGTAACCTTCCAAGAGCAGCAAGAATGAGTACAGTTCTTCATTTCTCCTTCTCTCTGCATAACCCCTGGCAATAGTCCTTTCCTCCCCACTTTTTGTCACACACTCTTTGTCTGTAGACCCTATGGGCTGGGTAAGGCCTTCTATGAACAGTTTCCCTCACCAGTTCTCTGCTAACAGGTCCAACCGCTGTTCTACCTGGTTGTTTACCCTTGTTGCTGCTACTGATGTTAAATCTCCTCCTTCTCCATCCAAATCGATGCTGCAAGATTGGCACTTATCAAAAGCTCTGAGTGATTATTCACAATGAGTAACGCAGATAAAAGTAAATCAGAGACACCCAATCGTCAAGCTCAAATATCCGTTGGAAATCTAAAAAGCACAATAGTGCACAGATCCCTATGATCTGCATACCTGCGGCTGAGTGCCCTTTAAATGAGGCTTCCAGTGGCCCGTGAAACAAATCCTGCTGGTTTTTACTCAGCAGGTTTGGGACTGGGTGGGAATTCCATTATTTCCTGTTTATCCATGCTTCTGGTGGGCACCTTGGTCACCTGAAGAAAGTATGCAGTTAAGATGATGATGGGCAGTGTTTAAACAGGAATGAGGGGTAAGTAATCCCAGATTATTTCAACTATGCAGCCGCACTGTTTTTGCTGGGTGGAGGATTAAAATTCTCCCTCAAGTGTACGGAGCTTATACACATCTTATCACTCTATTTAGCTGCCTCTGCCACTCCCTCTCCCCCCAACCCTGACCTTTCCCTTGCCCACCAAACCAAAACTCCCCCCAGACTCACCTGTGCCCGAGCACTGAACTCACATCTTTCTTTAATTCCAATCCTATTCCCCCTTCATGCTCTCTGAAAGGTTATTTTGTCCATTGAACCCACCTCCTGCTTCCTTGGCTCCATTCCTCTGAACTACAGACCACAGAATTTCCCTTCCTTACCTTCATGGGGTCAAAAAACCCACCTTCAACTCCTCTCTGCTTGCAAACTACCACTCCATCTCCAACATTCCTTTCCTCTCCAAAGGTCTTAAATGTCACCTTTGAAATCTTTGCCCATCTTTTCTGTAATTCCATATCTGAATTTCACCAATCAGGTTTCCACCCCTGCCACGGCATCAAATTGGACCAAAGCAAAGCCATATATGACATTCTTGTCTTGTGACCATAATGCATTTTCTATGCTCATGCCTTGAGCCTTTGGCATAGTTGACCACACCACCCTCCTCTAGTACCTTTCCTCTGTGGTGCAAATCAGTTATATTGTCTTCACTGATTCCACTCACACCAACCAAATCATAGCCAGAGTATCTCCAGCAATGTCTTCTCTTCCCACCCCTATGAAATTACCTCTGGAGTCCCCAAAAGTTCTATCCTTAGCCCATTCCCCTTGTTCATCAACATGCTGTTCTAGTGTCATCAACTGGAAACGTGGGGTCAGCATTCACATGTTTGCTGACAACATCCAGCTCTCCACTAATTCTCTCGACCCCTCCACTGCCTTTCTGTTGTCAGACAGCCTGTTCAATGTAAGTTTTGGATGAACCATGATTTGCTCCAGTTAAACATTGAGAAGACAAATTTAAGCTATCATCTTTGGGCCCTGCTATAAACTCCATACCTTTGCCACCAATTTGAAACCCCAGTTGACCACTGTCAGGTTGGACCACACTGCTTGTACTCTTTGCATCTTACTCAACCCTGAGCCGAACTTTCCACCCCATATCCATCTATCCAAAGGACTGCTGATTTCCACCTTAGCAACATTGCCCACCTCTGCCTCTGCCCCAGCCAATCTAGTGCAGAAACCTTCATCCATGCCTTTGTCACCTCCAATGGCCTGGCTGACCTCCCATCCTCCCCTTCCATAAACTTCAGCTCATCCAAAACTTTGCTGCCCATATACTATCCTGGGCTAAGTCCTATTCAGCTATTACTGCTGTCTTTGCTTAGATCGGCTCTCAATCACCCAAAACCTCTAATTTAAGATTCTCATCCTTGTGTTTAAATCCCTTAATGACCTCATCTGTCCCTATTTATATCACTTCCTCCATTCGTACAACTCTCCCAGAACCAACTGTTCCACTGACTGTGGCCTCTTGTGCCTCTCCTCTCCCTTCACCTCGCCAAGTGGCTGTAGCTTCAGCGACCTAAGTGTCACACTCTGGAATTCTGGCCGGAAATTTTCCAAGAGGAAAGTAGTCCCACTGCTGGACCGAAAGTGGAACCAACCCAATTAACCTGATTAAGATGCTGCCGCCAAAACTGCTGTCCAATTGAGGATGGTGGCCCGCCTCCCAAAGCTGCCGTCCCTTGACAGCCTTGGCATTGCCACCGATAGAGGTGACCACTGCTGAGACTTCAGGAAGAAGGAAAGGGTGCCTTCATGCTGAGATCCCTTGAAAACCAAGTAAGTTTTTTACTTACCATGTTGGAGCCAGGCAGGCAGGCCCTGGCAATCAGTGGGGTGCACCCTACAATGACTGTGCCATAGCTGCAGGGTGGCCATTGCCACTGGGGGACCTGTCCGTGGGCCATGGAGAGGCCATAAAGGAGGGCACCTTGCCCAGGAATCCACTGGAAAGCTGCCAGGGTTTACTTGGCAGTCTCCCCATGCGGCGGTTGCCCCTTCCGATGCCAGTAAAATGCCAACGGGGGAGGGAATTTCGCCAATTAATTGGTTTAATTGACCACTGCCTCAGGAAGGTGGATGGCTACACCATTGAGGTACCTGCTGCTGGTGATATCCTGTGGCAGCGGGAAGACATAGGGCACCCCTCCTGATACCTTCCACCACCATCTTTCGAGGTCTACCACCTCCCAGCCTATCTCCAGCCCTCTGACTCTAAACACCTCCACCTCGTTCTCTCCTCCCTTTTAAGATAGCTTTAAATCTCCTTCTTTGGTTCAGTGTTCATTTTTCTATGATGAAAGTGCTATTTAAATGCTGTTATTAAGTGTTATGGGAGATTAAAATGATGAATATATTGGAAATTAATAGGAAGTAAGTTGACCAAATTCTAAAAATTTTTTGTCATTATCCACACGCCCCCCCTCAGACTTTCAACCATCACTCCCAATCTAAGAAGATGAACAGGCAACATTCCTTCAGGCCTCTGCCATTGGAGCTATTAAGTTGCCCGCTAGGAGATACACAAGAGCCACCTAGCATATGTCAGCATTGGATCATCTGTCCTCTGTTGTGAAAAAGTATCTCGTATCTACTTGAAGCCGCCCATGACGTAACAGCCACAGCTGGATGTTTAGCATTTGTGGAATTGAGGGAACTATCTTGCATACGACCTGCAAGTTGATGGACCAATGTGCTACCATACCATTAGCCCACACCATATTAATAATCTGTTGAACTGTTGTGAACTGTTTTCAACATAACTTAATTTCAATTAATATATTGCCCCCCGAAAAAAGTTAAGGCAAAGAGTCTGGGATTTGGGCTTGGAACCAAGGCATGCAAAAGGCTGACTTTTTTTTTATTAGTTTGTGGGATGTGGGCGTCGCTAGCTAGGCCAGCATTTATTGCCCATCCCTAATTGCCCTTGAACTGAGTGGCTTGCTAGGCCATTTCAGAGGGCATTTAAGAGTCAACCACATTGCTGTGGGTCTGGAGTCATATGTAGGCCAGACCAGGTAAGGACAGCAGATTTCCTTCCCTAAAGGACATTAATGAACCAGATGGGTCTTTACAACAATCGACAATGGTTTCATAGTCATTATTAGACGAGCTTCTTAATTCCAGGTTTTTGAATTGAATTCAAATTTCACCATCTGCCATTGTGGGATTATTAGTCTAGTGACATTACCACTATGCCGCCACCTCCCAGGGCACATTCAACTTGCAAATACGCTCAATTCCACTGTCCTGGACGCATTGGGAAATGTGTTTCCTGTAGGTAATCTCAGATGCCAAAAACCTGCACAGAAGTATAGCCTTTTGAAGAGGAAGCTAAACAATTGTCTTTTTAATGTGGCTGCTAGCTATCATTAATAATTTCATTTTTGATGCAGGCTCCACAGAGTCTGTAAAGAAATGTTAAAAAAACACATGATGGCTAAAAATGTAGAGTCACATCTGTGCAATCTTTTAATGGAAAGTGAAAGCATCAGTTAGAGGCTTGAAAAATCAATGTTCCAGTAAGAAGACATCAGCTGAAAATAATTTTGTATGCGATATTATCGTGCATATTTGAAACAAACTACTCTGACTGGGTTGGGAAGGCTGAGGGTATAAAGACTTCCAGGACTGCTGATGCCTTTTCCTACTTTAGGGCTTCAGTTATATTAAATGATAATGGGGTTTTCCAGCCCTATCCTACCTACAATCTCCAAACTTGATCAGGCTCCACTTTTAACTTATATTCATAGAATGACAGTCCTTCAAACACAATATACCAAAGAGTGAATAAGGCAATCAATTTTTATTTATTTCTATTTACCTCTATATTATAAAAGTGTCAGTTGTCACACTTAATCATAAGCAAATTGTAGCAACGTCATTTAACTTTATGAAGGAACTCAGTAGATGTACACTTCCTCTTTAATGGTTCATCATCAATTAGAAAGTATTAAAAACTACTAACTGACATTATAACTAATGAATTAGTTAGCTACAGAATTCAAGTAAAACACTTGGGTATACCAGGAGTTTATATATAATGTCACTGTAACATCCAATCACAAAGTTAATATGAATCTCACCACAGCCTTGGATTATTTTTGTTCCAACAGACAATTTTAAACATTAGAATACAGAAAACAAAGATCAGACTGTCTGGACCTGTGATGTCACCCACAGAATTCATATTACAGCCCACTGATAGGGGTATGTACTGCCACCTACTCTCAGAATTCACTTCAATGTACATATCCCTGTAACTGTAACAGAGAAGACTGGGTTTGAAAGAAGCATTGTGCTGCAAGTTTTAAATCTTTTAAAATTTATATATATAAAACATTCAGCAACATTCATGACCCAAATTAAGACATAGGAAAATAAAGTGGAGTTTGAAAAATTAGATTAAATGATATATTAGGTATAATACAAAAACACAATAAAATAGCCTGAAACTTGATCTTCTGAGTTTTAGCTTTCATTTGATGGAAAGATATAGGATTCTTAAGGTAAAACCAATAATCTGAAGGAAAATGTCAAAGTTGCATCACTGTATTTTAAAAAAGAATTCCAGTTGGTTTTGTGATTATTTGTTGTTGGCATATCCATAAGTTAAAAATGGCAGTAACTCTGTCTTTTATATACTTTTGTGGTACAGATTGGGTCCCGTCTCAACACATTTTTCTTGTGTAAATCAATTGAAGGTAGTTTCCACTAAAAGAACATCTATTCTCTGCTGCATTAATTTGGCATGACATTGGTTGACCAACTAACTTAGATCATTGAAAAGTTAATTATTGGAGATACATAGGATGGTCACTACTTTGTAAAACAAAAAATATTCACATTGTTTACTCACTTTGTACAGGGTGAACTGTTGCCCAGATTCACATACAAGCCATAAAGACTTATACCTTGCATGCACATGTGTTTTAAATGTGGTTGTTGCTCACTCAGCATTTTCTGCAAATATTCAGAAAGACAGAGGGATACTGTACACATTGACACTTAAAGCATTGCCTGGTGGAATCCATGGAAGCAAATTGGGCCACACATCCACAATGAAGCCTGTCTGATTTTCTTACATGGACAGAAAAATTGCTTGAACTCCATTATGGCCTGAATTTTACGCCACCCCATTGAGCTGGATGGTGGCGGGGGTGGCTGCCATAAAATGGAGCGGGAGGTTCCGGGAAGCCTTCCCGACCCGCTCCCACCTCTGGCCGACTTTACATAGGGCGGGTGGGGGAGGGGTGGGGGGGGGGCGGTAGTGCTGGCGAGAAACATTCCGCCCACCCCAGGCCAATTAAGGTCCTTAAGTTGCCAATTAATGGCCATTTAAGGGCCTTCGCCCACTTCCACGTTGGTTTTACGCATGGCCTGCAGGCATCCTGGAGCCAGGAAAGGCCGCCCAGGAAAAGTTGGCGGTCTCTCAGCACCCCGGGGGTGGGCCCTGACAATCGGGCACAGGGTGCCCAATTGAGGGCTGCCCTGCTTCCCCAACCACCCCCAGGACCCAAGACGCCTCCTTCTCCCCAAACGACCACTCTTGCCTCGCCGGGGCCCAACCGATTACCCCCAGCGAGGCAACCCAAACTTACCTGGACTCTTAGCTCCAGGTCCTCAGCTGGGCTGCAGTCCCAGCAGAGGCCACCGCTCCTGGTGGCGCTGCTGGGAATAAGAGCTGCCGGCCCGCTGATTGGCCGGCAGCTCAATGAGGTGGGACTTGCTCCCTCAAGTGGGTGGAAGTCCCGCCTCGGAACAATTAAAGCCTGAGGATTCGTAAAATGCGGGACGGATCCCCAGGCTAGGCAGAAGTGGGATCGCCACTGACTTATACATTGGTAGCCAGCTCCCGTCCGTGCAACGTAAAATCCAGCCCTATGTGTGTGAAATCCTCCCCCCCCCACAACCTGATTTTCCTCCAGATGCTCCTCCCAGCTGATGCATTATGCCCAAGAGCATGGTCTCTGCACAGTACGTATATAAATGTGGTTTATGGAGCTTAAGCACCACCGCCCACCCTCAACCACCCGCTCCCCCCCCCAACTGATACACAATGGTACAAATTGAACAATATTAAATATTTGAGATTGAATGCTTTTTTCTCCACCCTGCCTCAGCTTAGGGGAGATGGTGGTGTAGTGGTAATGTCACTGAACTAATAATCCAAAGGCCTAGGGATAATGCCCTGGGGACATGGGTTCAAATCCTATTGGATTTTGAATTCAATTAATTAATAAAAATCTGGAATTGAAAGCTAGGCCGGAAACTTACCCTCGTCAGACAGGAGCCGTCCACTGGTCGAAAAGTCGGTGGCGATTCTGCCTCTGCCTGGCCTGGGAATCCCAACTGCATTTTGCAGTCCCCAGGCACTTAATTGGTCTCCACCTAATGGGGCTGCCAGCCAATCAGCAGGCCAGCAGCTCTTAGTCCCAGCAGCGCCACTGGGAGCAGTGGCCACTGCTGGGATTGCAACCCAGCTTCAAAAAGAAGAGGAAGGACGGCCCCGGGAAAAAGTAAGTTTTTGGGGCCTCATTGGGAGTGATTGGTTGGACCCAAGCAATGCAAGGGTGGTCGATTGGGGGGATGAGGGGCGTGTTGGGCGTTGGGGATGGTTGGGGCATTGGGGGAGCCCTCCGCAGGGCACAGAGTGCCTCATCAGGAGGGCCACCCCCCGGCCATTAGAAAACTGCCTAGTTTTAACAGGCGGATTTTCTTGGGCCTGGGCTGCCCACTTGCCAAAATCCCCATGGCAACAGACGGAGGCTCCTAAGTGGCTGTTAACTGGTCACTTAAGGGCCTTGATTGGCCTGGGGCAGGCAGGCCATTTTTTGCCACTGCCACCCCATGTGAAATTGCAGCGGAAGCAAGTTGGGAAGGGCCCCCAGAACCTCCCACTCCATTTTATGCCGAAATTTTACGCCCCCCTCCCCCACTCCCGCCACCATCCTGCTCTTTGGGGAGGGTATAAAATTCCAGCCCTAGTCTTAGTAATAGTTTTGTGGCACCATCATCGATTGTCATAAAAACCCATCTTGTTCACTAATGTCCTTTAGGGAAGGAAATCTGCTGTCCTTACCTGGTCTGGCCTATATATGACTTCGGACCCACAGCAATGTGGTTGACTCTTAACTGCCCTCTGAAATGGCCTAGTAAGCCACTCAGTTGTCAAGGGCAAGTAGGGATGGGCAACCAATGCTGGCCTTGCCAGAGACACCCACATCCCATGGAAGAATAAATAATAAAAAACTCATCTGTTGAAAACCTCATCCATGCCTTCATTACACTCGACCTGACTATTCCAATGCTCTCCAGGCCATCCTCCCATCTTCCACCCTCTATAAACTTGAAGTCATTTAAAACTCTGCTCCCCATATCCTAACTCGTGCAAGTCGCATTCATCCATCACTCCTGTGCTCACTGACTTACATTAGCTTCCGGTCTGGCAATGCTTCAATTTTAAAATTCTCATCCTTGTTTTCAAATCCATCTGTATCCTTACTGTTCCCTATCTCTGTAACCTCCTCGATTGCCGTGCTCTGTCAGTCTGGCCTCTTGTGCATCCCCTATATTAATCGCTCCACCATTGATGGCCATACTTTCAGCTGCTTTGGCTCTAAATTCTGGAATTCACATCCTAAATCTTTTTTCCTCTTTACCTTTCTGAGTTCAGATGAAAGGTCATCGACTTGAAGCGTTAACTTTGGGCTGAATTTTATGGGCGCCCTAGAGATGGGAACAGAGGTAGGAGGGCCCATAAAATTGCGTGGAAAGATGGGGTGGTGGAGTCCCTGTTGCCTTCCCGATGCCTTCCAATTTAATCTGGAGCAGGGAAAGCCGAGAACAACCTAGCTGCCTGTCGTATTGCACATCTTTAAAATGGCTTCTTCTTTAAATGACAAACCGTAGACTCTATACTTGGATTCAACACAAACACTATCTATTGTATTAGTTATTTACATTTGCATGATTTCAGGTACAGGTCTTTTCCTCGCTGGTGTCTGTCTTCTCTCTGTACAGCCATGTACTGAGTGAGTCTCACAAAATGGTATCTCCTCCTTACATATGCCTGACAATATCATCAGTTGCACCAGTGGCCTAATCTCTTAAAGGTACAGTTTCTTAAAGGTGAAGTCACGACTGCACTACATTACACCACCCCAGGCACCGCACCATTCCACCTCCATCTCTATTTAATGGAAGGTAGAGGGGTCCGCTGTCGCGTGGAGATGCCACCAAGAAAAACCTGCCGGCCTCCTAGCGGAGCTGGGGATCCCTCCTTTGGGACCAATCTGATTGCCACCTCCCTGGGAAGACACTGTCCCACCCTCATCAACCCCATCTCCAATCCCCATCGCCAAGGCCTGCCTGAATGGTCCCGGCGATCCCTACCCCACTCACCTCTCCCAGGGTCTCCGACGTTGTCAGTATCGCAGGGGCTCTGCAGTGGCACTGTTCTCAGTGGCTCTACTGGTACTGCAGAGCTGCCAGCCTTCCAATTGGCTGACAGCTCTTGGAGGCGGGTGCTCATCCCTTAAAGGGATGGCATACTGATGGCTGGCAGTTAATTGCCTGCCCGCCATGGAATTGCAACACAGGTCCGACGGAAGGCCGAGGCAGGGTCTCCCCCACCTATACAAGATATGCTTGCTTGACAAAAGAAAGTTTTACTTTTATCACATGTCTGTGGAGTGTATGCTTCAATGCTGGAGCATAACAGTTTGGCTGCATGGAATCAGTAACTGCAAAACAGGACGCAAGCTGCTCACTATTATCTATCCGTTAAAACAAATGGACATAAATTGTGAGCAGCATGTGCTGGATTTTGGAATAAGGATTTCTACCCAGGCAAGATCTTACATCCTGGCACTGAAGAGGAAAATCTACCTTCCCATCTTGCTTTTACATCTGTAACAGTATTGTATTGCTACTGATCTGTTCTCTCTCTGTCTTATAGTTAATACATTTTACAAAAGAAATTTGCAGTGCCGACATCAAAAAATGGCCAAAAAATATTCTGTAAAAGAATACTGCAGGCTGAAAGGATTCTGGAGATTTTCTTGACCATACTTGGCAGATCTGCAGTCACTGATTAGGAGAGATCAACTTTTACTTGATAATATTCAAGATTTCACTTTTGTCTTTGAATTATTTTTTATATTAAATGTTTATGATTTCTCCTGGCTTTCTAAACCTTGAAAACTTTCATTTACAAATGTTTAAATCTTGCAACGCAACGTTTCCTTCATCCCACTTTTCTTGGTTAGTTTCAGAAAAATATCTGCATTGAAACGAATGTTGAGTGTTGGTGGCAATTAATACCCCATCAGTAGGCTGGAATCTGAATTTTGTGGGCGATCTCATGGGCTCCAACAGTCTAATCTTTGTTTACTGTACTCGTGTTTAAAACTTGACTTTTGGAAACAAAAATAATCATTCAACCAGAAATAAAATTTGATTCCTGACAGCTTAATATGTTAATTACTTATCTGAGTTTTTCTCGATGGAGCTGTGGAACTCTGAACTGCAGATACCTACACTCCCTCAATTCCCAATCTTGTGGGTAATTTTAAACAATCAGATGATCCCAAACATAAGTGCCCTCCTCACAACCTCCTTTGAATCTGTCACGTTTATATTTATGACATTCCATTGGCAGCAGGAAGATGGTATTCCAGGCATCACTGGCACTTGATAGTACCGAACAAGTGAGCTCCAATGCCAGACAGTGTCTGGGACCTGGCAGGGGAGAAACCATGATCAGTGGCTTTTGATCCTGGGTATGCTTTGAGTGAAATGGCTATAACCAAACTTCGAGCTTCAGGCCAGGGAGTGCGTAACACCGTTCGGGTGGTGGTGAAGGACAAGGAAGGAGATGCACCGGTTGAGCGCACCTTCTTCATCAAGAAAATCCTCATCGATTGTTGTGGATTCCAAGCTATCCAAGGATATCTTCTGCCTGCATGACTTCCCCAGAAGTGGATATTTCGATGTGACGTTTAAGAATATGACAGCATGCATCAAGTTCCTGAAGGTGTTCAAGGAGAAAGGGAATCTGGCGCTGCTGTCCATCCTCACAGTGGAGCCACTCATCACACTTTCGTCACAACGTGACCACATGGTGACAATTCACCTCCACAAACCCCATGTTCCTGTCGTGGATGTATTCACCTTTCTCACCAGGTACGTCGAGGTGGCCGGCAGCAGCACTGATGTCAAGGACCCATTTGGGATTTGGACCAGCAAGCGGCAGGTCAAGGTGACCTTGAAGGTCGATGCCAATGGAACCATCATCCACCCTCCCTCCAGCTTTGCTATCGGGGAAAGTCGAGGCTTCTTGGTCTACGCTGGGCAGCCCAGAGTGTGTCGCACCTGTGGCAAATCTGGGCAAGTGGCAGCTAACTGCAGCACAGTCGTCTGCAAGAACTGCATGTAGGAAGGCCATCAGACCAAGGACTGTAAGCAGAGTAAATGTTGCAACTTGTGCGGTGCGGCAGGCCACCTCCACAAAACCTGCCCCAACGCTGCCTCGGTTATGCTTAGGCGGCAAGGTCCACGAAAAGGCCGGGAGAAGGAACAACGAAGGCGTCTGCTGCTGGAAAGGAGACAAGCAACTCTCTCCACAGCGAGGAAAATATACCTGAGAAGGAGAAGAAAGGGGAGGCAGCTGAAACCAGTGACCCAACACCTACCCTGTGCCCGGAAACCCCTCCTCCACAGACAGAATCAATGGAGGAGGAGGCAGCAGATGGACAAACAGGTCAGTGGCAAGTGGTAGAAAGGAAAACCACAAAGAAAAAACCTCCAAAAGTGGAACAAGCCATCACCCAAACCAGTGGCAAGAGGAGGCTACCGTCTGAGACAGACTACAGCAGCTCCTCTTCACTGGACGAGGAAGTGCCGGAATGACGGCAAAAGAGGCGGCAGAACTCAAAGAAGCTGGAAGATAAAGCCTCCCAGCCCCCGGGCACTGGAGGCTGTGATGGGCCTAGCACTGCCCAAAACCCAAAGCGCCAAACCTAGCAACGTGGCCAGCCCATCCCAGCTCCGGGACACCGAGAGCAACAACACGTCTGGTGAAATTCCAGTTCCGGGAAGCCGGGAGAAGTGATGTTTTTGAGGAAGAACAGCAGAGGACAGCCCAATCCTTGCTGCCTACAATAACCCCCACCACCCCGCGCCCCCCCCCGATGTCAACCCAGCGGAACAAACCCTGCATGTGAAACCAGGAGGGGTTTCTGAGCCCAATGATCGTGAAACAGCTTGTGTACACTATGGGATTGTATACTGAAGGATCGGAACTATCAAGGACAAATGGTATGGGAAGCAAAAACTTAAAAATGGGTATAAAGATTGCCTCAATTAACGTGCGTAGCATTAAATCCACTATGCAATGTATTTCAATCTTGGATTATCTCGCCAAGGTCAAAGCCGACCTACTGTTTCTGCAGGAGTGTGGAATACCACACCTCAGCACCTACAGGCAATGGTTTCGATGGTGGTCCCACGGGCCATCGATCTGGTCGGGGGGTAATGATTCCTGTTCCTCCGGCCTGGGTATTCTGCTGCGGGGAGGTAACTTCACCATCTCCGAAGTTAAGGAGGTGGTGGGCGGTCGCCTCCTCATAACAGATGTAATGTACAACAATACTCCGCTCCGGTTGATCAATGTGTATGCCCCGGTTCAATGCAGCGAGCAGCTGACTGTCTTCCAGCAGCTCCCACCACTGCTGGCGACGTCCAGGCCTGTTCATCCTAGGCGGTGACTTCAACTGCATCATCGATGCAGCTGGACGATCCAGCAGAGACGACAGCAAACTGGACGCTGCACCCAGATTCCTAATAGAAACAGTTAACGATGCCAAGCTGCACGACGTCTTCAGCAAACCAGCAGATGGAGTGCAGCGTAGATACACATGGTCAAGAACAGCCGGCCTGCCCGTTCCAGGATTGACTTCCTGTTCATGTCCCGTGCTGTCATGGTCAGATCCACCGACGTCAAGCCGGTGTTCTTCTCCCACCACTTTCTCTTCCAGGCCGACTGTCACTTACAGGATGACCAGCGGGTTGGCAGGGGGATATGGAAGCTCAATGCTGCACTGCTAACCCCAGCGAACGTTGAGGAACTCAAAAGGGATTACAAAGGTTGGAGGACCGTGAAACCCCTCTTTGAGTCTCCAGTTCACTGGTGGGAGGCGCTCACAAAGAACATCAAGAGGTTCTTTATCTTCAAAGGTGTTCAGAGGGCGAGAGAGAGACAGAGAGAAATGTCCCGACTCCAGAAAAGTATGCAAAATCTGCTCCGGCTGCAGTCGATGGGGGTCGAGGTCAAGGAGGACCTCCATGAGGTGAAGAGTTAGCAGGCCTCGCTCTTTGCCACGGAGGCCTCCAAGATCATCTTCCGGTCTAGAGTCCGCTCCATTGAGCAGGATGAGACGTGCTCACATTACTTCTTCCAAAAGGTACACAGAGAGAGCTCTGTGATCAGAGGCCTGAAGGAAGAGGATGACTCGGTAACGTCTTCGCAGTCCGACATACTAAGGATCATCAAATCCTTTTATGCTGGGCTGTATGACGTGAAGCCCACAGACAGCAGAGCCTCCCAGTCCTTCCTGTCATCTATCACAGAGGTCTTAGATGACAGCATGAGGGAGAGCCTGGACAAGCCGCTAACTCTGGGCGAGCTGACAAAGGCCGTGAAGTCCTTCGCGACGAGTAAAACTCCCGGAAGCGATGGCTTACCGGTTGAGTTGTATTCGGCTCTGTGGAACTGGGTCGGCCCGGACCTGCTGAAAGTATACGAGAGTATGCTCCTGACCGGCAGCATGTCAGAATCCATGAGGAAAGGCATCATCACCCTCATCTACAAGCGGAAGGAGGAGAGGGCAGAAATCAGAAATTGGTGGCCCATCTCACTGCTTAATGTTGACTACAAGATTCTGTCAAAAGTCATAGCCAGTCGAGTCAAGTCTGCTCTGGAGTTGGTGATTCACTCTGATCAGACCTCTACTGTACCCGGCAGGAAGATCTCTGATAGTCTCGCGCTACTCAGGGATACGATCGCCTATGTACGGGACAGGAGGGTGGACACGAGTCTCATCAGCCTGGACCAAGAGAAGGCTTTTGACAGGATATTGCACACCTACATGATGGACGTGCTCTCCAAAATGGGGTTTGGGGAGGCAATCTGCAATTGGATCAAACTGCTCTACACGAACAGCAGTAGCGCAATCTCAATCAATAGGTGGGAATCAGAAAGTTTCCCGATCCAATCTGGAGTCAGACAGGGCTGTCTTGTTTGCTTGCTATATTGAACCCTTTGCTGAGTCTATTAGGAAGGATGCGAGCATAAGAGGGGTGACAATCCCAGGCAGTGGATGCACTCAGGTTAAAACCTCCCTGTACATGGATGACGTCCCCGTCTTCTGCTCGGATCCGCTGTCTGTTCGCAGACTGATGAGCATCTGCAACCAGTTCGAACTGGCCTCGGGAGCCAAAGTAAACCAAGGCAAGAGCGAGGCTATGATCTTTGGGAACTGGGCTGACTGATCCTTTGTCCCTTTCACCGTTAGGTCAGACTACCTGAAGGTGCTGAGTATATGGTTTGGAAGGGACGGGGCGTGCATCAAAACCTGGAAGGAGTGAGTAGCCAGGGTACAACATAAGCTGAGCGTGTGGGAGCAGCGATCTCTCTCCATTATAGGTAAGAACCTGGTCATCAGATGCGAGGTGCTCACATTGTTGCTGTACGTGGTGCAGGTCTGGCCCATACTCCACTCCTGCGCTGTGATGGTCACCCGAGCCATTTTCCACTTCATATGAGGATCCAAAATGGACCGGGTCCAGAGGGACACAATGTTCAAACCTCTGGATAAGGGCGAGAAAAATGTACCCAACATCGCCCTCATCCCGATGACCACCTTCATGTGCGCCTGCATCAAGCTGTGTGTAGATCCCCAGTATGCAAGACACCAACTGTCACAACGTGCTGAGGTTCTATCTGTCCCTGGTGTTGCGAAGGCTGGGCCTGGTCACATTGCCGTGGAATGCTCCATCCAGTTGGACCGTGCTGCACCCCCTATCCTTTCTGTGGAAAAACACCTTTGACCACCAATCCATCAGGCAGTGGTCTGCACAGAATGTCCTTAAGGCCCTACGGGAAAAGGAGATGGTGGATCCGGTCGGATGGTTCCCCGAGCAGACTGCCAAAGTCATTTGGCGGAAAGCCTCATCACCAGAACTTTCAAACAAGCACCAAGATGTATCTTGGCTGGTGGTGAGAAGAGCCCTCACCGTCAGATCCTTCCTGCACGCCCAGAGTCTCACACCTGCCGCACAATGCCCTCGAGGTGGCTGTGGTGGGGAAGAGACAGTTGCCCACCTCTTTCTAGAATGTGTCTTTGCAAAGCAGGTGTGGAAGGAGATGCAGTGGTTTTAGTTGAGGTTCATCCCAAGCAGCTCTGTAACACAGGAGTCTGTGCTCTACGGGCTGTTCCCAGGTACGCACACCGAGATAAACATCAACTGCTGCTGGAGGACTATCAATTCGGTGAAAGATGCTCTTTGGTCTGCCCGAAACTTGCTGGTCTTCCAACGCAAAGGGTTGTCCACGACCATATGTTGCAGACTGCCACATTCCAAAGTCCAGGACTACGTGCTGAGGGACGCACTAAAGCTTGGGGCAGCTGTGGCAAAGGCCCAATGGGGAAAGACCACTGTGTAGGGTCCCCCCCACCAAGCTGAACTGAGGGGCTGGATCCATGGAAAACCCCTCGAACTGTATCCAGAGAATATTTGTTTGCTGTAAAATGTACATGGCATGTAAAATGAAATGGAAGGGTTGTGAGGCAACTCATTACTGTATTGAAGGAAACTGACCTCCTTTGAACTCTTTGTATTGTTTGACTTGGTGCTTTTTGGAACTGATTTGTAATGTATTTTTACAGATTTTTATGTATAAAGTGTATTTTGGAAATAAAACAAAAAAAAGTGTCAGGGACCTGATTTTTACTGGGTTCCAAGAGTAACCATTGGAGGCAGTTAAAAATGATGTCTGTGTCCTGTAGGTTTTCTAACAGGTCCCTTTTTCACCTATTAACTGATATATTAATAAAAGGGCAGTGATATTCAGAAGTCACAGGTCTCTGTTTCATTAATTCTTTTCCGGTATATCAATAGACAAGAACCTTTTTTCTCACCAACAGTTCAGGAAAAAATACAACTGCCAGTATTTGACTTTTTTTAAAAAACTTTGCAGGTCACACAGAAGGTGATTCCATGATCCCCCACATAAAGCAGTGAGCTACACTGACAGGAAACATGGGTCAGAGAATTGGGGCTACGATGCTGGAGCCCTATTTTTAACCCACACTTCCCGTGAGCATTGCCTCACCACTACGATTTTAGTATCACAGGTGCAAATTTTACAGACCCCCTGATGTTGGGGGTTGTGACAGAGGGGGCTGGAAAATATCTCTGGCAGAGGCCTGCCACAGGCCTCGGCACTGGGAGCCAAATTTAAATATGTAAATTAATTTAAATGAAGGAATCCCGGTGCGATATTGGTGCCGGTGGCCAACACTTCCACGCCTCCGGATCCACTCTGGGGATCCGAGGGGGAACACTGGTGAGAAGAGGGGAGCAGGTATGTTTTTCAGTGTAGGGGTGAGGTTTGGGAGCAGCGTCAGAGTCATTTCATTGGTGTAGGAGATGGTGGGAAGGGGTAAAGTTTAAAGTTTATGAACTTTGAGGGGGGGAAGGTCAGGTGCACATGCTCAGTATTTTGGAGCGAGGATATGGCAGGTTATTAATTCTATTGTTATTTAATTTTATTTACTTTTTTAAAATCACTACATCTTTAAATATTTAAATTGAAATGAAGGGCTCAAAGCCCTTTAAAAATGGATCAGCGCCTGCGCAAAGGCGGCTGACACCATTTGCAGGGACGGACAGCCCGACCCCTCTACATCATCGGGGTGGGTGGTCGCCCCGGCTTTTTAAATGAGCCACCACATTTAATATCGCAGTGGCTCAGCGACATGTGGCCCGCGCGGGCAGGCTGCAATTTCAACTCATAGAATCTTACAACACAGAAGGCTGTGCTGGCTCCTTGAAAGAGCTGTCTAATTTAGTCCCACACCACAGCTTTCTCCCCATAACCCTGCAAATTAGTCCTCCTCAAGTACACATCAGCTGCCTTTTGAAAGTTCCTATGGAATCTGATTCCACACCCTTTCTTGTAGTGCATTCCAGATTTTAACACTTTGTGGAGTCGCGAATGGTGCTGAACATTGTGCAATCATCAGCGAACATCCATGGTTCTGACCTTATGACTGAAGGAAGGTCATTGATGAAGCAGCTGAAGATTGTTGGGCCTAGGACACTACCCTGAGGAACTCTGCAGCTCTGTAGTGATGTCCTGGAGCTCAGATGATTGACCTTCAGCAACCATAACCATCTTCCTTTGCGCTAGGTATGACTCCAACCAGCGGAGAGTTTTCCCCCAATTCTCATTGACTCCAGTTTTGCTAGGGATCCTTGATGCTATATTCGGTCAACTGCTGCCTTGATGTCAAGGGCAGTCACTCTTACCTCACATCTTGATTTCAGCTCTTTTGTCCATGTTTGAACCAAGGCTGTAATGAGGTCAGGAGCTGAGTGGCCCTGGCGGAACCCAAACTGAACGTCACTAAGCAGATTATTGCTAAGCAAGTGTCGCTTGATAGCACTGTCGACGACGCCTTCCATCCCTTTACTGATGATCGAAAGTAGACTGATGGGGTGGTAATTGGCCATGTTAGATTTGTCCTGGGTGTTTTTTGCGTACAGGACATTATTGGGCAATTTTCCACATTGCCGGGTAGATGCCAGTGTTGTAGCACACCCTTAAAACATACTCTTAAATAAAACTAAAATTGAAAGACTTTGAGCCCAATATTAGCTCAGAGGCAGGTGGGAGCGGGAAGGCTGTTTTGAGGTCGGGAAATGGGTTTCCGTCAGGTCCTGATGAATTCAATAGCAGGACTTGCTTAACATTTTTTGTCTCCGTTTCCCAGCCATAAACAGTCAGTTTGAAAGGCTGGATGACTGTTGGGCAGGTAGGCTTTCAGCACCAAACTGCAGCCTGGGAATGGAGAGCAGAGAGGGATCTGGAAGGGTCAGTGATAGAGGAAATTCAGAGGACGTGGGTCAGGGGAAGACTGGGTACCTCAGCAGGGAATTCGGAAGGCCTCGGGGGAGATCGGAAGGGCCTCAGTGTTAATGATAAGGAAAAGAAAGACTTGCATTTATAGAGCACCGTTGATGATCTCAGGATGTCCTAAAGAACTTTATAGCCAGTGGCTTACTATTGAAATGTAGTCACTATTGAATTGTGTGAAAATGGGGCAGCCAATTAGAACATAGTGAAGTCCCACAAACAGCAAAGAAAGAAAGAAACATTTGCATTTATATCGTGTCATTCATGGCTTCAGGATGTTGAATTTTTTCATTGAACAACACAAATAGCAATGTGATAATGATCAGATTTTTTTTTTATTGACGTTGATTGAGGGATAAATATTTGTCAGGTCGTCAGTGATGATTCTCCTGCTCATCTTTGAAACAACGCCATGGGATCTTTTAGGTCCACCTGAGAAAGCAGATGGCGCCTTGGTTTAACATCTCAGTCAAAGGATGACACCTCAGACAGAGTAGCACTCCATCAGTACTGCACTGAAGTGTCAGCCTAGACTATGTTGAAGTCTCTGGAGTGGGACATGAACCCATAGCCTCCTGACTCAGGTGAGAGTGCTACCAATTGAGCCATGGCTGACACAATTACTGACATAGCAATGAGATACATGACTAGATACTTTGTTTTGTTATATTGGTTGGGGGATAGATATTGGCAGGACACCAAGGAGAATACCACTGCTTTTATTTGAATTGTATTATGGGATCTTTTATGTCCACCTGAGAATGCAGACTGGACTCAGTTTAACATCTAATCAAAAAGATTGGATTTCCAACCTTCAGTGCTGCACTGAATTGTCAACCTACCCTCTCTCACAATAGGCAAAAGAATGTCAACAGTTAAAAAAATCATATCACATGACCCCAACCCACTGCATAAGTAACTCCCGGTGGCATCGGGTTACATGGCATGTCTGTGTACTATTCCCAATCTTAGTCACCCTGTAGTCATGTCTCTGTAATGACAATAAAATCATGCCCATTTATCTCAATTTGTGCCTTCAAATCATCAACCTTGTTGGGAATGTTGCATGCATTCAGATAGAGTGCCTTTAATTCTGCCTTTTTAACATTATTCTGCATTCTGATCCTATTTGATGCTTGCCTTTGCTTCGTCTGTCTTCTAATTTTGATTAATACTTTCTTCTCCCTGTAACCAATTTTGCTTCCCTCCAATCTGAGTACCTTCTCAGGTTCCCATCCCACTGCTAATCTAGTTGAAACCCTCCCCAGTAGCAAATCTCCCTGTGAGTATATTAGTCCCAGTCCTACTAAGATGCAGCCCATCCATCTTGTACAGGTCCCATCTGCCCCAGGATGGTCCCAATGCTTCAGAAATCTGATGGTCACATTGAAGCATTTAAGGTTGATATAAAATGTCTGAAGAACAGAAATGTGTCTTTTTGAGATTTGCCTGATTCACAATAGGGGTGGGGGGAGGGAGGAGAAAAGGTCAGTGTTAGAACACCGTTTCTGTGCTGTATAACTCTATGACCTCCCCCCGACACCGCCCCGCCCCCTCACCCCCATATCTTTCACCAGAATATGGAATTGAAACACAATTTTCTCCATAGTGCTGTAATTCATATCGCAAACATCACTGGTTGTTTATTTGAACATGCATTGTAAACCTAGGCTTTAGCTTTTTGTCACTAAACTATTTCAGTTGCAGTCACCCTTAGCAATTTGGTATACTATATATAAATTAAATTGTTAGTTCCCATGTAAACACAATCACAATCCAACATGCACATTTATCCATTTTCACCCACTTGAACAGCATTATTGAGTTACCATCCATTGAGCTATTTCCGATGGCAGCATATTTAATTACCTCTATGGAGCAAAATAAATAACTCAGGGACTTGCATTCTGCTGTGGATTCTGTATTTTGTATCTTGCAAAAAAGGAAGTACAATACTAAATGTCTCTAATATTTGTGAATTTGCCTGTTCGTTTTATTACAACTAAATGATAAGAACTGCTGGTTTGGATATGGCTAGGACACTTTGCAATTGGAATTACAATTAAGCCATCAAGTACACACTACATAAATTCTATAGCCATATTGATGTTGCCAAATCAAATCAAATTTGTTTTGCAAACATTAAGTATTGGACAGATTTTTCTCAGAAGAATCAATTTGTTGAGCTTCCTCAATATATTTGATTACTTGACTACAGTCCATTTGTATCTGAACTTCTATTGTTTACTGTCATGCTAGGCCTCCACCTGCCAAGAATGAGGCACATTAATTTTGCCGCGAACATTGACTTTAAACTGTTACTGGAGTGAAGAAAGGACTTGTTAAATGGATCAGCCGTGGCTGGAAAAGACATTTGCATATTAACAGACAGTGTTTGGAAGGACAAAGCAGTCATTCCCTGACACATTCAACCCACAATGGACTTTTGATCACCAGACGTTGATGGTGGGGGAGCTCGCATTCCAGGTTGACTGCTAAGATGGCCGAATGCACAAATGGACATGGTCAAACCAGCTAGTCACATGACTAACCTGCTGGGCAACCTGAGTTTTTTTGAATTTGTACAAACAGTTTGGCAGAAAGTAGAATGCTCCAGGACTGAGAAGATCTCTCCTGGCTGGCTCACCAAAGCCTCTCCTGTCTGCCTTCTCCCATCGCCTTCTCACGGAACTCCAAATCCACTGAACACACATGAACCCCAAGAGAGAAAAGTCTCCTACAGTGAACAAGGTTTAAGAAGAATACTGGGCTCTAATGAAAAGCAAGATCTACCTACAATCAAGGACACTACAGTGAGCTCGAACAACCGTAACACAAAAAACCTCCTCAGATATTGCCTCAAACTTTTCCACTTAATTTCTTCTGTTTTCTTTCTGTCTCTGTCTGCATGTGTGTATCGCGTATGCAGCTAGCGATGGGGTTGTCATGTATCCCGTAGGCATTAACCGACTTAGAGTTTAAGTTTAATAAATGTAAGCTTTTCTTCATTAAACCTAAGAAAGTCTGATTATGCTGATTTCTTTTCCTTATAATTGGAAAGCGGTGAACAAGGATTCACCTAGGGGGAGCTAAAAACACAGTGTGTTTAAAATTAAACCCTGTTATGGCAAGACCAGGAGAAGGCTGAGAGGGACCCCTAGACACCTTTCTCACCTGGTCGTAACATTACAAAAGCCAAGGTTTCATTCACTGCCCTGGATCTGTCAAACAGCAACGGAAGATGGGACCCCTGATTTAAAAGCAAAGCCCAGTTGTGCTAATAAAGGAATGGCAAATGACAAACACAGCAGACAGTGCATCTCTCAATCACTCAGGCATCAAGCAACTTTTGATCCAAAGCATAACTGACATTTGACATAATTTTTAAAAATATAAGGGGAAGAAGATACCTATGATTCTGTTGGAAGGGAATTTCAGTTCATAAAACATTTGTGTAAGACCATCTAATGCAGGGCATGGTTCAGGGGGCCCATATAATCCAGACCTTTGTACCCTCCTCACAACTTGCTTTCTGACTTTGTATCATCCGCAAATTTGGCTACAATACATTTGGTCTGTTCATACAAGTCATTCGTATACATCGTAAATAGTTGAGGCCTCAGCACTGATTCCTATGGCATTCCACTTGTTAAAGTTTGCCAACCTGAAAAAGACCCATTTATCCTGACTCTCTGTTTCCTGTTAGTTAGCCAATCCTCTATCCATGCTAATATATTACCTCCAACACCATGAGCTCTTATTTTGTGTAGTAACCTTTTATGTGGCACCTTATTAAATGCCTTTTGGAAATCCAAATACAGGAATCTACTGGTTCCCCTTTTCCACCCTACTTGTTACATCCTCAAAGAACTCTAAAAATTTTGTCAAACATGATTGCCTTTTCATAAAACCATGTTGACTTGTTTTATTCGTTCATGCAATGTGAGTGTTGCTGGTTAGCCAGCATTTATTGCCCATCCCTAATTGCTCTTGAGAAGGTGGTGGTGAGATGCCTTCTTGAACCGCGGCAGTCCTTGGGGTGTAGGTACACTCACAGTGCTGTCAGGAAGGGAGTTCCAGGATTTTGACTCAGTGACAGTGAAGGGACAGCGATATAGTTCCAAGTCAGGATGGTGTGTGGCTTGGAGGGGAACTTGCATGTGGTGGTGTTCCCATGCATCTGCTGCCCTTGTCCTTCTAGGTGGTAGATGTCATATGTTTAGGAGATGCTCTCGTAGAAGCCTTCGCGAGTTGCTGCATTGCATCTTATAGATGGTACACGCTGTGCATTAGTGGTGAAAGTTGAAGGTGGCGGAAGGGTAACAATCAAGCGGGCTGCTTTGTCCTGGATGGTGTCGAGCTTCTTGAGTGTTGTTGGAGCTGCACCCATCCAGAAAAGTTGAGAGTATTCCATCACACTCCTGACTTGTGCCTTGTAGATGATGGACAGGCTTTGGGGAGTCAGGAGGTGAGTTACTCACCACAGAATTCCCAGCTTCTGATCTGCTCTTATTGCCATGGTATTTATGTGGCTGGCCCAGTTCAGTTTCTGGTCAATGGTAACCCCAGGATGTGGACAGTGGAGGATTCAGCAATGGTTGCCATTGAACATGAAGGAGAGATGGTTAGATTCTCTCTTGTTTGAGATGGTCATTGCATGGCACAAATGTTACTTGCCACTTATCAGCCCAAGTCTGGATGTTGTCCAGGTTTTGCTGCCTCAGGCTCTGAGGAGTTACGATGGTACTGAACATTGTGCAATCATCAGCAAATATTCCCACTTCTGACTTATGATGGAGGGAAGGTCATTGTTGAAGCACCTGAAGATGGCTGGGCCTGATTGTGTTATGATTTTCTAAATGTCTTGCTACTACTTCCTTAATAATAGATTCTAGCATTTTCCCAGTGAAAGATTTTTTTATTTATTAATTTTTTTTAGAGATACAGCACTGAAACAGGCCCTTCGGCCCACCGAGTCTGTGCCAACCAACAACCACCCATTTATACTAATCCTACATTAATCCCATATTCCCTACCACATCCCCACCATTCTCCTACCACCGACCTACACTAGGGGCAATTTACAATGGCCAATTTACCTATCAACCTGCAAGTCTTTGGCTGTGGGAGGAAACTGGAGCACCCAGTGGAAACCCACACGGTCACAGGGAGAACTTGCAAACTCCACATAGGCAGAACCCAGAACTGAACCCGGTCGCTGGAGCTGTGAGGCTGTGGTGCTAACCACTGCGCCACTGTGCCGCCCATGATGCTAGGCTAACTGGCCTATACTTTCCTGCTTTCTGTCACTTCCCCCTTTCTTGAATAGAGATATTACATTTGTGATTTCCCAATCCGCTTGGAGCTTTCCAGAGTCTAGGGAATTTTGGAACATTACAATCAATGCATCCACTATCTCTGCAGTCCCTTCTTTTATGACCCAAGGATGCAGGCCATTGAGTCTAGGGCACTTATCAGCTTTTAGTCCCATTAGTTTTCCTACTACTTTTTCTCTAGGGATTGTCATTGTTTTAAGTTTCTCCCTCCCTTTTGCCTCCTAATATTCTGCTACTCTGGGATGCTTTTTGTGTCTTCTACTGTGAAAACGGATACAAAATACATGTTCAAAGTCTCTGTCATTTCCTCGTTTCCCATTATTAATTCCCCAGTCTCATCCTCTAAGGGACCAACACTTACTTTAGCTACTCTCTTCCTTTCTATATATTTGTAGAAGCTTTTACTTTCTTGCTAGTTCACTTTCATACTCTAATTTCTCCCTCTATTTTTTTTAGTCATTCTCTGCTGATTTCTAAAATTGTCTCAATCTTCTGGCCTACCACTAAACTTTGTAGCATTGCAAGCCTTTTCTTTCACTTTGTTACCACTCTTAACTTTCTTAGTTAGCCACAGATAGTGCATCCTTGACATAGAGTCTTTCTTTCTCAATGGAGTATATCTTTATTGAGAGTTATGAAATATCTCCTTAAATGTCTGCCACTACTTCTCTACTGTCTTACCTTTTAACTTATTTTCGCAGTCCACTTTAGACAATTCTGTCTTCATACCCTTGTAATTATCTGTATTTAATTTTAAGGCACTCGTTTCAGACCCAAACTTCTCACACTCAAATTGGATGTGAAATTCTATCATGTTATGATTACTCTTGCCCAGAGGATTCTTTACCATGAGATCATTTATTAATCCTGTCTCATTACACATTACCTGGTCTAAAATAGCCTGATCCTAGGTTGATTCCAGAACATATTGTTCTAAGGACTGTCCCTAAAACACTATATGAACTCATCCTCCAGGCGAACTTTGCCAATTTGATTAGTCCAATCTATATGAAGATTAAAATCGCCACTATTATTGCAATAGCTTTCCAACAAGCCCCCATTATTTCTTGATTTATATTCTTTCCTACAGTGTACCGACAGGGCCTATAAACTACTCCCACAAGTAACTTCTTTCCTTTGCTATTTTTTATCTCCACCCAAACTGATTCTACATCTTGATTTTCCGAGCCAAGATCATTTCTCGCTACAGTACTGGTTTCAACCTTTAGTAACAGAACTACTCCACCTCCTTTAACTTTCTTCCTGTCTTTCCAAAATGTCAAATACACTTGAATATTTAGTTCCCAGTTTTGGTCACCTTGCAGCCACATCTCTGTAATGGCCTTCATATCATACCCATTTATTTCTATTTGTGCTATCAATTCATCCATCGTGTTACAAATGTTGCATGCCTTCAGATAAAGAGCCTTTAATTCTGTGTTTTAACCATTTTTCCCTACCCTGACCTTAGTTGCTGGTGCATCTTATGTTTGTATGCTGTGTCCCTTCCTGTTACACTTTGGCTATCGTTACCTGCATCACTACGCTGCACTATTGCCTTGTCCTTTCTTGTTAGTTTTCTAAATTTCCTCTCACCTGAACCTTACCCCCACTATTTAGCTTAAAGCCCTCTTTACAGCCCTAGTTATACGATTCGCTAGGACACTGGTCCTAACACAGTTCAGGTAAAGGCCATCCCAATGTACACCTCCCTCTTTCCACAGTACTGGTGCCAGTGCCCCATGAATCAAAACCCATTTCTACCACACCAATCTTTGAGCCACACATTCAATTCTCTGATCTTATTTTCCCTATGCCAATTTGCTCATGGTTCAGAGAGTAATCCAGAGATTATTACCTTTGTGGTTCTTCTTTATAATTTAGCCCCTAGCTGCTCATACTTTCTCAGCAGAGCCTGTTTCTAAGGCCTACATATATTGTTGTGTAATGGGATACTTGGCATGACTTAGTCCCCTGGAAACTTGAGAAAGGCTTGCCTGCTACACAATCGGTTTATATGCAGGTTCATGAATATATGAAAGATAACCTGACAATATACATCAACAGTTCTCCTACCCAACACCCTCACTACCTGAGCACCTCACTGCAATACAAGACATCTGACTCTCGAGGCATTTTTAGGTACCAGGGTAAGCCCTCACCCTTACAGTTGGTATTCGCATGGACCATGACAACTGGATCCTTCCCCTTCCACTACAAGTTCTGCTGCAGCACCGAGGAAATGCCCTTATACCTGGCACCAGGCAGGCAACACAGCCTTCTGGACTCACACTCTCGGCTGCAGAGAACCGTATCTATCCTACGGTTCCCTGCTACAACTACATTCCTTTTAACTCCCCCCACTTGAATGGCCCTCTGCACCATGGTGCCATTGTCAGTTTGCTCATTCTCCCTGTTCTCATCCATATAAGCTGTAAGAACATTGAACCTATTGAACAAGTGCAAGGGCTGAGGCTCCTACACTGCTACTTTCTGGATCCTATACCTGTCTTCACTTATGGTCACACCCTCCTATCCCTGACTATGGGGACCAAGTCAGAAGTACCTGGCATAAGGGGTGTGACTGCCTCCTGGAACAAAGTGACCAGATAACATTCCCCTCCCTGATGCATCAGAGTGACAGAAGCTCAGACTGTAGCTCAGCAACTCTGAGCCGAAGTTCTTCAAGCTGCAGACACTTACTGCAGATGTGGTGCTGTGGATCAAACAGATGTACACCAGCTCTCACAGGCTACATCTGCAAAACAAGACCTTTGACAAGGTCCCACATGGTAGGCTGGTCCGGAAGGTTCGAACACATGGGATCCAAGGTGAGCTAGCTAATTGGATACAAAATTGGCTTGGTGATAGGAGGCAGAGGGGGGTAGTGGAGGGTTGTTTTTCAGATTGGAGGCCGGTGACCAGTGTTGTACCACAGGGGTCGGTGCTGGGCCCTCTGTTGTTTGTCATATATATTAATGACTTGGATGTGAATATAGGGGGCATGATTAGTAAGTTTGCAGATGACACCAAAATTGGTGGTATAGTGGACAGTGAAGAAGGTTGTCTAAGATTATAACAGGATATAGATCAACTGAGAAAGTGGGCAAGGGATTGGCAAATGGAATTTAACGTAGACAAGTGCGAAGTGATGCATTTTGGGAAGTTAAACCAGGGCAGGACATATACAGTGAATGGCAGGACCCTGGGGAGTGTTGTTGAGCAGAGACCTTGGTGTGCAAGTACATAGTTTCCTGAAAGTGGCAACACAGGTAGACAGGGTGGTGAAGAAGGCGTATGGCATGCTTGCCTTCATCGGCCGAGGCATTGAGTACAAGAGTTTACAATTGTACATGACGTTGGTTAGGCTGCATTTGGAGTACTGTGTGCAGTTCTGGTCGCCGCACTACAGGAAAGATGTGATTAAGCTAGAGAGGGTGCAGAAAAGATTCACAAGGATGTTGCCTGATTTGGAGGGCTTGAGTTATAAAGAGAGATTGGATAGGCTGGGTTTGTTTTCCCTAGAGCGAAGGAGGATGAGAGGGGACATGATAGAGGTATATAAAGTTATGAGAGGCATTGATAGAGTCGATAGCCAGAGTCTGTTTCCCATGGTAGGGCTGACTAAAACTAGAGGGCATAGATTTAGGGTGAGAGGGAGGCAGTTTAAAGGGGATCAAAGGGGTACATTTTTCACACAAAGAATAGTGGGTATCTGGAATGAGCTGCCAGAGGAGGTGGTGGAGGCAGGAACAGTAGCAACATTTAAGGGGCATTTAGACAGGTATTTGAATGAGAAAGGCATAGAGGGATATGGAATTAATGCAGGCAGGTGGGATTAGTATAGATAGGCATTATGGTCGGCATGGACACGGTGGGCCAAAGGGCCTGTTTCTATGCTGTACGACTCTATGACTCTATCACCTGCCCTTCCATCCTTACTGCGTTTTCTTCAACAAATTAGGCTTGGAAATATCACTCACCAGTTTCTGTAGTTACATCAATTGGTTTAACTATTTAAGTTATAAATTTAATGCAACTTATATCTCCCCAGAACCAGTTAATCTACTGCTCCCATTTAGAGAGAGAGAGAAAAAAAACCTTAAAACTCACCAACAACTCACCTGCCTGCTCACCTAATTAATGCTTTCGGGCTTCAGCTCTCACGTCTCGCTGCTGGTCTCCGGCTCCCTTTCTCAGACCACTCCTTTTTTGTAAAAGGTCAGAACAGTACCTCCTCCCTCACTGCACTGAATTCCCACATTTACCAAATTCCCAAGCTCATACTCTGTCTCAAGCTGTACTCAGTCACCAGCTGCGACCTTCATGTCTGCTTACTTTGTGTGCTTAGCAAAACCACCTGTAGTTATACTGGTGAAATTCTGTAACTGTAGCTGTCTCTCCTGCTGGGGGCTTGTTTATCCCTGACTAAGACAGAAAGAACAGTAAATTTTAGCTAAAAGTTAAATGCAAACTTGCCAAGATTTTAGAAGGAGATTAACCCATAAAATTCCCACACATCAAATTCCCAAGCTTACACTTTGTCTCAAGCTGCACTCAGTCACGAGCTACTACCTTTGTGCCTGCTTGCCTGAGAACAGATCAAATCTGAAGTAGATAGCCTAAGGGGTGTCACTGCCTCCTGGAACAAAGTGTCCAGGTAACTTTCACTGTCCCTAATGCATTGCACTGTTCGAATCTCAGACTCCAGCTCATCAACTCTAAGCCGAAGTTCCTCGAGTACTATGGATCTCCTAGATTCAGGTACTGGATTAGTCGAGTCTGTCCACAAGTTTACATAGCTACATTCTTTCATCACCAAGTGCATCATCTCAGAGGCACCTCAATACTGTCCCTCCAGAATAATCACTAGTTTATAGTTAAACAAACATGGCTTTGACCCATTCCTAGGTGGACAGCAGGTATTGAAAGCTTCGCCTGAATGGCATGGTGAGAAGCACAATTCACAATAAAATAGAGAAAGATGTTATTACCTTCCTTCTCACTATAGCATGAATACACATCAAACCTCATCAAATCATGGTTCCACTGTTTGGCAATGGAGAGTTTTAGAAGGAGCTGCATGTCTTTCTGCCAGTCACTGTTCCTAATTCAGCCTTCAGAGAGCTTCCAGTGACCGCTGTCCCAAGTTTCAGTGTCCTCACCAACTATGTTATTGCTATCTGCTTTAAGCATGATGGAGTAGTTTGCTTTATGTCAGCCAATATGATGTTCTGGATGTCCAGCTCCAGTGTCAAATTCTAGTCCTTCTCACCATTAACTACTGAAGCAGAGGCATTGATGTAATTGGAGCTTAGGAGTTTTCCACAGTAAAGGCTGAAGAGCAAGGAGATGCAATAATGAGGCACCACAGAACCATCACTGACAAATGGATGTCATTATAATATGACAAACTTTCATAGGTAGTTTCCATTTTAATTATGCATATAGGAATTTATGATGTGTAAAAGTTGACACCAAAATATTACAGCAGGAAGTAAAGTTTTGTTTATAAGAAATGAACACAGACATAAGATTGAGTTGAGTTGGGGTGGCACAGTGGCGCAGTGGTTAGCACCGCAGCCTCACAGCTCCAGCGACCCGGGTTCAATTCTGGGTACTGCCTGTGTGGAGTTTGCAAGTTCTCCCTGTGTCTGCGTGGGTTTCCTCCGGGTGCTCCGGTTTCCTCCCACATGCCAAAGACTTGCAGGTTGATAGGTTAATTGGCCATTATAAATTTCCCCTAGTATAGGCAGGTGGTAGGGAAATATAGGGACAGGTGGGGATGTGGTAGGAATATGGGATTAGTGTAGGATTAGTATAAATGGGTGGTTGATGGTCGGCACAGACTCGGTGGGCCAATGGGCCTGTTTCAGTGCTGTATCTCTAAAACTAAAAACTAAAACTAATGCCAGTTGGATCAGCTGTGCAAAATACAAATGGGTTCACTGTATCTCAGTGGTGGGACTGTCCTGTTTCCTGCTCCTGCTCACTATCTAACATTCCCTGTCCACTATGAATACTCAATTCGAAAAGACAGACAGAATGGAAAAGGAGGAGATGTAGCCCTGATAATATAGGATGATGTAAGGACATTGGTGAGAAAGGAACTTGGCTCAGAAATTCAGGAACTAATATCAGTATGGGCGGAGATTAGGAATAGCAAGGGTCAGAAAATGCTGGTGGGAGGAATTTATAGGCCCCGAATAGTAGTTATACCAATTGGACAGAGCATTAAACCAGATATTATTGGAGCTTGTAACAAAGACCTTGTAATAATTGTGAGGGACTTTAATCTGGACCAATCAAATTAGCACAGGTAGTCTGGAAGATGAGGTTGTAGAATGCTTTCATGACAGTTTCCTGGAGTAATATTTTGTGGAACCAACTAGGGATAAAGCTATTTCAGATGTAGTATTGTGCAATGAGGCAGGGTTAATTAGTAATGTCATAGTAAAAGATCTATTAGCAAACAGTGATCATAATGTAATTGAATTCCACATTAAGTGGAAAATAACATAGTCCAATCACAAACAAAAATCTTAAACTTAAAAAAGGCCAATTTCATAGCTATGAGAGGAGAACTGGCTAAGGCTGATTGAGTAAATAGACTAAAAGGTATGACGGTAAATAAACACCAGGAAACATGTAAAAGAAACAATTCAAAATGTTCAACAAAAATACATTCCATTGAAAAACAAAAATTCAGCAAGAAAAATCCATCTGTGGCTTACTGAGGATGTTAAGGATAGCATTAGATTCTAAGAAGAGACTTGTAATGTTGCAAAGAACAGTAGTAAGTCTGAGGATTGGGGTAGTTTTAGAAACCAGCAAAGGGCCACTATAAAGTTGATAAAAAGGGAAAAAAATAGAATATGAGAATAAACTAGCCAGGAATATAAAAACAGATTGTAAGAGCTTTTACAAGTATATGAAAAGGAAGAGAGTAGCTAACATAAATGTTGGCCCCTTAGAAGCAGAGAAAGGAGAAATTATCATGGGGAATTAGGAAATGGCAGACATTGAACAAATATTTTGTGTCTGTCTTCGAGATAGAAGCTACAAGTTACATATCAGAAATAGAGGGTAACCTATGGGTAATAAGAGTAAGGTAATTAATATCAGTAGAAAAAAATTATTGGAGAAACTTGAGGGACTAAAATCTGACAAATCCCCAGGACTTGATGGCCTACATTCTGGGGTTCTAAAAGCGATAACTGCAGAGATAGTGTATGCGCTGGCTATGACTTTCCAAAATTCCCTAGATTCTGGACTGGTCCAAACAGATTGGAAGTTAACAAATGTAACACTGTTATTCAAGAAAGGTGGGAGAGAGAAAACAGGGAACTACAGGCCAGTTAGCCTAACATTAGTCGTCGGGAAAGCGACGGAATCTATTATTAAGGAAGTCTTAACAATGCATTTAGAAAAGCACAGTATGATTAGAACAAGTCAACATGGTTTTATGAAAGGGAAATCCCGTTTGACAAATTTATTAGAGTTTTTTGAGGATGTAACTAGTAGGGGAGACAAAAGGGAACTGGTAGATGTAGTATATTTAGATTTCCAAAACGCATTCGATAAGGTGCCACACAAAAGGTTAGTACACAAGATAAGGGTTCATGGAGTTGGAGTGATATATTCGCATGGATCAAGGATTGGTTAACAGACAGGAAGCGGAGAGTAGGGTGGATGGAGCATTTTCAAGTTTGCAGGTTGTGACTAGTGAAATGCCACAAGGATCAGTGCTGGGACCTCAGCTATTTACAATCTATATTAATGCCTTGGACAAAGAGACAGAGAGTGATGTATTTAAGTTTGCTGATGATACAAAGCTAGGTGGAAATGCAAGCTGTGAGGAGGACACAAAGAGACTGCAAAGAGATTTAGACAGGTTACGTGAGTGGGAAACAAGGTGGCAGATGGAGTATAATATGGGGGAATGTGAAGTTGTTCTTGGTCGTAAGAATAGAAAAGCAGAATATTTTTTAAAAGGAGTGAAGCTTGTAAATGTTGATGTTCAGAGACACTTGGGTGTACTCGTGCAAGGAACACAGAAAGTTAGCATGCAGGTACAGGAAGCAATTAGGAAAGCAAATGGCCTTTATTGCAAGGGGATTGGGGTACAAGAAAAAAGGTTTGCTACAAATGTACGGGGCTTTGGTGAGACCAGAACCTGGAATACTGGCTGGGATTTTATGTGGCCCCCAGGGTGGGATCGGAGGCGGTGGGGGTGGTGGGGGAACTGAGTATTGTGATGGGTGGCAGGGATGGGGAGGGTGCAGAGGGCCGGTCGCCTCCCCGTTGGCAAGCGATCTTCCCGGGGTGGGTTAGGCCAATGACAGGACATCCCACCCAGAGGCCAATTGAGGCCCTTGAGTGCCCTATTAAGGGCCTCTTCCCACTGCTGCTGGGATCTTACCAGCAGCAAGGGGTGGGGGGGTGCCTCTGCCACACGGGGAGGGTGCCTTGTTAAACGGCACAGTGGCGCAGTGGTTAGCACCCCAGCCTCACAGCTCCAGCGACCCGGGTTCAATTCTGGGTACTGCCTGTGTGGAGTTTGCAAGTTCTCCCTGTGTCTGTGTGGGTTCCCTCCGGGTGCTCCGGTTTCCTCCCACAGCCAAAAGACTTGCAGGTTGATAGGTAAATTGGCCATTATAAATTTCCCCTAGTATAGGTAGGTGGTAGGGGAATATAAGGACAGGTGAGGATGTGGTAGGAATATGGGATTAGTGTAGGATTAGTATAAATGGGTGGTTAATGGTCGGCACAGACTCGGTGGGCCGAAGGGCCTGTTTCAGTGCTGTATATCTAAATCTAAAATCTAAAAAAGGCACACTCCCTGCGGGCTTGCGGAAGGGGGCGTGGGGTCCCTCCTCTGTAGGCAATCTGTGGCTCATGGAGGAACCCTGCTGGGAAGCACTTTATCCCCTTCCCATGCTGGAGCCTTCCGGACTGGCCCTGGCAACCCTGCGTCACTCACCTGAGGTCCGGGCTTCCAGTGCTGGGCCTGGTGCCAAGGAGTCTGCAGTACCGGCCGTGGCCATTGCTCCTGGTGGCACTGCCGGCCGCTACTGCTGAGCGTCTGGCCTTGTGATTGGCTGGCAGTTCTTGAACTGGGATCCCCATCTTTAAAGAGACGGTGATCCTGGCTCCTGAAACATAGGTTTCAAAAGACCGGAGGATTGCTTTGGGAGGGCACAAAAAGACAGAGGCAGGCTTTCCCCTACCTTTTGGGTCGGGTGCCAGAAGCCCTGCCTCCAACAACCCACTGTGTGCAATTTTGGAGGCCATTCAGCTAAGGTTCACTATGATGAGGGGCTGAGTAGATTGGGATTATATTCTCTGGAGTTTAGAAGAATAAGAGGTGATCTCATTGAAACATTCAAGTTATAAAGGGGCTTGATAGGGTAGATACTGAGACGTTTCCCCCTGCTGGGGAATCTAGCACAAGGGGACACAATCTCAGGATAAGAGGCTGATCATTTAGGACTGAGATGAGGAGAAATTTCTTCACTCAAAGGGTTATGAATCTTTGGAATTCTTTACCCCAGAGGGTTGTGCACGTGACAACATTGAATATATTTAAGACTGAGATAGATAGATTTTTGGTCTCTCAGGGAATCAAGGGATATGGGGAGCATGTGGGAAAGTGGAGTTGAAGCCAAGGTCAGCCATGATCATATTGAATGGTGGAGCAGGCTCGACAAGCCGTATGGTCTACTCATGCTCCTATTTCTTGTGTTCTTAAACAATGGTAAGATTGAGGTTGGCCCTGATATCCAGCCTAGTCTAACAGTGGTGCTCATTCACTCAGTTTACACGTGCCGAATGGCCACTAAGGTACCACTGAAGGCTGGAACTGACCATGGAATTGTTCCCTAGTTCCATTACAAGTCAAAGAACACCAAGAAAAATAGTGTGAAAGTTAGAGGAGGATAAAAAAGTCAGCATACATATTTAAACAACTCATAACAGAGCTCAAATGAAACCTGTTTCCTCACTTCAACAATACTTTAATAATAAAAACCTGGAAATTACTGTAAACGATGTTATCATGTGAATTTAACATGCTAGTATCGAATCACTCCACTATTTTAATAGAGGCCTTAACCTGCTTATTTGAAATGAGTTATTTTCTCCAGTAGCAGAAAGAGGAATCTAATAAGAACAATGTATTCATTGTTCAGATGATAATATTGCTACAGTCATTTACAGGATCTTCACAGGAAAAACTCTGTTTTGAATCCTAGAGATTGTATATGCTCAATTGAATCTAAAACAGTATTTTACAGAACTGGTTCACAGTGCATATGTTTGGTTAATAAGGATGTGCAGGCTATTTGCCAGATGTTGGATCGGCATCAAGACTCAAGCAAACTTAATTTCTCCGGCGTTATACTCTCACTTTTTTGTACTGTGTGTAGGTTATTGTTGTATTTATTAAAATTAATGATTTGAAAGAAAGCAGCGCTAATTCAGGTATGCAACAATAATGCAGCTTTAATTCTTGTTCATTGCACCAGTGTAACATTTTCCCATAACAGTCATCCTTGTGCCGATTTAGTGCTGTATCACGTGCAATTTTCTGCTGATTTTATTGAGCCTGGCCAAGACTAATTTCCCACAGGATCCTTACATTTGTCCAAGAGAGAAAGAGAGACAGTAATCCTGCATCCTATTGCTCTGGCCAGGATTCAAGCCAGGTCCCAGAGGTGAAGGGTTTGCCTTTCAACTGGCTGTATCACGTGGTCCTTCTATATTTTAACAATTCAATCCTTCTTGATAAAGTAATAATCACTAAGATTCACTTTGCTGTATCTCATTTTATATTATACCTGCAGTAAGTCAGCTCCCTTCATCTGTGGATTGTTGATTCCAAAAGCTTCCTGACAGGGAATTTGACAAGTAAAGGCTAACAAGAAATTGGGGCAAGATTCAGAAATTTGACCAAATGTAGTTTAATGTGCCAAATCCCATCTTTTGTCTCAACTGAAATGCTTTTAGCATCAAAGGCTGGCTTTTATGTATTCATCATTAGTGACAAATAGATTTTATGACCTGTTGTTGGTGCTGACTTAGGGCAGGGTTTCATTGATGTGAATTTGCTCAGTGAAACTAAACTGACAGTGCAATGTGCTTATGAAGCAGAATCAGTTGAATTTCATCCATACTAGTGCAAAATCCAGAGATCAGCCGACAGCTCGGTGTACTGAACCACAGCAGAATGATTGATGTGATTTATCTGCCAAGATGGGTGGTTTTACATGGGCTTGTGTGCAACCTTTATTGGCTTTGGCTTTGAACTCCCTTTGCTGCATTCGGGTCAAGCAGCACTGTGCAGGGCTAATGTAGCTGAGAAAATCCTTTCTTTCCTGCATACATTACTAATAAATTGCCTTTTTATCTGAATAGTTTTCTGTTCATGAAGCTATTTCTCTGGCTGCTTGTGCAAGAATATGTGAAAAGGTCTTTTGTGCATTAACTAGCAGAAAAGTTCAATCCCACAGTTTGTCTTAATGTCAAGTATTTGTCTCAGTATTCAAATGAGTAAACAAGTCCTACCTATAAAAAGCTTGTTCTCTGTTACTTTACAGCTGACAATTGTCCTTTTTCCTTGAGGGCACTCAGTTACAGTTAGGCCCATCATAGGATTAAAGTGAGAGACACTTAATATATAAGATCTGAGAATGCAGAATCAATAGGTTTTGGCAAATAGTTGAATTAGCACTCCCTTCACCCAGCAACATTTGAAAGAAATCCATTATTTAATCTTACGAGGTCTTTTTCATTGTGAGAAGATACTTTCAATTGCCTAGAATAGTCTGCTAAATTGATGTATAGCATTATAATTTGGGAGATTATTGTAGAAGGTTACGAATCAGAACAGAATAGATGAGAATTCAGTTCTGGGGTCGGGATCCTGACGTCGTTGTTCATTTCCGGGTCCCGACCTTGAACCACGTTGGCAACGTGCAAGAGTTGCACTCTTATTGTGCTAAGTAGATAATTGGCTTAGAGTCACGTTCGCTGCCCAATTAGTGGTGGTGAATATGGGCAGTAGGAGGGACACAGGCAGTAGTGGACCCAATTTAAAGAGTGAGGAGCAGCCGTTGCTGTGGTTGCCATTCGTCCCCACGATGCAAGGAGAAGCTGAGCAAAGGGCAGTGGGCAGGGAAGGCCCCAGGACCCCGTGCTAGGTCAGCACCCCCATCCCCGTTTTTCCAACACCTCACTGGAGGTGCTGCAGGAGGAGGTGACTGAGCACAGAAACAATCTGTTCCCTGCCAGCAGTAACAGAAAGCCAATAAGATTAACCAAGAAGGCATGGCTGGGGGTGGCTCACGAGGTCAGCAGCAGAGGAGTGGTGAGGAGGAACTGGGTCCAGTGCAGGAAACAATTCAATGACCTGCTTAGGTCTGGAAAGGCAAATCCAAAGGTAGACCCAGATGGCATGCCTCCTGCTCAACAGTCACCAGAATGCAAAAGAGAGGGGCATCCTGAGGGCACGTAGAGCTCTTCTGACCATGGGAGAGATGTATGCTAAGCAGCCTAGATGTCCCATAAGCATAGGTCAGAGCTCTAGCTCTATTGGACAGGAGGCTGAAGTGCAGACTGCAATATCTTATGCAAATAAAAAGCGGCAAGTGGTGAGGAAGAGAGGCATAGTCCTAACGGCATCTTTCTTCACTGTGCAGGCCAAAGGGGAGATGAACGCCAGGGAGAATGAGAGGGCACTTCTGGACATTGGGGTACCTCAGCTCGGTCATGGATGCATTTTGAGAAACTGGCTTTTGATCTGTCCAGAGTGGCAAGTCACATGAACCCTGGAGATGGAGAAATGGGAGCCCACAGTAGACAGGGTGAAAAAAATCTCAACATCTTCAGGTTCAGGGGATGCAAAGCAATGCTCCTCAGGCAATGACCTGTCAATGCATAAGCTGTCATCTCATTATTCTAAGCAGCAGAAGCAGCTGAAGCATCTGTTGACTCTCCTGATTTCTCATCAGCACCTGCTCTTAAGTTTCCCACAGGGCAAGATGCAGAGGAGCAGGAGTCCACACAACACCAACAAGATCCTGAGGAGTCAGAGGAGGAAGAAACATCGGCGCCTGCACTGTCACATCTTTCTTGTACACCCTCCACCAGCACGGACACTCACCTTTCGGTGGATCCTCGCGGATTATTAGAGATGGTGGCACAGGATGAAGCGCACATCACCCCAGGGCTGGAGGATTCTGGGGAGGCCATATCGAGTCCCCCTCAGAGGATGGAGGACAGGCACAACCCTGCTCAGCAGGGCAGAGATGCAGAGCCTAGGCACACAAAACAGGCAGCTCAACCTGTAGAACCAGTGTGAGATGTGTTCCCATGTGTCGGAGTTACCTGAGACTCTGCAGAGTCATGGGATGAGAATGGAGGAGTCCATTCATCTCATGTGCTCCACAATGTCTCAGTGCTTTGAGCAAGTGAACTCCTCCATTGAGAGATTGGCCAATCTCATGGAGAGCCATCACTCAGAGTGGATGCAAGAACAGTGCACTGACATGCACGGAATGGATGTCGTAGTCAGCAGCTTTGACTTGTCAGTGGCACAAATGGTGCAAAGAAGCATAAAGTGGATGTCAGCTGTACCCCAGCTGGTGGTTCCCTCCAGCGATCAAGGGCACCATGAAAGGCTGAGGAGGCAACAGATGGTGATGAGGGGGCCACCCTCATGGGGCTGTGTCATCATCATGGCTCATCCAATGAATGAAGCAGCTATAGAGTTATGCCCTGTGACAGAGGCTGCTCCCGCAGCATTGCCAGTGTAGCAGCCTTTGGAGGCGCCCCTCGTGGCACCTGCATGCCAAGGATGACCAAAAGGCACTAGTGAGCAGTCTGCCTCCACCTCATCCTCATCCTCAGCCACAGGGGGAGCAACTCATAGGAGTGGCAATCAGCAGAGGCCACCGCATCAGTAATGTCACGTCGTGGGTCACCTGGGTGTATCTGGTGTAAATAATAGTGAATTGTCAAGCGATAAAGCACTGGGCATGCTTTTGCACTAAGGCAGATATGTGTATCTCCAGTTCATCATGGTGAGGCGCAGGAAGATGGGAAGTAAGGGTTGGCAAAGCAATAGAGTGTGCTGGGTACGAGCGTGTCAGGTGGACATGTCTGTGCCATTGGAAGGTTGCTGACTTTTGCTATTACATGATGGTTGTTCTCACTCAAATGAAGGAGACTCTCCTCTCCAAATGTCCCGCGGACTGAATGTCACTCAGGTCAAACACCTCTGCATCAGAGTGGCTCTGGCCTCCCTGCCATCCTTCTGAGCACTCCACCTCCTGAGCCTACCACATTGGCATCTCTGCAAAGCATGGGAATTGCTCACCAGTTCTCCATCAGCTTCCACTTTGGCCTCATCTTTCTTCTCCTCTTCTTCCTCCTCCTCCAAGGAACTGTCCCGTTCCAGTGCTTCTTCCTCCTCAAGATCAACACCTTTCTGGAGGGCCATCTAATGGAGGGCTCAGCAGACCACCACAAAGCATGAGACCCTTGAGGGAGTACACTGGAGGGCACCACACAACCAGTCAAGCCACCTGGGCCTCACCATCAGGAGGCTAATGGTCTGCTCTGTGCTGACCCTGTGCTCAAGTGGCATCAGAGACAGTGTCTCTTAGCCTCCGTGGCAGGGTGATGCACCAGAGTCATCAGCCATCTCCACAAGGGATAAGCCTTACCTGATAATAACCGTCCATGAAGGGCTGTGGTACCTGAGATTGCCAGAGGATAAACACATCATGGCAGCTTCCAGGATAGTGTGCACACACCTGAATGAAGCGCTTATTGTGGTCGTTTGCCAGCTTAACATTTAGGGAGTGGAATCCCTTCCTATTGACGAATCTCCCTGGCTGGTCATTTGGTGCCACAATGGCCACATGGATGCAATTGATGATCGCTGAGGGCTTGAGTCAGGGATGCAAATACCACTGCACTTAGAGCTTGAGAGCTGCCATCTGCCTTGAATTCAATGTAATCCCCTGCCGTCTCGAACAGAGCATCCAACACCTCCGTGATGCAATGATGTACCGCTGCCTGTGAGATGCCACCAATGCCTGCTACCTCTCCTTGGAAGGAGCCAGTTGCAAGTAAGTGCAAGGCCACTGTGACTTTTAGAGCCACGGGAAAGCAATAGCGACAATTCTTGTGAACCCTCGGATAATCCTCAATGAGGGCACACAAGTCAGCAACCATCTATCTGGCTGAGGCTCCGCCACGTCTAGGTAGTTTCTGCTTTGGTGGTACACCTTCTGCTTAGGATATTGACTTCATTGCCTTCCTGCCCCTTGTTCCTCACCTTTCACCCCTGTTGCCCTGGGGTCTGCCTCTGCTCCTGCAGAGGCTGCTCCTCACTGTTAGTCAATCCAAGGTGAGAGTAGCTTAATCCCATTTTCTCTTATGTCCTTCCTTCCTTTCCATTGGAATGTGCATTTTCCTGTACACCCAACACCACACCCCCCTCCACCCCCACACCCCCCTCTGTCATGAACCAGGCCTGTAAGCAGAAGGACCCATCCACTCACCCCATCACCAGAGCTGCCACCCCGCAAAATGCCCTTGTCAAGAGTGAAGAGATATGTCTCACTCAACACAACGGTTGCCTGTGAATAAATTCCATCACTGAGCCTTCCCTCTTCATTGATGCCTCTTTCTGCTGTCCCGCCATTCTCCCTGATGTGTCACAGCCTCCTCCTTCCTGTCATGGTTGAGACCCCACAAAGATCCAACGCCTTGAAAAGAAAATTCAAAACTGGCCCTTAATGAGCTGACAACAAGCTTAAAAGGCTTAACTGGCCATTTATGCAGTTTGGGTAAATGGCCTCTTCTGGCTCCTGTTGGAGCCTTTTAAACTTGGAGTGTGCCAGTTTCGCATTGGGAAATGGGCACGTTGACCCGAGGGGCGGGTTTAAGCGACCACCCGCCTCCGATCCCAGCGCAAGCAGCATGCGATTTACAGAGCTAAGAAATCCCACAATCAACGGATCAGATCTAAGCTCTGCAGTCCTGCCACATCCAGTTGTGAATGGTGGTGGACAATTAAACAACTAACTGGAGGAGGTGGCTCCACAAATATCCCCATCCTCAATGATGGGGGAGCCCAGCACATTGGTGCAAAAGAAAAGGCTGAAGCATTTGCAACAATCTTCAGCCAGTAGTGCCAAGTGGATGATCCATCATAGCCTCCTCCTGAAGTCCCCAGCCTCACAGATGCCAGTCTTTAGCCAATTTGATTCACTCCACATGATATCGAGAAACGGCTGAAGGCACTGGATATGCTATGGGCCCTGACAACATTTTGGCAATAGTACTGAATACCTGTACTCCAGAACTTGCCGCGCCCCTAGCCAAGTTGTTCCAGTACAGCTGCAAAACTGGCATCTACCTGGCAATGTGGAAAATTGCCCAGGTATGTCCTGAACAAAAAGCAGGACAAATCCAACCCGGTCAATTACCGCCCCTTCAGTCTACTCTTGATCATCAGTAAAGTGATGGAAGGTGTCATTGACAGTGCTATCAAGCGGCACTTGCTTAGCAATAACCTGCTCAATGATGCTCAGTTTGGGTTCTGCCAGGGCCACTCAGCTCCTGACTTCATTACAGCCTTGGTTCAAACATGGACAAAAGAGCTGAACTCAAGAGGTGAGGTGAGAGTGACTGCCCTTGACAGAGAATCAAAGAACCATAGAAAAATGACAGCACAGAAGGAGGCCATTCAGCCCATCGTGTCTGCGCCAGCCAAAAAAAACTAACTGCCCAATCTAAATCCACCTTCCAGCACTTGGTCCTTAGCCTTGCAGATTACAGCATTTCAGGTACATGTCCAGGTACCTTTTAAATGAGTTGAGGGTTTCTGCCTCCACCACTATTTCTGGCAGTGAATTCCAGACATCCACCACCCTTTGGGTGAAAAAGGTTTTCCTCATGTCCCCTCTAATCCTTCTACCAATCACTTTATATCTGTGCCCCTGGTAATTGACTTCTCCACTAGGGGAAACAGGTCCTTCCTGTCTACTCTATGTAGGCCCTTCATAATTTTGTACTCCTCAATTAAGTCATCCTTCAGCCTCCTCTGTTTTAAGGAAAACAACCCTAGCCTATCCAATCTTTCCTCATAGCTGCAACTTCCAAGCCCTGCAACATTCTTGTAAATCTCCTCTGTACTCTCTCCAGAGCAATTATGTCCTTCTTGTAATGTGGTGACCAGAACTGTACGCAATACTCCAGCTGTGACCTAACCAGCGTTTTATCCAGTTCCAGCATTATATCCCTGCTTTTATATTCTATACCTTGGCCAATAAAGGAAAGCATTCCATATGCCTTCTTCACCACTCTATCTACCTGTCCTGCCACCTTCAGGGACCTATGGACCTGCACTCCAAGGTCTCTCTCTTCTTCTACCCATCTCAATTCCCTTGCTTTGTTTGCCCTCCCCAAATGCATCACCTCACACTTCTCTGGATCGAATTTCATTTGCCACTTTTCCACCCACTCAACCAAACCATTGATATCGTTCTGGTGTCTATAGCGATCCTCTTCACTATCAACTACACGGCCAATTTTTATGTCATCGGCAAATTTCCTAATCATGACTCCCACATTTAAGTCCAAATCATTAATATATACCACAAACAGCAAGGGACCCAACACTGAGCCCTGTGGAACACAACTGGAAACTGCTTTCCATTCACAAAAACATCCGTCGACTACTACCCTTTGTTTCCTGTCACTGAGCCAATTTTGGATCCAAACTGCCACCTTCCCCTGTATCCCATGGGCTTTCATTTTTCTAACCAGTTTTCCATGTGGGATCTTGTCAAATGCCTTACTAAAATCCATGTAAACTACATCCACTGCATTACCCTCATCAATCCTCCTTGTTACTTCCTCAAAAAACTCAATCAAGTTAGTAAGACATGACCTTCCCTTAACAAATCCATGCTAACCATCCCTGATTAATCCATGCCTTTCTAAGTGGCTGTTTATCCCATCTCTCAGAATTGATTCTAATAATTTACCCACCACTGAGGTCAGACAGACCGGCCTGTAATTATTTGGCCTATCCTTCGCACCCTTTTTCAACAATGGTACAACGTTTGCAGACCTCCAATCCTCTGGCACCTCGCCCGTATCCAGTGAGGATTTGAAGATAATCCTCACCGCATCCGCAATTTCCTCCCTGGCTTCCTTTAAAAACCTGGGATGCAAACCATACGGCCCTGGTGATTTATCCACTTTCAAGGATGTAAGACCTTCTAGTACTTCCTCTCTCATTATGCTTATCGTATCTAACATTTCACATTCCTCATCTGATACTACAATGTCTACATCAACCCTCTCCTTTGTGAAGACAGAGACAAAAAAATTCATTAAAAACTCTGCCCATATATTCTGCATCCACGCATAAGTTCCCTTGTACATCTCTGATAGGCCCTACCCTTTCCTTCCCTTTCGTTCCACATCAAGGAGGTATTTGACCAAGTATGCCATCAAGGAGCCTGAGCAAAACTGGTGTCATTGGCAGTTGGGGGAAAACTGTACGCTGATTGGAGTCATACCTAGAGCAAAGGAAGATGGTTCTGGCTGTTGGAGGTCAATCATCTCAGCTCCAGGACATCACTGCAGGAGTTCCTCAGGGTAGTGTCCTAGGTCCAACCATCTTCAGCTGCTTCATCAATGACCTTCCTTCAATCATAAAGTCAGAAGTTGAGATGTTTGCTGATGATTGCACAATGTTCAGCACCATTTGCAACTCCTCAGATACTGAAGCAGTCTGTGTAGAAATGCAGCAAGACCTGGACAATATCCAGGCTTGGGCTGATAAGTGGCAAGTAACATTCGCGCCACACAAGTGCCAGGCAATAACCATCACCAACAAGAGGGAATCTAACCTTCTCCCCTTGACATTCAATGGTATTGTGATCACTGAAACCCCCACTATCAACATCCTGGGGGTTACCATTGACCAGAAACTGAACTGGAGTAACAAGTGGATACAAGAGCCAGTCAGAAGCTAGGAATCCTGCGGCGAGTAACTCACCTCCTCACTCCCCAAAGCCTGTCCACCATCTCCAAGGCACAAGTCAGGAGTGTGATGGAATACTCTCCACTTGCCTGGATGGGTGCAGCTCCAACAACACACAAGAGGCTCGACACCACCCAGGACAAAGCAGCCTGCTTGATTGACACCCCATCTACAAACATTCACTCCCTCCACCACCGACATGCAGTACCAGCAGTGTGTACCGTCTATAAGATGCATTGCACCAATGCACCAAGGCTTCTTAGACAGCACTTTCCAAACCCGTGTCCTCTACCACCTAGAAGGACAAGGGCAGCAGATACATGTGAACACCACAACCTGCAAGTTCCCCTCCAAGTCACACACCATCGCTGTTCCTTCACTGTCGCTGGGTCAAAATCCTGGAACTCCCTTACTAACAGCACTGTGGGTGTATCTACCCAACATGGACTGCAGCGGTTCAAGAAGGCAGCTCACCACCACCTTCTCATGGGTAATTAGGGATGGGCAATAAACGCTGGCCTAGCCAGCGATGCCCATATCCCAAGAACAAATAAAAAAAAAATTCAAGCAGCCAACCTTTGGTTCCTCATGTTGGCACAAAGACGGCTGGAATGGCTGACTGCCTCAGGGTCAAGGTATCATGCTACCGCCAGGATTGCGGACATTCACCAACATGATGTTCTGGGCATGGTCGCACACCAACTGCATGTTGATAGAGTGGTAACCCCATTTAAATGTGAGGACCGTAAAGCCATGTGCATGCAGTCGATAGCTCCCTGCACCATTGAGAATGATGCTAGCCTGGCAAAGTCATGTGCCCATTCCTCCTGCTTCTTTCTGGTGACAAGAAAACATGCTATGCCAAAATGAGGATTTTCAATTAATTGGTTGGAAACTCACATTTAACTTTAAAAAAAGAAAGCTGGAATATTACAGACAACATTTACAAAGACTTTGCCACAGCTAAAAATGGCCACCACCATTTGCATTTGAAAACCTTGCCCATTCTAAGGCATCAAAGTGGATTAGCCTGTACCCAAAACAATGGCTTGTCCCATTGATTGAACTACCTGAGATTGCTTTCATTAGCAAGATATTCAAAATCATCCTGGAACATTCCAATTGAAAGGGCGAATCCCTCCAGGTTACACTTAGAGAGTCATGTGACCATCTGTCCATCTCTGTGAAAGCGGGGAGTTCCTTTGGACAAACAGACAGCCCAGAGACTCAATCTGTGCAGAAGTCAGAAGGGTTCTCTCTCTCACTTTCCTTCTCCAGAAGGCCTGGTGGGGTGTGCGAAGCCTAGCTGCCGGCTGCTAGATCCAAGACAAAGACTCCAAGAAGGAAGCCCTCTGCTCAACTGTCTCCAAGAGCAACGGTCAAGGTAGAACCTTCAGGACCATGAATTCAACCAGAAGACCACTAAAGCTACCAGACCACATACTGTGTATTATTTTTATTTGTTCTGGACTCGAATCCAACACAAATCTACTCCTCATCACTCTGTAATCTATTTGTGTGTGATTCTTGTGTGTGTGTCCGTGAAAATGTAATGCAATTTTATTACTTTTATTTACATTGGGTTTAGACTTTTGAGTAGACTGAACTCACCCCTTTCTTGCTTAAACGCAAGAAAACCTGTCCGATTGGTTCTTTTCTGATTACAACAAAGGTAAAAGGTTAAACACTCACTGAAGTGGTAAGCACATGCACTGTTTAAAAAGGAATAAACCCTGTTGCAGTCAAATAAGAAGGAGGACAAGAGGAGAGCCTTGTGACCCATCCTCACCTGATTGCATCCCTGTAAGAGAGAAGACGATGAAGTCCCCTCTCCCAGGCAACAGGGCCTCTGTCACCTCCCTGATGGAGTGATGGACAGAGAAATGTTGGCTGTGTTGCCTATTCCCACCCAGAAGGATCCACTTCCGTATAGATTGAGGGGGACTATGACCTAGATGGCTATTGGCAGCACCGTCCTTGCCCTACTGTGCGACTGTAGGCTCTGTTGAAGGAGGTGGCACAATTCAGTTACCACCTCCTTGTTGAATAGTAGGCAGCTCACTCATTTCTCCAAGCTGAGGTGGCGGGTAAAGTGTTCCTTGGAAACTCTTGGTGGGTACAGCCTTCTGTAAAGATCGCTGCTCCTTCTTCCTCTGTGCATAGCTTCCTGTCAGAGGGACTGCACCTATAGCCCTCAAAGCAACCTTTTTGTAAAGAGCACAGAAAGCTCCTCCAACCACCCTGTCAGGATGCAGCAATGCTCCCTTCAAAATCCAAGAAGTCACCAAAATTCCTCCTAGGGCACATCATGGTACTTCCACAAACGTTGCAAATACAAAAGCATCTTTCCTGCAAGTTCACCTCATCATTTGATTGGGCACGCTACAACCTTCCGCACTCACCATTCAGTTCAATTTTAGATGATAATTTCTGCCCCATTTTTTTCTTTCTTGGTTTATTTTGCTGGGTTGTTCCCCCCACCACCCCCCCGCACCCTGCCATCACTCCCCCCCCAAACCTTGTTTCTTTCTTAATTCCTTTACTTTGCATTCAGATGGCTGCTATCCTTCCATTTACACCTCATCCAGATACATCTTTTGTTTCTTTATTTGGCTTTGTACTATGAAACCTTTTGTCATTTAACCTCTCCTGCCCTCCACCCTATCACAGATCTTCCATTTTGTTCTTCCCTTCTCCACCACCGCCCCCCCCCCCCACCCCTTTCACTTGCTCAAAACCTATTACATTTCTAACCTTTGCCAGATCTGATGAAAGGTCACTGACCTGAAACATTAACTCTGTTTGTCTCTCCAAAGATGCTGCCAGACCTGCTGAGTATTTCCAGCATTTTCTATTTTGTTTTGGATTTCCAGCATCCGCAGTATTTTGCTTTTGTGCTACCTGCAAGTTGGATGGCTGGCCTTTTAAATAGGGTTAGTAGAGGGTTCCTTGTGCAGCTGAAAAGCTGGGAATGATTAGTACATGGTGTTCATGTAGTTCATTAGTACATGCAAAGTTCAAATGGGCAGAACATGTGTCAATCAGCCTGAGAGGCTGTTTGACATCACAATCTGTCCACTATCAATGCTTCTGGCGCATGACTGTGCTCGCGCCTTTACAAGCATGGTGCACCACCTGGGCCGGAAGCAGTGTGCCTGCCATTTTCAACAACTCCAGTTTCACACGCTATAAAGGAGTCACATTTTTTGGCCAGAATAACAGTTATTTCAAGGATACCTTAAAATAAGGGGCATTTTAGGGAATGCTAGTTTCTCTACTTCTATTTTGTATGATTTATGATTAGTGTTTCTTCAAAATAATTTTTGGACAATATGATAATACTGTAATTTTGATGACAGTACGAAGGAAAGCTCGTGAACGTCATCTGTACCTGTGCAATATCCACACATCCACTGCAGGCAAGCTTGGCCCAAGACAAATTGACTGGTGTGATTATCTGCGAAAATTATTTTGAAAAAACACTATTCATAATTCTTATAAAACTTTGAGGCACAGTCTCAAATCCTGTCAGCTGTGAACCATAGAATATCTATTGATAGTGTGGAATACTGTCCTAGTAATTTGCAACATTTTTTGAGGGAGGCTTAGTTCCAGGAATAGCCTGCTCATGTTAGATGCCTACTTAAGTTCATGCTGCAGTGTGCAGGAACACCAATGTGAATGATATGATAGCACAACTATATTGACATTCACATCATCATGCTCTCCCTTTGCTGCAATAATGAAACTACACAGGATTCCTTGATTCTTATACATCTTACTTTTGGGACTAAAATATAGGTTGTGCTGTGACTTGCTAGGTAAAGATACTGGGAATTTCTCAGAGCTTCTTCCAATTCACCATTATAACTTTGGCGGAGGTTTGTCAGAAACTCTCTAGATGTGTGGAAACAGGGTTTCTGCTGAACTTGTGCCACTGTTATTGTGGCAAACCTGGACAGTCTCTGAGGAAATTCCCAGTATTAATTTAGCATTGGGGTTAGTCATATGATGTGAGTCAGTGTTATGGAAAAAGAAGGGAATTTGTCAGCGGTTAAAGCATGTGTGAATACCATTGGAAACTGACTAAATCATGCATAACATAATACCGAGGCATGCATATTAATCTTAGAAAGATGAGAGTGCAATGAAAGCTCATGCTAATGACATACATTCTTTAACATTGGATTAAGAATAGTCCTCAGGAATAAATTCGCTAATTTCAATTCCACCATACTTGCAAAAAAAACTTTACATTCTAGCCACATGTTTCTGTGTAATTCAGTGAGACCAACATTTGTGATCTCCTAGCACCTGCACAATGAAATCCCACACCTTAGCACTCTAAGTGAAGTAAATGGTGCAGTGTATTAGGCATTTGCCTTTCAAGATTTGGGTTCAAATCCAACCCGAACAAATGGCATAAAAGCCTCCGGTGTATGTTGGCTGTAAGAGCCCTATGTGAAATGACCTTTGGGTATATCAGTCCAGTTCCTAGTGAGAACGGGCATCCAAGACAAAACTGTGCCTAACTATGCTTGATTCTATCACTCAGACAGGCCTAGGAATGATGTGTGGTAAGTGGGAGAAGTGTCACACTGGTGAAGTAATCAATGCTCTTCTAAGATTGGGGTTGAAGCACATTATTGGACAGAATAGGAGCCTTGCTCTGTATCTGGCTGTACTGCATGTAAAATGGAAATGCTTGATGCCGATGCTGGGTGCCTAAGAAAGAAACTGTTCCATTTTCTAGCAGTAACATCTGTCATTGAGATGAGCACCATTTTTTTTTAAATGGGACATTTATTCCTGGCAGGAGAATCATAGATTCTATGGGCTTCTTGCCTACCTCTGGGAAGAAAGAGTCAAATTTAGTAGTATAAATACTGAGAACTAGCTCATGCATCTGATCTAAACAAGTGTCAGTGTAAAAGTGGCATGATTGGCTGCTTATTATTCTTCCAAAATAATTAGGAATACTTTCAAAGTACAATCCCACAACTCACTGCAATATAGACCCATATAAATCTTTATCCCCCACTTTCAGCTGTAAGTTTAACCAGAGAGTAGCTAATTTATTTTCAATAACTTACTAAACATTTGGTTTATTCATATTCATAGCCGGTTATACTATATTTGAAGATGTTAAACTCACTTACAGATACACAAATTATGTAATGTGTAGAATATTCCAACAGTTTTAAAATCAAACTGTCAGTCACTTACATAAAACTCCTCTCCCTTGAATAGACACAGGCATTTTGCAACGGTCAAACATTCCAAAAGGTTTTGTGGTGACCCCCATTCTTGTTCACAGTCCACAGGAAAAGGCTGGTTGCCAACATAACAACAACACCAAACATTGGCTGCTGCTGTTCACATGTCACAATCTGTGCTGTGTACTGTGGGGAAAGGCTGCTGCTCTTCATCTGTTATAGTCTGCACTGTACTTTCTTCATAAATAATGCTTGGCAAATTGCTACTTGGAAACTTAAAAATATTTTCCTAATACTTTCTTAAGGAGTTGGGGGCTATCCATAATATCTCCTGCCTCCATCCCTACCTCATGCCATCGACCACTGAGTTCCTCATCCATGTATTGGTCACCTCCAGACTTGACTATTCCAATGTCCTCTCTGAATTTAGCTTCTTGTGCATCTCCTCCTCCTCTGTTCAGCCCACCATTGGTGACTGTACCTGGAGTTGCCTTGGCCTCATGCCCTAGAATTCTCCTGCTAAAGCCTTCTGCTTTCCCTTCTCCTTTAAGACCCTCCATAACCTCAGATATTACCCTGCCTAAAATCTTCTTCTTTGGATTGCCAGCCATTTTTTTTCACTATGCCTCCGTGAACACCTGTAAATGCTTTTCTACGTTAAAGTTGCTAGATAAGTGCACGTTATTGTTGTTTAAGTGCACGTTCCTATTTAAGTCTAGAAATTCTGCTTAAAATATTTACAAATGAATAATTAATATGCTTTTACTGCACTGCTGGGGGTGCTGTTCATTGATTGGAGATTCTACCCTATAATGTTGAGCATATTCAGATTTTTAGCATGGAATTATGTAATGTACTGCACTTCGTTGGCTTTTTCTTAGGTGCATTAAAAAAAGAAACTTAGAAAATAGGAGCAGGAGTAGGCCATTTGACCCTTCGAGCCTGCTCCGTCATTCATTATGATCATGGCTGATCATCCAACTCAGTAACCTGTTCCCGCTTTCGCCCCAAATCCTTTGATCCCTTTAAACCCAAGAGTTATATCTAACTCCTTCTTGAAAACATATAATGTTTTGGCCTCAGCTGCTTTCTGTGGTAGCAAATTCCACAGGTTCACCACTCTCTGGGTGAAGAAATTTCTCCTCATCTCAGTCCTAAATGGTTTACCCTGTATCCTTTGACTATGACCCCTGGTTCTGGACTCCCCAACCATCAGGAACATCCTTCCTGCGTCTACCCTGTCAAGTCCTGTTAGAATTTTATAGTTTTCTATGAAATCCCCCTCACTCTTGTGAACTCCAGCAAATATAATCCTAACCGACACAATCTCTCCTCATATGTCAGTCCTGCCATCCCAGGAATCAGTCTGGTAAACCTTCGCTGCACTCCCTCTACAGCAAGAACATCCTTCCTCAGATAAGGAGACCAAAACTGGACACAATATTCCAGGTGTGGCCTCACCAAGGCGCTGTATAATTGCAGCAAGACACCCCTGCTCCTGTACTCAAATCCTCTCGCTATGAAGAACAACATACCATTTGCCTTTTTTACCACCTGTTGCACCTGCATGCTTACCTTCAGCGACTGGTGTATGAGAACACCCAGGTCTCGTTGCATATTCCCCTCTCTCAGTTTATATAGTTCAGATAATAATCTGCCTTTCTGTTTTTGCTACCAAAGTGGATAACCTCACTTTTATCCACATTATACTGCATCTGCCATGCATTAGCCCGCTCACTCAACTTGTCCAAATCACCCTGAAGCCTCTCTGCATCCTCCTCACAACTCACTCTCCCACCCAGTTTTGTGTCATCTGCAAATTTGGATATATTACATTTAGTTCCCTCATCTAAATCATTAATATATATTGTGAATAGCTGGGGTCCTAGCACCGATCCCTGCGGAACCCCACTAGTCACTGCCTGCCATTCGGAAAAAGACCCATTTATCCCTCGTCTTTGTTTCCTGTCGGCCAACAATTTTCTATCCACCGCAATACACTACCCCCAATCCCATGTGCTTTAATTTTACACTCTAATCTCTTATTTGGGACTTTGTCGAAAGCCTTCTGAAAGTCCAAATAAATCACATCCACTGGCTCCCCCTCATCAACTCTACTAGTTACATCCTCGAAGAATTCTCGTAGATTTGTCAAGCATGATTTCCTTTTTGTGAATCCATGCTGACTCTGTCCGTTCTACTACTGTTCTCCAAGTGCTCTGCTATAAAATCTTTGATAATGACTCTAGAATTTTCCCCACTACTGACGTCAGGCTGACTGGTCTGTAATTCCCTGCTTTCTCTCTCCCTCCCTTTTTAAATAGTGGGGCTACATTAGCTACCCTCCAATCTGTAGGAACTGTTCCAAAGTCTGTAGAATCTTGGAAGATGACCACCAATGCATCCACTATTTCTAGGGCCACTTCCTTAAGTACTCTGGGATGCATTCAGGATTGGGGATTTATCAGCCTTCAATCCGATCAATTTCCCCAACACCATTTCTCTACTCATGCTGATTTCCTTCAGTTCCCCTCTCTCACTAAACCCTATGTTCCCCAACATTTCTGGTATGATATTTGTGTCCTCCTGACACATGATGAAACAATAACGGTGAAAACGTGGACATCAATGTCCAGCATAAAATTCCACAATCTACTTCCTCTGCAGCATGGAAAATAGAAATGTCACGGTTGTACAGTCAAGAGAAGGTCACCTTTCTTAACTTTGGGTTATAGGGATATGACGGATATAGGGAGAGAAGACCTGTAACTGACTGCAAGAACTATTTTGCTCTAAAGGGAAATGTTTTACCTTTGCAGCACCAGGGTGAGGCTCCCTGCCGACAGCAAATATTGGAAATTTGAATGCATCATAGTCAAAAAGCATATGCAATGGGCACTGCTGGTGGGGCAAAGCTCCCCATTGAGGAAGTTCTTTAATTCTGTTAATGAAAGGAACATAGGGGTTTTTAACAATATAATTCGATGTAACAATGAGAGAGTTAATGTAGTGGAGGGTGAGCTCTGACATGATCAATGGTATTTTCTCATTCTTGACTCTTGTTATAATCTTTATGCCTCCGCATATTGCTGTAACCAGTTGCAGCAGCTGCAGAACACACGGAGCACAATACAGAGCTGCAAATAGATAACTCACTCAGGCAGTGATATCGACAGTGCAACATGAATCTGAGCTCCTTCTGACATGATCGCAAGGTCAATCCGTTCCTTGCTACCAACTGACAACTAAACATAGTCAATTATTTGAAAACTGCATGACATATTTATAATCCAGTAGTGCAAGGCAAAGGATTGCATTTGGTTATTGACAACAAAATAATGGACCATTCAGGAAAATGCACATATCACACAGTCCTCAATGTAGTCAAGCTTGTGATTTTTTTTGCCTTTGGAACATTTATTCTGTCTCTAACAAGCTAAATTAGCATAGCCTTTGTAGGCCCTATTTACTCTATTTTCTCATTTTCTTACAAGCTAGATCTATATTAATCACAGTAATAATCTGACTGGTGTTGGTGAGCAGCCTACCTCTGTGAGCTCCAGTTACTTTTTGTCTTTTTTTGGTATTCCTTCTCTCGCGCTTTATTTGCTCCCACATTATTTGCTTCTTCCTTTGCCTGTTTTTATCTGCTATTTATTTATATATTACTTTTCTCTCATGCTTCTTTTGTACTTTTCTCTCTTTCACTTTATACGCCATTTAATGCCCGATCTTATCTTTCTCCATTTTTGCAGTTTTCAACAATTTCTCTTTACTGCTGTCACTTATACTTCCTTGTTTCTTTGCAATCGCTATTTCTTTCTTTCCTTTGGTTTCCAACTTGTTTTCTATGTGTTTCTGTCCTTATGGTCTCCTTTGGTCTCTCCCTCTCTACCAGGTCTGAATGACTGAATATGATGCTGCTGCCAATACGATGACACCAGAGCAACTTCTGCTCCTGTCTGCTCAACTACATCATTACTGCCAAATCCAGCACATGCTTCACACCACAACACATTTTAAAGAACTCTGAACCTAGGGACGTGACATGTGCACTGGTTTGAGCCAACATTTGCAGAGTGGTGGCTTAGTATAAAAGTAGAGGAACCACTTTTACATTGCCGTAAACTATACACTTTCTTTTACAGTGCCTTCCAGCATAGGCATAACTACGGGGAGAGGGGGAGGTTGCTAGGGAATGAAGGGAAAGTGAAGGTGATGTATATATTTTTGACATAGTTTATGCTCCCTTCTTTCTCTTCAAATATTAAAAAAATGCCCCTGATGTTTACTTTTTAATGAAGTCAAAATGAATTGCAAACTTTCTAAATTAAGTATTAAATTAAGCATTTCATCAGTTATTAAGCTTAGATTTAAAGCTACATCATTGTTACATATGCAAATAATTTGAAACTCTTGCAATCACAAGCTGAGCCCTCCCAGGATACTGCTCCACCTTTTTTAAAAGCTTGGAATGACATCATCTGGCTTCTTTCCTCCAGCACCACTCCTCTATCCATAAATGTTGCACAACTTTCACTCTATTCCTGTTCTTTTCATTGCTCTCAGGCGCATCAAGATCTTTGGCTTTAGAAATCATTACATACTCCAGTTTCTTAATAAAACATTTCATTACTGATTCCCATTTTCTTAGAGTTGCGTTAGGTACCATTTTATGAATGCTATGCACATATTTTCTGTAAGTTTTTAAGTACAAATAATTTATGAGGTCTGCTCCACTCTTTCACTCTCTCCTGTCTGATTCAAAAGGGGCCCCATTTGTTCTTTATTAGTTAACTGTAGATTTTATTCACAGTGGAGCTGATGTTCATTCTGTACTTGTAGATTCTGCCAACATAGAGGCTAGAGTTGCAGTTTTAACTGAATATCTTTGAGAACCTTTTCAATTATTTCAGCTGGCAGTTGTTGCGGGTTGTCAATTTTATGAAATACAGCCACTCACAGGGAAGCATCTACACCTAACTGAATACCTGGGCTAACATTATAATGTAAAAAATAACATTCATAATGGTCACGAACAATCTCAGTGGTTATATCACAATCATTTTCCAGAAGGAGACTGGTTTAACGATCCAATTTTGAATCATATTTACTGTACCTTTTAGAATCACTGTAATTCACTTCCAGTGATTTCTTTATTTAATTATTAAAGTAATTTACTATATAAAGACTAATAAGTTACAAAAATATTTTTTGAATAAGGTCACACAAATCATTTCATTAGTCGTCTAATGAATCACCAAAATCATGAATCAGAACTGAAAATCGGTCAAAAACTTTATAATTGTAAGCGCCAAGGACTCAAAGTAGTTCATAGTCTCATGCTGTTCGCATTGGGCACATAACCAGCTCTCCCTGAATAAAAGCAAGCATGCAGGTGCAGCAAGCAATTAGGAAGGTGAATGGTATGTTGGCCTTCATTGCAAGAGGATTTGAGTACAGGAGCAAGGATGTCTTACTGCAGTTATACAAGGCCATGGTGAGACCACATCTGGAGTATTGTGTGCAGTTTTGGTCTCCTTATCTGAGGAAGGATGTTCTTGCCATGGAAGAAGTGCAAAGAGGTTTGCTAGGCTGATTCCTGGGATGGCAGTATTGACATATGAGGGAGAGATTGGGTCGACTAGGCCCATATTCACTAGAGTTTAGAAGATTGAGAGGGGATCTCATAGAAACCTGTAAAATTCTAACAGGATTAGACAGGCTAGATGCAGAGAGGATGTTCCTGATGGCAAGGGGAATTCAGAACCAGGGTCACAGTATCAGGATACGGGGTATGCCATTTAGAACCGAGATGAGGAGAAATTTCTTCACTCAGAGGGTGATGAAGCTGTGGAATGCTCTACCGCAGAAGGCAGTGGAGACCAAGTCATTAAATATATTCAAGAAGGAAGTAGATATATTTCTTAATGTCAAAGGGATCAAGGGATATGGGGAAAAAGCAGGAACAAGGTACTGAATTAGACGATCAGCCATGATCTTTTTTGAATGGCGGAACAGGCCCTAAGGGCCGAATGGCCTACTCCTGTTCCTATTTTCTATGTTTCTATAATCTAATGGTTATAATATAATCTAACTGTTGAAATCTAGCATCTCAACCCAAGAGTCACAGCAAGATGATTCGAAACTGCATGCACTTCCATTTTAATTATCCAATGATAATTGCTGTGTACCATATTTTCCTGTGTGCCTTAACTTTTACAAAAGAAGAAGATACCTGTAAATAGTGGGATAAGAGTAGTAGGAAGCAACAAAAAGGCTGTTCAACCATTTGTACAACTTTGTCTAGTATCATTCCCATCCTCAAAAAGGCTGATCGAAATGAGGAAAAGCCCTCTCACTAACTTTTTGCTTGTCCGAGCCTTTTCTTGTCAAAGACCAGTAAACAGCAACTTAACAAATCAAAAAGGACCAATAATACAATGGCAGCCACCCGAAATACACATGTATATCAGGGAGAGCTGGTTATGTGCCCAATGCAAACAGCATGAGACCCAGAACTACTTTGAGTCCTTGGAGCTTATGTGTAAGGCTCATTACACCTTACAATTTTAAGGGAACAATATATTCTCCCTATATTAAGATCAAGAGGCATTGGCACTGCCCAATAAACGTTGGTGGGGGTTGTATATAGACCCCCAAACAGCAGTGGTGATGTAGAGGATGGCATTAAACAAGAAATTAGAGATGCATGCAATAAGGGTGCAACTGTAATTATGGGTGAATTTACTCTACATATAGATTGGGCAAACCAAATTAGCAATAATACTGTAGAGGAGGAATTCTTGGAGTGCGTATGTGATGTTTTTTGAAACAATATATTGAGGAACCAACTAGTGAACAGGCCATCCTAGACTGGGTATTGTGTAATGAGAAAGGATTAGTTAACAATCTTGTTGTGCGGGGTCCCTTGGGGAAGAGTGACCATAACATGATAGAATTCTTCATTAAGATGGAGAGTGAGAGAGTTGATTCCAAGACTAGGGTTCAGAATCTAAATAAAGGAAACTATGAAGGTATGAGGCGCAAGTTGGCTATGATAGATTAGGGAACATTACTTAAAGGGTTGACTGTGGATAGGCAATGATTAGCATTTAAAGAGCTCATGGATGAATTACAACAATTGTTCATTCCTGTCTGGCACAAAAATAAAACAGGAAGGGTGGCTCAACCGTGGCTCACAAAAGAAATTAGGGATAGTATTAGATCCAAGGAGGAGAAATATAAAATGGTCAGAACAAGCAGCAAACCTGAGGATTGGCAGCAGTTTAGAATTCAGCAAAGGAGAACAGAGGGATTGATTAAGAAGGGGAAAATAGAGTATGAGAGTAAGCTTGCAGAGAACATAAAAACTGACTGTAAAAGATGAGTGAAGATAAATGTGGGTTCCTTACAGTCAGAAACAGGGGAATTTATAGTGGAGAACAAAGAAATGGCAGACCAATTAAATACATACTTTGTCTTCACAAAGGAGGACACAAATTACCTCCCAGAAATGTGGGGGAACATAGGGTCTAGTGAGAAGAAGGAACTGCATGAAATTAAAATTAGTAGGGAAATGCTGTTAGGGAAATTGATGGGATTAAAGGCTGATAAATCCCCAGGGCCTGATCATCTACATCCCAGAGTAGTTAAGGAAGTGACCCTAGAAATAGTAGATACATTGCTGGTCATTTTTCAAAATTCTATAGACTCTGGAACAGTTCCAATGGATTGGAGGGTAGCTAATGTAACCCCCTAATGCAGCAAAGGTTCACTAGACTGATTCCTGGGATGACGTATGAAGAGAGCTTGGGTTGATTAGACTTGTATTCGCTAGAGTTTAGAAGAATGAGAGGGGATCTCATAGAAACCTACAAAATTCTAACAGGACTGGACAGACTAGATGCAGGAAGGATGTTCCGATAGCGGAGGAGTCCAGGACCAGGGGTCACAGTTTAAGGCCATTTAGGACTGAGATGAGGAGGGATTTTTTCACCCAGAGAGTGGTGAACCTGTGGAATTCTCTATCATAGAAAGCAGTTGAGGCCAAATCATTAAATATATTCAAGAAAGAGTTAGATATAGTTCTTAGGGATAAAGGGATCAAGGGATACGGGGAGAAAGCGGGAACAGGGTACTGAGTTTGAATGATCAGCCATGACTGAATTGAATAGCAGTGCAGGCTCGAAGAGCCGAATGGCCTACTCCTGCTCCTATTTTTTTCTATGTTTTCTAATAAGTTGTCTATTTTTATAAAGAATGTGTTGCCAAGGAGTCTTGTTCCTTTCAGTCGAGTTTCTATTGCTAAAGGTACATTGCTGTTCTTGCTGCATCTGTTAGCAAGTGATGTTAATCCTGTTCGACAAAGGAAGTTATTAAAATTGTTCAAGTCTTCCTGTTAGCTACATATCTTTTGTCAATGACTGTTCAGCTATTAGAGAACTTTTTCACATCAGCTTTGAGTGTTCTTAGAGACATATCTCTCTAATTGGAGGTTCTGGATGAGCAAGAGGAAGATCAACGAGATGAGCCAGATAATTGAGATTACAGTTTACATACTCCAGTTGGATATGTCTGAATACCAGCCCCTATGATAACAGGACTCGGGTTTCCTGATCTGAATCTGTTTGAAGAAACCTGCCAACCAGCACCAACTACAGCATGTCATCATTGAACAATTCACTGTCTTGTAATCAGACCTCTTCCAGCTTCATCTGTAGCTGGCAACATTACAGTTGCTTTTATGCGCAGGCTCCTTCCAGACAAGTGTGTAAGCTCTACGTGACATCAGCCCGCAACTGTATCAGACAGACTACTAAGCATTATTTGCCTGGCCCGAGAATTATATCACATATTGAACTCATATGGCCATATGTGTCCCTATACCAAATATAGCATCATTTATGAACAGAAAAGGCTACTATTCCATCATGTTTAAAGGCAGACTGTAGCCCATTAAGAATTGCTGGTTCAGGAAATCACAACCCTCAACCCTGGTGTGCTCCCAGCATTTCATGACAATATGTTGACCCCACATTATCAGATGAGCTCAGCCTCCTGAGGAGCAGCATAACCAATGCTTGAGACACAGCAGCCCAAGCTATGATCACATGAAGCTGAGATCACATGATCACCCAATATAATAAATATTCAACCTCAACTACAATGACCTTTGTTTAACTGGGAAATTTAATAAAATAATTCATCCTTTAATATATTCAAACCAGAGCCCACTTAAAAAAAAGATCATTTTTAACTGTTCCATCAACATTACTCAGCATTTCTGTAATCTTATTCTCCAATAAAAACAAAGCAACTTTTTAAAATATATGAAGCAAGAAATTGTTGTTAATGATATTATTGGACATATGCTTAACATGTTTTATTCCTCTGTCGTCTATTTTAATGCAGGTGTTTAAGATGTAGTTAAAATTGCAGCCAAAAGAACATCATTGGGACGCACTGAGTGTTCACTCACTAATATCACCACAGCTTATTTCTAATTTTCTAAAATATCTGTCAGAAATAGGGCATGGTACAAAATTTACAGCGTAATGCCGTAATGAGCCCTTCCCCATGCTAAAAAAAAGTTGATGATTGATGGAGTAGTGGCCATATTTTTAACAGAATTTAATAGTGGACACAGGCTTGGCCATAGGATGTATTTTTTGTGTTAATCTTTTTATTCTACCGTAAAAAACTACTTTTAAAATCGATATACACGCCTACTATAAGATCAATGGTGGGAAAGTTTCCATTATGTACTGGCAATGAGTAAGGTTTCTCCAAACCAGCACTTACACCCTTTTGTATGTGGATGGAGCAGAGTTTAGTCAAATATGATACAGTTTAGACAATTTTTAAAAAGTCTTCTATTCATTGGACTTTGACTATAACTGTAGTCAGTTCGGCAATGAAAAAAAAATCTCATTGGTACTCCAGTCAACAGTTGGCAAATTTGCTGAATTAATTTCCTCATTGCAGTAACACTACCTACATGATGTGGGGGTTATTACACAATCTCTTGTTTAGTGCTGGCTTCATGTGCTCAGCCCACATTCATGCTTGACATAACCGTTTCTCCTACTTTATTACTGATATTACGTGGTACTAGGCACAGTTGTCATTAAAATGAACACTAGTCATTAAAACACTGGAATGCAGGTATTTCACTTGATGTGGAATACAAAGTAGTGTTATGATGTGAACCATTCAGATACCCAGTTATGATCATCAGATGTCTTTAGCATATGTCCTCAGGCCTCCCTCACTTTGATAAATGGGCTTCATAAAATATAACACACATACATCCATAACAATAATTATCTGACTTTCCTGCTTGTACATAAATAAATTAGTCCTTACCTCATATTTTCTCAATTTGTTGCTTCAGTAACTTGGAATAAGGAGTCACAGGTCACAGGTAGTAGCAGTTTGACATGACCATGTCCTGCAACTTACAGCTTAGCATTTTCTTTGTAGCATGATACACACAGCTAATGAAATATTACATGACAAATAATTTGATCATCAAGCAACCATTGTTTCATTAACAAATGAATACCCCATCATGGTCCTATTTACACAAGTTACACAGTCCAGGATTTTGCCCAAGCTCAGGTGTCACAGGGCGGCACAGTGGCGCAGCGGTTAGCACCGCAGCCTCACAGCTCCAGCGACCCGGGTTCAATTCTGGGTACTGCCTGTTTGGAGTTTGCAAGTTCTCCCTGTGTCTGCGTGGGTTTTCTCCGGGTGCTCTGGCTTCCTCCCACATGCCAAAGACTTGCAGGTTGATAGGTTAATTGGCCATTACAAATTGCCCCTAGTATAGGTAGCTGGTAGGGAAATATAGGGACAGGTACGAATATGGAATTAGTGTAGGATTAGTATAAATGGGTGGTTGATGGTCGGCACAGACTCGGTGGGCCGAAGGGCCTGTTTCAGTGCTGTATCTCTAAACTAAACTAAACTAAACTAAACTCATGCACATTACTTACTAGACCTGGCTGTGAGTTGCAGAAAACTGTAGCATAAAGTCCCGAATTTATGTAAATTGGGGCAGGGAATGCGTTATTTGCACAAGGAATACGTTATACTGGCTGAAGTTTCAGGCACTTGCATGCATTAAGTTTGACAAAATAAATGTTATTCATCTGTTGAAAAAACAATTGATAGAGTACAGATTTTCTCACTACTAATTTATGTATCAACAGAATTTGTGTTATGCACACATCTGTTTCATCAGGTTAGTAAATTTGAGGTATTGTGATGGCAATCCACTTTTATGCTTATGCTGCAGTGGGGTCACAGTAAACATTAAAAACAAAATCAGTAATATCAGCCATGATACATAATTCCTTGAATGTGTGCATGGAGGTTAAGGAAGCCATCAAAAAAGGCCAAAAACATTGACTTCAATCGAAATCAGAATCGGGAGAGATGTATAACATGAGGCTAATCTGATTATCACCTGTTTCACACCATCATTTCTGCAGCTACTGATTTGCTCAACAGCACCCTCACCTCCATCTCTGATGCCCCAGTCCCCAATAAAATCCTTACTCTTACTCACCTTTGTTAATCTGTTGTGTATCAATTGTTTGATTATAAATAGTCATTTAGTAGTACAGAACTTGAGTATTGCTGAAAATAAAGACATGTTGTTGAAGCTTTTCATCTTGCACTCATCAGGACAATCTGCAAGAATAACCAATGTAAGGGAAAACAACAACTTATACCACAAGAGAAGAGAGTGCTGATTGGTTGGCAAGTGAACTCTGATTGGTAGAGGCGTTGCCATGGAGAATGTACCAGTTTATGGTGACTGACAGTTAACTGCCAAACTTTGTTAAAAATTTAAACAAGGCAGCTTGACTCTGATTAGTCAAGGCATTGCCCTGAGGAACGAACCAGTGAATGGCTGTCGCTTATTTTGTTCAGCTGAAACAGGCGCAATGTTTGTACATATTCTTTCTGTTTGCAAAGGACAGGGCCCTGTGTATTAATATATGTAGCTTCCAGTATGCACAAATGCGCCACACTGCGAGCCCTGCTGACAATCTTAAATTGGTTGTCAGCATAATTCTTAGCACACTGTGGATTATTTAGCAAATATTGTCCAATCGCAGAAACACATCTAATGTTGGACACTATGTTATGAGTTTTGCAACCATGGACTTGTTGGGTACAGCCCATACCTTGCCCATTGTGAACAGCAGAAGGGATATGTTGTTTGATATGATCTGCCAGTCTTGGGACGTATGGCCTATATACCTAGCATCAGACTGTTACTCTGCAGTAGCAACACGTGTGGTGTTTGCCACAAACAGGATGCTGCTTTCAAGCCAAAAAGATGTCCTGCCTATCACGCAAATGAGTAGTGTGATAGATGAATTTCAATGCCTATTTTCTGTTTGATTATGTGCAGGTGGAGGGTATTAATTGGGGCCTTACTTCAGCACTTATAAGGAGATACTTACTGAGACTAGTGGAGGATTTTGAGTGAGGAGCTACAGGTTTGTAATCCTTTTACAATAAATGCAAAACTGAGTTAGGCTCCAGCATTATCCTTCCATAACAAGTTTTCTGAAGTTTAGCGCGGTAGCAGAGGATGGTTGCCTAAAGCTGAAGGTTGGAAAATAGGATTTATTGTACACAGAAAGCTAAAATCTCATGGGCTATTGTGGAAAATATGGCAGAACACAAGTGTAAATTGTCAGGGTATGATTACTCTCTGTTGTTCTCCGAGTCTGAACCATATGACCAGTGGAAGAATGAAGTGGATATGTGGACACGGGTTACATCTCTACCAAAGAGGAAACAAGGTATGGCCTTGGCCTTGTCACTTCCTACCAAAAGTAAAATCAGAAGTAAAGTGGTTTGTGAACTGGATGCTCATCAGTTGGATACTGATGAAGGGTTGGATCTTGTGTTAGAATTCTTGGATGAAATTTACAAGAAAGATGACCTATTGAATGCATATGAGGCATGGTCAGACTTTGATAGATTTCAGAAAACAGATGGTTACTCAATGGAGAAATATATCATGGACTTTAACAGACTATATAGAAGATTGAGGAAATTCAATTTGGAGATCCCTGGTTCAGTGATAGCATTTACATTTCTAGATTGTACTAGGGTGTCACATATGGACAGGCTCCTGGTTCTAACCAGGGTCTGGTTGTTGGACAAAGACTCCCTGTTCGATCAAATGTCTGCTGCCTTGAAGACATTCCTGGGGAAACAGTCATTTCCTGCAGCCCTGGTAGAACAAACAGGGCATTCTGCGGTGACACAAAGATTGAAGGACTCAATGTTTACTAGATTTTGAAATGGTCCAGATACTGGAAGCAGGCATAAGTACATTGGAAGAGTTAAAGACAGGAGGAACAAGGATGAAAGCACCTTTAGCAGGTCTGACTATTACAGTAGAAGACAGAATTGGAAAAATAATCATAGGCGAATTAATCCCAGGAATGCCCAAGGAACAGTTAATAGGTGCTTCAGATGTGACTCAAAGTATCATTTTGCAATGAACTACCCTAATCAGAGGGGCAGAGTCCTCGAAATAACACATGATGCAGAAAATTCTGAAGCAAAAGAGGAAGATACTGATGAATGCATTGTACTAGTCTCAGGAGTTTTAGTCCTGTGATGAATGTGTTAGTTGCGGATTCATTCAACAGGGCTATATTAGATAGTGCTTACACGTTGACAGTATGTGGAACTGATTGGTTTCAATGTTATCTGGATTCACTTTGTAGTGGGATCGACACAGGGTTAAGGAGTATAAAAGTACTACCAGCTTTAGGAATGGTGGTGACAACACATTGAAGTCACTGAAGAGAGTAGTAATTTCATGTAAAATAGCTGGAGTAAGCCACTTATCAGTACTGATATAATCTCTAGTGAGATGCCCTTACTGCTGAGTAAGCCTTCAATAAAAAAAGGCACAAATGAAACTTGATACAGAGCAGGATAAGGCAATTGTTTTTGGAAAGTCAGTGAATTTGCAATTTATCCTGTCAGGGCTTAACAAAACCTGATGCTTCTAGTCAGAGTGTTAGAACAGTATTAAAAGCATCAGGTGATAAGAATCAGACAGATAAAAAGAAAATTGCCTTAAAGTTACACAGACAATTTGCTCACCCTTCTTATCAGGGATTAAAACCCTGCTAAAGGAAGCAGGTGTGATTGATGAAGAGTATACGAGGATAATAGAAGAGATTAATGAAAAGTATGAAATCTGTAAAATGTATCGGAGGACACCATCATGTCCTATTGTCAGCCTTCCATTGGCATGTGACTTTAACGAGATAGTTGCCATGGATTTAAAGGTGTGGGACAAAGACAAGAATATTTTCATTCTACATTTTATAGACCTGGCAACCAGATTTAGTCATTCTACAATAATAAATAGCAAGTACAAAATTGCAAATGGACAAAATTATGGAGAAATGGATAGGGGCTGGACTTGGGACACCAGCTAAGTTTCTGACTGATAATGGAGGGGAATTTTCCAATGACGAGTTCAGAGATATGTGTGAAAACATGAACATTATGGTTATGAATACTGCAGCTGAAAGTCTTTTCAGCAATGGGCTCTGTGATTGGAATCACGCAATGGTTGATGAAATGCTGCATTAAATTTTAGCTGACCAGCCAAACTGCAAGTTGACAACTGCCCTGGCATGGGCAGTTCATGCGAAGAATTCGCTTCAGATGATTGGGGAATTTAGTCCCTATCAATTGGTCAATTGGCCCAACCCTTTGAACAAGACTTCAAGATTATCACTACCAAAGAATACAGACAATAATGGCATGTTATAGGCAAAGATGGAGTAATGAAGTACTCACATATAACATTGCAGTATAATTGGTTTATTACTATGGTTAACGAGGATGGTACCATGTTTACGACATTCTTGTGTTTGTCGTACAGAAAATGGATTTCATACTGGAATTTGGTTATGTGGTCAAATGGACTTATTATTGCATGAATATCATGAATTTACAGCAAAATTATAGCACGTTACAATTTACAAAATATCTCTGTTGAAGTTCAAGAAAAAGAGAGTTTGAATATCTCTGTGATGTCCTTGGGATATGAGTGATGTTTAGCCAAGTTTAGTAAAAGGTATGAATGCAAGACAGAGAGACAAAGACTGCAGCAGTTGAATACAAAGGCTTCTCCTTTTATTCGTTCAGTTTGATTTTCACTTTGCTAGCTTGTGTGTTCTGCAGCAGCCTCTAGAGTACACAATGCAATGCAATTTCAAAACACCACATGACTCATCCCTCCCCTTCTTAGTAAATGAAAGACGTAGCATGTTTCTATGGTTTGTTTCTAAAAATGTAAATAATAAACTTAAACGTAAATAGTTCATTTCATAGCATACTCACTTATGTATGACGGGCTTTTCTTTCACGAGTAGGATATCATCTGACATCAAGTGCAGTCTCATTTGAATCATGTTCTTTTTCTGAGATGTTGATGTCAGAATCGGATTCAATGCTTGCGAGTGGCGTTTTCAGTGCTTTGAAGAACAATGTGTTTCTTGTGATGATTTATGAACTGCAAATGGTTGGATGTCATAAGAGATTGTTCGTTTTCTAATATGACTGTCACTTTTCACAAGTACTTTATCTCTTGGCTTCAGTGGTGTAGCTCTAAGTTTCATGTTTTGCGCCACATTTACTTTCATTCGATCCTTATGTTCTTGATCGCGTTCGCATACATGTTGATCATTATCTCCGCAGGGTAGCTTAGGAACTCATGTGTGCATAGGATGTGCAAAGATGAGTGTAGTTGGTGGTTTTCCAGTAGTCGAATGAGGAGTCGCTCTGTAATTACCAAGGAAGTGATATAGTTCTTGCTTCCATGACTTGTTCTCAGCTCTAGCTGTACATATCAATTTTTTCAAAGTTTCCATAAATCTCTCAACTTCACCATTAGCTTTTGGCCAACAGAGTGTGATTTTCCTGTGAGTAAATTTTGTGAATTGGCTGAGCTCATCGCTGTTGAGTGGGGGTCCATTGTCACTTCTTACCATTTGAGGGATTCCAAACAAAGCAAAGATCTGGTCAAGCTTTGGATTGATTGTTTGTCGAAGTTGACAGAACTATTTCCACAATTGGGAATCTGCTGCAGTCGTCAGTGACAACAAGCAACTGTTCATCTGTAGGTAAATCTGTGAAATCAATATTAATTTCAATCCATGGTTCTGGAGGATAATGAAGATTTGACATTATGATGCTTGACATGGCAAACACTGATTGATTTTGTGCTTTACCATATGGTCAATTCCCAGGACCCATACCTTTTCCCTAAGGAGTTGTTTGGTCTTGACTATTCCCTGGTGTCCTTCATGTGCTATTTCGACAACACATTGCCACAATGAGGGTGGAATGACAATATAGTTGTTGCATAATAGGAGATTGGATGACGTTGTAATGTGAGCTCATTTAGAACTTTGGAACATAGGAGCAGGAGTAGGTCATTCAGCCCATTGAACCTGCTCCACCATTCAATACAATCATGGCTGATTATCCACTTAAATGCCTTTTTCCCACACTATCCCTTTATGTCATTGGTATATAGAAATCTGTCAATCTCTACTTTAAAGATACTCAATGATTGAGCTTCCACAGCCATCTGGGGTAGAGAATTCCAATGATTCACATGCCTCTGAGTAAATAAATTTCTCCTTATCTCTGTCCTAAGTGGCTTCCCCCTTATTTTGAAATTGTGTCCCCCTGGTTCTAGACTGCTCAAACAGGGGAAACATCTTACCTGCATCTACCCTGTCTATCCCTTTAATTTTTTGTAGGTTTCAACGAGATCACCTCTCATTTTTGGAAACTTTAGAGAATACAGGCCCATTTTCCCCAATCTCTCTTCATAGGACTGTCCCACCATCCCGGGAACAAGTCTGGTGAACTTCGTTGCACTCCCTCTATGGCAATAATATTCTTCCTAAGGTAAGGGGACGAAAACTGCACACAGTACCCCAGGTGCGGTCTAACCAAGGGTCTATACAATTGAAGCAAGACTTTACTACTCCTGTACTCAAATCGTCTTGCAATAAAGGCTAACATACCATTAACCTTCTTAATTGCTTACTGCACCTGCATGCTAGCTTTCAGTGGCTTATTGACAAGGACACCCAGGTCCCTTGGTACATCTACACTTTCTAATCTCTTACCATTTAAGAAATACTCTGCACCTCTATTCCTCCTCCCAAAATGGATAACCTCACCTTGTTCCACATTTATATTCCATCTGCCACATTCTTGCCCACTCAGTAAGTCTTTCCAAATCCCTTTGAAGCCACTTTGCATCTTCCTTACAACACACATTCCCACCTAGATTTGTGTCATCTGTGAACTTGGAAATATTACACTTGTTCCCCACATCCAAATCATTGATATATATTGTGAACAGCTGGGGCCCAAGTACTGATCCTTGTGATACCCAACTAGTCACAGCCTGTCAATGCGAGAATGACCCATTTATTCCTACTTTTTGTTTTCTGCCTGTTAACTAATCCTTAATCCACACCAGTGTATTACCTCCTATCCCATGTGCTTTAGTTTTGCTAACCAACCTCCTGTGGGGGACTTTATCAAAAACCTTCTGAAAATCCAGGTATACTACATCCACCGACTTCCCTTTATCAATTCTGTTAGTAACATCCTCAGAAAACTCCCAACAGGTTTGTCAAAAATGATTTCCCATTTATAAATCCATGTTGACTATGCCCAATCAGATCATTATTACCCAAGTGTCCATTTATCACATCCTTTAGACTAGATTCTAACATTTTCCTTACGACTGATGTAAGGCTAATAGGTCTGTAGTTCCTTGTTTTCTCTCTCCCTCCCTTCTTAAATAGTGAGGTGACATTTGCGACCTTCTGATCTGCAGGAACCGTTCCAGAATCTATAGGATTTTGGGAAGATGATCACCAATGCATCCACTAAAACTGTACCTACCTCTTTCAAGACTCTGGGATGTAGAATATCAGGTCTCGGGGACTTATCAACCTTCGGCCCCATTAATTTCACCAATACAGCCTTCTTACTAATATTAATTTCCTTCAATTCCTCATTCTCCCTAGTCTCCTGGTTTTCTAATTCTGGGAGATTTCTTGTATCTTCCTCAGGGAGGACAGACAAAAAGTAATCATTTAGCTTCTCTGCCATTTCTCTATTCCCCATTATAAATTCTCCTGACTCTGCCTGTAATGGACCCAAATTTGTCTTAGCCAAATGTTTCCTTTTTATGTACCTATAGAAGCTTTTACAGTCCATTTTTATGTTTTTTGCCAGTTTACATTCATATTCTATTCTCCCTTCCTTTATCAGTTTCTTGATCCTCCTTTGCTGTATTCTAAAATCCTCCCAATCCTCAGGTTTACTGCTATTTCTGGCAAATTTATAGGCCTTTCTTTTTAATCTTATACAATCTTTAACTTCCTTTGTTAGCTATGGTTGACTGCTTTAGTTTTGGAGTTTTTGTGCCTTGAAGGAATGTATAGTTGCTGTAAACTAGGCAATAATTCTTTGAAGACTATCCATTGTCTGTGCACTATCATATCTTTTAATGTATTTTCCCAATCCACCTCAGCCAATTTTCCCCTCATACTTTCATAATTTCTTTTGTTCAAATTTAAAACCCTAGCTTCAGATTGAACTATCTCACTTTCAAACATAATGTAAAATTCTATCATATTATGGTCACTCATCCCTAAAGGTTCTTTTACAAGAAGATTATTGGTTAGCCCTTTCTCATTACATAATCCTAGATCTAAAATAGCCTGTTCTCTAGTCAGTTCCTCAACATACTGCTCTAGAAAACCATCCCTAACACACTGTTACCAGCTTTACTTCCAAGTTGAGCTATCCCTCAGGTTCCTATCCCCATGACAAGCTAGTTTAAACCCTCTGCAACAGCACTAGCAAATCTCCCAGCGAGGATATTAGTTCTGATCCTGTTAAGGTGTAGCCGGTCCATCTTGTAAGGTCCAACCTTCCCCAGAACCGGCTCCAAAGCCTCAGAAATCCGATGCCCTCCCTCCTACACCAATTCTCCAGCCACGTGTTTAATCGATCAATCCTCCTATTCCTATGCTCACTAGCACGTGGCACTGGGAGTAATCCTGAAATTACTGTTCTTGAGGTCCTGCTTTTTAATTTCCTTCCTATCTCCCTAAAATCTGCTTTCAGGACCTCATGCCTCTTCTTACCTATGTCATTGGTACCAATGTGGACCATGACCTCTGGCTGTTCAACCTCCCCCAGAAGGATATCCTGCAGCCGCTCCATGACATCCTTGACCCTGGCATCAGGGAGGCAACATAACATCCTGAAGTCACGTTTACTGCAACAGAAACACCTGTATGATCCCCTGACTATCAAATCCCCTATCACTACTGCTCTTCCACTCTTCTTCCTCTCTTCCTGTGCGGCTGAGCCATCAGTGGTGCCATGGACTTTGCTCTGATTGCACTCTCCTGAGGAACCATTGCCCTCACCAGTATCCAAAATGGAAAACTGGTTAGCAAGCAAGATAGACTCAGGGGACTCCTGCACTGTCTGCCTGGTTCTCCTAGAATGCCTGGCAGTCAGCCATTCCCTCTCTGGCTGCATGCTTCTAATCTGTGGTGTGACCGCCTCCCTAAACGTGCTAGCCACATAGTCCTCTGCCTCATGGATGCACAACAGCAACTCCAGCCACTGCTCGAGTTCCGAAACCTGAAGCTCAAGCTTCTGCAGCCGGTGACAGTTCCTGTAGATGTATTCGTCTAGGGCATGTGGTATGTCCATGACTGCCCAGATACTGCAGGATGTACATTCCACTTGGCCGAGATGACCTGCCATACTGTTACTTTAAAAACTATTTATTACAATTAGAAGTAGAATAACTTACCAGTTACTTACCAACCAGCTTCTTCCCCTGGACCGAAGAGAGAGGCAGCTACTGGAGGCTGGAAAAAGGTAGAAAAAGACAGAAAGGAGCCCCTCCCTAATGGAATATTCTCACGCACGAGCTGCCACTTTACACTCTGTGCACTCAAATTAGTTCTCAGTGCAGACAAATTTATTTTCTCTCTTAATTTATAGTTCCCCTCCTTCCCAAACTCCCTCACTTACCAAATTCCTTTCTTCACACTCTGTGCCCTCCAGCAGCACTCTGTGAAGACAAGCAGCACTGAGAGTCCCCTGAATTTATGCTCCCTGCAAAAATGCTGTGTCAGGTCTGCTAGATCTCAGAAACCAGTTTAAGCTAGCCACCTAATTAACTAGCTACAGCTACTCTCAGAGAGCTTGTATATCCCTGCTTAAAACTGTAAGAAACCTAACTTTCTCGTCAACTTAAACAGTCATTTCAATTAATTGATAAGTGTAAACAAATAAAAAACTAGATTTCAGAGAGATTAACCCTTAAAATCCACTCACTTACCAAACTCCCTTCTTCACACCCTGTGCCCTCCAATAGCACTCAGTTTTGTGAAGACCTTGTAGTGTGTGAGCAATTTCATTCGTAGACGCTTCTCGATCACGTCTTTACAGTTTTGCGATACCATAGCCTCCATCCATAATTGCAAAGTCTCATCTTGTTTTGTTTCTATTTTGATGTTGGCTAGTTTTAGCGACTTTGGCACTGCATTTATGCTTACGTAGTTAAGATGTTGGTCAGCAACCTTTTCCTCACAACTTTTTGGTGTGACCATAGATGAGAATGTCATCACTGATGTTCAGCGTGCCTTCAAGTCCTTGAAGTGCAGGCTGAATCATGTGCTGAAATACCTCAGCTGCTGAGTTGACCCCAAAGTTGATTGTTTTGTATCATAAAATTCGGATATGGCTAGATAATACAATAAGGTATCTCGATTATTCTGCAAGCTTGATTTGATGTTAGCCTGCACAGAGGTCAAGTTTAATGAAGTGTTTAGCACCAGTCATTTTCTCTATGATATCATTGATTGTCAGTGTGAAATGTCTTTCTCGTTGTATGGCTTGGTTTGATGATGTCATATTAACTCAAATTCTAATCTGATTCTCGTATTGGGTTTCTTGATGACTATTATGTCTGAGACCCAAGGGCTATGCTCATCCCCAACTTTCCCAATAATGTCAAGGTTAAGTAGGCACTGAAGTTCCTGCTCTGTCTGCTTTCTGACACAAAATGGTATTCGTTGCTGTTGATGCACAACTGGGGACATGGTCAACATGCAGCTTGCAAGTAACTCCTTTCAGCTTGCCAATACCAGTTAGGCAGTCAGCATACAGTTTTAGAATGTTTTTGTTATGCAAAGGAATCGCGTATGTGACAGCAATCATGTGCAGATCTGTTGCTGTGTGGAAACTGCTAAGTGTGTCACATTCTCCAGATATGACATAGAATAGAATATTTGCTGTAGTGTCTTTGAATCAGATTGGTGTCTCAAAAGTTCCAAGGATTCTCAGCAGTTTGTCTTGTTTTAAGGGAAAATTTTGGTATTCCCTGGTTTGCAGAGAATGGGGCAATCCTGAAGTTTGTTGAATGTCTTGTCTCCCATGACATTGACAGATGCTCCTGTGTCTATGAGAACATCAAGATCCGAGCAGCCAATGGTCACTGTCACACATGGCTGTTTGTGGTGTCTGCGAGAGAAGACAAAAGTATGTTCAGGGTCATCCACCTCTACTTTAGCTACATTCTCTCGCCTTTTCGATGTGGTATGCAGACATGACACCCTTCTGTTGGCATTGGTCTTAGTAGTTGATTTTGAAGCGACAAGTGCATGCAAAGTGGTTGAGTTTTTCACAAGCTTTACACTGTTTACCAGTAGTAGGACACACTGTCTGGTGTGGTTAAGCACCGCCAGAGTGGAAACATTCTTTAGATGAGTCGTAACTCTGTGAGACCACTGTTGTTCCTTTGCAGGTGGTTTCCTAGCACATGAGCAATGAATAGTGTTCACAAGAGTTGAACTTGGAGTGTGGTAGTTACCTTTAGCCTCAACTTCAGTAGCTCTGGACTCTGAGAGTGATGGCGATCTTGTTAACTCCAGCAGCTCTGACTTTCTCAAGTGCTTTCGGGTAATTGACTGGAGAGACAGCATTCGATTATTTATGTTTTGATATCCTGTTCGACATGTTCAGTATCACTGAAGCCACATTTGGTTGCTAAATGTCTCAAATACATGAAATATTGGTCAATTGTTTTGTTTGCTTTTTGCTTAGTGCATTGGAAGACAATTGTTTTTATATGGTGTTTTTCTTGGGCATAAAGTAGTTTGTCTGCACATTTTTTGCTGAGTTGTAGTATTTTGCTCAGGTGTAAGGGTTGCAAAGATATCTTCTAATTCTTCACCTCCATTATGTGGAAGTAAGGTCTTTTTCCTTGTTTTGTCTTTGATTACGAAACCTGCCATTGTGCCTTTGAAATGTCGCAGCCATTTTTATCAATGTGGGGATATGGACAATGACTGTTAATGTACATCAAAAGGATGTAGGTTGGGCATAGACAGTACCATACTGATCAACAATGCAGTGATAAAGGATCTGGCATCACGCTCCTTTCAGAGGAAACTTCTCTGCAATAATCCGAGATTATATATATATTTCTTTGATAGAATGGTAATTTTGGAGAGACCAATGTGTGAGTATATACTGTACTAACTTCTTTTGTGTCACTGTAACAGTTTTCAAGTTAAAATGCAGTCTGTGAAAGTAGACAAAAACCTTCCAAATTTTCATACCTGGAAGGATTGTTTCCATTTTGTTTCACCCTTTGCTGTTTGCCACATCATCATTGTGATGTCCTTGGGACAGGAATGTTGTTTAGCCGAGTTTAGTATAAGATAGGAGGCAAAGGTAGAGCGACAAAGACTGCAGCAGCTGAACACAAAGGCTTCTCCTTTTATTCTCTCTTAGTTTCTCTTTCACTTTGCTGGCATGATTGTTCTACAGCAGCCTCTAGAGTACACAATGCACAATGCAATTGCAATTTCAAAACACTACAACACTACTCCTCAGAAAACTCTGCCTGGAAGTAAAAGCTAAAACACCCTTACCTTGTCTGTCAATTAAAAATGACTAGACTATTCATTAAGAAATTCAATTTTTCTGCTCCACTCCTTTTCTAAGCGCCCTTGCAATAGTTACCAAAGGAATGCGGAAGGTGTGCTAATTCCAGTAGAAGCTATGGATGGTTTTGCAAGATGAATGCCAGGTGTTATTCCAGGTATTGACATCACCCTTCAATACAAATAACCCAAACTCCAGAGACCCAACATCATTGGAATTTCACATTTTAAGAGCTTTCACATGCTACTTTGTGTCTTCAGTCCAAATTAAATGTACAGACCTGAATTCCCTCCTTCTTAACAATGGCAGTTTCAGGTTTCTGGCTTTGACTTGAAGCAACAGAAAGCAAAGAAAATACTGGATTCTGGTTCCTGGTGTCACAGGTCTCTATTTCAGTGCTGACTCCCTGAGACCTCTTTATTTAATGCTGCTTTAATACCCCTGCTAGAGTGTCTTCTTTTGTTCTTGTTGGCCTATACTCAAGTGGTTATTTTGTTCTTGTCTCAGAGAAGGATGATTCATCTTGGTTGGGAGTTAACCTTGGTTTGCAAACATCTCTGGACTCTTAATTTCAGGAAACTGAAGAATCCCTCAGGATGCACATCAGAAATCATTTATTAGTGAGTTAAGGGAATAATATGACCTCATTGTACACTTCAGCATTTTGAAATATTGAATTGTGTACAATTTTACTATGTATATGCAGTATGGCCTATTATACATGGAAATTTTCACAAAAGATTCTCTTGCTAAATTTCTCTTAAAGACAGAATGGGATCATTTGATTACAAACGATGATTTGATGACCTTCTGTATACGAACATGAGTTGCTGGTGTTGTAAACACGTTACACATCTGTGTAAAGTATAATTCTAAATCCAGGGGTGGAGACAGTTTTTTTTTGAAGAGAACAGATGGGTTTGTGAATGAATCAATGTTCAATGAAGGGGAAAGACTGATTCACTTTGGCAAAGGAGTATTGCATGTTCCAAAGCTCTCCCTAGCTGATTTTCTGAAAGTTTGCTGTTTACAGCAAAAGATTGAGCGAAGAAACATCTGGCCAGGTTAAAACAATATCAACCTTGAGAAAAAATGGAAAGAACTACAGTATTTGATTCCCAAAACACCAGCAAAAGAAATCTCAGAACCAACAACAACTTTCATTTATGTTACACTTATAATGTCGTTAAACGTTCCAAGATGCTTCACAGAGAATCCCATATAATAAAAATGGAAATCATCTTATTCATTCACTATAAGATAAAGATTCTTTAAATGATAAAAAGGCAAGGTGTGATCTTCGAAGCACCAGTAAAAATCCTGGGCTCTCACAATAAAAAGAGAAATTGGCTAATTCAGTTATTGGAAATCAGTGAGCCCGATCATATTTTTTTTAATTCTTGCCTGCGATGTGGGTGTCTCTGGTAAGGCCAGCATTTGTTGCCCATCCCTTGACAACTGAATGGCTTGACTGGGCCATTTCAAAGGGCAGTTAAGAGTTAACCACATTGCTGTGGGTCTGGAGTCACTTGTTTAGGGCACTATTGCTGAGAATAATTCCAGATTTTTATTAATTAACTGAATTTCTTTTATTAAAATTAATGGGATTTAAATTCATGGTGGGATTTGAACCTGTATTCACAAGGCATTGGCCTGGCCTTCTGGATTGCTAGTTCAATGACATTACCAAAACGGCACCACCTCCCCCCCATTACTTGAATCCATGGCTTTACACCAATCACAAGTGTATATTTTCCATTTTACTGTTCTAAGGAATTGTAGAAATAGACTCTCAATCTGAAGACATTTGATAATAGAGCTTAAAGACCATGTTGGAAAGCAGAGCAGGAATTCAACTGGAAAATTACATCAGTTCATTTGGAACACTGGCAGGATCTGGGTTCAGTTTCTGCAGTTAAGGTTTTAGATTCCACTTGCTGCTTTTTGTGGACTAAGATTTTGTGTCAATTAAAATGTATTCCAGACTGCAAAATGTTCTTGAAACATTTGTGCCAGACGGTACGTCAGTGGAAGATGTATGAATGGTCTGCCAAGTGATTTAATCCCATTCCAAACAAACACCTGCAGCACTTTCTCTTTCACTGGCACATATTATTAAATAAACCATTTATTATTGCAGGTTAGAGCTAAGCAGAGGACTTGAGGCATTTTTCAGATTGGTAGCGATGAGGGGAAAAAAATGAAAATATTTGAAAATATAGTTTAAACAGCTGGATGTGGGGTTTGATGAGATGAAACCATACTGAATATTCAGACTGAAGATTGTTTGTTCCCTTCTGCTAATAGAACAGACCCAAGAGGCTGAATGACCTACTCCTGTACCTCTATTCCTATGTATTTTAGTTGAATAAACAACTTAATTAACTTACATCTTACCTTATTTTATAATCTGGAATTGTGTTTTAAAAATAAGACAAATCCTACCGAAAAAAAGTCAGGAGTTCAAACAGAGCATTTGATAAATATATCCGATTGGAAGTCTGTGTCAAAAAGGTTGGGGTGGTAGGGGGAAGGATGTTAGTGGGAGGATTCAGCAAAATGAAAGTTCAAAAGCAGTAACGGAAATGCCAAGGATGTAGGGAGGACAGCAATTTGGGTAAAAGTAAGCAGAGTGGGTCAGGAAGGGACAGAGAGCAGAACAAAAGAATTAGGAGATTATAGATTAAGATCCGAAGGAGGATTGAGATGGCCAAGATCAGCTTTGTCAGAATGAAGGACTTGTTAACATCAAAGAAACTGACCCTGAATCTTAGGAAAAGAATGCTGGGGTGTTACATTTCGTCATCTATGTTATGTGCTTCGGCGACACGGACAACAAACGAAGAGACTACTTGAATGCATTCAAGATATCAGAGGCTGTTCCGCACATCCTACACACACAGAAAGATTAATGAGGAAGTGCTGGAAATGACTGGAGAAAAGTGGAAATTGGTGCATAACATCAAAGAGAGAAAGATACAATACTTCAGTCATATCATTAGAACAGAAGGTAGACAGAGACAATTATTCGAAGGAAAAATCAACGGAAAATATAAGAGAGGGAAGCAGAGAAGAAAATGATGACAGTTTTAATGTAATGGATGCTGCTGACCTATGCAGAATGTGTAGGGGGAGCACAGAGGTGGAAATCCAGGGTAGTCAACCTTCTGAGAAGAAGATAACACCATTGAACAAAGATTAAGGTGACAACAGGGAAAACAGAAACAAGTTAAAGCTAAAGCCACCATATCTGAATGTGCAAAGCATGCACATCAAAATAGATGAATTATTAGCACAGTTAAAAACAAAAGGGTTTGATCTATTAGCCATTATGGAGATGTGGTTACAAAGTTTCCGAGGTTGGAAACTAAATATTCCAGGTTACTTGACTTTTAGAAGAGGTGGGCAAAATGGAAAAGGAGGGGTAGAACTGATAATAGATAATGGGAGAAAGGAAGTAGAAAGAAAGGATCTTAGCTTGGAAGATCAAGATGTAGAATCAGTCTGCTTGAGGCTAAAAAACAAAGGGCAGAAAACACTGGTGTTAGTAGATTATAGGCCCAATAACAGTAGTTGTAGTGGTGAAATGCATGTAACAAGGGTAATCATGGTGTTCTTTAGTCTTCATATCAACTAGGCAAGCAAAATTTACAGTAACAGTGTCGAGGACAGTTCATGGAATGCATTCAAGGCAGCTTTCTGGTTAAGAATGTCAAGCCACCAACTGGAGCCAGCATTTTATCCCGTCGATGGTGGGGTGGTGGGGGAGGAGGTGTTGGGAAGGGTCCCAGCAGCAGGCTGGAGGTGGTGGGGGGGAGGGGGTGACCCCATCTTGGCGTTCTGTCAGACCCCCAGTGGAGTTCCACTCGGGAAGCCAATTAACTGCCTGCCATCAGGTATGCGTCCCTTTAAAGGGCAAGCTCCCACCTCCAGAGCTGTGGGCCAATCAGAGGGCCAGCAGCTCAGCAGTACCAGCAGCACCACCAGGAGCAGTGTCAATGTCAGTACTGCAGGAGGACTGCAGTGGTGAAGATGGAGGAGACCTTGGAACACAGGTAAGTGGGGTCGGAGTTGCCGGGACCAGCCAGGCCCCCTCATTTTCGTTCCCATCTCCAAAGGCAGGATAAAATCCATCCCTAGGAAACAGCCTATTTTCGATCTAGTATTGTACAGCGAGAAAGGGTTAATTAATATAATAAAAGCAAAATACTGCAGATGCTGGAAATCTGATATAAAACCAGAAAGTGCTGGAAATACTTAGCAAGTCAGGCAGCATCTGTGGGGAGAGAAGCTGAGTTAACGTTTCAGATCTGTGACCTTTCATCAGAACACGGGTTAATAAATAACCTTTTGGTAAAGGATCCTCTGGCAAGAGTGATCATAACAGGATAGCGTTCTAGATTAAGTTTGAGAGTGCTTTAGTTAAATCTGACCCGAGGGTCTTAAATCTGAGCGAAGCAAACTATGCACATTTGAGGGGAGAGTTAGCTAAGGTAGATTGAGAAACAAAATCAAAAGATATGACAGTAGATAAGCAATGGCAAACGTTTAAAGAATTAATTCATAATTTGCATTGAATATACATTCCCTTAAGAAATAAGAAAACTATGAGAAAAGTGGTCTGACCACAGCTAACAAGAGAAGTAGACGTAATACTGGATTAAAGGAAAAGGTTTATAATGTTGCCAAAAAGTAGTAATCTGGAGGATTAGAAAGATTTTAGAATTCAGCAAAGGATGACAAAGGAATTGATAAAGAAGGAGAAAACAGAATATGACAGTGCTTTTAAGGCTGTAAGATCGGTACATCTTTAAGGCAGCCAGCTCCAGAGACTGAGCGAAGGTGCATCTTGGTTGCCTGGATACGACCATACAGAGAGATAGAGAACAGGACATACAATGTTGCATTTTGATTTCGAAACTGGCTAGCAAAAAAACTGTTTTGTTCAGAGACAGACAGACACAGCTGTGTGTTGGCACCTGAAAGGAGAGCTCTCAGACCATTTAAACTGAAGGAAGAAAGCTTAGCTTATTATTCTCTCTCAACATTCTGAAAAATCAAGCCAGATTAATTATTTTAACAAAAAAACAAAGTATTGATCTGTGTTCATTGCTGGAAACTTCAGCTGCTGAACTGGACTGCTGAATTTCCTGTCTTTGAAGAACTTGTTTTTTTTTCCGCATCCGACAACTGCGACGACTTCAAGCAACCTTGGACTGCTCCTACATTGAAGATTCCATTTTGTCAGGAATGTAAATCTGCAAAGACTTTATTGTTATTTCTATTTTATCGGGCAGCTAATTAAGTAACAAAAATACTGTCAGTTTGAGTATATGTATGTGAATGCGGGAGTTAGATTTTTTAAATAAGTTATAAGGTCTTTAGATATTGGTTTATATTAGTAGTGTTTAAGATTTTAGTTTTTTTAAAATAAACAGTTAATTTGCTGATAAAAAATAAAATATTAAAAAAGGCCAGTCATGCTCTGAAGTTATTGAACTCAATGTTCAGTCTGCAAAGCTGAAGCTTGCCTAATCGAAAGATCAGGTGCTGCTCCTCGAGCTTGCGTTGATGTTCACTAGAAAACTGGAGCAGGCCAAAGACAGAAATGTTGGCATGAGAGCAGGGGAGTGTTGAAATGGCAAGCAACCGGAAGCTCGGGGTCATGCTTTCGGACTGAATGGAGGTGTTCAGCAAAGTGGTCACCCAATCTGCATTTGGTCTCCTCAGTGTAGAGGATACCGCATTGTGAGCAGCAAATACAGTGGCCGGAATTTTACGCCGTCCCAGCGGGTCGGATGGTGGTGTGGGGGCAGCGTAAAATAGAGCAGCAGGCTCCAGGAGGCCTAACTGCCCCGAATCCGCGTCCGACCAAGTTTACGGAGTCCCGGCGGGGAGTGGGGGGTGGGGGGTGGGGGTGGTGGGGGTGAGAAGCAGCCTGCCCGCTCAAGCCCAATCAAGACCCTTAAGTGGCAACTTAACAGCCACTTAAGGGCCCTCGCCCGCCTCCACGGGTATTTTACCCATGGCAAGCGGGTGTGCCAGGGACACCAGCTATAGCTGTCTGCCTTTCCGCACCCCGGGGGGGTGCTGGCAATCAGGCACAGGATTGGTAGGTATCAAATGTAACACTGATATTTAAGAAAGTTGTGATCGAGGTGTTTATTGTACAGAGCAGTTGTTGGCACCATGCTCCTGTACTGCAGTGAGACCTGGACTCTGCAGCAGTGACATATGAGAATGCTAGAGAAATTCCATCAGCAATGTTTCCGCCGCATCCTCTGGATTCAATGGGAAGACCATAGAATAAATGATTGGCCTCTTATCCAGAGACTGTGGCCCCATGTTTTAGATTCCCCGAGCAGTGGAAACAATCTCTCAGTGTCTATCCTCTCCAACCTGTTCAGAATCTTGTATGTTTCAATGAGATCACCTCTCATTCTTCTAAACTCCAGCGTATAGGCCCAATTTACTCAGCCTCTCATCATAGGACAACACCTTCATCACAGAAATGCAGCGGTTCAAGATGACGGCTCACCACAACCTTCGCAAGGGCAATTAGGGATGGACAGGAAATGCTGGCTTTGCCAGCGATGCCCACTGTTGTATGATTGCTTTTAAGAGTAATGTACCTTTAAGATCTTAGTATGCTAATGCACTATGTGCCAGGATGCAGTCATGTGACTACATGCCAGTCTCACTCTGCAACTAAGTCCTTTGAAGGAGTAACATGCGCTGTGGATAAAGGGGAGCCCGTTGACGTACTGTACTTGGATTTCCAGAAGGCATCTGACAAGCTGCCACATAAAAGGTTATTGCGTAGAGTAGGAGCTCATGGTGTAGGGGGTAACTTATTAGCATGGATAGAAGATTGGCTGGCTGACAGAAAACAGAGATAATGCATAAATGGGTCCTTTTCTGATTGGCAGGATGTGACGAGTGGAGTCCTGCAGGGGTCTGTGCTGGGACATCAACTTTTTACAATTTATATCAATGACTTAGATAAGGTCAACAATGGCATGGCAGCTAAATTTGCAGATGACACAAAGATAGGTAGGAAGGTATGTTGTGAAGAGGACATAAGAAGGTTGCAGACTGAGATTGATAGGTTGAGTGAGTGTGCAAACATCTGGCTGATGGAATACAATGTGAGAAACTGAAGTTGTTCACTTTGGCAGGAAGAATAAAAAAGCAGAGTATAACTTAAATGGTGAATGACTGCAGAATTCCGAGGTGCCGAGGGATCTAGGTGTTCTAGTGCAGGAGTCACAAAAAGTTAGTATGGAGGTACAGTAGGTAATGGAATGGTATCCTTTATTTTGAGAGGAATTGAAAATAAAAGGAAAAATGTTATGCTTCAGTTATACAGGGCATTGGTGAGACCACATCTCAAATACTGTGTGCAGTTTTGGGTCTCCTTATTTAAGGAGGAATGTAAATGCTTTGAAGGCATTTCAGAGAAGGTTTACTAGGTTGATACCGGGAATGAGCGGGTTGTCTTATGAGGAAAGTTTGGACAGACTGGACTTGTTTTTGCTGGAACTTAGAAGAGTGAGGGGAGACTTGATTGAAGTATATAAGATCCTGAACAGTCTTGACAAGGTGGATGTGGAAAGGATGTTTCCTCTTGTGGGTGAGTCCAGAACTAGGGGGCACTGTTTTAAAATTAGGGGCCGCCCATTTAGGACAGAGATGAGGAGAAATGTTTTTCTCTTAGAGGGTTGTGCGACTTTGGAACTCTATGCCTCAGAAGGTGTGGGTCATTGAGGTAGATAGATTCTTGTTAGGCAAGGGAATCAAAGGTTATCGGGTGTGGATGGGAGTGTGGAATTCGAGGTACAAACAGATCAGCCATGATCTTATTGAATGGCGGAACAGGCTCGAGGGACTGAATGACCTACTTCTGCTCTTAATTCGTATGTTCATATGTTTGTATGTAACTGTAATGCCAAGAGGCAAGTCCTGTAAATAGGTAGCTCTGCACTATATATAATTGTTAGCTGTTAGTAAACCTGTTTGAGATCTTCAATCAACTGAACTCCACGCATCTCATTTAAGTTGCATCAGACAACATAACAAGCCTCTCATTACATAATGGCAGTGGTGGGATGCGAACCCACGCCCCCAAACACCCATATCCCATGAAAGAATTAAAAAAAGACTGGGAACTGTTGGTATTCAGAGGGACCTATGTGTCTTTGTACACGAATCACAGAAATTTAACATGCTGGTGCAGCAAGCAATTAGGAGAGCAAATGGTTTGTTAGCCTTTATTACAAAGGGATTGGTGTACAAGAGTAAAGAAGTCTTATAGCAATTATATAGGGCCTTGGTGATCCCTGGGATGAGGGGATTGTCATATGAGGAGAGATTGAGTAGACGAGGCTTATATTACTTAGAATTTCGAAGAATGACAGATGATCTCATTGAAGCATGTGACATTCACAGGGGGCTTTGCAGGGTAAATGCCAGGAGAATGTATCCCCTCGCTGGAACTAGGAGTTGCAGTCCCAGAATAAGGGGTCAGCAATTTAGCATGAGATGAGGAGAAATTTCTTTACTCGGGGTTGTGAATCTTTGGAATTCTCTACCCTAGAGAGCTTTGGATGCTATGTCATTGAGTATATTCAAGACAGATATTGATAGATTTTTGGATATTAAGGGAATCGATGGATATGGGGATAGTGCAGGAAGGTGGAATTGAGGTAGAACAGGGTTGTCCAACCTTTTCACGTGGGGGGCCTCATTACAATTTTTGACTTACATAGGGGGCCAATGAGACAATTTTAGAAAGATAAAGGCATTAATAAGTTATCTTACTATTAATCAAAACAACAACAAAGCTGCATTTTTGTGAAGAAGCTTTAAATGAGAAGATTAATTTATTGACTTACTTTCTCATCACTATGTTGGACACTGATTTAGTGAGCTACCTCGCATTTTTGTGTTTGCATAAATAGTCAATGTTTGCCCATACATTTGTTGTAGTGATGCAGGGTATTCCAGATAGATGCCCATCTGTTAGGAGTGATTTTGATCACTCTCTCTCCCTCTCTCTCTCTGTCTGTCTGTCTCTCCCTGTGTCCCCCCACTTTGTGTTCTCCCCTCTCTGTGTTGTTCCCCCCCCTCTGTGTCCTTGCTCGCTGTATCACCCACTCTCTCTGTCCTCCCCTTTCTATCTCTGTCACCCCCTTTCTTTCTCTGTCCCCCCCCTCTCTCTCTCTGCCCTCTTTCTCTCTCTGTCCCCCCTTTCTCTCTGAGTTTCACAGCTGACAGGTGCTGACATCAGGAACAGTGGTTTTTGAACTTGAGACAGATTCAGGGTTTTCCGGTGGGCTTTTAAAAAAAAGTCAGAACCTGCTGGAAAACTCAGCGCAATGTTTTAAAAAGCTGGTCTGGAAGAAGAAGACAATGGGAAATTTTTCATCTCTGAAATACATCCGTGGGCTGGATAGAAGTCTTTGGTGGGCCAGCTCTTGGTCCGTGGACCATATGTTGGACAACACTGAGGTAGAAGACTATCCATGATCTTATTGAATGGCAAAGCAGGCTTGAAGAGCTGAGTGGCCTACTCCAGTTCTTATTTCTTATGTTCTTATGCTCCATGTAAAACCAGTTGTGGCTAAATATCTGGGAAATGACAATACTGGAAGGGGCTGAGCAAGTCAGTTATCTGTGGGCTTAATATGCCATATTCATGTCTATGGTACTTTGATAGTAACATAGGTTTTACTTGTGAATTCTGGACTTTCCAAAGCCAAAAGGAATCCAAATTATTAATCCTAGTTTGTAACATCTTGATATTTTATTAAGATGTAAATGCTGAGAAAAGCACACTGAAAGCATGAAGGTTTCAGCTCAGTGTCTTTTTATCCACTGGCACCAAAAATGAAAGTATGCTCGTGAAGACTAAAAACTTATCTTAAAGAAACAAACTCATTAGAGTGCATGGCTCTACCCTTTTGGATTTATTCTGAATCTCATTCATAAGCACATTGGTGACGGTTTGACGAATTCTGGCCCAGATTACATGGGGGATTGGGGTATGAATACTGCCATTTGCTCAAGGCAGGTGCACGGTATCAGCCGTAAACGTCTCTATTGCTTTACGTAAGACCGAGCTTCTTCCCAAGAGATTCTCGCCCCCCCACCTGAGATGAAGTCCTCTCCTTCAGACTGCTTATAGCTGTAGAATTTCTGCTGCAGCTGTGGCAGACTGCTGCTATCACCGAACACCCTTAACAAGACTTCAAAGATCAGTTGTGGGCTCTTCTGGACATCAGTACTTCTCCCTAGTATTTCTCAATGGGCTTTCCCAAACAGATGCTCCATCAAGAATGCCGCCTGCTCACTCTCATTGAGGCTACTGGATGCCATGACCATCTGCGTATCCTCGATCCAGTCTTCAGCCGAAGGGTCGCTCAACATTTCCTTTCTCCCTCCAAATCTATCCAGTTGGTAGATAGAATATGCATGAAGGGACACTCCTTCCTTCCTCTGCTGAGCTAAGGGAGGACACATTGAGAGCCTCATCCTGGTCTCTGCCTAGATGCTGAACTTCATCCTGCGAAGCCTGGCTCTGCTGGAGCTGGAGCTGCTCCGGCCTCCTTCATGGACATAGCCCGTTTCAGTTCCTCAACCATATGCCTCATCTCTGCCAGCGCTCTTCCATCTCTTCAGGCATGATTAGACACTGAGAGTTACATGAGATATTTCGCTATGATGATGTCACCTGTGATGCCCACTGGGTAGAAGTGGCTGCCTGGATCGTGTCGGCCACATAAAAAAAAAATTTCTAAGGTTTGGTGCCTGCATGGTGGAATCCTGTCGACTATGCCAAAAATGTAAGTGCAGGAAAAAGCACACTGAACACATGAAGTTTCCAGCTCAGTGTCTCTTTATTCCACTGGCACCAAATATGAAAATACACTCATGAAGACGAAAAACTTATCTTAAAGAGACAAACTCGTTACAGTGGAGTACTGTTGCTCACCACCCTGAAGCAAGAGAACCATTGAGAGTTTAACTCTTTGTTTCGAATTTGGAGTGTTGCAGACTTGTTTGTTAAACAATGGGACACAGGAATGTCTCGCTTCAGCAGGAGTGCAGGTTTGTGATCCTGAACCTTCCTCTCTTATCCACATTCTTTGCCAGACAGTTTTAGATTTAAATACTGTACTTGAAGCACCGCAAGAACAAAGTTGAGAGCAGGCGTGCTCATTGCCCTCCTGTTGTTAGTTCCACTTGATCCCGTGAGCCACAGATTACCTTGATATCCAGATCACCAGAAGCCTCTTCAGCATTTCAGGGCTTCTCGATCTCTCGGGCTTCCATGCTTCCTAACTAGTCCTCCGTGTCCCTTGGCAGCTGGATACATGCCCTAATTCCCCCTTGCTGGCACCGTTTTTCAATCGCTGACCTTAGGCTGCTCTCTCCAGGTCTTTCTTCTCCTGCACACATTTCTGCCTGCTGCCTGTGGCTTTCTGGCTCCATCCCCAAGCCTGCCAAAGACACTGCTCCAGTTCCCTAAGGGACCTCCAGATGCCAAAAACTGCTTCAACCCTGCACTCTTCACCGCCACCTCCACGTACTGGCCCGGAGGTGTGCAGCCTGAGGAGAATGTCCAATGAAGCACAACCTACTCCATACTCCAAGGAAAGGCTTGCTCATCATTTCACAGCAACTGACAAGGAGACAGTGTGACCCACTCACTGCGCAAGTACAATTTTTTTCACTGCAACATATAAAAATCAAAAATGATAAATTATATGATGTGGGTGTGGTAGCTCAACAATTATTTATTTTATTTCTTTTTGTATTTTCCTGTAATTGTCAACTGAATAACCAATAACTTCTGTTTTCATTTAGAAAGGAAAAATGTCTTCTGCAATGAAACAATTGATTTCCTTTGAATAGCTCACTCAGTCATTTCGAAATCAAAAGTATAACAAAAGTGGAACATTTTGTCCATGGCTTATAGCTTTTCTCTCTGTACTCTACTTTTGAATTTAAAAATGATGGACTGAAATTCCTTGTGTCACAATCCCAGTGGTTACATTGGGATTGTGCTTGATGGTGCCCTTCAGCATTGATACCCAATAGTTTGTCGGTTTAATGGAACAACACCTCATTAGCATGGGTCAGCTGACCAATGCCACTTCAGGTACATCTCCAGTGCCCACCTGCCCATGCCTACAGGAATCTCCCGCACTCCCCTGCTTGCTCAGTGGAAGCTACCCAGCCTCATTCGACTCTGCCAATGGTCCCAATGGTAATTGGATGGTTAATTCCCTCCTATGAAGTATTTATCCATCCTTTAAAGGAAAATTAGCAATGATGGTGAAGCAAAGCAACTCAACTGTTAGGCTTATATAGATAAACCTTTTATACATTGCTTCAAAGCTTCTCTGCTCTTTGCACTGGCTTCAATAACCAATTCTTATTACTTGTCTTTGCAAATAACTCAGACAATGAATATACCTGTTTGGTAGTTTGATCAGTTAAGAAAGTGCATGCTGTAACTAATTACTAACCACTGTTTGAAACAATGGGCTGGATTTTCTTCTCCCGCTGCCGGGAACGGCCCTCATGCTGCTGCGACCTTCCTCACGGCGGCCCAGGATAACAAGCCAGTCTGCCGACCCCTCCAATCACGTGGAGGGGGTGGGCTCTCTGGCGCCGGTAAATGCATCAGCTGCCTGTGCACAGGCACTGGAGCCATTTTTAAAGGGCAGCCATTCCTGCCGGGTCATTTAAATTTTTAAAGGGCTACCCCGCCATGTACCAATGAAAAATCGATCACCCTTATCCACCCCAATAACAATTCAACATTTGCTCTCTCCTCTCCCCAAAACACATACCTGCGACACTTGTTCTTTGGCCCCCAACCCCCAAACCGATCAAAGTGCAAAGGTCTCCTCTTCTCATGCTCCCCTATACGAGTAATTTGTATTAGAGCCCATCCCCCATCCCCGACTGCAGCTAAAAATCATAAGTTGCCTCCTCCGCACCACGGTCGCACCTGCTTTCCCTGGACGGGAAAGTGAAGGCACATGAGTGCCGGCCACCTCTCGGAAGATCGCGACCCGAAGTTAAGATCGCTGTTGATTTTATTTAAATATATTCATTTAATGAATTTAAATATGTTAATCCAGGTCCCGTTGCCCAGTGGCGGGAGTGCCGCCACAGAGCTCACCGCCGCCGGGAAGATCGGGCCTGGCCCTCCTGGCGTCAGGCTCTGTGGCGGTCACCCCCACCCCTGCCATGGAGCCTAACATCGGGAGCTCAGTAAAATCCCGACCAATGTTAGTGTGTGGTGGAAATCTGACTCTGATCTTTCTAATTTATATGAAAATTAAAGTCTCCCATTAAAACTCTGCTATTGCAACAAGCCACTCTAATCTCTGAAAAATACATTCTACCACTTCATTGTTGTTATCATGAGACCTGTAGACAACTCTCATTTTAAGTCCTCTCTTGTTCCTCAGTTCTAACCATAAAGTTTCCATTGATTGCTTTCCCTTCCCTATATTCTAGCTTACTAATGTTGGAATCAATTAATCAATTAGGCTACCCTTCCACCTCCTACAGCTTTCCTATCCTTTCTAAAGACCTTATAACTTAGAGTGTTCGTGATCTGAAGTCTGCTCTTATCCCTTGTTTTAAGCATTTAAAAACTGTAATTTTTACTATTGTTTTTGAGCCCTCTCCCTCTCCCCAATAAATTCGTTTAAAGTGCTTTTTATATAAACTTGAAATATTATTCATCCAAACCATCCTATCCCAGATCACTTCAACCAAAGGTCTTGCTTAAGTTCTTGCTTAAGTGCAGGCTTACATATGGGAGTGGCTTTTGTGTTGAGCACAAGAACAAATATCTTGAGATGCCCAAATCAAAAAAAAATGTAGTCCCCAGGCATACATAATTATTCCTAATGGTTTGATGGGAGTGTATAATGTTACATTGGAACAGTGGCGCAGTGGTTGTCCTATCAACACCTCTTTTGTTATCTCTTGCCCCACCCCCTGCTTTACTTGTTTAAAACCTTTTACATTTCTAATAAATGTAAGTTGTTTTTAAAAAAAATATTGGCACTGGATCTCCCACATGGGACAGTTTGATCCCTCTATGGATACTTCACAACTTGTAAACTAGTCAAAAAAAGACAGATAAAGGTAAATTTTGTAAAAGTCACATCAGGTGAAAACAATTACAATAAGAAATTGTACGAATAGAAGAGAACAGAAAATATATAATAAACAGGCAAATATGATTACACTGCAACCAATGCAGCTATAATCTGATTACAGCAAGGATTGTGCTTAATAGTAATAGTATGTGATTCAGCCTGACTTCTTCCCATGGCTGAAGGAACTTCTTGGTTTCCTCTGCAGAAATACAGAAGGTAAATATTGGAATACAAATACATAAACAGAAGTTTCAAAATGTGTAATACACGTTTTAGACTGAACTTCTTTCAGAAATCAGTAACAAGTGATAAGATTTGTTGGTATAAATGATAAATTACCAGAACATGGTTTGTAAAGAAAAAGAAAACAAATCTTTAATCTTCAAGTGTTTTTTCAATATATTGAAAGCTGCTCTTAAAAACATAAATTATACAAAATCTTTACTTGAATCTTTAAGGTGTGGCTATCTTTTCAAATAGTCTATCATTTGCCTTATCAGTTGATCAAATGCACAAAAATGTGTTTGAGTGTGATTGTTGGCAGTCTTTTAAATTGAAAATCCCACAGAAGGAAATTAAACAATTTAACTGATCCAGCCTGTACACAGAATGACTTGTGGGCAGCTTCAATGATTTGCTGCTTTATATGTGCGCAATGTGTGTAGGTGACAGTGAACTGTGGTCGTAATACAAAGTGATTACTTAAGAAATTGCTGTGGAACAACTATCATTGTATTTGACCTGATGTGTTTCAGGTTTTGAAGACAGATTGCTGTTACATACCAGTGGGGGAGTAGAAATAGTGAGTCAGCATTCTACAGTACAAGTGATGTGAATATGCCCCTCCTACTTCCATTGACTTCCCATCAAGAAGAAAAGCAACATATTATTAGAAACATTTATAATGGTGATTCAAGCAACAGAGATACACATTTACTGCCACAAAATGTATTACTTGTGAAAGGAACAAAAACAAAACAATAACTTGTGATACAATCTACCTGTTCCTTGTATGTGCGGGCAGAAAAAATAATTGTATCCACAGTAACAGAATAAAATAAATCATGGATTAGATGAAAATAGTTATCAATTATTATCAGGAAAACATTTGTTATAAAGGCTGAGATGACTGTGTGCTTCTTAACATCAAAAAGTGAATTTTCTTGTACCTTGCTGCCACTGAGTTGGTTATTTTATACTTTATATTCAAGGTACTTGTGTCATAATCCCCCAGTGATCCTAAATCATGTGATGTCATCAGTATTACTTTGGATGGTGAAATAACTCACCATGAATATTTGTATATGGGGCACGCGCCATAATAATAGTGCAGTCTGCTAAAGAATAAAGTTACCAAGTACTTGGAAAGCCTGTCACACGAGAAACAATGACAGGTGAGATGAGGTAATGACTTGAATAGTAGTTTGCAAAACTGGTATTAAAAACAGCGTGAGACAGGAAAATACCACTTTGAAATGCAGCGGGTTGATGATTTCCTGTTCCCTAGAAAATTCTCATTTGATACAGATTCATACTCTATCAAGTAAGGAGCTGTTAGGTATATTCTTTTCCAAATAAACTTAGACTCTGTAACTATTATGGCTCCAAATGCTGCTTAAAATGCTACCTAGTTTTAAAAGCTCACCATTTACCAAATACGAAATCCAATTTTTTTTCCAAATGAATAATTAAATAGTTGAGGGCTAATGAGTCAGATACAAGGAAATAATAGATGAAACTGGTACAAGCTGACTGAGATAACCTTGACAAACCCAGATAACCTTAAACCCAGCCTGTCAAATTATGGTTCATAATGCCTCAGTCCCCAGATTGGTATATCCCTTTTAATTAAAGATAAACTATTAATTACGTTGTTGAAAAAAAGAAAATGGTCACTATATTTGATTGTGACCTTTGAAATACTTTTCTATCTGGGCACTTAATATCAAGTACTCACTGCCCAAGTCAGGTAAGTGTGGTTAGGTGTAAAGCTTCCAGTATACTGTCGTAACCAATTTTTCTGGGTCCTGGAGAGGAACTTTAATGTTCAGACTGTTCACAGTGGTGGAGGCCAGCATCGGACCAAGAACCTGCCTGTTCAAGGAGTGGGTTTTTTGGTTCTTTAATTGTCCCATGGCATCAGCATCTCGCTTCCGAGTTTCCCAACCAATTAGAGCTGGTGGGCGTGATGACGACTCGCACCTGACTGTTAAAGCTTCATGATTTAAAGGGAACCTGTGCGGGTCATCACACGGTGAGGCACAGATCACAAGTGAACAGGAACAGATGCTGGAGACAGGTACGGCAGTGGAGAGTCCCCATCAGAAAACACAGGACCTTCACTCTGCTCAGCTGCATGCAAATACTGAGACTTAAGGGTCATCGAGGAAGAGGACTATTCTGGAGAACCAACAGAAAATGTGTGAGTTTCTGTCAGCATTTCCAGAGACACTGTGCACCAGTGGAGAGAGATTGGAGGAATCCGTCTCGACCATGAGTGCCATGCTGTCTCAGGCCTTTGCACTGATGTCTACATCCATGGAAGGAATGGCCACCTGCATGGAGTTCCAGACGTGACAGACAATTGATTACATGCTGGCCCTGACCAATGGCCTGCACACTCAATCTGCCAGCTTATGTAGGATGGAGGAAAGCTTTTCCTTCGCCATTCAGCACCACATTGAAGAGTAGCAAAGTGCTCTCCAGCTCTTGGCTAACAGGAAAGTGCGGGTGGTCCATGAGAGGGAAGATGGAGAAAGGGGACATGAAAGTGGGGACTTTGCTTAAAATGCACCCATTCCTCCCTCCTTGGTCCCGGCTCAGTCAGAGCCCCACATGCTGCCTCCTGCCCCGATGACTGAGTCTGTCCCTACACGGTATCGGTGGGGCAGAATTTGGCGAGGCCCTCATGGGTGCCAAAACCTAAAGGGCACTAGCCATGAGCATCTGAGAAGCAGCCTGCCTCCAGCTCTGTTGAAGCTATAGCGGTTGTATCACATAGCAGTAATATAACAAGGAAGAGAAAGAATTTGTAATTGCACAAGAAAAATCACAAACGTTTTAATTTAATTTTACATTGTCACTATTATTTTGAATGTTTATGCACCATACGGAATTGTGGCCTTCAGCCTTTAGGAAAATGGTATGACAAAAGTAGAAGATGAGCAATAGGTGCTCATTTGTTAACAGTGAGAATGTTTAGTGCTGCTGGCTGAGTGGGGGTGGGTGTGGGGGGGGTGGGTGGTGGTGACAGTGGGTTCAGCATTGGTGTACCAGATGGCTATGCTGCCTCAGATGAGCTGAAGAATTTCTGAATGAGTCTGTCCTGGGCACACCTGGAAGCTAAGTAAGCGTTTGCAAGTACCCTGGCCATATCAGTCTCCTCCTCCTCCTTCTGCTCTTCCTGTTGCTCCTCCTCTTCTTCCTCCTCCTCCGAAGATGCCGAGTGCTCATCATATTCCTCCTCCTGCAGCTTTAATCCTCTCTCCTGCATTATGTTATGCAAGGCACAGTACACCACTATCATCTGGACATCCTTGCTGGTGCATACTGAAGGACTTCTCTAGATCAGTTCAGGCACTTGAATCGTATCTTTAGCATCCCAATGGCTAGCTCAATGACCACGCTTGTACTCACGTGGCTTTTTTTGCACCTTTCCTGGGCATCAATGGTAGGCCTGCTCACAGCTGTCATCAGCCACGTCCTTAGAGGGTATCCCTTGTCTCCATAAGCCAACTGTTGATTCAACTTCAATTGTGAATATCTGAGGGAGACTTGACTGGTGCAGAATGAAGGCATCATGGCATATGAACAAATGAATATTTGAACTAGGAGCAGGAGTAGGCCATTCGGCCCCTTGAGCCTGCTCCACCATTCTATAAGATCGTGGCTGATCTGTTTGTGGACTCAACTCCACTTTCCTGCCCACCCCCAATATCCTTTTTAAATACCTGTAGAAATTCTTACAATCTGTTTTTAGGAAGTTTGGCAGCTTCCTGGGTATTTTGCACATACATGCCTAATGATCTTTCAGTGGTTACATACCAGCTGAACATTATTGGAGTGGAATCCCTTTTGATTGATGAACACAGCTACTTTGATATGAGGATGCCTTGATGCCACAATCTATGACTCCTGGACATGTAGGAATCCAGCCATTGCAGCAAATCCAAAGGTCCTCCCATATTGAATGGCCTCATCTGTAATGAAGTGGATGTAAGTGCCAGCCCTTGGCAAACATGGCATCTGCCACCTGTGAGTTGCATTTGTGTACAACAGATTGTGAAATCCTGCAGAGGTCACCAGCAGATATCTGGAAGGAGCCAGAGGTGAAGAAATTAAGGGCTGTGGTGACCATGGCTGCCATTGGCAATGTGTGTCCATTTGGTGCACTTGGAATAAGCCCTTCCTCCAGGAGGCTGCAAATGTCAGCAATAGCCCGAGGTGAAAGCCTAAGGCTCCTGAGGCACTGGTGCTCAGTCATGTCTAAAAGCTAAACCTCTGCCTGTATACTCTGTGCTGGGAGTATTGCCTCCTGAGAGCTGGAGCTCTGTGTTCACCTCCTCTGTCCTGTGGAGCGGCAGGGGGTTGAGGAGATTGCAGCTGTTGCTCCCGTTCCTGCTCCTGTTGCTGCTGCCACTACTAGTGCTGCTGCTCCTGTTCCTCATCAGCGGTATGACGGCTGACAGCTGGGAAGGGCAGTTCAAAGTTTAAAAACTCCAAGGTAGCAGAAATTGCCAACAAAGTCTATGAAACTGTCATCCACCCATCCTGGCAGGTTAAAACGCCCCCCTTATCTCAGAAAATCAACACCACAGCATCAGTGGGACATGTTTCACTTTACATATCAGCCAATCTATGGCTTCTCTGAGTGAAATTGCCAGTCAGTGTCAAATCAGGAGCAGTTTATGTGGGTCTCTCCCCATTAGGAACTGAATTAAGACTACCCAATCTCATTTGCCATGGAAACCTTACTGCTAAAGGCAAGGGAGGTTTTCATCCCATTAGTCCAGGCTGATGGTTCAACCTCAGCTTCGGAAAGTGAAAGGATAATGTGGAACCTACCCAGTCTTCTACAATAACCATGCATTATTGTCAGTGAAATCAGCCACTGATCTTGACAAGAGACAAGGTTTTCATAGGCTGGGGGGAGGGGTGGGCAGGGCAGGGCTGAGCTGGGAAAGCTGGAAGATCAGATTTCCCCACAAATTGTGGAGTTTTGACTCCACAGCATGCATGGCTTTCTTCTGTAGCTTCCCCACCTGGAAGTCAGCCTGATTGATAGGCTTGGTTTCTGGTTGGGCAGATAACACTACGGAGCAGGCTACAGATATCAGGTAGGGAACCTGCAGCTACTATGGCTACTGTGTGTGTGGGGGAGTGGGTGAGGGGTGGCATTGTGGGGTACAAGCCCCAACCAAGTGGGGGGGGATCCCTGGGAATAGTCTGATCCCCAGCCCCAGATGGGGCTCGATCCTCAAACCAGAAAGGGGATTCAATCTCCAATCTTTGTGGGGAGGGGTCCTTTATATGGGGGTGGGGTCTGATGGCGTAGAGTCTGGGGGGACTGCGGGAAGTACTGCTGCTCTTCTTGGCCCACCAGTCAAGACAGTTACCTTCTCCCTCCCTTCAGCCCAAGAGCAGGAAAACCTGAAATAAAAGCAAGAAATGCAGGAACCACTCAGCAGGTCTGGCAGCATCTGTGGAAAGAGAAGCAGAGTTAATGTTTCGGGTTAGTGACCCTTCTTTGGAACTGACAAATATTAAAAATGTCACAGGTTATAAGCAAGTGAGGCGGGTGTGGGGCAAGAGATAACAAAGGAGAAGGTGTAGATTGGACAAGGCCACATAGCTGACCAAAAGGTCATGGAACAAAGGCAAACAATATGTTAATGGTGTGTTGAAAGACAAAGCATTAGTACAGAATAGGTGTCAACGGACTGAATATTGAACAGCAGCAAGTGCAACATGAATAAAAACAATGGCCAAGCAAACTGAACAAACTACGATGAAATGAAATAAATGCAAAAAAAAGGTTGTAAAAAATGTAAAAAAGAAAAAAAGAAGAAAAAAGAAAAAACAACTAAAAATGAAAGTAAAATGGGGTGCAGTCATGCTCTGAAATTATTGAACTCAATGTTCAGTCCGGCAGGCTGTAGTGTGCCTAATCGGTAGATGAGATGCTGTTCCTCGAGCTTGCGTTGATGTTCACTGGAACACTGCAGCAATCCCAGGACAGAGATGTGAGCATGAGGGCAGGGGGGAGTGTTGAAATGGCAAGCAACCGGAAGCTCAGGGTCCTGCTTGCGGACTGAGCAGAGGTGTTCGCAAAATGGTCACCCAGTCTGCGCTTGGTCTCCCCAATGTAGAGGAGACCACATTGTGAGTAGCGAATACAGTATACTACAGGGAAACCTGGCCAGCCAAGGTTAAAACAGGTTAATAATGCAGGTTAAATCTGAGGCTGCCAGCTTCATTATAATAATTAATTGTACAACCCACCTCTTGGGAGCAGGTTGGCTGACTGCCCCTTGCCTCGTCTTCGTTAAACCTGGAAGTGGGTGTGTTGGGGGCTGGTTGCGGTCGGTGTATATGTGCATAAGTCAATGAAGGTGGCAGGACAGGTTGAGAGAGCAGTTAATAAAGCATACAGTATCCGGGGCTTTATTAATAAGGGCATAGAGTACAACAGCAAGGAAGTTACATTGAACTTGTATAAGACACTAGTTCGGCCTCAGCTGGAGTATTGCATCCAATTCTGGGCGCCGCACTTGAGGAAAGATGTGAGGACACTGGAGAGAGTACAGAAAAGATTCACGAGAATGGTTCCAGGGATGAGGAATTTCAGTTATGAAGATAGATTGGAGAAGTTAGGACTATTTTCCTTGGAGCAGAGAAAGCTGAGAGGTGATTTGATAGAGGTATTCAAAATCATGAGGGGTCTGGATAGAGTAGATTGAGAGAAACAGTTCTCACTCGTGAAAGGATCAAGAATGAGAGAGCACAGATTTAAAGTATTTGGTAAGAGAAACAAATGTGACATGAGGAAAAACTTTTTCACGCAGCGAGTAGTTAAGGTCTGGAATGCACTACCTGAGAACGTGGTGGAGGCAGGTTCAATTGAAGCATTCAAAAGGGAATTAGGCAGTTATATGAAAAGGAAGAATGTGTAAGGTTACGGGGAAAAGGCAGGGGAATGGAACAGAGGTAGTTGCTCTTTCTGCGCTGTAACAATTCTGTGATTCCATGATTTGAGAGTTTTAAAGATTTAATATCTCACCTCACCCCAACCCATCCATTTTGTGGGTGGGGGCGCAGTGGTTAAGATTCAGGCTTCAGCCTTTATAAGGCAGCAGCAGACTCCAGATGCATGGACAATATGAAAGAGTTAGATTGTAAAAACTAACTGCAGTCCTCATATTATCTCCTGAATGCAGAATATTAACAACTGTACTGTTTGGCACACAAAAGTCTCCTGTAATATTACTTGTTCCTTTGGTGTGTGAATTATTGTAAGGTTCACAGGACTCCAAATAATATCCAAAGAATACATGGGTTTTTATAATAACTTAAACTAGAACAGATATATACACAATTCTACAGAAGCAACATCAACACACGTCTCACTCTGTCGGGCTACACCCACAATTCCTGGTCATGTGTGACGCGACATCAGTTCCCCCGATGACCTTTCACTTACAGCCTCTTAAAGTGCTCCCACAACAATTGCGACACGCATTTTTAAAAATGTATTCATTCACGGGATGTAGGCATTGCTGGCAACACCAGCATTTATTGCCCATCCCTAATTGTTCTTGCGAAGGTGGTGGTGTGCCGCCTTCTTAAACAGCTGTAGTCCATGTGGTGATGGTACTCTCACAATGCTCTTAGGGAGGGAGAGCTAGGATTTTGACCCAGCAATGATAAAGGAACAGCGATATATTTCCAAATCAGGATGGTGTGTGACTTGGAGGTGCTGGTTGTAGACGACCAGCATCCAACCCGTGAACTGTATGTAACCTGGTACGTGGGGAAGTAGTGTGTAATATTGGGATGAAGCATCGGCAGAACAAACTACTGCTGATGCCGGGCAAGTCCCAAGAATGGGACATTGGGGACCAGGTCATGGTAAGAAATTATGCAAGGGTGGGAGTATTTGAACCCTTGTACAAAGGCCCATACCACATTGTGGATAAGGCCAGTCCTATGGTTTACGCCATTCAATTGCCCAAATGTGTTAAATGGTTCCACATTAACCAAATGAAGAAAGTGCATCTGCCAACCCATGAGACGGCAAAGGTAGCTAGTAGCACACCCCAAAAAGAACTCGACTCCTCGATAAGCCCATTAGTTTGGGACGAGGATGACAATGATAACGACTCAAAAGGGTCAGAAGAGGATGCCCCTCCGATACCCCATTGGAACCGATGAGGACGACGACGAGATTGGCGGCAATCCGGTTTTGGGGTGGATGCCCCTCCAACCTTTCAGTCCCATTGAAGTAACCGGAAACGGTGAAAGCTGCAGCACTGGGCTGAATTTTTTAATGGATTTCTAACCCCTCTGGCAAAGATTGAGTAAAAGAACCTTAGCAACGTGTAAATATTTTGTCTTGCAGAATTAATCACAGCTGACCATTGACGACTGGAGAGGCCCATTATATCTTGCAGAATGCTACTCATCATACTGATACCACTGGGATTGGGGACAGGCGGAAGTTCAGTACATATTAATCGTAAAAAAAAAATTGCTGTAGTAACGAAGGCTCAGATGACATAAAGATAGATGGCAACTACCAGGGCAATATGGGCACAACCAGTACGATTGTGGTGAACGTCACCATCGGGCAATGTGTATGTGTCGAGTGTCCAGAGGGAAACAAGATCAAGGTCCCCTTTGTGGATGAATACCCCCTCCTGCAGAGAGAGCCCTGCAGCAAGATTGACTGTAAAGTCCGATTTAAGTGCGTAAGGCCAGGGGCGGGTTGATCCTCCCCAGAACGGGAGGGGTAACACCAATAATAGTGTCCTGTATCGGCAAGAACGAGTAAAGGCAAAATACCGCGGACACAATTAACGGATTCCCCTTGCCCAACATTAAGCCCTGGACTACAGAATCGACTAGTGTTGACAAAAACAAATAAAGTTTTGTATGATAATGTGGTCCTAAACATCTCAGATTTGGGATTACCCCTGTGGTGCTCAAATCTGACTAGAATAATATATGAAAGATTGATGAAACAAGTGATCGAACAGGAAACCCAGGCACAGGGATCCCAGGCCAGAGCTACGGAGGGAGACTGGGCTTGGAGACATGTGACAGGGCCGAGACGAGGGTCTTGGGGAAATTTGAGAAGGAGTAAAAGAGGATTGGTGAATGATGTAATAACATGTTCTAATACCAGGACAGGAGTAGTAAACATCCTAGACAGAGACAATTTCAACCAAAAGGTTAGGACCCTCAGCGCTCAGCTGAAGGAAATTCTAAGGAACGAACAAAGGATCCAAACAGATTGGTTCCAGAATACCCAAAGACTGACTAAATGGGTTAAAATGCTGGTGCCCACTGTGGAGGATCATACGAAAACAATCAATAAATTGTCTAAGGAAGTGGAGGAGTCAGGAAAGAGAACAGCTAAGAACGATGCCTGTTCCACCTATGGTAGTTGGGTTGTTGAACAGGCCCGGGAAAACCTGAGGCAAACTCACCAAGGAGAGGTACCCCTCTGGATCAGTAATGATCACGTTAAGAATTTGGTTTCGAAACCCACCAATCCGACTGGTTGCCAACTCAGGCGATTAATGCGTGTGTATGCTACTAATACTAACTGTATTGAAAAGGGGGGAATGTTATTGGGAATGGTACTGGCAATACCTATTATTACTATGAATCATGCACCTAAAGATGTATACCAGGTAGAGAACATTGGAGTAATAAGGGAAGGACACCATGTTGTGTATCATCACATTCACCCCTATGCGGTCTGCTCTAGAAAAGTAATGCTGGAAACGTCATTGAGAGGATGTTGTGTGGGAGAATCCACAAAAGTGTGTTTACATCTTGTCTATACCACTGAGGAAGCATTCTGTGGTTTTAATGCAGCAGTTAACTGCACTATGGAGGCGGTATCAGCGGTTATGAGTCCAACTCAGTTAGCTTACATGAGTAAGGGGAAATATTGTGTGACTACCTCCCAGACATCATTCTGGCACGGTAGGACACAGTGCGCCCTAGAGAATAGTACAGTATGTTTTACCCCAATAGGCCAGATGGAACTGGTGGACATACACAAGCTAGAGGTAGTGGTCCTCAATGCCACTGAAAATTTGAGGGACAATCTGGAACTGTATGCTAGCCAATTCTCATACCCCATACCCCCATTGACAGAGCATATGACAGAGGTTAGAGTGCATAAGATTTATTACATTCTCCAGCAAAGGAGTGGGCAAGTGCAATGGGACATTGAGAAAATACATTTGACCACCTGGTGGGAGGACCTACGGGACTGGGGAATGAACGTGCAAGTTCACCCCTGGATCAGAATATTCTCTCATGTTCTGATTGTTGCTCAGCTTGTGGTGTTGCTTTGCCTCCTCGTTGTCCTCTGTCAACTAAGGTAACAAACTAAGAAATGGAGAAAGCAAGCAAGAGAGGTTTTCCAAGAAGGGACTCCTCGGGGGGAGGTTGGAGGATCATAAGTTGGAAGGTTTTATCTAAACCTAACTGGACCCTGAAGGGGTCAGTTAAGGTTTAAAGGGTGAAGCTCTGTAGGTGACCACCATCCAACCCATGAACTGTATGTAAATTGGTACGTGGGGAAGTAGTATGCGCAGCTAAAAGTGGTAAATAAGTGTCCACAGCAGGGAAGTGGGATGTATTGAAGCAGCAATGTGGTGTAACTGAACTGATAAAGGGCAAGTGAATGTGGTGAAACCTGCAAGGTGGGTGATTAAGGCATGTCTAAACTATAGTTAAGTTTGTAACAGACGCGCCATGTGGGCTGGTTGCTCAGAGACCGGGGGTGAGGGGGGGTGGGGGGGGAGGTCGGTGGAGTGAGGTAATGCCTTGTTATCAGACAAGGGCTGGAGAACAGAGAACTAGCTGTGCAATGTGGTCGAAACTTGAGGGATGATGCTACCAAAACAAACAGATGGAAAAATCGGTGAAAGGTTGACCGACTGTGGCTGATGTAGCGCACCCGCAGTGTTAGCAACAGCTGACCAACCAATCACTGTACATCGGGTAGTCAGGTCCGGCCCATCCTGAGCTGCTCAAAGGTAGCATGCACGGAACAGGGTATTAGAAAGCGTACTCCGAAGTGCTAGCTAGCTCAGGGCTAAGTAGTCTGATCAACTACTTGGAGAATCGTAAGGGGAGGACTGATCATCTGCTCCGTTCTGACTCTCAGATGAACCTAAGTAATCTAGTTTACGTGGACGCATGAGTATAATCTCCGTTGAAGATAAGATTTTGAAGTGTTGAGTAAACGTGCTATTTGTGAACAATAATTTGGTAGTCTTGAGTCGTTAACACCCAGAGTAAACAGCCGGACCAGTAGTGGGGATAGATTACATAGTTTTCCCATGCACCTGCTGCCCTTGTCCTTCTAGGTGGTAGAGGTCGCGGGTTTGGGAGGTGCTGTCGAAGAAGCCTTGGTGATTGCTGCCATGTATTTTGTTGATGGTACACACTACAGCCACATTGTGCTGGTAGCAGAGGGAGTGAATGTTTACTGGAAGGAATGCCAATCATGTAGGCTACTTTATTCCGGATGGTGTTGAACTCCTTGAGTGTTATTGGGCCCACACTCATCCAGACAAGTGGAGAGTATTGCAACACATTCCTGATTTGTGCCAGATAGATGGTGAACAGGTTTTGAGGAGTCAGGAGGTGAGCCAAACGCCACAAAATACCCAGCCTCTGACCTGCGCTTGTAGTCACAGTTGTCATGTCCAGTAAAGGCATGACCAATTCATAACTTTAAACATGGACTGTATTCAGCATAGAATCTTCTGGAGCTGGATTTTCTTTTTAAATGAACCACAAAATGCTGCATAAGATGACTGCCGAGGGTCAGGTGACTTTTGCAATTTCAGCCCGGACTCAGAAGTATTCAATCCTCTGGAAAGTTTCTAATTGAATGACCACGGGTGGAGTGCCTCCCTTGAATGGGCATTCCAAGACAAAACCATTTGTGGAATTCACACCTCCTATTGCTTGTGGCTTAACCCAAAACCCAATATCTATTGACTCCTAGACCCACTGTCCCCGAGCTTGAAACTTAACAAAGAGAGCTGTAGGAAACCAGTTAAATCATAAGTAGGCGCAAATGGCCACCATCCATCCCCCATTGTGCAGCAATGGCTTCGAACTTCAAATTGTTCTAGGTGGACAATAGAAGTATTAATCAGGTAGTTACCCAACGGAAGCTAATCACAGATATCGAATCTTATTACTCAAAGCACCAGGGAGAGACAGGACAGTCTTCAAACAACAGCTGCAGAGACAGCCTTAAAACTGGAAACTACCACATTGTAAGGCATCATCAAATCCTTATCATTTTCAAGTCCACCAGTACAGAAAACTGACCACCTCGTAATAAGACTACAGGCAACTAACTTCGCGACCTTTTGAAAATCCACCCCTTTAAAAAGAATCCTGCGACGGCTTCAATACACAACTGCAGCTATCGAATCCACCTAACTACTCTTCAGGAAATGCCTTCTTCATTGGGCCAGCAACACATGCTTTTTCTCCAAGATAAGCCAAATCACGTAACTTATGAACTATTCTTTCATTTGTAATATGTAAAAGTGCACTATCCTCGTTAACAGCTTTCTGTCTTGAGTGTGTGTGTGAGTGCCGAGTTAGTGACGTAATGTTAAGCTTTCCGGGTGAATATGTGAATAAAAATAATCTACTTTATTTCAACCCAAGGCAAGTGTGCTGCTAATTATTCAAATTGGCCATACACTCAGGGGTTAAGAAACACACCACCTTCCTTTTCCATAAAACCCCACTGATTACAAACAATAAAGGGAAGGGAGCTCTCTCAATTCTGTCTGTAACACAATGTTTATATGACAGGTCCAGTTATGTTTCTGGTTAATGGTGAACAGTCAGGATGTTGATGGAGGAGGTTTCAACCATGGTAACATTAAAGGTCAGGGGAAGCTGGTTAGACATTTCCTTTTTAGAGTTGGCCATTGCCTGACACTTGTTTGGCGTGAATATTACGTGCCATATATTAGCCCAAGTTTGGATGTTGTCTAGCTTTTGCTTTATGTATGGCTTAAAGGCATAATAGTTCTTTAATTTACATTTTTCCTATTAAAACTATTTTTTTCTATCTAGAACTACGATCATATCCAGGGAACATTGGGGTACCAATCAGCTTAATCCCCTACCCTCAAGCCTGGCCTGCATATATTGCATATATGTCTGGCACTGTAAAACAGCTGATTGAGGAAGACAAACTAAAGAAGGCACAAACAGATACTATTCAGGAATACAAACTGAGACATTCCTACACAGGTCTTCTGGATGACAAATACAAGCTCAAACAGCAACTCACAAAGAGAAGACTTCAAGCCTCAAATGAGCCTGTAGGTTCCACTAGGCCAAACACAATGAAAGAAAATTATTCAATCCCAATAGGTAGAGGGAAGCATGTCTTAAGAATCAATAACAATTGTTATAATGTTATATTCTGCAGCAAATGCGATGCATGCCAATGGCCAAGTGATTACTAGATAGCTTTCTCTTCAAGGATCTCAAGTTTTGGTAACTTATCTTAAAAGAGCATCCCAAACAGCATTCCTCCTATAAACTAATTTCGTCATCAATCATCTGCATCACATCATTGACCATTTACTATCAATAACTGGGACTGGTACAGTAGTTAGACTGATACAGCACTGCCACTGATAATGTGTAACAGGCAAAAACTTGAAAATAAAAAAAGAAATATATAGCGTCTTTTAAAAAATCATTTTTTAGGACACAAAAATCCTAGATGTGTTATGCCTTTCCTTCCTTCACAGCATTACAATGTTAGCAGTAACCCACACAATGTTGTGATGTAAAATTCGCTGGTCACATCACTCATAAATAATTGATGACAGAAGTGCGTATAACAGATATATGTAGCAGTGATTTGGAAAGAGATAACTGACTCAAATGGCTGTGAAAATAATTGAATTGTGGCTTTGACTGCATTGATGTCTTTGTCAGGTTCTGAACATTGTTAAAGATTAAAGATTGAATTAGTTAAAACAGCTACAGTTGGATTGTCCTCCAATTTACAGGTTAGCAGCAGAGAGGGACTACCATCTTCCCATGTGATTTGCCAGTTAATCCTCCCGGGAACCTCATTAAGCAGGCAGGACCATCGGTTTACTGCCACTGGCAGGGAGATAAATTCAGTGCTGCAGCATTTAAAATGCTGCAGCCATTTAAAGGGACATAGGCATTTTTGGAGAGCAGGAGACAGGAGTGTTCGACAAATCAGAGGGCAGCAGAAGCCTCAAGACTGTCAGCAACTGGAAACGTTCCCAGATTTTTGGATGCATCAATGAAGGCTTTTTTAACCCACAAATGAGAGCCAGAAGAACCAGAGTTTAGGGACTGAGAGCAGGAAGCCCCATAAGAGGGTAGTTCAGTCACTATAGAGGAAGTGGCAAAAGCAGTCAACAAAGGAACTGCTACACAGTGACAGTGAATGCAGTGTAATAGCCCTCCATACCTTCTCAACCTTTCTACAGCATTTGACATCGTAAACTTTACCATATTTCTCCAGTGCCTTGCTTCTGTTGTCCAGCAAAGTGAGAACTGTCCTCATTTCGTTCCGTTCTAATTTATCTGATTGGAAATGGAGCAATTCCTAGTAATGGCCTCTCTTCCCTCCTCTGCACTGTTACCTCTGGAGTTCCCCAAGAATCTATCCTGTGCCCTCTCCTCACCTACATGTTACTGAAACATTCAGGCATGCTTTTATCATCTCCAGACTTCACTAGCTCAATGCTCTCCTGGTTAGCCTCCCACCCTCCTGATCTTACCCAAGTTGCACTCACCCATCACCTGTGTGGCCACTGACTGAAACTGGCTTTTAGGGCTGAATTTTATTTCAGCAGCAGGGGCCCTGGCGACAGGCTGGAAAGCGGAGGGAGCGGTGGGCAACCCCGCTTCAGCCATTTGTTGGACACCCGCAGCCCCCACCCCCGGCCAAATTCAACGGCAGGCAGGCAATTAACTGTTTCCCTTCAGGGTTGCCATTTCCTTTATGGGACAAGATCCTGTCCCAGGAGTTTCCGGCCAGTCAGAGGGCAGGCAGTTCAGCAGTACCTGCAGTGCCACTGGGAGCGGAGGCCACTGCTGCTGGGACTGCACCCGCCCAGAGCAGCATCGTGGACACTGCCCTAGGATCAAGGTAAGTGGTGTCGGGATTGCTGGGGCCAGTCAGGCAGGTCCCGGTAAGGGGGTTGGTGATGGTTGGTGAGGGCAGTGGGGGTGCCTTACTGCGGACGCAGCCATCGTCGCTGGGGGCCCTTCTGTGGGTCATGGATTGCTCCTATAGGAGGACCTCCCAACCGAGTCCCCTCAGATGTGCCAGGAAGGCCCCTCCAACCTTAGTTAAATAGGAGTGGAGGCAGGAAGCTGCCCTCAATTGGCCACTTAAGTGGCTCAATTGGCCTCAGGCGGGAGGGCTGTCCTCCACCTTCCCTGCCCCAGGCAAAATGGCATTCTGGCAGGAGAATGTTGAGCATGCCACCCAAAGCCTCCCCATGCCATTTTGCCTTCCCCCCCCCCACCCCCCACCCACCGCCTCCCATCCCACCTCCAAGGGTAGGATAAAATTCAGCCCCTAGTTTCCAGATATAAAACTCTCATCCCATTGTTAAAATCTGTTCATTGCCTCACTCTCTGCATCTCTGTAATCCTTTCTAATTCAAACCCTCCCAAACTCTAAATTATTCTGACTCTGGCCTTATGCTTCCCTTCACAGCACCATTGGTGGTTGTGCCTTAATCCACATGGGCCCCATGCACTGGGATTGCTTGCCGCAACCCATCTTTCTTTCTGTCTCCCTCTACTCCTTTAAGACTGGCTTCACCTCTATCCTCCATGGTTTTCTTCTCTTGGAAACTAATATGTATTCATCTTTTGCAAAAATCTAATCTCTAATCAATTTTATTTCCAATAGATTATATAGATGAACTGAACTAAAATTGTTATGCCGTAATCATTCTATTCTCTTCAATGAATACCAATATAATGCCATCTTAGTTTCGTTGAAAATAAAATAAACTATTCAATAAGAATAGCATATTTATATCGTGCTTTTAACGTAGTATAACGTGCCAAAGTGCTTCACAGGAGCGTTATCAGTGTATTCAGTTTTACCACTTTGTCTAATTAACCTATTAGATTCAAAACAATATGGGATGAATTTTATCAGCGCCGTGCTCCGTGGTGGCGTGCTGTGAAAATGGCGGCCTTCTGACATGGAGGTGCCGCCACCGAGCCCGCACGATATTATGCGGCGGGGGGGCTCATTTAAATAGAGGGTCGATGTAGCTGCCCTCAATAATGTAGAGGGGGTGGCTGCCGCGCCCCCGACAATGGCGTCCAGTGCCACCGTGTAGGCACCGGCACAATTTTTAAAGGGCTTCAAGCCCTTAGCAAAGATTTAAATTTTTAAAGATGCATTAGAACTTTTTTTTAAATAAATAATTAGGAGATGGAGGCCCATTCCCAACCCCGCAATTGTCTTTTCATTGCCCTATATTAACAAAACTTATTTTATTCCCAACCCGAACTTCTCCCCCCCTACCTTCTCACATTTGCCCTTCAACCCCTTCCCACCATCCCCACAGCCAATTAAAATTGTTTCCCCGCTCTCCACCCTTCCTGCCCTGATAATCTTATTCCTCCCCCACCCCCGCCCCTCCTCACCAGTGTCTCGCCTCGGAACTGCAATGGAGTTTCGAAGGTGTGCAAGTCGTGTCCGGTGGAACGTAAAATTGGTGTGGGACGACTGCCGCCAGCAGGTAAGGTCATTTGCATCTTACTAATGTTCATTTAAATATTCAGATGAAGCGACCTGCACCGAGGCCTCGCCGCCACCGGAAATATCCAGCGGGGCCTTCTCGACGTCGGGGGTTGAGGAGGGCCTCTCCCAGCAGAATTTTGCAGGCCCTTCCCCACACCCCGCCATGACCCCTGATGTCAAGGGGCTCGTAAAATTCAGCCCAAATGTGTTTAGAGAGATGTCTTTGGGCTGTGGGTTCTATTTACTCATCTCTTGTTGAAGTTTTGTTTTTGGCTACATGGCCTAAGTTAGGTAGAATTGGTCATTGTGATCATGTAGTACACAAAGATATAAGAAGACAGTATTGTTAATAATTTTGTACCTATAACTCCCACAGCATTATCTTCACAATGCTGGCCATGTTGCTTAAACATGTAATAAGTAATAGCGAGATATATCTCGTCAGGAGGAAGGAAGCAGTTGGAGAGTGATTCAGTCTTGGCGTTTCTCACATAGTGCCGAGGAACTGAATGATGGCACTGATGAAGTAACCTGAAAGCAGGTCATTACTCAATCTTTTACTGTGCAGAATAATGTGCAGACAAGTTGCATAGACTAGACTTGTATTCCTTTGAGTATAGAAAATTAAGAAGTGAGCTGAGGTGTTTAAGATGATTGAAGGATTTTCTCTAGCGGGGAGCCCAGAACAAGAGGGCATAACCTTAAAATTAGGGTTAGGCCAGTCAGGGGTGATGTCAGGAAGCACCTCTTCTTACAAAGGTGGCATTGTAAGCAGTGTAGATGGAAGCATATAATTACAAAGAGATATTAATAGATTCAGCAAATAGGAAAACTGTGGCAAATGGATTTCAATGTATGAGGTCACCCACTTTGGACCTAAAAAGGATAGAGCAGAGTACATTCTAAATGGTGAAAATCTAGAAACAGTGGAGGTTCAAGAGACTTGGGGCATCCAGGTACACAGATCATTAAAATGTCATGGACAGGTACAAAAAATAATCAAAAAGGCTTATAGAATGCTGGCCTTTATATCTGGAGGACTATAAAACCAGAGAGTAGAAGTTATACTACTGCTATACAAAGCTCTGGTTGGAAGACGCCTGGAGTCCCATGAGCAGTTCTGGACACCACACCTTAGGAAAAATATATTGTCCTTGGAGGGAGTGCAGCGTAGAATTACCAAAATGATACCTGAACTCCAACGGTTAATTTACAAGGAGGGAGTACACAAGCTACAGTTGAATTCTGTGGAATTTAGAAGAGTAAAGGTGAATGGATCCAAGTTTTCAAGATATTATGAGGAACAGATAGGGTAGATAAAGAGAAACTATTTCCACTGGTTAAGGAGTCTAAGACTGGGGTGGCGGGGGGCGGTGAGGGAGGTGGGGGTGGGGGGGGGGCAGTGTGGTACATAGTCTAAAAGTTAAAGCCAGACCTCTCAGGAGTGAAGTTAGGAAACAGTTCTACATGCAAAGAATAGTAGAAGTTTGGAACTCTTTTCTGAAAACAACAATTGATGCTAGGTCTGAGCTTGATAGATTTTTGTTAACCAGACGTACTAAGGGATACAAGGCAAAGGTGGGTATATGGAGTTAGCTCACAGATCAGCCATGATCCCATTGAATGGCAGAACAGGCCTGAAGGACTAAATGGCCTCCACCTGTTCCTATGTTCTTATGTTCAAAGGTTTGTGGAAATCTGGAACTCTCTCCTCCATAAAACTATTGAGACTAGGTCAATTAATAATTTCAAAACTGGGACTGCTAGATTTTTGTTAGAATTGTGTATTAAGGTTTGGAACCAATAAGAGTTGATAGAGTTTAGACATACTTCAGCCATGGCCTAATTGAACGGTGACAAAGATTCAAGGGGCTGAATGACCGACTCCTGTTCCTATGCAGTGGGATCTACAGAGAGAAAAAATGAATAAGGGGGACACATATTTCTAAGATTACTGGGGAAAAAACTAGAGAAAAATATCTGGATATTTTCAACAATTTTGGATTGTCTATGAATTGGATTAGGAACCAAACATACTGATGAAAAAATCTCTACTCAGTGAAGATGGGTAGAGTTTTGAGGTGGGTGGTGTCACACAAAGAAAGATTATGAACTATAAAATGAACTGATGAATTAAACTCAAAACAGACACCTTTTGCTGCAAAACTAGATGGAGTAAGAGGTCAGGTGACCTCTTCTGTATTGAGAATATACATGGTAAGTGCTGGAACTGAACCAAGTGTCATGTCTGGTTAAGTATTGAAAAAAGCATTAGAAATGTAAATGGCCCATTCAATGTTAATGGCTACCCCTCTTCAACAAGTTGGATTAACAATGACTTTACAGACTTCGAGACTCCAGACTCAAACTTATGATAAGGGTGTGGAAAAACACCACTTTATCAAGCTGGCATAGAGATGAGCAACATCCAAACCCATTGTCTAACAATGGCCACACCATCAAACACCATTTATAAAAACACGACGGGAGAGAAACTTGGGTCACCTGACAGAAACCAAGTCTCTGATAAGGAGTTTTTAATCAGAGACATTTTCTGTGCAGAAAACTAGAAAACCAGAAAGCCAGAAGGAAGAGAGATCCATCCCAGCAAGAAGAAGGACCTTGCCCGAACACCATCTTTAAACTACCTAGAGGCAGAGACGAAAGGTGACCTTGAAACTCCCTGCCTGAGAATTTGCCATTGAACTGTGACTGAGATTTAACCAAACAAGTCTGCAGCAAAGCATCCATCCATTTGAAACTTTCCAATGTCTGATGTGAGTGAACAAGAAAAAAGGAAAAACAGGCCTGCACCAATTTTTAAGTATTCCTCCTGGGGAAACAAGCAAGGTTTCACAATGATCTCTTTTTTAAACCATCAGACCTAAATGCATGCTATCATATAATCTCTATCTTTTCTTGTGTATGTGCGTGTGTGTGTGTGAGTATTTTCAGGTATTGTTTAATAAACAATTATCTTTCTTTAAACCTATGAGAAAACCTGTCATTTGTCTGTTATAGACCATTAAAACACTCAAGGGTTAAAACACATTTCTAATAAAAATGCTGTCTTCGGTCAGCTGAGAGGTGAAAAGGGAAACAGCCCCTATCATTTCCCACCTGTTCCTAACAGTGGTCAATTCATTAGAAGTATCTCCAGCTTGACATCCCTTGTTCAAGGCTTGATAAATGACTTGAAACACGCCTCTCACTGTCACAAACTTAAAACATATTTTAATATGGTACCAAGTGCTCAATTGCATATGGACTTGCAGATTGCAACTTTTGTATGAACAGGTGTTATATTTTGTCCACTGTATCTGGAAGAAATGGACTTTTTGTAAATTTTTACAAATTTTTACTGATTTGAAAAAAATGCAGTCAAGGTAGTTTTATTTTTGGGTTAATAAACCCAGAACAGGGACATGCAGTGGCAATAATGGTCAATTGATAGAAAGGTACCTACACCTCCATAAAGCATGTTGCTATGCTGACCAATAGGGAGGGCAATATTCGGTATCACAGCGGGTAACCATGCTTTCAACCACCTGATTCTGCACCGCCTCCATTAAGCAGGAGATTAATCATCCGGCTGCACCATCATTTGCCTGCAGATTCATGGCTCTACCCTGAGAGGCCTATTGCTTCATTTTTGCCTCTTTCATGGAAGTCCTCTAGTGTCAGGATTTTAACTAGGTCTGACAATGAGTTGAGATGCCATCTGAGGCACTCCAAAACTTTGGAGGGGTTATCGGGGAAGTAGAATTTTATACCCCAAGATGGGTGGGAGAGGTCAGTGCGGGGGTGTTAAAATTTCAAAAATCTGGAGTCCAATCCAATCTGCCTTGGACTCATCCACTTGAATTTTAATGGGGGTGGCTTAGGGGATGGGCAATTAACCTGCTCTCTAGAGGCTGGCCAATCATTTAAATATACTACTGTGTCTTCCTGCCTCAAATGTTTACAAACTTTCAGGTTTAACTGCTGCAAGCTTGGGAAACCCAGCAGCTAAAATGAGGCAAGAATGGCCGGATCCACCAGATAACTGCTTTTCCAGCACTGCTTGTGGATCAAGAGGAGCAGCACTCCAAACAAATCTGCTTTTCCCTTTGCGATCGGTCTCCCCGACCCAGTCTGAACACCCACCCCTGACCTGGTGTCTGTTCAATCTCTCCTGACCCACACCTATTCAACCAACCCCTCACTCTCCCGTGATCTGTTCAAACTCCAATGTGATCACCCCAATGCACAATCTGTTCAAACCACCTCCCACTATCTGTTCAATTCCGTTCCACCTCTCCCGACCCATCATCTGTTCAACCCACTCGGTGATCTCACCCCGACCCTCCATAGCCCAGCTGTGTTCTTCCAGAACAGACCTTTCCATCCAACAGGCAGCTTATCAATCCGGCCGGCTACTGGCCTGATGGGAATTGGAAAACAAAATTAAAATCAGTTCTTACCATTAAATTTGGCAGGACCTTTCACATTACCCATAATTCAGGTTTTCCCAGGTGCTACGAAACCGCCCCCCACCCCAAACCCAGTCCCTCCCCACCTCCTTGTAAATATTGGGGTCTTTGTGCCCACCTTATTGTAACATTCTTCTTTAATTGTCTTCTTCCCTTTAAATTTGAGATATACAATTTACTTATAGAGGCTTCTCTTCAGATGTACACTGACTATAATAAACTGACTAATAAAGTGTCTAAGGAAAATTGGATGTAAAGAGGTCACTTTCATTTTAATTTGTTTAAAACCCCCAACAACCATTCTAATGGTAATAAATCCAAAAATGTAGAATCTAGCCTATATTCATATTGCAATGGATAGAAATCAAGGGGGGAATTTCCCCAGCACCTTGGAGACAGTTTCAAGGTGGGGGGAACGGGGAAAATAGAAAAAAGATGCACTGGGCCAACTCCCTGATGTGTTCCCGCCTCGTCGCACTTTTACTGGAGGCGGCTTCAGAGCAGTAATGGCAGTCCACCTGTTTTTTTTTATTCATTCAGGAATGTGGGCATCGCTGGCTAGGCCAGCATTTATTGCCCATCCCTAATTGCCCTTGAGAAGGTGGTGGTGAGCTGCCTTCTTGAACCGCTGCAGTCCATTTGTGCTGTTAGGAAGGGAGTTCCAGGATTTTGACCCAGCGACAGTGAAGGAACGGCGAAATAGTTCCAAGTCAGGATGGTGTGTGACTTGATGTCAAGGGCAGTCTCTCTCACCTCACCTTGACATCTATCTGCACACCACGCTGCTACTGCTTCTTTGCACCTATATTATTTCACATTTTCTACAACAAACTGCATCTGTCAGCTATTTGCCAATTCTGTCAGCTTATCAATGTCCTCCTGCAGTCATTCACAATCCTCATCAGAATTTATCATAACTCTCTCAATTGCGTGCCATCAACAAATTTTGATACAGTTCCCTCAATTCATGAATCCACAATATCCATGTATCTGGAAAATAAGGGCCTCCCAATACTAACCCTTGAATATCCACTCATCACTTGCTTCCAAAAACTACGCTTTCCTTTTTCCCATCCAACTACCTGCATATCCAGGTGGCTACACGTAACTCCTTGAGTCATTGGTTTCTTAAGTGATCCTTTAACAAGTGCATTTTTGAAAATTCATATAAACCACATCCACTGCATTTCTTTTCGATTACCTTCATTGTCCTTACTGGCCCTAATAAGAGCCTCCTGTCCTTTAGTGCTTCCATTTGTTGGCCACAAAATTCAACAGGGCTCGAAAATGGGAACACTGAACATGATACGTGATTAACCTGTGCCCATTGTTTCCGATATGCCATGTAAATTTCGTGTTGCCTTTTTATATGCAGCCACCACTAAGTGCATTATACATGCCTGAGCAGGGGGCTCAAAATTATGAGAGGCTAGCACCACTTAAAACTAGCCTGCACTATTTAAAGCCAGTCAGCATCTCTTAAAAGGGAAATTCAGTCTGGCTGGAGCAAGTGCTAGAACTGTTTGCAGGAGAGAGTGTGAGCAAGAACACTGAATGATGGCATAGCATGGCAGAGAATAGGCTCCAAGAGTTTCCAACGCTCCACTATATACCTTGGTTGAGGAGATGCAGAGGAGGAGAGATGTCATCTATTTACAGGGGACCAGGAGGCCCTCCAGACAAACTTTCAAAAGGCAATGGAAGCAGATAGCTGTGGCGGTAAATTCTAGGAGTGTAATCCCAGGGATCTGGATGCAGTGCAGCAAAAAGTTCAATGACCTCACATGAGTGGTCAAGGTCAGTAAATGCATGTTCAAATGCTATATCCTACAAACTGCACTATTAGCCTCATACAGTGCTCAATGCACCATACTCCATCATGCACCTACCAACAATCTCTATCAATTATGATTTATACCTCATATTCATAGCTTCACATTATCCTTACACACTTAGCATTGCTGCAAGTCTCACATCCACATCTCACACATTGCCAGTGATTCAACCGTGGCAGCCACAAACCCAAAACACATGGCACCACACTCACTAACGTACTTCCCTCTCTCTTGCAGGACAAGGTAGTGCATAACTGGAGGCAGCAGGAGGGATGTCTGCATGTCCTTACACCCATGAAGGTGTTGCCACTGAAGTAACAATGACTGAGGCTGTGGCCAGAGGCGGCCCTGAAACCATTGAAGATGGCAATATGCTCATACCTAATCCCCCTTCTCACATGCCACTTTCCCTGATCCTACAATTACTTGTGATCTACAAATCACAGATGGCCTAAGCAAGTACCTCTTGCTTCTGCTCCCCCCACCCCATCCCCCACCTCACCCCCAGCTCCTCCCCTCACCACAACTCTAACCTTGTGCTTTTCTCCTTTCAGATATACAAGAACTGCAGCCTGTCCAGGCAATGGTTGAAAAGGAGGTGGAACAGCAGAAAGACAGTGATAAGGAAGAAGCAGTGACACTTGCTTTCACACTCATAGCCATCAGCTCATATACTGACACAGCATGTACTTTAGAGGGTAGCTTAGATGTGGGATCTGCACATGGTGAGATCGGGTTTGATTATGTTGCATCTAAGGCAGTGGACAAGGGTAGCACATGTGCCAGCTTGCCGGAAGGTGAAGTTGCACACAAGCTCTGCTGTAGAACATAAGGACATAAGAAAGAAAGGAGCTGGAGTAGGCCATTTGGCCCTTCAAGCCTGCTCTGTCATTCAACAAGATTATGGCTGATCTTTCTACCTCAACTTCACCTGCCCACACTATCACAATGTCTCTTGACTCCCTTTGTATCCAAAGGTCTTGAATATACTCAGTGACTAAACATCCACAGTTCTCTGGGGGAGAGAATTCAAAAGATTCACAACCCTTTGAGTGAAGAAATTTCTCCTCATCTCAGTCCTAAATGGCTGACCCCTTATTTTGAGACTGTGACCCCCGTGTTCTAGACTCCCCAGCCATGGAAACATTTTTCTTTGCACCTACCCTGTGAAGCCCCTTAAGAATTTTATATATTTCAGTAGATTACCTCTCATTCTTCTAAACTTCAGGGAATCAAACTCTCCTCAAAGAACAACCCCTCATCCCAGGAACCAGTCTAGTGTACCTTCATTGCACTCCCTCAAGGGGAAGTATGTCCTTCCTTATATGGAGACCAAAAGTGCATACAGTACTCCAGGTGGGGCCTCACCAATGCTCTGTATAATTGTAGTAAGACTTCTTTACTCTTCTACTCCAATCCTTTTGTAACAAAAGCTAACAGATCATTTGCCTTCCTAATTGCTTGCTGTACCTGCATGTTAATTTTTTGTGAACCATGTACAAGTACACCCAGACCCCTCTGTATGCAAACATTTCCTCGTCTCTCACCATTCAAAAAGGACTCAGATGTGGATTTTGAAGGGGAAGCCTACAGAAAAAGACTGATGGTTATGCATACTGAAATGTTTGTTGCATTGACAGGATTTCCAGAAAGTCTGCAGCCACTGTCAAGCAGCATGGAGGAAGCTGGCAACGTGGCACAGGGCTTTGCACAGAGATTGGAGCCCATCCTTTCCATCATGTAAGTGGTGACCTATTCCATCAGCACAATTGCAGACTGTGATCCAACGACTGATGGCCAATATTTCAGCTTCCACTGCAGGACAAGCAGAAGCCACCCAAAATTTGGGTACTGCAGTGGAAGCTCAGAATGCTGCCATCATGGCTGTGGATTACAGTGCTCAAAGGGGCCTTCAGCATCTCACATCAGTCCCGCAATCGACCCTCCAACAGATTATTGGGATTGCTGAGGCTCTGCCCCAGGGGGAGTGGCAGTGGCTCCGTGTTGCACAGAGAGTCAACTCAGGATGACAGCATTTGTTCTCCCACCCTGCTACTTTGCCAATACCCTTCTTGTTGCCTGTCAGTCAGCCAGCCCAGACTGCTGCCACCAATGCCAAGATGTTGCGGCCCTAAGCCAAACCTTCTAGGCCCAGAGCTGCTCGAGGTCATCCTACAATGCCATCTGCCGTTTCCCCCACTGAAAACCAGCAGGCTTCCAGCACTCACAGTGCAGGCTCTGGGGTAGCACTGCATTGAAGCATTAGGCCAAGCAAAATCAAATGGAAGACAGGCACAAAGATTAGTTGATCTTTGTGTGCAATATTGGATGGTTTGATCAATAATGTTAGTTTGGAATCTTTGTTTTGGGGTGGCTTTTATTTCAGCAATGTGGCCAAGCGAACACAGTGATGGGCAGTAACAGGGCGAAGCCAAGGTGTGGGACTGATATTGAATGGGGAATTGGGGTTACATTCACAGGTGCTGCAGGCAAATGAGCTGATCACAGACAGTCCAGCCAGAAAAGAGATGTGTCGATTGCATCCTCCCTTCCTCATCCTTCTTCTCCTGCTCCTCAGCTGCTCACCATACACTTGGTGGCAATGGCTGTGCCCACATGGTGGCAAGGTTGTGCAGGATGCAGCAGACCACAATGGATCATGACATGTACTCTGGACAGTACTCTGCCCCAGAGCAGTCCAGGCAGCAGAAGCAGTGCTTAAGCACTCCAATGGTCTGCTTGATGGCATTTCATGTAGCAGCATGGTTTTTGTTATATACATGCTGTTCAAGTGCATGAGGGTTGTGCAGCACGGTAATGAGTCAGGTACTTAGCAGATAACCCTTGTCTTTCAGCAGCTACTCTCTGGTTTCTCATGGTGGCTCAAATGCAGATGGTATAGCGGACTGAAGCAGAATGACAACATCGTGATTGCTGCCAAAATACTAGGCATGGACCTGCATGAAGCACTGAGTATGGTCACACACCAACAGGTTCTGGAGAGAGTGGAATCCTTTCCAGCTGCGGTACATCTAAGAATTTATATGCGGTGTCTACAAAGTGACGTGTGTGCATTTATGAAGCCTATGAAGAAGCCTGTAATCTTCGCTAAGCTGATTGCTCACTCCGCCTGCTACTCTCTGACAAGAAAGAATGAAATGCAGTCAGCTCTGTTTGCATGCAGAATCTCAATGACCTCCCGTATGCAACAGCAAACAGTGAACTGGAAGATGGTGAAAATATCGCCTGCAGAAGCCTGGAAGGAGCCCACTGAAGAAATGTTCATGGCCATGGTCACCTTCACAGCCAATGACAATGCAATCCTCACCCTGCTCTGAATTTGCATTTTTTTTATTCGTTCATGGGATGTGGACATCACTGGCCCAGGCCAACATTTATTGCCCATCCCTAATTGCCCCTGAGGAGGTGGTGGTGAGCTGCCTTCTTGAACCACTGCAGTCCTTGGGGTGTAGGTACACCAATAGTGCTGTTAGGAAGGGAGTTCCAGGATTTGGACCCAGCGACAGTGAAGGAATGGCGATATAGTTCCAAATCAGGATGGTGTGCGGCTTGGAGGGAAATTTGCAGGTAGTGGTGTTCCCTCGCATTTGCTGCCCTTGTCCTTCTAGGTGGTAGAGGTTGCGGGTTTGGAAGTTGCTGCAGTGCATCTTATAGGTGGTACACACTGCTGCCACTGTGCGTCGGGTGGTGAATGGAGTGGATGTTGAAGGTAGTGGATGGGGTGCCAATCAAGCTGGCTGCTTTATCCAGGATGGTGTCGAGCTTCTTGAGTGTTGTTGGAGCTGCACCCATCCAGGCAAGTGGAGAGTATTCCATCACACTCCTGACTTGTAGATGGTGGACAGGCATGGGGGAGCCAGGAGGTGAGTTATTCGCCACAGAATTCACAGCCTCTGACCTGCTCTTGTAGCCATGGTATTTATGTGGCAGGTCCAATTCTGTTTTTGGTCAATGGTAACCCCCAGGATGTTGATAGTGGGGGATTCAGTGATAGTAATGCCATTGAATATCAAGGGGGATGGTTAGATTCTCTCTTGTTTGAGATGGTCATTGCCTGGCACATTGTGTGGTGTGAATGTTACTTGCCACTTATCAGGCCAAACCTGGATGTTGTCCAGGTCTTGCTGCATTTGAACATGGGCTGTTTCATTATCTGACGAGTCACAAATGATAATGAACATTGTGCAACATCAGCAAACATCCCCACTTCTGACCTTATGATGGAGGAAGGTCATTGATGAAGCAGCTGAAGATGGTTGGGCCAAGGGAACTCCCTTGAGGAACTCCTGCAGTGATGTTCTGGGACTGAGATGATTGACCTTTATTTAGAGATACAGCACTGAAACAGGCCCTTCAGCCCACCAAGTCTGTGCTGACCAACAACCACCCATATATAGTAATCCTACATTAATCCCATATTCCCTGCCATTCTCCTACCACCTACCTACACTAGGGGCAATTTACAATGGCCAATTTACCTATTAACCTGCAAGTCTTTGGCTGTGGGAGGAAACCAGAGCACCGGGCAGAAACCCACGCAGTCACGGGGAGAACTTGCAAACTCCCCACAGGCGGTACCCAGAACTGAACCCAGTCGCTGGAGCTATGAGGCTGCAGTGCTAACCACTGTGCCACTGTGCCAACCTTCAGCAACCACAATCTTCTTCCTTTGTGCTAGGTATGACTCTATCCAGCGGAGAGTTTTCCCTTTGACTCCCATTGACTCCAGTTTTGCTGGGGCTCCTTGATGCCATACTCAGTCAAATGCTGCGTTGATGTCAAGGGCAGTCACTTTCTCCTCACCTTGGGCTTCAACAAGTGGCAGATTTCAGTGAGCACCTCTTTGGTGAAGTGGAGACATCACACACACTGTTCCTTACTGAGGTTGCAATGGGAGAATTGGTCCCTGAATACACTTGGATGGATATGGTTTCCTACTCAGAGCCCTTCTCCTTCTCCTCCTTCTTTGAGCAGCTAATGCCATCTTTCCTCATTCTTCCTGACATGCAGCATGCATGAGAGGTAGCAAGTGATCAGAGCAGAACCCTTGAAGTCAGAACCAAGGTCTTGACCACATGCTGCACCACTCCCTGTAGACTTCAACAACTTTAAATAGCTGCACAAACCTCCAAACACTTCTACTAACTCAGTAGCAGCCAGTACAAATCAATCAGCAGCAAGCCACTAGCCTGAAAGTAGTTGATAATCCCTTTAAAAAGCACGGTTGGTTGGTCCTTCATGCTCTTGAGTGCATGTTCAACTGTAACATTGAGAATGCATTAGCAGGAGCAGTCAGAATAAAAATGCCACTGTTAGAGTCACAGCATTACAAGCTGACTGATGTCACAATCTGCTACTCTGCATAAGTCTGGCACACACTCCCTCAGCCCATACAAACACCATTACCAAAACAGTGTCCAGCATGGCCAGCATCAGAAGTGTGTGCGCACATTGCAGATAGAATTTTGGATCTGAAACACCACACATAGCGTCAAAAATACGGGTGCTACGCAAACCTATTTTGCAGCCCTTACCTCTTTACAGTTGAGGAGGGGTATGGCTTGCAAATATAAAGTTCTGGCATGCTCTGTAAATGGATAGTCTTGCTATTGATTTATTTTAAAATCCTGATGTATTATCTGTTCCTCACTGCAAAATGCGGTATTGTCAATGAGAATCAGCCTTATGTTGCATTCCAGGAGTTGTGCCTTGCAGATTGCTTACAGAGTGTGATATTGCTGAATTCGAGCGGTCTTGATTTGATTTAGAGATACAGCACTGAAACAGGCCCTTCGGCCCACCGAGTCTGTGCCGACCATTAACCACCCATTTATACTAATCCTACACTAATCCCATATTCCTACCACATCCTCACCTGTCCATATATTTCCCTACCACCTACCTATACTAGGGCAATTTATAATGGCCAATTTACCTATCAACCTGCAAGTCTTTTGGCTGTGGGAGGAAACCGGAGCACCCGGAGGAAACCCACGCAGACACAGGGAGAACTTGCAAACTCCACACAGGCAGTACCCAGAATTTAACCCGGGTCGCTGGAGCTGTGAGGCTGCGGTGCTAACCACTGCGCCACTGTGCCGCCCTGTGTGTTCACAGAACACTTACAGTATGATAATCAAGTATTCTGAAAGTTGTGGGCTGCTACTTTCTTGACTCTCCTAGTTCATCTGATGGAGCAATAGTTCTGTGAAGTCTCAGAAACTCAACCATACAAAATAAACATTTACTTAGTATTCTTTGATCTGTTTTCTGATATACCCAATCTTTCTGGCCAATTACAATTCTTTCTCACCCACTGTTGAGCTCTTTGTTTGCATCTAAAAGTGCATTTTATTCTTTTTTACAATAAACTTCATGTGGCTAAATTTCAAATTGTAGCTTTTGCTAAGAAGAAGTCTAATTTGGTGAGTTTTAAAGAAATCATTAATAACTTCCCAAAAAATCTTTCTTTAACTAAGCTGCACAGTAAGATTGTCCAGATAATTTAGTCCCCCCCAAAAATTCTGCTTTGGTTCTATGGCAACTACAGACCTCAAACTGACATCAATGATAGCATCTTTTGCAGAATGCCTCACATGAAGTCATCAATCATGTCCCCTCATCAGACAAACAATGCAATGTTACAGTCGAGACTCTTCATAAGGCTGCAGATTCTGGGCCTTTCAGCAACAATCTGATTTAGAAACACAAGGTGGTGGAAATACTCAGCAGGTCTGGCATCATCTGTGGGAGAGAACCGAATTAACGTTTCGGGTCTGTGACCTTTCGTCAGATTGAAGGATTCAGTTAATGTTATGAAGTGAAATTGAAGCCCAAATCTATAAGGAGATTATCTGAATCCCAAATTTAGATTACAGCCTTGAAACATATATCTTTTTGAAGAATGTGTGCTGTTGCTCTTACAGGGCGGTTTTATTCAGTTTTGACTTGTCAGATCCTGATGTGGCTGCTGATGTCTAGTGCACTTCATATTTTTACCAGGTAAGGACAATTATATTGAAGGATTAGTATTCAGTTCCTGAGAAATATTTATCATTGAATCATACAGTGCAGAAGGAGGCTATTTGGCCCATTATGACTGTCAAAGAGTTATCCAGTTAGTTCCATTCCCCTGATCTTTCCCCATAGCCCTGCAAGCTTTTTTCTTTTCAAGTATATATTCAATTTCCTTTGAAAAGTTATTATTGAATCTGCTTCCACCATCTTTTCAGGCAGTGCATTCCAGATCAGAACAATTTGTTGCATTAAAGAATTTCTCCTCATCTCCCCTCTTGTTCTTTTGTCAATAATTTCAAATTTCTATGTTCTTGTTACTGATCCTCCTGTCAGTGGAAACAGTTTTTCCTTAATTGCTCTATTAAAATCCCTTATAATTTTGAACACCTCTATTAAATATCCCCTTAACTTTCTCTGCTATAAGAACAATCCCAGCTTTTCTAGCCTCTCCATATCACTGAAGTCCCTCATTCTTCTTTCATCCTCTACACACCTCCCAAGGCCTTGGTATTCCTCCTAACGTGCGTTGCCCAGAATTGGACACAATGGCTCGAATTTTCCCAGCCCTGTAGAAGCAGCATTGGAGGCAGGGGGGGCATGGAAATTCAGAATGAACATGTTGGGTTGACTCCTGACGTGTTCCCGCCTCCATGCACTTTTCCTGCAGGCAGGCTCCCAGTGGCAACCTGGCAGAGCTTGGTAGACAATTAAGACATTTCATTCTCCCCTATTCTGGCACAGCAATGACATTTTACGAACAGAGCGTGGCCCCCCTCCCCCCACCAACTGCTTTGTCAAGAGACAGTAATGCATCAGAGTTGGCTTCCTGGTGGGAGGCCAAAGCACCATTGTATGATCTTGCAGATTTATGTATAAAGAAGCAGAAAGGCTGTAAGTAGCACATCTGCAGGCATTTGGAGCCGTTTTCCCTGCACACTGATCCCTGAGATGGTTCTGGTTTCTATTTATAGGATGCCCTTCAGACCTTTAGGTGAGCAACTCCATCTTGTGCTGCCTACTTGCTCTCCATCTGCCTGAGCCATGCTCACCTTTCCCAGTGGGGCTGCTGGCCTGTCCAGCCTTCGGCCCCTCTGATTGGTGGTCCCGCATCAGTGTGCCTCCCGCTGTCCCTAACTGGATGGTGAACCTGGAGGCAGCCTACTAATTGGCCTTTTCCAGTGGAATTAAGCCAATGGGCTCCCAAAATGTGAGGGCTTGGGACCTGGAAATGGTCCAGCTGTCGGATTCACAACACCTGCAGGAAAATTCAGCCCAATAGCTCGATTTATAAATCAAAGAATGCCATATATTTTTCTAAAATTTGCAGTCATAATAAAGCTAAAATGTGGGAGTAGATGTCATTATCTGAGGTACTGTGCAAAACATTTTACTTTCTGGGGCAGCTCGCCTGTATAACATTAGAACACTATGCATTATCTTCACATTTGCCAGTTGCATTTATATTAGCAAATGATTTACATTTACAGTCAACTACCAAGAAAAGGTGAAGGAGCCTCCTCTGGTGTTAATCCCCAACTCTGGGAGCAGCAGCCAGCTTGTAAAACTTGAAATGGCTGCATAATCCAAGGTTATTCAGTTTCCCCATGAGTCAGGTATGGTATTGAAAGCCAAAAAAAATCTTCCTTGCATTATTTGATACCACTGAGTTGCAAAATTAAGACAGTGTGAAGAGTTAACAGAATCTTTCATTGCTTTTTCTTTGCAGTGTCAGTGGGAGCTTGGTATGATGTCTATGTTTTGGGTGGGAGGGCAGTAGGTGGTAAAAATAGATGTACAAACAGTTTGCAGATATGCATGCATTAAACAATAGTATGGGCAGTATACATAAACACAAGATTCATTGTTTCTTCATCACATATAGACCATCGCATGATATTTGTTCAATGCTTTTATTATTCAGTCAGTCATCTGTTAGTGAAAAATCTAGTTTGAACCAGTCTGTGTTCCCTGAGGCTCTTTAGTCTAGGCTGGTGAAAACTATTTTCTTTACAAGGGAAGCAGAACTGGGAAACTGTTTACTTTAACACATCTTGTCCTGGATCAGGGAATATCCTGTGTAACATTTATCCCAATTAGTATAGTAGAATGACCAAGCCTCTGACCTTTGGCAGGCAGTGCATAGTTAATGGAATAGTAATCTTGGTGCAAACTTAAGTGTTTTGTTAAGTGCACAATACTTCCAGAATTTGGACTTACTCTTGTTGAGTTGATGTACTTAGTAACACAACTAGAGACTGGCTGTTGATAATTATAATGAAAAAATGGCACATATGAATTACATTTATCTGGGATATCATATGGTTTCAGTTTGTAAGATTAAAAGAAAATGAATATCTACTCCATTGTTATTTTTCCCTTTAGCTTCCTTGCACCATGCTATGCTTTCTAAATGAGATAGCGGGAAGGCAACATGCTCCCAGGCTTGTGCCTGCAGCAGTCAGCAACTAACTAACAATGCAGCTTTCAAGTGTGACATGGATTGAATGATTTTGCAATCTTCCTTTATCTCATTTCTGCTTAGCCCCTGCCAAAAATGCACTGGATGAGATTAAGAAGTCACTGCAGTGTGGGAAATTGAGGAATAACCTTGTGTCCTACTGTTCTGTGCCTCACCAAGGTGTTGAGTCACTGAGCACTTTATATAGGAATATTTTCTCACTGCCTTCACACAAAATGTTATAACAGTTTAAAATATTGCTATCAATATTAATGCATACGTTGCATCATGGAATATATGGCATAATTTCGGGAGTGAAAAATTCCAGTATCAGAAATCTATCGCAGATAAACTAAGAGAATCAGCCAATGCATAAATTAAGAAAAATGTGTAGATCCTATTAAAATTTGAATGCATTAGTTTATGTAATACATAAAATAGAATACTTCAAGCTATTACATAAAATAGGGTTATCTTCAAGTTTTCGTCTAACAAAACAGCCCCATGCATAACAGATAGTTAAAAAGAATGTTATTGTCTGGAATTTCTGGGGTCGGATTCCCAGCTGGAAATCGACAGAACCCCTGAAGAATTTGTGTTAAAGTCTAAAAACTGCTACTCGTGCTGTTTCTCCAGGGTCTTCTGCTAATCTTCCACTAAAGTTACAGCAGGAGATCAGGAGAACCCTGTGGAAATGTAGTGCCTATTTATATTTCATAACCCTTGCTTTTGTTCTTTCTTCAAGTCCACGGGTTGTTGTGCAATTTGCAATACTTTATCACTATTTTGTCCACCTTTTCTCAAGCATCTAGCTGGCAGCGATCTGAACAATCCAGGCGTCTGAAACTTCAGTGAGCACCCTTGTTCACCTATGTTCATTGCTGTGTTTTATTCACTCGTGTTTTACATGGATTGTGCAAGGTGCCATGAGTCATGATGGCATCACACTGCCCACCCTACCGACGCGATTCTTTTGCTTTTGTTATGACTGAGGCAGGAGTAATGCACTGTCAATTCAGTCCCATCGCTCCACAGGTCGCAGCATATTATTAAAGTTTCCCCACCTAACCGGAAAACAGCCCAATTAAACACTTTAGTAACCCCCAGAATAAAATAGACCAAACCAGGTATCTTTAGACAACAACAAATTAACTATTTATTAATAAACTACATCTTAACACTATTAAGATAAATAAATCTATGACTAAAGACCTTACAACTTTGTGTTTATTCTAACTCCCCCATTCACACACATACATTCAAAAACTAATGGTTAGCTGGTTTTAAAAATGGTGTTTTAAAAATTAGCTGTTTCTTAAGAATAAATAAGTAACTGGGTGGTAAGTCTTTGTGGATTACATTCCTGATTGATGAGGTGTCCAGATTAGAACAATCAGTTGCCACTTGGAGTCTCCCCGCGGATTTGATGAACCATCTTTACTTGATAGACATTCATAGCACTTCGGCTGCAGCAGGCATCACACAGTTCCTTCAACATGGAGTATAATGACAGGTCTATTATTTGGATTTTAAAATTGGTAGATTTCAGTCAAAACTTTACTGTGAATTCTAGAAATCACAATCAGTCAAGTGAGAGTCAATCTTGAAGCAAAGACTCTTAGATTGGAAGTAAAGAAAAGGATTTTTCGCTACCGCCATCAATATAAACGTTCTCTTCAAAAGGATTTTTTTTCTTCTTAGGCAATTAACACAGCCTGTGGCTCATTGTGGAATTTCTGCGGAGAGAATTCTCTTCCTACAAGGCAAGCTCACTGCACGGTGTCTCTCTCTCTAGTTCAAACCGGTTGAAACTAGTTTTTACACACAGTCAAAAGTTATATCACAGCATGTCACCTGCTGGTGCCTAGGGAACAGGTGCAGCTGCTGGCACACAGTGCTCAATCTTAAAGGCACACTGTTTTAAACAGAGTCATAAAGGCACACCATTTCAAACAGGAGAAAAAAACACAGTTCTGTGACACTTTAAAGAGCTCTGCAATGTTGGACAGTCTTAATATATAAGCATCAAACATTGAAACTGGGAAGCGGACATTGAAGTGAATGATAACTTTTCTGCTTGGCCTACACCATTCGTGCATTGATGGAATTGTAGCTGTTCCCATTAAGATTCTTGGGAGGTGCATAAATAGCTACATGGGTGCATCCAAAGATAACCTCCACTTCCAGAAAGCCAGCAAATTGAGAAAAAAAATGATGGGACGCTGACGGCATATGCTGACGGTTATTGCTGAATGTGATGTTCTTGTGACTATGGTGAAACAATGTAACAATGATACTATTAAAACAACATTGAATGGTGGGGTGGCTTACTCCTGTAATAGCTTTTGTGAGTGTCTGGGAAGTTCCTGTATTATGCAGAATTTGAGGGCAGTGGTGACCTTCACTGAACGTGGAATCTTGATGCAACAATTGGCACAACTCATTCTCAGCTGCCCATCTAATTCTGCACATCATTAGGCACTGTTCATCCATATGGTATAAGCAGCTGTTTTGATATGACAGGCCCATTTGGTTGAGACAATTTGTTTTTCCTGTGAAGTATTTACTCATGGGCTGTTACCACTACTACTCATGGGGCACTGCAAGTTGATCTAAAAGGGCAATGTGACCATCCTGCAGAAGTTGGTGGATTACTGCTTGACTGCTATGCTGACTGCAGCTGCTATTGATGTCCAGTCACTGCTTTTAACTTGGTGGCTAAGATACTTCCTAGTTGATTGAATTTCCAAGGCATCCTCGCTGGTGCAGACAGGAAATCTGCCTGAAAAATGTACACTAGGATGACTCTGAGAAATTTACCAAGATTGGTAAGTCAGGCAAGCAGAGGTTTTAAATAAAAAACGAGAATTGCTGGAAATACTCAACAGGTCTGGCAGCATCTGTGGAGAGAGAAGCAGAGTTAACGCTTCAGGTCAGTGACCCTTCATCAGAACTGGCAAATATTAGAAATGTAAAAGGTTATAAGCAAGTAAAGGGGCGGCACAGTGGCGCAGTGGTTAGCACCGCAGCCTCACAGCTCCAGGGACCCGGGTTCGATTCCGGGTACTGCCTGTGTGGAGTTTGCAAGTTCTCCCTGTGTCTGCGTGGGTTTTCTCCGGGTGCTCCGGTTTCCTCCCACAAGCCAAAAAGACTTGCAGGTTGATAGGTAAATTGGCCATTATAAATTGTCACTAGTATAGGTAGGTGGTAGGGAAATATAGGGACTGGTGGGGATGTTTGGTAGGAATATGGGATTAGTGTAGGATTAGTATAAATGGGTGGTTGATGTTCGGCACAGACTCGGTGGGCCGAAGGGCCTGTTTCAGTGCTGTATCTCTAATCTAAAGCGGGGGTGGGGCAAGAGAAACGTTAACCAGCATTTCTTGTTTTTATTTCCGATTTCCAGCATCTGCAGTATTTTGCTTTTATTTAAGCAGAGGTTTTACCCTGTCACATTTAGAGCAGCATTACTGCTGAAGAGGAAATCTCAGCCTTCATTAACAAAGCATCAATAAGTAAATATTTATTTTTTCTGTGGTTAATCATTAAGTCTCAATGTTTGGAATTGGTGGTAAAGTTGGATTAGCACTAACAGTGGCAGTAGGTATTTTTGTTACATAGTAACCAATTTTCCACCCCTTTTAACACAGCACTCCATGGTCACATGGCCACTGCAAAATATGGGCTAAAGTACTACAACCTCTGTAACTTGTATTTATATACATTTATTGTCATAAAATGTCCCAAGGTGCTTAACAGGAATGTTATAAAATAAAATCACACTGAGCTACCTAAATAGATGTTAGGACAGATGAACAAAAGCTTGGTAAAGAGTTAGGTTTCAACATGTTTTTAGCATCTTAAAGAAAGAAAGAGAGGTAGAGAGGCAGAGAGGTTTAGGGAGGGAATTCCAGAGCTTAGGGCCTTGGCAGTGGAAGGCACGGCCACCAATGGTGGAACAATTAACATCGGGGATGGACAACAGGCGAGAATTAGAGGAGTGCAGATACCTTGGAGGTTTGTGAAGCTAGAGGAGGTTATAGAAATAGGGAGGGGCAGGGCCATGGATGAATTGGAAAACAAGGATGAGAATTTTAAAATCATGGCATTGCTTAACTGCAAGCCAATAAAGTTCAGTGAGCGCAGGATTTGGTAAAAGTTAGGTCACAGGCAGAAGAGTTTTGGATGACTTCAAGTTTACGAAGGGTGGAAGATGGGAGGCTGGCCAGGAGTGTGTTGTATTGGTCAAGTCTAGGGTTAAGAAAGACATGGATGAAGGCTTTTGCAGCAGATGAGTGGAGGCAGGGGTGGAGGTGGGCAATGTTTTTGAGGTGGAAATGGTGGTTTTAGTGATGTCATGGATATGTGATCGAAAGCTCATCTTGGAGTTAAATATGAAAACAAGGTTTTGATCAATCTGGTTCAGCCTCAGACAGTTACCACGGAGACGGATGGATTTGGTGTATCGGCAACGTAATACCTTTCCTCCAGCTTATCTAAACAATCTTAATAGCACTTTTATGTCTCCTCTGTGAATTTTTATTCTGAATGATAGACTAGAAGTTGTGTGCATTGAGACTTACAGTACTATAGGTTCTGAGCAACCCGTTCTGTTTATTGCAATATATGATGCAAGCCTCTCTGTTGTGTTTAGAGATATTCCACCTGGAAGAAATTTTCCATCTTGGCCATTTGTTTTCTGTGAATTATTAAAAATCTACTTACAGCAATTTTATTGTTAGCTGGTTCTAATTTATTTTGAATAGTCTGTAATGTCAATGTTCCCTTAGAGAATCAATCATAGTAATGTAAAAGACTTTGGGAGGAGAGGAGGGGGCATACCTTTCACACAAAATGAGGTCTTAGGTTTGTAAACTGTTGTGATTATAGATGTGAATTCCTATAATAGGAATATTGACTTTTGAGTCTTTTCAGTGCTACTGGGGTCAAATCCAGCCTAGACTGATCGGAATGCAATCTTCTTTCTCTGCTGGCTGTGAGAGTCCTGCAAGTAATTAGTTTAGGTAGTCTTAATACTGTGGGCATGAGTCCATTGAATATATCTGCTTATAATTTAGTATTACTTTGGCAAACTCACTGAAAAAACAGTCACAAGGTTACCTAGTTGGGAAATGGAGAAACTGACATTGGTGTAATCGGGAGTATTCTTATAATGTTCTGGTTGAGACTTACTGGCCCCAGAACTTGCTGGATAAATAATGATGTGTGAAAAATGCAAGTCATTAATAATGTGCAAATCAGTCAGCAAGATCAAGGGATTAAGACATGAACCAAGAGTTGTGAATCTCCATTCTGCCATTTGCCTCACATAACCAGCACCTTGTCCTTAGCCTCACTGTTTTCTTTAAGAACTTATTGGATTTGCACATTAATTGTCCTTTAAAGTCTGGTAACTAAGTATGTTTTTAACAATGTGATCATTGTTAAGGCAATGCTAATTAACATCTCTGGGCCAGAAATTGAACAATTAAACTGTGGAGTCTCATTCCTTCAGGTGCTAAATTGTTGCGAGAGATTTTTTTTCTTTCTTTCTTTTCCTTTCCATCTCTTTTTTCTCTCTCTCTCAATCCAATCTCTTTGTGTACCTGATTTGAATCTAATTCATACTCCTTCTTATTCTTTCACAGGATGTGGGCATTATTGGCAAGGCCGGCATTTGTTGCCCATCCCATATTGTCTTTGACAACTAAATGGCTAGCTAGGCCCTTTCAGAGGGTAGTTAAGAGTCAACCACATTGCTGGAGTAACATGTAGGCCAGACCAGGTAAGGATGGCAGATTTTCTTCACTCCTTCACTAGTGAAGCAGATGAGTTTTTACAGCAATCGATGATAACTTTATGGCACCATTACTGAAACTAGCTTTCCATTCCAGATTTTTATGTTGATTAACTAATTGAATTTATTAAGGAATTGAATTTAAATTCCACCAATTGCCATGGTGGGATTAGAACCAGTGTCCCCAGGGCATTAGCCTGGGCCACTGGATTACCAGTTCAGTGACAGGGCCACTATGCCGCTATCTCCCCTGTGCAACTAATTGCCTTGTTCAACTACAAATTCTTTCTTTTACTTTTCGTAGCACTCCTACCTGGTGCGAATCCTGTGACTTCAGCAGAGCAGGAAGCAAGCTGCTTGTATCCCTACTCTGTCTGCTCAGATGCTCTTCATTGATGTTCTCTGGGGTGTTGCAGCCCAGGAGGACCCGCCAAAGGCTGCCACACCTCCACCTATGCAGAGGCAGATGGACAGGTAGCAGCACGCAGGGCTCTGACTGAGGAGGGGGCAAGGGGTCGTGAATGGAAGGGCTTCAATTAGAGTTTCCTCTTCCATGTGCCCCCTCTCACTCTTCCCTCTCATGGCCCAGACATACTTCCCTGTTTGCCAAGAGCTGGAGAGCACTTCAGTGAGACCAAGGTGAGGTTTTCCTCAAGTTGGCAGTTTTAGTATGCAGGTCACTGGTGAGGCCAGCATGCACTCCGTACCTTGCCACAGGCTATCCACTTATGAGGTTATCCACTTTGGTAGCAAAAACAGGAAGGCAGATTATTATCTGAACAGCTATAAACTGAGAGAGGGGAATATGCAGCAAGACCCAAGTGTTCTCGTACACCAGTCGCTGAAGGTAAGCATGCAGGTCCAACAGGCGGTAAAAAAGGCAAATGGTATGTTGGCCTCCATAGCGAGAGGTTTCGATTACAGGAGCAGGGATGTCTTGCTGCAATTAAACAGCGCCTTGGTGAGGCCACACCTGGAATATTGTGTGCAGTTTTGGTCTCCTTATCTGAGGAAGGATGTTCTTGCTATAGAGGGAGTGTAGTGAAGGTTTACCAGACTGATTCCTGGGATGGCGGGACTGACGTATGAGGAGAGATTGAGCGGGTTAGGATTATATTTGCTTGAGTTCAGAAGATTGAGGGGGAATCGCATAGAAACCCATAAAATTTCTAACAGGACTTGACAGGGTAGAAGCAGGAAGGATGTTCCCGATGGTGGGGGAGTCCAGAACCAGGGGTCATAGTCTAAGGATACAGGGTAAACATTTCAGGACTGAGATGAGGAGAAATTTCTTCACCCAGAGAGTGGTGAGCCTGTGGAATTCGCTACCACAGAAAGCAGTTGAGGCCAAAACATTGTATGTTTTCAAGAAGGAGTTAGATATAGCTCTTGGGTCTAAAGGGATCAAAGGGTATGGGTCGAAAGCGGGAACAGGTTACTGAGTTGGATGATCAGCCATAATCATGATGAATGGCGGAGCAGGCTCAAAGGGCCGAATGGCCTACTCCTGCTCCTATTTTCTATGCTTCTAAGTCTACATGTGATGGTCCCTGCAGGTGGACACTCTTTCCATGAACGTAGACATCAGCATGAAGGCCTGAGACATCATGACACTCATACTAGAGACAGACTCCTCCAATCTGTCTCCAGTGTGGGGCACAGGGCCTCTGGAAATGATGACAGAGCTTCACACATTCTTGCTACTGCTCCACAATAGTCCTGTTCATTGATGACTCGCGAGGTTCAGAATCTGTGTCCAGTTGAGCAGAGCTCTAATTGGTCAGGAAACTCAGAAATCAGAGGCAAACGCAATGGCTGAGTTTAAAAACTAAATACTGGAAACTTACCAGCCCCACAGAGGCAATGTTGGAGGCAGGGAGGCGTGGAAATTTGGAACACCACGTGTAGGGTTGGCTCTCCGACGTGTTTCTGCCTCTAGAAGATGTTCCCGGAGGTGGGCTTTCTGTGGCAGGGGTTTCCTGCCCAGTAGCAGAGATTCCCAATCAAGGCACTTAAAAGAGCAATTAGCCCCTATTTTGGTTGCAGCTGGTATCTTGCAAATGGTGCAGGTTCCCCTGCTGTGTCTATTCCCCGGCAGGTGAGAGAAGGTGGCCTCACAGCGGGAAATCGAAGCATTACTTTTGAAGCTGTTGAAGAGCTCACGAGCAGCAAAAAGCTAGGCTGCTGTCTGCCCATATCGTAGACTTGCCAGGAGGTGAAGACATCGTGGAGACAGATGTCTCCAATGGCCATATACAGTGAACCTTGCATCCTCTACACAGATTCTAATGGTGGCTGCAGTGCCTCCCTGCTGCTCCATCAGTCTAGCCCTCAGCAGCGCTCCCACTGGTCTCACAGTCGGGGCTGCTGTCCTCCATTGGATTGGGTCTTGATGTCCCGTGCTTCGCCTCAGGAACTCCCCCACCATTCTTAATTGGACAGTGAATGTGGAGGTGGCTTCTTAATTGACTGTCTCTAGGAAGATTCCCCCTGTCAATGAACCTTGAACCTGGGTGGGGTCGGGACCCGGCAATGGGCCTGACACCTGAAAATTTTTAAAGAGGATTCCACCCATTATCTTTGGTCCCACCACAATCTCCATTCCCTTGCTACCATCTCCATCCCTCTCTCTGGCAACTGTCTGATGCTGAAACAGGCCGTTCGCAAGCTTGGTGTTATACATATATCCGCATATTCACCAAGATTGCCTACTTTCACCTGTGTAACATCGCCCGACCCTGCCCCTGCCTCAGTTCATCTATTGCTGAAACACTCATCAATGCCTTTGTTAACTTTAGACTTGACAATTCCAATGCTCTTCTGGCTGGCCTCCCATCGTCCACCCTCCAGAAACTTCAGCTCATCTAAAACTCTGCTGCCCATATCTCAAATTGCACCAAGTTCCATTCACCATCACCCCTGTGCTCACTGATCTACATTGAGTCACAGTTAAGCAACAGCTCAATGTTAAAATTCTCATCCCTGTTTTCAAATCTCTCTATGGCTTTGCCTCTCTCTATCTCTGTAACTTCCTCCAGATCCACAACTCTCCGAGATATTTGCACTTCTCCGACACTTGCCTCTTGTGTATCTCCTATTTTAATTGCTCCACCATTGACAGCCATGCTTCCAGCTGCCTGGGCTCCAAAACTCTGGAATTTCCTCCCTAAATCTCCCCACCCCTCTACCTCCCTCTTCTTGCACATTATTTAGACTTCCCCATTCAGATTAAAATTATTACTTTTTTTTACCAAAACGTTCACATTTACTGACATTACGCTGAATGAGAGGGATTTAGTTTGGTGCAGAATGTGAGCAGTAAAATTTCCGATAAATTAGAGTTTGCATTGGGTAGATCTTGAGAGTCAATGAGGACAGCATTGAAGTTGAGTCTTCCAGCAGAAGCCTGAATAGAGGTTTCAGCACAGTGTTGATGAGGTAAGGTCATAGGTTGGTAAAGTTGTTCAGATGGAAGTATAAGGTCTTGATGATGGAAAGATATGGAGTTTGTAACACAGCTCGGTGAAAGATGAGACTGAAACTGGATGCTGTCTGGTTTATCCTGAGCTAACAGCAACGGATGGGCTTGAAGTTGATGCCAAGAGTATATAGTTTTTTTTTTACAGGCATGAAATGAGATTGATTAAGTTTTCTCAATGCTCCAATGCAGAAGGTTCTGGCTCATCCAAAACTTGATGTGAGATAGAAAATCTGTTGAAACTGTGAAAGTGCAGCTATAAGGAAGTTGGTGCTGACGTAGTACTGAGTGCTTGGTATTTGTCCTACGTAATGACCAACACCAACAGCACTGTGATATGAAACCATAGCCAATGAAATGGAAGAAAATAAGCATGCCCATGCATTTACAAGGATCAACAGTTGGCAACGTGACTTGCCTCCTCCCTCAGGTATACAGCATGGAGCAATAAAGAAGTGGTGCTGGAACTCTAAAATAAAAATAGAAGATTCTGAAAGCAGGTCAGGCAGAATCTGTGGAGAGATGTAGGTGGGGTTGATTATAGAATTACGTAATTATAGAGCCAGTAGAAGGCCATTCAGCCCACCATGCCTGTGCCCAATCTTTGAAAGAACTATCCAATTAGTCCCACTCACCTGCTCCTTCTGAGACTTGACAAAACTGTTTGTAATAAAAGCAAAATACTGCAGATGCTGGAAATCTGAAATAAAAACAAAAAATGCTGGAAAAACTCAGCAGGTCTCTGTGGAGAGAGAAACAGAGTTAACGTTTCAGGTCAGTGACCTTTCATCAGAACTGGCAAAGGTTAGAAATGTAATAGGTTTTAAGCAAATAAAGCGGGGGTGGGGCAAAAGATAACAAAAGGGAAGATGTTGATCACACAGAGGGTCACAGAGAATAACTGACCAGAAAGTCAAGGAGCAAAGACAAAGGCTGTGTTAATGATGTGGTGAAAGACAAAGTGTTAGTGCAGAGAGGGTGTTAAATGACAGAATAATGAACAGCTCTGGCCAAAAGCACAAATATGAAAAAAACTGTGAACAGGCAAATGGTAAAAAAAATGAATGATGAAACAAACTAAAATTTAAAAACAATTAAAATTAAAAGGGGGACCAGTCATGCTCTGAAATTATTGAACTCAGTGTTCAGTCCGTTGGCTGCAGTGTGCCTGATTGGTAAATGAGATGCTGTTCCTTGAGCTTGCCTTGATGTTCACTGGAACACTGCAGCAAGCCCAGGTCAGAGATGTGGGCATGAGAGCAGGGGCGGGGTGTGTTGAAATGGAAAGCAACAGGAAGCTCGGGGTTATGTTTTTGGACTGAGCGAAGGTGTATCACAAAGCGGTCACCCAATCTGCGTTTGGTCTCTCCAATGTAGAGGAGACCACATTTGTGAGCAGCGAATACAGTGTACTAAATTGCAAGAAAAATCGCTGCTTCACCTGAAAGGAGTGTTTGGGACCTTCTGGTCAGTTATTCTCTGTGACCCACTGTCCTATCAACACCTTCCCTTTTGTTATCTTTTGCCCCATCCACGCTTTATTTGTGTAAAACCCATAACATTTCTAACCTTTGCTAGTTCTGATGAAAGGTCATTCACCTGAAATGTTAACTCTGCTTCTGTCGCCACAGGTGCTGTCAGACCTGCTGAGTATTTCCAGTATTTTTGTTTTTATTTAAAACTGCTTGCAACATTGGCATCATATTTGATTCTGAGATAAGTTTCTGACCACATATCCAGTACATCACCAAAACCACCTCATTCCACCTCCATAACATTGCCCGACTCAAAAAGTTAGGATGCAGGTACAACAAGTAATAAAGAGGGCTAATGGAATGCTATCCTTTATTATGAGAGGAATTGAAAATAAAAGTAAGGATATTATGCTTCAGTTATACAGGGCATTGGTGAGACCACATCTCGAATACTGTTTGCAGTTTTGGTCTCCTTATTTAAGGAAGGATGTGAATGCATTGGAGGCAGTTCAGAGGAGGTTTACTAGATTGATATCTGGAATGAGTGGGTTGTTTTATGAGGAAAGGTTGGACAGACTGGGCTTGTTTTCACTGGAGTTTAGAAGAGTGAAGGGAGACTTGATTACAGTTTATAAGATCCTGAACGGTCTTGCCAAGGTGGATGTGGAAAGGATTTTTCCTCTTGTGGATCAGTCCAGAACAAGGGGGCACTGTTTTAAAATTAGGGGTCGCCCTTTTAGGACAGAGATGAGGAGAAATATTTTCTCTCAGAGGGTTGTGTGACTATGGAACTCTCTGCCTCAGAAGGTGGTGGAGGCGGGGTCATTGAATATTTTTAAGGCGGAGGTAGATAGATTCTTGTTAGGCAAGGGAATCAAAGGGTATCGGTGGTGGATGGGAGTGTGGAATTCGAGACACAAACAGATCAGCCATGATCTTATTGAATGACGGAGCAGGTTTGAGGGGCCGAATAGCCTACTTCTGCTCCTAATTCGTATGGTCGTATGGCATGGACTCCACCCAGCCTTTGCTCATCTTCTGAAACCCTTTTGTTTTCTCTACACTTGACTATTCCAATGCACTCCTGGTAGGACTCCCAGCTTCCACCCTCAATAAACTTGAACTCCTCCAAAACTCTGCTACCCACATTCTAATTCATACCAAGTCCTCTTCAACCATCAACTGACCTATATTGGCTCCAGATTAAGCAATGCCTTAATTTTAAAATTCTCATTCTCATTTTCAAGATTCCATGGCCTCACCCGTCCCCATCTCTGTAAGCTCCTCCAGCCCCACAGCCCTCCGAAATATTTGCATTCCTCCAATTCTAGTCTCTTATGGATCCCGATTTTAATCATTCCACCATTGTTGGCCGTGCCTCCTTCCACTGAGGACCTAAGATCTGGAATTCCCTCCCTAAACCTCTCTGCATATCTACCTCTCGCTCGTTCTTTAAGATACTCCTTAAAAATCTATGTCTTTGACCGAGCATTTGGTCATCTGCCCTAATATCTCTTTACGTGGTTCAGTCCAAATTTTGTTCGATAACACTGCTGTGAAACATCTTGGGATGTTTTACTACATTAAAGGTGCTATATAAATGAAAATTGTTGTTTTTGTACCATTCTTTTAAAGTTTTCTGCACCCTCTCTATGGCATTGGCATCCTTTCTAAAGTGTGGTGCCCAGAATTGGACACAATACTCCAGCTAATTTATAAAGTTTTAGAATAACTTCCTTGCTTTTGCACTCTATGCCTCTATTTAGAAAGCAAAGGATCCCGTAAGACTTTTTAACTACCTTTTCTACTTGTCCTGCCACTTTAAAAGACTTTTGAACATACTCCGCACGTCTCTCTGTTCAGATAACATATTTAAAATTGTACCATTTAGTTGATATTGTCTGTCTACATTCTTGCTACTAAAATGTATCACTTCATAATTCTCTCTATTAAATTTGATCTGCTATTTGTCTGCCATTTACTACATTCCTGAGTTGTGTATCATCGACAAATTTTGAAATTCTGCCCTGTATACCCAGGTCCAAGTCATTAATATATATCAAAACTAGTAGTGGTGTTCATCCTGACCCCTGCGGGCCACCTCTGTATACTTCCCTCCAATCTGAATGTTATGCCAATGTGCTTTGTTGAATGATAATTTTCTTTAATCCACTGACTGGAGATCTGAATTTATATTTTTTTTAAAAACACATCTAAAAAAATTTCAGTACAGGTCTTCTTGTGGTTTTCAGTGCTCGGGTACTAAAATGTCCACATTCGAGGCCAGTACCTTCCTAGAAGAGTGAAATAACTTGGACCAGGTTAAAAGTCCTATCTGTTGAAGAGTTTAGGAATATAGCTGGGCAATTAAAGATTACTGTCCATCCAAAAGCTAGGAAGCCTGAAATCCTAAAACGTGTGGCCAACCATTTTAAAATTGACGCTAAGAACTGGAGACAGGCATAGAATCTGAAGCAGAATAAGTAATATTAGCTGAGGTACAGAGGAGACTAGAATTAGAATTCCAGAAGGAGAAAAAGCAGAGAGCTTTCCAGGAAAGGGAGAAAGAAAGAGCTTTCCAGAGAGAGAAAGAGGAGAGAATTCCAGGAAAGGGAAAAGAAAGGGAGGAAAGAGAAAAAGAAAGGGAGGAAAGGGGAAAAGAGCTTTCCAAAGGGAGTTAAGGAAGCTCAAACTGAATAGGGGAAGACCCAATGTACCCAGTGAAGACACCGCTAGTGAGGGAGTTACCCCTAGCTCAGGACCAGGTACTGAGCTCTTAAAGTTCTCCCAATTGATTCCAAAGTTCAATGAGGGGGATGTGGAAGCATTTTTCATCTCTTTTGAAAAGCTTGCAAAACATCTGAAGTGGTCGGCAGAGAGCTGGACACTGTTACTGCAAAAAAACTAACAGAAAAAGCCCATTAGGTTTATTCACTGTTGCCTGATGACTATGAGACTATGAGGAGACTGTAAATGCTGTCCTGGGGGCATATGAGCTAGTACTGGAGGCGTACTGCCAAAAAATCTGAACCCTCCGAAAGTAGCCTGAACAAACTTACCTTGAGCTTGAAAGAGTTAAACAACTTGCTTTTGCCCGATGGATAGTGGTGCAGTGGTTAGCAATGCAGCCTCACAGCTCCAGTGACCGGCGTTCAGTTCAGGGTATTGCCTGTGTGGAGTTTGCAGGTTCTCCCTGTGACTGCGTGGGTTTCCGCTGGGTGCTCCAGTTTCCTCCCACAGCCAAAGACGTGCAGGTTTATAGGTAAATTGGCCATTGTAAATTGCCCCTAGTGTAGGTAGGTGGTAGGAGAATGGTGGGGATGTGGTAGGGAATATGGGATTAATGTAGGATTATTATATAAATGGGTGGTTTTTGGTCAGCACAGACTCAGTGGGCTGAAGCGCCTGTTTCAGTGCTGTATCACTCTATGACTTAAGGTAGACTCCACCTATGAAAACCTCAGGGAGTTCAAAAACTTGCTTCCCCTTTCCATAAGAAACCACATGGAGGAACAAAAGGTTCCAAGAGCCAGGCTGGCAGCAATCCTGGCTGATGGTTATACACTTATTCACAAGCCCTTTCCCCAAGGGAAGCCCTTTCCTAGTCACCTCCAAAAACCTGAAAAGGATCAAAGGTGGGAGGGTGATAGGAGGATGAACAACAAGAAGGTAGAGCTGAAAACACAGCAGGGGCCTCCTCAGGCCAAAAAGGAAGGTGCTGAGAACAGGTTTGATGCCCAAAAGCCTGTATGTATCCATTGTAACAAGGTAGGTCACCTTCAAGCAGACTGCTGGAAGTTATGGGGAAAACCCATAAGTTTAGTCAAGGTGCACCAGACCAGTGCAGGATAAGGGGTCCTGATGGAAAGCATAGTGGACCAGGCTATGGCTTTAACTGCAGCAGTAAAACCCATTATACCTACCGCTGAGAGTGCATGAAAACTTAACAGCATTCCTGAGAGTTACCAGGATTTTGTGTCCAGAGGAAAAGTGACCCCATACCCCTCGAGTGAGGTGAGTAAGCCCATAGTAATATTTAGGGATACAGGGGCCACCCAACCCCTTCTGCTGGGAAAAGGCATGACCTTTCCCCCAGAGAGTGCATTGAATGTTAGAGTGCTAGTAAATGGTATTGGAGGAAAGTATATGCCCAAACTTTTATACCAGGTGCACCTGGAGTGTAACCTTTATTTCAGGCCTGGTAACCATGGGGATCGTCCCTAGTTTACCTGTGGATGGGGCTGACCTGCTCCTGGGTAATAATCTGGCGGGTACGAAGGTGGTAGCTTCCCCAGTGGTTTTAGAAAGACTGAAGGAGGTCAGGGAGAGAGAACAGTTACATGGAAAGGTCCCTGACATTTTTCCTGACCAAGTGGTGACGTGGCCCATGGCCAAACAAGCTCCATCAGAGGAGGCTGAACTGGCACTGCAGCGAGATGACCCTATTGTCTGGTTATCTGAAACCATCTTTGGGAAGTTAGAGGACCCAAAGGATGGGTTCAACAGGTCTTCCTTGGTTGAGGCTCAGCAAGCTGACCCAGGATTTAAAAAGTTAGCACAGACTGTCCAAACTGAAGTTGAAGCAGAGGGAGTTCCAGAGTGGTACTATTTAAAGAATGAGGTGCTGATGAGGAAGTGGAGACCTCCTCACATACCTGCAGACGAAGAGTGAACAGTGGTTCACCAGGTAGTGGTGCCGCCAAGATACCGTAAGGAAATGTTGAGAATAGCCCACAAGATTCCAATGACTGGACATGTTGGTATCAAAAAAACGCAAACACGCATCAGACAGCATTTTTACTGGCCACAACTCCACAAAGATGTCTTGGAGTTCTGTAATACTCGCCATATGTGCCAGGTTGTGGGGAAGCCTCAACCTGCAATAAAAGCTGCACCCACTAAATCCATACCAGCTTTTGGGGAATCCTTCAGCAGAGTGCTGGTAGATTTGTGGGACCCCTGCCGAAAGCAAAAGAGGGCTATCAGTATCATCTCACCATTATGGATGTGGCTACCCGATTCCCAGAGGGCATTCCTCTAAGAACTGTCTCTGCTAAGGTAGTGGTGCAGAGGCTAACCCAATCCTTCACCCGATATGGGCTGTCTACTGAGATCCAGTCGGATCAGGGCACAGATGTTATGTCCAGCATTTTTCGAAAGGTTATGGGAAATCTGGGCAAAACCCAGCTAAAGTTCTCAGCCTACCACCCACAGTCACAACGGGTTTTGGAACAGTACCCAAGACCCTAAAGACAATGATCAGGGCATACTGCTACGAGTGCCCCCATGACTGGGACAAAGGGCTGGGATTTCATCTGTTTGCTACCATGACTCACCCAATGAGTCTCTCTGAATTAGTTTATGGACATGGGGCGAGAGGTCCTCTAAGACCAATCAAGGAGAGGTATTTGGGACCCATGTTCCAAGAACGGCTCACCAGAGCCTATACGGTGGCTCAGGAACACCTAAAATCTTGCCAGACAGCTATGAAAAGGAAGGCCAAGACCAGAACATTTCAGCCCAGAGGTGATGTGTTAGTGCCATTACCAATACAGGGAGAAACATTGAAAGCTGGCTCACTGGCCCCTACAGAGTAATAAAGAGAATTATCCAGGTGAATTATATAATTGACACTCCAGATCTTAGGAAAAAGCAAAGGCTGTGCCACATCAATACGTTAAAATGATATCACAGCCGGGAAGGGGACATATAAGCACAGGTCTATCAGGCAGTCAGGAAAGAGGAGGGTGAAAGGGACATTGAGGTCAAGTTAGAAGAAGGCCGGGAGGGTTCCCAAATTGAACCCCCAAACATCCGGTTGGCTAATACTGAAATGTTAGGGAAATTAGACACCATATTCCCCTATTTAAACACAGAACAGAGAGGAGACCTAACAAGGCTGCTTACAGCGTTTAAAGGGATCTGCAGGGACAAACCAGGGTGCACAACCCTAACCCTATATGATGTGGATGTAGGAGAGACCCCTCCCATAAAATAAAATCTCTATCGCCTATGTCCCAGGGAACTGACCCAAGTTCGGGAGGAAATTCAGAATGAAGACCTAGAAATTAAAGATTTAAATTCTGAAGGGAGACACAGAAGTTCATAAGCCAAATGAAATCCTAAGCTTAAAAAGGTTTTTGTGGCAGATTTGGAGGGTGGTGATGGTGGTGGTGACTGCAAGTCAAGTATCCTAACTGAGGAGAAATTGTGGGCCAGGCTGGATGAGCTGGAACAACAGGAAGAGATGCAGGATGAAATTGATAGCTGGTCTCAAGCTGTAAAGGAAAAAATCCAGCACTGGGTTAAAGTACAAAATGACTATGAAGCACTTCAAGGCTGGCTTAAAACTTTGCCTGATAAAATGTCTTATGATTTTATGGTGCCATTTACCCCACTTGCATTTATACCAGGACAGCTAATCCACACAAATGAAGTTACCATTTTACTAGGTGACAAGTGGTTTGCAAAGTGCTCTGCCAAGCAAGCTGTTGGCCTAGTGGAGCACAGGAAAAACATGTACAAAAAGCACTGGTTGATTTTCACAAAGTTATGAACAACTTTGAATCCGGGGTTGAGTTCACTGATATAGAGAACCTGGAAAAGGGAAGTATTGTGGAAATACATGAGGAAATTCAGTGTATGCTGGAGCACAAGCTGATTGAGCCCAGTCAAAGTCGGAGTTCCCCAGTTGAGCTCGTGCCAAATCCTGGATTTAAAAAAAATTAAGCCAGAGTATGGCTATGACGCTGAGACTGATGAGTGTGTGTACAGTTTCTTTTTAATTTGTGACCTCATAATTAAATATTCCTGCAATCACATTTCATTCTGTGTGGTGGGGAGGTGTTAAGCCAATGTGCTTTGTTGAATGATAATTTTCTTTAATCCGCTGACTTGTGATCTGAATTTATATGTTTTTGAAAAAGACATTTTAAAAAAGATGACTTTGTTAGCAGTTTAGGATAGTCACCTAATTTGCAACACTGCAAGGACTGTGAGGAGGGAGATGAAATGTCTGCTAATTCCCCAGCAAGAATCAAGACTCAGGAAATTTGAGGGAACTGTTTGTCCTCTTTCTTTTAGCATGAAGAAGAAATACTGCTAACTGCTATGGTTGAATCACTGAGTGACTGTCATGTGACAAGCCCCTCCCCATCTGTGGTTTTAAGCAGGTGTTTTCTCTGCAGCAAAGGAGAAGCATCTGGACACTGACATGTACAGACCCAAGAGGGGATTCCTATCTCTCTTCATTTCAGCTTACAAGCTTCGACCTTTGCCTGTTGACTGACCACCTTTACATACCCCGGCTGCAATCAGAAACCCCATTGGAGGAAATCATCTGCATCACTGTCTCCAAGAGATCCACTGAACCAGTCATCTACCTCTTCAAGCTAAAAGCCTCAGGACCACCGAATTCAGCTAGAGCCAGCCAAATCACCAAACGCCGCAAACTGCATACCCCTTTTTTTCTATGGACTCTAACTCAACCAATCTACCTTTCTCCACTCTGTAACCGAGTTGTGTGTCTGTAAACCTCGAGTGTGTGTGTGAGTGAAAGTTGGCGTGTAGTTTATTATTTTCATTAGTCCAGTTTAGGTACAATAAAGTTGATCTCTTTCTTTGTTAAACTCAAGAAAACCTGTCTGATTGGTTCTTGATCTGATCAAAGCAAGTAAGTTATCAAATACCTACTGAATTGGCCAGTACATCCATTTTAAGAAAGAATTAAGCCAGTTGTGGTCAAACAAGGAGAGGGAAAAGAGGGAAGCCCTTCGACCCCTCCTCACTTGACTGTAACACTGAAAAACAACCACCTCACCGCTACGCTCTGCTTTCTGTCTCATAACTAATTGCACACCAGTGCTGTCACTGCCCCTTTATTCACATGGACTTCAATTTTGCTGGCAAAGCCATGATATGTTACTCTATCAACACTTTTTGAAAGTGCATACACAAAACATCAACTGTACTACCTTCATTAACCCTCTCTAAACATGATTCACCTTCAACAAATCCATGCTTGCTGTCATTAATTAATTCATATTTTTCTAAGTGACAGTTGATTTTGTCTTGGATGATTGTCTCTATAAGTTTTCCCACCATCAACATTACGCTGACACAATAACACAAGAAATAGGAGCAGAAGTAGACCATCGAGCCTGTTCCGCCATTCAATACGATCATGACTGATCTTGGCCTTCAGTGCCACTTTCCCACCCGCTCCCCATATCCCTTGATTCCCTGCGAGACCAAAAATCTATCTATCCCAGTCTTAAATGTATTCAATGATGGAGCATCCACAACCCTCTGGGGTCGAGAATTCCAAAGATTCACAACCCTTTGAGTGAAATAATTTCTCATCTCAGTCCTGAATGATTGACCCCTTATCCTGAGACTGTGTCCCTGTGTTCTAGATTCCCAGACCAGTGGGAACAATCTCTCAACTTCTACCCTATCAAGCCTTTTCAGAATCTTGTATGTCTCAGTTAGATCGCCTCTCGTTCTTCTAAACTCCAGAGAATACAGGCCCAATTTACTCAGCCTCTCATCATAGGACAACTTCCTCTTCCCAGGGACCAATTCAGTAAATCTTCGCTGCACTGCTTCTAGTGCATGTATATCCTTTCTTAAATATAGAGACCAAAACTGCACACAGTATTCCAGCTGCAGTCTCACCAAAGCCCTGTACAATTTTAGCAAGACTTCTTTCTTCCTATACTCCAATCCCCTTGCAATAAAGGCCAACATGCCACTTGCCTTCCTAATAGCCTGCTGCACCTGCATGTTAATTTTGTGCATTCTTTGTATGAATAACCACAAGTCTCTCTGAACATCAACACTTACCAGTTTTCCACCTTTTAAAAAATATTCTACTTTTCTATTTTTACGATCAAAGTGAACAACCTTACACTTCCCTACATTATACTCCATTTGCCATCTTGTTGCTCACTCACTTAACCTGTCTATATCTTTTGGCAGCCTCTCTACATCCTCCCTGCAGCTTACCTTTCCACCGAGCTTTATATCATCAACAAACCTAGATACATTGCTCTCTGTCTCTTCATCCAAGTCATTAATATAGAGTGTAAATAGATGAGGCCCCAGCACTGATCCTTGCGGCACCCCATTATTCATTGCCTGCCAACCTGAAAATGCCCCATTTATGCCCAGTCTCTGCTTCCTGTCTGTTAACCAATCCTCTATCCAAGCTAATATATTACCCCCAACACCATGAGCCCTTACCTTGCCTATTAATCTTTTATGTGGCACCTTATCGAATGCCTTTTGAAAATCCAGGTGTGCTACATCTACTGATTCCCCCTTTATCGACCCTACTAGTTACATCCTCAAAAAACTCTCATAAATTTGTCAAACAGGATCTCCCTTTAGTAAAACCAAGCTGACTTGTTCTAATCATACTATGCTTTTCCAAGTGCAATGCTAAGACTTCTTTAATAATAGTTTACGGCATCTTCCCAATGACTGATGTTAGGTTAACTGGCCTGTGGTTCCCTGTTTTCTCTCTACCTCCCTTCTTGAAAAGCGGCGTAACATTTGCCAACTTCCAATCTGATGGGACTATTCCTGAATGTAAGGAATTCTGGAAAATCATAACCAGTTCATCCACTATCTCTGCAGCTATCTCTTTTAGAACCCTAGGATGTAGGCCATCTGGTGCCGGGGACCTGTCAGATTTTAGTCCCTCAAGTTTCTCCAATACTTTTTCTCGACTGATATCAATATCCTTATTTTCCTCAATCTTTTTAGCCCCTAGGTTACTGCCTATTTCTGGTATGGAACTTCTATCTTCTACTGTGAAGACAGTCACAAAATATTTGTTCAATGTCTCTGCCATTTCCTCATTCACCATGATGATTTCTCCTGTCTCTGCCTCTAGGGGACCAATGTCTACTTTAGCTACTTTTCCTTTTTATGTACTTATAAAAGCTCTTACAATCTGTTTTTACATTGCAAAGGATGATAAGAAGAAACAGAAGGTCATTGGTGGTGACATCAAAGAAGCAGCAAATATAAGAGGAACAATCATCTCAAGAAGTTGATGACTAATAATGCTGCAATCAGCCATTAACCCAGAGGACAACCCGAGTAAAGAACTTGAGACATCAAATATTCTACTGAAGTACAAAAGAATGAGAAGGAAGAACTAGAAGACTCAAAACCCCAGACAACTTCTAAAGCGAGAAGAACATGTTATGGCAGACTTGTTAAAGAGCCACCTGGAATTATAATCAGAGCCAAGGAGAATTATTACACTGTTATATTTCTTTTCAATTGTACATTTGTAATGCAAATTTCTATGAACTATATCACTATTCCTTAACTGCGGTTAAAAACAAATATTATCAATTCCCTGGTAAGCTGCATACCATTCTGCTTCATGGACATTGCAATCAGGTATTATACAATTACGTGAATATCTACACAAACAATTTCATAGCATTTGCTCTCACAAGGAAGACTGTTCTGAAGCTATGTATTGCTTCAATTATCAATTTTGAAAATGTACTTAGGAAATATTATGCCACTAACATGTGGAGAGATTGGGGTGCAATTAAACTACAGGCAGCATTAGAGCGAGTAGTTTATATAAATCACTTGTACTGTGTACTTGCAGTTTATAAATGCTGATTAAATTATGGCCTTATAGCTTCCTTTACAGCATGCATTTATTATTCTATTAAATAACATTTTAGTTTAATTACAGGCATGCTTATTTTCTCCATTTTAAATTTTCTGCCTCCTCTTTCATCATACACCATTCCCAGGTTGAGAAAACAGATGATCCATAATTACTTAAATTTAAAAAGATCTCACCTGCTTTCCATTGTCCAATATGGTTTACCACACAATTGCTTTCCAAATCATAAACAGGAAGCTATATCTTACTACTCAACATCATGTGCCACTTTACTGACCACCTTTTCTTGCCTCAACGCTATTGATTTTCAAAGCTGGATATGGTTTTCCAACATTGATGACCCAAAGTAATAAATGCTTCTGAGATTCCTGCAGAAATTTTCAAAGATAAAATGAAAGGATATCCATAGATTAGGTCAATGTGTTGTGAAAGATGAACCAGTTGATATTTTACTGAGTTTCAGCTACCAGAGTGCATGCTTTTACAACCGTAAACTTCATTGCCAGTTGAAAATAAGAAGTGAAGACAGTATACGGCGCCTGTCATGTGCTCACAGTTCAGGAATGAAAATGCAATTCAACTCCAAAATGAATAAATTTAATAATGGCCTCATTACCATATTGAGAAATTTTCAGGCATCCCATAATCCTGGTTTAGAAAGTTGAAGCTTGTTCCAAAAGAATTGCTGAAAGCTACTTTCTCTGATACTCTATCTGATACATGGAACTTCTGCAAAATCTCTTTAGGGTGGGGATTAACTTTTTAATAAGAACAGATGTGAGCTAATAGTGTCACTGTGCTCCCTCTCACCTAATATTAAACAGGAATTAGAAGTTTTTCTGTCATTACATCAGAAAAATTTACTCAGAATTGTGGATAAGCCCAAATTGGATCCTGCTTCATTCTATTTTTCAGTGATTTTTATTTTATTTTACTGTCTGATGGTGCAAACAAATAACCTGCTCTAAGGTCTCTCTTAGCTGGCTATTTGGTTAATACGTGGTTTCTGAAAGTGATTCTCGCCTTCTTAGTTTCCTTCCTCTCCTCCCTCTAGCGAAGTGCTTGGTGCCTGCTTGGCACTTACACAGAAAGAACAGCCAAAATTGGGAACTTCTATGTGTGGAATGGCAAGCATGAATCTTAGTCTTGTGTTATTAGTCCGTGAATGCCTAACACATTCATAAGACATTGGTATGAAATTCCTTTGTCTACTGTTTGTACACTATTTTAACCAAAGCATTGACCTAATAAAATCCACATTTATTGCCCATATAGCCTCAACGGATGCTTGCAAGACAATTATTTTTGTGTATATGACAAAGAACTGAGCATACTTTCAACAAAGTCTAATCATTATTTTTCCAGAAAGGTAGCATAAATTTTCCATTGGAAAGCAGCAGGAAAATTGTAAGCTGGGCATTATGCCCACCTGAACTGAGCATGGACAGCTCGAACAAATCCTCCGGGGACATGCCTCATTATCCATGCAGAATGAACTCCCTGCATGTAATCTGCAAGTGACTGGGAGTTTTCACTTTTGGTTGCAGGAAATACATAGCTTTTAAAGAGGGAATGAACTCTATGTTTATTTGGAAATGGTTTAACAATATTTTAGTAGAGTATTAAATTGCAGCAATGGCATGGCAGAACACCCAGGCTTCCTGATTCAGTGGTTGGCATCCTTCCATCTACAAAAGATGGTGAACACGGAGCAAAAATCCATTTAGGTGGGGTTCTTCTTTTGGTGCATCTTTGCTGAGGACTGTGAAGGCCTGATTCAGTAATGCTAAAAGAAATAGTGCATAAGGGAATTGCCATTTTTGATACTCCAGGGGAAAAATCTAGAATGTATGGGAGGAGGCGGCATCCTATGTCAATGCTGTGTTTGCATTTCAACTCAAAGCTGAAGGCTGCAGCAGGTCCATCCCAGGACTAAGCCATCATAAGACCATACCCACCTCAGCCACAAGAGGCTCCTCGAGATACAATGTCACCTTATGCACTCCTGCCACTCAGATAGGACCTAGGAGAAGAACTAAATGAAATTTTAGAAACCAAGTGGCACCAAGAAGTACAGTGATAAACCTTGGACATTCACATACTGTATGGATTGCAAGTAAAATTATAACTGTATTAAAATTGCGGTGCATGGTATGGTAGTAGATTTTATGACGTGGCATGAATGGGAATTGATGTGCACAGGAAAAGGTATGCAGTTAATTGTCATATTCTTGGTGGGAATGTCTCTTGCAGCTGGCAATGGGTTCTTTGGCAGTTTTTCTTCAGGTTGCAGTTCCACTTGCTGCCCAATGGGACTTTCAGCTTCTGGGGCGATCAAGGCAGCACCATGGTCCCTGAGACCCTTGTCAGACTAGTGCAGGTTGCTCCCCTATTGATCCAGGCACCTGATGCATGCCTTCACCAAATCCATGCTGTGTTCAATGATAACTCTGCTGGATACTGGATCTTGTTGTAGTGTTGCTCAGCTAGGATTCTGGGAAAGTGCATCAGTGTTTGCAGTCTGGGCTGTAGCTTTTACCTCTGAGTAGCCACGACAAAATGACTTTATGGTTTAAAGAGTGCTCACATTGTGGAGTTCACTAAAATTAGGTCGTTGCGGCAGCTGTCAGGAAGCAAGCAGTCACTTACATGACAGTGTGAATAGTAAACAAAAACATCAAATCAAAATAGTCAATACAGTATGTCCAGTATGCAATTCCTGTCCATCACAGTCTGGACCCATTAATTAATGACCTCACCTAGTGTTTAGATAACAGCAATTAGACTTTGACCAAGTGACTTTAAGCATTGAGCTTCAGTTTAGCAACAGAATGTGCTAAGTTGAATTATGTTCCTGTTCTTGTAAAACAGTAATCTACTAGCCTAATTTTAGGCAATGCCATGAAATGGGTGACCCATATATGAGAAGTTCTGAGGTGTGTCCAATATACTTCAAATACCACACTTAATCATGCATGCATATTTCTGTGTCACACTTTCAAAAAGTAATAAAGAATAAAAAGTCAGTCATTTTCTGCTTGTTTCTTCCAACCTTGGAGAGGAGAAGGCATTGAAATGTATCTCCCAAATAACTTCCTCAGCAACAGAAAATATTTTCAAATGGATTTCTCCACCACTGCTGATTGACTGAGTTCCATGGTTTGAACTGGTTCTACTCAGTCAACTTCATTTAAAATAATCTTCTGCATTTATTATTTTCATACTGTTAATTATCTTTTATAAGATCATCGCTTAGAAATTTCCTTTCCAAGCTGAAAAGCCCAAATTTCTTCAATTTCCTCTCATCACTCAGACTTTTGACACCAGGGATCAGTCTCATTGCTCTTCTCTGCACATGTCTAAATATCTCTCTTGTATCTTGGCGACCAGAAACAGACACAATAGTCAGTTATAGTCTAACCAGAGCACTATACAATTTGATCATTACTTCCTTTGACTTGTATTCTACTTTTCTGGCTAATTAGTTCAGCAGTCTATTTGCTTTGTTGATTGATGCTGTGTATTTAGTTTAGTTTAGAGATACAGCACTGAAACAGGCCCTTCGGCCCACCGAGTCTGTGCCGACCATTAACCACCCATTTATACTAATCCTACACTAATCCCATATTCCTACCACATCCCCACCTATCCCTATATTTCCCTACCACCTACCTATACTAGGGGCAATTTATAATGGCCAATTTACCTACCAACCTTCAAGTCTCTTGGCTTGTAGGAGGAAACCAGAGCACCCGGAGAAAACCCACGCAGACACAGGAAGAATTTGCAAACTCCACACAGGCAGTGCCCAGAATTGAACCCGGGTCGCTGGAGCTGTGAGGCTGCAGTGCTAATCACTGCGCCACTGTGCCGCCCTTGGTTGGACATATTGAGTATTGAGTCTACGAAGACTCCTAGTCTCTTTAAACTTCATTCTTAGCTGATTCAACACCATTCATGGAGGACACGTGTTGTCCATGTTTCCTTTCCTATGTGCAGTACTTTACACTTGCCTACATTAAATTTCATATGTCATCATTATCCAGTATTACATGGAGGGGTGTATGATTTGAAGTAACAATGCCAGATACAGCAATGGTTTTAAAGAACACAATGTGAAAATATCTATTTATTGATTGCAGAATTCGACTAAATATTGGATAAAATTGATGATTTCATGTACCTCACTTTGAGTGGAATGGGTTTACATCTTGTGTATAATTGCAAGTTCAAGTGGTTCAGAAACAGATTACACACAGATACAACCAAGTGATAGGTTTAAAAAGAGGATGTGACTACTTTAACATTTCTGTTATATACTTCCTATTCACTGGAAAGACTACTTCAGCCTCAGATACATTGATGGTGACAATGGCAGTGTCCACACGTGTTATTTTCTCCTATCATTAGCTTTGTGATATAATTTACAATAGTGATTTGTCTTCTCTTAGCTATCAATAAATTATACCAAATTAATAGATTTTGAATTACCTAAGTTGCTTGTAGAGCAACCTCCAGCAGGGCTCTGGGACTAACATGAAACATTGTTACACTGCTGCTCTAGCCATGCATTCCAGTTATCTAGCTGCTGGCCTTTACATTTAATGACGATAATACATATCACACAGCTGGTGTAAACAGCTGAATGCAATGCTGATTCACACAAGTCAATATAAAACTTAAAGCATTTATAATAATTACTCTAATGGTTTGACAAATATGCTTTCATCCACAGAATGCCTCATCATTACCAGACTTGCTAAGCAGAATCAATTGTTTATGTTTTGTAGCATATATAGCTGGGATTTTGTCTTGGCAATCAATTTCAACTAATTGAGCTAAGAGATCAATGGGGAAGGACTCAACGCTCTGGGAAAGTGTTCTGGTGGAGAGCTTTCACCTACTGCAACCCTGACCCATTTCCTAGGTCAAAGCTAATTGCAAGGCATGTGGCAGCCACCAGTGTACGCCAGGATATTCAAGCAGTGCTGCATCTGGAAGCCACTGCAGCAGCAGAGGTGATAATGAGGGACCTTGAAAGGGCAGAAGTGTCCATTAGATTAGAATGATGCCTCCCACTGAATGCCTTGGCTGAGATAGAAGGTTTCAGCTGGTGTATCTCTGGGGCCAACTGGAAGTAGAGGAGTCTATTACAAGGTCTTTACCCTCTGTGGGGAGAACTCTCAACATTTACAACAACTTTGTAGGGCCTACCACATGGCTGCCCCAGTAAGCAGCATTAACTGCCACAGAAAAGTGGAAATCCATCATGGATTTGTATGATGTGGTGGGTGGGGAATAGCTGCCAGCTGCAGTTCTGGTGGGAAGAGGGAAATTCTAGTTGGGGTGGTGAAGCTGCAGTGAACCTAGCCTCCTGAATTTTCTACATTCTCCTTTGTGATTCAGCCCAATTTCAGGTGGGATTATGGAGAAGCAATCCTCCTCACACCCCGCAGCCCATGTTTTGTTACCATATAAATCATAGATTTGCATTTAAATATAGAACCATGAAAGTATCTGTTATGGTCAGGTGAGGAAGAGTTGAAGGGCTTTCCTCTTTTCCCTCTCCTTGTTTGACCACAACAGGTTTAATTCTTTTTTAAAGTGGTGTACTGGCCAATTCAATGTGTGTTTGATTATTTACATGCTATGATCATGAAAAGAACAAAGCAGACAGGTTTTATTGAGTTTAACAAAGAAAGAGGTCAACTTTATTGTACTTAAACCAATCTAAATCAACTACACTCCAACTTTCACACAAATACACTCGAGGTTTACACATACATGCAAATAGGTTACAGAGTGGTGAAGCGTAGATTGGTCGAGTTAGAGACCATAGAACAAAAAAAAGGTCTATAGTCTGTGGACTTTGGTAACTTAGCTGGCTTCTAGCTGAATTCAGTGGTCCTGAGGTTTCCAGTTTGAAGAGATAGATGACTGATTTGGTGGGTCTCTGGTTGCATCCGGGGGATGCAGAGGTGGTCACAGTCAGAAGACAGGGTTTGAAGCTTGCAAGCTGGAATGGAGAGGGAGAGACAGAAAGGAGGAACTCCCACTTGGGTCTGCTACTGTCCAGCCTGCTGTAGAGAAACACCAGCTTAAAACGCACAGATGGGGGGAGTTGTCACATGACAGTCACCCAATTATTCAAGCATGGTAGTTAGCAGTATGTATTTCACAACCAGGGTCCCATTGTTCAAGTGATAGCCTTGATGCCTTGCTAATGGGAACAGGCAGTTCCCTTAAATTTCCCAGGTCTTGGTTCTTACTGGGATGGGGCAGACACTTTGTCTCCTCCTCACAGGCCTTGCAATGTAGGATACAGTGTTGCAAATTAAGTGGCCATCTTAAGCTGCTAGCAAAGTCACCTTTTATCTGTTCCTTTTTAATTTCTTTAAAAAAAAACATAAAATCTAGTCTCCAGCTGGCGGATTAAAAAAATTAGCATTCAACATAGCACATTGGCATGACATATTCAACAGATAAATTTCCTTTTAACCTTCCTTAATGCATTCCATTAAACAAGCAGCCTATTGCATCTATTGGCAGGCAAACCAGAATGTCAGTATTCACAGAGCTCAAACCTACAACAACAGAAGTATGAGAAGAGTAGTTTGACCTCTGTAACACTTGGCTGCTCTCTCAAATTACTTCTTTTAAAAGATTGGAGCTATTTGGATAAATCCAGCTGTTATATGAAACTTATTGAACAAATCACAACTGAAGAATGGCAATAGCAATGATTATTGTTCTCTCCTGTTTCATCTTATATAGATGACCACAAAAATTCTAATGTATGTACAGTGGATATCTTTGGATGCTTATCTCAGGCATCCCATTTAGCTGCTGTGATTGCTCCACATAATTTCCATGTATGCACTCTCGCCACCTGATCATATTTCTAAAGATATGCTTTGGAACAGTTTAATCCTGATAAATACATATGCACTTTGCCCTGAAATTATGTTCTTTCATTGGATTTTCTACATTAAAGCACATAGTTATTTCATATTGCATCTGAATTATGCCAAGATTAGGTTAATCTGGGTTTGTCAGTATTTCCATTTTATTCAACGTGCTGGTGTCTTCAGAGATCATTGCAAACTCAGGTACTTATCTTATCAAAATCTGTTGCTCATACTTTCACAATTCTGCGTATTTATCCATGTAATGGCTACCTGACCCAGGCACCAGGAGAAACATCATTGCTGTGTATCCTTCAGTCATGGCTCCAGCACATGTGTTACAATATCTGTCATCATTTTCACAAACAGTAAGTACTCTCTAATTTCTTCTAAATAGAGCTTCCTAAGGACTAAAGGATGGGGCAGTGGAGGGTTTAATTCTGAAGATTAGACAAGGCAATATATTGCAGAATTCTGCAATGAGCTCTCAACTCCAAACCTATTTGACTGCAAGCTCGTAAGAGTCATTTTTTTTTTGAGCAAGTCAGGTAATGTGAGTCTTTATAACAAAACAAACTTACTTTTATTTTTAACTGTTAAGGCAGTGTGTTGCTTAAGACCTGGAAACGTACCACTGCAATTACATCATTGCAGACAACCTGAGGTTCCTAGTTAAGAGTGATATTTACATAGTGACATAACACTGTGCTATTTGGGGAAACTACCTAAGCTAGTCCAAGTTATTTCAGTAGAATAACATCTATTTCATTCATATGGGTGGAAATTGATATATGATGCATCTGTTGTGCAGGCGTAAAATGGGCAGTAAGCATACTAATTTAGCAGTGAAATGGCTGTGCCCAATCTGCACAGGAGTTGGTCCTACTACTTTATTTGTGGGGCCTCTTTTTAGGTGTCCTGGGTGGATCCTTAAATATTTAAATTATGCGCCTAATGTCAGTTGAAGACCCTCATCGAGAAATTAGTCGGCAGTGGGCGGGGCAAGCATTGACCCTAACCTGCCAATGATTCGGCATTGGCCATCATGGTCTCCAACCTCAATAAGTTAATTTTATATATACTAGATATATATATATATTATTCTACTCATCCTGTGGAGCCAGGAGGCGTAAAACTGCTCCTCCAACTCTACAGGAATCAGCCCGATTCGCCCTTTACTGCATTATCCTCTCCAATCCCCCCTCTTGGAATGTACCCGAGAGTCACTGCTGGCGAGGGAGGTGGCCTGACATTGATGTCCTTGTTTGATGAACTGCCAGTAGAGGCGCAACTAACGATGACAGCTCATTCCAAATATGTTAATGAGGTCTGAGAACCAATTTCCATCGATCCTTGGGCCTCTTGGTTTGGGTATCGCTGGCTGCGCAGCACCGAGTATGGGCCCAAAATTGAACTGTGACTAATTTCTAGGCCAAGGTTGTTTAGAGTTTGGTCTAACAGTTAAATCTACAGTATTACTGATAATCATATATAATAAATTATTATTTAATTAAACTGTGGGCTAAATGCCTAGAGGAAGCACAAAGATAAGGCAGTGTATTCTTTTCTTCTACAGCGAGACTATGGAGAAAATGTTTGTATCTCACAAAGTCCAGGACAAGGTCTTATAACCTTTTATGTAACTATGTTGCTTAATAAATAAATATTTCATGTTGCACTTTCTGTGCCTCTATTTTATTTCACAATATAGAAAGCTCTCAGTAAATGAGTTATCATGACAGATATAATACCACAGCCATTGGTCAATATAGGTCACACAAGATAGATGATTCAGTAATAAAAAATGTACTTAAATGAAACAAAAACAACTACACGTGGACTTGATCAGCCGAATGGCCGCCTTCTGTGCTCTAATGACTCTATGGCTGGAATTTTAGGGTAGGGCAGAAGCCGCGCCCACCAGCTTAAAAGTCGGGGGTGAGCCTGCTTCTGCCATGCCTGGAAGCCACGCAGCTATTTTACATGGCACAAGCCCTTAATTGGCCTTGGTCAGGGCTTTCGCCCCTCTGAGGCAGGAAGTCCCACCTCCAGGAGCTGCTGGTGAATCAGCAGATGGCAGTTCCTCAGTCCCAGCTGCGCCACCGGGAGCATTGGCCATTGCTGGGTCTGCACCCAGCGTGAGCAGCAGCATGGATGCTGGCACCAAAAGGTGAGTGGGGCTTCAGGCCTCGCTGAGGAAAATCAGATGGGCCCTGGTGAGGGAGGAGGGGGTCAATTAAGTGGGCAGGGGGAGATGCTCCAGCAGGGGCAACATATGCTGCGAGGAGGAGGTGCCCTCTGTGGGGTACATGGTACCCAGTCAGGAGGCCCCCCCCCCCCCCCCAACCCATCCGCAGCCCACAAGGAGGCCACCAGGTTTTATTGGGCGGCTTCCTCAGGTGCTGAAGTGCCCGCGCCGTGGGAGGAGGTCCTTAAGTTGCAATTAATTGGCCACTCAAGGGCCTTAATTGGCCTGGAGTGGGCAGGCCATTTTCAACCTCCTCCGTTGCTGGTAAAATGGCAGCAGGGACGGGTAGACGATGGGAGCAATACCCCCTGCCTCCAGTCTGCTCCTGGGGGTTGGAGGGAGAATACTATAATTCCAGCCAAAAACTCTATGACATTAAAAATACAGTTAATTTAGTTTAGTTTTAGAGATACAGCACTGAAACAGGCCCTTCGGCCCACCGAGTCTGTGCCGACCATTAACCACCCCTTTATACTAATCCTACACTAATCCCATATTCCTACTACATCCTCACCTGTCCCTATATTCCCCTACCACCAACCTATACTAGGGGCAATTTATAATGGCCAATTTACCTATCAACCTGCAAGTCTTTTGGCTGTGGGAGGAAACCAGAGCACCCGGAGGAAACCCACACAGACACAGGGAGAACTTGCAAACTCCACACAGGCAGTACCCAGAATTGAACCCAGGTCACTGGAGCTGTGAGGCTGCGGTGCTAACCACTGCGCCACTGTGCTGCCCTGTTCTGCTAATTCCAGTATGTTTTTGGCTTTGGAAAGGCAATCCATATCTCATATACATGTCGCACCTTGCAAAGGAGTTGACAACTCAAAACCAGCCCTAAATATAAGTGAGTGGCATGTAGTTAAACTGAAAATGCAGCAGGACATGGGCTGAACATAACCTAAGCTGCAGATATACCAAATATATTACTTGTATAGTGGATGATTGTGGCAAAAATAGAAGGTGTTTCCCTCATTTTTGTGCAGAGAAATCGTGGGCTATCATGGATATGCGTTGTTACTCTTTGTTACAATGATAATTAATCTTTTCAAACTTGCTTATACAGTGACATGAAAACTCTCAACTCTCCCCAACTCCTCTCATGGACACATTTTTCCTTCTCTCTGCCTCAAATATAAATTCTCACTCTTCTTCCCTTTTCCCACTTCTCAGACTTCATTCCTGCACTCCTCCTCTTTCCCCCCACCCCGTCACTTTGTGCCAGCATTCATCCCGACTTCTCAAAACTATCATGAGATCAGGAATCCCACCAGAGCAGAGCTCAGTCTCTCTGGCAGAGAAACTGAAAGATCAGATAAGAGTGAGGGACAAAGCTGGGAGCAGGGTGTGGGGAGCACAGTACTGATTTTTAGCTACAAACAAAGATAGTGGATGGGATTTTGTCTTGGCAACAGGGGTCTGAACCACTGACAAAAGTGCTGGCAAGAACTCCGCGTCGCCTTCTCTGGGGATCACCTGCCGGATCAAATGCTAATTAAGCACTTAGGTAGACAGTGGAGGGTTTCCCCGGGATCAAGGACCCCGGCAGCAGAAGCCCCTCCTGCTGAGAGCTGTCGGCCAATCAGAGGCTGGCAGCTCTTTAACTGAGCAGCACCACTGGCGAGGCAGTGGCTGCTGTAGGTTCTGGACTTTTCGGAGGCCCTGGGACCAGGCCACAGGTAAGTCAGGGCAGGAGGGGTTTCGTGGAGTGGAGGTTGCGGCGGAGGAGGGTGAAGGGGGGTCAGCAGCAAGGGCTTCCCAATGTCGGGTCCCCCATCCAGGAACTATGTGTCTTTTAATGAGGGAAACCCCCCCCCCCCCCCCACCCCTGGAGCCAGCAAGCAACCCACACAGGTTTGCTTGGTGTGCTGCCTGTGCAATGACAGGCCCACCCGCCGCTGGGTTAATTCCGGCAGCAGCGGGATGAAGCCTCAATTGCCCACTTAAGGCCCTCAACTGGTGGCAGGGTGGGAGGGCCATTCACAAGCCTTCCCGCCCAAGACTTCATTTGGATGGAGGCGGGAAGGTGATGGTGTACCCCCGCCACCATCCCACTCGATTATATGTTCTCCCTACCTCCAAACCCGACGCGGGAGAGAGCATAAAATTCCCCCCAGTGGGCTTTAAAAGCTAACTTTTCGATTAAAATGTGGATAGATGGCACATATGGGCCTCAGGCATGAGAAATATTGCAGCTTCCTTTTCTGGGGTTGGATTTTCACCTCTGGACTTGCTAAATACTATTGTAGGCTTTTGGACTTGCTGTTATTATTCAAGTACCATTAGTTTGGGAACCATGGCAACAAACCCTTCAGTCATTTTCTCATGGGAGCTACAAAAGAATTTTGTCAGTGATTTGACACAGTACATTTAACCATCTCCTGCCTGATATTAATGTCATTGATAATACTTTGAGTGAAATGCCAGAAAGTCCATTATTGCATCCGAAGAGACAAATGTTTTCGGATGATATTTTTAGCTACATGTAAGGGAATATGATTATTTTTCTTTTAGATATAATAGGTTTCAAAACTATACTGATGGGGAATAGGAAAAGACTCAGACTGAACCTTGTTTTAGGTTATCTTGTGACTTGAGATTTAATTCATAGAATCTTACAGCTCACAAGGAGGCCATTCAACCCATCATGCCCATGCTAGCTCTTTGAAAGAGCTATCTAACTCATCCTGCACCCTTTCCCCATAGCCCTGAAATTTTTTCCTTCTTCAGAAAAATAAAAGCTCAGAAAAATAATTTTTGAAGTTGAGTCATCCTGCCTAAAACTAATTGCCACCATGTTTTTGGAGCAAAACAAGTTGTAATTAGTTTCTCAGGCCTCAACTTATGAAAGCGATCCAAAGGATGCAACTGGAAAGTTTAAGGTATCTTGTTAAGAAAATTGTTTGGGCAACTTATGTTTAAGGAAAAAATTATTGGAAGCAGTCAAGGATGAAAGATTTGGCATAGGCAGACCAGGAAAGCTGGATCAAATGAAGATTGTTTGGGTTATTGTGAGATGTGTTTGTTAGACAATGATAAATTCTGTTCTGTTCAGAGCTTCTGCACATCCCAAGCCCAAAAAGATAGTGCAGATGAGCATAATGTTTCTGAAGGAATTTGGAAATTGATTGCTTTTCAAAGAATACTTCAATTATTAATTTTAGAATTACCAAATTAATTTATTTTATGGCTCAGTCCAATTTTGATAATGGGCTCCAACTTCTCCAATACTTAGATGATGCTTGATCTTATCTGGTTCTTCATATTTAAGCTAAGCTATAATATGGTAGCACAATACTTCCCAAACACAATTTGAGCTGAGGTACTCAGAGTACTCAGTTCAGACTAATTATTGGTAGTACAACTCTGAAGGGAAGTGCTGAAACTGAACGAGAGAACTTTATTTTAAAAATTACAATCTGTGCTAAGGCAGGAATTGGCTTTTTGAATTGTATTCTCCTCATGTTTGTTCGAGTATTGAACATGCATTTTTTGAACAATGTACATTAAAGGCTTTATACTTTAATCTCGATGTTCTGCACTGTGAGCCTTGATCTTATCCAATGGAGAAAGGGAAAATCGGAGACAAGTCACCCCAGTCTTCCAAATTTCCTGAATGCTGAATTAACAGCACAAATTGAGAAATGGTACATAGAATTGGAGAGTTAAAGGAGAAGAAAATTCACTGAAATCGGGAAAATTGAAATTTTATTTGATTATCTGGAAGTCCAGCTTGACTGTAAAACTGCTTTGTATTTTGTTTTGCCTGCATGAATGCATTTCCTGATGGACTGAATACTTTCCATGTCCTGTTTTGACTATAAAGTCTTTTTTTACTGTATCTGACAAATATTATTAAATCCAGAGAAACCGGAAGACTCATAGAATAAAAGATGAGCATGTGGCCTTCTTTACTGGCAGTGTTCTGTTAAAAAGGTCTAGCAGCACCAGAAAAACTGAAAGATTGTTGAGCAGTTGTGCCGTGTTAAGACAATTTAAAGTTCCGCTTGATCTAATCATTCACTTCAATATTCTGAATCTGCAAAAATCTGAAGCTTGTGGCTGAACGTCTTTATCTGAGTTGTTATGTGGGCTCACTCATACTTTTGCAAAAGCCTCTGCTGAAATGTGTAAAAGATCTAGGTGGGCAAAAGATCTGAATATCTCATGTTGGTCACTAAGATTCTGCACCGTACTGTAAATAATTCAGGGTGTATGCAGGCTGCACATACTTAAAAAAATGCTGCTCAATACTCAGGCATTTTAAGGCATAGAGAGTAGGAAACCTCATATTCAATCTGTGCTTGAATATTAGCCACAAGATTCAGTTGCATAGCACCTGTGTTTTTGGCACTACGGGTTCCGTTTCGGGTCCAAAATGGCATTCGCACTGCGCGCTTCCTCTTCCAGTGTGAGCCATTTTGGGTAGGTTGCTAGCACGGGCACTGGAAGTGTGTGCCAGAAGTATGTAGATCTGACACCAGTCAGTGTAGAAAGCTGATTTGACTTGAGTGATGCCATTTTTGACCTGAGTACTCCAGCTAATGCACTCTCATAACTTCGCACAAGTGAACATGTGTTCAGCAGCAGGAAGGACCCACCACCAGTACTGTTTCGAGGGATCATCAACCACTTTCAGGTTAGTTGCTGATTGATTTCTACTGCCTGCTGCTGAGTCAGTAAAAATGTTTGGAGTTTTGTATTGCTACTTAAAGTTACTGAAGTCTACAAGGAGTAGTTTGGCATGTGGTGAAGGTCTTGATTCTTGCTTCATGGGTTCTGCTTGGACCACTTGCTCCCAGTCATGGGTGCTGGGGTTTGTATCCCCTTGGCCTGCAGCATGACAGGGAGAATGAACAAAGGCATCACAGAGGAGGACAAGCTGCTCGAAGAGGGAGGAGGAAGAGGTGGAGGAGGACTCTCAGCAGGAGGCTATTTTTATCCCAGTGTTGTCAGGGAGCAATTCTCCTACCTGAACCTCAGTGAGGAACAGCAACAGCACGGAGGAGGTGCTCACCGAAATCTGCCACCTGTTGCAGTCAGACCTGCAACCTCAAAGCAAGGCGATGATGGCATTGCCAGTGACTGTGAAGCTGACCGTGGCCCTGACTTTGTTGTGCATTGGGCTTCTTCTGGGCTGGACCAAGAGATATTTCCAATACCCACTTTTGTATAAGGGAAATCATTGAGGTTCTGTAAGCAAAGGGAGCTGATTAAATTTCATTCTCACTTGCCAGACAACAGCAGGCAGAGCGAGCATGTGGCATCTCCAGAATTGCAGAATCCCCCATGGCGTAGACTGTACATACATCACTCTGCAGGCACTGCATGAAAATTCTGAGATGTACTGCAACTAGAAGGGATTCAACTCCATCAATGTTCAGCTGTTGTGCGACCATACTCAGATTATCCTGCAGGGCAATGCCGTTATCCTGGCAGGAGCCATGATGCCCTCATTCTGCTGTACTACTGGGTAACAAGAGCTATCCACCTGGCTCATGACACTGGTGCACAACCCACACACTTGTGAGCCACATGCAGATAATGAAAGCAATGCTGCCACCCGACATGTCATTGAGTAGACCACTGGAATGCTTAAGCAATGCTTCCACTGCTTGGACCGCTCTGCAGGAGTCCTGCAGTACCCACCAGAGTGAGTCTCACATTCTGTCGTGGGCTGCTGCATCCTGCACAACCTCACCATAATGAGGGCACTGCCCTTGCCACAAGTATATGGCGAACTGCTGAGGAGGATGAGGAGAAGCAGGATGAAGGGAAGAGGCAATCAACACAGGATCTTTCCAGCCGGGCTGTCTGTCGTCGGCCCATGCGACTGCGGTACCAGTGAATGCAACCCCAATTCCCCATACACCAACAGTCCCATACCTTATTGTCCTCCATTACTGGCCATCTTTGCCATTCTGCTGAAATAAAAGTCATCACAAAATAAACATTCCAAACCAACTTTAAAAATCAAACAATCAATATTCCATGCAAAAGTCAACTATTGACCCTTGTGTATTCCCTTTGTGACTGTTTTCCATGTGCTTTTGCCTGGCAAGTTCTCCAATGCAATGCTACCACAGTGTGTAATATGGCTGGTGGAAGGCTGCTGACTTTCAGTGGTGGAGACGGCAGATGGCCTTGCAGGATGACCTCAACAAGCTCTGGCCCTAGAAGGACCAGCTGCACCTGCACCACCTCAGCATGGGCGACAGCAGTCTGGTGGGAGGACGAAAACTGTCATCATTTCAGGACAGCAGGTTCATGTTCCACGGAACCACTGTCAGTTGTGGCAACAAGCTCAACTTGCATGACTTCAGTCTGAGCTTCCACTGCAGCAGCCAGACATTGCATGACTTCTGCTGGTGCCACATTGGAAGCTGAGATGTTGGCCTTAAGACTCTACATCATGGTTGGATCCACAAGCATTCTCATGGAGTTGGCCATCACTTCCACACTGGAAAGGATGGGCACTAAACACTGTGCAAAGCCATGTGCAAGATTGGTGCCAGACTCCTCCATCATCTTTGACAGTTCCAGCAGACTTTCTGGCAGGTCTGCCAGTGTACCAAGCAATCTGTTTGCATACCCATCAGCCTTGTTTTGTGTGCTGCCCCATCAAAGTCATCATCTGTGTCCTCTGTAGCAGAACTTGGGTGCAACCTCACCTTCCAGCAAGGGTGCACCTGTGCTATCATTTGCCCCTGCCCTGCCCACTCATGCCTGGTGCAGATCCTGCCTCTGTGCTACCCTCTAAAGTACACACAGATTCAGTATCTAAGCTGGTGGCTCCGATTCTGAGATCAATTGATGGTATTTCTTCATCTTTGGTCTCTCCTTCCTCTTCCACTTCTTGGTCCTGCACCACCACCTGCTCAGGTTGTAGTTCTTGGGTACTTGAAAGGGGAAGACACAGGATAGGGTTTCAGGAGGGGAGGAGCAAGATGTGCATGCTTAGACCATGTACAACTTGTAAATCAGAAGAGATTGTGGAAGAAGATTAAGTGGGATGTGAGGAGGAGGATTAGGTTTGAGCATGGCATCAACTTTGATGGTTTCAATCCCACCTCTGGCCACGGCCTCAGTCATTGCCTCTTTAATGATGGCAAGTACTGTCTCCTCCATCAGACAGAGGACATGTGGACACGCCTAAGCCCTGCCAATTTGGTCCTGCTGCCTCTGGTTATAAGCCACCTTGTCATGCAAGACAGAAGGGACTGCTTCAGTGAATGTGGTGAAATCTGTCTGGGTAATGTGCCTGAATAGCTGGCAATGTGTACAAGCTGTGAGATGTGGGTGCAAGGTTTGCAGCAGTGCTAAGTGTTTGAGGGTGAGGTGAATCTTTGAATGCAAAATATGAATCGTGGTTGATAGAGATTGTTGGTAAATGAGTGAAAGGGGCAGGGGAGGTAGTGGTGAATTGAGCAGTGTATAAGGCTGCTGGTACAGTTGGTGGGATATGCTATTATAAGATGCATTCACTGACCTTGACCACTTGTGTGAGGCCATTGAACTTCTTGTGGTACAGCATCCAGGTCCTCAGGGCTACACTGCTGGCATTGAATATGACAACTATTTGCTCCCACTCTCTTTGCAGTGTCTTTCTGAAGGCCTTCCTGTCCCCTGTGGATGGAGGACCTCTCTCCTCCTCTCCACCTTCCACACCAAGGCCTCTAGTGATTCATCAGTGAACTCTCTGCCATGTTGTGCCATTCTTGTGTCTTTCCCAGGACTAACTCATTTTTAGAATGACTACCAGCACCTGCTTCAGTTAAAATGCACCTGCCCTTTAAGAGTGCCGACTGCCTTAAAGTAGTGCAAATTAGCTAGAACTCATGCTAGCCTCTCAGAATTTTGCGTCCCCTGCTCAGGCATGCAGCCACTCAACAGCACACTTAGCACTGGCTCCAGGGAACATGAAGTCCGCGTGCTGCCTGCTTCAGAAGGAACAGGCAGGCGCAACTTATTTGTGCATTGCAATCACAGTGTCCATTTTCAGGGCTATCTCATTTTTCCACATTTGAATCTTAATACAAGCACGACAGTTAGGTTAGAGAGGGAAATATTAGGCAGGGACTTACTCCTATTTGCTATCCAGTGACTCCTGGAATTGCAGGTGTGGACCTCTGTTTTAAACCAGGATCTGGCTTGGTTGTAATACCCTCCTATTATCGAATAACCTGTAGACACTCACCGTCAAGGCTATAATGTGACTACTATTAGGCAAAGTAGCAGATGGTCTATGGACATAGTCAAGCAAGGGGGAGACAAAGTGAGAACGTTATTGAGTATAAGGCATTTGGATATCTCTTGTATTTTTGTTATGCTGTGAGGCATTTGATAATATCTCCTGTATTTCTGTTCATAAGTAAAATGTAATCAGTTGTGGTGTGGACCAGCGTGTGGAGCTCACCCAGTGGTGAAAACGTGGAAGCAAAGGACATCGGGACAAAAGGAGAAGAATTCTGACCGAAGACATCATCGGTGGCGTTCATATTGGACGTTATAAAAATAAAAGACAATGTAAGTGAACTAGGACCCCCACATATACACACACAGACAGATGAATCAGGACATGCCACTGATGCGATAGCCTGGGCTGTTAAAACATCAGCCTGTCTACACCCACACTCAGGGACATGTGTGTGAATGGTTTCCTTCTTGTCTTATCACGATGCAGATATCACATCCACGGGTGGTATGCAACCAAGAACTCCCCCTGCTGAGAGCAGGATATGACCACATACAAGTAGTCTTGTATAGCCAGGGTGGGATTGATAAGGCACTGAAACGCAATCAGATGACCCAATTCAAAACATTATGTTATATGTCGAGGGACCAGGGTCAGAGAGGGCTCTAAAGCCACATTACACAAGGAGATTGTTGCTGCAGCCAGGAAGTGTGACTCGGTCAATCACAGGAAGTCATGCAATCGAAGTCGTTCAGCTGACCTGACTACCCAGGAATGAGCTCCTGTACATGGGTCTACCAAGCAACTGGTGTTGTAAGTAGATACTATTGCTTGGTGAGTTAATAAAGGTGTTCCACATCAAGTGGAAATTGTATCTAAAGTCTGTTTCGTGTGATTGATACTCAGTACAGGGTCAGGACCTTAGAGGGAAGTGAGATCCCCTTTTAAAGAGTCTTACATTGAGAAAAAATAAATTGTTTTTAACAATGTATGTTTTACTGCTTGTAGTCATTCTTTGAGTCACGATGCAACCAGCTAACCTGTATCTTTTCCAATTTTCAGCAAACCCTGAAGAGGTGCACCGAAGTGGTTGTGGTAACTCGATAGTTTTGCTTCCTCACTTTGGAGAGCTACATGTCTTTGCTTTGCTTTTCCTGAGACTGCATGGTGTGTCGCAGCTTTAATATGCTGAGCCACTGCACCTCTTTCAATTCCATCTCACCAAATACAGTACTATATGTATATAATCTTGGTAATATTGGTGCATTTGCACACTATTTTATGATACCAAAAAACTTTTATTTCCAGAATAGCTTTTTCTTGGTCCTTCTGTGGCAACTTTAATTTCATTATCATTACCACCCTTATGCTAGTTATTTAGACTGGACACAGATATGTCAACTACTTAATGGGCTCTCAAATGTTAATCTGTTCTTTTTTTATTTGTTCATGGAATGTGGACATCACTGGCAAGGGCAGCATTTATTGCCCATCCCTAATTGCCCTTGAGAGGTTGGTGGTGAGCTGCCTTCTTGAACCTTTGCAGTCCTTGTGGTGTTGGTACACCCACAATGCTGTTAGGGAGGGAGTTCTAGGATTTTGATCCAACGACAGTGAAGGAATGGCGATATTATTCCAAGTCAGGATGGTGTGTGGCTTGGAAAGCAGGTGGTGGTGTTCCCATGTGCCTGCTACCCTTGTGGTAGAAGCTGTATATTTCTTTTGCAGAATCTGCAAAACCAGTTGCGTATTTCTAGCACTTTTTGTTTAATTATTAATTATTTTTCTGCAATTAGACTTCATCACTTGAAGCATGATGGGTCCAAAAAGACGAATGAGTTTCTTTTTTATAAAGTAATGCACCATTTCTAAAAGAGTACTGAAAACCATTCAATGAACATTACAGGATAATAACTGATAGGAAACATGATTCAGAATTTGTCACACTTGTTCAAAACATCTGACGGCTTAATATTTGCTACAAAGGCACAATGAGCTTTATTTACCCTATGTCTGACAACCTTGAAAACTTTGTGCTGCATCAATAAATTGAGGAGTTATTTGCTGTCAAAAATCTGAAAATTGATGAAAAGATTAGATAACAGATGGATAACTTTGAAAAAAGCACATCAAACTATTTTACAACATGACTTAATGCTTGCAATACATCAAGTCTGCATTCTGAAGAGGGCATGTTAACCAGTTGGTACAAAATAGTAACAAGCAATCTGTCAGCGGCAGTGTTGTAATGGAAACTATTGGTTTTTTTTGAAGGGGAAATAAACAAAGCAGCTTGAAGACTATAACAGAACATTTTGCCAAGAACAATAGTCCTGAATAGTGACTTGCTTGAAGGCCACTTTCACACCTTTATCTTTGCACTTTCTTTCTCTCTCTTTCCCTTGAATGTCAGCTTCAGCAATAGCCCAGAGCTCACAGGTTGTGAACTAAGGATTAAGCACACAGCTAACATAAAAGGAAGTCCAGAAGTCTTCGATAGGCATATAAATAGTAAAAGAGCGGTAAAAAAGAGGAGTGGGGCTGATTAAGGACCTAAAAGGAGATTTATGCATGGAGGCAGTGAATGTGGCTGAGGTATTAGATCCTGCCAAGTCATAGTGAAAAAGCAGGTAGTTGATACACTCGATGGATGAAAAATTGATAAAGAGAGGTGTTGGATAGGCTGGCTGAACTTAAAGTTGATAAGTCACCAGGACCAGATGAGATGCATCCAAGGATACTGAGGGAAGTAAGGGTGAAAATTGCAGAGGTACTGGCCATTAATTTCCAATCCTCCTTAGATACAGGGGTGATGCTAGAGGACTGGAAATGTTAAATCCTTGTTCAAAAAAGGGTGTAAGGGTAAGCTTAGCAGCGACAGGCCAGTTTAACTTCGGTTGTAGGAAAGCTTTTAGAAATGATAATTCAGGACAAAATTAACAGTCACTTGGACAACTGTGGATTAATTAGGGAAAGCCGGCATTGATCTGTTAAGGGAAAATCATGTTTAACTAACTTGCTTGAGCTTTTTGATGAGGTAACTGAGAAGGTGGATGAGGATAATGCAGTTGATGTAGTGTACATGGACTTCCAAAAGGCATTTGATAAAGTGCCATGTAACAGGCTTATGAGCAAAGTTAGAACTCATGAATTAAAAGGGACAGTAGCAACATGGCTATGAAATTGGCTGAGTGACAGGAAACAGAGAGTAATGGTGAATGGTTGTTTTTCAGACTGGAGGAAAGTTTATAGTGGGCTTCCCCAGGGGTCGGTGTTAGGACCCCTGCTTTTCCTGATATTTGTTAATGACCTCCAATTTCAAATTTTGAGGATGACAGAAAACGTGGATGTATTGTGAACTTTAAACTTCAAAAGGACATATACAGGCTGGGGGAATGGGCGGACAAGTGGCAGATGAAATTTAATGCAGAGCAGTGTGAAGTGATTCATTTTTATAGGAAGAATGAGAAGAGGCAAAATAAAATAATAAAGGGTAAAATTCTAAAGTGGGTGCAGGAGCAGAGGGACTTGCGGGTATATGTGTACAAATCATTGAAGGGGGCAGGCTGAGAAAGTGGTTAATAAATCATACGAGACTTTGGGCTTTATAAGTAGGGGCATAGAGTACAAAAGCAAGGAAATTATGTTAAACCTGTATGAAACACTGGTTTGGCCTCAACTGGAGTACTGAGTCCAGTTCTGGACACTTTAGGAAGGATGTGAAGGCATTAGAGGGGGTGCAGAAAAGATTTGCAAGAATGGTTCCAGGGATGAGGATCTTCAGTTACATGGATAGATTGGTGAAACTGGGGCTGTTCTCCTTGCAGAAGAGAAGGTTGAGAGGAGATTTGATAAAGGTGTTCAAAATCAAGAAAGGCCTGGACAGTATAGATAGGGAGAAACTGTTCTATTGGTGGAAGCATCGAGAACTAGAGGACACCGATTTAAGGTGATTAGTAAAACGAACAACGGGGACATGAGGAAAAACTTTTTTGTGCAGCAGGTGGTTAGGGTCTGGAATGCACTGCCTGAGAATATGGTGGAGGCAGATTCAATTGTGGCTTTCAAAAGAGAAGTGGATAATTATCTGAAGAGCAAAAATTTGCAGGGTACAGGGAAAAGGCAGATGAGCAGGCCTAGATGAGTTGAACTTGCAGAGAGCCAGCACAGAGACAATAAGCAGAATGGCCTCCTTCTGTGCTATAATCATTCTATGATTCTACATTGAGCAGTAGGCCTATTTAGGGCTAAAAGTGGAGAGCTGGGCTGCTAGAGACCTTTGAGCCAAGAGAATCACTGGCCAACAGAATGATAGTTGGGGAAGTTATTATAAAGCAGCAATTCAGTCAATGGTTCCAACATTTGCACAAAAATAAACAGCCTGTGACTGAAAGTAACCATCAGGAGCAAATTGCAAATTACGGGCTGAATTTCATGGGTTCCAGTGGCGGACACGGATGTGGGAACCGTCGCTTCTTGTTGCGTGTGCGGCTGGCCCACTGCAATCACACGGTGGGAGGCCAGTTATCATAATGGAGGCACCGGGTGTGTCCAATAACGTGACTGGGGCGGGTGGCAAGGTGCCGATGGCGGTGTCAGCAGAGGTGTCAGAGATGCTGGCGCCATCTTTAAAGTGCTGCCAGCGCTGCCTAAACTGCTGTTTCATTGACTGACTTTGCTGCTTCTTTGCCTTTGATGCAGCTTTGTTTTTGATGCTGCTGTGCTGTTGTACTGCTGTGCTGCTGACCTCCTACCTGGGGTCCCTCTGCTGCTGTACTGCTGTCCCCTTGCCTGGGGTCCCTCTGCTGCTGTACTGCTGACCCCCTGCCTGGAGGCCCTCTGCTGCTGTATTGTTGTGTTGCTGACATAGACGTCCTGGAGCTCTCCAGAAGCCAAGACGGACTATGTCAGGCACATGCCGGGTGACCTCACGGTTCAGTGATGCCTCATTGGAGATTCCCCTCCAGGCTGTAAGGGAAAGGCGGGAGGTCCTCTTCCCCAGGGATGGCAAGAAGTCCTCCTGCCTGACCAAGCAAGCCTGGATGGAGCTCGCACAGGAGGTCAGCAGCCATACGGCCACCTCCCCGGACATGGGTACAGTGCTGCGAGGGTCAATGACCTCCTTTGTTCTGCCAAGGTGACTCCTCTATATCTCTCTCCTTTTTTAGTGATTGTAAGTGGATACGCAGGAGGAAGTGGGACATGGGGAGGGAGGCAATACAACCATACTGGCAGAGGGGGTCAGGCATCATCTCATCCTGACAGATGCATGGCTGCATCTCAGCCACAGGCCCCCTTCTTTCCCAATTCACCCCCCATTAACTCGCATGTCTGCGGATAGGAGCATGAGCTATATGTGATACGCCAGTAGGGGACAACGGACTGCCACTAGCAGAACTGTCATGTTGACCTCTCCGCAAAGTATGACTACCTCCCTCTTTCCACTTGCAGGACAAGAGGGCCCATAATAGGAGGGAGACATCCTGAACTAGCGGAGGCATCCCAGATCTTTGGCCTCTCTCCAGAGCTGAGAAGGAGGCACTATATTTAGCAGGAACCCAGGGTGGCTGCTCCATACCTGATGGAGACTGGAGTCTCCGTGCAAGAGAGTGAGGATTGTCTTCCATTGACATACAGTTCATTTCTGCAGACCCACATCATGCATGGTTGGTATGAAGAGATCTGCACAGCCTAACCCACACATGCTTGTGTTCTCTCATGCAGGTTGGCATCTGCAGGAGACTGCTGCAGAAGGGGGACAGCCGTCAACCTCTGAGGAGGATCCGGAGTCATAGAAAGCATCGTCGCATGACTCTCTTGCACCTTCCACCAGCGCTGATACTTTTACCTCTATGGGAAACTGATCGGCTGTAGAATCAGGGTCACAAGCTGGTGAGAGCACCGCACATGCACCCAAGCAGCTGGCTGAGGCTGAGTCAGCCGAGGCCTTTGACAGTCAGACGACTGCGGGTGACCAGGCCTATGCTGAGCCCCAGGCTGATGACGAGCCTCTGGTGTCAACAATATAGGGCATGCTGGAGTTGCAGAGGGAGGTAAGGCAACATCTGGCGGTGATGCCAGAGGCCATGTGTAGCCATGAGTGGACAATAGAGGGGTGCTGCATTTCTTAGGCATGTGAGGGCATGGTTTCCTCCATCGAGAGGTTTACCAAGATGCCACAAATGCGCACAGACCTGCATACCATCGCCTGGAGTCTATTCTAGCTCCTCGTCCTTCTCTGGTCAGCAGTGAAGTTGCCTTGAAAGGGAGGAGGAGGTGGAACTCCACAGCTGGGGGCTCCCCTCAGGGCACTCCGAATGTGGACAGCAGCTCCTCAGCCCCTCCACAAGTGAGCAGCCGCGACACCTGAGGAGAGTCCTGCATCTATGCAGGAAACCCTCAGGCAGCCAGGCCCTCCAGGCCTCAGGAAGCCAGAAGACAGCTGCCGAAGTCATCACAGACCAAAGGGCAGTCTGATCAGCAGCCTGCCTCCAGCCCAGCTGCTACCACCGGGGTCACACCTCGTTGAAGTACTCGTAAACGTATAAAGAAAACCACCTACAGACACTTGGGGTTTCACAGGTGTTTGAAATTGGACATTTGCATCATTATATATAATTCTTTTGTTTGTGAAATTAACCTTCATTGTGTAAAAGTGCTTATTCTATCATGAGTTAATTGTGAGCTGCTGACTTCACCCTTCCCCCTTAGTGGATGCCAATGTAGGCACAGTCCTCATTTGAATAGGGTCTCCCATGGGCCATTGCGCGTGGTTCAGCTGGGCGCTGGGCACGGAACACAAATACAAAGGAGGTGACAGACTACATGCTTTGAGGTGAGTCTTTATAGTTTTTACTCTGAGTGGCCATCCCGGTGACTGGAAGTGGGTAAGTATGAGATTGTCTCTTGCCTCCTTGCCTGTTGCTCAATCTGCCTGGCCTCCAGTGCATGATCTTCAACATCCAGTGTTGCTTGCTCATCACCGTCCTCTGTGTCCTCCTCTTTGGTGGAGGAGTGTCGTTCAAATCATGTCCTCACCATGCAAGGCCTTCCCCCCTCTGCAGTGCTAGGCTGTGCAGAGCACAGCAGATTACAACGACACACGAAACCCTTGCTGGGACATATTGCAGGGCTCCTCCGGATCGATCTAGGCAACAGAATCTCATCTTCAGCAGCCCAATGGCCTGCTCGATGGTCGCTTAGGTGGAGCCATGGGAGGTGTTGTACTTCTCCTTCCCTGCATTGCGAGGGTTCCTCACAAGCGGAAGTAGCCATGTCTTCAATGGGTAGCCCTTATCCCCAAGAATCCATCCCTGAAGGGGAGCAGGTGGCCTGAAAAGCTGTGGCACCTGGGACTGTCAAAGTGTTTGAACAGCGTGGCTGCTTCCCTGATAGCTGACCCTCTCACCCTGCAGGAAACGCTTTTGGCGGTCGCAGACCAGTTGATGTTGATGGAATGGATGCCCTTCCTGTTGATGAAGGCGGTTGGCTGGTTGATTGGAGCCTTGATGGCCACATGTTTGCAGTCTATCACATCTTGCACCTGGGGGAATCCAGCGATGTCCCCGAGTCCAATCGCCCTCTTGGTCTGACTGTCAGAGTCGGTGCGGTGGTGCACATAGTCACTGGCCCTCTTGAACAGGGCATTGCTCACCAACTTGATGCAGTGGTGGGCTGCAGCCTGGGAGACCCCACACATGTCCCCGGTGGATCTTTGGAATGATCCAGACGCCTAAAAGTTTAGTGTCACTGTGTTCTTCAGGGCCACCGGAATTGGGTGATCCCCAAATCCCATAGGTTGCAACTTGTAATGCAGCATGGCACATAAGTTGGTAATGGCCTCCTTGAAGAGCTGTAGTCTTCACTAACAATGCCGCTTGGACATTTTGAGGTAGCTGATTCAAGTCTGGTACAGTGTCTGGCACAGGTAGGCCCTTCTTGGCATGACCAGCTGTTGCTGCTTTCGGTGTGGAGCTTCAGGGGAAGGCGCAGTTGCCTCCTAGGTCTCCTTCCATGTGCGGCACTGCATCATTCTTTGTGAAGCCCACATTCTCAAAGGTGTACATGTCATCAACGAACCAGTGCTCTTGTAGCATATCCCCTTCTACTGAGCTTTCCTCGGTGCCCAGTGCCACCATCTGCCTCATGGATGGAAGAAAGAGTAGGCCACGGGGGTCCAGGGTGATCAGTGGGCCTCCAGAGCATTGTTGATGCAGATCCAACCCTGCCTTGGCAGCTGTGCCTTTGCTACTTCTCCTCAGTCCCCACCCTGCTGATCGCCGACCCTATCACCCAAAACAGCCACCCAAAAGCAAGCCTCCCCATCACTCCCCACAGACTACCCGAGACCAAGCCGCCACTTTCCAGAGCACACATCACTGTATGCCGACAATGGCATCCGCTTCCCCCGTTACTGGTCATGGCTGCCTACCTGTCACGGTACTGAGGCCTCACCTTGATGCCGCCAGCTTTCAATGGCTGGGTATCCGAAGGCACGTGAGGACTTCCCATCATCCGCTTAACTCCAAGCCCCCCATTGAATCGTGATGAATTAGATGCAAATGTATTAAAGCTAAGTGTTCAGCAATTTAAATGGCAGTCCTATCACATTGGGGCAGCGACGCTGCCTTTCTGCTTTGCTGCTGCTGACTAAATTTGGAACCAACGTCACAATGTTGGATTTCTGGGCGGACGTATCCGATGCGATTTTCTGGCCCCCCATGCCACCATTCCTGCTCCAAACGGCCACACTAAATTGAGTCTTATGGATGGGAGAAATGAACTACAAGAGAAAAAAGTGAAAATATGTACCTTTTAACTCAGGAGGAGGCCATTGACATATTGGGATCTTATTCTGCTGAAGCAATGGGAGAAGGAGGAAGTGTTGGATTTCCTGCACTAATAGTTGGTTTATTCAAAATCCCAAGAAGGTGGGATTTGAGAAGGTCTTTTAAGGCAGGTACATTCAGAGTGTTCTCAGTGAGGCCAGGTGCAACAGTCTCAATCACAGTGGGGTGAGGGGAGGTGGTGGTGCGGGATGGGGGCAGAATCGTGCATCGCTATCCCTGCGCCCAAAAATGGGCCTTAATAAATTTTTCCCCCAATATGTTTAATGAACACAAGTGCAATCAGTAAAGGTTTTAAAAGGTTATCTATTCAGACACCTGATGATTAGACATTGTGGCCTAGAATTTGTTCGTGGTAACTGGGAACTGGGCACAGGGAACAATCCCTGAGTCTGAACAGGTCTGAGGCACACACGATAGTGAGAGCTGTGAGCTGCAGACACCTGCTGGGAATCCCCAGACAGCTCGCTGGTGAAGAGGCTTTAAATTTCGAGCCACTCTGTTGCCAGCAGCACTCCACAAGTAGATTGTTAAAGGGGACAGGGATGTATTTGGGAGCAGGGAGACTGAGAAAGAGACAGTGATTGGGAGGGACAGCACTTGGGACATTGGGTTGGCGATCAAGGCAGCAGTTGGGATAGGGGTCAAGGTGGCCATTAGGAGAGGAGGGGGCGCTGGTGGTGGTTGTCAGCAGTTTTACTTTGATGTCAGTGTATATAAGAGGATTCTAACACCTATTTCTTTGCCTGTACAATTAAGGCGGGTGATAAATTGTTTGCTTATAATGAGCGTGAACTTCCTGTCTGCCATATTGTAGGCGCCTGTTCAATGCTTGGAAATACAGGCATGGTGCCATTGAATTTCTAGGCCTGCATGCCCAAACCTTAGAAGGATGTAAACCCAGGGAATATAATGTGGGAAATTTAGAATTTAGAGAGAATATGCCAGTTTTACACCACATTTACGTTCCATGTTAAATTCTTGGGACAGAGCTGGGTCCCCAACCATTGTCCTTAGATAGACCACATCAGACTGCTTCTCAGGGTTTGGAACTACCACAGTCTTGGCATTCTGACTTGCCACTACTTGTGAAGGCATCTGAGAAGACTGATGAGAGAACTCGCTGGTATTGCTATCCCGAGGGAAGGCTGAATCCTCAGAGTCATTTCCCACTTTCTGACTACACATGGATCAAGATATTGATTGCTACTGATCAACGGGAACAAAGCCCTTGGAAAATGAGTAATATCTCTTATCCTTGCACACCCATTGAAATTATATGCTGCAGATCACAGAATCCTGCAGATATTGCTTCATTCTGTCACCCAAAGCCTGAATGCCACCAATTAAAGCTTTCATTTTGAAGGTGCTGACTTGCCTCCAGGTTTCTGTGTTGTGTGTGACGCAAGCAGAGTTTATTGTAGCTGCTGCTCACCAGGCTAGTCTGCATTGTTGAGAAGCTGTCATTGATGCTGCTGCAATGGACTCCTGTCACCACCCCTATCATCTGCTGCATATTTTGAAGAGGCTTTGCAGTGCCTTCATATGAGTTTGATGCTTTGCTTATATTCCTTTTCTTTATGACAGGTTCTCCATACTCCAGCTCAGAGATATGTTTTCTTAGCCGCTAATATAGAATATTCTTCACTTCCACTACCTCTTCATTTGCCTTCCTTGTGTGTCTTGCATGACCAATTGCTAATCGAAACTAAAGAGGATGAATGGCAGTGTGGGTGAGTTTATGCTGGCTGTTCATTCTGTTGAGAGTCCTACCATTGGGCCCTTTTTCCGATTCTTCTTCCCTACTTCCCGCTCCTGTGGAGTGGAATGTATGAGTGTCCTGTTAGTCAGTTTGCTTGCTCTACTGATAGAAGGGTTTTCTCAGAGTATTAATATCAGAAAAATTAAGCTCACCCTTATCCTGCTATCTGGCATGAAGTGCAAGCTGCAGATGGTGTGACCATGGACCTCTTGCTTTCCACCCAAACCCCTTCCCTCATCCTAACCACCCCTTTCTGCATTTATGCTTTCAGATGCCCAAGAACTGTCACATGGTCAGCCAGTGCAGCCTCATGATGAAGGGCGATAGCTACACCTTACCTCTGATGAAGAAACACCATCACTTGAGCTGGAACTCACAACTGCCAGCTCAGATACGGCACTGTGCATACCTAAGGGGGTAGTATTGCGTCAAGATCAGCATGTGGTGAGTCATAGGGCACAAGTGGGTTGCAACCAGGTCAGGGGAAATGGATAATTTGTGTGCTAGCTCACCAGAGGGCAAGGTCACAGAGGAGTAGTTCTGTGCTGCAGTGGACTTGGAAGGGGCAGTGTACAGTAGAACACTGATGGACATGCACACTGAGATGCTTGGTAAATTGGCAGGCCTGCCACACCAGCTCCATCTAGGCACAGGGCTTTGTGCAAATCTTGGAGCCCATCCTTTCCAGCATGGATATGGTGACTAACACCATTGCAACAGTTGTGGACCCACCTGTGATGCAGCATCCGGTGGCCGATGTCTCAGCTTCCAATGCAGCACAAGCAGAAGCCACCCAACATCTCGGTGCTGCAATGGAAGCTCAGACTGAGGCCATGATCTCCTTGCTTGTTGCCATGCAAGCCCAGCTTGGTGCCATGTAGGCTCAGGCTGCTGCCATCATGGTTGCAGATACCAATGTTCAAAGGGGCTTGCAGGTTCTCACAGCAGTCCAACAATATGTTCTCTAACAGATTACCAGGATTGCTGAGGCACCACCCCAGGGAAGTGGCAGTGACTCTGTGGTGCCCAAACCTGCTAACCACTCTCAGGATGACAGCATCATGCTCCCAACACTGCCACCCAGCCAGTGCTCCTGCTGTTGCCTTTCAGCCATAACACCCCCAGAGTTCTGCTGCCTATGCCGAGGTGGTGCAGTCCAGAGCTGCTCGAGATTGTCCTGCAAGGCCATCTGCAGTCTGCCCCAGTGAAAGTCAGTAGCCTTCCACCAGCCATGCTGCAGCCACTGGGGGTAGCACTGCTTAGGAGCACTAGGCCAAAGGTATCCACAAGGCAGGCACTAAGGGAAAGTACAAGAGTGACCAGTTCAATATTGTGTGTATTATTGGAAGTGTTGCTGGATAAAGTTGTTATGAAATGTTTATTTGTTGGTGCCTTTTATTTCATGATTTTTGCCAAGAGGATGCTGTGATGGTCCGTAGCAGATGAACTGAAAGGTGGGGAATTATGGAGCAACTGTGATGTTGGGATGACATTTTTGGAGCGAAGGGGTCCTGGATGCCTCCTCCCTGCCTCCTCTTCCTCCTCCTCCTCCTCCTCCTCCTCTTCCTCAGGTGGCCTCAAAATACTTGGTCACAAGGGCTGCGCTCTCAAGATTGCTAGGTTGTGAAGGAGGCAACAGACCATCACAAACCCGGACACCCGACCTGGTGAGTACTGGATGGCTACCCTGAGCAGACCAGTCCACAGAACTGTTGCTTCAGGATGCTGATGGTTTGTCCCATGATGTTCTTGATTGTTGCATGACTTTCATTATAGGTCTGCTGTCCTCGAATGAGTGGGTGGTGGAGGGGAAACATCAGCCAGACGCATAGCGAGTATCGCTTGTCACCTAGCAGACAGCCTTTGGTTCTTTGCAGTGGTGCAAATATGGCAGGTGACTGACTGCCATAGAATGAAGGTGTGTGGCTGCTGCCAAGATAGCAGGCATTGACCAAAAGGATCTTCTGGTCACAGTTGTGCACCAACTGGACATTGATAAAGTGGTCGCCTCATTAACATGGGGCCTGCAGAGCCACATGCTGGCAATCGATTGCACCCTGCACCATTAGGAATCCTGCTACCATGTGCTCTCTCCTTCTGCTTCTCTCTGGTCAATGGGAAGACAAAGAAGTCCCCTCCTATACAGGGCCTCTGTGACCTTCAAACTGTGGTGACAGATGGCGAACTACAGGTTGATGCTGATGTTGTTTGCTCCCACTTTTAAAGGATTGGCTGGGGTAGAAATTGAGGGCGACGGTGACCTTGAGAGCCACAGGCAGCACTGTCTCGCCCTGCTGTGAGGCTGCAGGTTAGGTTGGAGGAGGTGACCTCCTTGATGAAACGCAGGTGCCTCACACACTGCTACTCGCTGAGGTGGAGGTAGGAGACATGTTCCCCAAAAACCTTTGGTCTGTAGGGCCTTCTATTGAGCGCCCTTCTCTTTCTTCCTCTGCACACTGCTGCCTCTCTCTGCTGCCTCTGTTCCATTTCCATATTGTGCCACAGCCCAAGAAAGACTTCAGCCATTGCCCCCATTACTGAAACAGGCTTTCTCTTGACAGGCCAAACAACTCCTCTGACCTCCCTGTCAGGTTCCAACACCACTACATTGAAAATCCAAAAGTTTAGCAAAACTCCTCCAATAACAATGAACACAGTACTTCCACTAACTACACCAGCAAAAGTAAATCAAAGGCACCTCACCTGGTTAGCCCTTTAAATAGCACTAGTGGTGGGGTGTAGTCCCTCGTGTAGCATGTTCAGCTGCGAGTGATTATGAAAGGGCATTAACGGGACCTGCACAGTCCAAAATGGCAGATTAAGTGTCAAATTGGTACTGGAGTCTGTTTTAAATCACGATCCATCCATTCTGCACATTTATGGTGCACACATAGCATGCCCACGCTAGCAAACTGTTGGTCCGCGCGGACCACGTCAGAAGTGGCCGGATGTGTTCCGGCTGACTTTTTTGCAGTTTGGGGCTTCCACAGAGCTGGCACCAGTGGCACAACAGACCCAAATTTCACGGCCATCGTCTTCAAATTAGTCACGTCGACTGGCTTGCAAAACAGAATTTTTTTGACAAATATGAGGCTAAAACGAGATTTTCACTGGAGAGGCTGCAGTCAATGTCCTACTTGTACATATAATGAACGTGCCCATGCTTGCTGGGATCATGTTTCAAATTCCTCAGGTTGTGTGACTCTGGATTTTCACACTGGGCTGTTGCATGTTGGTTTGGTGCCAATAACAATGAAATACAATCCAGCTCTACACCCATTGCTCAAGATACTGCTCCAATCTTTACACTGGCATCTTTCTACTGGCATATGACCAGCTCAGGAGATAAATGGCATACCACGATCCTACAGCAGTTACTCGTCAGCTAAAATAGAGTCGCTATTAAGGCAATAAAGTGTGCTCTTAATTCTATCCATGGCTACATTGACAAATCAACCTACATTTTTATTTAAAACTATAAAAGTGATATCAATTTTTTTCACCATTTTAAACATCTTTTCACCATTTTGTTTTAGCTTAATGATATAATTAAGTGCAGCTGCTCTCAAAAAGGTACACAGGACTCACTTTGCTCTCGGAATAAGTGTAGCACAATCAATAATTGATGTGTTATGCAGGCAAACCTGAGCTTAACAACCTACTTTATAACTTGTATGTAAAAGATGGTGATTTGTGCAATTTTCAAGTAATTTATTTGCAACTACTTATAGCTAATAGTTTTAGCACTATGTCATGCAAGAACGGGTCAATTATTTTGAAATCACTTTGATTGTTCTCAGGTAAGCAAATCTGGTTATTGTTTATTGCTATTGCATATCATTTTGAAGTACTGGATTTGAAATATTGTAGTTGCCTTAAAGGCTAACGTCAGACTTCAAACACATGAACCCAAAAACCTTGTGTTATTGTGCTACCAAATATCTAATAGGGCAGAAATTCTACCCACTGCTAACCTCCTGCCTTGGCAATTCCAAGTGATGGAGTCAATTAAAATAATAGGGTGGGCACCATGATCTGAAATGGTGCAACAGGGGTGTCTCAATGCTTGGAATAGATTAGCATTTGCCTTTACAATTTTCGTTCCTAATGTCGGCCAATAATGGAATGTACATTGCTCTCAGCTGATGTAGATCCCGCAGGGCTTATCAGGACACTTCTGAAAGAAATTCCAGGGAAATCTGGGAATGCCCCAGAAGCAACAAAGTGGAAGGAATCCAGGTTCTGACCCATATTCTGCCTCTCCACGACAATTACCCAAAAATTGTGCAAAAATGATTGCAGTTTCTGGCCCCTTGTCCTTAGTACATAGAATGCTCTTTATTAACAAGCACCCAGCACTGATTCATTTGAAGCACAGCAAAAATAAATGGGTGTTTACTACTTAACTGAAGATAATGTCCAATTGCTGAGGAGCAGAGGTGCACCGCATATGTTCCATTGGGGAAATGAGGCAGGCCAGAAATATTTTACTAGTATGCCAAAGCATTCAAACATTTGAGCTACAAACAGTCCTGTGAGGCTGTAGGCTGCATAGTAAATTCTATTTGTAAAGTCACACCCTTGCAGATGAAGCAGGATCACTGTCATGGTTGCTTTGCCAGCACATTGCTAATTTCCACTTTCCTTTTTGAATAGTGGTCAAATAAAGGTGAAAGCTAACTGTTTCTCATTAATGCCATTTCAATTTATGTTGGATTTAAGTGGGCATTATTTTAAATCCAATTCACGTAGCCATTTTCATGCTGATAATTTTGCTTGTCTGCACCTTCCCTCTTAAACTGATGTCCTTGTCATTGTCAATACTTACTTGGCTGGATAATGGATATTGCAGTAAGGTATAGGACAGTACTGTGCTGCCATTTTAACTGCATTGTTACGATCAGGTGAGAAGGGGTCCAGGGGTTCTTTTTCAGCCTTTGCCTGGTTTAACCGTAAAAGGGTTTAATTTTAAAACACCCGTGTTTTTAGCTCCCCCTCAGTGAATCCTTGTTCAATGCTTTCCAATTGCAAGGCAAAGAAATCACATCAGATGGGTTTTCTTAGATTCAAACAAGAAAGGTGAAGGTTTTATTAATCTTAAACTCTAATTGGGTTCATGACTACGAGTACGTGATGCGATAAACACACACGCAGATAGAGACAGAAAAAGTAGAAAGAATAAAGGGGAAAAGTTTGAGGCAATAGCTGGGTGTATTTACAGTCCTTTGTGGAGTCTTTGGTTGCCAGTAAGTCATGCTGTTTGTTGGGGCCCAGAGCACGCTTTAACTTGTTTCGATGTAGGAGTCTTTTCTCTCTTGAGGTTTAAGCAACTTCAGTGGGTCCGGAGGTTTGTGAGAAAGCGAGAGAGAGCCAGCCAGGAGAAAGGTTCTGTGGTTCCAGGTTCAGTTGCAATCTGCAGTCTATCTTCAAACTGTCCTGTGAGCACAATTCAAAACCAGACCTGGGCCAGAAGGTTAGTCATGCGACTTACTGTTTAAACAAACTCCTGCGTTTGTGGATTTCAAAGCTCTCGGTGTGGGGGGGGGGGGGGGGGGGTTGGGGGGGCGGGCAGGAGGTGTGGGTGTAGTGCTGTCTCTTACACCGACAAGATGTGGATCACCATTGCCCAGCCCAATCTCTGTTAATTGAATCAGTGAGTAATTCTTTTGTCTCTCCAAGCACCGACTCTTAGTATGCAAATATTCTCCAGCCAAATGTCTGGTGATCTCTTTAAACAAGTCATCTCTTCACTCCAGCCACAGTTTAAAAATTAATGTTCATATGGTGAATATTAATATGCCTCATTCTTGGCAGATTGGTGTGGGGGGGGGGGGGGGGGGGGTCTTCATGATAGCATCATTACGCCATTTGCACAAATCAGGACAAGTTACAATCAGCCTTAACGCTCCTGTGAAGCGCCTTGGGCCTTGGGTTGTTTTACTATGTAAAAGGTGCTATATTAATACAAGTTGTTGTTTTCTATGCTATTACAATTTTTGCCCTAGTGATCTACATGTGGATCATACACATGCAGAGCGATTTGTCTTAAGAGTGAAATCACTGTCTGCTATAGAAAATTGAATCATGCTAAAAGCATCTTGGATGCATGTCATAATAAACATATCAACTTTGAGGCAGTTGAATTGCTGTTTTGAGTTTAACTTATAAAACATATATGATGCATATAGCAAAATGCTGGATATGGGGCTCCATTAACGACCCTTCCAAATTTCATTGCACATCATTTCAGGACTTCTGCTACTTTTAACAAAAAACTTTTATTTTCTGGTGTGCAGTATGCCTCAATACAGCACCACATGAGTTTCCTCCATTACCGTGGTGGGCTCCTTCTGCAGGGTGGAGGTACTGTTGGAATGCCGCTCTGCATATAGAATTGACCACAACCCAGGAAAATGGGTCAGTATCTCACCGGACCCATTTTTGTTGGCGATACTGCCCTAGGGGAAAATCCAGACCATTGTTACGATATGTCATACTTATAATAATTTAATGGACCTTCCAACTCACTAAGAGCAGGGCATTCTCTACTGGTTTCATTGCCATTGAATTACCTACTCAGCACCAGTGAGCAGGCTGGGGCTGCAGTACAATCCACCACTTAACTCTTTATTAATTAACTTTTACATGTTGACTGCAATTTAGGACCTTGCCATGACTTTTCTGCCCATTCTTCACTTAATAGGAAGATTGAGATAGACTGCAGATTATGGACGCTACATAGTAATAAAACTGAGTAGAGTGCGAAATCTCAACTAATAACTTCTATTCTAAAATGGCAAGGTCCTACTAAGGGAAAATGTGAGGCAATTTAGTACACAATTTACTCGCGATGTCCAGACTGGCCAAGAGAGTGTGGGAAAATGGTGCACTGACACGGAACACAAAAGTCCGAGTGTATCAAGCCTGTGTCCTCAGTACCTTGCTCTATGGCAGCGAGGCCTGGACAACGTATGTCAGCCAAGAGCGACGTCTCAATTCATTCCATCTTCGCTGCCTCTGGAGAATACTTGGCATCAGGTGGCAGGACCGTACCTCCAACGCAGAAGTCCTCGAGGTGGCCAACACCCCCAGATTATACACACTACTGAGTCAGCGGCGCTAGAGATGGCTTGGCCATGTGAGCCGCATGGAAGCTGGCAGGATCCCCAAAGACACATTGTACAGCGAGCTCGCCACTGGCATCAGACCCACTGGCCGTCCATGTCTCCGCTTTAAAGACATCTGCAAACGCGACATGAAGTCCTGTGACATTGATCACAAGTCGTGGGAGTCAGTTGCCAACGTTCGCCAGAGCTGGCGGGCAGCCATAAAGGCGGGGCTAAATTGTGGTGAGTCGAAGAGACTTAGCAGTTGGCAGAAAAAAAGACAGAAGCGCAAGGGGAGAGCCAACTGTGTAACAGCCCCGACAAACAAATCTTTCTGCAGCACCTGTGGAAGAGCCTGTCACTCTAGAATTGGCCTTTATAGCCACTCCAGGCGCTGCTCCACACACCACTGACCACCTCCAGGCGCTTACCCATTGTCTCTCGAGATAAGGAGGCCAAAGAAGAAAAGAGGAGTATAGAGAGGAGCTTTTGGATTTGTGGCATGCTACAGTATAGTTTTCAGATGGCGCCATGTGTGTTTGTAGCCTACTATGTACTCCACAAAACTGCCATTTACTTTTGCTTCTTGTAATATTTACTGAGGCAAGGTTTGACCACGTTTTGAAATTCGATGATGGAAGAAGTTCTGATCAGTGCCAAGAAAATTGAGACAAATACATATTACTTAATTGTACCACCCTTAAATCTCCAGATACTTTCTTGCAGCTGTTTTCTAGAATTCTCTCCACCCTTTTTATGGCTAATCTCCGAATTGGTTTCCTCAGACTGACACCCTAAATAAGTCATTATTGGATACTAAAAACTAAAAACAGTGCCAAAATAAAAACATGACAAAGATGTACCAAACACAATACATTTTAATTGACTATAAGCACATGCTTTGATTTTTTTTGTGACATCCTGGGATTTTGCCAGACAGCTGGAACTCCAGATACAAATAAAATAGATTCTTCCCTGCTGAAGTATAGGAATTGGATGACAATTAGTACTACAACAGATAGAAGAAGTGTCAGACTCATTCAGCATGGAAAATATCCAAAGGAAAGTATATTTTGTCTTCAGGAAAGCTTCAACAGGATGCATCTAAGGAAGTCTTGTTAGCATAAGTCAAGACTGCAGCAAAGATTACAAAAAATGAATTCAATCCAATCATTGCAGTCTGCAGAGGACTCCCAAATATTGCTTGTCAAATAGTAGGCTTCAAAACTGACAAACGTCTACAGAACTCCAAGTTCTCTGTAACTGAATTCGAGTCTGGAAGTTTTTTGATGCAAAAAAACTTATATATCATATTGTTGAGAAATCTGCCAAAATTAATGTGGATCATGCCAAACCCTTCTGTATTTTGTTATGATTCCCGTGGAGATCACCAACAACCAAAAGAATCAAATCCACTGACTGACCTCAATTTAGGAAGCAAAAACCAAATGAACAAGATTTCACTTTTATAAATTTTACTTGAACACTCAATCCAAAACCAAGATAAACTAAACATGAACTAACAGTTAAATCATGGTCGATATATATATCTTAAAGGTTACATGTTAATTATCAGATGCAAAAAATATAGTTCTCAAGTCCTCTGAGCAGTCCTATCAGCAAAATGGCAATGAGCTGTTACAAAGTTCTTCAAAAGCAGGAACTCCCTTAGATAGTTTCCCAAGTCCTGTCCTCCAGGATGCAGGTATTGAGGTAAAGATGTCCCGTCGAAAGCAAACGATGCAATCTTCACTTTAATGCTTCGGTCTTGTTGCCTCCTGAACAAGGCCTCGCACACAATGATTTGGATGGCGTGGTTTCGCTGATAACTCTTTAAGTCACTGAAAACAGCTGCCATAAGTTATATTCGCAATGGTCAGCTCTCAGAATCTGATGTCTTCAACCTAGAGCCATAAAAGCCCCGCCTTTTATTGAAAAAAAACTGCTTGCTGTTTTCTTCTACACACACACAGCAGTCTGTTTCAGTTCTGCTGATCTGTAATCTGAGCCTTGAATAGACCTTGTCACACCTTTCTCACATGACTCTGTGACCAGTGCTTTAAACTGGATAGGACCCGTTTGGTCTTCCCAGAACTCTGAAGCTTTTAGCTTTGTTTTCCAGTAAATAACTGTCTCAGAAAAAACACAAGCTAAAGTCATAGCACCTAACAATTCATTTAGCAAGTCCTCTCTTCAGATAATGGTCTGAAGGCACTCCTACACCGGTCTCGCACCGCAGACTTCATCACAATATCCAATAACTGATTGAACAGTGCATCACACATATGTGTAGAAGGATTAGAGGACATTGACACTGTTCTTTTACTACTCCTTTAGGCACTTCCCCAATGAGGTTGGTGATCTCTCTAGCCCTTGGTTTCCTGGGCAATACTCTAGGTCTGAGGAATCAATTTAGTTTCACTTGTGCTGCTGATTCTTCTTGAGCGTTAACAGAGTTTTCTTCAGAAGACACTACTGTGGCCATTGGTTGTTGGAAGAAGCCTGCTGTAAATGACTTCTTATGTCTTAAAGAAAACAATGATTTTTTTTTCTGACTAGAACTAGAAATAATTTAACTTTTAGACAAGTTTATGTAAACTCGGTGAATTTAAAGGTATCCACACTTTTCCTAAGTTAGTTGAACAACATGTACATGACTGGCTTGAAGGTTTTCACTTTTCACTGCAACAAATCTGTCTAAAGATTTTAAAAATATTTATTTATGCAAAACTTTGTTTTACATACTTTGTTACAGATGCAAAGTACATTCTAACATTTCACCTGAATGGCTCAAATTTCATATTTATAACAATCCGAAGAAAAATTTTCAAAAGAAAATGTCATTTCTGTTTGTTTTTTTTGTCTAATCACCTGGCTTGTCTTCAAGGAAGAGGCGAATCTAGAGTATTTTCTTTCAGCCATTAGCCTATATTTCACATCAGAATGTGCCTACTTCCATCACCTCTTCACAGTAATCACCTGAACAATGCCTTAAAGGGCAAACTCAGATGAAACCCAGTTCTACCTGAGTATCTAAACTTCAGACCCCAGCCTACCAGATATTCCAGGTTGTTTGCTGTAGACTGCTTTAATGTGATGTAAATTACTGTTGTCAGAAGACCATAAAACTTAATGTTTTTAAAGCTACTTTAGCTTTGCACAACTTGTGTCAAGTTTAAATTCTTACATGTAATTACATGTAAAAATAAGTATTTTTTATCTCTTTATCCTTTGTTTTGACTTCACACTGATGAACCAGACCAAGGACACTCTTTCGCAATACTTTATATAGGTCAGCAATTGGGCTGCCTTCTTAGTTGTGAGAGTTTTAATGCTTCACAAATTGCTGCTCTTTATGATGCAATATACTTTGGTCTGTTTACTAATATCAACAAAATGTGTCCCACAATCCTCCCAGCTCCCTTAACTTGGGAGATAAATAAGAATAAGGAAGACAATTTAGCTCACTTTAGTCCATCCATTGATCCATCTAGGAAAATCTAAAGTGATCTTAATACAGCATCCAACTGTTTCTTAATTGTTTTAAAGGTTTTTGGTTCCATGCCTTTGTCTGTATATCCACCCCAAGGGCTGAGTTTTATTCTCCCACTGCCAGGAGTGGCGGTGGGTGAAAAATATGGCGGCCCTCATGCACAGGCCATGCACCCCCATACCGTCGCAATCTAGTGCATGGCGGTTCATTAAAATACACAGAGCAGGCCCTCCCCCCCCATTCAGGTGGGGGGGGGGGGGTGGCCTCAGCGACACCGTGAATGGCGTCAGCTGCCTCTGTGTAGGCGTTGGTGCCATTTTTGAAGGGCTGCCAGACCTACACAGTTGAAGCCCGTATCCACCCCCACTACACTGTAAATAAATGGCTGCCCCGTTCCCCCTTCTGCCCCGAAAACACATACATTGAAGATTTGACCTCTCCCCACCTCAAGTGCACGAAGTTCAGATGTCATCCCTTCCCTCCACACTAGAGATGCAGAGTTAACCCCATCCCTACCCCACCACACTACACTAAAAATCCTAAGATCCCCCCTTCCTCACCTCAGTGGTGCCAGCTTTCCCTAGACGGGAAAGTGAAGGTGCGAGTGCTGCCCATTGCACGGAAGATCCCAGACAGCTGGTAAGATCATGGTGAATGGTATTTAAATGTATTCATTTCCTTGATTTAAATATTTAAAGTTGGGTCCGGTCACCAAGCAGCGAGGGGCTGCCATGGAGCCTTACTGCCACCGGGGCGGTCAGGCTCGGCAATCCCGGTGTCAGGCTCTGGGGCGGGCCGGTGCCGCTGCGATCTTCCAGTCCTGCCATGGAGCCCAACATTGGGAGCTCAACAAAATCCCAGCCCAAGCATTGATCACTTTCTAATGAAGACTTCTCAACAGTCCTAACTTTGGCTTTCATCAGTTTAAATTTGTGCTTACTTGTCCTCCTGTCAACAATAATTTGCATTAATATCATGTCTATAGCATAGAAAAATATCCCAAACCACATTAAATATGGCTCATATTCACCTTCCTTCTCTCTGTTGGGAGTCTTTTCAACTTTTCTCCTTTTTGCATTTCTCAACTTCTTCAATAGCATTCTCGTCATTCAATTGTCCCATGTGCCGCCTGTTAGTCTGTGGATGTTGCTTTGACTGTGGTTAATACTTTCCACCCATTTCGGTGAGTGGCGAGTCGAAGTTGGCAGGAAAAATGACAGAAGCTCAAGGAGAGAGCCAACTGTATAACAGACCCGACAACCAATTTTATCTGCAGTGCATGTGGAAGAGTCTGTCACTCTAGAATTGGCCTTTATAGCCACTCCAGGTGCTTCACAAACCACTGACCACCTCTAGGCACTTACCCATTGTCTGTGAACTTTAGTTCTTTTCATGGAATGTAGGTGTCACTGGCAAGGTCAGCATTTGTTGTCCATACCTAAATGCCCCTGTCAACTGAGTGGTTTGCTAGGCCATTTCAGAGAGCAGTTAACAGTCAACCACATTGCTGTGGGTCTGGAGTCATATGTAGGCCAAACTGGCAGATTTTCTTCCCTACAGGACAGTAATGAACCAGACAGGTTTTTACGACAATCGATGATAGTTTCATGGCACAATTACTAAGACCAATTTTCAATTGCAGATTTTTAAATGAATTAATTTAATTTAATTTCCACCAGCTGCCATGGTGTGTCTGGATTACTAGTTCAGTGACATTACCACGATGGCACCGTTTCTCCGCTGTAAACGTAATTTGTATCAGATTACCATGTATGTTGCATTTATTTACATGGGTTTCTCATCAGTTTGCCCAAGGCACTAAACCAGGCAATAAAAAACTATCACAAAAGCAAAATACTGCAGATGCTGGAAATCTGAAATAAAAACATAAAATGCTGGACATCTCTATGACATGTTGGACATCTCCATTATATCTTTAACTTTACCCAGTTCTGATGAAAGGTAATCAATCTGAAACATTAACTCTGTTTCTCTCTCCACAGATGCTACCTGACCTGTTGAGTAGTTCCAGCATTTTCTGTTTTTATTTTATATAATAAAAAACTATTGCTTTGTGTAAAAATTTAGACTCCGAGGTTTGTCTGCAGTTTCCACAAAAATTAACAGAACAAAGAAAAGGAATTTTAGCATAAGCTAGCATCCTGTCATTCCGTGGTGGTTCAGGACTAGTTTAACAACTTACAATTGTTTAAAATTATTTTTCTGTCACACTACCTGCATTAGTACCTGCATAAGGAATAGGTCAGCTATTGATGGGACATTGGGCTTAATTTTACAGACCTCCCCCCCACCCCCGACATCAGGGGTCATGGCGGGATGGGGTGGGGGGGGGAGACAGAAAATGCCTCTGGGAGAGGGCTGCCACACACCCCGACGCCGTGAGGGCCTAGCCCGATATTGATATAATCAATGAATTAATTACCTTTACCCTCCTTGTGTCTGTCCCGGTGCAATATTCGTGCCGCTGGCCAGCACTCCCGTGTCTTGGGATCCCCCTTCGGGGGAACTGAGGCGTAACAGTGGTGTGGGGCGGGCAGAGTAGGTAAGTTTCTCAGTGTGGGGGGTGGTGGCAGGCGGGGTCAAAGACATATCGCTGGTGTAAGGGATGTTGGGAATTGTTATAGTGTAAAGTTTATGCACTTTGCAGGGGGAAGGTCAGGTGGACAAGGTAAGTGTTTTCGGGGGGAGAGGGCAAGTAATTAATTCTATGGTTGTTGGTGGGGTGGGAGAGGGGTGAGATAAATGTATTCAATTTTATAAAATTAATATATCTTTAAATATTTAAATTGAACAGCAGGGCTCGAAGCCCCTTAAAAATAGCTTCAGCACTTGCGCACAGGCAGCTGACACCATTGCCGGGGACAGACAGCCCACCCTTTGAACGTCATCGGGGGGGGGAGGTGGGGGGGGGGTGGTGGTTTGCCCCGGCTATTTAAATGAGTCGCCGCACTTAATATCACTGCTGCTCCGCAACATGCAGCCCATTATCGCTTTTGGCGGCGGGAACGATTTTCTCTTAGCTTAACTACTCAAAGTTTATTTACACTGTAGTTGAAAACTAGCTTTTCTTTAAAATTTCAAACTTTCTTTGGAACTGATCACGTGCCTCACTTGCCATGTTATTAACTTCTCTGTTTATCCTAGTGTTACAGGTTCACATTTTCTGTGAATTTACAACAATCAAACCACTATATCCTGTGGAGCGATAAAGAATTCACAGTGAATAAAATTGCCACTTCTTCCTTTCAGAATTGCTGTGCACGGGGCAAGAGGAGATTTGTGGCTGAAGCAATTCCTCGAAAAATGTCAACTGTAAGTCAATGTCAATCGCTGAATCTAGCAAGCAATTTGATCAGCAGAAATTTTATAAAGCTGGGACAATTCCACTTCGTTCAAGCCAATCTGACCTAATTTGTGATCTTGGTCAGTTTGAAAGCATAAATGGGGTTTCAGTATGCTTTAAAGTTGCCAACTCTGGTTGGACATATGCCTGGAGATTTCACCACATGACCTCCTGCGTCCAACTGTCCCAAGCTGTCAAACACCCTTTCCCCCCAGTTTTAATATTTTTATAACTAATAAACAAAAGTGTTCAAAGAAAATGAAAACAAAAATAAACCCTAGTGTGTTGCATCTGTGTCTCGAAACAGGGCTATTTCAGGTACAGGTTAAAGATATGTAATGCTCCCACTGTTACAAGCAGTAGATTTTATGTGGCCCCACATAGACAAAGCAATAAATCCCGATAGCAAAGTACCATGCTTATCGTTGCAAATAGGAGATAAATCATGAAAGGAAAAAAAATCTAAAAGCATCAGAAATAAACTACTTGTCGTATTGCATATTTTGGGATTGAAGCTTGACTCACAGGCGGAGGGGCGAAGGGGCTGGCTACCACATTGGAATCATCTTGAGGGGGGAACCCCAGATTTGGAGCACTGGTTCGCTTCCTCCACCTCAGGGCTTGTTTGAACTCCTCTGCTGTCCTGAAAAGGACCAGTAGGAGGGACAGTCTCCATGCCCCTGGTCCCTTTCTCGCCTAGCCATTGCTGAATGGATGTCATGGCTGTGGCGAGGGATTGTAGGTCAGTGTGTAGTAATTGATTCTGACTCACCAAGAGGGCGACCACCGCCTCAATGGATGACGCCAGGTGCTCATATGCTTGGGACATAGCAGCTGTCATGGCCTGGCTGGACTCCCCTTACATTCGATAAAAGCTGCACATGGCCTCTGGCATCTACACTTGCTGTTGACAGTACTCTACATCAGCTCCAGCATGCCATGTGCTGTCGACATTAGAGGGTCATTAGTAGCTTGGGACTCAGCATGGGCCTGGCCACTCACAGTCCTCCGACTGTCAGGGGCCTCGGCTGTCTCAGCCTCAGTCAGCTGCTCGGGTGCGTGTGCAGTACTCTCACCAGATTGTGACCCACACTCGAAAGCGGAATGGATACTCACCGCGGTGCCTGCATTTGCGCTTGTGGAGGGTGCTTTAGTGTCATGAGATGCTACTTCCTCAGAGGATGGCTCTTCCGCCGAGGTGTGGGAAGCCACCCACACAGCCGGGGTTGGCTCATAGCTTTCACCTGGAAGACACAATGGGAAGAGGACATTGTCACTCTTGATGTAGAACATTTCACAATTATAACAGCACTGCATCACAGAACCGAAATTCAACATTGATCATCGTTCATATCAGTTGGAAGTTTGTTCACCATGGACCCCGATGTCCAATTGACCACATGAGCACAGCAACTGGCTTGCTGCTAACTCCATGTATGTCTGGTGTGCCTCCAGCGGTGTGGATGGCCTCCCTTGAATTGTTAGCCCTCTTCGCCTGGAGGAACAAGGAGGCAGATATTAATGCATTTCAACAGCATGACACATGTCAAAAGAGGGATGCTAGTCACAAAGGTGGGGGTTGCTTGGTGTTCACTACTGAGTGAGCCACTCATGTATGTGCCATTCTCTGAGCACGAGACAAGGGTAAGTACAGTCATACAGCGCACCATTCACATCACTTCTTTACTCCCTGCCCAACCTCCCTTTCTTCGGCATGGCAGTGTCACACATGTGCCACTCTGTGTGGGTACACCCAGTTTGAATGGAGCCCTGATGTGAATTGGCACTTGCTCTTGTGGTTCTTAGCAGGTCGTTCATCCTTTTACGGCACTGCATCCAGTCGCGGCAGATGGCCCCCACAGCTACTGACCTCTTCTGCCACCTCCAGCCAGGATGCCTTTATCAGGCGGGAGAACCTCTTCCTGCCATCGCTGGGGACGAGGACCTCTCGCCTGGAGGAGAGTGGTCAGGGAGGCATCACTGAACTGTGGTGCCACCCTGCCATGCCTCTCTGTCCCCATGGAGATAAATTTCTCTTTTCACTCATGGAGTAACCTCTGCAGTTGAACTGCTGCTTGGTTCTGTCTCCTCTGTAGGTGCAGGCATCGCTGATGTGCTGGCTGCCCTTTAAATAGGGCCCCAGCACAAGACCATCAGCTGTGTTGGTGTCCATCATGGCGCCGGATGCCCCGCAACCCCATATAATATGCAGGAGGGGGTGGGGGGGAGACGTATTGCCATTATGTTAATGAGCTCCCGCGTCTAATGTCGCTGCGATGTGTGGCACGCTAATAAAATTCAGCCCATTGAGAACAAAAGCAGGGAAGTTGTGCTCAACCTTTTATAAAGCTCTGGTTAGGCCCCAACTGGAGTACTACATCCATTTCTGGTCACCACACTTTAGGATGTGAGAGCCCTTGAGAGGGTAGAGAAGGGATTTACCAGAATGGTTTCAGGGATGGAGGATTTTAGTTACAAGGTTAGGTTGGAAAAACTGGGTTTGTTCTCCTTAGAACAAAGGAGATTGAGGGGAAATTTAATAGAAGTGTGCGGGATTATGACAGGCTTAGATAAGTTAGACAAATAAGAACTGTTCCCATTAACTAATGGTACAAGGACTTCTTTTGGGCCTCCTTATCTCGAGAGACAATGGATACGCGCCTGGAGGTGGTCAGTGGTTTGTGAAGCAGCGCCTGGAGTGGCTATAAAGGCCAATTCTGGAGTAACAGGCTCTTCCACAGGTGCTGCAGAGAAATTTGTTTGTTGGGGCTGTTGCACAGTTGGTACAAGGACTAGAGGACACAGATTAAAGGTTTTGGGAATAAGATGCAAGGGGAAATATGAGGAAGCACTTTTTTACGCAGCGCGTGGTAATGACCTAGAACTCGCTGCCCACGAGGTGGGTGGAAGCAGAGATGATCAATGACTTCAAGAGGAGGTTGGATGGCCGCCTGAGAGAAATAAACTTGCAGGGCTAAGGGGATCAAGCTGAAGGCATAGTAAAATAAAATCACTTTAAAAAATTTTTACATGGAGCAAATGAAAGATTCAGACTTACACATGGGTGAATGTAGAAGCTATATTTAGCTTAAAAATATACTAATTAAACATTTAACAGCACTACAAGATTATACTTTTATTTTTTTTCAGGGTCTGTTCTGTTGTTCATCAAATTTTATTAATTATGTTATGGGTCAAGTGAGGAGGGGTTGAAGGGCTTCCCTCTTTTCCCTCTCCTTGTTAGACCACAACTAGTTTAATTCTTTCTTAAAGTGGATGTACTGGCCAATTCAGTAGGTGTTTGATTACTTACTTGCTATGATTATAACAAGAACCAATTGGACAGGTTTTCTTGAGTTCACAAAGGACGAGGTTAACTTTATTGTATCTAAACCGATCTAATAAAACAATAAACAACGTGACAACATTTACTCTCACACATAGGAGTGGTTTACACACACACAAATAGGTTACAGAGTGGGGAAAGGTAGATTGGTTGAGTTAGAGCCCATAAAGAAAGTATTCAATCTGTGGAGTTTGGTGATTCAGTTGGCTTTGAGATGAATTCAGTGGTCCTGAGGTTTTTAGTTTGAAGAGGTAGATGACTGGTTTGGTGAGTCTCATGGAGATAGTGATGCGGATGATTTCCTCCAATGGTGTTTCTGATTATAGCCGGTGTATGCAAAGATGGTCAGTCAACAGGCAGGATTTGAAAGCTTTCAAGCTGGAATGGAGAGAGAGAGAGAGAGAGGGACCTCACTTAGGGTCTGCTCATGTCAGAGTCCAGTTGCTTTTCCTCTGCTGCAGAGAAAACACCAGCTTAAAACCACAGATGGGGAGGGACTTGTCACATGACAGTCACTCAGTGATTCAAACATAGAGGTTAGCAGTATTTCTCTGCTTGATGAAAGAACAGGTAAACTTCCTGGGTCTTGGTTCCTGCAGGGAAATGTAGACATTTCATCTCCCTCCTCACAGTCCTTTGCAATGTAGGATATAGGATATATATATGGTGTCCAGGTACATAAATCCCTGAAAGTTGCCACCCAGGTTAATAGGGCTGTTAAGAAGGCATATGGTGTGTTAGCTTTTATTAGTAGGGGGATCGAGTTTCGGAGCCACGAGGTCATGCTGCAGCTGTACAAAACTCTGGTGCGGCCGCACCTGGAGTATTGCGTGCAGTTCTGGTCACCGCATTATAGGAAGGATGTGGAAGCTTTGGAAAGGGTGCAGAGGAGATTTACTAGGATGTTGCCTGGTATGGAGGGAAGGTCTTACGAGGAAAGGCTGAGGGACTTGAGGTTGTTTTCGTTAGAGAGAAGGAGGAGGAGAGGTGACTTAATAGAGACATATAAGATAATCAGAGGGTTAGATAGGGTGGATAGTGAGAGTCTATTTCCCCGGATGGTGATGACAAACACGAGGGGACATAGCTTTAAGTTGAGGGGTGATAGATATAGGACAGATGTCAGAGGTAGTTTCTTTACTCAGAGAGTAGTAGGGGCGTGGAACGCCCTGCCTGCAACAGTAGTGGACTCGCCAACTTTAAGGACATTTAAATAGTCATTGGGTAGACATATGGATGAAAATGGAATAGTGTAGGTCAGATGGTTTCACAGGTCGGCGCAACATCGAGGGCCGAAGGGCCTGTACTGCGCTGTAATGTTCTATGTTCTATGTTCTATAGTGTTGCAAACTAGGTGATCATCTTAAGCTGCCAGCAGTCATCCTTTTTTAAATGTTCGTTATAAATTTCTTCAAAAAAAATAAAGTCAGATCTCCATTCAGTAGACCAAACAAAATTATCATTCAACAAAACACATTGGCGTAACAATTCCATCACCATTAAAAACCCAGTTACACCTGATTGAACAGGATGTAACTTTTTAAGGGGTTTCAAATGGTGGTGTAGGAGCAGGAAAGTTGAAATTCTCTTTGATCTCAGTGATTGCTGCCTCTGGGGGGTTGTCGACTGTGCAGCCTATGTTAGAACCCTGAGTGACAGACCGTAACTTTAGGATTTCAGCACTAATCTGTGCATCCTGAAATTGCAGTCAGGTTTGGAGGGGTAATGACAGTGAACACTGACAGTTCACCGTCAACCTCCCCGCACATACCCTTCCGCAAAATCCGCCCCAGTAGATTTAAGTTTGGAATAAAATACCACAATATAAAACATCAAAAGGTTAATAAACAGACAAAAATTCAAGGATCTGATTCCCCTTTTGTGCTGTGCAAACATAATTCCATGTGTGAAACTGGGTAATTGGCACAGAATCTGCTATTAATTTGTTTTTCCCTTCCTGATGTGCCATATGGCTGATTAAGCATGTGTTAAACAGATTTAAGTGTTGATTTTGCACATCAGGCCGGTTTTAGTGCCTGTCATACTGTAGACACAGAAATAACAATTGTAGCCTGGGTGCATGTCAAAGCAAGGACCTTTCCTCTGATTTTAGCAATGTTGTTAGGCACACATGTTGGTTCCCAAACAATCCGCTGCAGGCCTAGTCTGACAACTATGTTGGCAGTGCAAGTGCAATGTTAATTGAAAAACTTTCAATTAAATTCGAAAACTTTTGAATGGTCTAAGGAAGATCCTTGGTTGCCATCAATATATATTTTGATAATATTTTAATCTCTACTTCTTGATCCCCTATCAGATTCAATTTTTAAGTCACACTGAGTATTCAGCATATTTTAAAAATATGTAGCCTTCCCCATGTCATACTAATTGAATGTGTAATACTTTCCATTGTTTGATATTCTCTTTCCCTTGCTTACTTGGTGAAAAACAGCAAGATGGGCAGATTTTTCCTGTCCTGCCCTTGGGACTATTGGATTCCCTCTGCACATAGTGAGATGCGGCTGGAAGGAACACGAGCCCCTAATGGACCCCATTTGATTTTCCATTTAATTTAAATGGTCAGAAAAATTTGACTGGCTTCCTTAGAGGTATATGCTTCTCCCACCCAGATTCTCCTGTATTCACTGCATCCAGTTGACTCAAAAGCCCTAGGTACAAATTTAGGAAAATCTGCCTGTCACACGAACATGCTGTGTTTAATGATTTTTTTTTAATCCACTGATGGGAGACCTGATTTTTTTTAAAGAAATTAAAAAGGAATGGATGAAGGGTGATTTTGCTAGCAGCTTAAGATGGCCACCTAATTTGCAACTCTGTATCCTAAGGTAAAGATGAAGAGTCTGGTCCATCCCATCAAGAACCAAGACCTGGGAAATTTAAGGGAGCAGCCTATTCCTATTAGCAAGACATGAAGACTATCACTTGAGCAATGGGACCCTGGCTATGAGAAAATAATTCCCATACATGGGCTATTTTAGTTGCAAGAAGAAATAAACTGCTAACTACCATGCTTGAATACTGGGTGACTGTCATATGACAAGCCCTCCCCTCTGTGTATTTTTAAGCTGGTGTTTCTCTGCAGCAGGCTGACAAGCATTTGGATTCTGACAAGCGCAGACCCAAATGGGGGTTCCCTCCTTTCTCTCTCTCTCTTCATTCCAGCTTGCAAGCTTTGAACCCTGCCTGCTGACTGTGACCACCTTTGCAAACCCCGGCTACAAGCAGAGACCCCTTGAAGGAAATCATCCACATCGCTGTTTCCAAGAGACCCACTGAATCAGCCATCTATTTCTTTAAACCGGAAGCCTCAAGACCACCGAATTCAACCAGAAAGCCAGCCGAGTTACCAAAGTACACAGACTGTATACTTTGTTTTGTTTTATGGACTCTAACTCGACCAATCTACCCTTCCCCACTCTGTAACCTATTTGTGAGTGTGTGAGCCTCAAGTGTGTGTGTGTGTGAAAGTTGAAGTTTAGTTTATTATTTTACTTAGATTGTTTTAAGTACAATAAAGCTAACCTCTTTCTTTGTTAAACTCAAGAAAACCTGTTTGATTGGTTCTTTTTATGATCATAGCATGTAAATAATTAAACTCTCTCTGGATTGGCAAGTACATTCACCTTAAAAAAAAATTAAACCTGTTGTGGTCAAACAAGGAGAGAGATAAGAAGGAGCCCTTCGACTCCACCTCACCTGATCGTAACACTGCCCTAGAATGTTTTCTACACCATTATATTGCTGAATTAATTCTAATTTTAATGTCGCTTCTAAGTTCCAATTGTCATCCATATTTCAGAAATGTAGATTTAAAATGCATTGCTAATTTCTGAAAACAGTTGATGTGGAAAAATTCTGTTGACACATAAAATACAACAGCCATTTGATACAAAATAGTTGTCCACAAATCAGCATCTGAGTTATATGAGCATTATTAATGTTGAAAAGTATGTACTGCACAACATCAAACTGTCAACAAAGGAAATTGTCATTTTCCAGAACCACACTTATTTCTCTGCTGTAAAGCAAGTAAAATTGAACAATTCATTCAGTGCTTAACTGACAAGCTACCAAATAGGCCAATCTGATAAACATTAAAATAATGCAGAAACCTATGCAGTACAGTTTTCAATGACAGCTTACTCAACCAACCTGTTGTGCTTGACCATTGCTATTGGTCACAGATTTATAATTTCTAGTGTGTTTCCCCAGTGTGGTCTCAGTCTGTACTTGAAAGGCTGTCAATCTGTGATGAGATCACAATGATTAATATCACAAAAGGCTCCATGTCATAAATTGAACAAATTATGTCTCCACCTATTTTGTGGTTGGAACTAACATCGTAAATATATAAAGCTAATATATGAATTTATTGTGGACTCTTTCCAATTTATTTAATCTCCCAAGGGAAGTTACTAACTTCAGGTAAATCTCCCATGAAAGCAAAGCTGTGTGAAATTTCACAATGACCCCTGAAGGCAATCAACTACAGTATCAGGATATCTATCCACCATGACATGCTATATTATTCCGCCCTGACTAGTTGCATTCCATTTAACTTTGCCAGTGTCTCAAATGGTAACTATTTTATACAAGGTTCTAGATTGCAATATCTTCTGATACTGTAGTTCAATCTTCAGGCAGTGACTTTCAAAGCTACAAAGATAAACTCTAACATTAGTTACTGTTATGTCACCAGTATAAGGCAAGGTATCATTTTTATATGAGTAAGCTGCCATTTTACTCCCTGTGGCTTGAATTCCTGACAAAATAAAGCATTTATTCAGCACTGATAGAAATGTTATTATATAACATCCTATTCTAATGATCTCATTAGGTTTTTATTGCATTTTCAATTTGCATGATTAGATAGTTCTAGTTTGAATATCCAGTCAGGTGGTTGGAATTTCATTCCATGCTGCCTCATTAAAATTAATTAATATGCTTCAGGCCATAAAAGTAAACCTCAGAAGATACATATTACTGATTAACAATGCATGGCAGGACCCTGGGAGCTGCATTGGCCCAGATTTTGCGGTCAGCGACAAAGCAATGGTGCTCACCACTGATCTCGAAGAAACCTGCCCACAAAAATATAATGATTTCTGTGGCATGGATCTTACCTTTAATCGGAATCTGCCACCATGTCAAGGGGATCTTCAGGCTGTCATGACGTAATCAACCAGAGTAGACAGTCAATCACATTGAAGTATTCTCACAGACAGCAAATCAAGAAGCTAAAAGCACTGATTATCCTTCACTTTTTAATATAATTTTACAGAGAATGAAATAAAGATTGGGACACACACACAGGATTAAGTCAGAGGCTGAAATGTCATAACCAAACTTTTTTAAGAATCTTAAAAATACATTTTTTAATCATAATGGTGAGATTTTGCATTCCAAAGTTTAAAACTAGTTTTTCAGGGCCAGATAGGTTGTTCAGCAGTAATCATTAACATCGTCTACCACTAAAAACCTAGTTACACCTCAATCAACAAGACTTAACTTTTTCAAAGGGTATTACTGTGAGACTAATTGCATAAGATTGGAAGGTCTCATCAGTTCATTGAATTCTAATTGATTGCAGTCTGTGGATCTTCAATAGTGCATTCTAGAGAAGCACAGAATCACTGACAGCAACTTCTGGATGTCGGTATTTAACTGCTCATGCGTAAACTCCAGAAGTTGCTGTTAGTTTTAGAGGATTAATGTTGGCGAACGCTGACAGTTTTGCCATCATTACTATTGCCAAGTCCTGGCCCTACATCGAAAGGTTTAATTTGTAACATCCATTTTGACATGAGTGCGTATCTCAGTTTTTTTGTCAAAGTGTTCCAATCAAAGAACTGACACAGAGAATCATTAACCAGTTTGTGTACTGTAAATGAAATATTTTGATTTATTATTGCTTATTTAAACTGCATGTCAATTATCTTCTAAGTAAGTCTCATTGTCACATCGTGGGAAAGATTCCTTTGAATACATTTTCCCCCATCCAGCCACTGTTGTTGTATCATAAATTTTCTACACTACAATAGTGACTACCCATCACCGGCTGTAAAGTGCTTTGGACATCCTGAAGTCACAAAAAGTGTGATAAAAATGCAAGTCTTTCTTTGTTTATGAATTAGACAGCTAACTTTGAATAACAAAAAAAAAATCTGATGTACTATGAAAATGTTCTCTCCTTTGTGTACTCAACCAACAGGGAAACCTTTTCAATTATGAGTCTTATTTTCATCATGCGTAGTACTGTTGACGTATTTTGTTGTGTGTCTTTCACCACACAATATCTGTTTGAAACAGGTCTGATTTGACCACAATGAATATAAATACAGATCTTACATCTACTGCATACAAGGTATTTAATACAACCTTAAAGTTTGCTCATACTTTGACATAATCTGTGAAACACATTGACCGGTGTCCAATTTCTGGATGGTCTAATGCTCTTATGTTTAAACAACTATTTATTATTTTAAACTGGCTGTGTATGTTGCACACTCCTTGGGCTGAATTTTATTCTCCCGTCACCGGGAGTGGTGGTGGGCAAATAAAATGGTGGCCCGCACGTGCGGACTGCGCGTTGCCATGCTGCCGCAATCTAGTGCGTGGCGGCTCATCTGCATATGCTGAGCAGTCCGCCCCCACGTGGCAAGGATGGGTTCTGTGACGCCAGCAGTTGCATCAGCTGCCTCTGCACAGGGGCTGGCGCCATTTTTAAAGGGCTGCCAGACCTACACATTTGAAGCCCACACCACCCCACCCCACCCCCACCCCACCAAAAAAACACTGAATTGATTTTTGGTCCATATCCCCCCCCCCCAATACGAAGAAAATAACTGGCTGCCCCGTGTTCCACCCGCACCCAAAACACTTGCATTTAATATCTGACCTTCCCCCACAACTGCACAAAGCACAGAGGTGACCCCTTCCCCCCTCCCCTACACAACACATGCAAATTTGACCCTGTTCTCCCCCACTACACAAAATATCCTTATTTCCCCCCTTCCCCACTTTGGTGGCGCTCGTTTTCCCTCGACAGGAAAGTGAAGGTGTGTGAGTGCCGGCCACCGCCGCAAGATCACTGACAGCTGGCAAAATCACAGTGAAAGGTCTGTTAACTTATTCATGTCCTTTACCTAAATATTTAAAGTTGGGTCCCATCTCCGCTGGAATGACTGGGCCCAGCCATCCTGGCGTCAGACTCCATGGTGGGCTGCTGCCTCAGCGATTTTCTGGCGCCCCCCACCCCTGCCACAGAGCCCGACGTCAAGAGCTCAACAAAATTCAGTCCCTTATTTGGGCATCACCACTGTGACAACATTGTCACTTCTGAACCTACTCACTGCTGCCATTAGATGGAGCTTCAAATGCTAAAGTCTAATTTATACAGTAATAGAGTCTTTGCAGTCCCAGGAAAAGAACCACTCTCCCTACCTACATAAAGCATAAAGGCATGCAAATCTCTCCCTGCTAACTTTTTCCATCTCATCTATGCTCTATATAAATTATCCATTTACATTATTCCGTCTCCAAACAGTTTTACGTCTTTTACCTTATTTCGTAAACCTTTAAATTATCTCAGCCAGACAACAGTGATGAAATTGGGCTGAAGGTCGAATAGCATCTGCATGATAAGATATTTCATATCTGTGCACATGCAGCCACACATTCTTACAAAGGCTGGCACCTCCAAAAACAAAAACAAAAATTTAGATATTGATGAAGACATCTAAAATGGCCAAATTGAGATTGTAGTATTTGTTAACATTTAACACTTCCTGTTGCTTCACAACAGTTTTTATAAACCCAAACAGGTGTGATAGGAATGTGATAGGAATTAAAATCTGTAACATATACCAACCAATGTTAATTCTGTTTCACGGAATGACACAAATTGTAGCAAAACACTGTGCTTTGAAATGAACAAAAGGCTGTTTGGATTATCACAACCATACTCCAACACAATTTTTTCTATTCGTTCGTGGGATATAGGCGTCGCTGGCTAGGCCAGCAGTTATTGCCCATCCTTAATTGTCCTTGAGAAGGTGGTGGCGTGCTGCCTTCTTGAACCGCTGTAGTCCTTGGGGTGTAGGTATACCAACAGTGCTGTTAATTCCTTTTCTTAGATTTTGTAATGGATTGATACAACTGAGTGGCTTGCTGAGCCATTTCACAGGGCATTTAAGAGTTAACCACATTGTTGTGGTCTGGAGTCACATGTAGGCCAGACCAGGTAAGGATGGCAGATTTCCTTACCTAAAGGAATTAGTGAGCCAGATGGGTTTTGCAAACAATCAACAATTGTTTCATGGTCACCATTAGCCTAGCTTTTAATTCCAAATTTATTAATTGAATTCAAATCTCACCATCCCATCTGCTGTGTTGGGATTTAAACCCATGTCCCCAGAGCATTAGCCTGGGCCTTTGGGTTATTAGTCCAGTGACATGACCACTACGCCACCGCCTCCCCAAATTAGATCATCAAGCTTTAGAAATATATGTTATTGCCATTATAAATCATTAACTATTTTGCAATCATTTATACTAATGAGCACAGCTTTAGCAAAGAACAATGTGTGCTTTTTATGCATTTATTTTTAAATAGTTTGCAATTCAAAGTTGATGGTTCTGCAAACTCACCTCATTTATAGTTAATTTAGAGGCTGAAGAAATAAGAAAGAACTTGCTTTTATTTAGCACCTTTCACAACCTCAGGAAGTCGTAAAGCACTTTTATAGCCAATTAAGTACTTCAGAAGTGTAATCACCAATCATGTCACTGAGGCCAAAAAAAGAGAGATATTGGATATTCTGTTATGGTCCAGGAAAATGTGCATATGCATATCCTTGAATTTCCTCAATACCATTTACGCCAAAACTACACTGAAATTTAAGCCTCTCTATAACTATCTTGTCAACAGGAACCTATGTTCAAACTTCCAGTGAAGCTCATTTTCCTACACCGGAACTTAAAAACCAGTGTTAAACAAGTGCAAATGCAGTGGGAATAGTGAGTGAGCTGCTACCTTCTGCCGTGGCATCTCATTCTCAGAACCTCTTACTTCTATGGCTCTTCTTTCTCAACAACTATTATGCGGAACCAGGGTTTGACTATTGGTAAGGCTATTCTAGCTGCTTCACCTTCTGAACATGTCAGGGGAGGTGCAAAAAAATTTGACTGCTCTGAGTCTGACAGCATTTTGGTGCAGATAGGCCTCTAAACCTATAGTACAGATTTCAATAAAGAAAATAACCCCACAAATTGTGAAGAAATCACCATTAAACTCCAAGAGTATCAATTATGCCATTATCAGGTTACTTCCAGCTGTGCTGCACTTACATTTTTGGGTGTAAATCACTGCCAGCACATTACTGGTATTAATGCAGGAAACCAGCATGAGCTGGTGTTTTGCAAGGGAGTGTGAGGCCATGTAAATTAGCAGTAGAGAGTTTCAGCAGATGTAACTCAGAAGGACCACAAATGATCAAGGAAGTTCAATTAAGGAAGTTCACCCATTTCAGCATAAAAGTCCTGTAAATGTGTGAATTTTGGTGCTGAAATAATGGTGTTATGCCTTAGGTATGTCAAAAGGTTCCAGGAAGGGCCCATGCAAGAACATTGTAAAGATGTTCTATGTCAACAACGGGAATTTGGAAAGGAGTAAAACACAAGATCAAAGATGGTAAGAAAGGGGAGGCCAATGTCAGGGCGAGGAGGACTGGTCCTGAAGAGATATAACAGCAGAGGACCAGAAGACATAGTGGAGAGTCAGGGAACTAATGTTTCATTGCCAGTGGAAATGATGGGGAGGAACTGTCAATTTGCCCAAAGACTTACTCATTTTTTGAGGAGTGGGAATTTCCTGTAAACATAGTGAAATGTATTATTCATGTTTGTCAGTGCTGAAGCTTTTTTATTATTATTGTAAAATGCACAATGTTTTTGTGAGTGTTTAGCTATTTTTAAAATGCCTTTTAGTGCATACAACATTTGAGCATACTTTGTTGCCCTACGAATGCACTTGAATGCACTATGGACATGTCAGACATCTGCCCGCTTTAATTAGATAAACAGAAGAAAAAGTATGCATCTGTTACAATGTGTAGAACTAATTTAAGGAATTGTTAACAATAATTGTTATGTAATTTAGGAGAGATTTTAGAATTTTAAAATGTTAGAAAGATAAAAATATCTTCTGCGATGATATTACCTATCTTGAAAAATAACACTAAATATATGAATTAAAATTTTATCTATGCAACTCATTTTCTATTTGGGAGATCAAACATTGCTACATGTACTGGCAAACTCCAGAATGTGCCAGTGCAGAACACAGGATAGCAGCAACTCATTATTTTGGAACTGGCTTTCCAGTATCAATTATAATATGGCACAGAATCAAATGTACCAACATGAAAATTATACAGACAATATTTTGTTCACCGAGTCTTCATTAAAGTAATTAAGTTATACGCTGTTTCTACACTAATAAAAAGGCATCTGAATTTCAAAACTTCTTTTAAAATCCAATAACTATGAATCTTCTTCTTCTTCTTTGGCCTCCTTGTCTCGAGAGACAATGGGTAAGCGCCTAGAGGTGCTCAGTGGAGCAGCACCTGGAGTGGCTATAAAGGCCAATTCTAGAGTGACAGACTCTTCCACAGGTGCTGCAGATAAAATTGGTTGTCGGGGCTGTTACACAGTTGGCTCTCACCTTGCACTTCTGTCTTTTTTCCTGCAACTGCTAAGTCTCTTCGACTCGCCACTCTTTAGCCCCGCCTTTATGGCTGTCTGCCAGTTCTGGCGATCACTGGCAACTGACTCCCACGACTTCTGGTCAATGTCACTGGACTTCATGTCGCGTTCGCAGACGGCTTTAAAGCAGAGACATGGAAGGCCGGTGGGTCTGATGCCAGTGACGAGCTCGCTGTAATGCGTCCTTGGGGATCCTGCCATCTCCGATGCGGCTCACATGGCCAAGCCATCTCAAGCGCCGCTGGCTCAGTAGTGTGTATATGCAGGGGATGCTGGCCGCCTCGAGAACTTCTGCATTGGAGATATGGTCCTGCCACCTGATGCCAAGGATTCTCCGGACGCAGTGAAGGTGGAATGAGTTGAGACACCGCTCTTGGCTGACATACGTTGTCCAGGCCTCGCTGCCGTAGAGCAAGGTACTGAGAACACAGGCTTGGTACACTCGGACTTTAGTATTCTGTGTCAGTGTGCCATTTGGAGCACTACCTAGAACTGTACTCCAGGGAAAATGTTGTCACTGATACCGCCATCAATGCAGCCCAGTCTCTTCCAGTCATGGATGAGCGGGACGAACAGACAACAAAATCAGAACTCAGTGATGCCATTGATTCTCTAGCCAGTGGAAAAGCCCCTGGAAAGCACGGCATTACCCCTGAAATAATCAAGAGTGCCAAGCCTGCTTTATTCTCAGCACTCCATGAACTGCTTTGCTTGTGCTGGGTTGAAGGAGCAGTACCAATAGTTATGAATAACAACTTTTAATTATATAGTGCCTTCAATATAGAAAAATATCCCAAGGTGCTTCACAGAAGCATCATCGGACAAAGATGGACGCTGAACTAAAGATGGAGATATTCGGAGGGGTGAGCAAAACATTGTCAAAAGAGGCGAGTTTTAAGGAGGTTCTTACAGGAGCAAAGTGGGGTAAAGAGGCAGAGCGGTTTGGGGGGAACTGCAGAGTATGGGGCTGGTAGATAAAGGCACAGCCACCAATTGTTGGGTGAAGGAAGGGGGGATGCATAAAAGGCTGGAATCAGAGAATGGAGAATTCTGGGGGTGTTATCGCCAGAGGAGGGAGCAACAAGGCCATGACAGAATTTAAATATGAGGATGAGAATTTTAACTTGGATGTGTTGGGAGGCCAGCAAGACAGAAATGTAGGGGGAGCGGGATTTAACGCATTATATAATACGAGCAGCAGAACCTTGGATAAGCTGAATTGTTTCGAGTATGGAGAATGGAACACTGGTCAGTACAGCGTTGCAATACAAAAGCAAAATACTGTGGATGTTGGAAATCTAAAATATAAACAGAAACAGCTGGAAATACTCAGCAGGTTAGAAACGCATTGGCATAGTTGAGTTTGGAGGTGGCAAAGATATGGATGATGGTTTCAGCAGCAGATGGGCTGAGGCAGGGGCAAGGAGCAGGTGATGTTACAGAGGTGAAAGTAGGAAATCTTAATGATAGCTATTCAAAGCACTAATACTGCAATCTTTGAGTCCTGACGAAAGGTCTTAGTTGGAACATGAACCTGTCATACACTTTCAGAAGCTGACTGAATGCTTTGTATATCCAGTATTTTATGTTTTGTCCTGTCCATACAATATCACTGTTCAATCACGATTTTGTTGCACAGTAGCTAATCAGAAAAATGAGTCATGAAAGATTTCCACAAATTAGTAAAATGCCAAATAAAATGTATTCATATCTCTTTGGTGCACACATTACCACTGATAAGAACATGTGGGTGCTGGCATCACGATGCACAATTAACCCATGCCTTTTCAATGTATTGCAGGCAGCATCCCAACTTCATGCTGCAAAATCATTTGAATGATTGCTGCGTGCAGCCAGCACCAACCATGCAGTTAACTGACTGCATGCAACACCAGGGGCTCAAAATTGTGATTTGTTAGCACCTCTTTAGGTGGAGATGCATTGTGGCTGGAAGAGGTGCTGACAGTTGTGCAGGAACTGACTATGACCTGGGAACCATTGAAAAATACCATAATATGGGAGAGAGTGAGCGGCAAGGTTTTCCGGTACTGCACTGGAGGCCCTGGTGCAAGAGGTGGAAAGGAGGAGAAATGCCCTGTATTCGCAGGGGGCCTGTCGGCACAGACTGTGGGAGCAGATAGATAATGGAGGTCTGTGCCAAAGAATTGAGCCCCGAGCACCTGGATGCAGTCCCTCAGGAAGTTCAATGACCTCACAAGAGTGGTCAAAGTCAGTGAGTGCATCTTCAGATGCCATATCTTGCCTCCTCCCTTCCAATTACTCCTCTTCCTTTTCCTCCTCCTCCTCCTCATGTTCCTGCTCTTTGGCTGCTCGCTTTATAGTTGGTGGTGAGGGCTGTCCCCTCATGATAACAAGGTTTATGTTGCATGAACCTTGACACGCCTGATGGCTCTATTGTGCAGCTCACACACATGAGTGGTATACATACAATGCATACAATGAAAGCTGTGCTTCATTTATAACATTTATACTGCCTGAACCGCTTTGGACACCCACTCTGCTGAGTGCTGCAGGGCTTCTCCAGCCCAGTCCAGGCAGCAAAAATGTTGTTTTAGCACACTAGTGGTCTGCTCTGTCATATTTCATGTGGCAGCACAGAATTCATTGTATTGTTATGACCAGGTGAGGAAGGGGTTTCAGGCTCCCCTTTTGCCCCTTCTCTGGTTTTAACACAGTGATTTAACTTACCACCTCAGTTAGCACTTGCCCCTGTTCATCTAATATAATTGCAAATGAACCAATCAGACAGGATTTCTTGATTTTAAACAAGAAAGACGTATGTTTATTATCCTTATCACTCTAAACCGGTTGAAATTATTAAAATATGGTATGCATTCACCCCTCCCCCCACATTCACACAAGAGCCACACATACACACAAATAGATTACAGAGGGAAAAAAGAGAGTTGGACGGTTTGAGTGGAGTCTGTAACAAATGGAATTTAAATACTGATGTTTAGTCCCAGAATGTTTAGTTGAAATTGTAGTCCTGAAGTCCTTGCTGGGCCATGTGCATGGTTCGGGCTTGCTTCTCAGGTTCTGGAAGGCAGAAGAGGGGCTTTATCCTTGACCCCTAGTTGCTGGCTGTGGTGGGCTGTAGGCTTGAGGCTTAGTAGTTGCAGCATAGGCTTCTCTGGGACTTTCCTGGAGAGAGGGTGAGAGGAGGGAGATGTTCCCTTGCTGGATTTCAGTTACAGTCTGTCTGATGAGTCACATCTCACAAACTCCCAGAGTTGCACAAGCAGTCACATGATAATGAAAAGTTTCTGGAATTTTCTCTGAAATTCAAGGCTCTCCCCTCAAGCTGTCCAGACATACTTGGTTGGGGGGGCGGGGGGGGGGGGGCACTTTCGAAGTCAATGGGTGTTGATGTCTTTTGACAACCACATTGATAAGGCTATCTCAGATAATTGGAATCAGAGAGCACCCCATTGTTCTGGCTCGGCTGAGTCAACCATGTCTGTCTCCAGTGCAATCCTTTGGTTTCTTTCATATGCAAGTATTTGTGGGCATCTTGAGCTGCCAGCGTATGCTTTTTTAAAAAAAAGTTATTTGTAACAATTTCCAGTCAAAGTCTCAGGCAATGTCCCACTCGACAAAATTAATATTTTCCATTTGACATGTGGAGTTTTCATCACACCTCCGTACCACGCTGAAAAAAATGTGACAATGGGAGTATTTCATTATAGAAGTTAAAAAGAAAACACAGGAAAACACACATGCATTTTCCATTCACTCTCATCCACTTAGAAATCTTTAAATTGTTGCAGTTTGTCTTTTTCTCTGCAGCAGCAGTGCTGATCCTTTAAAACTGCCCTTTTCCCTTGAAGTTTGTCTGGGCTGGCTAGGTGTTGTCCAATGGGTTTAAAGTTTATTTCGTATCAGTTTGTAATAAGCTGGAGATGGACATCTTAATAAACATGTGGTTGCTGGGAAGCTTGGTGTCTGCAAATTTCCATAATTGTCTAGGGTAAGTTCTCCTTTATGCATAACCTTTACTCCTTAGTTGCTGTTTCTGCAACGCATGCTTCTAACCCTTCAGGTTCCAGTGTCTTGATAATTTCTCTCCTTATAGTGGTATTGGGTGATATATTGGTTTTAAGCCCCTGTGAGGTGTCTGAGATTTCCTCTGGGCCTTTGTTCTTGCTGGAGTCTGAAGTAATATTGTGGAATTTGATTAGCTCTGGACTTGAGCTTTGATCATGGGAGTCTGCAGTAGGTAGATCCACTCTGACCTCACTTCCAGTGTTTTGGTGAGTCATAGAAGTGCTGCTCACTTTAGGCCATTTTTGTTTCCCATTTCTCTTGAGTGTGTGGAGGGTTTCTTTGCTAATCTCCCCCATGTCCTCTGGGACATTCCTGCCCACAGGTATCTGTCCAGATTCCACTGCATTCCCCTGCGCCACTTCGACTAGGTGAGGCATCACCCTCACTGTTTCTCGACCCTTTTGGGGACTTTCTTTGTCTCAGCAGGTTTCTGTAAAGGTAGTTAGCAGTCCTGGTAGGGTGCTCCATTTCCCTGTATTTACGTAGGAGAGTGTGGGGTCTAATTTTCCCAACATTTCAGGGTTCGTTGACCAAACAGTAGGGGGTTCTATTTGGGAATCCTCTCGGACCTCCTTTACCCTGTCCTCACTGTCCTTCGCATCCCCTTCCTTCCAAACTGTCTGCCAGACCTCTGCGTGTCTGCTCCCTTTTGATCTCAGCAGAGGTCCCTCACAATTCACCAACCCTTTGCTGGAGGGTTCCTCAAGAGCCGATACAAGAATTAGGGGGGCAGATTTTCCAGCAGGTTAGGGCTTCTTCACAATCTGGCACATGTCACAAGTTTTACAGTACTCCACTACATCTTTGTGGAGTTTTGGCCAGTCAAATTGCTGTCTTATGCAGGCTTTGATGTTTCGTTTACCAACATATACAGCCACGGCAAGCTCATGGGTCATTCTTAATATTTCTCTACGGTACCTCGGTGGCACCACTAACTGGTGAACCACTGTCCACTCTTTGTCCTCTAGTCTGTGAGGAGATCTCCATTTCCTCATCAACACCTCAATCTTTACATAGTAGCAATCAGGGACTCCCTCTGCTTCAAATTCAGTTTGGGCAGCTTGTGCTAACTTCTTTAATACTGGGTCAGCTTGTTGAGCGTCAGCTAGGGAAAATTTGTTTAACCCATTCCTTGGATCCTCTAACTTCCCAAAGAAAGTTTCAGACAACCAGACAGCTTGGTTATCTGTCTGTAGCGCCAGTTCAGTCTCCTCTGAAGGAGCTGGTTTGGCCATGGCCCAAGTCACTACACCCTCAGGGGAAATGCAGGGGACCGTCTCCTGCCACTGCCCTGTCCTGTCTCTCTGACCTCCTTTGGTCACTCTACCACTACTGGTGAAGCTACCACCTTTGCCCCTACCAGATCATTACCTAGGAGCAGATCAACCCTGTCCACAGGCAAACTAGGGGTTATCCCCACAGTCACCGGTCCTGAAACTAGGTTGTACTCCAAGTGCACCCGATATAAGGTTGCGGGCCTACACTGCCCTCCGATAACAATCACTATCATTCTCGTCTTTACTGCACTCTCTGGGGGAAAGGTCTTGCCTGTTCCCAGCAAAAGGGATCTGGTGGCCCTTGTATCCCTGAGTATGATGATGGGCTTCCTTGCCCCACTCGAGGAGTAAGGGGTTACTCTCCCTTCAGATTCAAAACCCTGATGACCTTCAGGGATCTCGTTAAATTTTCCTGCACCCACAGCAGTATGTTTCCTGGGTCTTACTGCTGTTGCAATCAAAGCCACAGCCTGTTCTGCTGTGCTTTCCATCAGGGTACCTTCTCCTGCACTGGGCGGGTGTGCCTGATTAATCCTACAGGCTTTTCCCATAGTTTCCAGCAGTCAGCTCTGAGGTGACCTGCCTTGTTATAGTGGAAATACACTGGTCTCCGGGTCTCACTCCTGCCCTCAGCACTAACATTTTTGGCTTGAGCAGAGCCCCCTGTGTGTCCAGCTTTTCTTTCTCCCAGGACTGTTTGAGCTCCTATCACCCTCCCACCTCTTATCTTTTTCAGGGTTATGGGGGTGACTAGGGAAGGGTTTTTCTTGGGGTACGGACTTGTATATGAGAGTGAACTCATCAGCCAGAACTGTGGCTTGCCTTGCTCTTTGAACTTTTTGTTCCTCCACATGGGTTTTTATAGAAAGAGGGAGAGAGTTTTTAAATTCCTTGAGACGAATCACCTCTCTAAGGTTTTCATATATGGGCTGTACTTTAAAGGCCCTTAACAACCGGTCAAAAGCCAGCTGCTTACTTCTTTCAAACTCAAACTAAGTTTGATCAAACTGTTTCCAGAGGGTTTAATTTGATGAACTTTCATCTGGCAACAGTGAATAAACTTGATAGGCTTTTCCTGTTAGCTTGCTTTGTAGCAATAGTATCCAGCTCTCAGCTGCCCATTTCAACTGCTTTGCAAGCTTTTCAAACGTGGCAAAAAATTCTTCCACATCTCCCTCATTGAACTTTGGGATAATTTTAAGAGTTTTTTTTTAGAGATACAGCACTGAAACAGGCCCTTCGGCCCCACCGAGTCTGTGCCGACCATCAACCACCCATTTATACTAATTCTGCACTAATTCCATATTCCTACCACATCCCCACCTGTCCCTATGTTTCCCTACCACCTACCTATACTAGGGGCAATTTATAATGGCCAATTAACCTATCAACCAGCAAGTCTTTGGCATGTGGGAGGAAACCAGAGCACCCAGAGGAAACCCACGCAGACACAGGGAGAACTTGCAAACTCCACACACGCAGTACCCAGAATTGAACCCGGGTCGCTGGAGCTGTGAGGCTGCGGTGCTAACCACTGCGCCACTGTGCCGCCACTGTTCAGCCCACAGTCCTGAGCTAAGTGCAGTTTCCATACTGGCCATGCTTTCACTGGAGTTACTATGTCACCCCCTAGTTAATTCAAGCCACCTTAGCTCCCTTTCCTCCTGCTCCTTCTGGAAAATTTTCTTTCTTTCTTTCTTTCTTTCTTCTTTCTTTCTTTCTTTCTTTCTTCTCTTCTCTCTTCTCTTTCTTCTCTCTCTTTCTCTTCTCTTCTTTCTTTCTTTTTCTTTCTTTCTCTCTTTCTTTCTC